>NC_092712.1:70841292-72041292 GCF_047496885.1 Scyliorhinus torazame | reverse complement strand
AGGGAGTTCAGTGAAGGTTTACCAGACTGATTCCTGGGATGCCGGGACTGACGTATGAGGAGAGATTGAGTTGGTTAGGATTATATTCGCTGGTGTTTAGAAGAATGAGGGGCGATCTCATACAAACCTATAAATTTCTAACAGGACTAGACAGGGTGGATGCAGGAAGGATGTTCCCGATAGTGGGAGAGCCCAGAACCAGGGGTCACACTCTGAGGATACAGGGTAGGCCATTTAGGACAGAGATGAGGAGAAATTTCTTCTCCCAGGGAGTGGTGAACCTGTGGAATTCTCTACCACAGAAAGCAGTTGAGGCCAAAACATTGTATGTTTTCAAGAAGGAGTTAGATACAGCTCTTGGGGCACAAAAGATCAAAGGATATGCGAGGAAAGTGGGAACAGGTTACTGAGTTGGATGATCAGCCATGATCATAATGAATGGTGGAGCAGGTTCAAATGCCAAATGGGTTACCTGTGATCCTATTTCTTTTAAAAAAAAAATATTTTATTGAAAATTTTTGGCCAACATATCACAGTACATTGTGTATCCTTTACACAGTAATATAACAATATAAATAACAATGGCCAGTTTTATAAACAAGAAATAAATAATATATAAACAAAAACAAAACTAAATGGCAACTGCCTTGTCCCAGATAAATATTCTCCAAAAATATGTTTTAACAGTCCAATATACAATTATCTATAACAACAACCTATACATATTATACTTATATATTAACATCCCTGAGAATCCCTCTGGTTCCTCCCCTCCCCCCCCCTGCTGCTGCTGTCTTCTTCTTTTCCATTCCCTCTATCTTTCTGTGAGGTATTCGACGAACGGTTGCCACCGCCTGGTGAACCCTTGAGCCGATCCCCTTAGGATGAACTTAATCCGTTCCAGCTTTATAAACCCTGCCATGTCATTTATCCAGGTCTCCACACCCGGGGGCTTGGCTTCCTTCCACATCAACAGTATCCTGCGCCGGGCTACTAGGGACGCAAAGGCCAAAACATCAGCCTCTCTCGCCTCCTGCACTCCCGGCTCTTCTGCAACCCCAAATATAGCCAACCCCCAGCTTGGTTCGACCTGGACCCCCACTACCTTTGAAAGCACCTTTGTCACCCCCACCCAAAACCCCTGTAGTGCCGGACATGACTAGAACATGTGGGTGTGATTCGCTGGGCTTTTCGAGCACCTCGCACACCTATCCTCTACTCCAAAAAATTTGCTAAGCCGTGTTCCAGTCATATGCGCCCTGTGTAACACCTTAAATTGTATCAGGCTTAGCCTGGCACACGAGGACGATGAGTTTACCCTACTTAGGGCATCAGCCCACAGCCCCTCCTCAATCTCCTCCCCCAGCTCTTCTTCCCATTTCCCTTTCAGCTCATCTACCATAATCTCCCCCTCGTCTCTCATCTCCCTATATATGTCTGACACCTTACCGTCCCCCACCCATGTCTCTGAGATCACTCTGCCCTGCACCTCCTGCGTTGGGAGCTGCGGGAATTCCCTCACTTGTTGCCTCGTAAAAGCCCTCAGTTGCATATACCGGAATGCGTTCCCTTGGGGCAACCCATATTTTTCGGTCAGCGCTCCCAGACTTGCAAACGTCCCATCTACAAACAGATCTCTCAATTGTGTTACTCCTGCTCTTTGCCATGTTCCAAATCCCCCATCCATTCTCCCCGGAGCAAACCTATGATTATTTCTTATCGGGGACCACACCGAGGCTCCCGTCTTTCCCCTATGCCGTCTCCATTGCCCCCAAATTTTCAGAGTAGCCACCACCACCGGGCTTGTGGTGTATTTCTTCGGTGAGAACGGCAACGGCGCCGTCACCATGGCTTGTAGGTAAGTCCCCCTACAGGACGCCTTCTCCAATCTCTTCCACGCCGCTCCCTCCTCTTCTCCCATCCACTTACATACCATTGAGATGTTGGCAGCCCAGTGGTACTCACTCAGGCTCGGTAGCGCCAGCCCCCCCCTATCCCTACTACGCTGCAAAAATCCCTTCCTCACTCTCGGGGTCTTCCCGGCCCACACAAAACTCATGATACTCTTCTCAATCCTTTTGAAAAAAGCCTTCGTGATCACCACCGGGAGGCACTGAAACACAAAGAGGAATCTCGGGAGGACCACCATTTTAACCGCTTGTACCCTCCCTGCCAGTGACAGGGATACCATGTCCCATCTCTTGAAGTCCTCCTCCATCTGTTCCACCAACCGCGTTAAGTTTAACCTATGCAATGTACCCCAATTCTTGGCTATCTGGATCCCCAAGTAGCGAAAGTCCCTTGTTACCTTCCTCAGCGGTAAGTCCTCTATTTCTCTGCTCTGCTCCCCTGGATGCACCACAAACAGCTCACTTTTCCCCATGTTCAGCTTATATCCTGAAAATTCTCCAAACTCCCCAAGTATCCGCATTATCTCTGGCATCCCCTCCGCCGGGTCCGCCACATACACCAATAAATCGTCCGCGTAAAGAGATGCCCGGTGTTCTTCTCCTCCCCTGAGTACTCCCCTCCACTTCCTGGAACCCCTCAATGCTATTGCCAGGGGCTCAATCGCCAGTGCAAACAATAATGGGGACAGAGGACATCCCTGCCTCGTCCCTCTATGGAGCCGAAAATACGCAGACCCCCGTCCATTCGTGACCACGCTCGCCATCGGGGCCCTATACAGCAGCTGTACCCATCTAATATACTCATCTCCAAAGCCAAATCTCCTCAACACCTCCCACAGATAAACCCACTCCACTCTATCAAATGCTTTCTCGGCATCCATCGCCACCACTATCTCCGCTTCCCCCTCTGGTGGGGGCATCATCATTACCCCTAGCAGCCTCCGTATATTCGTATTCAGCTGTCTCCCCTTCACAAACCCAGTTTGGTCCTCATGGACTACCCCCGGGACACAATCCTCTATCCTCATTGCCATTACCTTGGCCAGAATCTTAGCGTCTACATTTAGGAGGGAAATAGGTCTATAGGACCCGCATTGCAGCGGGTCTTTTTCCTTCTTTAGGAGAAGCGATATCGTTGCCTCCGACATAGTCGGGGGGCAGCTGTCCCCTTTCCTTCGCCTCATTAAAGGTTCTCATCAGTATCGGGGCGACTTAGCTGGTCATCGCCGCACCCGGAAGTCCTGTGATCCTATTTCATAGTTTCTGTGTTTCTATTCTGAGAAATATCATTTATTACAGGTCCCATTTCTTACAGAAGCAATGGGCAAGATGAGGAAAGGTGGGAGGAAGCGACCACCTGCACAACTGAGGCAGGTCTGACAGGACATAGCAGCGATTGTGGGAGTGGCAGAGGAAGTAATAAGTTGATCCGGGATCCAGAGCTGGAAACGGTTCAATTACTTTGTGTGTTCCGGCAAAGAGGCTGGCAGCCTGAACCCTCAGGACGCTCCTCTAGGTGTTCACCCTCCAGTAGACACGGCAGCTGAGGAGTTTCAGGGCTTTTGTCACCATGCAGCTGAGGGCCTGTTGCCACTTAGACATGCAGTTGCTATTGAATAGGACAAGCTGGCATTGGCCTTGCAGGGCATCAGTGCTTTATCTCTCTCCCTTCTGTCTGTGCAGGAAAACCGGGCACAAAATGCGAGGGGGAGGGTCCAAAAGGGAGGAGGTGCACCCTAATTTCAGGTGAGACCACACATGGAGGAATCAAGTGGTAGAAATAGCCAAGGTTCCTTAGACAGCACCATCTAAACCCATGACCACTACTATCTGGAAGGGCAAGTGTAGCAGGTACCTGGAGGTTCCCCTCCAAGACACTCACCACCCTGGCTTGGAAATATATCGCTGCTCCTTCACCACCGCTGGGACAAAATCCCGGAACTCTTTCCCTAATAGCACTGTGGATGTACCTACTGTGGTAGTATGCATTAGGGGTCATGTGGGACTGTGAAGCCGTGATGTCATTGGCTGACAGATCCCGGGTCCTGGTTGGCCGTTGACCTCTAGCTCCGCCCTGAAGGCGGAGTATAAGAACCAGGAGTCCTCCCCCGCAGTCAGTCTACTACTGAACTGCGGGGGAACAGTCACGCTTAATAAAGCCTCATCGACTTCACTCTATTCGTCTCTCGGAGTCTTTGTGCGCTACACCTACACCTGAGCGACTGCAGTGGTTTAAGAAGGCAGCATGGATTAGAAACTTGCTAAGGGATAGGAAACAGAGGGAAGGTATAGATGGGCATTTCTCAGACTGGAGATGAGTTGAAAGTGATGTTCCCCAGGGCTCAGTGTTGGGACCCTTTGCTTTTTATGATTTATATAAATGATTTAGAAGTGGGTGTTGAGGGCAAAATCTCTAAATTTGCAGATGATACTAAGCTAGGGAGAATAGTGAATTGTGAGGATGACGCTGAGCGACTTCAGAGGGACATTGACAAGTTGGCCAAATGGGCAGATACCTGACAGATGAACTTCAATGCAGTGAAATATGAGGTAATGCATTCTGTAGAAGAAACATGGGGAGACAATATAGGCTCAATGGTACAACTTTGAGGGAGTACAGGAACAGAGGGACCTGGGATTAAAGTGCATAATTCTCTGAAGGTGGCCAGGCAAGTTGAAACAAGAGTTAAAAAGGCTTATAGAATCCTTGGCATTTATAAGTAGAGGCATAGAGTATAAAAGCAAGGAACTGATGCTTGTCAGACCACATTAAGAATTGTGTTCAGTTCTGGGCACCTTATTTAAGAAAGGATGTTAAAGCCCTGGAGAGAATGCAGTGGAGATTTACTAGAATGATACAAGGAATGGAGAATTTTAGATACAAGGAAAGATTGGAGAAATTGGGCTTGTTCTCCTTGGAGCAGAGAAGATTCAGAGGTAACATTATTGAGGTGTTCAAAATTCTGAACAACTTTGACAGGGTAAAGAAGGATATTCTGTTTCCACTAGTTGGTATGTCAGTGACTGGGGGAGTCACAATTTCAAGATGGTCAGCAAGAGAGCTAGGAGTGAGATGAGGATTGTTGAGGGATTTGGAATGCGCTGCCTGGGAGAGTGGTGGAGGTGGATTCCGTTGGAGGTTTCAAGAGAGAGCTGGATACATATTTGAAAGTGATTCATTTCGGGGGCTACGGAGATTGGTCTGGAGAATGGGACTAGCTGGGTAACTGTTTTGGGAGCTGGTGCAGAGCTGATGGGCCGAATGCCCTCCTCCTGTTCTGTAAATTACAAACAAAAAAGAGACCCAGCTCAGGCACAGGGTGAGGAAACTCGCAGTTGGAGAAAGCTTTGGGGCCTGTAAGTCCAAAGTCACCTGTTGCTCCCAAGATAACTCCACTTACCAAATCTCATGCCTCAAACTAATGCCTCCCAAAAAGGTATATATATATTCTGAAAGAAATAAAGTTGAAAATTGGCCCCTCAGCCTGAAATATGATTGGCTCTGGTCCCAGACGGACAGAAATCGGATGGTCAGACCTTCTGGGATCATTTTACGGATCAGTCAGTGGAGCCCAGTTTGTCCAGCCTGGTAAATAAACAAAGACAGCTCCAGATGCTGATATAACCTCTGCCTCTTTGATCAAACATTTCACCCTTCACCTTCGATGCTCAGGCTACCAAATAAATCGAACACAACTCCACTGGATTCTGTTCCTTCCAGAAATAGGGAGGGACCTCAGCTGACAGTCAAAGGGAACACCCTGGTGATCCAGTCTAATTCCGCAGCCGCTATTATTTCCCTGAAATGGGCTGTACCAAAATATCTGGGATCTGTCAGGATGCTGGAATGCCTTTGGTCGGTAAGAATAGCCCTCAGTGGGGAAGATGCGCCGAGACTCTATTGTCTGTGCAGTTGTCACAGGGGACAGAGTTTTGTGAAGGTGACAGCAAACGGCATCAGCTCTTCTGACTTGGGCTTTCCAGAGACCAGCATCGTCTGTAACCTTTCACGTTTAGGAAATAATAACAAAATAATAATAATAATAATGTTCAGAACCCGAGAGCGACTCGTACAAATCTGACTACTTTCTTTTTCCTCCCAGTTGTGAAGGTGCTTTGCCATTATTTGGGCCGGAGAGAGATTGTTTTGACTGGAGTTTGTCCTGGAGGCGCTTGTTCCTGCTGCTCGGATGGAGATGGGGAGGTTGAACCATCTGGGCTTAGTGACTCTGGCCCTCAACTACAGCCTGACCATAGTCGGTGAGTGAGACCCAGTGAACAAACACTGTCAGTATATCCAAGTCACAGCATTCTCTTGTGCGGTCCCGTGTTATGACTGTCAAACAGATAGATCAAAATATTCCTGTGACTACCTCTACGATTGTTTCGGGGACGGTCTGTCATCACACCTTCACGGCTGGAATGTTAAACGCATGATAACATTATTTAATATTCTATATGATCATAAAGAACATCAAGTCTAACGTGAAAGCCTGTGTGCCAATGAAATATGTTCAGTCACTGGGGCTAATAATGGGTTCAGCTGTATTATACAGACAGCATGTAAGCATTAGCAAAGTGTCAGCATTAATAAAGACATTGGTAAATATTTACAATCTCTTGGACATTGTGGCCCTTCTTCTGAATGCTTTTTGTTTACTTCTCCCCCATTCCAATATTTTCTGAGTCTCTGGCCTGAAAATGTGCCCAATTCTATGTCCACTTTGTCATAGTTAAGTTATAAGTTCATAAGATATCGGGGCAGAATAAGGCCATTTGGCCCATCGAGTCTGCTCTGCCATTCGATCATGGCTGATCTCATCCTGGCCTGACCTTCACCGTCCTGCCTGATCTCCATAACCATTCAACCCATTACCAATTTAAAAATTTGTCTAACTCCGTCTTAAATTTACTCACTGTCCCATCATCCACCATATGCCAGGGTAGCGAATTCCACAGATTCACAACCCTTTGGGTGAAGTAGTTTCTCCTCAACTCTGTTATAAATTTGCTACCTCTTATCCGAAGACTCAAATATCTTCCAATCTCATTAGAGTACGTCCCAATTTAAAATGGGTGTCATTCAGCATAAACTATTGGAGTCCAGGGAACCAACTATTACTTCCTCAGCACGAAAATTTAAGTTTCCACTCATTTATGTAAATCTGGTAGGGCACATCTGGAAACCTTGCAACTGGGGAAGCTTTTTTATGTGTCTTTTACTTATGCCCATTTAAAAAAAAACAGAAAACAGAGAGTAGGCCTCAATGATTATTTAAAAAACAAAGCACAGAAATGCAATTAAAGAGCTGAAAAATGACTGTTTCTGACTGAACCTGAAAATCGGATTGTAATGATGAGATTCTCCTCCCGCACCTCAGAAGAGTACAATTAGAAGGTGAAAGCATGTGAGAATTAGGTTGTGGCAGGTTTTGTGAGCAGAGATTTGATTGGACAGAAGGTGTGATTGTTTCTCACCCTTGTGTGTAAGATCAAGTGTAGGATCAAGCCCGAGATCAGGTGCAATGCCCGTTCTGGTCAGCTTGGATCTGGAATGTCTCTTTGTGGGGACCATGAATTGGATTCAATCTAAATTTGAATTGGTTTTTGGAACAAGCAAGGAGATAAATTAGGGGCCTGCCCCATCCACTCTGTGCATTGGCTTTGGAACTTTGAGAAAGGAATAACATTTTAAAAAAAAAAGTTTTGATGGACAAACAGCAAAGATTGAGGAGACTTGGGTTGATTGTAGCCACCCAAAATTCCCCAGTCTTTTAAGCCATTTGATTTGTGTACTTTTAAAATGTTTTATTCATTTACAGGCTGTTGGAGTCGCTGGTGAGGCCAGCATTTATTGCCCATCCCCAATTGCCCTTCTGAAGGTGGTGTGAGCTGCTTTCTTAAACCACTGCAGTCCCTGGGGTGTAGGTACACCCACTGTGCTGTTAGGGAGAGAGTTCTGGGATTGTGCCCCAGTGACAGTGAAGGAATGGTGATATATTTTCAAGCCAGGGTGGTGAGTGACATGGAGGGGTACCTCCAGGTGGTGGGGTTCCTAGGTACTTGCTACACTTGTCCTGCTAGATGGTAGTGGTCATGGGTTTAGAAGGAACTCGTCTAAGGAACCTTGATGATTACTGCAGTGCATCTTGTAGATGGTACACATGGTTGCCACTGTTCGTCGATGGTAGAGGGTTTGAATGTTTGTGGAAGGGGGAGCAATCAAGCGGGCTGCTTTGTCCTGGATAGCGTCGAGCTTCTTGAGCAATGATGGAACTGCACTCATCCAGGCAAGTGAGTATTTCATTACACTCTTGGCTTGTGCCTTGCAGTTGGTGGACAAGCTTTTATTTTGGGGGGGGGGGGGGGGGGAGGCTGTCAGGAGGTAAGTTACTCGCCGTAGGGTTCCTAGACTTTGACCTACCCTGGTAGCCATAGTATTGATATGGCTAGTCCAGTTCAGTTTCTAATCAATGGTTATCCCCAGGATACTGATTGTGGGTCTTTCAGCTATGGTAATGCCATTGAATGTCAAGGGTTGATGGTTAGATCCTCTCTAAAAAAGGCCAGCATGTGGCGCGGTGGTTGGCACTGGGATTCGAATCCCGGCCCTGGGTCACTGTCCGTGTGGAGTTTGCACATTCTCTCCATGTTTGCGTGGGTTTCACCCCCACAACCCAAAGATGTGCTGGTTAGGCGGATTGGCCATTATTGGCCATAAATTGCCCCTTAATTAGAAAAAAAGAAAAATAATTGGCTACTCTAAATTTTCAAAAGCAAATCCTCTCTAGAAACATAGAAAATAGAAGCAGGATGAGGCCATTCGGCCCTTTGGGCCTGCTCCACCATTCATTATGATCATGGCTGATTATCAAGTTCAATACCCTGATCCTGCCTTTCCCCCCATATCCCTTGATCTCTTATGCCCCAAGAGATTTATCTAATTCCTTCTCAAAGTTACATGTTTTGCTTCAACTACTTTCTGTGGTAGCGAATTCCATAGATGCACCACTCTCTGGGTGAAGAAATTTCTCCTCACCTCAGTCCTAAAAGGTTTACCCCTTATCCTCAAACTATGACCCTGAGTTCGGGACTCCCCCACCATCGGGAACATTCTTTCTGAATCTAATCCTGTTAGAATTTTGTAAGTTTCTATGAGATCCCCTCTCACCCTTCTAAACTCCAGTGAATATAATCCTTACCGACTTAGTCTCTCCTCATATGTCAGTCCTGCCATCCCAGGAATCAACCTGATAAACCTACACTGCACTCCCTCCATTGCTAGAACATGCTTCCTCAGATTAGGACACCAAATATGCACACAATACTCCATGTGTGGCCTGACCAATGCCCTATAGAATTGCAGTAAAACATCTCTATTCCTAGACTCAAATCCTCTTGGAGAAGATGGTCATTGCCTGGCACTTTGGTGGTGCAAATGTAATTGCCACTTGTCAGCCCAAGCCTGGATATTGTCCAGGTCTTGCTGCATTTGAACATGGACTGCTTCATTATTTGATGAGTCACGAATGGTGCTGAACATTGTGCAGTCATCTGCAAGCAACCCTCACTTGACCTTATGATGGAAGGGAGGCCATCGATGAAGCAGCTGAAGATGGTTGGGCCTAGGACACTACCCTAAGGAACTCCTGCAGTGATATCCTGGAACTGAGATAATTGACCTCCAACCACCTCAATCATCTTCCTTTGTGCCAGGTATGGCTCCAACCAATAGAGAGATTTTACCCTGATTCCAATTGACTCCAGTTTAACTAGGGCTCCTTGATACCATACTCAGTCAAATGCAGCCTTGATGTCAAGTGCAGTGACTCTCACCTCACCTCTGGCATTTAGCTCTTTTGTCCATGTTTTATCCAAGGCTGTATTGAGGTCAGGAGCTGAGTGACACTGGCAGAACCCAAACTGAGCATCTGTGAGCAGGTTAATCCTGAATAAGTGTGCCTGATGTTGACAA
Source organism: Scyliorhinus torazame (assembly GCF_047496885.1). Classification (NCBI taxonomy): domain Eukaryota; kingdom Metazoa; phylum Chordata; class Chondrichthyes; order Carcharhiniformes; family Scyliorhinidae; genus Scyliorhinus; species Scyliorhinus torazame. Next base: position 72,031,407 of record NC_092712.1, on the reverse strand, counting down.
CCCCTTCCATCTCTTTGCTGAGTAGACTGATAGGGCGGTAATTGGCTGGGTTGGATTTGTCCTGCTTTTTGTGTGCAGGACACACCTGGATAGATTATTACATTGCCGGGTAGATGCCAGTGTTGCAGCTGTACTGGGACAGCTTGGCTAGGGTGCGGCAAGTTCTGGAGCACAAGTCTTCAGTACTATTACCGGAATATTGTCAGGGCCATTAACCTTTGCAGTATTCAGTACCTTCAGTTGTTTCTTGATATCATGTGGAGTGAATAATATTGGCTGAAGACTGATATCTGTGATGCTGGGGACCTCCGGAGGAGACCGAGATGGATCATTCACTCGGCACTTCTGGCTGAAGGTTGTTGCGAATGCCTCAGCCTTGTCTTCTGCGCAGATGTGCTGGGCTCCTCCATCATTGAGGATGGGGATATTTGTGGAGTCTCCTCCTCCAGTGAGTTGTTTAATTGTCCACCACCATTCATGGTTGGATGCGGCAGGGCTGCAGAGTGTAGATCTGATGAGTTTGTTGTGGAATCACTTAGCTCTGTCTATTACTTGCTGCTTATACTGTTAGGCAAACAAGTGGAAAAGAAAGAAAAGAAAAGAAAATTACAGCACAGGAACAGGCTCTTCGGCCTTCGCAGCCTGCGCCGATCCAGATCTTTTATCTAAACCTGTCGCCTATTTTCCAAGGATCAACTTCCCTCTGTTCCCCGCCGTTCATATATCTGTCTAGATGCATTTTGAATGATGCTATCGTGCCCGCCTCTGCCATCCCTCAGTTGTGTCCGATCCCTCAGTATCTTCTCCAACAGTTTGCCTACCACTCACGTCAAGCTCACAGGTCTATAATTCCCTGGATTATCCCTGCTACCCTTCTTAAACAAAGGGACAACATTAGCAATTCTCCAGTCCTCCGGGACCTCACCCGTGCTCAAGGATGCTGCAAAGATATCCGTTAAGGCTCCAGCTATTTTGGTCCTCGCTTCCCTCAGTAACCTGGGATAGATCCCATCCGGACCTGGGGACTTGTCCACCTTAATGCCTTTTAGAATACCCAAAACCTCCCCCTTCCTTATGCCGACTTGACCTAGAGTATTTAAACATCCATCCGTAGCCTCAACATCCGTCATGTCCCTCTCCTTGGTGAATACCGATGCAAAGTATTCATTAAGAATCTCACCCATTTCCTCTGACTCCACTCATAAATTCCCTCTTTTGTCTTTGAGTGGGCCAATCCTTTCTCTAGTTACCCTCTTGCTCCTTATATACGAATAAAAGGCTTTGGGATTTTCCTTAACCCTGTTAGCCAAAGATATTTCATGACCCCTTTTAGCCCTCTTTATTGCGCGTTTGAAATTTGTCCTACTTTCCCGATATTCCTGCAAAGCTTCATCAGTTTTAAGTCGCCTAGATCTTATGTATGCTTCCTTTTTCATCTTAGCTAGTCTCACAATTCCACTCATCATCCATGGTTCCCTAATCTTGCCATTTCTATCCCTCATTTTCACAGGGACATGTCTGTCCTGCACTCTAATCAACCTTTCCTTAAAAGACTCCCACATTTCAAATGTGGATTTACCCTTAAACAGCTGCTCCCAATCCACATTCCCTAGCTCCTGCCGTATTTTGTAATACTTGGCCTTTCCCCAATTTAGCACTCTTCCTTTAGGACCACTCTCTTTGTCCATGAGTATTCTAAAACTTACGGAATTGTGATTGCTATTCCCAAAGTAATCACCGACTGAAACTTCAACCACCTGGCCGGGATCATTCCCCAATACCAGGTCCAGTATGGCCTCTTCCCGAGTTGGACTATTTACATACTGCTCTAAAAAACTCTCCTGGATGCTCCTTACAAATTCTGCTCCATCTACGCCTCCAACACTACATGAGTCCCATTCAATGTTGGGGAAGTTAAAATCTCCCATCACGACCACCCTATTGCTCCTACATTTTTCTATAATCTGTCTGCATATTTGTACCTCTACTTCACGCTCGCTTTTGGGAGGCCTGTAGTAAAGTCCCAACAATGTTACTGCACCCTTCCTATTTCTTAGCTCTACCCATATTGCCTCAGTGCTCGAATCCTCCATCGTGCCCTCCTTAATCACAGCTGTGATATCATCTCTGACCAGTAATGCAACTCCTCCACCCATTTTATCTCCCTCTCTATCCCTCCTGAAGCATCTATACGCTGGGGTATTTAGTTGCCAGTCATGCCCTTCCCTCAACCAAGTCTCAGTAATACCAATAACATCATATTCCCAGGTACTAATCCAAGCCCTAAATTCATCTGCCTTACCTGCTACACTTCTCGCATTAAAACAAATGCTCCTCAGACCACCTGTCCCTTTGCGTTCATCATCTCTTCCCTGTCTACTCTTCCCCTTAGTCACATTGAGTTTATTATCTAGTACCTTACTGACTTTAGTTGCTGCCTCTTTACTGACCTCTAACTTCCTAATCTGGTTCCCATCCCCCTGCCACAAGTAGTCCTGTGCTGTAGCTTCACCACGTTGACACCTCACTTTTCAACATGTGTGGTGTTTCTCCTGGCATGCTCTCCTGCACTCTTCATTGAATTAGTATTGATCCCCTGGCTTGGTGGTGATGGTAGAGCGGGGGATATGCCGAGCCATGAGGTTGCAGATTCTGGCTGAGTACAATTCTGCTACTGCTGATGGCCCTCAGCATCTCATGGATGCCTGGTCTTGAATCGCTAGATCTGTTCGAATTCTATCCAATTCAGCACGGTGGTGGTGCCACACAACACGATGGAGAGTATCCTCAATGTGAAGATGGGGCTCTGTCTCCACAAGGATTGTGCGGTGCTCACTTTTACCGATACTGTCATGGACAGATGCATCTGCAGCAGGCAGATTGGTGAGGATGAGGTCAAGTATGTTTTGCCCTCTTGTTTGTTCCCTCATCACCTGCTGCAGTCCCAGGCTAGCAACTATGTCCTTTAGGACCCGGCCAGCTCGGTCTGTGGTGGTACTACCGAGGCTCTATTGGTGATGGAGATTGAAGTACATTATGCACCCTAGCCACCCTCAGTGCTTCCTCCAAGTGGTGTTCAACATGGAGGAATACTGATTCATCAGCTGATAGTGGACGGTACGTGGTAATGAGCAGGAGGTTTCCTTGCCCATGTTTAACCTGAAGCCATGAGACTTCATGGGGTCCAGGGTAGATGTTGGAGAATCTAAGGGCAACTCTCATCCGATAATATACCATTGTGCTGCCACTTCTACTGAGTCTGTCCTGCCGGTGAGACAGGACATAACCAGAATGGTGATAATGGTGTCTGAGGCATTGTCTCTAAGGTATGATTCTGTGAGTATCATTATGTTAGGCTGTTGCTTATCTAGTCTGTGAGACAACTCTCCCAACTTTGACACAAGCCCCCAGATGTTAGTAAGGAGGACTTTACAGGGCTGGGTTTGCCATTGTCATTTCAGGTGCCCAGCTTATGGCTGTATTTGGGTGCAAATGCAAAGGAAGCTCCAGGCACTCCTTGCTGTCTTTTTGTATTCCTCTTCTCAATCTCCATCTTGTTATGGCTCTTACACTCTTCTTTCACTGGTCGCTTCTGCGTATCTATGTTATCTCAGTCTTTGTCCTCTCCTTTGGTGTCTGAATGCAGTATTTAATGTTGAATAAAGTATTAAGGAGTGTTACTCTGCCTTGCCACCCACCACCCCAATGCAACCTCTCTGCCTTTGATTCTAACAAGTGATTGTCTATGTGATTGGAAGCAAATGGACGTATTAGTGAGAGGCAGCACGGTTTTGTGAAGGGGAGGTCGTGTCTCACTAACTTAATAGAGTTTTTCGAGGAGGTCACTAAGATGATTGATGCAGGTAGGGCAGTAGATGTTGTCTATATGGACTTCAGTAAGGCCTTTGACAAGGTCCCTCATGGTAGACTAGTACAAAAGGTGAAGTCACACGGGATCAGGGGTGAACTGGCAAGGTGGATACAGAACTGGCTAGGCCATAGAAGGCAGAGGGTAGCAATGGAGGGATGCTTTTCTAATTGGAGGGCTGTGACCAGTGGTGTTCCACAGGGATCAGTGCTGGGACCTTTGCTCTTTGTAGTATATATAAATGATTTGGAGGAAAATGTAACTGGTCTGATTAGTAAGTTTGCAGACGACACAAAGGTTGGTGGAATTGCGGATAGCGATGAGGACTGTCTGAGGATACAGCAGGATTTAGATTGTCTGGAGACTTGGGCGGAGAGATGGCAGATGGAGTTTAACCTGGACAAATGTGAGGTAATGCATTTTGGAAGGGCTAATGCAGGTAGGGAATATACAGTGAATGGTAGAACCCTCAAGAGTATTGAAAGTCAAAGAGATCTAGGAGTACAGGTCCACAGATCACTGAAAGGGGCTACACAGGTGGAGAAGGTAGTCAAGAAGGCATACGGCATGCTTGCCTTCATTGGCCGGGGCATTGAGTATAAGAATTGGCAAGTCATGTTGCAGCTGTATAGAACCTTAGTTAGGCCACACTTGGAGTATAGTGTTCAATTCTGGTCGCCACACTACCAGAAGGATGTGGAGGCTTTAGAGAGGGTGCAGAAGAGATTTACCAGAATGTTGCCTGGTATGGAGGGCATAAGCTATGAGGAGCGATTGAATAAACTCGGTTTGTTCTCACTGGAACGAAGGAGGTTGAGGGGCGACCTGATAGAGGTATACAAAATTATGAGGGGCATAGACAGAGTGGATAGTCAGAGGCTTTTCCCCAGGGTAGAGGAGTCAATTACTAGGGGGCATAGGTTTAAGGTGAGAGGGGCAAAGTTTAGAGTAGATGTACGAGGCAAGTTTTTTACGCAGAGGGTAGTGGGTGCCTGGAACTCACTACCGGAGGAGGTAGTGGAGGCAGGGACGATAGGGACATTTAAGGGGCATCTTGACAAATATATGAATAGGATGGGAATAGAAGGATACGGACCCAGGAAGTGTAGAAGATTGTAGTTTAGTCGGGCAGTATGGTCGGCACGGGCTTGGAGGGCCGAAGGGCCTGTTCCTGTGCTGTACATTTCTTTGTTCTTTGTTGTTCTTTGTCTACAGTTTTTGACCCCGAATCCTATGACTTTTGACCCCTTGGCCAGAAGAAACGTAGAGAAGCACCAATTGGAAGCCTGATGGGTGGAATCAGAACTGTTCCAATTAAAAATTAGGGTTGGGGGGTATTGGAGGGCTCTATCAAATCAAGGGCCGGTGCAGACTTGATGGGCCGAATGGCCTCCTTCTGCACTGTAGGGATTCTATGATTCTAAATCCCTCCATTCTCCAGTAAATTCAAGTAGAAAAAAAAACGTCCTTCCTCAAAATAAATACTCCTTTTGAACATCATTAAGCTGTCCTTCCCTAAATTCACACTATGTCTGCCAGCCATACCCAATCCATGCCCAAACTCTCAGCCCCATCTGTAACATTTGGCTGCTGCCCAAACCCTCAGCCCAAACATTCAAATGGTCCCAGGTTCCTCTAACCACAGTTTCCGGAGATGACTTCATGTGCGCTCAGAACAATTAAAGCCAGGAACGTTCGGCTGCCTCATGGAAACCACCACAGTTACACAATGGGCCCAAATTAAGCCTCCCAACCATAAAATGATTAAATAATCCCTTCTTAAACTAATGTAGTCATCATAGGTAAAAAATATCAATAACAAAAACAACATTCTCTTTAATGAATATCTTGACTTCAAACAGAGATTAGATACTCAACTGTTAAAAACAATCTTATGCAGTTATCAATTTATACAGTTTGATGCAGCACTGCAAGTGCTAAACCCAAAGTAGAATATTTCCGAAAACTGATGATTCCATTTAACCTCACTATTCCTGGCTATCACTGCCTAGAAACCACTGTTATCAGCTGTAACAAGAGACGGGATTGTTTTTCCCCTTTCTTCTTTAGTGGGGCGTGAGTGTCGCTGGCTGGGCCAGTATTTGTTGCCCATCTCTAATTGCCCTTGAACTGAGTGGCTCGCTGGGCCATTTCAGAGCGGCATTTAAGAGTCAACCACATTGCTATGGATCTGGAGTCACATGTAGCCCAGACCAGGTAAAGATAATAGATTTCCTTCCCTAAGGGGACATTTAGTGAACAATCTGAAAAATCAGATGTGACAGACATATTTTCACAATCTTGCAAGACACAACAGACAATTCAAAAAGGCAACATCAGAAATTGTACAAAACATGAAGAACAGGTACCATACGTGCCCCGAATGTCAATCACCAGAACAGCGTCCTGGACTCTCCAGGCTAACTTTATCCTTACCTGCACACCTCTGACACAGGTTACTTTAGTCATTCAAAGGACAGGGCATGCAGGTCCACTTGGCTGTGTTGTGGGATGGATGGAATTAGCCAGGATTCCCAATTCCTAGCCAGCATTTACGTGGTTTTACTGCTGTGAGGATAAGTTTTGGAGCTGGCAAGCCACTGTGAATCTAATAGCTCCTTTGCCCAATAATCAACGCTTTAGGAGATGGATGGATTGCAAGCTCTGACTGGGTGTCCAGAAACCCTTTGAGCTGTACTCAGAAAATGACATGGGGACAATCTAGCTTTATTTTTAAGAATGGAGTGAAGATGAAGAGATTCTGGGAATAGATATATATTCTAAAGTTTTATCCTGACATCAGGGAGTAAATATGTATGACATTCACAATATTAATTGGGAATGGCAAAGTGCCACGTGTGGCACAGTGGTTAGCCCTGCTGCCTCACAGCGCCAGGGACCTGGGTTTGATTCTGACCTTGGGTAACTGTGTGGAGTTTGCACATTCTCTCTATGTCTGTGTGGGTTCACCGGGTGCCCCGGTTTTCCTCCCACAGTCTACAGATATGCAAGTTAGGTTGGTTGGCCGTGCTAAATTGCTTCTTAGTGTCCAAAAAGGTTGGTTGGAGTTTCAGGGATAGGGTGGGTTGTGGGCCTAGGAAGGGTGCACCTATGGAGGGTCGGTGCCGACTCGATGGGCTGAATGGCTTCCTTCTGCACTGTAGGGATTCTATGACTTATAGGACTACCAGAGGCTGTAGAAGGAAAATGCTTAACAGCTGAATGAACTCTTCAAATACCAAACTGAGGAAATCTCACAATTACAGCATGATGTCACGCTATGAAATGAAGAGAAAGACGGTGACCTCCACAAGAGGTTTATTTTGTGAGATGAAACTTGAGAGTTTGTTATCTTCTTGACTACATTCCCAAATACCATGGTCTTGATATTGAATCCGCCCTCAATGATTGGTGAGACAGCCTTCGGAGTGGGGTCAAGGTTAAAACATGAAATGTGTGGAATTCAATCTCAACCTTCTGCACACACATCGTCTGTCACTTTTACAGTGGCAGAATATTTGGGGAGGCCGAAGGCCTTGTTTTAACTGTGTGTGTGTGAGTGAGTGGGGTTAAAATCTCACCCTGAATGCCCTGCCATGGACAGGACACTTACTAACACACTTTTAAAAAAGGCTTCTCGAGAAAAGCTTCAACGATGTTTCGACATTTTGAAATTAATTTGTGCTGCATGGTGGGGAAACCCTGCAGTGAACTGGAGCCATGATCATTGCCCCAATGGAGAAGCAACAGTTTCCTTCTCCCTACACTGCATCCACCAACACAAGAACACAAGAAACAGGAGCAGGAATAGACTATTTGTGCTGTCGGGGCTGTCCTGCCATTCAGTACAATCATGGCTAATCTTGAGCTTCAACTCCATCTTCCTGCCTGCTCCCCATATTCCCTTCATCCCCTGAAAAATCTCTCTATCCCGGCCTTAAACATTTTAAATGCTGCAGCATCCACAACCCTCGGAGGCAGGAAAATCCAAAGACTCACAACCCTTTGACTGAAACAATTTCTCCTCTTCTCACCTGTATTCACACAGGAAAAAGACAATGTTGTCGAGGAGAATACTGAGATTCAGGCTACTAGACTAGAAGGGCTTGAGGTTCATAAGGAGGAGGTGTTAGCAATTCTGGAAAGTGTGAAAATACATAAGTCACCTGGGCCGGATGGGATTTATCCTAGGATTCCCTGGGAAGCTAGGGAGGAGATTGCTGAGCCTTTGGCTTTGATCTTTAAGTCATCTTTGTCGTCAGGAATAGTGCCAGAAGACTGGAGGATAGCAAATGTTGTCCCCTTGTTCAAGAAGGGGAGTAGAGACAACCCCGGTAACTATAGACCAGTGAGCCTTACTTCTGTTGTGGGCAAAGTCTTGGAAAGGTTTATAAGAGATAGGGTGTATAATCATCTGGAAAGGAATAATTTGATTAGAGATAGTCAACACGGTTTTGTGAAGGGTAGGTCGTGCCTCACAAACCTTATTGAGTTCTTTGAGAAGGTGACCAAACAGATGGATGAGGGTAAAGCAGTTGATGTGGTGTATATGGATTTCAGTAAAGCGTTTGATAAGGTTCCCCACGGTAGGCTACTGCAGAAAATACGGAGGCATGGCATTCAGGGTGATTTAGCAGTTTGGATCAGAAATTGGCTAGCTGGAAGAAGATAAAGGGTGGTGGTTGATGGGAAATGTTCAGACTGGAGTCCAGTTACTAGTGGTGTACCACAAGGATCTGTTTTGGGGCCACTGCTGTTTGTCATTTTTATAAATGACCTGGAGGAGGGCGGAGAAGGATGGGTGAGTAAATTTGCAGATGATACTAAAGTCGGTGGAGTTGTGGACAGTGCGGAAGGATGTTACAAGTTACAGAGGGATATAGATAAACTGCAGAGCTGGGCTGAGAGGTGGCAAATGGAGCTTAATGCAGAAAAGTGTGAAGTGATTCATTTTGGAAGGAATAACAGGAAGACTGAGTACTGGGCTAATGGTAAGATTCTTGGCAGTGTGGATGAGCAGAGAGATCTCGGTGTCCATGTACATAGATCCCTGAAAGGTGCCACCCAGGTTGAGAGGGTTGCTAAGAAGGCGTACGGTGTGTTAGCTTTTATTGGTAGAGGGATTGAGTTTCGGAGCCATGAGGTCATGTTGCAGCTGTACAAAACTCTGGTGCGGCTGCATTTGGAGTATTGCGTGCAATTCTGGTCGCCGCATTATAGGAAGGATGTGGAAGCATTGGAAAGGGTGCAGAGGAGATTTACCAGGATGTTGCCTGGTATGGAGGGAAGATCTTATGAGGAAAGGCTGAGGGACTTGAGGCTGTTTTCGTTAGAGAGAAGAAGGATAAGAGGTGACTTAATTGAGGCATACAAGATGATCAGAGGATTGGATAGGGTGGACAGTGAGAGCCTTTTTCCTCAGATGGTGATGTCTAGCATGAGGGGACATACCTTTAAATTGAGGGGAGATAGATATAAGACAAATGTCAGAGATAGGTTCTTTACTCAGAGAGTAGTAAGGGCGTGGAAAGCCCTGCCTGCAACAGTAGTGGACTCGCCAACACTAAGGACATTCAAATGGTCATTGGATAGACATATGGACAATAAGGGAATAGTGTAGATGGGCTTTAGAGGGGTTTCACAGGTCGGTGTAACATCGCGGGCCGAAGGGCCTGTACTGCGCTGTAACGTTCTACGTTCTATGCTCTCAACCCAAAATGATCAGCCCCTTATCTTGCATATGTGCCCCCAGGCTTTAGATTCCCCAGCTAGTGGAAGCAATCTCTCAGCATCCACCCTATCAAGCCCCTTCAGAATTTGTAGGTTTCAATAGGTCGCCACTCATTCTTCTAAACTCCAGAGAATATAAGAATTTACTCAGCCTCAACCAATTTAGTGAACCTTCGCTGTACCAAAACCAATGTGGGGACCAATCCGGCACACGTTATTCCAGATTCTGTCTCACCAAAACTCTTTACAATTGCAGCAGGACTTGGTTATTCTTATATTCCAATTCCCTTGCAATAAAGTCCAAAATGCTCTTTGTCTTCTTAATTGCTTGCTGCACTTGCATGCTAACTTTCTCCATTTCTTCTATGAGCCCATTCATGTCCCTTTGAACATCAACAGTTAAAAGTTTCACACTGGGGCGAAATTCTCCCCCAACGGCACGAAGTCCGCCGACTGGCGCCAAAAACGGCGCCAATCAGACGGGCATCGCGCCGGCCCAAAGGTGCGGAATGCTCCGCATCTTTGGCGGCCTAGCCCTAACATTGAGGGGCTAGGCCGACGCCGGAGGGATTTCTGCCCCGCCAGCTGGCGGAAATGGCGTTTGTTGCCCCGCCAGCTGGCGCGGAAATGCGCGCATGCGCGGGAGCGTCAGCGGCCGCTGACAGTTTCCCGGCGCATGCGCGGGAGCGTCAGCGGCCGCCGACAGTTTCCCACGCATGCGCAATGGGGAGAGTCTCTTCCGCCTCCGCCATGGTGGAGGCCGTGGCGGAGGCGGAAGGGAAAGAGTGCCCCCAATGCACAGGCCCGCCCGCGGATCGGTGGGCCCCAATCGCGGGCCAGGCCACCGTGGGGGCACCCCCGGGGTCAGATCGCCGCGCGCCCCCCCCAGGACCCCGGAGCCCGCCCACGCCGCCTGGTCCCGCCGATAAATACCAGGTTTGATTTACGCTGGCGGGACAGGCAATTTCTGGCCAGGACTTCGGCCCATCCGGGCCGGAGAATTGAGCGATTCCCACCCCCGCCCAATCTCCAGTACCGGAGACTTCGGCGGGGGCGGGGGCGGGATTCACGGCGGCCAACGGCCATTCTCCGACCCGGCGGGGGGTCGGAGAATGACGCCCCAGACCTTCAAGGAATCCAGTGGTCATCCCTTTAGCACTTCAAACCTTTTCCACAAAAATTAACAGACACCAACCCAAAGCTTCCACCCACCAGCCGGGCTGTCCATTTGGCCAACTACCCAGCAGAGAATGTTGATAAGGGCTTGCTATCAGGACCTCTGTCTCTCCAGCCTAGCTGCGTTCTTCGGTTGAGATTTAAAAAATTTGTACTTGGGTTGTGGGCATTGCTGGCTGGGCCAGCATTTGATGCACATCCCTAATTGCCCTTGAACTGAGTGGCTAACTGGGCTATTTCAGAGTCAACCAGATCGCTGTGTGGGTCTGGAGTCACATGTAGGCCAGACCAGGTAAGGACGGCAGATTTCCTTCCCTGAAGGATATTAGTGAGCCAGATGGGTTTTTATGACAATTGGCAATGATTTCATGATCATTATTAGATTTTTTATTCCCGATTTAAAAAAAAATTTAATTCAAATTTCGCTATCTGCCATGGTGGGATTTCAACCCAGGAGCCCAGAGCATTACCCTGGGTCTCTGAATAACTAGTCTAGTGACAATACCATTATACCATCACCTAACTCAAACCTATACCCTCTCCCCACAAATATTGGGACCCATTACTTTCCATGATGCAATTCTAAGATATCGGAATTGTTTTAAAACATTTCAGCACTTTCCATTTCCCAAAGAACAACAAAGAACAAAGAAATGTACAGCACAGGAACAGGCCCTTCGGCCCTCCAAGCCCGTGCCGACCAGACTGCCCGACTAAACTACAATCTTCTACACTTCCTGGGTCCGTATCCTTCTATTCCCATCCTATTCATATATTTGTCAAGATGCCCCTTAAATGTCCCTATCGTCCCTGCCTCCACTACCTCCTCCGGTAGTGAGTTCCAGGCACCCACTACCCTCTGCGTAAAAAACTTGCCTCGTACATCTACTCTAAACTTTGCCCCTCTCACCTTAAACCTATGCCCCCTAGTAATTGACCCCTCTACCCTGGGGAAAAGCCTCTGACTATCCACTCTGTCTATGCCCCTCATAATTTTGTATACCTCTATCAGGTCGCCCCTCAACCTCCTTCGTTCCAGTGAGAACAAACCGAGTTTATTCAATCGCTCCTCATAGCTTATGCCCTCCATACCAGGCAACATTCTGGTAAATCTCTTCTGCACCCTCTCTTAAGCCTCCACATCCTTCTGGTAGTGTGGCGACCAGAATTGAACACTATACTCCAAGTGTGGCCTAACTAAGGTTCTATACAGCTGCAACATGACTTGCCAATTCTTATACTCAATGCCCCGGCCAATGAAGGCAAGCATGCCGTATGCCTTCTTGACTACCTTCTCCACCTGTGCAGCCCCTTTCAGTGATCTGTGGACCTGTACTCCTAGATCTCTTTGACTTTCAATACTCTTGAGGGTTCTACCATTCACTGTATATTCCCTACCTGCATTAGCCCTTCCAAAATGCATTACCTCACATTTGTCCAGGTTAAACTCCATCTGCCATCTCTCCGCCCAAGTCTCCAGACAATCTAAATCCTGCTGTATCCTCAGACAGCCCTCATCGCTATCCGCAATTCCACCAACCTTTGTGTCGTCTGCAAACTTACTAATCAGACCAGTTACATTTTCCTCCAAATCATTTATATATACTACAAAGAGCAAAGGTCCCAGCACTGATCCCTGTGGAACACCACTGGTCACAGCCCTCCAATTAGAAAAGCATCCCTCCATTGCTACCCTCTGCCTTCTATGGCCTAGCCAGTTCTGTATCCACCTTGCCAGTTCACCCCTGATCCCGTGTGACTTCACCTTTTGTACTAGTCTACCATGAGGGACCTTGTCAAAGGCCTTATTGAAGTCCATATAGACAACATTTACTGCCCTACCTGCATCAATCATCTTAGTGACCTCCTCGAAAAACTCTATCAAGTTAGTGAGACACGACCTCCCCTTCACAAAACCGTGCTGCCTCTCACTAATACGTCCATTTGCTTCCAAATGGGAGTAGATCCTGTCTCGAAGAATTCTCTCCAGTAATTTCCCTACCACTGAAGTAAGGCTCACCGGCCTGTAGTTCCCGGGATTATCCCTGCCACCCTTCTTAAACAGAGGAACAACATTGGCTATTCTCCAGTCCTCCGGGACATCCCCTGAAGACAGCGAGGATCCAAAGATTTCTGTCAAGGCCTCAGCAATTTCCTCTCCAGCCTCCTTCAGTATTCTGGGGTAGATCCCATCCGGCCCTGGGGACTTATCTACCTTAATATTTTTTAAGACACCCAACACCTCGTCTTTTTGGATCACAATGTGACCCAGGCTATCTACACCCCCTTCTCCAGACTCAACATCTACCAATTCCTTCTCTTTGGTGAATACTGATGCAAAGTATTCATTTAGTACCTCGCCCATTTCCTCTGGCTCCACACATAGATTCCCTTGCCTATCCTTCAGTGGGCCAACCCTTTCCCTGGCTACCCTCTTGCTTTTTATGTAAGTGTAAAAAGCCTTGGGATTTTCCTTAACCCTATTTGCCAATGACTTTTCGTGACCCCTTCTAGCCCTCCTGACTCCTTGCTTAAGTTCCTTCCTACTTTCCTTATATGCCACACAGGCTTCGTCTGTTCCCAGCCTTTTAGCCCTGACAAATGCCTCCTTTTTCTTTTTGACGAGGCCTACAATATCACTCGTCATCCAAGGTTCCCGAAAATTGCCGTATTTATCTTTCTTCCTCACAGGAACATGCCTGTCCTGTATTCCTTTCAACTGACACTTGAAAGCCTCCCACATGTCAGATGTTGATTTGCCCTCAAACATCCGCCCCCAATCTATGTTCTTCAGTTCCCGCCTAATATTGTTATAATTAGCCTTCCCCCAATTTAGCACATTCATCCTCGGACCACTCTTATCCTTGTCCACCAGTACTTTAAAACTTACTGAATTGTGGTCACTGTTACCGAAATGCTCCCCTACTGAAACATCTACCACCTGGCCGGGCTCATTCCCCAATACCAGGTCCAGTACCGCCCCTTCCCTAGTTGGACTGTTTACATATTGTTTTAAGAAGCCCTCCTGGATGCTCCTTACAAACTCTGCCCCGTCTAAGCCCCTGGCACTAAGTGAGTCCCAGTCAATATTGGGGAAGTTGAAGTCTCCCATCACCACAACCCTGTTGTTTTTACTCTTTTCCAAAATCTGTCTACCTATCTGCTCCTCTATCTCCCGCTGGCTGTTGGGAGGCCTGTAGTATACCCCCAACATTGTGACTGCACCCTTCTTATTCCTGATCTCTACCCATATAGCCTCACTGCCCTCTGAGGTGTCCTCTCGCTGTATAGCTGTGATACTCTCCTGAACAAGTAGCGCAACTCCGCCTCCCCTTTTACATCCCCCTCTATCCCGCCTGAAACATCTAAATCCTGGAACGTTTAGCTGCCAATCCTGCCCTTCCCTCAACCAGGTCTCTGTAATGGCAACAACATCATAGTTCCAAGTAGTAATCCAAGCTCTAAGTTCATCTGCCTTACCCGTAATGCTCCTTGCATTAAAACATTTGCACTTCAGGCCACCAGACCCGCTGTGTTCAGCAACTTCTCCCCGTCTGCTCTGCCTCAGAGCCACACTGTCCCTATTCCCTAGTTCTCCCTCAATGCTCTCACCTTCTGACCTATTGCTCCCATGCCCACCCCCCTGCCATACTAGTTTAAACCCTCCCATGTGACACTAGCAAATCTCGCGGCCAGGATATTTATGCCTCTCCGGTTTAGATGCAACCCGTCCATCTTATACAGGTCACACCTGCCCCGGAAGAGCTCCCAGTGGTCCAGATAACAGAAACCCTCCCTCCTACACCAGCTGTTTAGCCACGTGTTTGTCTGCTCTATCTTCCTATTTCTAGCCTCACTGGCACGTGGCACAGGGAGTAATCCCGAGATTACAACCCTCGAGGTCCTGTCTTTTAACTTTCTGCCTAGCTCCCTGAACTCCTGCTGCAGGACCTCATGCCCCTTCCTGCCTATGTCGTTAGTACCAATATGTACAACGACCTCTGCCTGTTTGCCCTCCCCCTTCAGGATTCCCTCTACCCGTTCGGAGACATCCTGGACCCTGGCACCAGGGAGGCAACATACCATCCTGGAGTCTCTTTCACGTCCACAGAAGCGCCTATCTGTGCCCCTGACTATAGAGTCCCCTATAACTATTACTCTTCTGCGCTTTGACCCTCCCTTCTGAACATCAGAGCCAGCCGTGGTGCCACTGCTCTGGCTGCTGCTGTTTTCCCCTGATAGGCTATCCCCCCCGACAGTATCCAAAGGGGTATATCTGTTCGAGAGGGGGACAACCACAGGGGATTCCTGCACTGACTGCCTGCCCTTTCTGGTGGTCACCCATTTCTCTGCCTGCACCTTGGGTGTGACCACACTTACATAACTGCGATCTATGACGCTTTCCGCCACCTGCATGCTCCTAAGTGCATCCAATTGCTGCTCCAACCGAACCATGCGGTCTGTGAGGAGCTGCAGTTGGGTGCACTTTCTGCAGATGAAGCCATCCGGGACGCTGGAAGCCTCCCGGACCTGCCACATCTCACAGTCAGAGCACAGCACCCCTCTAACTGACATTGCGTCAATTAATTAAAATTAAAATTTGTCTTTTTTTTTTTAAATACTTTTTTTTTTAAATTACAAAGTTACTGTCAACTATCTGTTTCCTAGCACTAGATTTCTAATAGAAATGCGATAGC
This sequence comes from Scyliorhinus torazame, assembly GCF_047496885.1. Taxonomy (NCBI): domain Eukaryota; kingdom Metazoa; phylum Chordata; class Chondrichthyes; order Carcharhiniformes; family Scyliorhinidae; genus Scyliorhinus; species Scyliorhinus torazame. The sequence goes on along the minus strand of NC_092712.1, from coordinate 72,015,936 downwards.
TAACTATAATATTCTCCGATCTCTGGCTTAGATATCCTCTAAATTATAATTAAGTTATTATGTTTAATTAGTTCCCAAATACTCAAAAAAATTTAGGTTAGAATCCCAACCAGCCACTCAGGTCACAGCTTTTCTGTGATGTCACTTCAGTTTCCCCCCGACACACACAATTTGAAAAAAAGGTATAAAAGTAAAAATCACTTGCTTACCTTCTGAGATGTTCTCAGGTTCTCTCGCTGACAGAGACTGCTCCTCCACCTCCAATCCTTGACCTGCACAATGCTAATAATATAATAATATAATATGGCACTTACCTTACACCAATGGGTCTTATTATTAGGTTAGAGGAGGAGGGTGGGTGGGAGACACTACACGTGTAGTGTCTCGGGTTTCCTCTCCACCAGAATTTATTGGTTGGGGGGGGGGGGGGGGGGGGGGAAACTTGCCAGAGGTCGAACTTCCGGTTCCCGCCGAAATCCAAAGGGCTGCTCCTGTAAAGGTAAGTGGTTTTAAACTCACTACTCACCTCCAAGAAGGCCCCTGCGCACCGCTGCCGCCGAAATCCAAAGGGCTGCTCCTGTAAAGGTAAGTGGTTTTAAATACACTACTCACCTCCCAGAAGGCCCCTGCGCACCGCTGCCGCCGAAATCCAAAGGGCTGCTCCTGTAAAGGTAAGTGGTTTTAAACTCACTACTCACCTCCAAGAAGGCCCCTGCGCACCGCTGCCGCCGAAATCCAAAGGGCTGCTCATGTAAAGGTAAGGTTTTTAAATACACTCCTCACCTCCCAGAAGGCCCCTGCGCACCGCTGCCGCCGAAATCCAAAGGGCTGCTCCTGTAAAGGTAAGTGGTTTTAAATACACTACTCACCTCCCAGAAGGCCCCTGCGCACCGCTGCCGCCGAAATCCAAAGGGCTGCTCCTGTAAAGGTAAGTGGTTTTAAATTCACTACTCACCTCCAAGAAGGCCCCTGCGCACCGCTGCCGCCGAAATCCAAAGGGCTGCTCCTGTAAAGGTAAGGCTTTTTAAAGTAAGTACTCACCTCCCAGAAGGCCCCTGCGCACCGCTGCCGCCGAAATCCAAAGGGCTGCTCCTGTAAAGGTAAGGCTTTTTAAAGTAAGTACTCACCTCCCAGAAGGCCCCTGCGCACCGCTGCCGCCGAAATCCAAAGGGCTGCTCCTGTAAAGGTAAGGTTTTTAAATACACTACTCACCTCCCAGAACATTCCCGTTAAATGTTTTTGCACAATTCATGGACGGTTTGCTGACAAAACAGTAATATCTGTTCAATATCTGTAAAGCATTTGGGGGAAGAATCTGTGAAAGGCGTTCAACGGGATTCTCCATTTCAGAGATTAAATGCTGACGCCAGAACTGATTCGGTGGTGTTCTACGACGGGAAACTTTGGCGCGGTTTCCAGAGCAATTCATCAACCATTAATGGGCTAGCAACAGCGCCACATGGAACACAACCGATTCCAATGGAAAACGGCGTCTGATTTGCTGGAGTCGGGATTGACACTCAGGAGGCTGACAAGCTGCAGACAAGCACTCCACTCCCCACACACACCATCCCACACACACCATCCCAGTCAACAAGATGGCAGCAAGGAGAGTGGCATCGTGGTTCGCCGATACGGAACTCGAGTTCCTGCTGGACGCAGTGGAAGGGAGGTGGGTCACCCTGCACCCCGGGCTGGGGAGGAGGTTGCCACCCATGCCTTGCACCGGGGCTGAACATAGGTGACAGAGGTAATGAGCACCGCGGGTAACACCGTCTGGACCCGCCAGCAGAGCAGGAAGAAACTGCACAACTTCCTCAGGGCGGCCAGGGTGAGTAGGCAGCACTGTGCCCCTGGCACTCACCCCCAAACCACACACCTGTAACCCCACCCCTCCTATCTGGAGGATAGGATCTTATAGAAACATATAAAATTATGAAGGGAATAGATAGGATAGATGCGGGCAGGTTGTTTCCACTGGTCGGGGAAAGCAGAACCAGGGGGCTTAGCCTCAAAATAAGGGGAAGTAGATTTAGGACTGAGTTTAGGAGGAACTTCTTCACCCAAAGGGTTGTGAATCTATGGAATTCCTTGCCCAGTGAAGCAGTAGAGGCTCCTTCATTAAATGTTTTTAAGATAAAGATAGATAGATTTTGAAGAATAAAGGGATTAAGGGTTATGGTGTTCGGGCTGGAGAGTGGAACTGAGTCCACAAAAGATCAGCCATGATCTCATTGAATGGCGGAGCAGGCTCGAGGGGCCATATGGCCTACTCCTGCTCCTAGTTCTTATGTTCTTATGTTACCGAACCCCCACCCACCAACATCCAAATTGCCGCCATGCCCTTGGCCACATAGACCACTGGCTGACCACCCCCTGTGCTGCATGCGTCTGACTGTCTAACACTGTGCGCCTTCTGCCCCCTCCGCCCTGGGAGAAGTCGGCCCACAAATGGCGGGAGAGGGAAAAAAACGGAGGGGGACCGCCAGACCTCCGGCACCTCACCGCAGCAGAGCAGCAGGCACTGGAGCTGATTGCATGGGCCCGGAGAGAGGGTGGTCACCGAGGCCGAAGTCGGCATCGGGCGAGCAAGTGAGCCCCCGCTGAGTTGCAGTTCCTCATGGCACATGTGTCACCATCCCCACCCCCACCCCCCCACACTGCTCCCTCCACCACCACGACCCGCCAATCAACCCCAGTCCAATCATGCATCATGTCTTGTGTCTTGCAGGATCTCCTGGCGATAAGTGGACCCTTCTTTTTTCTCCCGCCCCTGACCCCAATCACAACCCCAGGAAGACAGGAGCGAGCAGCAGGAGGAGGATACGGACAGTGATGGGAACCCTCAACCCGCCGCCTGAGACACCCCAGAGCACCACTCCGGGGACGACACTGACATTCCGTCACAGCTGTCTCCCTCCACCATTCCAGAGATACTCACCTTGATTGGGCACTTTAGTTAAGAGGCTCCTGGGGCACTATCCAGTGTGCACGACACACATGCTGCTGTACAGCAGGTGGAGGTAGGAACCCCTGAGGGGGCGGATGGTCGGAGGGCGGCCCAATCCCAGGGACGAGCTGCCATCTGGACGGGTTTGGGGCTTCTGAAAAGGGCAGTCCCATCGATAGTGGAGATGCAGTTGCAGAGCCAGGGTCTACATGAGGGGCTGTCAGCAACCATCCAGCACCTGTAGGTGCAGTTGGAGGAGTCGACCCGCCTGCAGGAGCAGGAGGTGGTGCTGACCATGGGTGCTACCCAGGCCAACACCGCACGGGTGGCGACCACGGTGGAGGCCTTAAGGGTGAAGGTTTCGGCCATGGGTCAGGTTGTCCAAGGCCTGGGGCATCCTGTGCGGGTGGCAGCCGAGGCCCAGGACAGGTCAGCCTTAACACAGGCAGCCATGTTCCAGGGCCACCTGGACTTTGCTGCTGCGCTCACAGCGGGTCATGGCTGAGGGCGTCAGCGGCATTGCCCGGGCACTGGCCAACACGGCACAAACCCAGAAGGTGGTGTCACAGTCACAGCGTGATGTGGCACAGTCCAGAGACAGGTGGTCCACTCCTTGTGCTCCATGGCCACGAGTATCGAAACCCTGGTCAGGGCGGACGTGGGCCTTCAGGACTGGCAGCGGCAGGTGGTCGGGGAGCCTCAGGGGTTAGCTCCGCTTGCACCCCCATCCCCCCGTCCCATGGAGTAGGCCATTGGACACCCTGAGGGAGGAGGAGGAGGTGATGGGGCCCGTGTGGGTGTCTCCCTCGGGGAGGTGGGGGAACACAACAGCGTCTCGGACTCCCCCCTTCCTCTCCTTGTCTATCTGATGGGCAGGGGGCAGAACAGGGTGGCAGATGCCACCTGGGGCACCAGCCGAGCCCATCCAGGCCCAGTCGCCCCAGAAGATGGCTTGCCTAAGGGGCCCCAGGTCAAAATGCGGGAATCGCAACAGGCCGCCTCCGCTCCTGATTACCGCCTGGGGATCCACCTAGGTGTAGTGTTAGGCCTGCAAGGCCAGAAAGGTAGACACCAGTTAAGTTGGAATGAGTGCAGCAAATAGGATAGCGATAGAGGCTAGGGCCCAAGGCTGTCCATATAAATTCACTTGTTCACGTTAAACACCCGTTCACAGTGTCACAACCTGCTTCGATGCTCTATCAGAAGGTTGTGAGGGATGGGATGGACTGGTCTATGCTGGCCGCAGAGGGGCGGGGATGGGTGGAGGCTGGGGGTGGGCTTGGCGCAGGGTCCCCAGTTCAGCCAGTGCTCACCACTCCAGTGTCCCACCCCCATCATCCCCACTCCCCACCCCACTGTCTCCATCTCCACCACCCCAAAGGTTCGGTGGGACCATATGATAGAATGGCCTGCTTGCATGCATGGATCACCCAGGTGGACGGTAGAGAGTGCTACTGTGGACAGGAATCTGATGTTAAATGGTGCGAAGCACCAGAGCTCATTGCAGAGCGGGGTGTCATCATCCTCCATCCCATGGAGCAGACCCCGCACCCCGGAGTGAGGCAGGTTTTAATTGGGAAAAAAAGAATTAGGTACTCGAAATTTTAAAAAATATGTATGTTGCACTGTCCCACTGGTACACGTGGGGCCTCATCCGGCGCTTCCTTCCCACCTGCTCCTCCTCATCCTGTTGGGAGGCCGGCTCTCCATCCCCACTGGCTGCCTCCTGTTCCTTTGGGGCACGCACCGCTGACGCAGGGGCCCCCCCTTGAGCAGCTCCATCTCGTACAGCCTCAGTGCACCCCCAGGGCTGCGGTGACTAGGATGAAGGCCACCAGTCCTGGTTGAATTCCAAAGTCCGTTGGCTGTAGGGGCTGACAAGTCAGAATGGTACATACCCCTATTGCCGTCCAGGTGCACCGAGCTACACGGTGGCCCCGGTCTGCACTGCAACGCCTGCCCCTGCATTTCCCCTCCCCCCGTCCCCTCCGCCCTCCCCCCACGCCTACTCCCCAGCAAGTCTTTCACTGATAAATAGCACACTTATCATCAAGTATAATCACAGAGAAGAAAGCCATTTGGCCCATTGAACTTGTGCTGACCCTTTGATAGAGCTATTCAATTGTCCTCACTCACCTGCTCTTTTTCCACAACCCATTTAAAATGAAATGAAATGAAAATCACTTAATGTCACAAGTAGGCTTCAAATGAAGTTACTGTGAAAAGCCCCTAGTCGCCACATTCCGGCACCTGTTCGGGGAGGCTGGTACGGGAATTGAACCGTGCTGCTGGCCTGCCTCAAAAGCCAGCACTTTAGCCCCGTGCTAAACCAGCCTCTTTTGTCTTAATCGATGCAGCTTCAAGTGATTTCTATTGTGCTGACTTGTTCGCTGGAATGTTTATTTTTGAATGCAAAATGGGGATTAGATGTGCAGGACTCTGCAAGTAATTCTGCGATGTTTTCTGTCTGCTTCTTTCAGGGAAGATCTGGATAACAGTGATGATAGTGTTCAGGCTACTTGTGATCATTGGCGTTGGCTATCCTCTGTACCAAGACGAACAAGCAAAATTCACTTGCGACACCATGCAGCCAGGATGCTCCAATGTGTGCTATGATGCCTTCTTCCCTATATCACACTGTAGATTTGGGTTTGTGCAGGCCATCGTACTCTGTCTGCCATTAGCAATGTTCATCATATATGTGGCTCACAGGGTGCCAATGCAAGATGCAAAAGAAAGCTCTGTCCAGTGCCCTAGGAACCCGGCCGAAACTCCATCCAGCAGAAAATTGCCAGTGGGAAGAGCTTCCTTAACTGGAAAAAGCTTTGGGACAAATCTCCATTTGGAGGACAGCAATGGCGAAACCATGGCGATAAACGAGGAGCTCAGAATAAAGCAAAGAACTCTTAATTTCTGCGAGGCATACCTGCTTCAGTTACTTTTGAGGACTTTATTGGAAGTAGGATTTGGGGTTGGCCAATATTACCTGTTTGGGTTTTTTGTCCCGAATAGGTTTGTCTGCTCCAGTTACCCATGTGCCAACAGAGTGACCTGTTACCCCTCCAGACCCACTGAGAAAATGCTGCTGGTTAATTTTATGTTTGGAGTCACTGTATTCTCCGTTCTACTGAACGTTGTAGACCTGATTTATGTGATAAAGCTGGCTGTGAAACAAAGCAGGAAGAACAGGCTGCAGATGCAGACATTCTATCAAGAGGAGTCGTATCACGACATCCCAAGCGACACCCATGAACTTCCTGAGCACAAAGTAGTCCAAGAGTATGAAACGCGTGTGCGGGAAAGGCGAGAGAGTGTTGCCAGTGCAGGCAGTGAAGCAACATCTTGCAAAGCGGGGCAGGGGGAAGGAACGTTTGCCCGCTCAGAGGTGCAGCCAGGAGACGTGGCTCTCTCCAATACCAACAGCAACAACACGCACCTCACTGTGATCCCATCAAGCTCTGCTTCCGTGGCAGGATCCCCTGACAGGATTGGCAGCAAGTTGGCCCTTGGTGTGGGTGAGCAGGGAGCCGCTGGTCATCCTTTCAGCGGGTACACAGCCCGCCTGCCGGATCAGCAAGGCTCCAGACTGCGGCAGCACACGCTGCAGAAGCCCACCGAATCTCCATCAAACAACAACCAACTGTTGGAGGAGTACAGGCTTGTTCATATGCGAGTTACGGACAACCAGTCAAACTGCAGCAATGGCAGCAGAAGAAAGAAATCTGAATGGGTTTAATGGCAGACTGAACTGAAAAACCCTGAGCATGCATCGTGGGCAACCAACCTTTGTTGAAATTCTCCATGCATTCGGGATATTCATTAAAGTACTGTGATCAGTGGTGTGCAGTGTGAGAGACAGGAATGAGAATATAATTATATTCGGTCATGGCCATAGTATGGCAGCAGATGGCACTGTTTTTGTGATTCTGAGAAGTGGATCAAGGCTTCAGGAGCAGCTTGCCATAATGGGACTCAGTGAATGACAGACGGCATTCTAATCCAGTGGGATTAGAAAGAGTGCTTTTGAATACTAACATAATTCCAGCCCTCTCCAATTGTCATATTCAACAGCTCATATCTCACAAGTGATAGGCTCGGCTCAACAAGTGGAGATCAAAACTTGATTATATTCGAAATGTGGCATTTAAAATGTAATGGGGGGGGGGGGGGGGGGGGGGGGGTGCAAAATTGTGACTGGTGCCAGTGCAAATATAGTGGAGGAGCGTCCAGAATAATGACTGACAACCTGTTCCAGCGTCAATGGTATAGTTGGGACAGCTGTAATAGAGGCATTATCTCTAATTCACTTGTTGGAAGACAAGATGGGAGGAGCCACTCCCGCTGGCAGATCCCAAAGCCCAGCGGTCTGCAAAGGCACAGCGGTCTGCAAAATGTCTGGCTCCGCAAATTGAGCTCACCCATCCACATTGTCAACTACCTTCTTACTGGTAGGATCTGGGGCCAGCTCTCAGGTGGCACGAGCTCTGCAACTCCTTTTTAAGGACCAAAAGGGTGGAATTCTTAGTGTAACCTGGGAACACATCCAGACACGACCCCATGATAAAGTGGGCTGGGCAAAACAAAAATAAAATCCAGAAAACGGCAGAATGAAGAAAACCAGGCAAAATCCATGCATTCTATACGCACCCACCCCCCCCCCCCCCCCCCACCCCCACCCGGAATTCAGTGGGGGTCTCACCTTGAAGCTAACAGGAATTCCAGGGTGAACAGCGTTTAACTGTAAATTTTGGACTTACTAAGTGAAACTGATTGGAATTGCAGTTGAACCCAGACTCAAGGCCCTCAGTCACGCAGTTTTCAGCAGAAGTCATTGTGACTTCATTGGGCGGCACAGTGGTTAGCACTGTGTCTCACAGTTCCAGGGACCTGCGTTCAATTCCGGCCTTGGGTCGTTGTCTGTGCGGAGTCTGCCCTTTCTCCCCTCATCCGTGTGGGTTTCCTCCGGGTGCTCCGGTTTCCTCCCACAGTCCAAAGATGTGCAGGTTAGGTAGATTGGCCATGCTAAATTGTCCCTTAGTGCCCAAAAAAGAAGTTAAGAGGGGTGATAGGGAGAGGGTGGAGGCGTGGGTTCAAATGGGGTGCTCGCTCCAAGGGCCGGTGCAGACTAGATGGGCCAAATGGCCCTCTTCTGCACTGTAAATTCTATGATTCTAGGTTAGGTGGATTGGCCATGCTAAAATTGTCCCTTTGTGTCCAAAGATGTGCAGGTTAGGTGAGGTTACGAGGTTCGGGCAGGGGAATGGGCCGAGATAGGGTGCTCTTTCTGCGCCAAACGGCCTCCTTTTGCACTGTAGGAATTCAATAAAGCAGTGAGGAACAGGAGCCCAGGCTGATGTTTTCTCAAGTTGCATTGGTCTCATTGCTGCTGCATCCAAGATGATCTAACTCAGCTCATACTGGGAATCGAACCAATTTTTTGGTCTGTTTTATTACTACTACAAAGCTGTGAGCCACTGGGCATAATTCTTTCTTCTGTAAATGCTTTGGAAACATTTTTACTCCACATGTCTTCCATTCTCCGTCTTATTGTCTCTTCCCTAACCTGGCCTTCTACATTTTTGATTCTGCGCTATAATTCATGTTGCTTCCTAGTGCTACACTCGTTTATTGGGCTGGTTAGATCACACTTGGAGCACTGCAAGTAACGTTGGTCACCACACTTCACATATCATTGGGGTTAAGCAAGAGATCTGCAGGGGAGCGCAGTATGCATGGCCCCAAATGTAAATAGGATGTGCCATGAGGACAAGTTTCAGCCCTATGATCTGGAAAGGACAATGGGTGGTGGAGGGTGGTGGGATTGTTGGGGTGTGTTGGCGGGGCAGGGCCGATTTTGCAGCACCACGCCACCTGGGACACCTGAGCAACAGCCTGGCTCACCCAGGCCCGGTTGCCCCAGAAGATGCCCGCTAATGGGGACCCAGGTCACAGGGTGGGAACAACAACAGGCCGCCTCCACTCCTGATGTACCGTCTGGGGATCCACGTAGATGTAACGTTAGGGCCATTAAGGCCATAAAGTTAGACACCAGTTAAGTTGGCACGGGTGCAGGGCACAGTTAGTTATAGGGGCTAGGGCACATATCTATTTATGTGTTCACATTAAACGCTTGTTAACACTGTTACACCCTGCCTTGATGCTCTGTCAGATGGGTGATAGCTGATCTGGGATGGCCAGGGCACAGGGGTGTTGGGCAGATATTGTGGGTGGGCTAGGCTCCCCACCCTCTCCCTCCCTCCACTGCCACTGACAGTCCCCACCCGCCACCCCAAGGATCCAACAGGACCTTGTGACGGAATGGCCAGCTTACATGCCGGGATCATCCAAGTAGATGGCGGGATTGCTACCTTGGGCAGGAATCAAATGTTGTCAGATGATGCTGAGCACCAGAGCCCATCGCAGAGAGGGTTGTCATCATCCTCCATCTCATGGACCAGATCCGCTGTTACTGCCAACCGAGGCCCCCAGCTCGTAGTGCGACAGGTATGTATCATGGAGGGGTCGCAGACACAGGTGTGGTTGGGGGGGGTAGGGCTGGGATGCGTTGAAATGTATCTATTGTGCCGACTGGGCATATAAGACCTCAGTGATGGCACGGATGCACATGTGCGCCGAGCTCTGTGAGATCCTGGACAGGTCCCCACTCGACGCCTGGAAAGACTACGTGGCTAAAAGTTCAGGGCGACCGTCACCTTGATGGCCACGGGGAGCGGGTGTCCTCTTCCATTTGCCCCCGGTGCCAGGTTTGTCATCACCTGGCAGAAATGTTGCACTGTCTCCCTGCTCAGCCGGAGTCTTTGACAGCATGCCCGGCCCAGCAGGTCCTTGAATGGCAGGCGCTGCCGGTACACGCGAGGCCTCATGCGGCACCTCCTTTTCACTTTCTCCTCCTTGGCCTATTGGGCGGCCAGCTCTCCATCCTGGGCGGCTGCGTCCTGTTCCTCAGGGCAGGCTCAGTTGTTTCCCGCTCCGCTGCTGCACACTCCGCTACTGCATACTCCGCTACTCCCTGAGTAGCTCCAGATTGTACAGCAGCTGGGCATCCCCCAGGGCTGTGGCGACTAGGAGGAGGTCACCATTGTTGGTTGAATTCTAATATTCATTGTCTGCGGTGAAAAGCCGACATGTTAGCATGGTGCATACCGCCATGCCCAACTAGGTCCATGGTGTCCAGTTGGCACTATGGGCTCTGCCCCGCATGTACCTGCGCCCCCCATCCCGGCACCCTGGCCATGGGAATTTGGCCCTGGTGCCCATCCGTGCTGCCAGGGGTACCTCCAAGGGGGGGCACCCATATGGCTGGTGACACTTTGCAGAACCAAGGGCGTAGGTGGGTGGTCAGTGGGGTGCGCTACAAAATGGCTGCCTTGCAGGCCGTGGCAATGGCAATCTGTGGCTGGATACCACCCCAGTCCCGTAAGGAGTCACCAGCACCCCTGTCACCAGCACCTCCCGGCCCTGGCAGGTTCCCCCCCGAAGCCGGCCAGTGTCAGGACCAGCAGCCCACGGTCGCGCCCTACCTCCTTTCTTTCATTCATCAGCCGCGACGCCCTGAACCTCACCATCAGGAATTCAGACCAGCGGAGGCGGAGAATAGCGGAGGTCCCAGAGAATACCGGATCGGGCCTGCTAATGATGTGCCAAAGGTGTTTACTGTATGTGCATTCTGGAAAGCATTGACGCCGCTGTCTCGGCGATTTGCCATGAAATCGGCACCCACCGCGATTTTGGCGTCGGAACCGATTCTCCCCCCAATTGCGTTTCCCGATTCCAACTTCTGCCAATGGACAATCCCGCCCACGATCCTTGAACCAGGGTGTCAGTGAGGGGAAAATCAGGCTCTTGTTCCTGTGACTTCCACTGAAACCTGCTGATATACGAGGATGGTCGCTAGACAGGGATGAAGGGGGCAGAGGGAGTAGACGACAATGCGCTGCCTGTCCATGTTATCACATAGCTTTCGGATATACTCACTGGGCTCAGATGTGAAGAACAGCCTCCTGGGCAAATGGGCGGCTGTTAACGCAAGTTAGTCTTTTCAGTGGACAGTAGAAGCGAGATTAAAAAAGAACAGCTGGAAAAAGAAGAGCTGCATTTATTTGTGAAACATTACAGGTCACACAGTTGAGTATTATATTTGCGTTTGATGTTTTGATGTAATTAACATTGCCACAGGTATGTGGGATAGTCTGAATTAGTTTTAAAGCTGTTGATGTAAGCATACATATAAACACAGAGCAAATGGTGTGCACTATTTAACTTTACGTGGTGCACATTGTACTGTATATAATGCTCGTATACATAGACCACGTAGAATCCCTACAGTGCAAAAGGAGGTCATTCGGCACATCGAGTCTGCACTGACCCTTCAAATGAGCTCTCTACACATTCCCACTTCCCCCCCCATTCCCGTAACTCCATAACCTAACTTTCACATCCCCGGACACTAAGGGGTAATTTAGCATTGCCAATCCATCGAACTTGCACATCTTTGGACTGTGGGGGGAAACTGGAGCACCCGGAGGAAACCCGCGCAGACATGGGGAGAACGTGCAAACTTCACACAGTGACCCACACCGGAAATGAACCTGGATCCCTGGCGCGGTGAGGCAGCAGTGCTAACCACTGTGCTACCGTGCCACCTGTATACTTTCTTAAAAGATGATTGGCGCGATATTTTGAATTTAGATTTCAGAGCTGTGCAGTTAGATTTAAGACGAGAAGGCCACAAGAAAGCAGAAAACAGAATGGTATTTGGCTCATCGAGCCTGCTCTTTCCATAGAATGGTCTTACCCTGCTCCGGCCTCCTATGCCATAGGTAGAAGATCAGCCATCATCATATTAAGCACCAGAGCTGACTCGAAGGATTATAAGGTCTACTCTTGCTCCTATTTCTTATGTTTTCAGGACTTGTACAATCTCAGATACTCCTCAGACAGGATCCTCTTATCTAATTCTGGGTGTGACTACATTAGACCTCTCGATGCAGTCAGTGGAGGCATAATTCTCTTATTTAATCCTGTTGCGCCCTTCTTTTTTCTCCCCGTTTCTCTTTTTTTGCTGTTGCCCTGGTCAGTTCTTTGCCATCCCAGCCTTGTCTCCAGTGCCGTTTGGTCCTTCTTGCAAACAGCTCTTACATTCTGTCTCTTCGCACCTCTTTTGTCAGTTTGAGTGTAACTGAGTAAAAGATTTGAGAAAAACGCCACAGAATTCAAATAGAATTCATGAACACATTTCCTCTACTCTTCTCGGACATATGGCAGTTGCATTCCTCTTCTGTCCCCTAAATAACAAAAGTGCTGCAGCATTTCAACCAAGTAATTCATTGGCATTGGTTTTGGAACAAGAATGTGATTGAGTGCTGCATAAATAAACTGGCTTTTAGGCCACAGTTCGTTATCTGGGTATCCCTGAGATATATTGCAACTTGCACTGTAACAAACCGATTCAACATTTTGGCCAAAGGTTCTCTGTTAAAAACTTCTGATCCGCAAAGGCAATCAAGTAAAAGCCCAGAAAGGGCAGAGTCTACAAACTAGAGCTTGACTTTTCAAGAGTGAACTGAGCAAATTGTTCTGCATACAAAGGGCAGAAGTTTGGAACTCTGACCACAAGTGCAAATTGATACGAGATCAATTGTTAATTTTACATCCGAGATTGACTTACGGTGGCAGTGTGAAGGGAGAAGACGTACACACGGTGGCTCTCACTTGGTTGCTGTATTTTTAGCTCTGTTTGCCCAGTTGCTGGGGGCATGTTCACTTAAAATTCCACTTGAGTGATGGTATAAGCTGCCCACATAAAGGAAATGCCCAGAAGGACCAGGGCAAAGAAACTTGAAGGCAAAAGGTCGTTGACGGAATTGAAGGCTTGTCGTGGCCCGTCGGTGGAGAAAATGGCGGAGGCTGATGCCAGGATTCTGGCCACTCCACTAATGGCCGAGATGCTTATTGGCATCTTGCAACGGAATTAGAGAAGCAAAAACGGGTTGCGGCCGAGTACCTTCGTAAGTCGGTGGAAGATGCCCTGGCTCCCATTCAGACGACGTTGGATAAGACCGAGTTGGTAAAAGCGCATGGCGCTGTGATAAAGGGTGTGGAGGTGGCTCTCTCGAGGCAAAGTGACCAGATTGCCTCTCTGGAAGCCGCGTGTCCCAGGTGGCTGGAGTGAACAAAGCCCTGAAGGCCAAAGTGGATGATTTGGAGAATCATTCCAGGAGGCAGAATATTCAGATTGTGGGGTTGTCGGAGGGAATGGAAAGCCCAACTCCCACTGAATACTTTTCAACAATATTTGGGAAGATGGTGGGGGAGGGTGGATTCACATCCCTTCCCAAGCTGGATTGAACCCACCGAACACTCCGACTGAAGCTCTGTCCCAACAAACCACCGCGGGCTGTTATTGTAAGGTTCCACAGCTCGAGGAGGCAGAACCTTTTGTTAAAATACATAGGCTGGGTGAGAGTTGACGGAGGTTTCTGAATGTTGGGGGTGGGCTTGTGGAAATGGGGAGTTGTTGGGGTTTCTTGGACATGTTAACATTTCTTTGTTCTTGTGTGGCTAAGTGTTTCGAGAATTGGATTTGGGTGGGGAGCCTACTGGTTTGGTTTTTTCTCTCGTGCTATAACTGTTATGGGAAATATATAGCTCCCTGTTGGAGCAAGATGTTTTAAGGGTTTTTTATAAATTGTGTATTTTTTCTGTTGGTATTTTTCTTCATTCTGGGCGGAGGCTGCCCTGCTAGTCAACAAACTAGCTGACCGGAGCGGAGTGGTGGGGGTAGCTGCAGCTCATTATATTAGTTTGGTTTTAGATAATGGGCTTAGTGTTTTCATTCCATTTAGGGTTAGGGTTAGTAGAAGTAAGGTTTAGTGGTTTTTGTATGTTCATTTGGGTATTATCTGGGGGACGGGGAGGTGGTGGAAGAGGTTGGGCAGGTAGGGATAGTTTGCTGACGATGGCTACAGATTTTTCTTTGTTTTGTCTTGCTGGTGGGATTGGCGGCCATCTTGGGTGGGACTGGTACCTGCACTTTTTAAATATGGGATGTAAGGGGGTTGAATGGCCCAGTGAAAAGGCTGAGGGTATTTGCCCACCTCAAAAGCTTGAATTCTGATGTGGTGTTTCTGAAGGAAACTCATTTGTGGGTAAGGGTCAAATATTTCACTTGGGCTTTGGCGGTAGGTCCTGATTTTGGTGGGGAGGGGGGGCAATTCTGATCAATAAAAGGTTTCCATTTGCGGCTGCTAAGATCTTGGCAGAGCCTAATGGCAGACATATGATTGTCAGTGGGTCCTTGGCAGGCACCAGGTAGACCTGGTTAATGTCCATGTGCCGATTTGTGATGATGCAAGTTTTATTAACAAGATTTAGTCTCCATTCCTGATTTGGATTCGCATCAGCTAATTTTGAGGGTGGACATAAACTGCATTCTAGATCCAATATTGGATCTATCCAGGCCTAAATCCCTGACTCCATCAGGCATTGTTCCACATTTTATGGATTTGATGCTAGTCAGGTCCCTCCCAGCACCTACCATAGACACTGGATACGGCGTTATTGGCGGACAAAAGATTTTATGAAAGCATGTCCTCCGCCATTGGGGAATATGTCAAATTTAATAAGAGTAAGTCGATCTCACCTTCTATGCGGTGGGAAGTTCTTAAGGTGATAATTAGTAGGGAGATAACTTCCTCCAAAGCAGACATGGAGAGGACAGCGAGGGTGGAACACCTGAGGTTGGTGGACTCCATCCTTGAGGTAGATCATCAGTATTTGCTTGCCCTTACCCCAGAGCTGCTTGCAAGTAGGAAGAAGCTGCAGACACAATTTGAATTGCTATCAATGGGTAAGGTAGTGAACCAGCTGCCATGTTCGAGAGGGGCTTTTTATGAATATGTGGAAAAAGCCAGTCGCTTTTTAGCTAATCAGCTGAGATGGCAGGCTGCTTCCCAGGAGATTGTGCAGATAAGCGACTTGCATGGTAGTTTGCTTTCCGCTCCGCCTAAGGTCAACACGGCTTTTGAAACATTCTATCGGGATCTCTATAGGTCGGAGCCCCTGGAGGCGAGTTTGGCCATGATGGAGTTTTTGGATGGGTTATCCTTCCCATTGGTGGAAAGGGAGAAGTGGGTGGAGTTAGAAACCCCATTGGACCCTGGGGAAATTATGGAATGCATTGGGTTAATGCAGACGGGTAAAGATCCTGGCCCTGATGGATTCCCCATTGAGTTTTATAAGATGTTCGCAGGACAGTTGATCCCTTTAATATTAGATATGTTCAAAGACTCCTTTGTCTCAGGGTCCGTTACCTGTTACACTTGCGCAGGCCTCTATCTCCCTGATCCCAATGAAGGACAAGGACCCTATGACGTGTGGGTCATTTTGACCCATCTCACTTTCGAATGCAAATGTTAAATTACTCACAAAACTGTTGGCATGGCGGTTAGTGCCCGACCTCCCAGGGGTGATCTCGGAAGATCATACAGGCTTTGTCAAGGGTTGGCAATTGTTTGAAACGGTGGAATGGGATTGTCTATTTGAGATTCTTGGGCTGTTTAGTTTCAGGCAAAGTTTCATATCCTGGATTTGTTTAATGTATAGGGCCCCAACTGCTAGTGTCGCATTAATGCTGGGGCTGGTTTAGCACAGTGGGCTAAATAGCTGGCTTGCAATGCAGAACAATGCCAGCAGCGCGGGCTCAATTCCCGAACAGGTGCCGGAATGTGGTGACTAGGGGCCTTTCACAGTAACTTCATTGATGCCTACTTGTGACAATAAGCGATTATTATATTAATGCCTTGAGCTTGTGTTTTTTTCCCTGCTGAATAGGGGTACGAGGCAGGATGCCCAGATGTCCATTGTCTCTGCTTCTATTTGCTTTAGCAATTTAACCACTAAGATCTTCCAGTATATGGAGGGTGGATAAAGTGTGGATGGAGAGAGCATAGGGTGTCCTTGTACGCAGATGATCTGCTTCTTTATATTAAGGACACAGGTTCCACTATGGATGAAATAATGAAGCTACTTAGGAGATTTGGCTCCTTCTCTGGGTACAAATTGAATTTGGACAAGAGTGAATACTTTCTGGTACCCCCCACCAGGGTGGGAAGCCAATCTGGGGATATTATCTTTTTGCCTTGCCAGATCGTGCTTTCGTTATCTGGGAATCCATGATGGGGTCTCGCTTCATAAATTAAATTATGCTAGTTTGGGGAATGGGGTCAAATCTGACAGACAGAAGTGGGATAACGCCCCCCTATCTTTGGCCAGCCTGCGTGCTTTAGTAACTACCTGACTTACAGAAGTGGGATAACCTCCCCGTATCCTTGGCTAGCCTGCGTGCTTTAGTAACTACCTCGCTGCCGCTCTCGCCTGCAAGATTTTAATTGGCTGGGTCCTGTGGGGACGGGGGGTGGGGTACTTCAGGTATTTAAGGCCAGATCCTATCAGCGGATTTGGGTCCGTTAAATGAGGTGAAGGTGAAACAGGAGAGTGAATTGGGTCCTATTCTGAATGAGGAGGTATGGAGTGAGGCTCTTCGCAGGGTCAATCCACGTCCTCCTGTGCTCGGCTCAGTTTGATCTAGTTCAAGGTGTTGCACAGGGCTCATCTGGCCAAGGCGAGGATGAGGTTTTTTTTCGGGGGCAGATGTAAGCGATGTTCTTGGAGACCGGCTAATCATATGCATATATTCTGGTCATGTCCCAAGATATTAAGCTTTTGGATCTCCTTCTTCAACACCATGTCAGAGATTCTTAATGTCGAACTGGAGCCTTGTCCGCTGGAGTTCATGTTTTGGATATAGGATTCGCTGCAGATGGGGATTAAGGAGGATGTTCTTGTCTTTGCCTTGTTAAGAGCCCAGAGTTGGGTTTCGCTTGGGTGAAGATCTCCTAGTACGCTCAATGCCTTGGCCTGGTTGGGTGACCCCATGGAGTTCCTACATTTGGAGAAGATCAAGTATACCATGAGGGGATCGATAGAAGGGCTCTACCTCAGATGGCAGCCATTCCTTTCCTTTTTTAAAGAGTTATTCACTGTCAGTTGTTAAGGGGGATTTAGTTTAATATTAGGGGGTTAAGGTTTGGATGTATTTTTGATTATTGATTGTGCTCTTTTTACAATGTAACTTTAAGCACCTGTGTTATGTTATATAATTATGTTATTTTGTTATGATGAAAAAGTTTCCAATAAAAATATTTTTAAAAATATATAAATCTGAAATTGATAGATTTATGTTAACCAGAGAAAATGAGGGATATGGGGCAAAGGTGGGAACATGGGGTTAGGTCACAGATCAGTCACGATTTCAGTGAATGGTGGAGCATTCTCGAGGGGCTAAATAACCTATTTGTGTTCCTATGTTCCTTGGCTGTCTTATTCACCCCTACACTTCAACTCTTTAACTTTGGCCTGTTGACCTCCATAGCCGACACCCCCATTCCTCAAACCCAACTATACAGGAACCATCAAGCCCCATGGACTATTAGATCATTTTAATGCACATGTTTCCATATAATTCTCAAACTCAATATTTATATAGCTTTATTTTAACAGAATTGACTATTTTGACAAAAGTCTATTTCACTTCATCACTTTGCCCACAGAGCAGGAACTTCACTTCAAAACCTATGAATTGGCTGTGGCGTCCGTCCTTTGGGAATTTTGACAAGATGTCGTTTAAGCGCAAATCTTTGTGCAGGAAAACAAATCATCCGATCCTCAGGCTAACACGAGGTTTCTTCCTTCGCAATATTATTTGTAAAGTTCAGCTATCACGATATAAGACAAGCTGCTTGTGTTTAGCGGCATTTGAAAGTTCTGGATCATGACCTTCTTCTATTTTTTCTCTCAAAAACAAATTCAACTGGGCAATCCTCCTGTAGCTTGTTTCTAAATCCTGGAGCTATTCTTAGTGCTCTCCTCCAAACCCTCTCCAATATATTTATGCCGATTTGAAGGTAGAGTACCTTCGATCCAAAATGTAGCCTAAATGTAGCCTATACTGAATGCTTATGTTATGAGCTGGTGGTGGTGTCACTGCCTGTACAATTCAGGTGAAATGTTGCAAAGTTATAATGAGATGGACTCTGCAGACGTCACGTTTTTAAATAAATAATGATTTGGGCCAGATGATTTATTGCCGTACACTGTTAAAGAACTGACCGTGTTTTCATAGAGGTTTGGCAGAATGATATAGATATTTGTGAGGATTACTCTGACCAGCAGATTAATTATGTGAACAATGACAGAATTCTTTGCCTGAGGTTCTTTAAGTGTAAATATTCCTTCTCACCTTGCAGATCAATACCTTTTCCTCTTACCTGTTTCTTCCCTGGTTTCAGGTGATGGTGGATTGGAAGAGGTGATCTCAAATTGAGTTGTGGTGGAACAAAACATATCGGTGTGTTTTCAGTTTCTAAATTAGGCTGATTCCATAAGAAGTCTGGCACTTCCAAGAATCCCACGCTGGGAAATCACAGGCCCAATTGCGGAATACGTGTTAGCCTGAATTTTCTGATCAGGCACTTTGAGAGGTTGAAGACATTTATGATCCTTCACGATATGCGTCTCATTTAAAGTGGAAAACTGACACAAATTAAGATCGGGTTCACCTGCCACACATTTTCCACCATCTCTTTTTATTTGGTCATGCGATGCTTGCGGTCAAGGCTGATGTTTAATGGCCCTTGGGAAGGTCCTGCTGAGACACCTTCATGAGTCGTTGCAGTCCATGTGCTGTAGGTACATCTACAGTTGTTAGGTAGGAAGCTCCAGGATTCTGATCCAGGGATGGTGAAGGAACAGCAATATATTCCCATGCCAGAATGGGATGTGGATTTGAAGGGAACTTGAAATTGGTGGTGTTCCCATGCGCTGTTGCCCTCATTCTTTGAGGTGATAAAGGTCACAGGTTTTGGAGGTGCTGTTGAAGGACCCTGGCGAGTTGCTGCAGTGCATCTTTTAGAAAGTACACACTGCTGCCACAGTGCACCAGTGGTGGAGGGAGTGGAGTGGTGGTGGATGGGGTGCCAATCAAGCGTACTGTTTTGTCCTGGATGATGTTGAGTTTCTTGAGTGTTTTAAACCTGCACTCATCCAGGCAAATGGAGAGCATCCCATTACACTCCTGAATTGTGCCTTGTAGATGGTGGAAAGACTTTGGAGATCAAGAGGTGAGTTAATTGCCATAGAATTCTCAACCCCTGACCCTTAGCCACAGCATTTAAGGTGGTCCAGCTGGTTTTCTGGTCAAAGGTAATGCCTGTGATGTTGACGGTGTGAATTCAATGATGGTAATTCTGTTCAATGTCAAGAGAAGATAGTCAGATTTTCTCTTTTTGGAGATATGTACCATGACCAGTGGCTGTTCATCCTCCCACTCGATAATGTCCTGTAGCTGCTCTGAGCCAACCTTGACCCTAGCATCAGGGAGGCAACTTACCATCCTAGAGTCTCATTTAAGACCACAAAAAATGTCTACCTGTTCACCTTAA
Source organism: Scyliorhinus torazame (assembly GCF_047496885.1). Taxonomy (NCBI): domain Eukaryota; kingdom Metazoa; phylum Chordata; class Chondrichthyes; order Carcharhiniformes; family Scyliorhinidae; genus Scyliorhinus; species Scyliorhinus torazame. The sequence goes on along the minus strand of NC_092712.1, from coordinate 71,996,466 downwards.
AATTGAATCTCTTATAACAATTGCACTCCCACAGATTTTACTCCTCCCCTGTGCAGCAGAGCCAACTGTAGTACAACAAAATTGGCAGTTGCTGCTTTACCTTGAGAGGCCATTTCCCGCAACAGCTTCCAAAGTGGTATATCTGTTTTGCAGGGGAATGGCCACAGGAGATTTCTGCATTACTTGCCTAGTCCTCTTGCTCTGCCTGGTGGTCACCCATTCCCTTCCTGCCTGCAGAGTCTTAGCCTGCAGTGTGGCTACCTTTCTAATATGTGCTACCCATGATACTCTCCACCTCGCTCCAAAGTCTCCCCATCTGCTGCTCCAGCTCCAAAACCTAGCCTTCCAGGACCTGCAGCTGGAGACACTTCCTACACACACGCTGGCCGTGGGCACTGGAAGTGTGCCCAGTTTCCCACAGAGAGCTGGAATAGCAAAACACAGCTTTGAGTTCTCCTGCTATGACTTATCTCTTTGGATTAAATCTTTAAAGGACTCTTAAAATCAAATAATATCTAATACTTTAGGGCCGTTCTTCCCTTGACCTCATTCATTTAGGGCAGCACGGTAGCATTGTGGATAGCACAATTGCTTCACAGCTCCAGGGTCCCAGGTTCGATTCCCGGCTTGGGTCACTGTCTGTGCGGAGTCTGCACGTCCTCCCCGTGTGTGAGTGGGTTTCCTCCGGGTGCTCCGGTTTCCTCCCACAGTCCAAAGATGTGCAGGTTAGGTGGATTGGCCATGATGAATTGCCCTTAGTGTCCAAAATTGCCCTTAGTGTTGGGTGGGGTTACTGGGTTATGGGGATAGGGTGGCGGTGTTGACCTTGGGTAGGGTGCTCTTTCCAAGAGCCGGTGCAGACTCGATGGGCCGAATGGCCTACTTCTGCACTATAAATTTTATGTAATACAGAATATAGCTCTTTCAAACTATAAACCACAAGATAAAGACGTTACAAACTATAAGTGATGATAGTGTAAATACTCACCGTCTTTACTCACGTGCTCGGTGTCACTTTTGAATTCTGACATCGCCTCAGGAACTCTCTGCCTCTGGAATGTGTGATAGTACGCAGGGCTGCTCCTCTGGATTGAGTGAAGGTATTCTGGGCGGCTGTTTTTAAAGTTTTCCCGCTGCTCAGCTCAGCTGCTCCTCACCAGATTTGCTCTTTCTCTGACCTCTGGTACGGACTTAAATTCCCTCTTTCCCCTTATGCTCCAAATCCCTTTAGACCTTACTTTTATTTTAATGAGCAGAAGTACTCACCAGTCAGGGAAAAGAAGGGACTGATCACCTCATCCCTCTTTTACCTAACTCCCTGTTTCACCAAACTTCAGCTGCACTCTGATGCAAGGTAGCACCGTAAGAGCTCTCATTTTATGGCCCCTAATTCAAGGCCTCAGAAACTGGGCTAAACGTTGTCTCATTATCTAATTTCAGCTGAAAGCCTACAAACTCCTGTTTTAAAGCTGCATTTAAACTTCACCCAGACAAAAGAGCAACTTTTCGTTAATTGCTAAATTAAAGAACAAACTAGACTTTAGATTGAAATTAGCCCTTAAATTTAATTATTCCTTGAAACTTACCCCTTGAGATTCCCTGTTTCACGAAACTGCAGCTGCGCTCTGATGCAACAAGGCAGCACTCACTGTTGACTGAGTTGACGTAGAAGCTGGGTGGTCCTGGTAGAACCCAAACTGAGTATTGGTAAGAAGGTTATTGCTGCATAAGTGACACTTTACAGCACTGATTTTAAAAAAAAATTTTTAAGAGTACCCAATTATTATTTTTTTCCAATTAAGGGGTAATTTAGAACAAACAGTGCAGAAGGAGGCCATTCGGCCCATCGAGTCTGCACCGACCCACTTAAGCTCTCACTTCCACCCTATCCCCATAACCCCTCCTAACCTTTTTGGACACTAAGGGCAATTTAGCATGGCCAATCCACCTAACCTGCACGTCTTTGGACTGTGGGAAGAAACCGGAGCACCCGGAGGAAACCCACACAGACAAGTGGAGAACGTACAGACTCCGCACAGACAGTGACCCAGCAGGGAATCGAACCTGGGACCCTGGCGCTGTGAAGCCACAGTACTAACCACGTGTGCTACCGTGCTGCCCTTAATTTAGCGTGACCAATCCACCTAACCTGCACATCTTTGGGTTGTGGGGGTGAAACCCACGCAGACACAGGGAGAATGTGCAAACTCCACACGGACAGTGACCCAGAGCCGGGATTCGAACCCGGGTCCTCAGAGCCACAGTCCCAGTTGTCATGATATCCACATCAGCATATCATGGTGCAATCACACACACACTGATGGACAGGTAGTTGGACCAACCAACACACACATAACGTCGCAGCCAATCACCAGTGAGAGCACACGCACTATAAAACAGGGAACACCACAGTTCCCGCTCATTCTACCAGGAGATAGCTCAGAGCACAGAGCTCACAGCGTGCCACTCAGATATGAACCATGTGCTGAGTGCCTCACTAAGATAGTGATAGGGGTGGGTCCACAGGTTAGCTGGTGAAGCACGTACCCAAGCCAGCAGTTAGTAGTTGTCATTGTTAAGACAATAAAACAGAGTTGTACCATCTACAGCCGTGTTGGATCATTTGTGCATCGGAACACCCAACACGACATGATACCAGTAGTGGAAGCTAACCAGTGACTGTGAGACCTACCTGCACCCTTTCAGAAATCCGCCATCCTGCTCCATGGAAAACATCAGCCCGCCGCAGCCGCTCCGAATCGCTGGAAATCTTGGCGTCAACTGGAAGCTGTTTAAACAGCGCTTCCAGCTCGTCCTAGAAGCCACAGACAGGGAGAATGCATCGGACACCAGGAAGATCGTCCTCCTCCTCTCCACGGCGGGGCAACATGCCATCCACATCTATAACTCCCTGGCATTCGCGGAAGGCGAGGACAAGACAAAATATAAGACGGTGCTTCTGAAGTTCGAGGAATACTTCAGCGTGGAAGTCAATGAGAGCTTCGAGAGGTACCTCTTCTAGCAGCGCCTGCAGGATAAGGATGAGCCTTTCCAATCTTACTTGACACACCTCCGTATCCTCGTGCAGTTCTGCGGCTATGAGGCCACCTCCGACTCCATGATACGGGATCAGATAGTTTTGGGGGTCATCTCGGACACCCTACGCCAGCAGCTCCTTAAAATAAAGCGCCTCACCCTAGCGACTGCCATCAAGACCTGCGTCCTCCATGAGAACGCGACCAGCCGGTACTCCCAAATCCAGGCGGCCGAAACAGCACGGCACGGGTCCTACGAGGCGGAGCGGGTCCAGTCGATCGAGTTCCTCCCAGCCCGCGGCCCGGACAAGGGCGGGCATTTTGCGCGCTTTCCGAGGCCTCCCGCGCCTGTACACGCCAAAAGAGGGGACGTTGACGCGGAGGGACATGATGCGCAGGCACGCTCTACGCAGGACCGCACCGTGCATGCGCAGTGGCGCAACAAACGCCATGACGTCACGACGTGCGACAACTGTGGCTCCGCCCACTTAAAGTGGCAATGTCCGGCCAAAGCGCGACAATGCTTCCGCTGTGGCAGGATGGGCCACTACGCTGACTGCTGTCGAGCAGCTCAACCTGCCAACTCCCAACAATTCCACCAGCCTCGCAGGGACGTGCGGGCGATTCAGCCCCCCTACACTGAGTCATATCCTGACAGTATGCAGACCAGCGATATCGAAGACAGGGAGCCCTTCCGCATTGCGGTAATCTACAAGAACCAGATGTCCCCAAGTCGGAACCACCAGCCGCTGCCAGTGCACAGCATTGATCCGGGCGATGAGTGGTGTGCCACCTTAACGGTCAACCCAAATTCGTCGCCCACCTGAGAGACTTGACTTATGAGCCTGTTAGCACATTGGACTCACTGAATTGTTTTACAGTACTGCTAACGAGTTTCTTTTCTTGTCGTTCATTGTTCCAGAAGTTTTCTCTCGTCGTTTGCTGATTGCATTTGTTCTGTTAGTGGTACAACCTCGTTGTTCTGTTGCACCTGACACCTTCCTATGTATATAGTTTAGCCTCATGTACATGTTGTAAATATTGCACACACATACTCAGATGCACTCAGTACACATTTCTATTTATTAGCATGTAGGTACATATCCTTGTGAAAGGGGGGGATGTCATGATATCCACATCAGCATAGCACACACACACACGATGGACAGGTAGTTGGACCAACCAACACACACATAACATCGCAGCCAATCACTAGTGAGAGCACACGCACTATAAAACAGGGAACACCACAGTTCCCGCTCATTCTACCAGGAGATAGCTCAGAGCACAGAGCTCACAGCGCGCCACTCAGACATAGACCATGTGCTGAGTGCCTCACTAAGATAGTGATAGGGCTGGGTCCACAGGTTAGCTGGTGAAGCACGTACCCAAGCCAGCAGTTAGTAGTTGTCATTGTTAAGACAATAAAACAGAGTTGTACCATCTACAGCCGTGTTGGATCATTTGTGCGTGGAACACCCAACACGACACCAGTGCTAACCACTGCGCCACGTGCCGCCCTATTTTACAGCACTGATGATGACACCTTCTATCAATTCACTGATGACCAAGAGTAGATTGATGGCATAGTAATTGGCCGGGTTTGACTTGTTCTGCTTTTTGTCGACAAGACATATCTAGACAATTTTTCTCATTGTTAGGGTGCATTGGAACAGCAAAGGAAAGTGCTTGGGCCTCACCTACTTACAATCTATATTAATGAATTAGAATCATAGAATCTCTACAGTGCAATAAGAGGCCATTCGGTCCATCGAGCCTGCACTGACCCTCTGAAAGAGCACCCGAACTAGGCCCACACCCCTGATCTGTCCCCGTAACCCAGGGATTTTCAAACTCATGCCCGCAGAGTGCAGGTCACGCTCCCATGTGTTCTGAGCGTGAGAGATATTCGCCCATTTTGCAGCTGCCAGCAGTGCTGGAGTGAGCTCCAGGATCTCTGGTGAACAACCCATGAAGAAGAAGCTGAAAACAGGGACATAGTATTACTTGAGGTGTGGGTTATTAATTGTGCCATTGAAAATTAGGATTCAAAGTTCATGTGTGTTATATGCAGGGAAGCACTGGCAAATGAAAGTTTAAAACCATCAAAATTTCAAAGACATTTGAAGACTAAACATGAAGAGTTCTAATGAGTTCGAGGACAAACCTCTTGATTTTTTCACCGGTGCAGTGAGATCTTAAATCATTAGCTGTCGTCATTATCGGAAATGTATCGCTGACTAACAAAGCAAGTGAGATTGTGAGGATCAAGCGGGCTCATCTGTCACATTAAAGGTAAGTGAAAATGGTGTGCCGCGAAGGACGGTCGGCATGGGTCGCGAAGGTTGGCCGGCATAGATCCCGCAGGATGGCCAGTTGGTAAAAATGTGCCCTGGGCAAAAAAGTTTGAAAAACTCTGCCGTAACCCCACCTAACCTATCGGTCAATATTAGCATGGTCAATCCAACTAACCTGCACATCTTTGGACTGTGGGAGGAAACCGGAGCACCCGGAGGAAACCCACGGAGACACATGGAGAAAGTGTAAATTCCACACAGATAGGATGATGGAACTGAATGTGATGCACTGTAGTTTGTCAAAGATACAAAGTTACAAAGGAAGTTAAGTAGCGCGGAGGATGCAAAGAAGCAGCAGAAGGAAACAGAAATGTGTAAGTTCAAGAAGGCAACTCACCACCATCTTCTGAAGGGCAACTAGGCCTAACCAGTGACGCCCACATCGCATAAATGAAAAAAAAAAGTGGACAAGCACATGATAGGTGGAATACAGTGTGATTAATTATAAGTTATGTACGGCAACAGCAGCAGCAGAAACTGTATTCAACCACAATTTGTCACCTCATGGCCCGGGATATCAATCACTCTACCATTACTGTCAAGCCAGGGGATCAACCTGGGTTCAATGAAGAATGCAGGAGGGAATGCTGGGGGCTGCACCAGGCATACCGAAAAATTAGGTGTCAACCTGGTGAATCAACAACACAGGACTACTTGTATGTCAAACATCAGAAGCAGCATGCAATAGACATAGCTAAGCGATCCCACAAGCAATGGATTAGATCCATGCTTTGCCACCCTGCCACTTCCAATCATAAGACCATAAGACATAGGAGTGGAAGTAAGGCCATTCGGCCCATCGAGTCCACTCCACCATTCAATCATGGCTGATTTCAACTCCATTTACCCGCTCTCTCTCCATAGCCCTTAATTCCTTGAGAAATCAAGAATTTATCAACTTCTGTCTTAAAGACACTCAACGTCCCGGCCTCCACCGCCCTCTGTGGCAATGAATTCCACAGACCCACCACTCTCTGGCTGAAGAAATTTCTCCTCATCTCTGTTCTAAAGTGACTCCCTTTTATTCTAAGGCTGTGCCCCCGGGTCCTAGTCTCCCCTGCTAATGGAAACAACTTCCCTACATCCACCCTATCTAAGCCATTCATTATCTTGTAAGTTTCTATTAGATCTCCCTTCAACCTCCTAAACTCCAATGAATATAATCCCAGGATCCTCAGACGTTCATCGTATGTTAGGCCTACCATTCCTGGGATCATCCGTGTGAATCTCCGCTGGACCCGCTCCAGCGCCAGTATGTCCTTCCTGAGGTGTGGGGCCCAAAATTGCTCACAGTATTCTAAATGGGGCCTAACTAATGCTTTATAAAGCTTCAGAAGTACATCTCTGCTTTTATATTCCAAGCCTCTTGAGATGAATGACAACATTACATTTGCTTTCTTAATTACGGACTCAACCTGCAAGTTTACCTTTAGAGAATCCTGGACTAGGTCTCCCAAGTCCCTTTGCACTTCAGCATTATGAATTTTGTCACCGTTTAGAAAATAGTCCATGCCTCTATTCTTTTTTCCAAAGTGCAAGACCTCGCACTTGCCCACGTTGAATTTCATCAGCCATTTCTTGGACCACTCTCCTAAACTGTCTAAAACTTTCTGCAACCTCCCCACCTCCTCCATACTACCCGCTCCTCCACCTATCTTTGTATCATCGGCAATCTTAGCCAGAATGCCCCCAGTCCCGTCATCTAGATCGTTAATATATAAAGAGAACAGCTGTGGCCCCAACACTGAACCCTGCGGGACACCACTCGTCACCGGTTGCCATTCCGAAAAAGAACCTTTTATCCCAACTCTCTGCCTTCTGCCTGACAGCCAATCATCAATCCATCATAAATTATGGTGGCCAAGTAAACAACCAAGAGGAGGAGGCTCGACAAATATCCCCAACCTCACTGATGGGGGAGCCCAGGACATCAGTGCAAAATACAAAGCTGAAGCATTTGGGAGCATCTTCAGCCAGAAGGACTGAGTTGATAATCCATCTCGCCCTCCTCCTGAGGTCTCCAGCATCAGGGATGCCAGTCTTCAGCCAATTTGATTCACTCCGTCCAAAATCAAGAAACAGCGGAAGGTACTGGATACTGCAAAGGCCCTGACAACAATCCAGCAATAGTACTCAAGACTTGAGGCTTGTCCTCCGGAGCAGCTGTGTTATCTGTTCCAGTAGAGCTACCAAACAGGCATCTACCCGACCTTGTGGAAAATGAGCCGGTGTGTCTTGTCCACGAGAAGCAGGAGCAATCCTGTCAATTTACTGTCCTATCAGTCTACTCCTGATCATCAGCAAAGTGATGGAAGTGGGTCATGATAGTGCCATCAAGCGTCACTTAGGTAGCCACACATGCTCGTTGGAATTTAGTTTGCATTCGGCTTCTGACTTCATTACAGCCTTGGTCCAAACTTGTACAAAAGAGCAACCTCCAGAGTTGAGATGAGAGTGATTGCCCTTGACATCAAGACAGCATTTAACCGACTGTGGCACCAAGCAGCCCTAGCAAAATTGGAGTCAGTGAGAATCAGGGGGAAATCGCCACTGGTTGGAGTCATGTAAAATCATAGAATCCCTACAGTGCAGAAGGAGGCCATTTGACCCAACGGGTCTGCACCAACCCTTCAAAAGAGCATCCTATATCGGCCAATCCCCTGCCCTATTCCTGAAACCCCATGCTAAGGGACAGTTTAGCAGGGCTAATCCATCTAACCTGCACATCTTCGGTCTGTGGGAGGAAACCGGAGCACTCGGAGGAAGCCCACACAGACATGTGGAGAACGTGCAGACTCCGCACAGACAGTCAACCGAGGTCGGAATCGAACCCGGATCCCTTGTGTGTGAGGCAGAAGTGCTAACCACTGTGCCGCCGTGCCGTCCCTTTGTGCTAGATGATAGTGGCCGTAAGTTTGGAAGGTGCTGTCTAAGGAGCATTGGAGAGTTGCTACAATGCATCTTGTAGATCGTACACACTGCTGCCATTGTGCGTCAGTGGTGGAGGGAGTAAATGTTTAAGGTGGTGGAAAGGAAGATTGTTGGAGGTCAATCATCTCAATCACGGGACATCAACATAGGAGTTCACATGGGTAGCGTCTTCAACTCTTTCATCAATGACCTTCCTTCCATCACAAGGTCAGAAATGGGGATGTTCACTGATGATTATACAATGTTCAGTCACTCTTCAGATATTCAGTACATGTCCATATGCAGCAAGATTTGGACAACATTCAGACTTGGGCAGCTAAGTGGCAAGCAATATTTGCATTGTACAAGTGCCAGGCACTGACCAATTCCAACAAGAAAGAATCTAACCATCTCCCTTTGACTTTCATCGGCATTCCAATCACTGAATGGCCACAAAACATTGTGGAGTTAACATTGATCAAAACTGGACCAGCCATATAAATACTGTGGCTACAAGAGCAGGTCAGAGGTTTTGAATCCTGCAGAGAGTATCTCACCTCCTGACTCCCCACAACATGTCCATCGTCATGTATCAGGAATATGATATAATACTCTCCACTTTCCTGGATGAGTGCAGCTCCAACAAAACTCAAGAAGCTTGACATCATCCAAAATAAAGCAGCCCGCTTGATTGGCACCCCATCCACCACCTTAAACCAGAGGGCAGTAGAGCGGAGCTGCTGATTGGCTGTTGCGGGGTAAATTTGCATCAGTGCATTGCGGTCACCATATCTTGAAGGTGGTTTGTGGAGGAGCTGTTGTCAAGTGACAGTTAAACCCGAAACACTTCTTCAGTGTTTACCTCCCTACCTCCTCCTCTAACCAAAAAAAAAAGACAATCACTGTAAGGATCCCAGCCGAGTAAAGATCAAGAGGGAGACTCGAGGGCAGGTAGAAGTTGAAGGAAGTTGAACCGTGATGTCACAGCCTGCAGTGAAAGAGCGCGAGGAGAGCGGCGGGGACACAGGATAAAAGAGCGCGAGGAGAGCGGCGGGGACACAGGATAAAAGAGCGCGAGGAGAGCGGCGGGGACACAGGATAAAAGAGCGTGAAGAAAGCGGCGGGGACACAGGATAAAAGAGCGCGAGGAGAGCGGCGGGGACACAGGATAAAAGAGCATGAGGAGAGCGGCGGGAACACAAGATAAAAGAGCGCGAGGAGAGCGACGGGGACACAGGATAAAAGAGCGCGAGGAGAACGGCGGGTCACAGCTGCCAGAGAAGCGGCCTTCAGATTTTCGGCAGGAGCAGTGGCCAGGGGTCTGTCGGGAAGGTACGTTTTCCTCTTTAAAAACTTACCTTGAAGAGTGACATGAGAGCAAAGCAGTGACCTGATTGGCTGGTAAAGAAAGTGCTCCAATTAGCAGTAGCTGGGAGAAATTTAACTCTTCGTGTTTTGGTAAGTATTGTGATTGATAAGTAAAATCTTTATTCCTTTCACTTATTCATTATTTGATATTATATTTGTAATCAGTTAAGTTAAAGTGTAAAAATGGCAGGAGATCCCAGACCCGTGTTATGCTCCTCGTGCTCAATGTGGGAGTTCAGGGAAGTGGCCGATGCCCCTGACTCCTTCATGTGCGTGAAGTGTGTCCAGCTGCAGCTCCTGTTAGACCGCATGATGGCTCTGGAGCTGCGAATGGACTCACTTTGGAGCATCCGCGATGCTGAGGATGTCGTGGATAGCACGCTCAGTGAGTTGGTCACACCGCAGATTAGGATTGGTGGGGGAGACAGGGAATGGGTGACCAAAAGGCAGAGAAAGAGCAGGAAGGCAGTGCAGGTGTCCCCTGCGGTCATCTCCCGCCAAAACAGGTATACATTTTTGGATACTGTTGGGGGAGATGACTCACCAGGGGGAGGCAGTAGTAGCCAGGCTCATGGCACCGTGGCTGGCTCTGCTGCACAAAAGGGCGGGAAAAAGACTGGCATGGTTATAGTCATAGGGGATTTAATCGTAAGGGGAGTAGACAGGCGTTTCTGTGGTCGACAACGAGACTCCCGAATGGTATGTTGCCTCCCGGGTGCACGGGTCAGGGATGTCTCCGATCGGCTGCAGGACATACTGAAGGGCGAGGCTGAACAACCAGTTGTCATGGTGCATATAGGCACCAACGATATAGGTAAAAAATGGGAGAGGTCCTACAATCAGAATTTAGGGAGTTAGGAGATAAGTTAAAAAGTAGGACCTCAAAGGTAGTAATCCCAGGATTGCTACCAGTGCCGCGAGACAGTCAGAGTAGAAATTCAAGAATAGTCAGAATGAATACGTGGCTTGAGAGATGGTGCAGGAGGGAGGGGTTCAGTATTTTGGGATATTGGAACCGGTTCTGGAGGGGTTGGGCCATTACAAATCGGATGGTCTACACCTGGGCAGGACTGGAACCAATGTCCGAGGGGATGCTTTTGCTAACACTGTTGGGGAGGTTTTAAACTAATATGGCAGGGGGATGGGAAGCAGATTAGGACGTTAGAGGTCAGTAAAGAGGCAGCAACTAAAGCAAATAAGGTACTAGATAATAATTCAATGTGACTATGGGGAAGAGTAGACAGGGAAGAGATGATGAACGCAAAGGGACAGGTGGTCTGAGGTGCATTTGCTTCAATGCGAGAAGTGCAGCAGGTAAGGCAGATGAACTTAGGGCTTGGATTAGTACCTGGGAATATGATGTTATTGGTATTACTGAGACTTGGTTGAGGGAAGGGCAAGACTGGCAACTAAATATCCCAGGGTATAGATGCTTCAGGAGGGATAGAGAGGGATGTAAAAGGGGTGGAGGAATTGGATTACTGGTCAGAGATGATATCACAGCTGTGATTAAGGAGGGCACGATGGAGGATTCGAGCACTGAGGCAATATGGGTAGAGCTAAGAAATAGGAAGAGTGCAGTAATATTGTTGGGACTTTACTACAGGCCTCCCAAAAGCGAGCGTGAAGTAGAGGTACAAATATGTTGACAGATTATGAAAAAATGTAGGAGCAATAGGGTGGTCGTGATGGGAGATTTTAACTTCCCCAACATTGAATGGGACTCGTGTAGTGTTGGAGGTGTAGATGGAGCAGAATTTGTAAGGAGCATCCAGGAGAGTTTTTTAGAGCAGTATGTAAATAGTCCAGCTCGGGAAGGGGCCATACTGGACCTGGTATTGGGACTGATCCCGGCCAGGTGGTTGAAGTTTCAGTCGGTGATTACTTTGGGAATAGCGCTCACAATTCCGTAAGTTTTAGAATACTCATGGACAAAGAGAGTGGTCCTAAAGGAAGAGTGCTAAATTGGGGAAAGGCCAAGTAAAACAAAATACGGCAGGAGCTAGGGAATGTGGATTGGGAGCAGCTGTTTAAGGGTAAATCCACATTTGAAATGTGGGAGTCTTTTAAGGAAAGGTTGATTAGAGTGCAGGACTGACATATCCCTGTGAAAATGAGGGATAGAAATGGCAAGATTAGAGAACTATGGATGACGGGTGGAATTGTGAGACTAGCTAAGATGAAAAAGGAAGCATACATAAGATCTAGGCGACTTAAAACTGATGAAGCTTTGGAGGAATATCGGGAAAGTAGGACAAATCTCAAACGCGCAATAAAGAGGGCTAAAAGGGGTCATGAAATATCTTTGGCTAACAGGGTTAAGGAAAATCCCAAAGCCTTTTATTCATATATAGGGAGCAAGAGGGTAACGAGAGAAAGGATTGGCCCACTCAAAGACAAAAGAGGGAATTTATGCGTGGAGTCAGAGGAAATGGGTGAGATTCTTAATGAGTACTTTGCATCTGTATTCACCAAGTAGAGGGACATGACGGATGTTGAGGCTAGGGATGGATGTTTAAATACTCTAGGTCAAGTCGGCATAAGGAAGGGGGAAGTTCTGGGTATTCTAAAAGGCATTAAAGTGGACAAGTCCCCAGGTCCGGATGAGATCTATCCCAGGTTACTGAGGGAAGCGAGGCACAAAATAACTGGGGCCTTAACAGATATCATTGCAGCATCCTTGAGCACGTGTGAGGTCCCGGAGGACTGGAGAATTGCTAATGTTGTCCCTTTGTTTAAGAAGGGTAGCAGGGATAATCCAGGGAATTATAGACCTGTGAGCTTGACGTGAGTGGTCGGCAAACTGTTGGAGAAGATACTGAGGGATAGGATCTATTCACATTTGGAATAAAATAGACTTATCAGTGATAGGCAGCATGGTTTTGTGCAGGGAAGGTCATGTCTTACAAACCTAATAGAATTCTTTGAGAAAATGACAAAGTTAATTGATGAGGGAAGGGCTGTAGATGTCATATACATGGACTTCAGTAAGGCGTTTGATAAAGTTTCCCATGGCAGGTTGATGGAAAAAGTGAAGTCGTATGGGGTTCAGGGTGTACTAGCTAGATGGATAAAGAACTGGCTAGGCAACAGGGGCGAAATTCTCCAGAAATGGCGCGAAGTCCGCCGACTGGCGCCCAAAACGGCGCAAATCAGACGGGCATCGCGCCGCCCCAAAGGTGCGGAATGCTCCGCATCTTTGAGGGCAGAGCCCCAACCTTAAGGGGCTAGGTCGGCGCCGGACCAATTTCCGCCCCGCCAGCTGGCGGAAAAGGCCTTTGGTGCCCCGCCAGCTGGCGCGGAAATGACATCTCCGGGCGGTGCATGCGCGGGAGCGTCGGCGGCCGCTGACAGCTTCCCATGCATGTGCAGTGGAGGGAGTCTCTTCTGCCTCCGCCATGGTGGAGACCGTGGCGGAGGCGGAAGGAAAAGAGTGCCCCCATGGCACAGGCCCGCCCGTGGATCGGTGGGCTCCGATCGCGGGCCAGGCCACCGTGGGGGCACCCCCCGGGGCCAGATCGCCCCGCGCCCCCCCCCCAGGACCCCGGAGCCCGCCCGTGCCGCCTTGTCCCGCCGGTAATTTACGCCGGCGGGACAGGCATTTTAGCGGCGGCACTTCGGCCCATCCGGGAGACTTCGGCAACCGGCGGGGTCGGGATTCACGCCAGCCCCCGGCGATTCTCCGACCCGGCGCGGGGTCGGAGAATCTCGCCCCAGAAGACAGAGAGTAGTGGTGGAATGGAGTGTCTCAAAATGGAGAAAGGTGACAAGTGGTGTTCCACAGGGATCCGTGCTCGGACCACTGTTGTTTGTGATATACATAAATGATACGGATGAGGGTATAGGTGGTCTGATTAGCAAGTTTGCAGATTATACTAAGATTGGTGGAGTTACAGATAGCGAGGAGGTCTGTCAGAGAATACAGCAAAATATAGATAGATTGGAGAGTTGGGCAGAGAAATGGCAGATGGAGTTCAATCCAGGCAAACGCGAGGTGATGCATTTTGGAAGATCTAATTCAAGAGAGGACTATATGGTCAATGGAAGAGTCCTGGGGAAGATTGATGTACAGAGAGATCTGGGAGTTCAGGTCCATTGTGCCCTGAAGGTGGCAATGCAGCTCGATAGAGTGGTCAAGAAGGCATACAGCATGCTTGCCTTCATCGGACGGGGATTGCATACAAGAGTCGGCAGGTCATGTTACAATTGTATAGGATTTTGGTTAGGCCACATTTGGAATACTGTGTGTAGTTCTGGTCGCCACATTACCAGAAGGATGTGGATGCTTTAGAGAGGGTGCAGAGGAGGTTCACCAGGATGTTGCCTGGTATGGAGAGTGTTAGCTATGAAGAAAGGTTGAGTAGATTAGGATTGTTTTCGTTGGAAAGACGGAGGTTGAGGGGGGACCTGATTGAGGTCCACAAAATTATGAGAGGCATGGACAGGGTGGATAGCAACAAGCCTTTTCCAAGAGTGGGGGTGTCAATTACAAGATTTCAAGGTGAGAGGGGGAACGTTTAAGGGAGATGTGCGTGGAAGGTTTTTTACGCAGAGGGTGGTGGGTGCCTGGAACGCTTTGCCAGCGGAGGTGGTAGAGGCGGGCACGATAGCATCATTTAAGGTGCATCTAGACGGATATCTGAACGGGCGGGGAACAGAGGGAAGTAGATCCTTGGAAAATAGAAGACAGGTTTAGATAAAGGATCTGGATCGGCGCAGGCTGGGAGGGCCGAAGGGCCTGTTCCTGTGCTGTAATTTTCTTTGTTCTTTATTCTTTGTTCTTAAACATTTACTCCCTCTGCTTCTGATGCACAATGGCAGCAGTGTGTACTATCTACAAGATGCATTGCAGCAACTCTCTATTGTTCCTTAGACAGCACCTTCCAAACCTACGACCGCTACCATCTAGAAAGACAATGGAAGCAGACACATGGGTAAATCACTATTTGCAATTTCCCCTCCAAGCTAAACACCAGTCTGACTTGGAGCTATATCACTATTCCATCACTATCACTGGGTCAAAATCTGCAGTGGTTCAAGAATGCAACTCATTTTCCCAAGGGCAATTAGGGGTGAACAGCAAATGTTGACCTTACTAGAGACACACTGCTTGAAAGAATAAATTAAAAATGGCAGAATAGGTTTGAATCGCTAAATGGCTTACCCTTATTCCTTTGCTTCTGCGTCTCTACGCGTGTTCGGTGTGTGGAAAATGGTAGAAAATGGGCAAAAATAAATTCTGTCCTCTCCATCAACAATCTTGCACAGCAAATGTACAAAGCCAGTGTGGTGGTATGTATTATGGGTAATATGGTACCTGTGAAGCCGAGAGGCTATTGGCTGACAGGTCCCGGGTCCTGGTTAGATCTGCCGACTTCTGGCTCCGCCCTGAAGGCGGAGTATATGAGCTCGAGTTCTCCCAGCAGCCGCATTCTGTAACTGAGCTGCTGGGAAACAAGTCTTGCTTAATAAAGCCTCGATAGACTTCATCACTTCTCGACTTGTGTAAGTCATTGTGCGCTACTGCCAGGCAACAGAATATATAATACAGCTAACTAAATCAAAGGGACACTGTTGAGGCAAAGAACAGCAGTTATTCAACTTTTGCCACAATGCATGTTAATTAATTATTGGGTGCCCAAATGTCTCAGCTTTGCTCGGACAGTCCCAATGTTTCACTAACTGTCCCGATGTTTTTTTTCCTAATTGCACAAATGTCCTGGTATTTAGCTCCCTTGATTCCCGTCCTATTTAACCTGCCCTTCACATTCCATTTACTGTCTGCAAGCCCAAAGAAACCTCTTGCGCTATGCACCTGTGAATAGAAATACCGCTACTCACTGATGGTTAAGTGGCAGGATGGAGGCATTCCCTCATGCTCACGAGTCCTTCTCACCGGCATCCAGAGCGAGCAATGACAGAAGAGTCTGCCGACCACAGGCTGCACCTGATGAGGTCGTTGGACGGGATCCATTGGTAAACCATCCATCAGCACTGAGGAGGGTAGCAGGCATTTATTGCCCATTCCTAATTGCTCTTGATGGGCCATTTAAGAGTCAATCTAGAGTCACATGTAGGCCCAGACCAGGTAAGGACAGTAGATTTCCTTCCCTTAAAGGACATTATTGAACCAGATGGGTTTTTACGACAATGCTTCATGGTCATCATTGGAATTTTAATTCCAGATTTTTATTGAATTAAAATTTCGCTATCTTCCATGGTGGGATTTGAACCTGGGTCCCCGGAGCATTACCCTGAGTCTTTGGCTTACTAGAACAGTGGTAGTACCACTACACCACCACCTCCCCCAGGGGTAGTTGTGGGGTTGGGGAGATAATGCAATGGAATTCAAATTTTCTCCATACATCATGGTCCACGCTGAGGTACCTCAATGCAACTATAGCCCCCCGACCACATATTATCTGACCCTTGATTTTCGTCACGAGGGATCGGAGGTGGCAGAACAGGATGAGACATCCCCCCTCCCCCCCGAGCTGGGGTCTAGGCAGTTGCTTGGGCGCTGGTGGAAGTGCGGTGCTTTGTTCGTTGCAATTCTTGAGAGATCCTGAGAAGTTGATACTGTCATGGTGTCGGCCTTCTCGCTCAACAAGAATGGTGCCATTATCCTGCAATTTTACTGTAATCCTGGATATTACTCCCTTGCGATTATATTGTCAGTTATTTATTGTTGTCTCCTGCAAGGGTACGCGAAATGTGAGCATGGGGTGAGTATCATCTGTTATCCTGTTCTAGCAAAAATCATATTGAGTTGATTATGCAAAATGAGGGGCGAAATTCTCCGCCTTGCGCCACCTGTAACAGAGTTCCTGATGGGGTGGAGAATCCCGCGGTTGAGAGGAAAGCAGCATCGGCCCGATGCTGATCTATTTCCGATGCTCCTGTCCCCCGCTGGTCTTGGGAACGAGGTTCGCGCCATGCACCAGCGGCATCCATTTGCATCCACTTAGCCGGCCGGGCACCATATTCTCTGGGCCCACATGATTCTCCGATCCTTTGGACTGGAATGAGAATCACTACTGGCCCTGTCACAGTGTACCTCATGGTGGGGCAAGGGAGTATCTATTTCAGGGAGTTGCCCGCAAAGTCCATCTGAGAGCAACCTCCCCCCCCCCCCCCCCTCCACAATAGAAGACCTGCCCACCCCATCCGTACCAGATCCCCCCACCAGAGACCCCCTAAATAAGGAGACCCCTCACAGAATCCCCTTAAATAAGGAGACCCGCACAGGGACCCCATAAATAAAGAGACGCCCTCACGGACACCCTCCCCCCTCGAAGAGAGACCCCTGTCAAGAAGCACCCCCCCTCCCCCAAAAGGAAACCCTGTCAGGAAGCCACCCCAGAGGAGAGACTCCTGTCTGGAAGCTGGAGCGCACTCAAGACAGAGGCAGTAAAAATAATTACTGCTTTAATTCTCACCTGAACAATACACCTGCTGGCTCAGACACAGGAAGCACCACCTGTCAAATGCTGGTGGTTCAGGGGAGAATCCCTGTCAGTAATGAGGAGGGGGGAGTTGGCCCCTCCTCTCAGGGCGTCTAACTGTTGGGTGTCTTGACGATTGTTCTTCTTTTCAGTAATGCAGTCTCGCTTTGCTGGGGCTGGCGTAATCATCCTTTTCCCTTCTCAGTTTAAATGGGGCATGCACTGCCCTGGATGTGGTTGGAGAGGTGCATGCCCGGTTGGGGTGTTGCGGTATGCTGGAGGTCCTGGGAGCATTGATTCCTGTGTGTCAGGAGGTGCTGGGCTAGGCCAGGTCTGGTTCTGTGGCTAGTATCCTGTAGCCCACTGGAGCTTGGGATGTCCCTTTTTGCGGTGCCTATCAGGGATGTCTTGAGAGGCGGGTCATTGCTTTTCTGGTGCGTCAGGGTCTGGGATTGAGCTGAGTTCTGTATTGTGGTTGACATCCTGTTTCCCCCTTGTGGTGTGGGGGGGGGGGGACATTTTCTTCGTTGAATGAGCAGCTTGTTCCCTTCCTCATTGCTGGGTGGTCAGTGGGCACCAGGGAAATATGGAGTGCAATTCAGTGGCACGTTTGGTGGGGTGTTTCTCAGTGGCTGCCACGCCAAGTATCACTCTGCTATTCAACGGCCCTTTGCGGTTTACTTTGGCCATGAGGAGATTTTCCCCACCGAGGTCACACTCAGAAAGATTTCCTGCTGGCGAGTTGATCTCACCGGCAGGAATGGCAGCTCATAGATCGGGGTGCCATTTTGAATGGTAGCCCCGATCTTTCTCCTTCCCCTTTTCATGCCCCTCCCCCGCTTTATTGACCCACTACCCTTCACCGCCCAGTTTTCTCTAGGCCCCCGGGAATCCCACTTACCCCCTCTTCAATTAGCAAGGCCCCCTTCGGGCAGTGTCCAATGACTCATCTAAATATGCTGATCTGGATTTTGCCCAGCAAGGGCGACACGCGATCGGCCTGGCACCTGCCGCGGAACCCGATTTGAGGCTCTCTCGGGATTCACGCAGCGTGCCCGGAACCGCACCAGGTGCAAGGCGATCCTCTGAATCGCGCCCATGGAATCAGGGCTGGACCCTAATCCTTTATGATCCTGTAGTTTATTTCTGCTCTTTCGAGCTCTTTTTCTTCTCTGTTTGTCGTGGGAGGCCCTGAAGGCTTGTTCATAATCCGAACATGTTGTTGCCGGTCCTCTATGTACTAATGCATAGAATGATGTTGGTTCTGTACTGGGTCTGACACAAGAGTTAAGTTGCGCTGTGTGGTATACATGTAACTCCCCTTTAGACCTGGAGTTTTTGTGTATTTTCTTTGTTTTCTTTTCGTTTGTAAGGGTCGGTATAAATAATCTATAATTGGTCCCTCCATAGGTGCAGATGGGGTTGGTATCCAAGGATATGAGACTGTGATGTGTCATCAGTGCCTCTGGTACTGCTGGAGTTGAGGGAGATATATTTTGGTGCACGTCCGAATATGGCACAGAAAAAGTTATCTTGAACTCTCTTGGTAATCGCGAACAGATGTGTTGTGGGAGGGTGTGCACCATTTTACCATGTTTCCATGGCTGCATCCTGTTTCTCCCCTGATCTCTGATGGGGCTTATAGAGGCATCTATCTATGTCTAATGATTGTATCGAGCCAGTGATAATGTTCCTTTTCCCCTCCTGTTTCCATGTATGTTGAGCCATTTGTCTCCTTGCTTACTGCAATGTATTTATTTTGTAATTTTGTTGCGTTGTTTACAAAAATTTAAAATCCCAATAAACACACTTATTTAAAAAAATTAGGCAGAAATATCAATGAAAGAAAAGTCTGTGGTTTGTTACTGCTGTCTTCAATGGTTGAATCACTTCATCCTGTTGCCAACCATGTCTGGACATAGTCTGGGAGGCGTCATCACGTAACCTCCAACCTTCAACTGCATCGACACTAGACCCCTGCCATTGGTGGCCCAACATATCAAACATCACATGCCTGCTGTCACCAAGCTTTTCAGTGCGGCCTCGTTTTGACTTTGGAAAATCTGGTCACCCTGATTAATTATTCTGTTGTATTTTTCTGTTTGTTATTTTTTCCCTTCTTCATGTCCCATCTGAGCCAGCTGTTTGACTGATTAAGAGACAACCCAACCTGCTCCCAGCTAATAATAATGCTGTCAAAACTCAACGTCCAGGAGATTGGTGGGGGTAAGGCATCCGGCCATTTTTCCCCCTAATGAGTTAAGGAACTCATAACTTATATAAAATGATCCTCTGCTTTCCTCCCGACCAGAACTTTGGCAATTTGAAGCATTCGGTTGTCAAACAGCTGCCATCTTTAAACCTGAAAGAGGAGATCCAGTAAACTTAATATTAATCACTTTGGTGTACTGACAGAAGAAAACAGATGAAGGCTCAAATTTTGCAGTCAGCAGTGACGCACAGGCGCTCACCGCTCACCCCCATGATGGCCACCTGTAAAGATCTAGCAATCTCTGTGGCAGGACTTTCCCCTTTCCTGATGACAGTTTCAATCTGGTGCCAAGTCAAGGGGATCTCTCGGTGCGCAGCACAAGCGATGTCAGCGAGCTGGCAAGCAGCCACTCACATTGAATATTCATACGCAGCAAACCAGCAAGTTACGTGAACTCAATATCCCTTTGCTTATAATTTAAAATTTTCACAAGTGGAATAAATCATTAGGATTAGGTTCACATCACAGCTCAAATATGCAAGCTTGTCAAAGAAGGACAAATATACAGAGAAAATTGACCATCTACTAATGTCAAATTAGATTCTCAGTGCCAAAATGAGTGTACTTAACAGTAGTTATGGGGGCAGCACGGTGGCGCAGTTGTTAGCACTGCTGTCTTACGGCACCGAGGTCCCAGGTTCGATCCCGGCTCTGGGTCACTGTCCGTGTGGAGTTTACACGTTCTCCCCGTGTTTGTGTGGGTTTGGCCCCCACAACACAAAGATGTGCAGGCTAGGTGGATTTGTTTCTCCGTGCAATGGACGCACCTTCCTTGGCCATCAAGTCCTGAAGTGGGACAAGAACCCGGAGTTCCTGGCTCAGAGGCAGGCAGGCAACCCACCGCACCACAAGACGAATTGTACAGGCATGGACTCCCAAAATTGCTGTCTGTTTCAATGAAGTAATGATGGAAAATGCTAACAGTTTTGCTATTCTTACCATAGTAAAATCCAAGCTGAAATGTGTTCAGACAGAGGATTATTAGAATGTGGAATGCTTTAACACTTGTGGCTACTGAGTCAAAGATTGTCAGAATATTTGAAGGGGAATTGGACAAATATTTCAAAAGGAAGAATGGGGAAATGTAGGAAACAACTTCAGTTTAAGAGCCAACTTCTGTCCAGCCATAATGGTCTGAATTACATCCCCTCCTGGTGTAATTTTTACAACTCTGTGAGAAATAGAAAATAAAACTCAGGTTCCTTCAGTGTCTGAAAATAGAAATGTTGGGCTAATGCATCAGGAGTAAAATCTTTCGAACAAATACACAAAGTCTGCTTGTCACCGAGGTTAAACAGCCACCTAAAAAATTGCAAAATTCTGCCACTTTTATGAAATGCTTCGAAACTTTTAAAGCACAGTTGAAGGTCATTGACAGAGGCAGATGAATTACAGATGTGCATGGGTCCCTTGTTGGCCATTGCGATGCAAAAATAACTTGAGTCAGGTTTGTAATTCACCAATGGCCACCCATTATTTCACTCCACATTTAAAAGATACTTCACTGTGTAGTCCTGGTGGAAACCAATTGGGAAACCAGCTGTTGTCGAGTCACCTTCAATATTAATCAGGAACAAAATCATGTAACACACAAGTAATAGATCTATAATTACACAGATTTCCAGTGTGCTGAGAGTTTCCTCTATCGCTTTCTTTTTTTTTTTATAAATGTTTTATTGAAAATTTTTTCCCAAACAACAATTTTTCCCCTCTTACAGAGCAAACGCAACAATAACAATACAGAAATTTTAAACAATACACAAGTAACAAAACCCCTTTATCTTTGACCAAAACTAAACCCCCCCTCCCCCCCCCCCCCCCCCCCCCTCCCCCTGGGTTGCTGCTGCTGGTCATCTGTCTTCCCTCTAACGTTCCCCTAGGTAGTCGAGAAATGGCTGCCACCGCCTGGTGAACCCTTGAGCCGATCCTCTCAGGGCAAACTTTATCTGCTCCAGTTTAATGAACCCCGCCATATCATTTACCCAGGCCTCCAGTCCGGGGGGTTTCGCCTCCTTCCACATGAGTAGGATCCTGCGCCGGGCTACTAGGGACGCAAAGGCCACAACGTCGGCCTCTTTCGCCTCCTGCACTCCCGGCTCTTCCGCAACTCCAAATAGAGCTAACCCCCAGCCTGGTTTGACCCGGGCCTTCACCACCCGCGAAATCACTCCCGTCACTCCCTTCCAATACCCTTCCAGTGCCGGGCATGCCCAAAACATATGTGCGTGGTTTGCCGGGCTCCCGCCACACCTCCCACATTTGTCCTCCACTCCAAAGAACCTGCTCAATCTTGCTCCCGTTATGTGTGCTCTATGTAGCACCTTAAATTGAATCAGGCTAAGCCTGGCGCATGAGGAAGAGGAATTTACCCTGCTTAGGGCATCAGCCCACATACCCTCCTCTATCTCCTCCCCTAGTTCTTCTTCCCACTTTCCTTTTAGTTCGCCCACCGACTCCTCCCCCTCTTCCCTCATCTCTCGGTAAATCTCTGACACCTTGCCCTCTCCGACCCACACCCCTGAAAGCACCCTGTCCTGTATCCCCTGTGTCGGGAGCAATGGAAATTCCCTCACCTGTTGTCTAGTAAATGCCCTCACCTGCATATATCTCAAGAAATTTCCCCGGGGCAACTTATACTTTTCCTCCAATGCTCCCAAGCTCGCAAAAGTCCCATCTATAAATAAATTTCCCACCCTCCTAATTCCCAACTGGAACCAGCTCTGAAATCCTCCATCCATTCTTCCTGGGGCGAACTTATGGTTGTTCCTGATTGGGGACCCCACCAGGGCTCCCCGCACCCCTCTCTGTCGCCTCCACTGTCCCCAGATATTTAATGTTGCCGCCACCACCGGGTTCGTGGTAAACTTTTTAGGTGAGATCGGTAGCGGCGCCGTCACCAGCGCCTCTAAACTCGTCCCTTTACAGGACTTTCTCTCCAGTCTTTCCCACGCCGCTCCCTCACCCTCCATCATCCATTTACGTATCATTGCCACATTGGCGGCCCAATAGTAATCGCCCAAGTTCGGTAGTGCCAATCCTCCTCTGTCCCTACTACGCTGAAGGAACCCCCTCCTTACTCTCGGAACTTTCCCTGCCCACACGAAGCTCGTGATGCTCCTGTCTATTTTATTAAAAAAGGTCTTAGTGATTAGGATAGGGAGACATTGAAATACAAATAAGAACCTCGGGAGGACCATCATCTTAATTGCTTGCACCCTGCCCGCCAGCGATAGAGGCTGCATGTCCCACCTCTTGAAGTCCTCCTCCATTTGTTCTACCAACCGTGTCAGATTAAGTCTGTGCAAGGTTCCCCAGCTCCTAGCGATCTGAATCCCCAGGTATCGGAAGTTTCTTTCCACTTTCCTTAGAGGCAAGCCTTCTATCTCTCTACTCTGGTCCCCTGGATGTATCACAAATAATTCACTCTTCCCCATGTTTAGCCTATACCCCGAGAAATCCCCGAACCCCCTCAAAATTCGCATAACCTCTATCATTCCCCCCGCTGGGTCCGACACGTATAACAATAGGTCATCCGCATATAACGAGACTCGGTGTTCTTCTCCCCCTCTAATCACCCCTCTCCATTTCCTGGAGTCTCTCAACGCCATGGCCAGAGGTTCAATTGCCAACGCGAACAACAATGGAGACAGCGGGCATCCCTGTCTTGTTCCCCTATATAGTCGGAAATACTCCGATCTATGTCGACCTGTAACTACGCTTGCCGTTGGAGCCCCATAAAGAAGTCTAACCCAGCTAATAAACCCGTTCCCAAACCCAAACCTCCTTAACACTTCCCATAAATACTCCCACTCCACCCTATCAAATGCCTTCTCTGCGTCCATTGCCGCCACTATCTCTGCCTCCCCCTCCACTGGGGGCATCATTATCACCCCTAATAGTCGTCGCACGTTAACATTCAGTTGTCTCCCTTTTACGAACCCTGTCTGGTCTTCGTGCACCACCCCCGGGACACAGTCCTCTATCCTCGATGCCAGTACCTTTGCCAACAATTTGGCGTCCACGTTCAACAATGAAATGGGTCTATAGGACCCGCACTGCAACGGATCTTTATCCCTCTTCAAAATTAACGATATCGTCGCCTCCGACATCGTCGGGGGTAGAGTCCCCCCTTTCCTGGCCTCATTGAACGTCCTCACCATCAACGGGGCCAACAAGTCCACATATTTTCTGTAATACTCCACCGGGAACCCGTCTGGTCCTGGGGCCTTCCCTGCTTGCATGCTTCCCAGTCCCTTAATAACCTCGTCCACCCCAATCGGTGCCCCCAGGCCTACCACCCCCCGCTCCTCCACTTTCGGGAACCTCAATTGGTCCAGGAACTGCCGCATCCCCTCCTCTCCCTCTGGGGGTTGAGACCTATACAGTTCCTCATAGAAGGTCTTGAACACCTCATTTATCTTTCCTGCCCTTCGCACCGTGTCTCCCCTTTCGTCTCTAATTCCTCCTATTTCCCTCGCTGCTGCCCTCTTTCGCAATTGATGAGCCAACAGGCGACTCGCCTTTTCCCCATATTCATACCTCCTCCCCTGTGCCTTCCTCCACAGTACCTCCGCCTTTCTGGTGGTCAGAAGGTCAAATTCCGTCTGGAGTCGTCTCCTCTCCCTGTACAATTCCTCCTCCGGGGTCTCTGCAAATTCCCTATCCACCCTTAAAATCTCCCCCAGTAATCTTTCCCTTTCCTTGGCCTCTGTTTTCCTTTTGTGGGCCCCAATGGAGATCAGCTCTCCTCTGACCACCGCTTTTAGTGCTTCCCATACCACTCCCACCGGGACCTCGCCGTCGTCATTGACCTCCAGGTATCTCTCAATACACCCCCGCACTCTTGCACACACTCCCTCATCCGCCATCAGTCCCACATCTAATCGCCAGAGTGTTCTCTGCTCCCTTTCCTCTCCTAATTCCAGGTCCACCCAATGTGGGGCATGATCCGAAACCGCTATGGCTGAGTACTCAGCTTCTTCCACCCTAGAGATCAACGACCTTCCCAAAACAAAAAAATCTATCCGGGAGTACACTTTATGGACATGGGAGAAGAAGGAATACTCCCTAGCCCTAGGTCTAAGAAATCGCCATGGATCCACTCCCCCCATTTGGTCCATAAACCCCTTAAGTACCTTGGCCGCTGCCGGCCTTCTTCCGGTCCTTGAGCTGGATCTATCTAGCCCCGGGTCCAGCACCGTATTAAAGTCCCCTCCTAAAATCAAGTTTCCTACCTCCAGGTCCGGTATACGCCCCAGCATCCGTCTCATAAATCCCGCATCGTCCCAGTTTGGGGCATACACGTTAACCAACACGACCTCCATTCCCTCCAGCCTGCCACTCACCATTACATATCTACCTCCGCTATCTGCTACGATGTTCTTTGCTTCAAATGCGACCTGTTTCCCCACCAAAATGGCCACCCCTCTATTCTTTGCGTCCAGTCCTGAGTGGAACACCTGTCCCACCCATCCTTTCCTTAGCCTAACTTGGTCCGCCACCTTTAGGTGCGTCTCTTGGAGCATAACCACGTCTGCCCTTAGTCCTTTCAAATGCGCGAGCACTCGGGCCCTTTTTATCGGTCCGTTCAGGCCTCTCACGTTCCACGTGATCAGCCTCACTAGGGGGCTACCTGCCCCCCTCCCGTGTCGACTAGCCATTACCTTCTCTAGGCCAGTCCCATATCCCGCCTCCGCGCTCCCGCTCGCTCCCCCAGCGTCGCACACCATCCCCGCCCACCCACTCTTTAGCCATTTCCTTTTGGATTTCCGCAGCAGCAACCCAGTTGTCCCCCCCCCCCTTCTCCCTCCCTCCTCCCCTCCCCGCTAGATCTCTTTCTAGCTTGATTGCTCCCCCCATATTACTTCCGTAAGTCAGCTAACTTCAACTGACCCCGGCTACTCCTGCTCACTCCTCGACCCCCCCCATGTGGGGAACTCCCATCCGCCTTGCGCCTGTCTTCCCGCCTTATTCTTTCTGGTGCGGGAACATCCCTTTACCTGACCCGCCTCTTATGGCGCAGCTCCCTTTCCCCTCCCCCTCCCCTTCCCCATTCTCCAACTATGTCCCGTCTTTCCCCCCTCACCGGCGCCCACATTTCCCCAATGTCTCCCCCCTTCCCTTTTTACTTCTCAATTAACTTCCACCGTAACATTAACAATAACATTTCCTGCAGCATCAGTCCCTCAGTTCCGATCCAATTTCTCTTCTTTGATGAAGGTCCATGCTTCCTCCGCCGTCTCGAAATAATGGTGTCTCTCCTGATACGTGACCCATAGTCTTGCCGGCTGCAGCATCCCGAACTTCACCTTCCTTTTATGCAACACCTCTTTGGCTCGGTTGAAGCTCGCCCTCCTTCTCGCCACCTCCGCACTCCAATCCTGGTATACCCGTACCACTGCATTCTCCCATCTGCTACTCCGCACCTTTTTAGCCCATCTCAGGACCTCTTCTCTATCCTTAAGGCGGTAAAATCGCACGATTATCGCCCTCGGTGGTTCTCCCGCTTTTGGTCTTCTCGCCGGAATCCGATTTGCCCACTCCACCTCCAAGGGGCCCGTAGGGGCCTCAGCACCCATCAGTGAGCTCAGCATCGTACTTGCGTACGCTCCACAGTCCACTCCTTCCACACCCTCAGGGAGACCCAGTATCCGAAGGTTCTTCCTTCGCGCTCCATTTTCTAGGGCTTCGATCCTTTCAGTACACTTTTTATGAAGTGCCTCGTGCGTCTGTGTCTTAACCGCCAGGCCCAGGATCTCGTCCTCAATATCTGTCACCTTCTGCTCCACCACGCGGAGCTCTGTCTCCTGGGTCTTTAATGTCTCCTTGAGCCCCTCAATTGCCTGTAGCAACGGGGTCAGCACCTCCCTCTTCAGCAGCTCCACGCACCGTCTCACAATTTCATCCTGCTCAGGCCCCCATGTCACCTGCGCTTTCTCCGCTGCCATCTTGTACTTCTCTCTTTCTGACCCTTTGGTCGACGATTCCTCGCGCTGCAGCCGCCGCCGCCGGTTTTTTCCTCCTTCGTTTGGGGGGGACTCCCTTCTCACACGCCCCACACCGGGTTGCGTCGTCGAAAAATTCCCCGTTGGGGCTCTTAAAAGAGCCCGAAGGTCCGTCGGAGCTGGAGCCGCCGAAGCGTGCGGCTAGCTCATCCTCACCGCAACCGGAAGTCCCTTCAGTGGCCTTGATGAGGTCTTTTCACAGTTGTTCCCTCTGCTGCTAGAATTCACCTTTGATACAGGCCCTCAGGTCAGCTTGCAGCTTTAAGCTTGCCCTTCCCCCGCCTGCATGCTGGAAGAGGCCCTGTTTATCCTGTAGTTGCAGCCAAATCTTTCACTGTTTCTGCGTGTGTCTGGCAACCAAGAGACATACCCTTCCTGGGGGACACTGTCGGGGGAATATTGCCGCCTTCTTCCCACACTGGGAAATGTCAAACAAATGCCGTGGGGGCCCTGTAAAAGAGCCCAAAAGTCCGTTCCAAGCAGGAGCTGCCGAATGTGCGACCTAGCTCTGCATAGCCGCACCCGGAAGTCCTCTATCGCTTTCTTAAGTACTATTCCTTGAGTTTGTTTCTAATTTAAATGTCACTGGTCATATCCTTTTTTTCTGGAGGTTGATGTCTCCAGTGCAGCATTGTGTCCATGATCAGTGCCTCACCAGTGCAGCAATGTATCTAAAATCAGTGTCTATTGGTGCTGCAATGTATCTAAAGTCCGTATCTACTGGTGCTGCAATGTATCTGAAGTCAGGGGGCTGGATTCTCTGCCAGCGGGATTCTCCGTTTTGCCGGCGCCCGGGGGTTTCCCGACAGCATGGAGCTGCCCCAAAATGGGAAACCCAATCAACCGGCCGGCGTAACGGAGAATCCCAGGCAGAAATGTGGTGCGGCGAGGCGGAGAATCCAGCCCCGTGTCTACTGGTGCTGCAATGTGTCTAAAGTCATTTTCCTACATTATGTTCCGTCTGTCAGGTTTTTGCCTACTCACTTAACCTGTGCATATCCCTCTGCAGACTCTTTGCATCATCCTTCCACTTGCCTTTCCAACTATTTCTGTGTCATCTGCAAACTTGGCAATAGTACATTCACTTCCCTTATCTAAATCATTGATATGTATTGTAAATAATTGTAGGCCCCAGTGATCCCTGGACAGGGAGGAGGTTGTGAGTGGTCTGGCAGGCTTAAAGGTAGACAAATCTCCAGGCTGCTGAATGAGGCAAGGGTGGAAATAGCAGGAGCGCTGGCAATGATTTTCAATTCCTCTCTGGCCACAGGAGAGGTGCCGGAGTTCAGGAGGATAGCCAATGTGGTACCATTATTCAAGAAGGGAGGAAGGGATAAACCAGGAAACTACAGGCCAGTTAGTCTAACCTCAGTGGTGGGGAAACTATTGGAAGCAATTCTGAGAGTCAATTAATCTGCATTTGGAGGGGCATTGGTTAATCAAGAACAGTCAGCATGGTTTTGTTAAGGGGGGGTTATGTCTGACCAACTTGATTGAATTTTTCGAAGAGGTGACCAGGTGTGTAGATGAGGGCAATGCATTTGACGTAGTCTATTTGGACTTCAACAAGACTTTTGATAC
Organism: Scyliorhinus torazame; assembly: GCF_047496885.1. Taxonomy (NCBI): domain Eukaryota; kingdom Metazoa; phylum Chordata; class Chondrichthyes; order Carcharhiniformes; family Scyliorhinidae; genus Scyliorhinus; species Scyliorhinus torazame. Next base: position 71,968,494 of record NC_092712.1, on the reverse strand, counting down.
GGTCCCACATGGAAGACTGATAGTGAAGGGACAAGCCCATGGGATCCAAGGGAATTTGGCCAATTGGGACTTCAATGTTGTGGCCATTTCGGAGACATGGATAGAGCAAAGACAGGAATGGTTGTTGCAGGTGCCGGGGTTTAGATATTTCAGTAAGCTCAGGGAAGGTGGTAAAAGAGGGGAAGGGGTGGCATTGTTAGTCAAGGACAGTATTACAGTGGCAGAAAGGACGTTTGATGAGGACTTGTCTACTGAGGTAGTATGGGCTGAGGTTAGAAACAGGAAAGGAGCGGTCACCCTGTTGGGCGTGTTCTATAGGCCTCTGAAAAGTTCTAGAGATGTAGAGGAAAGGATTGCAAAGATGATTCTGGATAGGAGCGAAAGCAACAGGGTAGTTGTTATGGGGGACTTTAACTTTCCAAATATTGACTGGAAACGCTATAGTTCGAGTACTTTAGATGGGTCCGTTTTTGTCCAATGCGTGCAGGAGGGTTTCCTGACACAGTATGTATATAGGCCAATGAGAGGCGAGGCCATATTTGATTTGGTACTGGGTAATGAACCAGGACAGGTGTTAGGTTTGGAGGTAGGTGAGCACTTTGGTGATAGTGACCACAATTTGATTACGTTTACTTTAGGGATGGAAAGGGATAGGTGTATACCGCAGAGCAAGAGTTATATCTGGGGGAAAGGCAACTATGATGCGATGAGGCAAGGCTTAGGATGCATCGGATGGAGAGGAAAACTACAGGTGATGGGCACAATGGAAATGTGGAGCTTGTTCAAGGAACAGATACTGCATGTCCTTGATAAGCATGTACCTGTCAGGCAGGGAGGAAGTGGTCGAGCGAGGGAACCGAGAAGAGCCAGGAAGGGACATGAGAAGTCTTTGGCAGGTAGGATCAAGGATAACCCTAAAGCTTTCTATAGATATGTCAGGAATAAAAGAATGACTAAGGTAAGCGTAGGGCCAGTCAAGGACAGTAGTGGGAAGTTGTGCGTGGAGACCGAGGAGATAGAAGAGGTGCTAAATGAATATTTACACAGTATTCACACAGGAAAAAGACAATGTTGTCGAGGAGACTACTGAGATTCAGGCTACTAGACTAGAAGGGCTTGAGGTTCATAAGGAGGAGGTGTTAGCAATTCTGGAAAGTGTGAAAATATATAAGTCCCCTGGGCCAGATGGGATTTATCCTAGGATTCTCTGGGAAGCTAGGGAGGAGATTGCTGAGCCTTTGGCTTTGATCTTTAAGTCATCTTTGTCTGCAGGAATAGTGCCAGAAGACTGGAAGATAGCAAATGTTGTCCCCTTGTTCAAGAAGGGGAGTAGAGACAACCCCGGTAACTATAGATCAGTGAGCCTTACTTCTGTTGTGGGCAAGGTCTTGGAAAGGTTTATAAGAGATAGGATGTATAATCATCTGGAAAGGAATAGTTTGATTAGAGATAGTCAACACGGTTTTGTGAAGGGTAGGTCGTGCCTCACAAACCTTATTGAGTTCTTTGAGAAGGTGACCAAACAGACGGATGAGGGTAAAGCAGTTGATGTGGTGTATACGGATTTCAGTAAAGTGTTTGATAAGGTTCCCCACGGTAGGCTATTGCAGAAAATATGGAGGCATGGGATTCAGGGTGATTTAGCAGTTTGGATCAGAAATTGGCTAGCTGGAAGAAGACAAAGGGTGGTGGTTGATGGGAAATGTTCAGACTGGAGTCCAGTTACTAGTGGTGTACCACAAGGATCTGTTTTGGGGCCACTGCTGCTTGTCATTTTTATAAATGACCTGGACGACGCCGTAGAAGGATGGGTGAGTAAATTTGCAAATGACACTAAAGTCGGTGGAGTTGTGGACAGTGTGGAAGGATGTTACAAGTTACAGAGGGACATAGATAAGCTGCAGCGCTGGGCTGAGAGGTGGAAAATGGAGTTTAATACAGAAACGTGTGAGGTGATTCATTTTGGAAGGAATAACAGGAAGACAGAGTACTAGGCTAATGGTAAGATTCTTGGTAGTGTGGATGAGCAGAGAGATCTCGATGTCCATGTACATAGATCCCTGAAAGTTGCCACCCAGGTTGAGAGGGTTGTTAAGAAGACGTACGATGTGTTAGCTTTTATTGGTGGAGGGATTGGGTTTTGGAGCCATGAGGTCATGTTGCAGCTGTACAAAACTCTGGTGCGGCCGCATTTGGAGCATTGTGTGCAATTCTGGTCACCGCATTATAGAAAGGATGTGGAAGCATTGGAAAGGGTGCAGAGAAGATTTACTGGAATGTTGCCTGGTATGGAGGGAAGATCTTATGAGGGAAGGCTGAGGGACTTGAGGCTGTTTTCGTTAGAGAGAAGAAGGTTAAGAGGTGACTTAATTGTGGCATACAAGATGATCAGAGGATTAGATAGGGTGAACAGTGAGAGCCTTTTCCCACGGATGATGATGTCTAGCACGAAGGGACATAGCTTGAAATTGAGGGGAGATAGATATAGGACAGATGTCAGAGGTAGGTTCTTTACTCAGAGAGTAGTAAGGGTGTGGAAAGCCCTGCCTGCAACAGTAGTGGACTTGCCAACACTAAGGACATTCAAATGGCCATTGGATAGACATATGGACGATAAGGGAATAGTGTAGATGGGCTTTAGAGTGGTTTCACAGGTCGACGCAACATCGAGGGCCGAAGGACCTGTATTGCGCTGTAATGTTCTATGTTCTATGGATCAAAAATTGGCTGAGTGGCAGGAAGCAGAGGGTGATTGGCGTGGAGTATTGTTTTGACTGGAAGCCTGTGTCCAGTGGTGTCCCGCAGGGATCATTGTTGGTGCCCTTGCTGTTAATAGTCTATATAAATGATTTTGATATGAATCATTGATCAGTAAGTTTGCCGATGATAAGAAAATTGGTGGCATGGTAAATAGTGAGGAGAATAGCCTTCGATTACAGGGTGCTATAGATGGGCTGGTCAGGTGGGCTGATCAGTGGCAAATGGAATTCAATCCGGATAAGTATGAGGCGATGCACTTGGACCGGACAAACAAGGCGAGGGAATACATGATAAACGGCAGGACCCTGGGAAGCACCGAGGATCAGAGGGACCTTGGTGCACAAGTACAACTGGTTCCTTAAGGGAGCAGAGCAGGTGGATACAGTGGTTAGGAAGGCAGATGGTATACTTGCCTTTGATAACCGAGCCATGGAGTTTAAGAGCTGGGAGGTTATGCTGGAACTGTATAAAGCATTGGTTAGGCCACAGCTCGAGTAGAGGGGGCCGGTTTGTGATGCAGAACAAGGCCAGCAGCGTGGGTTCAATTCCCATACCAGCTTACCCGAACAGGCCCCGGAAAGTGGCGACTAGGAGCTTTTCACAGTAACTTCATACTTGTGACAATAAAAAGTTATTATTATTATTCTATCTCATACTCACAAAGCTACTCCACCATCCTTTCCTTCCTGCCTGTCCTTGCAAAAACTTACAAACACCTGAACATTTAGTTCCCAGCTTTGATCTCCTTGAAACCACGTCTCCGTAATGGTTATAAGCTCATACCCATTAAGCTCAATTTGTGCCGTTAATTATTTTATTTTGTGCTGAATCTATGTACATTTAAGTAAATTGAATTTTGCTTTTGTACCGTTTTTTCCCCTCTTTGACCCTATTTGTTGCTGTTCTTTACTCCGTCCCTTCCTGTCATACTCCTGGTACCATTAACCTAAATGGCTGCCTTGCAATGCTGCCATGTGCTTTTGCTTTTTCAGTCTACATAACCCCTCTCCAGAACCTTCCCCCCCTCTATTTAATTTAAACCCCTCTCTACTTCCTTAATTATGCAGTCAGCAAGAACACTGGTACCCACACGGTCCAGATGCAGGCCACCCTGACAGTACAGCCTCTACATTCCCCAGTACTGATACCAGTGCTCCACAAACCAAAACCCAATTCTCCCACATCAGTCTGTGAGCCACCTATGCATCGCTCTCATTTTATGCACCCTATGCCAATTTGCATGCAGCTCAGGTATCTTTGGAAGTTTAGTTTTTTAAATAAGTGTCTAGCTTCTCAAGCTCACTGTGCAGAACCTCTTTCCTCGTTCTACCTTTGTCGTTGGTACTACCTGGGCCACTGTAATGATATGTAGATAGACATGTAACTAAGGGGTTAATCAGAACACCCAGCTGGGGCATAACCACTAGAGGGCATTACACAACCACTAAAAAGCACAGCTCACAAAAGCCCTAGCTCTCACTCACCCAGCAGAGACTGGAGGAACAACAGGAGTGTAGCATAGATCTCAATCAGCCACCACATGTGGCTTAGATACAGTTTGTACAGCTAGTCAAGTTTACTGTGTTATTAGAATTAGATCAGCAGAGTGTCGAACTCATCTAATAGCTTTGTCATTACTAAATAAATACTTTCAATTTACTTTGAGGACTGGAGTATCGTTCAACATTGTCTACGGTTAGTAGCGACTTATGTTACTCAAATAGCATAACATAATATGGTACTGGAGTGGCTGCAATCTACCTAATTAAATTCAGTAAGTTTAGAGAGAAAACCAGATAGCTATCTGGCAACAGAAGCATCGCCTCCGGAACAAACCCTGCCGACTGCACAGAGACATCGCCTCCGGAATAAAGCTGCCGATTCCAGGCACAATGGACAGACCACAAGCTCCTCGTCACCTTAGGACCAACAGTAACCTTAATGTTAACTGCTGCTTGTTTAAACTAAAATTTCAACAGTATGTAGAAGCATCTGACTTAACAAATGCAACTGATGCTCGGAAAATAGCTCTCTTACTGACTACGGCTGATGATCACGCGATAGAGATCTACAACTCTTTTAACTACACAGAAGGTCAAGATAAAACAAAGTATGAAACGATCCTTAAAAAGTTTGATAGTCACTGTACAGTACAGCCAAATGACATATATGAGCGCTACATCTTTGCAAAGATATTGCAAGGGAACAAGGAATCTTTCAACAGCTTTGTGACTGATCTTAAGCTGCTGGCGCAATCCTGCAAATTTTTACTGCAGGTGATTCTAAAATTCGTGACCAAATTGTTTGAGGAATAAATAATGAACACCTCAGAGAAACATTACTGAGTGAACAGGATTTAACGCTGGAAATCGCGATTGAAAAGTGCATATTGCAAGAAAAAAAAATGATCAGCACCTTGAGTTTTCACAAAGAAAAAATGCCGAGAAAGTTCTCCACGAGGCTGAGAAAGTTAAAATGGTGTCGGAGCACATTTTAAACGGCAGGCAGTGCTCACATGCGCAAAAGACGCAACCGGAAAAATTCTGTTCTGCGCATGCGCGGGAAACCACAGCCGCGCATGCGCAGTTGAGAACAGACGCATTGGTCGAAGATAGGTCTGCGCATGCGCAAGCCACGCATGCGCAGTTGAAGAAAAAACGCACAATGCCCGATGATCGATTTGCGTGTGTGCAATCGATTAGTACGCATGACGTCACGAGAGTCATGAGGTCAGAAGACTCAGACCACGCCCACTTAAAGGGAAAATGCCCGAAAATCACATCTAAGACTCTTAAAGGTACAAAACCAAAACATTTAACCTCAAAAGACACAACATTGCCTGAGCTTTAACCAGCAGTTGAAAATAACTTCCGCAGCACCCTGGAACAACAGTTTGCAGCATCCAAAGTGAAGAGAACAAAAACAAATCCAAAACTAAAGAAGATGATTTGTTTGTCAAAGAATACTATTCAGACATGGCTGAGTTGTTCGGATATGACCATAATAGCATCAGCGACACGGTTGAAAAGCTCAACACGACTCTACTCATGGTAGATCAATCCAATACCATGATGCAATGGCAGATCGTTGATACATTGGATGACAGCAACCTGTCAAATAGCCAAGAAGAAAACGACGCCACACGGAGAGTACTGACCGACTCCAGAGAGAGAACACTGGACGACTCCACAGAGAGAAAACTGCATGACTCCACACAGAGAGCGATATAAGCCTCCGCAGAGAGCTCATTGACAGACTCCAGAATGGAAGCAATTGAAGACTCCAGAGCGACAACCATGCATGAAGAAGACTATGAAGGTCTATCCACCTTATTTGAGCAACCAGGAGCAGACTATGAAAGTCTACCCAGCTCATTTAAACAACAAAAAGAAGACTATGAAGGTCTATCTACCTTATTTAATGAACAGCAAGAAGACAATGTAAGTCTACCCACTGTATGTGAGACAAGTGACGAAGAAATCTAAATTCCCATACAAGATACACAAGATCACAGCAAGACTGACAGATCTCAGCTCGTCTGTACAAAAGAACTTGACAATCAAAGTATAACCACTCATGAGTCTAGTGAGACTGCATCAATTAAAACCCCATCTACTCTTGACAACCTACAAGAAACTGAAACCTTGACGGCGTTGACTCCAGAAGAGGAGCAGCAAGGAATCAAAGAGGAATCAAATCAACCACAAATGACTGATGTCACCAAGATCAATGCAACACCAGATCATTCACATATACCTTGACTCGAAAAGCTCAATGAAACATCAAGTACCACAAAGGACACTGATACCAATAACTTTGAGAATGACTCAAATTATCCACAAGGAACAGTCATTGAGCGCAACGCAAATGACAAGAACAACAACAAGAACAACAACAAAAACAACAACAAGAACAACAACAAAAACAACAACAAGAACAACAACAAGAACAACAACAAAAACAACAACAAGAACAAGAACAACAACAACAACAAAAACAACAACAATGAAACAACAACCCGCACAACATGATACAACCCTGCACATGAAGGACAAGGTTACAGAACAGTCCAAAACAATGGCAAGAGTTCAAACATACCATGGACAGTGTTCACACAAAACAAATGTCATGACAATGAATTTCACGAGTTCATATTTGCTCCAAAACAAAGAAGCAACACAATGTTTAAGGCAGATGACACATTAAATCGATACCACAGCACAGAAAAAAGTCCACGTCAGACAACATAAGTGGTTGGACCATTCAAACACCTGCTGATGACTTGTTGGTACTTGAACACACCACGATTGATTGTTTTTTTCCCTCAAGTGTCGTTTAATGAAGCGATATTTCGGGACACCAGAACCAACAATTCAATTAGTCATGACACACAACTATCAACACATCAATGTCTCCACTGCAACTTCTAAGATGGTCATCGAGAACAAGATGGCGACCTAAAAGCCTGAAATCATGAACATTTTGTTTCCTATATATTTGCTGTGTATATAAGTCACACATATCATGTTCTTACCGTTAGTATTGTCATCCATTTTTTCTTATTACAACACAAGAAATGTATTAAAAACAAAAGGGGGAGATGTAATGATATGTAGATCGACATGTAACTAAGGGGTTAATCAGAACACCAACTGGGGCATAACCACTAGAGAGCATTACACAACCACTATAAAAGCACAGCTCACACAAGCCCTAGCTCTCACTCACCCAGCAGAGACTGGAGGAACAACAGGGGTGTAGCATAGATCTCAATCAAGCCACCACATGTGGCTTAGATGCAGTTTGTACAGCTAGTCAAGTTTACTGTGTTACTAGAATTAGATCAGCAGAGTGTCGAACTCATCTAATAGCTTTGTCATTACTAAATAAATACTTTTAACTTACTTCAAGGACTGGAGTATCTTTCAACATTGTCTACGGTTAGTAGCGACTTAGGTACTCAAATAACATAACATAATAGCCACAACAACACGATCCTCCTCTTTCCACTGCAGGTTTCTCTCCAGCCCGGAGCTGATGTCCCGAAACCTGGCACTGGGCAGGCAACATAGACATCTGGACTCTTGTTCCGTGCTACAGAGAACAGTATCAATTCCTCTCACTGTACTGCACCCTACTACCACTGAATTTTTTTGTGCTCTCCCCACTTGAATGCCATCCTGCACCAGAGCACTCAACCACCCTGCAGCCCTCACTCTCATCCAAATAATATGCAAAAACAAAATCTCATTTCTGCAGATGTTACAGAGTAGAAAAGGAAAACTGTAAAGGAAGCCAATCCTCGAAGGGCCATTAGCAAAAAAGAAGTGAATGAAAGCTTATGCCATGAATCATAACATTGAAGAATAAGAATATTCCATTGTTCCACAATTTTTGGTAGAGGGGAGACAGTCTCCTGAGGAACCCTTTAATTTGTCTGCTGTAGAAGTGAGTTTACAGAAATTGACAAAGTGACAGGGAAGCTGGGAGTTGTAACAGTGTTCACAGTTTGTCCATGGATTTTCTTTACAACCCTCCACGGCATTCATTCCCACTGTTAAACATATTTGCCTGCAAATGTAGCTTTTGTGGGTATGGCTTTGTAAGAGAATCTGTTTTGTTTTGTGAGTCTGTGGGTCTGATGGGTTTTTCTGTCAGTTGTCGCTCAGTGGGAGCAGCAGAGCTACAAAGACCGCAGGGAGGGAAGGTGAAAACTCGGTCTGAGTGACGAGAGCAGTGGGGTTTACAAAAGGCGCAGGGAGGGAAAGTTCAGTCTTAGTGACGAGAGCAGTGGGGTTACAAAGGCCATGGAGAGGGAAAGTTCAGTCTTAGTGACGAGAGCAGTGGGGTTACAAAGGCCATGGAGAGGGAAATTTCAGTCTGAGTGACGAGAGCAGAGCGTCTGGGTAGTTTCTGGTCAGAGCCACACTTTGTAAAGAAAATTGAGTTGTGACATTACAAGGTGCAGGTATGTGATTGGCTAGTGAGTACCTCCAATCAAAACTAGGGAATAAACAAGGTGTGTCTTATCTTTTTTTTGTAAAGAAGGGCTTGTTGCTGCCAACAAGTTCTGGCAAGTATTATTAGGAATTGTAAGTATTAGTAACGTCTCTTGGTATTGATAAGGCTTATTGATAGCAAGCTTTATTACCACTAGGAAGGTGTAGATAGTATTGGTCAGGTTTATCAATATTGCTAAGGTTTATTTATAGTAGTAAGTTTTATTAGCCTAGAAATCATGAATAATATTGGTACAGTTTATTACCAGTAATAAGGTATAATCGCAGTAACAAGGTCATCAGTTAATAAATAGCGAAATGACAGGGTTTTTCCGACCTTCTAACAAAAAAATTTAGAGTACCCAATTCATTTTTTCCAGTTCAGGGGCAATTTAGCGTGGCCAATTGACCTACCCTGCATATCTTTGGGTTGTGGGGGCGAAACTCACGCAAACAAGGGGAGAATGGGAAAACTCCACACGGACAGTGACCCAGGCCTGGGACATCCACACCGTGAGGCAGCAATGCTAACCACTTTGTCACCATGCTGCCCTCACTTTTCATACCTTGAGAGTGCCCATCCTGTGCCATGTTGGGTCTCCAGGATGCTTCCCATGTCCTGGATAACTATTCGTGCAGGAAGTGTCATCAGTTGCAGAAGCATAAGCTGTGGGTTGTGGAATTGAAGCAACAGCTGGTGTCTGTGATGTTGAGAGTTCCGTGGATAGCGCGTTTATAAGTGTGGTCACCAAACAGTTAAAAGGAAACAGGCAGGTAGCGCAGGAGTCCCCTGAGCGCATCCTACTCTCCAACCAGATGTTGATGAGTGTAATGGTTCATCTGGGAAGCGCCAAGCCCATGGCCCCAAAGGTGGCTTAGCTGTACCAAGTCTGGAAAAAGCAAAAGTGATAGGTACTCCAATACTTAGGGGAACAGATAGGTGATCCTGTGGCCGCAGACATTAATCCATGATGGTGGGTTGTCTACCCACCCAGCCTGCACACCTTTGGGATGTGAGGGTGAGACCCATGGAAACATGAGGAGAATGTGCAAACTCGACATGGACAGTGACCCGGGGCTGGGATCGAACCCGAGTAGTCAGCAATGTGAGGCAGTAGTGCTAATCACTGCGCCACCGTGCCGCCCTTACCCTTTCTTGTTAATATCGCCGTTTCCTACATCCTCGCTGAAATATTTATTTTCTCTTTACCTTGTCCTTTTCTCCTTCTTTCTATTGTCTTTCTCCTCTTCACCTGCTTTCCACCTTTTCCCACCTGACTCCTTTCCTTTATTCAACCGATCTCTTTTTCTTGGTTTATCAAGTCCAAAACAAACCAATGAGCTGGAAAGAGTGAATACAGGGAGTAGGATGATGATGTAAGTTTCAATGATTCCTTAAGCTACTGAATGAAAACATACAATCAAATCCCTAAGGGCTTAGTAAAAAGCTGGCAAGGTCCAAGGTTCAATCCCCAGTCGGCCTTAAATTAACTGATTTCAGCCAGAAAGCTGCAAGCAACCAATGCTTCCATATCATAAAGTACAGAAGGAATTGTGGGGAACATAGCATATTATTGTCACCCAGTTGTTCGCAATAACTTAGCAAAATTAATTGTCTTTTAATACTGTCATTAAAGTTTTCACGGTAAAGTCCCTCCAGGAATTAGGGTCCATAATATGTTGCAGTGGAACCGTTCATGGGGCACTCGTGTTTGTAATATACAAAGATAACTTGGAGGAAAATGTAACTGGCCTGATTAGTAAGTTTGCGGACGACACAAAGACTGGTGGAATTGCGGATAGCGATGAGGACAGTCAGAGGATACAACAGGCTATAGATTGGTTGGAGACTTGGGCGGAGAGATGGCAGATGGAGTTTAATCTGGACAAATGTGAGGTAATGCATTTTGGAAGGTCTAATACAGATGGGAACTATACAGTAAATGGCAGAACCCTTAAGAGTATTGATAGGCAGAGGGATCTGTGTGTACAGGTACACAGGTCACTGAAAGTGGCAACGCAGGTGGAGAAGGTAGTCAAGAAGGCATACGGCATGCTTGCCTTCATCGGCCGGGGCATTGAGTTTAAAAATTGGCAAGTCATGTTGCTGCTTTATCGAACCTTAGTTAGGCCACACTTGGAATATAGTGTTCAATTCTGGTTGCCACACTACCAGAAGGATGTGGAGGCTTTGGAGAGGCCACAGAAAAGATTTACCAGGATATTGCCTGTATGGAGGGCATGAACGATGAGGAGAGGTTGGAGAAACTTGGCTTGTTCTCACTGGAACAACGGAGGTTGAGGGGCGACCTTATAGAAGTCTACAAAATTATGAGGGGCATGGACAGAGTGGATAGTCAGAAGCTTTCTCCCAGGATGGAAGAGTCAATTAAACCCCATAGGTTTAAGGTGCGAGAGGCAAGGTTTAAAGGCGATGTATGAAGCAAGCCTTTTACTCAGAGGGTGATGGGAGCCTGGAACTCGCTGCCGGGGGAGGTAGTGGAAGCAGGGACGATAGTGACTTTTAAGGGGCGTCTTGACAAATACATGGATAGGATGGGAATAGAGGGATGTGGTCCCCGGAAGGGTAGGGGTTTTTAATTCAGATGGGCAGCTTGGACAATGCAAGCTTGGAAGGCCGAAGGGCCTGTTTTTATGCTGTAATTTTCTTTGTTTTTTGAATAGGATTCAGCCCTTCGTTCTTGTCCTGGCATTAAGTTAGATCATGACTGGTATGAATCTTAATTCCATTTACCTACCTTGGTTCTGTAAATCTCCCAATTTGTCACAGGGTCAGTCTTCCCAAATAATGATGTGAGTGAAGGGGTTAAAAAGTTGAATTGGAGCCGGGAGTGCAGGAGGCGAAAGAGGCCGGTATTCTGGCCTTTGCGTCCCTGGTAGCCCGGCAGAGGATTCTGCTACAGTGGAAAGATGCGAGGCCCCCAAGCGTGGAAGCCTGGGTCAGCGACATGGCAGGATTCATTAAATTGGAGAGGGTAAGATTTTGCCTTGAGAGGGTCTGTGCAAGGGTTCTTCAGGTGGTGGCAACCGTTCCTAAACTTTGTAGCGGAGTGTTAGGAGGTGGTCAGCAGCAGCAACCCGGGGGTGGGGGGGGTGGGGGTGTTCTTTGTTTTTCTTTTTTTCGTAGGGGGGGAGGTTTGTTGAAAATATGTAAAAATTTGAATTAAAAAATATATTTTTTTAAAGTTGAATTGGTAGAGGGAACCTGAAGTGGTTGGGGACACAATGGGGCAAGGTTAATGGGAGGAACTGCCAGTGATGTCTGGGTGCAATCAGTGGGAGTGTTGCTAAGAGACCATTATTCCTCATGGCCTCCGCTTGAAATTATAACCTGCATTATTTGTGATCCCACTCCCCACCACATCAAACTACCTCCCATGTGAAAGGAAGGAAGAAAAAAAGGAGTTAAGGTAAGAAAGGAGACGAAAAGAAGAAGAAAAAGAGAGAGAAGAGACAAGAGTACCATAAAGGCTGTAGAGTCAGTTGGCCATATTTTCTGGTGTACTGTGTGCGTGATGCCATGGGAGATCTACACAAACACAAACATGCATACACACACATGCACACACACAAGCATACACAATCAGATCAGATAAAGTGGCCATAAAATACATAGGATCTCAGAATCATACAGTACAGAAGAAGCCCTTCGGCCCATCAAGCCTACACCAACAAAAAAAAAGGACTCTAATCTACACTAATCCCACTTCCTGGCACTTGGCCCCATTACTTTGAATGTTACGACATTTCAAGTGCTCACCCAAATACTTTTTAAAGATTGTGAGGTTTCCTGCCTCAGCTACCCTCCCAGGTACTGCATCCAGATTCCCACCACTCTCTGGGTAAAAATTATTTTTCCAAATCCCCTCTTTCACCCTAAAATTATGCCCCCTTGTTATGGACCCTTCAACTGATTTCTACCTACCCTCTCTATGCCCCTCATAATCTTATACACCTCGGGTGGCACGGTGGCGCAGTGGTTAGCGCTGCTGTCTCACGGCACTGTGGACCCAGGTTCGATCCCAGTCCCGGGTTTATGGTGTTTACACATTCTCCCCGTGTCTGCGTGGGTCTCAGCCTCACAGCCCAAAGATGTGCAGGTTAGGTGGATTGGCCACACTAAATTGCGCCTTAATTGGACAAAAAGATTGGGCGCTCTAAATTTATTTAAAAATCTTATGCATCTCAATCAGGTCCCCGCTCAGTCTTCTCTGCTGCAAAGAAAACAACCTGAGCTTATCCAGCCTCTCTTCATAGCTAAAATGTTCCGTTGCAGGTAATATCCTGGTGAATCTCCTCTGCACCCTCTCTCGTGCAATCACATCCTTCCTGTAATGTGGTGACCAGAACTGAACACAGTACCACAGATATGGTGAAACTGTGTCCAAGCTCTGTGGACAAGGTTGACATATAATCACTGGAGCCAGTGTTGAGGAAATCCTCAATGCTGATCCCCAATGTCATGGATTTGAGTTAATGAGATTGACTGGAAAAACTAGAGACTGAACTCTTTTCAGCCTGGAGATGTGTCAGTGATGTGGTCCAACAAAGTGGTTTAATTTGTGCAGTTTGGATCTCCTAGTTTGAGGAAAGACATTCTTGCTGTTGAGGGTGTCCAGCGAAGGTTCGGCAGACTAATTCCCGGGATGGCAGGACTGACATATGAAGAAAGACTGGGTCGACTGGGCTTGTACGCACTGGAGTTTAGAAGACTGAGAGGGGATCTCATGGAAACATGTAAAATACTGATGGGACTGGACAGGCTAGATGTGGAAAGAATGTTCCCAATGTTGAGAACTAGGGGTCACAGCCTAAGAATAAGGGTTAAGCCACTCAGAACTAAGATGAGGAAGAACCTCTTCTCTCAGAGAGTGTGAACTTGTGTAATTCTCTACCACAGAAAGCTGTTGGGGCCAGTTTGTTGTATATATTCAAGAGGGAGCTGGACGTGGCCCTTGCGGCTACAGGGATCAAGGGGTATGGAGAGAAAGTTGGAGTGGGATACTGAATTTGCATGATCAGCCATGATCATATTTAATGGTGCTGCAGGCTCGAAGGGCCGAATGGCCTGCTCCTGCACCTATTTTCTATGATTCCATGTTTCTATGTTAATAGAGGTATGTAAGATAGTAAATGATAAGGTAAAAGTTAATCTGGAATACTTTTAAATGAAACTTTAACGGGGTTAAAGGTTCAAAGAGACAAACATTCGGGTTGGTATCAAGGAATTCTTCTTCATGCAGAGAGCGCTTGGTACTTGGAGTGATACTTTCAGGCAAATTGGAGGATGGTCCTAGCTGGATGAATTAAACTGGCTGAATGATCTTCCTCATTAAATTATATCTTACATAAAATATACTGTTTTGCCTTTTATTCTGTAATAACAATATTGCTCACAAGAGGGCAGCAGCGACTGAATGGCATGGGCCACAGATATGTGTTCTGCAGATAGTCATTTTACAAAATCTTCTCTTCAATTTCCTCATCTTCGGTTGAAGGTATTGATCTTTTCCTGTGGTGCGGTTCAGTGTGGTTTTTAAAATTATTGTGGGCACCGCTGGCTAGGCCAGCATTTATTGCCCATCTCTAATTGTCCTTGAGAAGTTAGTGGTGAACAACCTTCTTGAACCGCTCCAGTCCATGTGGTGTAGGGGCACCCATATTGCTATTAGGGAAGGGATCTCGTAGAAACAGATAAAATCCTGATGGAACAGGACAGGCTAGATGTGGGATGAATGTTCTCAATGTTGGGAACATCCAGAACTAGGGGTCTTAGGCGGCACGGCAGCATAGTATTTAGCACTGTTGCTTCACAGTTCCAGGGTCCCAGGTTCGATTCCCGGCTTGGGTCACTGTCTGCGGAGTCTCCCCGTGTCTGCGTGGGTTTCCTCTGGGTGCTCCGGTTTCCTCCCACAAGTCCCGAAAGACGTGCTTGTTAGGTGAATTGGACATTCTGAATTCTCCTCAGTGTAGCTGAACGCCAGAGTGGGGCGACTGGGGTCTTTTCACAGTAACTTCATTGCAGTGTTAATTTAAGCCTATTTGTGACAATAAAGATTATTAAATTAAAATTTTAAAAAATTAATTAAAGAGTTCCAGGATTTTGACCCAAAGGCAATGAAGAAACAGCAACATATTTCCAAATCAGGATGGTGTGTGGTTTGGAATGGAACTTGGAAATGGTGGTTTTCCCATGCATCTGCTGCCCTTGTCCTTCGAGGAGGTAGAAGTCATCATGGGTTTGGTACAAGGCATCCTGTTAAGAGTTGCTGAAGTGGCCATCTCTCATATGTGAATGTTGTCAGTGAATGCTGGTGAATATTCGAACACTCCAATCCTATCCTCATGTCACATCATGTGACATTGATAAATGCACATTTCCAGTAGTGATGGGTGAACAGGGGGTTAGTTTAGTGAAGGGTAAACGGGGAGTGGGGAGGTGAGAGAGGGGAGGGGAGAGGGGATGTAGAGGGGAGGGGCGGGCGGGTGGTGTGGAGCCCAGTTGAGCTCGAAAGCAGGGATCTGATGCCGATTGTAAGACCTCTGCTAAGAACAATCAACACAACACAAGCTGGTGGGGGCTGAACTTGGGAATGTTCAGTCTGTATGGCTCAATACATGCTGGATAAGCTCACTGAGCCATTTGGGAATGCAATTTTCCTATTTTGACAACATTCTTAATTGTTTCGAAGTCCTACAAACAGATTTGAAAATAGTTTAGGATTTAGCAGATTTCTACATTGTATGAGTTGATTAAAACAGCAGTGAACTTGAATTGATTGTGACAGTCAAATACAAAGCATACTGAACATTCTACTTAATGTTGTAAACAGCTAATGCAGCATCAACCCAATATAACGCATCAGGGTCACACTTCCAGCACAATCTGTTTTTATTCCCAAATTTATTTTTGTCCTGTGAAAACTACTCTTCGGCCCACTTGTCCACCAGACCGTACCTCTCAGTGGGTGCCCCCCTGCCCCAATCATGAACCTGCATTATTTTCTAATTTCTTTTGTATCTTCAGGGCAGCACGGTAGCACAAGGGTCCCAGGTTCGATTCCCTACTGGGTCACTGTCTGTGCGGAGTCTGCACGTTCTCCCCGTGCCTGCGCAGGTTTCCTCCGGGTGCTCCGGTTTCCTCCCACAGTCCAATGACGTGCAGGTTAGGTGGACTGGCCATGATAAATTGCCCTTAGTGACCAAAAAGGTTTGGAGGGGTTATTGGGTTATGGGTGGAAGTGAGGGCTTAAGTGGATTGGTGCAGACTCGATGGGCCGAATGGCCTCTTTCTGCACTGTATGTTCCATGTTCTATGTTCTCCACAAGTTCCTTTTGTCTATGAAACGGACAGGTCACTTGACACCATTACCACCAAACACCTGACCATTTTACTTTCTTCAATGGGCCCAATACAGGGCAGCATGAAAATGGTTCCTAACTGTTGAAGGACATGAAACAGTTAACCTCGATGCACGACAATAATGAATTAACTGAAACTCTGGCATGATGGGTTTGGATAACGTTAACAACTGGACATTGACATAGGTTTAGCCACAATTATGAATCACCATCAGCTCCTGACAACAATGAGAGATGCATTATCACTGAAACAATGTTATGAGCTAAGTGCCCATCACTATGAGGGAAATCACCTTATCTTTTTGTGCACGGATTTGTGAGGGGTAGGTCTTGCCTCACAAGTCTTATTGAATTCTTTGAGGAGGTGACCAAGCATGTGGATGAAGGTAAAGCAGTGGATGTAGTGTACATGGATTTTAGTAAGGCATTTGATAAGGTTCCCCATGGTAAGCTTATGCAGAAAGTAAGGAGGCATGGGGTAGTGGGAAATTTGGCCAGTTGGATAACGCATTGGCTAACCGATAGAAGTCAGAGAGTGGTGGTGGATGGCAAATATTCAGCCTGGAGCCAAGTTACCAGTGGCGTACCGTAGGGATCAGTTCTGGGTCCTCTGCTGTTTGTGATTTTCATTAATGACTTGGATGAGGGAGTTGAAGAGTGGGTCAGTAAATTTGCAGACGATACGAAGATTGGTAGAGTTGTGGATAGTGAGGAGGGCTGTTGTCGGCTGCAAAGAGACATAGATAGGATGCAGAGCTGGGCTGAGAAGTGGCAGATGGAGTTTAACCCTGAAAAGTGTGAGGTTGTCCATTTTGTAATGGACAAATATGAATGCGGAATACAGGGTTAACGGTAGGGTTCTTGGCAATGTGGAGGACCAGAGAGATCTTGGGGTCTATGTTCATTGATCTTTGAAAGTTGCCACTCAAGTGGATAGAGCTGTGAAGAAGGCCTATGGTGTGTTGCGTTCATTAGTAGAGGGATTGAATTTAAGAGCCGTGAGGTGATGATGCAGCTGTATAAAACCTTGGTAAGGCCACATTTGGAGTACTGTGTGCAGTTCTGGTCACACTTCGCATGGTCTAGTGAGCTCTGTCTGTGCTCCGTGTTGGTAGCACGGAGTGCTCATAATGCTGCTTTCAGGTCGCTACACTGCCTTTGCAATGTCTCTACCTGTTTCTCTGTTTCCTCTCTTACCAGGACTGCACGTTGCGTGTCCTGATAGGTATTTTCGTACTGTGGCTGGAAGCTGCTTAAATGCGCCAGACAAGACTGGTGTGCCCCCTTGGCATCATCCACCTCTCCGTCCTTTGCTGCTAACTTCCTTCTCAACTCTATGTTCTCTTTCTCAACCTCACTTACATCAATCTTACTCATTCCATGTACTCCTTCTATCTCTTTAGGGAGCGTCCGAACAACCTCTTCTGTGCCTCGCAATTGTGCCAGACAGGACACGATTGCCATCGGCTTGCGAGCTTTTCCCAAGCTTTTCTTATGGATTTCTGACAGGTTCTCCCACCAAGTATGTCCTATACTCCTGGGTCCTGTATCCTCATTGTCACAGAACTCACTCCAAAGGGGCCATCCTTTCCCTTTGAGATATTTCCTGATTTCCTCTTCCCAAACGGGACACTAACCTACTCTACTGCTGGTCGCTGCGACCACGAATTCTTCAGGGTTCATGAGGCGTTGCATTGCCTGCATTGTCATCTTTCCTCTCTAAATACTCTCTTAAAATTTGGAACGAGGGGTACTAAGGTGGTGCTGTAATTACGGGTACGGCTTTCGCTATTTTCTGGAATACAAACTCCCGACAGTTTTTCGCAACAAAAATCTATCAGTTTTACCTTCTAGCCTTGTTAGTTACGCATGCATTAACACACTTCCGAATTACGAGGATTGATCAGAACTGCTTGAACACTTGTGGTTTTTCTGTTCCCAATTGGATTTCTAATTCAAATTTTGGGTTCTCCCGGAGTGGTTAAGCCACTTCTAAGTCGGGTCCCGGCGGAGTCGCCAGTAATATGTTGCGAACAAATTAATTTGTAATTTGCTCTGTTTGTTTAACCTTTGCTCTAGAGTCGCCAGGTATCTTTACGCTACCGCCACGAGGTTCAAGTTTAAGTAATGATCAATAACTCAACACACCAATTAGTAAGATTCAAATGAAAACACATTTATTATACACAGTAAATCACTACTCATGCATAAACTCTACTTTCTAGACTATTCCTGTCACTAAAAGGCCTATACTTAGCTTCGGAATTGGCCCACCAGGTCAGGGGACCAAATGGCCTTTCGTTCAGGTCCTGAGTCTGCAGGATTCAAAATCTGGTATGAACTTGTAGCTAGGAGCGCCTATCTCGTAGCGAGCGTTGACTGGAGACTTACTTGGTTGATGCAGCAGCTTAGACAGGTCACTCTCACGGGTTGATTCAAGTTGCTGAGTGACCCTGCCAAAGAAGACCGATTTGAACTTGGGGGCTTTACTTTATAGTCCCCAGGGGCTTCCCGCCCTTCGGGGCGGACCCGGTACCTGGTTCCAAATGATTGGACTGCATCCCGATCACTTGGATCAATTTCTCCAATACTGGAGTTGTTCCCTGATCGCTGGGCAGTCCCTAAATGTCCAGTGGCCTTCCTTTGTCTTGGCACCTGCTGGCGCCGAGGAGTCTGGCTTGGCTTTATTCACCTTGAGTGTTGCAATTGTGGCTTGGAATTGCTCATTACTGTGCAGATGGCTGCTGGTTTCAGTGCTGTCTGGTTTTTGCAAGTTTCAATACACATGATTTCTGCACTTGCTCAATTTTGCCTGTGTTGGCTGAATATCCCCTCAGTCTTTGCGGTTCTCCATTTTAAGTCGGGAAGTGGCCAACCCAGGTGGCTACACTCCCTCCTTGTGATCCCTAACGCGAAGCGTGAAGGATCACATAACTGCGTTGTCTTCATTCCCTGACCCGGCGAGCACTCTTCCATGGCCTCTACACTGACCAGAACTATGAACATTTTTAACGAACATTCGAAGTGGCGCAATGTCATAAACAGGGACATGTATTACAAAATTTTTAAAAACGGTACCTCTAACTGTCCTCAATAAACTACACTCACTAAACATTCCGTCATATTAACTTCCTAAACAATACAAAATAATAGCAGCATTTACATTTTTTCCTGGCTTGGCAGTCAAGCACAGGGGTGTACAATATTTCCATTTCTTTATTTACAAAAGATGTAACACAATTGGTCTTTATTGTAGATCAAGGGGTTCGGGGGCCTGGTGAAAACCGAAAATAGGGGATCTCATTCTGTATACCGGGGTGCTAGCGCGGTAGGCTCTCCTTCGCCATTTCCTCATGCGGATAGTCTGCACGATGCTGCAGAGTATCTCCAACACTAATAGGGATTCGACTATGTAGGAAAGGGAGTACCACGTTATGAGCTTATCACACCATGATGGTGTGGTGTTGCCTGTTACTGGGCTCTGGGTGCTATGGGGAAGTGAATCATTAACGGCCGGGGGGGGGGGGGGGGGGGGTTGGGGTCAGGGGGTTCGCGTTCGCGCGCAACCGAATACACATTATAATGGTGGTGATCAACACGGAGGATGTCCTCATTGCTCTTCTTCTTTCTCTTCTCTTCTCTTCCTTTCCGTTTCGTCTCTTTTCCTGGAGCTTCTGAGGTTCTATGGATCAAGCATAGTGTCTGTTACTATCTTGGTTAATATCTCGTGCGTTAGTATGTCTGTCCTTTAATGCCAATTCTCCCTTTATAATTTGTCACCATGTGTGACTCCCTCATTTAAAAAAAAAATTTTTTAACCGAATATTCCGAACAAGACACACTTAAAAATACTGAAACAGTGCGAGCCATCTCGCAGGCAGTGCGATTTACCATCCAAATGTTTGAGGATGTAACTAGCATAGGGACGGCGAAACAAAACTTTTTGAACCAAAAGTGCCGAAATGAGGTGCGTATGGGCCGCGACGGGTAAGAATTGGATGGAATCCCCGGGTAGGACGGTGACCAACGCCGTGTGTGCTCTACCCGAGCGTAGCTGACCAGAGGGGGGGTCCTCAGGCAGGGCGGAGATCAATGCCATTTCTCCACTGCCTGAGCAACCGACAAGAATGGGCACAAAATGTTGTCATCGTGGGGGTTGCCGTATTGGTTCTACCTTCGAACCAGAAGAGCAGTTATGAACGGGGGCTGGCAAGCTCTCAGCGGTTTCTGCCGATGAATGTGCTGGCAAGTTCTCATAGGTTTCTGCAGACAAATATGGCGTGGGGCCGTGAAAAAATTTCCGATCCTACGTACAACACATAACAATAACAGTAACAAACAACATTATACAACATGCTGCAGGTTCCATCAGAAAGGACACCGTTTTCTCCCAAGCGGTTCCTTTTTAAAACATCATCTGGACACCTCAGTTATCAGTTGCGAACAGGGTCGCAAAGGGGTTCTCGCTTTGGGAGTCAGACTCAAAGTCGTCATCTTCTCCCGGATGCCATACTCTCGAATGTATAAGGGCTGATAGGGCTGCATGGTGCGATTTGGGGTCCATCTCGTCGTTTCGGATGTGCCTGAATGAATTATCGCGGTGCCAAAAGGTGGTGTCTAGTTCTGTGGGGACGGAATCGTCATCGTAGGGCGGTGGTGTTTGGTGGG
The DNA here is from genome assembly GCF_047496885.1 of Scyliorhinus torazame. Classification (NCBI taxonomy): domain Eukaryota; kingdom Metazoa; phylum Chordata; class Chondrichthyes; order Carcharhiniformes; family Scyliorhinidae; genus Scyliorhinus; species Scyliorhinus torazame. Next base: position 71,947,684 of record NC_092712.1, on the reverse strand, counting down.
GTTTGTTGAGGAATGTGATGAGGAAGGGATCACTCGAATCGTGGTCAGATTCGTTGGGTGTGGGTCCTGTTGCATGGGTATAGTAGGGAGGCGTGCTGTGGCTATTGTCTGAGTCACAGTCGCTGTCGCTGCTGCTGCTGTCTGTGGGCATTCCGGGGCGGAGTCTAGATGTCGGGGGTGGAGTTGAGGACGAGTCCGTGGATGTGGTGGGCGTGTTGGGGGAGGGTAGGGATACGTTGGCTGTGGCGGGGCGTGGTCTGCTGCGTCGGGCATGACGTGATGTGCGTGGTTGGACTGTGGGCCATATGCCTTAAGCTGGTTAATATGTATCCACGCAGTCTTTCCGTTGGGGTACTTAATTTTATACACTGAGGGGCTTACTTTGTCCGCAATGGAGTACGGACCCGAATACTTCAGTGACAGGAATGTGCTGGGGTTGTAAATTGAGAGCATCACCTGCTGTCCTACCTCAAACTCAGTCGCATGCACTGTCTTGTCGACACAGGCCTTGCTCTGTTTCTTTCTTGTGCCTAATCTTACTGCGGCTGCTAGCTGAGCCGTTTTCACATTTTCAACTAACTGTTTGACTGCGTTCTCGTGTGTGAGGGCCGTCACTTCGGGGTTGGTCAAGTGCAATCTCAATAAAAATTCTGTGCCTTTCATGGGGCGTCCGGTCATGAGAGTGTGTGGGGTGCAACCTGTGGATGTTGAAATAGTATTTATCAAAAACATCAGCGCAAAGGGGAGGACTGAATCCCAAGTGATGTTTTGTTGGACCATTTTTCTGAGGGTTGCTTTTATGGTTCGATTCAGGTGCTCCACGATACCACTTGACTGGGGGTGGTATGCGATGTGGAATTTTTGGGTAATGCCAAATATCGTGAGGACGTTCTTCATGACACGTCCCGTAAAATGGGAACCTTGGTCGCATTCAATGCTGCGGGGGAGTCCCCATCTCCTAAAGATGTGGTGGGTTAAGATCTTTGCGGTGGTCTTTGCAGTGTTCGTTCTGGATGGGAATGCCTCTACCCATTTCGTTAAAGTGTCTATGACGACTAATACGTACTTGTAACCATTCCTGCAAGGGGGCAATGGTTCTATAAAATCAATCTGGAGGTTAGTCCAGGGGCCGTTAACGGGGCGGGTGTGGCTAAGCTGAGCTTTCTTTGCGTATCTGTCCGGATTGTTCTGGGCACAGATAAGGCAATTCTCAACGTAGTGCGTTACATCTTCTTTTAAACTGGGCCACCAACAGAGCTGCCTGAGGTGGGCTGTAGTGGGATCAATTCCCTGATGTCCATGACTGTCATGGAACAAACAAATAAGTTGATTCCTGTCCTGTTCAGGAACCACATAAAGGGTGTCTTTTAACACCACACCGTCATGTGTGGTCAGAGCATTTTTAAACCTATCATCGGGTGCTGTAAATTGTCCTTTTAAAATCTCCCTGAGATTGCTATCCTGCTTCTGGGCCTGCACTAAATCCTCAATATTAGTCTGCGAGACCTGAACTACATTCACTGGTGCGCTTTCGGGGGGTGTCCAAAAATATCCATGCCTGGAACCTGCTTTGGCCAATGCGTCGGCTTTTACACTTCATGGGGGGGAGAAATGGTGGTGACTGCGAACTTTAAGAATACCAAAGGTCCTGTCCTGTGCTTTCTCTAAAATGTGGCGGAGCAATGGGGCTGAAGGGAGGGGGTTTCCGTCTGTGGAAACAAATCCACTTGCTTTCCACAGGGGTAGGAATTCTGTAAGGCTGTTGCAGACATAGAGGCTGTCCGAGTATATGTCTGCTGGGCTGGGGAAGGAATCTGGGTGATCTATAATATACGCAACGGCTGCTAGTTCTGCCGCCTGCACGCCTAAGTGGCCTGGTAGCTTTAAGGAGATCTCTTCTAGGGCGCGTCCCTGCGCGTCCTCAACATAAATGCCGCATCCTGTAATGTGCTTCCCGTCTAATACAGTGGAAGAACCATCCACATAAATCCTTAAAGGTGCGCACGTGTCTGTGGGCTGGGGGCTCTGGGGTGAACTACCTATCTTTCTGGGGGGTGTTTTCGCAATAAAGGGGCCTGTGTTGTGGTGCGGTGAGATGATTTCACATTCATGGGGGGTGCCTGGGTACTGAAGGTTGTCGGCTAGGAAAGTGTGGGTCTTGGTACTTTTAACAGTGATGCCCCGTCCCTGCAAAAGAAGGGTCCATCTAGCTACTCTAATTTGGCTGACTGTACCGTCCTGATGTCGTCCGTCCAGTAAATGTTGGGTGGGGGGGTGTTCTGTGAGGATTGTGATGGGGTTTAGTCCGGTTATGTAGGAAAAATACTGAACTGCCCAGAAAACTGCGAGCAGGTGCCTTTCACAGGCTGAAAATCCCTGCTCCACAGGTTCTAAAAGTCTGGATGCATAAGCCACGGGTCTTAGCTGTTCGTGCCGTTCCTGGAGGAGCACGGCCGAAAGGGTGCGGTCTGTGCTAGCTATCTCTATAGCGTAGGGGGAAAGCGGGTCTGGAACCTATAGTGCGGGTGCTGCAATGAGGGCTCTTTTCAAAGCATTGGTATGCTGCGGAAGCCATTCCCAAGGGGCTCCTTTCTTTAGGAGTTCCGAAAGGGGTGCTGCCTTGCTGGCGAAACTGTCAATGTGGTTTTGGCAGTAGCCAACTAGTCCTAAAAACGACCGGAGGGCTGAAATATTCTGGGGAAGGGGCAATTTGGCAATCAAGTCAATTCTTTTGTGCTCGATCTCGCGTTTACCGTGCGTGATAATCGTACCCAAACATATCACTTTGTTTTCCAAAATCTGGGCCTTTTTGGGGTTTACTTTGCAACCAATTTTCTGTAGGAGTTCCAGGAGTTCGGACAGAAGCTCGCTGTGCTCTGCCTTGGTGTCTGTCTGCAGTAATAGGTCGTCCACATACTGGATCAGACATTCGGGGCGAGAAAATTTTGACAAACCATTTGCCAGCTGTCGGTGGAAAATGGAGGGGGAGTTGTGGAATCCTTGTGGAAGGCATGTCCATGTGTACTGCTGATTTTTAAAAGTGAAGGCAAATTTGTATTGGCACCCTTTTGCCAATGGAATGGACCAGAATCCGTTACTGACGTCCAAAACAGTAAAGTATTGTGAGTTGAGTCCCTGTTTGAGCATGGTCTCGGGACTTGTGGCTACCGTGGGGGCTGCTGCGGGGGTGACTTTGTTGAGTTCCCGGTAATCGCTGGTCAGTCACCATGATCCATCGGGCTTTCTCACTGGCCAAATTGGGGCACTATTAGTGGAGGCTACTGATCTGAGTACGCCCTGCTCTAATAAGCTGTCGATAACTTTTGCGATTTTTCCCTCTGCCTCTTGGGGAAATTCGTATTGCTTTTGGGGTCTAGGGTCAGGTCGTGTTTGTGGGTCGCGAATGCTGTCCTGTGCTTCTGCAGAACTGCCCTAACCTGCTTGTCTGTGCTAATCGTGGTCGGGTCAAACCAAAATTTGCCGACTGCACTAATCTTGTTTACGTATTCACCTATTGTGAGCGTTGCGGGGGCTCTTGCGGATTTTGCCATTCTCCAAACACATTGGTTTACCGGATCGAATGAAAGGTGGTGGGAGTTCATAAAGTCAATTCCCAAAATGTGTTCTGCTGTGTGGGGTAGATCGACTAAAACTATGGGGTGCTTTGTCGTTATATTGCCAATCTGAATGGGTACAGGGGCTGTGATGTGTCCCTGCTGTGAGTGGCCTGTGAAGCTGCTGAGCGTGATTGTGGCTGTAGTGGGCCACGTGTCTTTCTGGAATATGGTGGAGGAATTAATTGTGGTGCGGGACCCCCCTGTATCCCAGAGAATTTCGATGAGCTGTCCCCGTATTTTTGCTGCAACTACTGGTCGGCCGGACCTAACCCAAAGGGTGTCGCAGACCCAACTGGGGGAGCCCGAACTCCGTCAGTCCGTTCCGTTCAGGTCTGTCTTGGTCTGAATGGGTGCTCACACTATGCATGGGCTCTGTCCTATTCTTATTCAGAGTGCCTGCCTGCTGGGTTCTCTGTGGCTTTCGTGGGGCATTGCATTCTCGTGCAAAGTGTCCTAACTGTCCACAGTTGTAACACTCCTGTGGCGTTTGTGGGGGGCTGTTCCTGCCTTCGTTCACCCATGCGGGGTTCTGGTGCATTTTCACCGCTTGGATGTCTGCTTCTGCCTGCTGTTCCTCGGGTTTCCTAACTGCGGGTTTGTTTTGTACAGACTGCTCCCAGGTGCGGGACAATCTTTTTAAAACCCATTTCTCACTGTGGGCTTCCTCTGAGGGGTCATAATTCGTACAGGCTCTTTGTCCTGCCTCTGTGGCATGGGAGATAAGGGTGCGGGTCCATTTGGCCATACCGTCTTGGGACAAATGGGCGCGGTCTAAGTTACCGAAAACTGCTGTGAAATGAATCCACAGGCGTCCAGCAAATGCTGTGGGGTGTTCTGTCTTTTTCTGCCTGCACTTATTCAGGCCTTCTACCGGGTCACCTCTGTTGTAGCCGATCGCGTCTAGGATCGCTGCGTGCATTTCTGCAAGGGTGCCTCATCCTACATTCTGTGCATTGGGAAGGGCTGCTACTGAAGGGTCTAAACTCAAAACTGTGAGCTTCACGTGCTCACGCTCATCCTGGCCGTACATGGTCGCCTGCTGCTTTACTCTAGCAAAGAGGTGGTGGGGGTCTGAGGTAGGGAGGAACGGTGTGATTTTCTCGCACGCGTCCCGTAATTGGGTCACGGTTAAGGGGGTGGTATAAAGAAATTCTGTATCTCCGTCTGATGTGACTGTGCGGTGGGTGGTTACTGGATTCATTGGTGCCTGAACTATCTGCGATGTGGGGGGTTGGGGCGCTATTCTCTTCTGGGGCTTTCCTTGCGCACATGTATATGCGCGGTCTCATTTAATTCTTCCCAATCCGGGCCGTCTTCTGTATCTAACTGGGATCCAAAGGTGCTGTGGTATCCATTCTGAATTGAAAGCAAAGACTGCAGTTCTGCAATCTGCTTCCTGCACTTCGCATGATCTAGTGAGCTTTGTCTGTGCTCCGTGGTGGTAGCATGGAGAGCTTGTAATGCTGCTTTCAGGTCGCTACACTGACTTTGCAATGCCTCTACCTGTTTCTCTGTTTCCTCTCTTACCAGGACTGCACGTTGCGTGTCCTGATAGGCCTTTTCGTACTGTGTCTGGAAGCTGCTTAAATGCGTCAGACAAGACTGGTGTGCCCCCTTGGCATCATCCACCTCTCCGTCCTTTGCTGCTAACTTCCTTCTCAACTCTATGTTCTCTTTCTCAACCTCACTTACATCAACCTTACTCATTCGATGTACTCCTTCTATCTCTTTACGGAGTGTCCGAATGACCTCCTCTGTGCCTCGCAATTGTGCCAGACAGGACACGATTGCCATCGGCTTGCAAGCTTTTCCCAAGCTTTTCTTATGGATTTCTGACAGGTTCTCCCACCAAGTATGTCCTATACTCCCGGGTCCTGTTTCCTCATTGTCACAGAACTCACTCCAAAGGGGCCATCCTTTCCCTTTGAGATATTTCCTGATTTCCTTTTCCCAAACGGGACACTGACCTACTCTACTGCTGGTCGCTGTGACCACGAATTCTTCAGGGTTCATGAGGCGTTGCATTGCCTGCATTGCCATCTTTCCTCCCTAAATACTCTCTTAAAATTTGGAACGAGGGGTACTAAGGCGGTGCTGTAATTACGGGTACGGCTTTCGCTATTTTCTGGAATACAAACTCCCGACAGTTTTTCGCAACAAAAATCTATCAGTTTTACCTTATAGCCCTGTTAGTTATGCATGCATTAACACACTTCCGAATTACGAGGATTGATCAGAACTGCTTGAACACTTGTGGTATTTCTGTTCCCAATTGGATTTCTAATTCAAATTTTGGGTTCTCCCAGTGGTTAAGCCCCTTCTAAATCGGGTCCTGGCGGAGTCGCCAGTAATATATTGCTAACTTTTGGTTGGCTCTTAATTCGTAATTTGCTCTGTTTGTTTAGTCCCCAGGGGCTTCCCGCCCTTTGGGGCGGACCCCGTACCTGGTTCCAAGTGATTGGACTGCATCCCGATCACTTGGATCGATTTCTCCAATACTGGAATTGTTCCCTGATCGCTGGGCGGTCCCTAAATGTCCGTTGGCCTTCCTTTGTCTTGGCTCCTGCTGGCGGCGAGGAGTCTGGCTTGGCTTTATTCACCTTGAGTGTTGCAATTGTGCCTTGGAATTGCTCATTACTATGCAGATGGCTGCTGGTTTCAGTGCTGTCTGGTTTTTGCAAGTTTCAATACACATGATTTCTGCATTTGCTCAATTTAGCCTGTGTTGGCTGAATTTCCCCTCAGTCTTTGCGGTTCTCCATTTTAAGTCGGGAAGTGGCCAACCCAGGTGACTATACTTCGGCACAACATCGTGGGCCGAAGGGCCTGTTCTGTGCAGTATTTTTCTATGTTCTCTATGTTCTATGTTCTGATGTGTAAACAGCAGGAAGGAGATAAGGAATTGTCTTTGACCTTGTAGTTTTAAATAGCTCTGGAGATTGAATGACCATGATAAAGAGGTGTGAAACACCAAGTGATCCAGCAGGTTGTTAACTGACTCTATAACTGAGGCCCAGGTGTGTGATTGCGTGACTGGGACACGATAAAAAAGGGACAACATCGATGTGCGGTTACTGTAGTCAGGTGAGGAAGGCCAGATCCAGGCCTATAATCAACGCTGGCGATGACCAGCCACCTAGGTAATTGTAAGTTTCAGTCATAGAATCATAGAATTTACAATGCAGAATGAGGCCATTTGGCCCATCGAGTCTGCATTGGCCCTTGGAAAGAGCACCCCACTTAATCCCACACCTCCATCCTATCCCCGTAACCCAGTAACCCCATCTGACATTTTTTGGACACTAAGGGCAATTTAGCATGGCCAATCCACCTAACCTGCACGTCTTTGGACTGTGGGAGGAAACTGGAGCACCCGGAGGAAACCCACACGAGGAGAACGTGCAGATTCCGTACAGACAGTGACCCAAGCCAGAATCGATCCTGGGACCCTGGAGCTGTGAAGAAAATGTGCTAACCACTGTGCTACCATGCTGTTGGTTTAACGTTTTGTTGGTTTAATAAACTAAAGAGTTTAAGGCTGAGCCAAATCCTGTTCATCATGTGTATTTTGTTCTTGCAATTCCAGAGTCCAAGAACCCCTGTAGGGAGGAAGGGAACAGAACCCCTTAAACTGTCTTTCAAATTGCATCATAACTTCCAGAATTTCCTCAACTACCTACAATGAGTAACTTGATAAGTTACGCTTTCTACCTTCAAATGATTTGGTGTAATCTCGCAAAACCATTCTAGGATTAGCAATGCCAACATTCGTGACTTACTTGAGTGCTATGATTTTTTTAGATTAAGGCTCACTGATTATGTCAAAAGCCATGTCCTCATTTCCACATAATAACAAGATTCATCAGAGTTGGCGCCATGCTGTGCACGGTTCTCCACTGACACTCACATCAAAGTTCAAACTGCCCTAAACAGGAATTGGTTCATCCCTTCTCATGCTAACCTCTCTTTTCTAGTCGGTGCTCCCTGAGCCCTATAATTCTGGCTCCACCCTGACATCCACCATTGTCTGGCTTGGCCTTGTCTGGTCATTCGCTCCCCACTTAGCCTGCCATGCCATTGGCAGTGATTTCTATCGCTGCACTGTGATCGCTGCTATTTGTTTATTCAAAGGTGGCTGAATGATCATCTTCTGCTATTGGTTTCAGGGTTTTAAAGTGCCAGGCTGAAGAGTTGGTAAAGGCAGCTCCTTCATTCAAAACTTAAAACATACTTCTTACTACCAAAGAAGGAACAAACTTTCTATTATTTTGGGCAATTGAATGGAAAAAATGGATCTGGGGCCTTAGAATAGGAACTAACAGTTTAGATCTGGCCCATGAAAACCTCTTATCAAGGCTCATTTACATTAATATGAGTTGGCTCAAGAAGATACCAGATGGTTCTCGTACAATTGTGTTCTTTTCGTAAAGAATGGAAAAAAATTAAAAAGCTTTTGAATCAACATAGTGATTTTATCTGGTCCCATGGCCATGGTTTTGTAGGGTTGTTGTGAATAATTTTGATCAATATTGCTGCCCACATCACAAAGTAGTTCATTCTCATACTTCTAACTGACCTACAGGAGCACAGTGCCCCAAAGCACTACTTCATAGTGAGTTGTGATGGTCGGGAGTGTATTGCTTTGCAAAGGGTGATGGAAGCAGATTCAACGCAAAAACAACTTTCAAAGGAAATACTTCAAATGGGCGGCACAGTGGTGCAGTGGTTAGCTCTGCTGCCTCAGGTGCTGAAGATCCAGGTTCAATCCCGGCCCCAGGTCACTGTCTGTGTGGAGTTTGCACATTCTCCCCGTGTCTGCGTGGGTTTCACCCCCAACAACCCAAAGATGTGTAGGTTAGGTGGATTGGCCACACTAAATTGCCCTTTAATTGGAAAAAATAATTGGGTATTCTAATGTATTTTTTTAAAAAGGAAATACTTCAAATACTTGAAGGAGAAAATTTTTCAACACTAGCAGGAAAATGTGAGGGACTGGGACTAATTGGGCAGCTCTTTAAATGCCACGGGCCTGATGGGCCGAATAATGTCCTTTAACGCTGTTTCATTCTCTATTCTACAAATACATAAGAAAACCAACTAGAGGATTAATGTGCTCATCCTTTGCATGACCACCAGTGGAAATTAAAAACTCTAGGTATATTAAATATTATAAGTGTACCTCAGCCAACGCAGAATTCCTGTACTGCACCGTGACACAAATGGAAGTTATGCAGTACTCCACAGAAGAGCCTTGTTAACAGGATAGTTTAGAAATTAAATTGTAGAGTGAAAAACAAAACAACTGCCTACATGGGGTGGAAGAGGGACTGTGATGTGAGGTGCTGCGAAGGTTCAACGCCTCAAACTCGTGCAGGAGGTTGAGGTTGGTACAATTGAAGATTGTGTACAGGGCACACCTCACAAAGTCAAAGATCGGCAGGCTGTTTGAGGGGTGGAGGATTTCTGTGAGCGATGTGGGAGGGGTCCCGCAAATCATGTTCATATGTTTTTGTCCTGCCCGAAGCTGGAAAGTTATTGACGGGAGGTGTTTAGCACTATCGCGGGGTTTTACATTTTGATGTGGAGCCCGGTCCCCTAGAAGCGATTTTCAGGGTGTTGGACCGGCCCAAGTTGCAGACGGGCGCAGGGGCAGACGTTTTAGTCTGTGTCTCGCTGATCGTTTGTAGGCCGATCTTGTTGGGGTGGAGGTCAGCTTCTCTGCCCTGTGCCTCTGCGTGGCGGTGGGACCTACTGGAGTTGGGGTTGTTCTGTTTTTTTTATCTTGCCTTGTATGGCGAAAATGATGAAAATATAGCAACTAAAAATATTTTTTTTTGAAAACTGCTCGCATGGATCTAATCGGAGGACAAGCATTCATAATACTTACTTCTAGGGTATCTGTGCGGTAAAATCATAGCCTTTGGTGGAAAGCTCCTTACAATGGTTATTTCCTACAAGTGAAGTTTGTATACAAATATCATGTCAAACGTATTTCGGTTATGAAATATCAATAAATTTTGAGGTTTTTTGCAAGAAAATAAGACTTGTGGAAGGAATGTGAGGACCTGGAATAAATCACAGCAACATAATGGAATTTGTCATTAAATCAGCAGCCAGATGAATTTCACAAATAAGTTGAACTTAAATGCACTTAATTTAGTTTATTTCAGTTTCAATAAGTAGAGGTATATTTTAGACCTAGTTGCCGGAGAGTCCTTCATCCTGATTGAGTATTTCCCCCTTTAAGTGTGTTACATATTACAGATAAATAAACGGAAATGTTGGAACAAACTGAGCTTCAGGTCACTTGGGTAGAATCAGGACTCCTAATAAAATATACAATTATCAAATTAAAATTCATTGAGCAAGCTGGAAATTCAGCAGCCAATGTTATATTGTAGTCATTGGTTACTCGGAGGATATCTAAGCCTTTAATTCTTTGGATGTACCGGGGGAAATCACAGCGAAAAATAACAGGCCAACTAGTTTAATCTGCAGCAGAGGAAGTGCTCATACCAATGTATGGTAACGGAGAGTTCAATGTGATGTGCTCAGTACAGTACCCCAGTCACTCAACAACATAACATTTATAAAGCACCTTTAATGTAATAAAATGACCTGAAGCACTTTACAGCACAGTAGCACAGTGGTTAGCATTGTTGTTTCACAGTGTCAGGGACCCGGGTTTGATTCCTGGCTTGGGTTACTCTCTGTGCGGAGTCTGCACGTTCTCCCCGTGTCTGCATGGGATTCCTCCGGGTGCTCTGGTTTCCTCCCACAAGTCCTGAAAGACGTACTTGTTAGGTGAATTGGACATTCTGAATTCTCCCTCAGTATACGTGAACAGGCTGAGAATTTCTGGTGCCACAATCAGCCACCAGGAAACATGAACTTGGGCACTGGACATTTGGAGACGGTGTTACTTTGCCAACCGCAGCCACTAGATGGCAGCAGCGGCTAAACAGTGAATCCCTGCCCGCTCAAAGTTTTTTTAAAAATTCCCACCCATTCTCGCAGCAATGCTTTCTTGGATGGTGGTACCGGACGATCACGCTTTATTTATTTTAACGTAACCACTACCGTTCTGGCTTCAAAATGTAAATGGAGTGTGCGGGGGTGACTGAGACGCGTCTTCACACTGGACGCTGGAGAGACTCTTACTTACACCCGTTTTAATTTGCAATCGGAGATCTCTTCAAGATATGGGTCTTCCTAATTATAGCCATGAAAAGTTTATGGACGAGGTAACCTTAAATTTAGAAAGTACTGGCAGTAACCCAGCAACCTTCATCTTAAAGGTCAAGTGAGGAGGTTTACCACTTACTTTCCTGCGAGGAAGTGTTAACTCCTTTTATGCTGTACATTCCTGCCCTGGATGCTACTTCCCAGCCCTGACCGAAGGTGGAGTGTTTCCACAAGAGATTAATTGATAAAAATAAAAGCTAGATTTAGGAAATTGATTCATGCGTTTTATTTTAAAACAACCCTGGTTGATAAGGCAGGATTGGGTATCGTTAATATTGTGGGTAAGCCTTCTTGCAGCCCCGTTCAACACGTATGGCTTGAACTAGTGATGGCACAGCGCCAGAAATGTTGGCAATATTCATTATTCCACATTCATTTATGCCAGTTTCCATATTAGGGGCGTTCGTCAGTTTACCTTGCCTCTGTCCCGCAGGAAAAGTTTTAATTCTGAACAAATTGGTTGTTGTTGGATGTGCCTGGGAACCGCGCTGTGCAATGGTGGTATGATTGTGTGTGTGGGGGGGGGGGGGGGGGGGGGCACTAGTCTCGAACCCACACTGTGAACCCCTGACTTCCAGCTCCCGGATTTCACTACGTCCCACTCTTGAACACAGACACATACATCGACCCTCATTTGGCCACAGTGGTAATTTACTGGGATAAATGCAGTGGTGAATAGGGGGACATGCTAAAGCCAGGAGATAGTGTTACCAGCGGTCCTGCAAGGCTCAGGCAGACAGCACAATTAGCCCCTTGTTGCACAGCACGTCGTCAGAAGCGAATGTCTCCAAGGCGTCCCTGGACTAAATGAAAAGAATCGCATCATTGTTGAGTGATAAGTTTTGTCGAGAGTGTGTTTACAGGGACTACATTTTTTCACATGATTAGTTTTGACAGTAGCTGCAACTTGTTTAAACAAAATCGCGTCTCTGGTGTGTCAAAAAAATGCCTCTATTTATGGGCCTGTACTTCGGGATGCACAGCGCTACTCTCGATTTTAACCTTTTGATGTGTTTTTGAAACACATGGAGAAATTAGAGTAATGGACCCAGGCCTGCTTCAAGGAGCCGAATGAAATGATTCGGAGGATGAAAGGTGAGGTCGTAAAACGTGACTCCGCTCAGAATTTAAAGAAACGTATCATTTAACCCATAACCTGGGTTATTTCCGAATTTAATTGTGAAATGTGTTGAACTTTGGCTAACAGGATTTGGAATGTCCGTGAATGCAACCAACTTTCACATTGCATCATGGGCTTAATTTACCTTTAGGCCCACTAATGTACAGTGAATGGGGAAATCACCCACTGCTTCTGTTGCACTGGGATTATCACCAGTGTATTGGGAGTGACGGTAGGCGCTCCAGCCATTTACTCCCGATGGCTACAGACCAACAGCCTTTCTCTGAATCGGACCCCCTTCCATTAAAGGGAAGGTTCTTTTTTGTTGGCGCCATTCCACAAATCCTTGTAACACCCAAGGCCATATCAACTCACTTCTGTGAGCGAAATACTCACACACAGCACACTGGACAGGAGATGGTGATCGAGGATAGTGTAGACCACTGTCAGGAGACCACGTAATAATTTAATAAGTAGAGGGAGACCCCCCCCCCCCCCCCCAAATCCCCATCATAACCTCATGTGATGTACAATTCGCTTCTTGCTCTGCTATCCCTAGGACTGGCGAATAAAGACTGGTCTCTCCGGCCACAGTGACAGATCAATGAACAAAGGTCAGGTGTGGCTCACAGCGACGGTTATATTAATAGTTTACCCCCAAGAGGGTACATGAAGCATTGTGATCTTCAACACCTCTACGATTGGCCAATAAAACGAACGCTGTACTCATGTCTCATTCAGGGCAGTGATCTGGGATGTGTCAGAAGTGGCAACTTGAATTGGAAAATTACCCAGAGCCTAGGATTCGGAGAGCATTCAAGAGATGGGGGGGGGGGGGGGGGGTAAAAGTGGAGAAGAGTGACCTTGCTAACAGAGATGTGGAGATGCCGGCGTTGGACTGGGGTGAGCACAGTACGAAGTCTTACAACACCAGAGGGCGTTGCTAACAGAGGGCGAGGAAGGTGAGCTTTGGCAGGGCTAAATGGAGGCGAAGGGGGGAGAAAGAAGGAAGTCTCACCATGGAGCATGCGTGAGCTGCGATTGGACGTCTAAAGATAGAATCACTACAGTGCAGCAGGAGGCCATTTGGCCCATCGTGCTGCACTCCCACCTCCCCCCCTTAAGTGTCCAAAGATTAGGGGGGGGGGAGGGGAGAGTGGGACTGGGTAGGGTGCTCTTTCACAGGGTTGGTGCGGATTCGAGGGGTCGAATGGCCTCCTCCTGCACGGTGGGGATTTCTATGGGACGGCTATGTTTTGGCCGACAATCAATTGGAGGACGTTCTTTCTTTACATTGGCAATTTTAAAAAGCTCTGCCACTTATTCCAGATTTGTTTGTCTTACTAAAGGGGCAATTTAGCGTGGCCAATCCGCCTACCCTGCAAAGCTTTGGGTTGTGGAAGTGGGACCCAGGCAGACAGGGGGAACTCGGAAAGGACGTTTAGTCCATCCAGCTTTAATGCCAGGTTGACAGCTGGAGACGGTAGCAACAGCCGCGGGAGGCGGTGAGGTAATGATGATACTCGGTGACACTGGCCAATGTGTGAAGAGAGCTGGCCCAGCAACTCTCGCACAACATCAGCAAAGGACAAAACAACAGGATGGTTGTCTGACACAATGCAGGGAGAGAGATATCAATACTGCTAGGAGAGAGAAAAGAAAATCAGTAAAGATCAGTATTCGCTTTCGATTCTGTTAACTGCATCCTTCCCACCAACCGGCCAGTAGGCAGCTTGAAGAAATCCCCACGGCTGAAATGACACCCCTTAGTAAAAAGGCGCCTTGTCCCTCGCCTCCTCGGGTTTCCTCCCCTATCAGTTTCACCGGGGGAGTCGCTGGAGTCCTTTTCCAAGAGACATCTCCACAGGGTCGCGGTTGCCATGGCTATTTATTCACACAAGGAAAATAGCTCCACAGTATTTGAGGAATGCAGCTGGCTGGGACCTAGATTTTGTGAAGGTCCATTCCCCAGATTCCCTACATTGCACAAACTAATGCCGTCAAGCCGAGCAGCAACAGGAATGTAAATACTCGGGACTCGTCTCCATTGGGAGTTACTGGGGAAAATAAACTTGTCTACCCGCTTGTGTGGGAAGATGGCAAGGCCCGAGTACTCGCTTTTTGGGGGGAGGGCTGGGGTGGAATGAATATGGTCCAACGTTGTATTTGATTAATCCGGGTTGTTTTAATGCCCTTGTGTCGAATAAACTAGGAAATAACTTTTTTAAAAATAAATGACTTTCCGCATGTCTAAACTGCCCGCAGAGGAAACGAGCGATATATTAAAGATATTTGGCAAAAGATCCACACTTTCCCCTCTATTATAATCCTCTAATGGAAAAAAGCAGCAGAGGGCTCCATCCATCTACCCACATAACTCCTGAAAACTCCATGTCAATTGAAAACTCGCACGTTCAGTTAACATAAAAACTATTTGTGTATGAATAAGAGTCAACACTGAAGCCCAACGCCTTAAGGTGCTTTCTCTGTCCCCGCCTCCAATTTCAGATTCCCCACCCCCAGCAAAACTGCTGTAAAGTCACCGCAACCCCCAGGGCCGAGAGCTATTCAAGGGATGGTGAAAGTTTTACTGCAAACATGCCGATCAGAAATAAAGGTTTCTCCCAGAGCTACCATTTCTGCTCTTCCCAAAACGTCTTGTGTTTGTCATCCTTGAGTATATTTACTTAATCTGTTGACGTTTCCTGATTAAATGTGATTAAAAAAAACGTACACAAGCCACCCAGGGAGCTGTTTTATAATTCATGTCAAACCAAATTTTATTAAGCAGGTCGATTTTTTTTAATGTTTGAGAATTCTCGACATGGTTTCAATAAATGATCCCATTTAAAATTAAACATCATCTCCTTCATGTAGCTGTAAAGTTCAAGTGATGCTTTCCCCTAGGTGTGACTGAATTCATAGTCATTCTGCGTCTGGGCCTGTTTAAAATGTAATACTTTCGAACTAATTTCCTCCAATCCAGGTAGAGTCGGTAAATTAAACTCTCAGGTTAACATTGCTTTTGTTAAACTTGATGAACTTGGGAGCGTATAAAACCCTAATATGTGCTGGCTTGCGATAGTGCTGACGGATGCCTTGGTCATTCGCAGGTCTGAGCCACAGGCATGGGTCTAACTGTCCCTCTCTTATCTTGATTGGCAGTCTAATGCTGGACCCGGGGGCATCTTTTCACTACTAATGTGCAGCCTTCCCAATTACATTTAAATTATCACTAATCTGCCATAAAATTATGTGTGCATTGGGCAGTTTCTTTTTATGTCGGGCAAACCGCTAAAAGAGAATAAAATGCCCTTTTATGAGCACACTTGCCTGAGCAACGCTCCCATCCCCGTTGATCTGCCTGCAACTATAGACCAGGCGATTGCCATGGAGCTTTTTCCCCCCTCCACAGCTTGTAGTCTATAATACTTGTCCATCGCTTCAATTAGGAGCAAAAAAGAGAGGGCTTTGCAATGCAATTGTCTTGCAAAGGAGAGAGCCTTAAATTGGGGGATTATACGAGCAGGACCACCTGTAGCGCATTCATGGGCATTTCTATATGTCCAGCCCTATGCCTTACTGTGTGCAGTCTGGCCGACAATACAGAAGGAGCTGTTTAAAAGACTGTTCTCCGTTCCCTTCAAGCTCACGAACTGTTACAACTCGTCCCCCGCACCACCCCCCCCAACCTCTCTCTCTCCCCCCCCCCCTCCTTTAAACGAGTTAAGACTCAAAAAACGTCTCTTTTAATTCATTTATAAAAAGGCACCATGCTGGCCGAGACTTGAAACAAGGGAAAGGAGGAACTGGAGTGGAAGAGGGTTTTTTTTGGGGGGGGGGGGGGGGGGCGGCGGTGTAACACTTCAAACTTGGAAACGAGACATCAAAGTTACTCCATTCAAAAGGCTCACTCCTACAGATTAACCCCATTGAATCGGACCTCGTTTATGAAATGATGTCCTCAGCCTCAGTGTTCCAGCCAGGTAGAAAGTTCAACAATTACCAAAACATTCTCGTAAACCAACATCCCTCCAGACTACCCGCCCGTGAATACGAATCTATCTAGCCCCCCGCCCCCCCAGAAAACATAATAAAAGAACATTTCCAAGCCTGTTCCAAACGTAATTAAATCAAAGTTGTTTTATTGTCAAAATAGAATAATTGTTTCAAATAATTTTGTCGCTCTAGCATAGGCGACCCCTAAAACTTTTTTTTATACAAAAAATTTACATACTCTGCATATACTTCAAAAACGCTTTTTGTTATGTACACAATTTACAGATGTGTTCATAGTACAAATAATTATATAAATACAACTTTGCAAAGAAACCCGTATTACATGGGGATACTAAAACAGGATTTTAAGGCAGGTCGGTGTACCCAGTGAAACCATTAAGATTTGTGATGTCAGGTACTCCATTTTGTCCCTCTCATTTAAATTTTCATAAAATGCCAACAAATGAAAATAAAAGAATTAACCCCTTGCATGAACAGTCTCTGGTGGTGGAGACACCACGATTTAAACAATGACTTCGAGAACCAAACACAAAAAATCCCTTTCCCCTCCCACGTTTGAGACTGAATGGATGTCCTGTGCATATAAATGTTGTTTAAGATTTAGAAGTATTAGCGCCAGGTACATTGTTCTGGCTAGTCCTTCACTTCTGACTAATGGATACCATTAGAAGTTCATTAACATTTTAACAAAAAAGGATGCTGGGTGAGAGAGAATCGTCACCCCCACGAAATAGACTGGGAGAAAGGGGGATTTGGTTGGAGGGGGTGAATCTTAGACTTGGGACAATGGCACTTGTTTGGGGTAAGACACAGAGCTGGCGGTGGCAGACCTCCAGGTCAGTCCGGTGCTGGCGTCGCTGTACATGGAGCCCCCTCCGCCACCGCCTGCGGCCCCCCCGGCCGCCGCCGCCCCTTTGCTGCTCCAGCAGCAGCGGGTGCAGAAGGCCCGCCACGACTCCAGCGTCTTGCCCGACCAGACCCAGACGCCCGAGGCGGTGCCCACCAGCAGGCCCATGAAGTACTTGAGCATGAAGACGGCGTAGTCGGGCCGCCGGCGCCGCTCGCCCGGGCACGAGCAGTTGTGGCCCAGCTCCCAGTGCGGCCGGTTGTGCTGCTCGTAGAAGTGGCAGGCCACCACCACGGCGGCGGGCACGGCGTAGAGCACGGCGAAGACGCCCAGGCGCAGCATCAGCTTCTCCAGCGGCTGCGTCTTGGCGCCGCCCTGCTTGATGACCCGGCGGATGCGGAAGAGCGACACGAAGCCGGCCAGCAGGAAGACGCTGCCCACGCACAGGTAGATGAGCAGCGGCGCCAGGACGAAGCCGCGCAGGTTGGCCACGCTCTGGTTGCCCACGTAGCAGATGCCGGCCACCGGGTCGCCGTCCACCGAGCTGAGCGCCAGCACGGCGATGGACTTGAGGCTGGGCAGCAACCAGGCGGCCAGGTGGAAGTACTGCGAGTAGCCGGCGATGGCCTCCTGGCCCCACTTCATGGCGGCGGCCAGGAACCAGGTGAGGGAGAGGATGACCCACCACAGCGAGCTGGCCATGCCGAAGAAGTAGACGAGCAGGAAGACCAGCGTGCACAGCGCGGGCCCCGTGGTCTGGTAGTGGACGTGCTGCGCCTGCGCGGGGAGCGGCGGCGCGGGCGCGCGGGTGCACGCCACGCGCTCGTGGCCGGCCGCCAGGCGCACCAGGTAGCCGGCCGACACGAAGAGGTAGCAGGCGGCCAGGAAGACGATGGGCCGCTCGGGGTAAGGGAAGCGGCCCACGTCGATGAGGAAGGTGGCCACGGTGGCCAGCGTGGAGAGGAAGCACAGCACCGACCACAGGCCGATCCAGAAGGCGGTGAAGCTGCGCTCGTCCGCCGTGAAGTAGGGGTCGTGGCAGGGCACGGCGCAGTTGCTGACCCGGCCCGTCCGCACGCGGTTGTAGAGCGGGTGCCGCTCGCTCTGCAGCCGCACCATGGGCGCCCGGCACTGGCAGGCGGCCTGGCAGGGGGCGCCCGGCGCAGGCGGCAGCGGGAGACGCGGCGGGGCCGGCGCCGGCCGCCTCTTCTTGTCCGGCCGTCCGCTGGGCTGCGGGAAGAGCGGCGAGGCCGTGCTCACCTCGGTGCGGTTGTAGTCCATACACAGCGTGTCGGGCTGGCCCTGCCGGGGCAGCCGCTCGCACTTCATCCGGTCCGGCCAGGCGAAGCCGTACTGCCGCATGAGGGGGGCGCAGCCGGCCTTGGCCCGCTCACACACGCTCCGGCACGGCGGCAGCGGCTTCTTGTAGTCCTCCAGGCAGATAGGGGTGTACATGCTGCACAGGAAGAAGCGCAGGTCTGCCGAGCACTGGATCTCCACCAGTGGCCAGAACTGATGCACCTCCAGGCCGGCCTCGTCCTGCGAGTCGTGGTTGAACTGGTTGGGCATGTAGGTATAGTTGTAGCCGATGCCTTTGCACAGAGGCACGCTGATCTCCTGGCAGTGCAGCTCCTTAACGGCGCCTCCACTCGACCTCCGCAGCAGAGCCAGGGCGATGAGCAGGTACAGCAGCTCCAGCAGGTACCACTCCATATTGCAGCCCCTCGCCTCGCTTCGTTTCCCCCCTCCAGTCTCTTTATTTTGCTGTCGTCCCTTCTGGTGTAGAAACGCCAAGGTAAATCCTTTACATCCACAGAAAAAAAAGTGCAAATGGTCGTCTTCCCCACCCTCGTCCTGTCCTAGTTCCGAGTCTCAGAACATGACGATCAGATTTTGAACAGCAAACACATTTCGACTTGGCACAGGGCTGCCTGCAGTCCACCACTTCATGTAGAGGCAAAACAGGAGGAGCAATTAAACATTAGCCCCCCCCTCCCCCCGAAGACGTGCGATCAAGATGGCTGTGCAAAATAAAAATACACTGGAACTTGTCTTCTTCCTTTTTGAATAAAAATCAGAAACTTCACACAGTCCCTCTCCAAACTTTTTCTGTTGTTTCTTGCATGGGAGCCTCGAATTCCCCAGCCCCGTAAGTTAAAGCGGCGCTGTAGCTGGTATCTTGGAAGGTGGATCTCTGCGGACAGTTCTGGGCTTTTGCCTCCCTCACTCCTGCAACCACAAGGGGAGAGCTGGTGTTTGGGGGGGGGAGGGGGGGGGGGGGTGAAATATCTCTCCAGGACTGAATTTCAGCGCCGCGCTGCCATTAAATGCTCACCGAGTGCCTAGAACCTATCACTGTTGTATATTTATAATGTGAGAGAGGCCAAATCCCACCCCCTCTAGCCCCGGGTTACCAATCGCACGGTGACATTGGCTGGTGGGTGGGGGGCCCTAGCCTCAGTCAATCCCTTCTCGCTGAAAAAAAATCCCACAGTGACAGCTTCCAGAAGGGCTGGGAGTTTAGCAGGTTAATTTTCGCTTGTTAGTTCCTCCGCGGGGGGTTGCCTTACAAGCTCCCTCCTCCTCGACCAGGAGTTGTTTGGTTTTTTTTTCTTAAGTGTGTTTTGAGTTTCATTCGCTGCTGGCCAGGGACTCACGCGGAGGCTGCAAATTGCTGCATTTCTAGAACCAGAACTCCGAAGTTTGTTAACGGCATTGTTTTTGCCCCCAAGAACAAAATATGCTCCGGCAAGGGCAAAGTATTTCCTGGTTTCTAACAAAATGTAGGTGCTGGGGTTTTGTTAGTTTCTTTCTGTGGGGTGGGGTGTAGGGAGGGAAACATTAAGGACATAGAGGAGGCGATCGCAAGTGAATGATCACTGACCCAACATATGGGGCGTGTGTGTCTCCTCGCGTTGCAACTGAGTTTAAAAAGTCGCAAGAGTTAAGACACTGGTCGAGCAAACTGCATCAAGTTCAAAGATTGCACACCTGCCCCTTTCCTAATTTTAGCATTTCGTTTGACCTCAACGCTGTTCGGACCATGAATCGAACTCAATAAAAATAATATCTTACGGATGCTGGCGGTTTATTTTCTCGCTAGATATGTGAAAGTGCAAAAGTTTCAGTGTCATAAATCTCATAGAGTTGGGATGGGTCTTCAACGACCATCCGAATGTGACGTTCATATCCGTTTACACTATCCCAATTCTCGGTGTATGGGCAATAATATAGGTGCTATCTATTTCTCCGCAACAAAAAAACCTGCTGTTATTCCCACAAAACTGTTCCAGCCTGCAGCCTCGAGAGTCTTGCTATAGTAGTAGAGTTTTGTCTTGTTCTAGTAGTAGAGTTTTGTCTTGTTCTTGTAGTAGAGTTTTGCCTTGTTATAGTAGTAGAGTTTTGTCTTGTTATAGTAGTAGAGTTTTGTTTTGTTATAGTAGTAGAGTTTTGTCTTGTAGTATTAGAGTTTTGTCTTGTTAGAGTATTAGAGTGTTGCAGGCAAGCTAATAAACATGTTTGAGTGTAAATATAATCGAAGGCTGGGTAACCTGAATGCTTAACTCCACCCCATGTGTTCAGCGTTTTAAAAATATGTTTTTTTGTTGTTGGCTGGAGACGGGACTTTTTATCGTTAGGACTGCACCTCCACCCATTAATTCCAAACTCCACTGGGAAATTCCACATAATATTACATTCTCACAGAAATATTGCTGAGACAAATCAAATATGAACGTTTTCAAATTCGTGTTAAAATGTGCGGTATGATTCCTTCCCCCATGATTAATGGGAATCACGCTGTTCAGGCACATTACTACCCAGCGAGTAACATTAGTCACAGCTCGGGAATAGCACAGGGATTTACAGGGCTTGACCAAATGAATAATCTGGTTTCTGTGTTGCGCCGACAACCTTCATCTTTACAGCAATTCATTTGAACAAATACATATTTTCAGAATAATCTGGTTACTTTTAATGCAAAGGGCATTCCCAGGTGAATATTAGCCCCTGTCCTATTTAATGAAGGACCAGGTTGCCAAAATACAGTCGAGTGATAGTATGTGGAACTGTGCTGGAAGAGATGGTTCTGTTATAAGCATTGCTTCTTGGCGGGGATTAAGCAGACAGACCCAGCCCCACCTACTTTATGGATCTCCCGTCACGTTCTGGGTTCAGTGCCACATTCCGAAAAGTCAATTGACGATTTATTTTGGAGTCAAGGTCCTCCCGTTTTACAGTTAGGTCACATCAGCATCAGGTTGTTACAAATGCATTGTGTTAGCCGGGTGGAATCGCCTGGATACCGTCAGGTGTTCTTCAAGCGAACTGAAAGGGGTTTGCTTTCCAGTGCGAGCTCTGGTCAGAGTTAACACTTCATCCGCATTCGAAAATAAATAGCAAAATGAGGGTCGTGGGGATAATTCTCAATTTCGTTTGTATTGATTGTGACCAGCAAGCAGACAATGACCCAGCTCAGAACGCCCCAACTTCTATTCATGGTCTGGACTGAGGTAGCTTGGATCAGGCCGTGCTCAACATTTGGCCCTTGTGTTTGGAGAGGGGATGACCCTTGATTGCCGCACTGTGAATCACACTTTAGATGCCAGTTTATGATAGGATTGGGCTCAGTTAAGCCCCCCCCCCCCTCAACTGTTCACAAAGCCTCACATGCCACTTTCATGAGGGTACGGAAACATTTGGAAAGGGAAGGAATTGGTGCTCAGGTGAACATTAGGGCTTTTCACAGTAACTTCATTGCAGTGTTAATGTAAGCTTGTGGCACTAATACAGGTTATTATTATAGTTGTCTCCACACTGTCCCAATGGGCTGCATAAGCCCGGCTTCAGGAAAATCCCTCACACTGGTGGAGTGACATTAAACCGGCAGTTCTATATCACTATAGAACTCTATAGAAACAGATAACTCAGCAAAATAAATTAATAAGTAGTAGGATTAACATATAGGGCTGGATTCTCCGATTTTGAGGCCATGTCCAGAGGAAGTGTACTTTTATGGCGAAAAAGCTGGCTCCACCCCCGCACTGATGCTCAGACCGGTGAGGGGCTAGCAGCTGCGCTACGTAAAATGCACAGCCTTCCCGATATAAATGCCTGGAGAATTGCTGGGTCTGTGGCCGCATATGTGCACGGTGACGACCTGCAGTGGTCATGCCATAGAACATGGTGCTGGCCGCACGGGGACCCAACTTTTGGATAGTTTCCTCTTGCCACGCCCCAACAGACACCCCAGCCCCCACTGAAACTCCCTCGGCCAGCAGCAGGGCTCCCCCTGACTAGCAGAGCTGGACACAGTCCGCAGCCGCCACGCTGAGTTCACAAAAACTGAGAGCACACGTGTTCCGCGCATTTAGGAACTCAGCCCATCGGGGGAGGGCGTCGCAGGTAACGTCCTGAGGCCATCCCGACGGCGTGCAGCGTACTCCTTGATGACGCTGTTTTGGAGGGGGCAGAGCATCCAAAAGCAGGGGCCGCCCCCGAATAGGTCGTAAACATGAATTCTCCGCCTGAGCGCCGATTAGGATATCGGTGTCGGGCAACGGAGAATCCTGCCCATAGTTTCTTATCCTAGCTCTACTGCAGCTACCTGCATACAGGAAGATCCTACAAACAGTCATGAGATGAATGTTTAGTAATTCCATGTTGGTTAAATGTAGAAGGTTGGTCACCTCATGCGGAACTACCTGCATTATCTTCCACTGTCCATAGGCTGAATGACATCTGCCTATTAAAACAGACAGGACTTGACTTTAACATTTCATCCAACGGCAAAATCCAGGACAGTGATTTTTGTATTGCACCGAATAACAGTCTGGAATATATGCTCAGATCCTTGAGGGAGCTTTCAACCCACATCCTCTGTAACTCAGTCTTGAGAGTGCAGAATCAACTTAATCAAGCTGATACCATTACTTGATGAGTAAATTAGGTGATTCTGCCGGCATTTGGTACCACAGATAACCCAAAAATAAGTGTCATTAGAATATAGAGGGCTTCATCGAAAGTGGCCATTGAATCTGAGCCAATCACCAAATCTAAGTGACAAATAAATAGTCAAAGAATAAAATATTAAAAATAATGGGAATTGTTACGATGCCAGGAGATGTTGTAACTGGACGGGAAGATCCCAGAATGGAACCTTGGATCAAAAGGCAATAACTTTTCCTTTTTTTAAAAATTAAACGTGGAGGAAGAGTCCTTGGACTGTTAATTAGTTTTAACAACAAGGAAAAAAACATTTAATAAACATGAAAGTTTGATTATTATACAATACTCCATTACTGTACCTTATCTTAACATTTACAACAGATTTTAAGATTAACATGGATTACAAAGTACATCTTAAGGTTTCATTAACACACAAAGTCCATTGTAAGCACACAAGATGACTGTGGTAAGACACACTCCTCTCTGACCCTCAGTAAATGTCTGGAATTTTGCTCAAATCCCCCAGATGATTTTTATACCATGGGCCACCTTGTCGAATTGAACTCTGGTTTTCACGAGTGATTTCAAATTTTCTTTTCAAAAGGCATACTTTCAAATTTTCATTTAAATTATGCTTTCCCTCCGCTGGTTCCATCAAGGTTTTGCTTCCAGATTTATACTTCTCCCTTCAGGTTCCCTTTGTCTTAAAGTTTTTTACACAAACTCCGAGGTCCAGCCACCGATTTCCACAATTATATCAAATAATCTCTCAAACTGTAGTTATTTCTCACAAATCTTAGCATTATTGCAGATGTTTTCTATCCACTCATGATCTAATGCCTTTTCAATTCTCTGATTTTACTGAAAAGTTACCTGTTCTGATTCCCGTTATCCTTTGTTCTGTTAACTCCAAACCTTTGGAAACTACTCTTCATGTCTCGAGTTTGCTCAGCGAGCTGGACTTTAGATTTTCGGCATGTGTTCTCTTAACCATTAGTCCATAGTATGGGGTATCTTCCAACAAGGCCAAGTCAGATTTTCCCTCTTTAGCCTTCTAAAATCAATTGCTTCTAGCAGAGCTGTGAAAGCCGCCTTCCCTCTCATTACCTGTCTCCAACTGCAATCAAATTAGCTAAACTAAAACTTAAACGCTTCTCTACCTTACAAGGTCCCAGTTGCTAAGCAACCACTGCTGGTTTATTTACTCTTCACACCATAGTCCTCTCTGAGCACAACAAAATCACAGTTGGAGTTGAAGCCAACCTCAGCCCCCTCTCCTCACACACACAAAAATACCTGTGACCAGCATGAATCTAACAATACCTTTTAATTACACCTTATTTCTAATGTTTACCAATACAAATACAAATCCCTTTAAACTACCTTTGTTTCGCTAACAGAATTAGCAGGGGAATGAGATATGAGTAGAGAGTTCTTGACAAAGGTTGGTGCCTGTACAGACACAAAGCATTGTGCATTCATCTTCAATGTTGAAACTGCTATTCTATGTAAAAATCTAAATGTTTCATTATATCTGTTCACATTGGGGTCATGAAGAAAAGCTTAAGGGCAGAACACCAAATAGTTTTGACACATTTTAGAACATAGAACATTGAACATAGAAAATACAGCACAGAACAGGCCCTTCGGCCCACGATGTTGTGCCGAACCTTTGTCCTAGATTAATCATAGATTATCATTGAATTTACAGTGCTGAAGGAGGCCATTCGGCCCTTTGAGTCTGCACCAGCTCTTGGAAAGAGCACCCTACCCAAACTCAACACCTCCACCCAACACCAAGGGCAATTTGGACATTAAGGGCAATTTATCATTGGCCAATTCACCTAACCCGCACATCTTTGGACTGTGGGAGTTAACTTTGTTAATTTTGTTAACTTTGAAAGTGAGTTGCAATACTGTACGACATTATCCATAGGTTAACCAAGTGTGCCTGACATTAATGGGCAGGGCAAGAAAATAGGGAGGTGGGGGTAACAATGAATCATTGTTGAGTGTGTCTTCAGCAAGCTGCCCATATCACTCAATTTAACATGAACCAGTTCGGCAACATTAGTTGTGGTTCAGTGGTATTGCTCTCACCTTTAAGTCAGAAGTTTGAGTCCCACTTATGAAGTTCGGGCACAAAAGCTACTGATACTCGAACACAGTACAGAGGGAGTGCTGCACTGTTGGAGTTGTTATCTTTTGGTGACATTAAATTGAGACCTCATTGCCCTCTTAGGTTGTCATAAAAGATCCTGGGGCATTATTTCGAAGAGCAGTGGAGTTCAATATTCAAGATGTCAATGTTTACATATTTTCTCTCAATATTTACTCCTCACTCAACTAAAACAGGTTATCTAGTCATTAACGCACTGTTGCTCATGGGACCACATTGTGTGCAAAATTGGCGGATCGGTTTCCCTCATTACAGCAGTGACTGCATTTCAAAAGTACTTAATTGACTGAAACGCCTTGGGATATCCGACGGTCATGAACAATGCGATAGAAATGCTACAATCAAGTATGTCCTAATTCGAGATATTGCCGAGATTGGAACAAGAACAATCAAGAATTATGTTTGCATGTGGTGAAAATTCCAGACTGAAGATTTTGAAAGTAGCAATTTAAAAAAATAATAGATCAATAGCCATTGTTCCCCCATTTTCTTCGGCAGCAGTTGATGGTAATGACTCTGCTTTTGCTACTTTCTGCTTCTCTCGGCACATATTTTGTTTCTTTTATTGTACCGGTGCTGTCCTGGCTTGCATCATCGTGTCACTGAATGTCATCTGGCCTTCACCCTATCACAGACCATGGGCTGCATTCTCCGATCCTGCGGCTATGTCCGCAGGATCCGTCTGGTCTTACGAACAGAAAGTCGGCGCCGCCCCCGCACCAATCCTCCGTCCGGTGGGGACTAGCAGCCGCACAGCGTAAAGCCACCGGCTTTTCCTGCAGATACGGTCCGGAGAATGGCCAGGTCCGCGGTCGCACAGGCGTATGGTGGCGGCTGCCCGCGGACCCGGCCTGCCAAAAACTGCCCCCCTGTAACCAGCCTCGCCACCCCCGGGCCACCCTCCACCAGCCCCCGCTGAAGCACCCCCCCCCCACCCCCCGCCAGCGGGACGGCTCCCCCCCGACTGTGGTGGCGCTGGACACAGTCCGCAGCTGTCACGCGGGGTCCCTGAACGGTGTGAGCACACGCGAGCGACGCTGTCGGGGAGCATCAGGGGAGGGCCTCAGGTGACGTTTTTGAGGGGGTGGAGCATCACAAAAACGGCGCTGCCCCCGATTCTGATGTAAACAGAGATTCTCCGGCCGATTACCGAACGCGATTTCGGCGTCGGCGATCGGAGAATCCAGTTCTTTTCTCCCCTTCCCCTGCTTTTGTGATTTCTTAAGACCTGTTGTACCTCTAACTTTTTCCAGTTATGATGATGAAAATACATTGACATTGGAAAAGTCAACTCTCTACAGATACTGCTTGATCTGTTGAGCACTTACAGTATTTTCTGTTTTTCGCTTCTAGATTTCCTGAATCGGCAGTATTTTGCCTTTGGAAATAGATCCGTTTTACTGTTTAAGAGGATAGACTGGACTTTCTGCTTGAGTGGGATCACAGCTTGTCGAATGGTGAAGCACAGCTTGTGTCTGCCTGCTGAGATGACAGCTAACCTTGCTAAGTTCCCGGCATTAAACAAAATTTACATGATTATTGCTAACTGCAGAATGTCAGTCACCATTAACTTGCTATTCGAGGGGCAGAAACCTGTCTGCTGCTAAAGGATTTAAAGGTCAGCAGCAGCAGCTTAAAGGGGCAACGGCAACAAAACATGTTTTAGCAGGACAGCTTATTTAGTTATTTAGCAGACCTCGGGTGATTATACGGCCTTGCAGCAGGGCCAAAAGCCTACAAGTTGGTCAAAAAAGTAGTGACTCCACGACGTAAGCCAGATGAGATCTGCACTATTAAGAGTTTGCATTAGAGAGGTAATAACACAAAAGAAGACAGCACAGCAACAATGGCAGGCAGTGTCCAGGACAGTGAATACTAACAGAACCTCTCGGGGCAACTGTTCAGAGCAATTCAATGTCTCCAGCAGAGGAAAGGAGTCCGCAGCATGTTGTAGGGATGCACTGCACAAAATCTGTCAGCCACTTACAGTGATCTGTTGTTAAGGCGAGAAAATTGCTTATCATCAATGCCCAGGAGGCATCACAGTAGTCTTTCTACTACCAGCTTTCACCTGGAAGTGTCCTTCCTCTCATTGCTTCACACGCAACCACCACAATAAAGACTCACATGGATTCTAATTGCATGGTGCATGCGCCTGTCAACACCCATCATTTCCTTCTCGCTGACACCTGGATTTTATAGCTCCTTGTGGTAAAAGCTTTGCTTTTCCCATTCCTTTTCCAAGAAGAAGGCAGACGATGAGAAATACACCATGGCCTCGTGGCGCTCGAGTGAGAGCGTGACGAGGCCGGTGAATAGCGGGAGAGGCCAAACAACGAGAACTGTGCCAGGCGCCAAATGGTTTGTGATGCAACCGGCCCGCTCCCGTAGGTGAAATCGGGATCCTGCCGTAGCACGGCAAGAAGCCAATAATCACAATTTAAGCCCTATTTCCATATAATTAATGGGAGCCACCCCACACCTGGTGGCCTCCTGTGATTCAACCACCTCCCCAGCAAGTGGTCACACTGGCCCCGATTAGTACTTAGTTTTTAAAAATGTGAACCTGGCGGAAGGGTTCCTGTTGGGAGCTGAGGAAGCGATAGCCATGTTTGCTTACAAAGAGCCCAGGGTTACTGGGCTTGCCGCCTCATTGCTCAGCAGGGGGTGGCATCAGGTGTGCCCTACACCCCCTCACATTCCCCTGCCACAGTACTGATCCCCTAGGGGCCATCGCCAGGGGCTCTTATCGCCAATGTAAACAGCAGCATCAATAGCGGACACCCCTGCCTCGTTCCCCTATACAACCCGAAGCTCTGTGAACTCATCTCATTTGTCACCGAGGCCATGTACAGCAGACTCACCCACACCACAAACCTCGCCCAAACCTAAACTTTCCAAATACCTCATACAGGTACCATCACTCTATAGGGTGGCACGGTGGTGCTGTATTTAGCATTGCTACCTCACGGCATTGAGGATCCAGGTTCGATCCCAGCTCCGGGTTACTGTCCGTGTGGAGTTTGCACATTCACTCCTGTCTGCGTGGGTCTCACCCCCACAACCCAGAGATGTGCAGGGTAGGTGAATTGGGCTTGCTAAATTGGCTCTTAATTGGAAAAATGAATTGGGCACTCTACCTTTTTGAAAAAAAGGTGTCTCCACTCCAGCTGGTCGAAAGCCTTCTCCGTGTCCATAGAGACCGTGACCTCCGGTACCCGTCTCTTCGACGGGGCCCTGATCACATTTAGTAACCGCCTAGTGTTACTGGAAAGTTGCCTGCCCTTCACACATCCCGTTTGGTCCTCTGGAACCATTCCCGGAACGCATCCTTTCATCCTCCCTACCCCTAGCTTAGCCAACACTTTCATATCTGTACTCAACAATGATATGGGCCTGTATGACCCACACTGCAATGGTACTTCCCCTTCTTCCAGATTAGGGTGATCGACACCTGGGTCAGTGTCTCCGGCAGCTCCCCCTTCTCCAACACCTCGCTAAACATCCCCATCAATTGTGGTGCCAACTCCATGGCAACCTCCTTGGCAAGGATTCTACAATTCTGCGGCCAAGTTCTGACGCCGGCGTGAAAAGTGGCGCGAACCACGCCGGCATCAACGGGCCTCAACTGGAGTGGCGTCCGCAGCTCCGGCGCCCAAAAGCCGGCGTGGCAGTGCTGGCACAAGTCCGCGTATGCGCGCCACAGCCAGCGCGAGTTTGCGCATGCATGCCACGGCTGGCACGAGTTCGCGCATGCGCTTGGGTTCCTGTCTCCGCGCTGGCCCCCGGGCAATATGGCAGAGCCCTACAAGGTCCCGGCGCGGAGGAACATAGGCCCCCACGGAAGCAGCCCGCCCGCCGATTGGTAGGCCCCAATCATGGGCCAGGCCACCGTGGAGACCCCCCTGGGGTCGGATCCTCCCGCCCCTCCCACCAGGACGACCCCCGCGGATAGAACTCTGAGGTCCTGCTGGGTGGGATCATACGTAACCCACACCGGTGGGACTTGGCCAAACTCGGCGGGCACTCGGCCTGTCGAGGCCCGGAGAATCGCCGGGGGGGGCGCTTTCAGTGGCCCTCGACAGGCGTGGCGGCGATCCCGTGGGTGCCGAAAATAGGCGAGTCGGGGTGGCGTGGCACGATTCTCGCGCCCCTCCGGCGTTTCTCCGATCCGGCGCGGGGTCGGAGAATCCCGGCTCTTATAGTACTCCGCCGGGTAACCGTCCAGTCCTGGGTCCTTCCCTGACTTCATCCCTCTTATGCTATCCATCACCTCTCTCAGCTCTCGTGTCTCCTCTAGCTTCTGCCTCTTCTTATCCAGCCTTGGGAATTCCAGCTCATCCAAAAACCATCCCATATCCCCTTCCTCAACACCCAGATTGGCCAAAGATAACTTCTCATAGTACTCCCTGAATGCCTCATTTATCTTCCCCGGCTCCGACGCTACCTCCCCCTTCCCTGTCTGCACTCTTAGGATTTCACTAGACACGGCCTGCCTCCGTAGCTGGTGGGCTAGCATGAGGCTCGCCTTCTCTCCATATTCATACTGCACCCTCTCTCGCCCTCTGTAGCTGCCTCACTGCCTTCCCCGTCATCAGCCTGTTGAACTGCTCCTCTTTCTCTCCGCCAACCCCTCCTTGGTGGGGGCATGCGAATATTTCCTGTCCACCTCGAATATCTCATCCAATAGCCGTCCATACTCCTTCCTTCTCCTATCTCTGCGCGCCTTGAATGAGAGAACCTCGCCCCGAACCACCGCCTTCAACGCCTCCCAAAATGTGACCGGCAACACCTCCCCATTCTGATTCAACTCCACATAGTCTCTGATCACCGACCGCACCTTCTGACAGAACCCCTTGTGTCTAACCTCCGTCCCGGCCTCTGCTCTGCCTCGAGCAAAGTCTAACCTCCAGGATGGACTGAGATCATGACTCCCGCATACTCAGTCCCACCACCCCCACCAATACTGCTCGGCTCACTACAAATAAATCAATTCTGGAGTATACCTTGTACACGTGTGAGAAGAAGGAGTACTCCCTCTCCCCCGGGTTCCTAAACCTCCATGGATCCACCATTCCCATGCTTTCAATAAACCCTCCCAGCTCCTTCGCCATTCTTAACCTTCCCATTGACTTAGGGCTCGATCTATCCACCCTCGGTTACAGCACGCAGTTAAAATCACCTCCCACAATCAACTGATGCGTGTCCAAGTCTGGAATCGCTCCCAGCAGCCGCTTCATAAATGCCACATCCTCCCAATTCAGAGCATAAGCATTCACTAACACCACTGGTGCCCCCTCCACCACCCTGCTCACTACCATGGCCGGGATTCTCCGTAAATGGGGCTATGTCCCCACAAGTGCCGGAAAATGGGCGCGAATCACTCCAGATTTTTTTCAAAAAGTCTGGACTGATTCGCCTGTTTTAAGAGGGATAGCAGGGCCCCGGCGTGCACCCCGCAGCTCCTGCTACCGATATGGGGCCCTGCACTTCTGGCCGCGGGTCATCGCATGCGCGTGGCGGCCGTTTTCACGCCGGCCCCCGCGCAACATCGTGGAGCCACACAGCGGGCCAGCGTGGAGGAAGATAGGTTCCCCCGCCCCCCGGATCGCGCTCTCGCCGATCGGTAGCCTCCGATCTCAGGCCTGTCCATCGTGGAGGTCCCCCACCAGAGTCTGATCCCCCTGCCCCCCCACCAGGATGGCCAGCGCGACAGCGAGTCCGAGCTCCCACCGTGTGGAAGCAGGTTGGAACCACGCCATCGGAACACGCCGGGAACTCGGCCAGTCAATAGCGGAGAATCGCCGCGGGGGCCTATTTCAATGGACCCCAGCTGGCGCCGCGTCGACCGCGCGCACGCGGCTGGTGGTGATTCTCTGGTCAACAGAAAACCGCGTCCCGCGCCGTGGGTCTGAGATTCCATTTTCCACCCACGCGCTGAGTGTGATTCCGGCGTGGAGGCTGGGAGAATCCCGGCCGACGCATCTCCCCCCAGGTCCTGCCCTTCCTTGGCACCTACAAACCCCGCCCTTTTGCTCAGCGGGATGCCCCACCCACCTGCGACTTTGTATCACGAGTGAAATACCTGACTCACCCATCCCTTTCTCAGCCTAACCTGATCCTTCATCCGGAGATGAGTCTCCTGTAGAAAGATCATCCCACCTTCAAGCTCCACAATTGCGTGAAGACCAGAGACCTCTTCACCGGCCTGTTCAGTCCCCTGACATTCCATGTAACAAACCTTACCGGTGGCTTACACCTCCATTCCCCACTAATGTCCACCATCTTCCCCTTCCAATTCCGTGTCCTTTAATTTTGCCCTAAACCAGGCCCATGTCCCCGCTCCCACTCCAACACTGCCACGTCGCATGTCGCATCCTCCCTCCCCCCCACCTACCCCCAACCCCTTCCCTCCTCCCCGACTTCCGTTCACCAGCACCACCCACCAGCGTGGCAGCTCCTGCCCGAAGGCTCCTCTTAAAGTCACACACAGAGTCGCCGAGTACAGTACCCCAAATCGGATCTGCCTTCGGGATAGAACCACCTTGGTCTTGTTGAATCCGGCCCACCTTTTTGCCAGCTTTACTCCAATGTCCTGTTAGATTTGGGCCCTATTTCCCTCCCATTCACAAATCTGTTTCTCCCTGACCCACCGCAGGATCTTCTCGTTCTCCTCAAACCTATGGAGCCTCATAATCACCGCCTGTGGCGGCTCCCCCACTCTTTTGCCTCAGGGACCTGTCCACCTCTGGGGCCTTGTCTAACACCCTCCACCATCAGCCCCGCCAGCATCCTTGAGACATATCTCTTCGCACTTGTGCCTTCCACACCCTCAGGCAGGCCAATGATACGCAGGTTCTGCCTTCTGGATCTGTTCTCCTGCTCCTCTACCTCCTCCTCCAATGCCACACCCGATCGCTGTGATCGGACATCACCTTCTCCATCTCCCGGATCTGCAACCCCTGTGCCTCCAAGCACTTTGCGACTCTCTCCAGCGATCCTTTCAAGGGTGTTACCGCTCCCTCAATGGCCTTCGACCTAACCCTAACCCTTTCCCTGCTGTTGGAATCCTTCTCTAATAAACACCATCAACTGCTCCATCTGGGGACAGCACGGTGGCGCAGTGTGTTAGTCCTGCTGCCTCACAGCGCCGAGGTCCCAGGTTCGATCCTGGCTCTGGGCCACTGTCCATGTGGAGTTTGCACATTCTCCCCGTGTTTGCGTGGGTTTCGCCCCCACAACCCAAAGATGTGCAGGGTAGGTGGATTGCCCACACTAAATTGTCCCTTAATTGGAAAAAATGAATTGGGTACTCTACATTTATTTTTTAAAAACTGCTCCATCTGAGGTTTTCCAACTTGCGACAAACTTTCCCCCTCTACCATCTTCCCAATTGCTACTGTGCCACAGGTCACTTCCAGTTCCTTGGCCAGGTCTTTCACCTTCTTCTACCAGGTCTGATAACCAGCAGACATGCCACTCACAGGGGGAACGTCTCCTCCACACCTTCAGCTACACTTTCTGTTGAAACTCCCCTGCTTTTTGGGTAAAAAGAGCTAAAGATCAATGCCTTCGAACCAGAGCTGCCCCGTGTGCGACCACTCACTCCATGGCCGCCCCGGGAAGTCCCGAATTGGCAATCGTGGTTAGGTGAGCAACACACACATCCCAAGTGGATTCCCATTGGTGGGTGGGCCACATAGCATGTGTGAGTCATTGCCTAGCATCCCAACTAGACAGTGAAGCCTGGACACTGCGCCTGAACGCTGCGGGAGACAACACCACACACGCAGCATCCGAGATCCGAACACCCAGGGGATGAACCCCAGCACCGGGGACATGTTCACGGCCGGAGAGTGGGTGAGTGCCGTGGGGAGGGGACCAGTGTCCGGTCCAGGTAATGCTGTGCTCCTTCTTGCTGCTACCTGATTGGCAGAAGTGCATGTTGCTGCTGCGTCTCAACCCGAGTCTGTTGACAGACCTCACTTCAAAGCCCAGAGTTTTGAATTACCCAGTGCTTGAGCAAGCAGGCATGGAAAGATCTTCCTGTTGGTTGGTGACAAAACATTGAATTCTTTACCCGTCAGTCTTCCCTCAATAAAACTCGAGATGGATTTGTAGGTATAGTATTATTTATTTTAACCAACTTGCAAGGCTGACTCGCTTCACAGAGACTCAGAACACAGAAACTGTCTCCTTGACCCCTCGAACCGAGTGAGGTCGGAGACAAAGAGATCTCTGCAAATACATTCAAATGGCATCAAGTTTCACATACAAGATTCCCATAGGTCATCCTGTACCCCTCCTGACCTGGCCATACATCCTGATTGGCTCACTTCGCATTCCTTAACCCTGGGCCTCTTGTTACCCAGCATCCTTTTCCCCATCCTTGCCACACTTTCTGAATTCCTTTGTCCTTTGTGAACTCACTACTATTAGACTGGCCCACATCTACATTACTGTAACTAATATTTGAACTAACTATTTTACATCACATTCGTCATTCCCTCCTTTTATCATTTTATGATAACCTATCTGTCCAATCTGTAGCTACGGCCTCTCATCTAAGAAGATTCATCACTGCATTTCCAATTCCTGTTGCAGCACCCCGTCATCAGCTACACCCTCGTGGATTCTAACAGCCAAGATTCTAGGGGCATCTATCTGTTCCAGTGCACCCTGCATTTTACCCACAGTTTCCCTCAGTCCTAAATGAATTAAGTATATCTCCTGATAACCTACATTCTAGTTGTACTCCCCTTCTCACACGCCCCGTCCTCTCTCTAGTCCCCCTCTCTCTCTCACAACCTCTTCCTACCCTCTCCGCACGGTCTGACTTTACCTTTATGGCACCAATCTTAACACATCCAAAATCAAATTTACATGTACTCCAAAAACAAGGCAATGTCCATGTAATGTTCCCTTCCCATCGCCGGGACCGGTGCAATTGCTTCATGAGTCCTGCATTGTCCGTTAACCTGATGACCTTCCATGAGTCGATACCATGTCCTCGTATATGGGGACGTCACCTCGGCATAAGTGAAATGTCCTTGCAGTTTGGTTGGGGTTACAGGTGTAGATGATATTTCCCTTTTCCATTTCCGTCACCGATGTCACTCCAAGCGAGGCGAGGCCAAAGATTACACAGGCGGTGCGTAGCCACCCCATCATGCTCCACAACTAAAACAGCGCTGGGGAAGGGAGGCAGGCTAGTGATCGACCTTTTTACAGTGGTGGAGATGGACCCAAGCACTCCGCCCCTTCACGTTAACTGCAGTGGGGGTGGTAAGGAGAACTTGGAAGGGCCCCTCCCATCGTGGATCCGACCCTTTCCGAGTCAAATTTTTGACCATGACACAACTACTGGGCTGCACTGAAAGTGAGCTAGGTAATGGGAACGGTGGCGGGTGAGCCATGCGGACCTGGCCATGGAGCTCCTTGAGGACCTTAGTGAGAGCTAGAATATGGTAGTGATTTCTTCAGTCATATGGTGAAACTGAACCAGTCTGGGAACATGCAGGTTCCAGGGAGTTCTAAGGCGCCTGCCATAAAGGATCTCGGCAGGAGAGAGCCGGGCCGGTCCCGCAAGTGTAACCCGCAGCTGGAAGAGGGCAACGGGGAGCAACTTAAGCCATGTCAGTCCCGTATCTGCTCTTAATTTAGCCAATTTAGTTTTGAGGGTTTGATTGTGTCTCTCAACCAACCCGGCCGCCTGCGGTCTGTACGCACAGTGTAACTGCTGGCGTATGCCCAACTGGGAGCAGAACTCTTTGTTAATCTGTCCAATAAAATGAGGTTCGCTATCAGAACTTAACTGAGCTGGTATACTGTACCGGGAAATGATTTCCTGCATCAGAAATTTAACCACAGTAGCAGCTTTATTATCGATAGTTGGATACCCCCTCGACCCATCTGCTGAACACATCCACAATGACCAAAACATATTTATAACATTGACACCTTTCTAACTCAATGTAATCCATTTAGAGCATCTCAAAGGGACCACTAGGCAACGGGGTTTGCCCCATACCACAAGGGATACCTTTGCTGGTGTTATATTGCTGACAAATCAAACACCGATTACTGATACTCTGGGCCAACCCCTGCATTTTAGGGTGCCACCAAGTGTCCAGCAACAAATCACTAGTCCCCCGAGCCCCACAATGAGTTGCAAAGTGTACACATTCGCTGACCCATAAAGCCAGTACATCAGACATACAAGCCTGATGTGCTGGCGTGGTCCAT
Organism: Scyliorhinus torazame; assembly: GCF_047496885.1. Classification (NCBI taxonomy): domain Eukaryota; kingdom Metazoa; phylum Chordata; class Chondrichthyes; order Carcharhiniformes; family Scyliorhinidae; genus Scyliorhinus; species Scyliorhinus torazame. Next base: position 71,912,465 of record NC_092712.1, on the reverse strand, counting down.
AAAGAGCAAACAGAATCATATGTACAACCTAACCGTTTCCACATTTGTTTATCACTCTCAGGAGCGTCCTCCTGTAACCTTATGACGTCTTGGATGGTTGGCATTGGCTTGTCAGAGGCAGACCTATTTATTACAGAACGTTTAGTCTGACTTAACATTTTAGGCACCATCACTTGCTGAATTTGCGCGGTTGTCCGCGCTGCACAATCTGCTCGTTCATTACAAACGTCCACTGGGGTCTTACCGTTTGTGTGGGCAGCGCATTTAATGACGGAAATCTGCGCGGGCATAAGGAGGGCCTGCAGTAGGCCATTAACTAAACCCCGGTGGGATATTTCCGTGTCGGCCGAGGTAAGGAATCCCCTATTCTTCCAGAGCTGTGGGTTGACATATCCCAAAACGTCACGTACCAGGTGATGCTGAAGTCGAGTGTTAATCGTTTCAGGGACCTCAAAAAATATCATATGGAAGCGCCGTCTGGCATGACTTGAAGTGCGTACTCTGTTGGGTTTGAATGATCCACAGCCCTCCTTACCATAGGCCCCAGATCCTTGGCATGGTACTGGTCGTGGACCTGACGTGTAATATGAGGGCCCACAGAAGCTGACTGTGGCCATAAATGTGGTGGTATTGTAACAAAATCGTCTGTACCTTCTTTTCCCGTGACTGTGGCTGTAATCTTGACTTGCCATTTGGTCCCAATTAACGGCCGGCATTTGTCCTCCAACTACCTGTTTTGTCCGGTTCTGTCATAGGTCAGAGTAACGTGGTGCAGTGAATGTTCAATGTCTAACGTCCACCACTGGGGTGTGATAGAAACATAGCACTGTTGTCTCATCCTCCATGATTGAACTGTTACCCCTTCATCTCCGCACTCTAGCTGTAGCTGGAAGATACACAGTAAATCTCGGGCCAACAAGTTACAGTCCAATCCAGTAGTCACCACAAACTGATGATTTGTAGACTTATTCTCATAAGTGACTGTCACAGGTTCAGAAATAGGATACTCACACACCTGTCCTTAGAACCCCGACAAATGCTGGGTGTGGTCGGATAGTGGTAGTCAAAGTTCTGATTGCACCGAAGACATGGCTGCTCCAGTGACGATTATAAATGGGTAATGTTGATCTCCTGTCTGCAGAGAGATAATAGGTTCCCTGTCCGACTGGAGAGTCCTTATGACTAAATTAGCTAGTCAATCTTGTGTTGGGAAAGGGTTTGCCTGGGAGAAGTCAGTGTACCTCATCTGTCCTCCCCTTGGTGGGTACCCCCTCCTTTGGGTCGGGTACTCGCCTTCTGCTGCCCGTCTTTTAAAGGGGCATTCCTGATGCCAGTGATCTGTATGGCCACAATTATCCTCCCCCGTGTTGATCCACCCACCCAAGGTCACAATATTGGGGTTCCAGCTGGTAAGCCACCATATCTGCCGCTGGTTGGGATCTCAGATCATCCTTTTTCATTACATACTCAGTCTTAATCTTTGTAACTGAGCCTCCGTCCTGGCCTACACCCTCCTTCCAGTAAAATCTGACTGCCCGGGCCATCTGAGAAGGGTCGTTCTCTGTCCAATTCATGGTATTACATTTCACGGCATGGGCTTGCTGAAGTGCGGCATGGCTAGCATAATTCAAGTGGTTGAGGTGTCTGCGGTACTCTGTTGGGGTTAAAAGCTGCTGGACTAGGGCCCAGAGGTCCCTAGAATCAGCTTGATAAACTGAGATGGTAGTTCTCAGATAGTCCACGAAAGCAGCAGGAGATTTCTTCCTGTCTGGGATTGCAGCCAGAATAGCCATCATCTCACTGGGTCTCCATGGGAAATAAACATCTATCGTGGGCTGGGCTGCTGCTGTTGCAGCATCCGGGTTGGGTATTTTCCTAATCGGCAACTGTCTCAGAGTCTCACTAGGGGGCGCTTTAGAGGATTCCTCTGGCTCTTCAAAGACTTTGACGTCCTTCCCTTCCGATAGGGGGAGCTCTGGCTCCTCAGAACCATTCCCGTCCTCTTTCTTTGTTCTCATACTTTTCTGTCCAACCATATCGGTCTTAAGGGATCTAGGTGGTGTGCGTATTTGTTTCTGGATAGGATCAGGCCCCTCTCTCATTGCCCAAGATCGGGTCCTAGAGCTAACTGGGCTTGTGGAACAGAGCTCCCCTTCTCTAACAGACGGTGAAGGTGCAGAAATAGGACCCAAACTATTAACCAAAGGGACTGGAGAGGCTGGCATGATTTGAATCTGGGGAGCAGTGACTGGATATAAATTATGGTACCCTGGTGGTTCTGGAATTAGTGCAGACAATGCTACTGGTACAGTCGGGACTCTACCCGACATGGTCCAATTCTCTGGGTCACCATCTGCCTCTGTCAATGCAATGCCAGCCATTGAACTACATAGCCCATTTTGTTTTACTCGAGTCCACCCTCTCTTTACTTGCACGTTTTTTGAATGCACACTCCTTTTTCAAGATCTCCAGAGTTTTCTGGTTCCCCACTTCACTAATTGGAATCCCCATTTTAAGGGCATTTTCTTGCCCACTTGATAACATGATCTTATCCCTCTCCTCTTGACAATATTGTCTCCATAATCCAATTAACTCTTTTGCTTTCATACTTTGGCTTTTTGCAGATTTCACCCTGGATTTTCTTAATGATGTCCAGATCTTTAGTGCCCCCTAGTGGCCATTCGTCACCCAATTTCTTCCTTAAAGTTGCTGACATTTTCCCAAAATCTCTCGCTTTGTCTGGATAAATATCACATAATATTTGCAATGAACTGTTTGGATCACTCGTGTTATCCAAGCAATTCCCCATAATCTCAAACTAGTCCTCAAGACTGCGTTTTTTCGCCACTACAGTCCAAGGATACAATTTTAGCTTAATCAACTATAGTTTCCAAAACACTCACACGTGGAATTAAACCATCCTTTCGATGTCCCATCAATTCCAAAACACACACATGTGGAATTAAACCATCCTTTCGATGTCCCATCAATTCCAAAACAGACATACGTGGAATTAAACCATCCTTTCGATGTCCCATCAATTCCACAATTAACCCAAAACTAAACTATCAATATTATGATATCCCATCAGTTTAATATTCTAATCCCCAGACTGACCTTTGATTTTGTCAAGACGATCTTTCCATACCAACCGCAAGTGACCAGACCAATCAGACCATGAGAAAAGGGGAAAATCAATGTGGTCATTTTCCAGCTACACACATTGTGGGCCCATTTCCACTTTCCCTGGCCAACATCAGTCTAATTATGATTTCGCAGCTGGCCGGTGACCGTCTGGAGAAATCCCGGGTTTTCGGCACCAAATGACAAATCATTGAATTCTTTACCCGTCAGTCTGGCCTCAATAAAACACGAGATGGATTTGTAGGTATAGTATTATTTATTTTAACCAACTTTAACCAATTTTAACCAAGGCTGACTCGCTTCACAGAGACTCAGAACACCGAAGCTGTCTCCTGGACCCCTCGAACCTAGTGAGGTCGGAGACAAAGAGATCTCTGCAAATACATCCAAATGGCATCTTGTATGTTTCACATACAAGATTCCCATAGGTCATCCTATACCCCTCCTGACCTGGCCATACATCCTGATTGGCTCACTTCGCATTCCTTAACCCTGGGCCTCTTGTTACCCAGCATCCTTTTCCCCATCCTCCTTGCCATGCTTTCTGAATTCCTTTGTCCTTTGTGAACTCACTACTATTAGACTGGCCCACATCTACATTACTGTAACTAATATTTGAACTAACTATTTTATATCACATTTGTCATTGGGAGATAATAATGAGGGATCATCAGTTTCAGATTGTCACGAAGGGAGTGAGGAGGCAGGTTAGGAGAAATTCCTTTAAAGAGATGTTGGAGCAAGTGCATTGCTACTCCTAACAACAATCTTTTTATTGTCACAAGTAGGCTGTGAAAAGCCCCCAGTCACCACATTCCAGCGCCTGTTCGGGTACACAGAGGGAGAATTCAGAATTCTCTTCCGTTCGGGAATTGAACCCGCGCTGCTGGCCTGGTTCTGCATTACAAACCAGCTATCTAGCCCACTGAGCTAAACTGGTTGTTGAGACTGAGATCATTGCCTTGTTTGAGAGAAGATGAGATGAACAATGAAGCAGAGACAGATACAGGGCAATGGGAGTTGTTTTGGATTTCACAAAAGTGATGAACTGAATGGCATCCATCCCCGGTTATATTGTTCTCATTTCTTGGATGGATCTGCATTTCTGGCCTTTGTCATTGGCTGATGACTCTGCCTCCCTTCTGCCATAAGTACATGGATCTAAGAGGGCTGCCAGAAAGGCGTGCTTGCCAATGTTATGGCGAGAAGCAGCAACATTATGTGACTGCGTTCCGGCTGCAAATCAGCAATGGACGGTGGCTCTCCAGGGCCAGTCACCCATAGCAACAAAAAAATGTTACTTGCAGTTTTTAATTTCGTGCACTGTACAATAGACAAGGTTATATGCATCGGATACAATATACAAGAACTTTCTATTGGCAATGGCCCATCCTCCACCCACCTTGGTCCCCTTTTTGTTGCTTTGAAATACTTTCTTAGGTCTCATACCATACAGTGGCTGATTGCCATCTATTTACAGATATGCGTTTCTTTCCTCTTCGCCTTCCCCTCCCCTCCTTTGTCGCTTGGCCCCAGAACCCCCCCTCCCCCTTATCCTGTTTTCGGCATTTCTTTGGGGATTCTGTTCTTTGTGGCCTTGCTCTAAGCCGCCTATTACGGCAGCACGGTAGCACAAGTGGATAGCACTGTGGCTTCATAGCGCCAGGGTCCCAGGTTCGATTCCCCGCTGGGTCACTGCCGGTGCGGAGTCTGCACGTTCGCCCCGTGTCTACGTGGGTTTCCTCCGGGTGCTCCGGTTTCCTCCCACAGTCCAAAGACGTGCAGGTTAGGTGGATTCGCCATGCTAAATTGGCCTTAGTGTCCAAAAAGGTTAGAAGGGGTTATTGGGTTACGGGGATAGGGTGGAAGTGAGGACTCAAGTGGATCGGTGCAGACTCAATGGGCCGAATGGCCTCCTTCTGCACTGTATGTTCTATGTTCGATGTCCTATATTATCTGTTCCGGCCATTGTCCAGCCACCCCCTCATCTCTCCCTGGCCTTCCCCCTCCCCTTCCCTTCCCTTCCCTCCCTGTCTGTCTGTTCCCAGCTGTCTCATTGGCTCCCGTGTGCCCCCTTCCTCCCCTTGCTCTATTGGCTGTTGGGCTTCTAACAGGTCCTGGAACAAGTTGGTGAATGGCTTCACGCTTTGTGGAAGCCTTCCTCTGACCCTCGGATGGCGAATTTGATCTTCTCCAGGTGGAGAAATTCCGATAGGTCTGCCAGCCAGTGTGCAGCTGTGAATGGTGCTGCTGATTGGCAGCCGAGCAGGATCTTCAGAGGGCGGTTAGGGAAGCAAAGGCAAGGGCTGCGGCCCCCTTCCCCATAAATAGTTCTGGCTGGTCCGATACCAAAGACTGTCACTCTTGAACACAGCTCCACCCTCACTCCTGCAACCATGGAAAATTGCCTCGAAGAGTTGGTCCTGTTCAGTGCTTTGCTCCAGAGTCCCCAACCTATTTCCATCCCTCGTTCTTCCTCCCATTTTTCCCATGTTTCATCCAGTGGGGAGTGTGCCCTTTCTAATAGTCGCCCGCACGTGTCCTCGCAGTCGCCCCCCCCCCCCCCTCCCCCCCACAGGTTACCTACACCCAGTAGTTCCTCTAACATTGTGTGTCTCAGGGTCCGTGGGTATTCTGTTGTCTCCTTGAGGAGAAAGTTCTTAACCACTTAACAAATTTTACAGATGCGCCATAGAAAGCATCCTATCAGGCTGCATCACAGCCTGCTATGGCAACTGCTCGGCCCAGGACCGCAAGAAACTTCAGAGAGTCGTGAACACCGCCCAGTCCATCACACGAACCTGCCTCTCATCCATTGACTCCATCTACACCTCCCGCTGCCTGGGGAAAGCGGGCAGTATAATCAAAGATCCCTCCCACCCGGCTTACTCACTCTTCCAACTTCTTCCATCAGGCAGGAGATACAGAAGTCTGAGAACACGAACGAACAGACTCAAAAACAGCTTCTTCCCCACTGTCACCAGACTCCTAAATGACCCTGTTATGGACTGACCTCGTTAACACTACACCCTGTATGCTTCACCCGATGCCAGTGCTTATGTAGTTACATTGTATATGTTGTGTTGCCCCATTATGTATTTTCTTTTATTCCCTTTTCTTCTCATGTACTTAATGATCTGTTGAGCTGCTCGCAGAAAAATACTTTTCCCTGTACCTCGGTACACGTGACAATAAACAAATCCAATCCAATCCAACCTGTAGGTGTCGGAGTTTGTTCTCGTTAGGTAAGTTGCAGTCTCTCTGTCAGTTCCTCTAAGGTCGCTAGCCTGTCCTCTGTTCCCCCCCCCCCCCCCCCACTCCCCCCCCCACCCCCACACACACACAAACACCATAATAATTTAGTCAACCGCATTGAAGAAAGCCTTGGGGATGTAGATCGATCAGAAAAACTAACCTAATGGAACCTGTCAAATCAGTGAAGGCCTGGAAAATGGTTGTCTATAAACACTTACGCTTGGTGACACCAAGGGTACCTAGGTAGAAGTACCAGGCACACCCACACTTCTAGCTCCCAGGAAACATCTTGCTTATTCAGTAATTTTGAAAATCTCTTTCTTTGGTGGCTGCAGGGATCACTGAAGCATCCTTAGTGGTGAACTATTAATATTGAAAATTAAGGGTATTAGGCATTCAAGGTGATTAACCTCTGTTTTGAATGACTGTTCGGGACACATAAAAAATGATTCCCATAAATTTAGCAGCAGGACCAACTTTGGTGCAGATTGGGCGTTACTGTCAAAATAGGATGCTGAGTACCTATTTTAAGCTTGTAAAACAGACACAATGCATACCAGTTTCTGCGCCTCACTGTCAAAAGCTCAGGGTAAGGCACAAGCAGCATGTTAGTGCTTATGGAGCCAGACCTCTGTAAATTTTGAGACCTTCAGGACAGAAAGGAAAATAATTGGTGGAGAAAATAAATTAAGCAAGACCAATGATATTGTGTAAATTATTCATATCGCCCAGGCCAGTGTTGAAATTTCACAGTCCAATCGGTCTGTATTCTACCCATTTTGCCTAAAATCTGTACTGTAACTCCAGTACATAATTAACCAATCTGAATTTAAGCCAAGGATGTAAGGTTGTGCCGTGAAGATGGTCTTACTGCAGTCGCTGCAGGATAAAATCACAGAATGGTTACAGCATAGCGCAGCACAGAAGGAGGTTAAGCAAAGTGAACCTTGTAAAGTTCCCTGTTGGTCCAATATGTGTACATATTTTTACAAATTTTAATATGAGCATGGAGCTGACCCCCCCTCGTATTTGGACGGTAGTGACTTTCCCTTTTATCTGTTAGGCAACAAGACATATGAACAATCAACTTTGTGTTGATCTGCTTTATTGCGGTGTCCTTATATTTGTTTGACATATCATGGCAGTAGTAAACAGAATATGAGTATGACTATGAATCAATGGAAACAACTGTGGCATTGAGGAAGGGCGACACAGTTGCCTGCCAAACTGGTGAAACGCACATGGAAGGTTTGAGGTTTGTTGATCACAGTCAAATGTGTTGCTGCTGTCCCATGTGACTTCACAATATTTTTGTAGTTGACAATTGACCTGAATGCCATTAACTGAAAGGGACTGAGGGATACCATATTTAAACAATGGCCAATTGAAGTGAGACTTGCACTGAAAAGACAATGACTGCTCTATCTGCCATGGCTTTAATTTCCATGACATTGATTTCAACAGTCAGCTGATGGACTGAACCAAGCAGAACTAATTGGAGTTGTTTTTTGGCTGCCTTGCAAGAACTGGGTCCTCTTTCTTGCTTCAGCATAAATCTTCACAGTTTTATGTTTACAAGTACAAGATTTTATTGGGCATGTGCTGCCACAAACAATGAGAACCAAAAGAAGAAAGACGGGTTTGCAGAGGCGATACAATCTGGCTCTTCCTCACAATGTCACAAAATCTGTCTTTAAACAATGTTAATGGAGTATAATTTGTTTAGAGCGGACATGCAAATTTATCATCAAATTTCTTTACACGTACTATAATGGGAAAATCCTTTAGTTGTGAGAATTCCTAAGATTGTTCTTTGGAAGCTTCAGCGATTTGATTCTGGTTGACAAGACGATCATTAATGGCATTATTTTAACAAGATTTTTTTTCCATTAGCCATTTGTGCGAAACAAAATGTTTGTGCACAATCGTGGACAATCAAGGATTGTTAAGTGTCTATGGTTAAGATTTAGTACTAAAACATATATGTTATACAGCTCTGTACATTTTGTGCGCACATGTGTGAAAAAACAGCAATTTCAGAGAAGTAATTGCTGCTTTCTAATAACTGTTGGTCAACAATTTTAGGTGAAGATAACAAAGACTGTGTAAAGAAAACAAAGGTTATTGAGGGTACATAGCTTCAGCTAGAGTATGGCCCTGCCAATTGTACGCATTTCTATGGATGATGGAACGCCTCCAAGACTTCACCCAAAATGGCTATTATTCATGTGTGAACCTTCACAATGAGTGTTAAAGCTGATACTATCCTCACCTAACGTCCACACTTATTCGCTTCCAGAGGGTTTTGCTGGATGACAACCAGGATAATTTACCGTTGATGATTTGCTTCTCAGAAATGCTGAAGCAAACTGAAACACATCGACAGTGACGACAGTTCAAAAGAACGTAATTGGCTCGAAAATGCTTTGGGACATCCTCGGACTGCAAATGGCACTATATAAATGCATGTCTTTCTTTTTTTTGCTATCACACTAGCCTAAATTAAATAGCTCAGCATAGACCAGGAGGTGAATGGTTGACCTTTGGTATGTCAATGCACAGCTACTGATTGTTTAAACACATTGGGTGGGAATTTTTCGGTGGGATTTCCCGCTGCTGCCGAGGACTGTGGATTTTTGATGGGCTCGCTGCATTTTCCACCCCAACCCCTCTGTGACGGGGCCATCAAATTCAGCCCACTGCGTCTGAGGGGGCTTTCATGGAGCCATTTAACTGAGGGGGACAATGACATTCATATTTCATTGGTGAGACAGTGGCAATGTCACTGCATTTGTAATCCAGAGGCCCATGGTTCTGTGGGCATGGGTTCAAATCATAGAATCCCTACAGCGCAGAAGCAGGCCATTCAGCCCATTGAGTCTGCACTGGTTCTCTGAAAGAGCACTCCATCCATGCCCATTCATCCGCCCTATCCCAATAACCTCTTAACCTGCACATCCTCGGACTGTGGAAGGAAACCAGACTACCCATGCAGACATGGGGAGAACCCGTAGAGTCCACATAGTCACCTAAGGCCGGATTGAACTCATGTCCCTGGCGCTGTGGGGCCACCTTCATGGCACCATGGCAACTGCTCGAATCTGAATTCAATTATTTTTATGTTTATTTAAAAAAAAATTAAAATAAATTCATTTTTTCCAATTAAGGGGCAATTTAACATGTTCAATCCGCCTACCCTGCACATCTTTGGGTTGCGGGGGCGAAACCCACGCAAACACGGAGAGAATGTGCAAACTCCACACGGACAGTGACCCAGAGCCGGGATCGAATCTGGGACCTCGGCGCTGTGAGACTGCAGTGCTACCACTGCGCCACCGTGATGCCCTCTGAATTCAATTATGACCATGACTTAGTGATTGTTGTTAAAAATCCGTCTGGCTAAGGTGTTTTAGGGAAGGATATCTTGGGCTGTTCTTACCTGGTCTGGCCCACATGTGACTCCAGACCCATAGCAATGTGGTTGATTCTTAAATGGCCTAGCAAGGGCAACAAAAGATGCCCACATACTATGAAAGAATAAATATTAAAAGTGGCATCCAAGTTTGCTTTGGTCTACACTGACGAGGAAATCTGTTCAATTCTTTCCTCTCCTGCAACCTGGAAATGCACGGCCAATTTTAATGCATTCTCTGTGGTACCTAACGAGGTTGGTTAACTCAATAAAGATCAGGGATTAAATCTTGTACCTTGTTGTTCCTCATTGTTAGTACAGAACCACATGTGGCATTTAATCATTGAAGTTGTTTAGACTTTCTAGTGGGATTAATAGATGGAAGCAATTGCAAAATTTGGTTTAACATGCACTTAAGCAACCATGTTTACCATTGGAGATGAGCGTTATTGACATTCCTCATGAAGAAAATGAGAGGTTATGATCTGGCGTGATTGACTGCAGATTCAAAAAACAAACTGTCAAATACTGGAAATCGGAAGGAAAATGAAAATTGCGGAATCATACTAATCTGCTTGTGCCTTAAGGTATAGAACCTTGGTGAAAACTGTATTAATGAATTTTTGTATGAGCCCCTATAACACAGTGAATATTTTCAAAGACCTTTGACAAGGTACCACATGGTAGGCTTTTAACAAAGATTTGGGTATGTGGAGTTAGGGGATTGAATGTGTATGGGTGCAAAATAAAAGGCATAGTGGAGGGGGTAAAAGGTTGTAACTATTCTATGATTCAATGCTGCAGCGACTGCAGTAAGACCATCTTCACCGACACCCTTGGCTTAAATTCAGATTGGGTAATTATGCACTGGGGATATAGGACACATTTTATGCAAAATGTGTAGAGTAACTGACCTTTTGGACTAGGGAATTTCAACACTGGCGAGGGCGATATGAATAATTTACACAGTATCACAGGTCTTGCTTAATTTTATTTTCTCCTCCAATTATTTTCCTTTCTGTCCTGAAGGTCTGGAAATTGACAGAGGTGTGGCTCCATAAGCGCTAATATGCCTTATCGTGTACTTCTGACAATGAGGGGCAGAAACTGGTCTGCACCGTGTCTGTTTTACAAGCTTAAAATGGCCACTCAGCATCCTATTTTTGCAGTCGGAAGGCCTGAGTTCAATCTACACCAAATTTGGTCCTGCTGCTGGATTCAGATACGAAGTACAGTGCTGGGAGCGCTGATTCATAATTTACACTGATGATTTTATTTTGGAATAAGCAAATCAATGTCATAATTTATGGATGATATCAAAGTCGGAGGTTTGGCTGACATGAGCAAGAATGCAATGCAATACAAGAAGACAGAAGGAAACTTGCAGAAGGGACAGATCAGTGGCACTTCAGTTCAACATAGATAAATCTGTGGCCATATAGTTTGGTAGGAAAATTAAACACCACTTACACATTAGAAAACAAGGAACTGAATGGGGTAGAAGAACAATGGAATACAGGGATACAGGTAAATTGATAAAAGCAACATCACAGATAGAAAATCAATTGAAGATTTCAACACAGCATTGGGATTCATTTCTAAGGATAAAGAATTCAACGTAATGTAGTCGTGCTAAACTTGGGTTGGACCCTGGTCAAGCTGAATTTAGTAGGCACTGTCCTGGTCTTCATATTATACCAAGAACAAATAAACAGTGCAGAAAGTGTAAAAAAGGTTGACAAGGATGGTACCAGAACTGCGAGATTGAAGCTATCAGGCAAGATTGAACAGATTGGGCTTTCTTTCTTTGGAAAAGAGAAGACTTTGGAGGAGACAGAATAATAATCTTTATTGTCACAAGTAGGCTTACATTAACATTGCAATGAAGTTACTGTGAAAAACCCTCGTCGCCACATTCCGTCCCTGTTTGGGTACACAGAGGGGGAATTCAGAATGTCCAAATTACCTAACAGCACGCCTTTCGGGACTTGTGGGAGGAAACCGGAGCACCCGGAGGAAACCCACGCAGACTCAGGGAGAACGTACAGACTCCGCACAGACAGTGACCAAAGCCAGGAATCGAACCTGGGACCCTGGCACTGTGAAGCAACAGTGCTAACCACAGTGCTACCGTGCCGCCCAGAATAGAGGTCTCCAAGATTATGATGGGATTGTACAGGATAAATGTGCTTCCCTTTGTGGGTTGTACAGGGTAAATGTGCTTCCCTTTGTGGGCGAGTCCAATGCTAGGGGGTCAGAGGATATTTATCAAAAAATCCCACAGGGAAAAAAGGAGAATTTATTTTACTCAAAAAATGTGGAATTCACCTCCATGGGATGCGGTTGAGTCAAAAGACAGATGCTTTCAAAAGAAAACTAAATGAATCAGAGTAAATGGAACAGAAAAATATGCTGAAAGGGTGCAGAAAGAATTGGAAGAGACACGTGTGGAGCCAATACAGACTAGTTGGGCTGAATATACTGTTCCTTTGCTGTATATTTGACCTAATTCTATGTCACTGACTAAACCCCTAGGAAGTTATTGAGGCAATTTTGCTTCAGCTTATCAGTTGATAGGATGGTTTTGTTCACTAAATTATTTCAGAGAGAGTCACTGCCATTTCAGACTTCATTTGTGGAAGTCTGGAGAACACAACCTCAAAGAATGGCGATGGCCATGGAAAGTGATTTATTATTGCACAGATCCACTCACCAAACTGGCATCCCGCTACCTGTGGGATGCGTATTGAAAGAAAATTGCAGCACTGGTGCTGCACATTGCCATGCATTCGCTGGACTTGTTGAAGAGTGTCAGCCCATTACAGATTATTATCCCCATGGTGACAAAAAATTCAAGGGAAGATTTGTATGCACTATATGCAGCAGGATTGTAAACGTGCTCTTACAAAGAGGTTTACAATTACAATGTAGCAGATACAGCAATGTAGTTGACTCTTAATTGTCCTCTGAAATGGCCAAGGAAGCCATTCAGTTCAAGGGCAATTTGGAACGGGCAACAAATGCTGGCCTTGCCAGTGACGCCCACATCCCATGGAAAAATAAAAACACAAAATCTAGAAAATCTCTCCATCATACGTTGAGATACTAATTTTTGATTTGCACAGATAATTAGACATTAAACGACTGTGTGGGTTAAACACAAATGGCCCATTGTATTAGAGGGAGAGTAATTGTTCAGACAACCCACCCTTGACGAAGTTAAAGAAAAACATTAATTATAAATCCTGTTTTGTTCTAAGCAACATCGCAATTCTGATCTCTCTGCTTGCTGACTGCTGTTTATTTCAACCTGCCAAACTTTGAGCCAAAGTTTATCTGGTTGCTCATATCATCAGAGCAAACTTCAGATTGTTCTTCAGATTATAGCAATAAAAAAAAGAAACCTTTGTCTCTATTTCACTTAATTTCTCCCTCCAAAAACCAAGTGCAAATATACTTTAATATTGTTACAATTCTAAGGAAGCGCCCACACAACTTTAATCGCATCACACTGTTTCAGATTATAGAGACGTCTCCGTTCTCCTCATTGCCACCTTTTCCATTAACTATTATCCCCTCCCCCCCACCCCGGTATTTGTTTGCTCATGGTTTATCTGTTAATCAGTCATAAGTGGGACTGGGCCCTGTAAAATCCTGTTGTCTGGCCCCATGCAGTGTTAGCACCATGAGGTAAAGATGTGTGCACCTTTTGTGTTAATCCACCTTGAGCTCGTTACCTCAGTAAACACAAAGCGCTCCTCTCTGTTTCTGCAAAAGTAACCTACAATCCTTTGAATTTTACAACACAGAAGGAGGCCATTTGGCCCATTGTTCCTGTGTCAGTTATTTGAGTTATCCAATTTACTATAATTCCCTCTTTCCCTGTAGCTCCATAATGCAGATTCCTCCATTTTCTGCACATTTGCCGGTGCATTTTTTTTTAAACTTTAATTTTTCCTTTTCTTTATAAATTTCGAGTACCCAATAATTTTTTTTTCCCAATTAAGGGGCAACTTAGCGTGGCCAATCCACATTAACTGCACATCTTTGGGTTGTGGGGGTGAAACCCACGCAGACACGGTGAGAATGTGCAAACTCCACACGGGCAGTGACCCAGGGCTGGGATTCGAACCTGCGTTCTCAGCGCCGTAGTCCCAGTGCTAACCAATGTGCCACCTGCTGCCCTTTGCTGGTGCATTCTGAGGGAACATCTTGCATTTTGTTTGAAAGTTCTCAGATAGTTTAACAAGCTCAGAGATTCTTGGACAAGAGTAACATTAATTTGATACATACTGAGGGTCATACATTGGACTGGATTTTATAAATGCACATTTGTCTCGGTCAGAGCCGCGGAATATCTTCGGCATTAAGGTGAGATATCTCACAGTTCGCAAATGGAACATGGTTCCAATGTTGCCATCAGTCATAATATCAATCACTTTGATGGCAGGTGTAAATGGAATTAAATGCAGAGCAAAACCTTCTCTGCATTGCTCTAATTAGGCCAGTGAAGATTCTAGTTCCAAGAATGTAACCAAAGGACATCACTGAATATAGTTTCCATCCTGGCATTGAAGGGTCGGAGCGGAGCCAACTGAGCTTTGCATGTGTTAAAATTATGCATGACTGACCTCGCACAATTTCTCAAGGCCAACCTAATTGAAACTCGCTGCAAACTCTTGGCCTGGGCGGAGTCTGCTGGTGGGAGCTCATGGTCTGAAATGGTTCAGAACTGGTGTGCACCTGCAACTGTTAAAGAGATACAATTTCTTATTAAAGAGAAAGACTTGGCAGTCTTAACTTGTGAAACTTCCTCGCATTATTTATTTTTTCTTCATCTGTTCCTTTGCTCTTTGACTGTTGATAACTATGTTAACTAATTACATACTCCCAACCCATACACATACACCTATGAACAAGTATTTTCTGGGAAAACAATGCCACCATCACTTGCTTCTCGTCATTCATGCACTGTAACTGCGAGATACTAAATGAATATTTTTCGTCAGTATTCACTCAGGAAAAAGATAATGTTGTGGAGGAGAATGCTGAGCCCCAGGCTAATAGAATAGATGGCATTGAGGTACGTAGGGAAGAGGTGTTGGCAATTCTGGACAGGCTTAAAATAGATAAGTCCCCGGGACCTGATGGGATTTATCCTAGGATTCTCTGGGAGGCCAGGGAAGAGATTGCTGGACCTTTGGCTTTGATTTTTATGTCATCATTGGCTACAGGAATAGTGCCAGAGGACTGGAGGACAGCAAATGTGGTCCCTTTGTTCAAAAAGGGGAGCAGAGACAACCCCGGCAACTATAGACCGGTGAGCCTCACGTCTGTAGTGGGTAAAGTCTTGGAGGGGATTATAAGAGACAAGATTTATAATCATCTAGTTAGGAATAATATGATAAGGGATAGTCAGCATGGCTTTGTGAAGGGTAGGTCATGCCTCACAAACCTTATTGAGTTCTTTGAGAAGGTAACTGAACAGGTAGATGAGGGTAGAGCAGTTGATGTGGTGTATATGGATTTCAGCAAAGCGTTTGATAAGGTTCCCCATGGTAGGCTATTGCAGAAAATACGGAGGCTGGGGATTGAGGGTGATTTAGAGATGTGGATCAGAAATTGGCTAGCTGAAAGAAGACAGAGGGTGGTGGTTGATGGGAAATGTTCAGAATGGAGTTCAGTTACAAGTGGAGTACCACAAGGATCTGTTCTGGGGCCGTTGCTGTTTGTCATTTTTATCAATGACCTAGAGGAAGGCGCAGAAGGGTGGGTGAGTAAATTTGCAGACGATACTAAAGTTGGTGGTGTTGTCGATAGTGTGGAAGGATGTAGCAGGTTACAGAGGGATATAGATAAGCTGCAGAGCTGGACTGAGAGGTGGCAAATGGAGTTTAATGTGGAGAAGTGTGAGGTGATTCACTTTGGAAGGAATAACAGGAATGCAGAATATTTGGCTAATGGTAAAGTTCTTGAAAGTGTGGATGAGCAGAGGGATCTAGGTGTCCATGTACATAGATCCCTGAAAGTTGCCACCCAGGTTGATAGGGTTGTGAAGAAGGCCTATGGAGTGTTGGCCTTTATTGGTAGAGGGATTGAGTTCCGGAGTCGGGAGGTCATGTTGCAGCTGTACAGAACTCTGGTACGGCCGCATTTGGAGTATTGCGTACAGTTCTGGTCACCGCATTATAGGAAGGACGTGGAGGCTTTGGAGCGGGTGCAGAGGAGATTTACCAGGATGATGCCTGGTATGGAGGGAAAATCTTATGAGGAAAGGCTGATGGACTTGAGGTTGTTTTCGTTGGAGAGAAGAAGGTTAAGAGGAGACTTAATAGAGGCATACAAAATGATCAGGGGGTTGGATAGGGTGGACAGTGAGAGCCTTCTCCCGCGGATGGAAATGGCTGGCACGAGGGGACATAACTTTAAACTGAGGGGTAATAGATATAGGACAGAGGTCAGAGGTAGGTTCTTTACGCAAAGAGTAGTGAGGCCGTGGAATGCCCTACCTGCTACAGTAGTGAACTCGCCAACATTGAGGGCATTTAAAAGTTTATTGGATAAACATATGGATGAGAATGGCATAGTGTAGGTTATATGGCTTTTGTTTCGGTGCAACATCGTGGGCCGAAGGGCCTGTACTGCGCTGTATTGTTCTATGTTCTATGTTCTAACTCATCTGGCTCCACGGCTCAGAATTTAAATCAGAACATTACACTATGTTGGTGCACTGCTGCTCACAAAAGATGCCCAGAGTGGTGCAGCATGGGGTGAGACATGATTTGCTCACCGCTACTGGCAATCCACTCCCCCAGAAAGGATGAACAAAGATTGAAATGCTCACTATCAGAGATCTCTTTAAACTATGCTTACATTGTAATAGAGTGTAGGTGATTTTTTTATGTTTGTGTGTATACTTGTAAGGGATGAACTAGCCTAAGAACACAGATGTTTAACTTGAGGAGTCATCTGGCTTCTCAGTCTTCTGTTTCCTCCTTCCAATTTCAATGATGTTGAGTGTTACCGCCTCAAATTAATTTGAGGGTTTTAAGTATCTGGACCTTGACCTTGTTTGAGTCTGTTCCCTTCTGTTATGTGCCAAAATGTCCTGAAAGCAGAGCAATTGCCATGAGGAGTTACAAGGAGCTCATCCAGGTGTCTGACTGGCACGCTATTATGCAGTTCAATAAAGGATGTTGCGTCATACAGCCCCATGATGTTTAAAGGATTTCTTATTCACAGCCTTTGTTCTATGTTTTGTATCTTCTAAGATTTCAATGTGGTTACAGTTTCTGATGTATATTGCAGTTTGTCTTTGTATGAAAATAATTGGTAAATATTCAAATGCCTGGAAGGTTGGACGGCTGTAAGAGTAATAGCAGTGAGGAAATACGTTATGTCAGTGCACTTTGTTGAGACAGTGTCGATTACAGAATGGTATTTCTTAAAGAAGTCATCGTAGTCTTCAATAGGTTAATCGTAAGTCTTCATTTACAAGTAGAACTATTTACACATGTACAGTAAAAGCACGGAGCTATCTCCATGCTGAGGATCTTAATCTGTTTTTGCTCAACACTATACTCACCCCTGTCCCCTGGGCCTGATGGCCTACATCCTAGGGTGTTAAAGGAAGTAACAGCGGAGATAGTGGATCCATTGGTTATAATATTCCAAAATTCCCAGACACGGAAAGGATCCAGTGGAATGGATAAGTGCTAACGTAACACCGTTATTCAAAAAGGGAGGGAGGCAGAATGTGGGAAATTACAGACCAGTTAGTTCAACATCTGTTGTTGGGAAATTGTTAGAATCAATTATCAAGGAAGTAATATCATTTGGAAAGTCAAAACGCTAACCATTAGAGTGAGCATGGTTTCATGAAGGGCAAATCAAGTTTGACTAATTTTCTAGAGCTCTTCATAGATGTAACAAGCAGAGTGGAAAATGGGGATCCCGTAGATGTAGTATACATCTTTTTAAAAAAATTTTTTTTTAATTCTCCTCCTTTTTCACATTTTCTCCCACATTCACATCCATCAACAATAATCAGCAAGATATGTCAATCCCCATAATAACAACGATCCCATCCGCCCACCAATCCCCAAACATCAGCCCACATGTTTACATAAACAAATGACAAAAAGGAATCAGGGATTACCCACAGCCATCCTTAATCTACACAGCCCCCTCCCCCCCCCCACCCACCCCCCCAACTAATGTTCGATGTTATCCAGTTCTTGAAAGTGCATAATAAATAATGCCCATGACTTGTAGAACCCCTCCGAGCTTCCCCTCAATTCGAACTTAACCTTCTCAAGGGTCAAGTATTCCAACAGGTTCCCCCCGCCATGCCAGGGCACTGGGTGGAGAGGCTGCTCTCCATCCCAGCAGGATCCGTCTTTGGGCGATCAACGAGGCGAAAGCTATGATATCTGCCTCTGCTCCCGTTTCCAACCCTGGCTGGTCCGACACCCCGAATATGGCCTCCTGGGGACCCGGGTCCAGTTTCACACGCACCACCTTGGAAATTACCCTAAACACCTCCTTCCAGTACTGCCCTAGCTTTGGACAGGACCGAAACATATGAACGTGATTCGCGGGCCCCCCCCCCCCGCAACACTCACATACATCCTCTACTCCTTCAATAAAATTGGCTCATCCTCACCCTCGTGAGGTGCGCTCTATATACCACCTTCAGCTGTATCAGCCCCAACCTCGCACATGAGGTGGAGGCATTCACTCTCCGGAGCACCTCACACCAGACCCCCTCCTCTATAACCTCTCCCAGCTCTTCCTCACACTTTGCTTTGATCCCTTCCAGTGGTGCCTTATCCTCTTCCAAAATGGCTCCGTACACCGCTGACACTGCCCCCTTCTCCAGTCCCCTTGTCGTCAACACCTCCTCCAGCAATGTGGAGGCCGGTTCCTCTGGGAAGCTCTGTATCTCCTTCCTGGCAAAATCCCGAACCTGCATGTACCTAAACAGTTCTCCCTGCTCTAGCCCATACTTCGCTTCCAGCTCCCTCAATCCTGCAAACCGACGCCGAAGAAACAAATCTTTTAGCGTCTTAATCCCCTTCTCTTCCCATTTCCAAAAACTTCCATCCCACCTCCCTGGCTCAAATCTGTGGTTCCCCCGAATTGGCATTTCCCTTGACCCTAACCCCAACCTGAAGTGTTGGCGAAACTGCCTCCAGATTTTCAATGAAGCTATTATTACCGGACTCCCTGAATATTTCCCCGGAGCTATCGGGAGCGGCGCTGTTGCAAGTGCCTTCAGCCCCGACCCCCTGCACAAACTCTCCTCCATTCTGACCCACTGAGAATCACCCCCTCTGACCCAGCTCCGCACGTTCTCCACATTCGCCGCCCAGTAGTAGTACAACAAGTTCGGGAGACCCAAACCCCTGCCTGCCTTCCCCTCTGTAGCAGCACCTTTCTCACTCTGGCCACCTTCCCTCCCCATATGAATGAGGTAATCCTTCCCTCAATCTTCCTGAAAAAAGCCTTTGGCAGGAAAATCGGTAGGCATTGAAAAATAAACAGGAATCGGGGCAACACATTAATTTTAACCGCCTGTACCCGACCTGCCAATGACAGAGGAAGGCCGTCCCACCTTGCCAGATCGGCTTTCACTCTCCCCACCAAACTAGTGATGTTGTACCTGCGAAGCCTCCCCCAATCCCGGGCAACCTGCACCCCCAGATACCTAAAATGAGTCCCTGCTCTACGGAATGGCTACCCCCCCACCCCTGCCCCCACCCCCGGCCGAGACACCACAAAGTACTCACTCTTGTCCAGGTTCAACTTGTACCCCGAGAAAGACCCAAATACCCGCAGTAGCTCCAATATTCCTCCTATCGACACACTTGGCTCCGACACATACAACAGCAAGTCATCGGCATATAAGGACACCCTATGCTCTATCCCCCGCACTATTCCTTTCCATGCTCCCGAACTTCTCAATGCGATGGCCAATGGCTCAATCGCAAGTGCAAACAGCAGGGGGGACATAGGACATCCCTGTCTCGTCCCACGGTGGAGAGAGAAATATCTCGAACTGATATTATTTGTGCGGACACTCGCCTTCGGTTCCTTATACAATAGCTTTACCCAGTTCACAAACCTTGGTCCAACCCCAAACTGCTCCAGCACTGCCATCAGGTACCCCCATTCTACCCGATCAAACGCCTTCTCGCCGTCCAATGCCACAACTACCTCTGTTTCCTTTCTTTCCGCCGGTGCCATAACAACGTTTAAAACCCTCCTACTGTTCGAAAACAGCTGCCTCCCTTTCACGAACCCCGTCTGATCCTCCCCTATTACCTTCGGAAGGCACTCCTCCAGCCTACTCGCCAGTACCTTCGGCAACACTTTTACGTCCACATTCAGAAGTGATATGGGCCGATACGACCCACACTCCGTCGGATCCTTATCTTTTTTTAGTAACAGGGAAATCGATGCCTGCCCCAAGGTTTGTGGCAACACCCCCTTCCCTATCACCTCCTCAAACATCCCCACCATCAGGGGTGCCAACCTATCCTTAGATTTTTTATAATATTCCACCGGAAACCCATCCGGCCCTGCCACCTCCCCCGACTGCTCCACTATTGCTCCTTCTAATGTAGCCCTGTCCCCCTCCCCTAGCCTCGGGTACTCCAACCCATCTAGAAATTCCTGCATCTCACGGTCTCCTCCGAGTGGCTCTGACTTGTATAACCTCTCATAAAACTCCTCAAAAACCTTGTTAATCAGCACTGGGACCACTACCAACTTCCCTGCCCTATCCTTCACCTGAAGAATTTCCCTTGCCGCTGCCTCCCTCCGGAGCTGATTATCTCCATGTTCATAAACTGCACCCCTTGCTCGTCTCAGTTGGCGCACCGCCTTCCTGGTGGACAGTCGGTCGAAGCTCGCCTGTAGTTCCTTCCTCTTTTCCAGCTTCGCCGGGTCCCCATCCTCTGCATACCTCCTATCTACCTCCAACATCTCATCTATTACCCTCTGCCGCTCCAACCTCTCCTCCTTATCCACCCTAGTCTTAAAAAAAATTACCTCACCTCCCACCACCACCTTTAGAGCCTCCCAGATGACTGCCTTCGACACCTCACCCGTACAATTGAAGCCTACATATTCCTTAATAACCGTTTCAATTTTCTCACAGAACACTTGGTTCCCCAAAAGCCCCACATCCAGTTTCCACCCTGGTCGCTGCGCTGCCCCCTTCTCTAGCACCATATCCACCCAATGTGGAGCGTGATCTGACACTGCAATTGCAGAGTATTCTGACCCCTTGACTCCAGCCAGCAAAGAATTCCCCACCACAAAAATGTCGATCGCGAGTATACCTTGTGGACCGCTGAGAAAAATGAATACTCCCGTTCCCTTGGGTGCAGCAACCTCCAAGGGTCCACCCCTCCCATTTCCACCATTAGCCCAGCCAGCGCCTTCGCCCCCTCTGATGGGACCAGCGAGCGCGGCCGTGATCTGTCCAACCTTGGCTCCTGCACCAAGTTCCAGTCCCCCCCCACAATCAGCTCATGCGTGTCTAAGTCGGGAATAGCCCCAACCACCTTCCTCGCGAATCCCACATCGTCCCAATTGGGACAGTATATGCTGGAAGGTGTTTGACATGGTGCCACACAGAAGATTAATTCACAATGTTAGATCACATGACATTAGGGGTAATTTATTAGCTTGGATAGAAGACTGGCTGATGGAGAGAAGACAGAGAGTCGGGATAAATGGGTCTTTTTCTGGATGGCAAGATTTAACGAGTGGGGTGCCACAGAGTTTGGTACTTGGGCTCTTTACAATCTACACAAACAACTTCGATACAGGGATAGATGGTTTTATAGCCAAATTTGCAGATGACACAAAAATAGGTGGGACAGTAAGTTGCAATGAGGAAATAAGAACCTTACAAATGGACATAGATATGTTAGGAGAGTGGGCCAAAAGGTGGCAGATGAAGTTTAACGTGGATAACGTGATGTCATGCATTTTGTTCGGAAAAATGGGAAGGCAACTTATTATTTAAATGGGGGGAGACTTTGGGGTGTTCCATAGCAGAGGGATCTTAGGGTCCTCATTCATGAGTCACAGAAAACTAGCATGCAGATACAGCAGATAATGAAGAAAGTGAATGGAATGTTGACATTTATAGCTAAAGGAAGAGTATAAAGGTAAGAAAGTGTTATTGCAACTGTACAAGGCCTTGGAGAGCCCACCTGGAGTATTGTGCACAGTTTTGGTCCCCTTTGTCATGATATTCAAACACACACATCATGATAGACACACCAACAGACAAATCAGAACACACAACACCACAACCAATGACAGAAAGATATAAAAGCACAGACACGACCCCCGGTGGTCAGTATTAGCTGCAGAGGAGAACCAGGACACATTGGTTACCAAACACACTCAGGGAGACAGCACGTGCAGAGTATCCAGAACGAACTGTATTATAAGAGTTATAATAAAATAGAGTTGTACCACATACAACTGTGTTGGCTCATCTGTGCACCAGAGCACCCAACACCACATGGTACAGGAGTGGATCGATACCTGCCGGCATACCTCCGTGTACACAGACAACCAGCAGTGCCCAGGCAAAATGATAGAGCTCCCGGTTCCGCAGCCGCTCCAGTGCCACGGCGACCTCCGCGAAAACTGGCGGCGATTCCGGCAAATGTTCGAATTGTTCCTGGTGGCAGCTGAACTCCAAGACCTGGATGATAGCGAAAAAATTGAATTTCTCCTCACCATCGCCGGGGCAAGGGCAAGAGAAATATTCAGAAGGTTCAGGTTCCTCAGGAGGCAACAAAGGTACGATTACCAGGCAGTCCTGGGCAAATTCTCCAAGTACTGTGAAGAAAACGCAATCCAATTGGCACATAAAGGTAAGAAAAGCTGCAGTACTCACCTCGTGGCTGGGATCCCGGAGCCCGAATTCCCAGAGGCCGAAATCCCGGGCCTGAGAGAAGGCTGGGTCGAGGTCGGCGGCCATCTTGCTAAAGGTATAACGCTAGCACAGTTGCGCGAGAAGTGCGCAGAACCGGAAGTTTCGTTTGCGCATGCGCGAGATGCTGCGCATGCGCAGTCAAGAAAACGGCCATCGGTAAAGGAACAGCAATCTGAGCATGCGCAGTCGCTTCCTACGTGCTACATACCGAGCGTCAGGATGTCAGAGGCCCCAGACTGCACCAATTTAAAAGGGAAACGCCCCAAATCCAATTTAAAAGGGAAACGTCCCAAATCAAAAAAACAAAAATCTGTTAAAGCTGTAAAACAACCTTCCCTCACCTGGAATGACAGCACAGTGCCGCAAATTGACCCAGGAGATGAATTTGACCTCCGAAGAACCCTCCGACAAGCAGTTACCTACGCACAAGCCGATGATTCCGACCTTGAATACTTCGATGACGATCTTTACAGTGTTTCCGGACCTCGCGAGCCCAATGATAGCGCCGTGGTCCTATATGACTATGACTCGGACGAACCTTTCGTGTTGCACATTGGCGGCCCCCACATTGAATCCGACGCAGATGCGGATTCATTTTTCGGATTTGAGGATCTTCAATCCAGCAGATATGACGTTCCAACTTATCAGTACCGGATGATGCTGCAGCCTGACATTAACAGACAGGGAGCGGTGCAAGCACACGGAGAGTGCCCTGCTGCCACACAGAGCGTGGTCCACGTCCCGCTCAACGTTCCCGACTCTATGAAAGAAGACATGCAAGACTCCAGAGTGCAGTCCTCGCATGAACCAGAAGTGACTCCAGTGTCAAAAGCTTCCACAGCAAGCTCGTGGACAGACTCCACAATTGCAGAAATGCAAGACTCCAGAGCGCAGTCCTTGCACGGACAAGAAGTGACTCCAGTGTCACAAGCCTCCACAGAGAGCTCGTGGACAGCCTCCACGATAGAGGCAACGCAAGACTCCAGAGCGCAGTCCTTGCACGAACAAGAAGTGACTCCAGTGTCACAAGCCTCCACAGAGAGCTCGTGGACAGCCTCCACGATAGAAGCAACGCAAGACTCCAGAGCGCAGTCCTTGCACGAACAAGAAGTGACTCCAGTGTCACAAGCCTCCACAGAGAGCTCGTGGACGGACTCCACGATGGAAGGAACGCAAGACTCCAGAGCGCAGTCCTTGCAGGAACAAGACCATGAGGGTCTAGCAACCTCTCCTGACCAACCAGCGGCAGACGATGCAAGTCTACCATGCTCTAGTGAACAGCAAGCTGCTAATGAGGATCTATCCACGGGATGTGAGACGAGTGACGACAGCATCCCACTTCCCATGCAAAAGGTGCAAGGTGACAGACCTCGCCTAGTGCGTACCGAGGCACTCGACGATCACGGTGGGACCACTGATGACTGCGGTGGCGGCGCACCGCTTCCACCCTCGATGGCTCGACCCTCTCCACTGGTTGGTGCATTCCTGCATGTTCCGACTCCAGAAGTGCAGCTTCAGGGAATCTCGGCTGCCTCCAGTGAACCTGTTGGGACTCCGGACGGGGGGCATCGACGGAAGGCAGACCGGACTCCAGATGGGGAGCAGCCAAGCGCCGACTCTGATTCGCGCACGCCAGACCTTGCTCCGGACGGGCGGTGTCGCGGCCTCGGTGGTGGCACGCTCAGGGTGACGGCGGATGCCACGGCGACAGGGAATGGATCGCGTGGCAGTCCCACTGGGTCGGCAGTGGCAACCAGCACCGGCGGTCCAAGATGGACACACCAATTCGCGCCATCGCCAGACGTTGATGCGAGCAACAATTCTCTCTCCAAGGCGACATGCTTCGACGTTTCTCTGCGGAGTCGCCCTTCCGGCACAGCAGGTGGCCGGAACCAGCGTACACAGTCTCGGCCAACTTCCACATCTGGCACAGTCATCGCCTTGCATGATATTAGTGATGGTGCTACTTCGATGGCAACGACCCATCGGCTACAAGATGCCGTCCACCACAAACATAAAAAGAAAAAGACTCCACCTTGTTCCTGGCATGCAGGGCGGATGGATTGGTGCGTAGGCGCAATCAGCGAGCTTTGCGCCGCCTTCCACGCTCGCAACTGAACCGTACGCACACGCCGGATCCTCCACTGGTTCCCAAGGATGACTTCGTGGAGATGCCACGGATCATGCCCCTTCCATCGCCACCAGAACCAAACCACAGCCAAGGCACCACTAACAAAGATGTTGAATGTTATATTTGCACGAATGAAAAAACCAAGCACTGCACGAAGTACAACAAATGGTAAAGTAGAGACTTCGGCAACAGCATCACCTCCAACAGTCCAAGGTGAACCAGTGTGACCCCAAATCTCCACAGCTGAACCGGCTTGAGGACCAGCCCATTCTTGAGGCGGTCACCCATTAGACTGGACTTATAACGCTGTTCATACGTTCAAAAAGTCAAACACTTCTGTATTATAACCTGTTGTTGTTTATTGTTCCAGATATCGTCTGACCAGACCAATGTTCAAGTTTTTTTTCTCTCGCATCCAAGTTTTGTTATGGTACAACCTTGTTAGTGTGACACACCCGACATCGCCCCATGTAAATAGTTACGTCATATACACACGCTGTACATAACACACACACACACTCTTCGATGCACTCACGACACAATTATATTTATAACCACGTAGGCACATATCTTTGTAAAAAGGGGGGAT
Source organism: Scyliorhinus torazame (assembly GCF_047496885.1). NCBI lineage: Eukaryota > Metazoa > Chordata > Chondrichthyes > Carcharhiniformes > Scyliorhinidae > Scyliorhinus > Scyliorhinus torazame. The sequence continues at coordinate 71,886,967 of NC_092712.1, read as the reverse complement.
GTCATGATATTCAAACACACACATCATGATAGACACACCAACAGACAAATCAGAACACACAACACCACAACCAATGACAGAAAGATATAAAAGCACAGACACGACCCCCGGTGGTCAGTATTAGCTGCAGAGGAGAACCAGGACACATTGGTTACCAAACACACTCAGGGAGACAGCACGTGCAGAGTATCCAGAACGAACTGTATTATAAGAGTTATAATAAAATAGAGTTGTACCACATACAACTGTGTTGGCTCATCTGTGCACCAGAGCACCCAACACCACACCCTTATTTGAAGAAAGATGCAGTGGCATTGGAGGCAGTTCAGAGGAAGTTCACTGGGTTGGTTCCAGAGATGACCTGTTCAAGGAACAGGTACTACGTGTCCTTGATATTTATGTCCCTGTCAGGCAGGGAAGAGATGGTCGAGTGAGGGAACCATGGTTGACAAGAGAGGTTGAATGTCTTGTTAAGAGGAAGAAGGAGACCTATGTAAGGCTGAGGAAACAAGGTTCAGACAGGGCACTGGAGGGAGGGAACTGAAGAAAGGGATTAGGAGAGCTAAGAAAGGGCATAAACATCTTTGGCGGGTAGGATCAAGGAAAACCCCAAGGCCTTTTACACATATGTGAGAAATATGAAAATGACTAGAGCGAGTGTAGGTCCGATCAAGGACAGTAGCGGGAGATTGTATATTGAGACTGAAGAGATAGGAGAGGTCTTGAACGAGTACTTTTCTTCAGTATTTACAAATGAGAGGGGCCATATTGTTGGGGAGGACAGTGTGAAACAGACTGGTTCGAGGAAATACTTGTTGGGAAGGAAGATGTGTTGGGCATTTTGAAAAACTTGAGGATAGACAAGTCCCCCGGGCCTGACAGGATATATCCAAGGATTCTATGGGAGGCAAGAGATGAAATTGCAGAGCCGTTGGCAATGATCTTTTCGTCCTCACTGTCAACAGGGTGGTACCAGGGGTTTGGAGAGTGGCGAATGTCGTGCTCCTGTTCAAAAAAGGGAATAGGGATAACTCTGGGAATTACAGGTCAGTTAGTCTTACTTCGGTGGTAGGCAAAGTAATGGAAACGGTACTGAGGGATAGGATTTCTGAGCATCTGGAAAGACACTGCTTGATTAGGGATAGTCAGCACGGATTTGTGAGGGGTAGGTCTTGCCTTACAAGCCTTATTGAATTCTTTGAGGAGATGACCAAGCATGTGGATGAAGGTAAAGCAGTGGATATAGTGTACATGGATTTTAGTAAGGCATTTGATAAGGTTCCCCATGGTAGGCTTATGTAGAAAGTAAGGAGGCATGGGATAGTGGGAAATTTGGACAGTTGGATAACGCATTGGCTAACCGATAGAAGTTAGAGAGTGGTGGTGGATGGCAAATATTCAGCCTGGATCCCAGTTACCAGTGGCGTCCCGCAGGGATCAGTTCTGGGTCCTCTGCTGTTTGTGATTTTCATTAATGACTTGGATGAGGGAGTTGAAGAGTGGGTCAGTAAATTTGCAGACGATACGAAGATTGGTAGCGTTGTGGATAGTGAGGAGGGCTGTTGTCGGCTGCAAAGAGACATAGATAGAAAGCAGAGCTGTGCTGAGAAGTGGCAGATGGAGTTTAACCCTGAAAAGTGTGAGGTTGTCCATTTTGGAAGGACAAATATGAATGAGGAATACAGGGTTAACGGTAGGGTTATTGGCAATGTGGAGGAGCAGAGAGATCTTGGGGTCTATGTTCATAGATCTTTGAAAGTTGCCACTCAAGTGGATAGAGCTGTGAAGGGGGCCTATGGTGTGCTAGCGTTCATTAACAGAGGGATTGAATTTAAGAGCCGTGAGGTGATGATGCAGCTGCACAAAACCTTGGTTTGGCCACATTTGGCGTACTGTGTACAGTTCTGGTCGCCTCATTTTAGGAAGGATGTGGAAGCTTTGGAAAAGGTGCAAAGGAGATTTACCAGGATGTTGCCTGAAATGGAGAGTAGGTCTTACGAGGAAAGGTTGAGGGTGCTAGGCCTTTTCTCATTAGAACAGTGAAGGGTGAGGGGTGACTTGATAGAGGTTTATAAGATGATCAGGGGAATAGATAGAGTTGACAGTCAGAGACTTTTCCCCCGGGTGGAATAAACCATTACAAGGGGACATAAATTTAAGGTGAATGGTGGAAGATATAGGGGGGATGTCAGAGGTAGGTTCTTTATCCAGAGAGTAGTGGGCGCATGGAATGCACTGCCTGTGGAAGTAGTTGAGTCGGAAACATTTGGGACCTTCAAGCGGCTATTGGATAGGTACATGGATTACGGTAGAATGATATAGTGTAGATTAATTTGTTCTTAAGGGCAGCACGGTAGCATTGTGGATAGCACAATTGCTTCACAGCTCCAGGGTCCCAGGTTCGATTCCATCTTGGGTCACTGTCTGTGCGGAGTCTGCACATCCTCCCCGTGTGTGCGTGGGTTTCCTCCAGGTGCTCCGGTTTCCTCCCACAGTCCAAAGATGTGCAGGTTAGGTGGATTGGCCATGATAAATTGCACTTAGTGTCCAAAATTGCCCTTAGTGTTGGGTGGGGTTACTGGGTTATGAGGATAGGGTGGAGGTTTGACCTCGGGTAGGGTGCTCTTTCCAAGAGCCGGTGCAGACTCGGTGGGCCAAATGGCCTCCTTCTGCACTGTAAATTCTATGATAATCTATGATTAATCGAGGACAAAGGTTCGGCACAATATTGTGGGCCGAAGGGCCTGTTCTGTGCTGTATTTTTCTATGTTCTCTGAGGGATTTGTCGTATGAGGAGAGATTGAGCAGTTTGGGCCTATACTCTCGTGAGTTTAGAAGAATGTGGGGAGATCAAATTGAGGTATACAAGATGCTAAAAGGTATGGATAAAGTAGATGTGGAGCAGATGCTTCCTCTTGTGGGGCATTCTAGAATGAGAGGTCATAGTCTCAGGACAAGAGGTAGCAAATTTAAAATAGAGTTGAGGAGAAACTATTTCTCCCAAATGGTTGTGAATTTGTGGAATTTGTTATCCCAGAGTGCGATGGATGCAGGGACAGTGAGTAAATCTAAGGAGGAGTTAGACAGATTTTTAATTGGTAATGGGTTAAAGAGTTATGGAGAATGGGCAAGGCGGAGGAGTTAAGACCAGGATGAGATCAGCTATGTACGAATGAGCAGACTCGATGGGTCAAATGGCTTAATTATGCTCCTATATCTTCTGAAATGATATGGGTCATGTGGCTTCTTATATCACTGTGTGTACTATACTCAGTCTCACGTTAATCCTGTATGTGCCAGACCCTTATATTACGAACTAGGGGCAGCAACTTGACATAGAAAGAATGATCCCACAATCCTAACCTTTCTCTGAGGAGCAACCTTCATGGAAAGCAGATCTCATGAAATTGTGGAGGGATAACCAATAATTTTTCTGCCTGTCATCAAAATGTATCCTTAATTGCGATGACTAATATCGCTTATTCTAATTACGTTGAAATACTATCCATGGGCGGCGCAGTGGTTAGCACTGCCGAGGACCCTGGTTCGATCCTGATCCCGGGTCACTGTCCATGGGGAGTTTGCACATTCTCCCCGTATCTGTGTGGGTCTCACCCCCACAACCCAAAATGTGCAGAGTAGGTGGATTGGCCACAATAAATTGCCCCTTAATTGGAAAAAAAGTATTGGGTACTCTAAATTTATTTAACAAAAAGAAATATGATCCACAACTTACATCACATCCAGATCCAATTATTCTAGTGCTCATCTTGTTTCCAGAGTTCAACCTTTGGCAAGTCACAGCTTATCCAACAAACTACCACCCTCCTCCAGCCTCATTTCCCGATTACTCAACTGTTCGTTGGAACTTTATTCATCAATTGAAAATTTTCTTGCATTCGTCTTCAAATCCCTCCATGACATCACTCCTCCCTAGCTCTACAACCTCAATCAGTTGTGTGTTCCTTTATATGTGTTCTGGTTCTTCTGCTTCTGTAACCTCTCCAATCTTTTGTCCCACTTCTGACTATAGAGCTTTCAGCTATTTCAGCCCAGCCTAATTTCCTCTGCATCCCCCTTCAAAAAAAATGTTCAAGACTGACCTCTTCGTTCTTGCCTTTGGTCAGCTCCATTATCATTCTTCCTCCATTTATTGCGTTCGGATGCTTGTTGGGACTTTCTATTGCATGAAATTTGCTATTTCAGCAAAAGTTGTTGTCAGTTAACTAACTACTTCTATGTATGTATTATTTTCCAATATGCATGGGTCTGGAAATTTCTCCTTGGCCACAATCCGGAGGTTAGTCGCAACAGCTTGCCTCAAAGATGTGCACCTTTTGTGATTTTTTTAAAATTAAGGGGCAATTTAGTGTGCCCAATCCACCGACTCTTTTGGGTTGTGGAGGTGAGACCCACACAGACACGGGGAGAATGCGCAAACTCCATATGGACAGTGGAGTTTGTTGATATTGAGTTACACGCAAGTAACCTGCTAAAAAGGCCAGAAAATCTGGTTGTAATGTTTCAAGATCCCCCCAAAGCAGGTGGAATTGGAGGATAATTGTGAGAGGTGGGAGGAGTTGTGGGGCAAGGTGGGGGTGGGGTAGGGGGGCAAAGCCGCCTTTTTGGTGATTCATTCAAATAGACAGCTGGTTAGTCGGATGTAAAACATCAAAGAGACTTGGGTGTTTTGTAGTCATGCCCAAAAACTACCTGATCTCTTATGCTGGGAATTCTGCAGCAGGTAACTCAGGTCCTGACTCCCCAAAGCCTGTCCACCATCCACAAGGCACAAATCAGGACTGTGATGGAATTCTCTCCATTTGCCTGGATGATGTTGGCTCCAACAACAGTCAAGAAGCTTGACACCATCCAGGACAAAGCATCCGTGTGATTGGCACCCCGCCCACCAACTGAAGCATTCACTCACTCCACCAGCAATGCACAGTGTTGGCAGCAGCGTGTACCATCTACATAATGCACTGCAGGAACTCACCAAGGTTCCTTGAAGGGCACTCTTTCACCTTGAAGGATAAGGGTAGCAGATGCATGGGAATATCACCATCTGCAAGTTCCTCTCCAACCCATGCGCCATCCTGAAGTATTGCCATTCCTTCACTATCTCTGGATCAAAATCCAGGAACCTCCTTCCAAACAACGTTTTGGCTGTATCTTCACCACATGGACTGCAGCGGTGCAAGAAGGCGGCTCACCACAGCCTTCTCATGGGCAACATAGGATGGGGAATAAATGGCAGCGGTGACCTCCCTCCATCCCAGGAACGAATAAAAAAAAATGTGGGATCTAGTTCTGGGTTCCGACCCTGCAGGACGTTTTATTGCGTCAACATGGCAAGCAACTGTGTACCTCCTGAACCAATCGATTGAAGTTTGGAGAAGGGTGGGCAGCACGATGGGTGCAGTGGGTAGCACTGCTGTCTCACGGCGCCGAGGTCCCAGGTTCGATCCCGGCTCTGGGTCACTGTCCGTGTGGAGTTTGCACATTCTCCATGTGATTGCGTGGGTGTCGCCCCCACAACCCAAAGATGTGCAGGGTAGGTGGATTGGCCACACTAAATTGCCCCTTAATTGGAAAAAATGAATTGTGTATTCTAAATTTATTTTCAAAAAGGTTGGAGAAGGAAGTGCAAATTTGGAGTGCTGGAGAGATTGGTTGACAGTATTTAAGTGTTATTATGTGATTGACAAGTACTTCGAATCGAAAAGACACAAATAACTTTCTTTGACTATTTCCATTCTTACCTGTCGCACCATTCAGTTTTGAATGGTGAAATGGACAATGGGATGCTGTTCCTACAGATCTTGCAGCGGAGTGGAATAGCTAAGGCTATTGGATGTGGAATTGCTGCTTTGTTCATGCATAAATAACATTGGCCGCCATTAGCCTCATTGTTACCTCAAGAGCATTCATTTCCACTGCTATTTAGAAATGGGTACCAATTAAAGGCCAGGGAGCAGGCTGACTGTCGAGTCAGGGAGTTGGGCAGGCTACCGCCATTGGAAGACCAATGCGAGGCCCTCCAGCATTCACAGTCGGAAACTTCACTGGCGAAGGTGGGAGCTCCTGATCTGAAGGTGGATAGAGAGAGAGCGAGAGGGTGAAGGCCACATTGGTTGTTGCTTGATTTTTAAAACCTACAAGTTGCCTGGGAATGATTCTGGAGGGGCAGCCAATGACCACAGCTATGACTGGGCAGCCATTACAGGTATAGTGAGTGGTGTGAACAATCGCGCCCTCAGTCTCCCCACACGACTGGGAAATTATAGTTGCCACGGGAACTCACAGATAATTGGCTTATCACCGCTTGCCGTTAGGCAGCCGATCCTGCCATGGTCACAGATGGACTTTAAATTCACTTCATAAAAATCTGGAATTGAAAGCTATTCTCAGTAGATTTACCATGAAATTATCAATGATTGTTGTTAAAAACCCATCAGGTTCACTCACTAATATCCCTTGGAGGAGTAAATCTACTGTCTTTACCTGATGTGGTCTACATGTGACTCCAGACCCACATCAATGCGGTCGACAATTACCTGCACTCTGAAATGGCCTAGCCACCCACTCAGATCTAGGGATGGACAACAAATGCTGGCCTTGCCAATAAAGAAAAATGATCCAGCCTCCTTGAAAATGGTTCAGGGTTAGGATCAATGTAGGGACCCAGCATGGCGCGAGAAAATTATGGGCCTAACCACTTCTAATCCGGAACTTGACCTTGATTCAAAATGCGGCCCTCAGTATTATTGTTTCATAATGGATTGGATTGGATTTTTTTTTATTGGCTTCCACTCTGAAGGATTAGTGACTGGTATATAATTACTGTGCCTATGGAATGATAACCAAGTTATCTGGGTCTAATACAATGCATGTAGGTTATAAACATTTCATCCTCTGTTGTAGACTCTGCAAATTCAAATATGATACATTTCAGAAAATATCTCCGAAAGTGCATTGCTAAAACATCCCAGTAATCTTGTGCAATTTTGGGTGAAATAAAAAAATGTCTATTTGCCAAACAAAATACTTGTTTTAAATGCAAAATGCCATTTAGATGTCGTTGACGGGAGATCTGGCAGAATTTTGAACCTCTTAAGCAAAAGTTAATTTCTCCACATGAATCACACTGAGCTCTTTTTTTATATAATTAATTTAGAGTACCCAATTCATTTTTTCCAATTAAGGGGAAATTTAGAGTGGCCAATCCACCTACCTTGCACATCTTTGTGTTGAGGGGGGCGAACCCCACGCAAACACGGGGAGAATGTGCAAATTCCACACAGACAGTGACCCAGAGCCGGGCACGAACCTGGGACCTTGGCGCCACGAGACAGCAGTGCTAGCCACTGTGCCACCGTGCCGCCCTGGCTTTTTCTATATGTGTGTTTGTGTAACCTCCCTCTTCACTCACCTGATGAAGGAGCGACTTTAACCTGGTGTAAGACTTCTTACTTGTAACAATGCTATTCACACAGGGGTGGGAGCCAAACTTTTCTCACATCTTTGTCACAACCACAGGGAGAATGTGCAAACTCCACACGGACAGTGACCCAGAGCTGGGACCTCGGCGCTGTGAGACAACAGTGCTAACCCACTGCGCCACCGTGCTGCCCCATCACACCGAGCTCTTGGCAGCCTCCCGCTGATTCGCTTGCCCTTAATCACAGCAGAAACTTAAGCACTGAGGAGCTCCTTTTAAACACCTCCCCAGCACTGTCCAGAACCTGTTCTGGATCCAGTCGAAAGGGTGGCAACCAGGAAGCCAGCACAGCGGTTCTCATAGGGCGTCCTGACCAGGCTCCTGACCTCCAGCAAAGTCACCATCCCTGCCTGGGAGGCAGCGGCTTCACTGGTTAGTGCCAACCCCCTGCAGAGGAGGACAGGACTGCAGTGCCGGAAGAAGATGAATTACCTTCTTCACACAGCCAGGGCAAGTCTGCCACCAGCAGTCTGTCACTGGACCCCCTCACCCACCCCTCACACCTCCAAAGTCTCACCCAGCCACCTCGCGGGTTGCCCATCTGCCTTGAGGCCCTCTTCCCCTCCCATCCACTTGGTGTCCCCCCCCACAGTCTCTATTCTGCTCCTGACATCCCCACCCCCACTCCAGTCCCACGCAAGTGGTTGGACCCCCCCCCTTACACTCTCCCCATCTATATCACTGCAGGACAAACTCGGGCATAATCGTTGTGAGAGGGCACAGCCATGCGGGAGCCCCCCCCCCCCCCCCCCCCCCCCCACAATGAGGAAAATGCCCTTGAGCTGGCTGGGGAGGAGCAGGACCGGGCCTGTGCTGATGGTGGAGTGGGGGCAGCAAACAAAAGTGAGAACCCGAAGGACACACAGTCATTCCTCAAACATCAAATGATAAACATGTTGCTTGATTTATCCTCATGATGTACTAATGCCATCTTCCTTCCATTCCAAGTGTCGTGTTGGGTGTTCCGATATACAAACGAACCAACACGGTTGCAGATGGTACAACTCTGTTTTATTGTTCTGAATAATAACAACTGTTAACTTCTGGCTGTGGTTTGTACTTCATCAGCTAACCTGTGGACCCAGCCTTTGCACTATCTTAGAGAGGCACTCAGCACATGGTGTATGTCTGAGTGGCACGCTGTGAGCTCTGTGCTCTGAGCTATCTCCTGCTAGAATGAGCGGGAACTGTGGTGTTCCCTGTTTTATAGTGCGTGTGCTCTCACTGGTGATTGGCTGTGATGTTGTGTGTGTGTTGATTGGTCCGTCGACCTGTCCACCAGTGTGTGTGTGTGATTGCACCATGATATGTTAATATGGATATCATGACATCCCCCCTTCTCACAAGAATATGTGCCTACAAGGTAATAAATATTGGTGTGTACTGAGTGTGACTGAGTATGTGTGTGCAATATTTACAACATGTACATGAGGCTAAACTATATACATAGGAAGGTGTCAGGTGCAACAGAACAACGAGGTTGTACCACAAACAAAACAAGTGCAATCATCAAATATCAAAAGAGAACTCCTGGAACGACAAAAAAAAAGAGAAACGCGTTAACATTGTTGCACAACAATTCAGTAAGTCCAATGTGCAAACAGGCTCATAAGACCAGCCTAGTAGGTGGGCGACGAATTCGGGTTGACCGCCTCAAGGGTGGGTCAGGATCCACCGGCTGAGGAATGGGCCTGGCCATGGGCGATAGAGGAATAGGCAGAGTGGCAGGAAGCTCCACAAAGTCGACATTAGGGACAACAGGAGGGCGTGGCACCGGTGTATGATCACGTAGCGAGCGCGGAAGCAGCCGAAGGGCCCGCTGATTACGGCGGCGAATGGAGCCATCAGGCATGCGAACCAGGAACAAGCGGGGAGCCACGCTGCGGAGAACCTCGGCAGTTGCCAACCAGCCACCCTCTGGGAGGTGTGTGTGGACGTTGTCTCCAGGCGCGAGGGCAGGAAGATCAGTTGCCCGAGTGTCATGAGCCACCTTCTGCTGAGCACGCTGCTGTTGCATCCTTTGCAGTACTGGAGCATGGTCGGGTTTAGGAACATGAATGGACGGCACAGTGGTCCTGAGGGCACGACCCATTAACAGCTGGGCTAGTCAGAGACCTGTAGATAGTGGGGCCGAGCGATAGGCTAGCAGGGCTAAACAGAAGTCAGATCCGGCATCAGCAGCCTTGCAGAGGAGCCGCTTCACGATATGGACGCCCTTTTCCGCCTTGCCATTCGACTGGGGATGCAGAGGGCTGGACGTCACATGTGTGAAGCCGTATGAAGCTGCAAAAAAGGACTATTCTTGGCTCGCAAAACAGGGCCCATTGTCCGACATGACGGTAAGCGGAATGCCATGGCGAGCGAAGGTTTCTTTACATGCTCTGATTACAGCTGATGATGTCAAGTCGTGCAGGCGTATGACCTCCGGATAATTGGAAAAATAGTCAATTATGATGACGTAGTCGCTGCCGAGCGCATGAAAGAGGTCTACACCCACCTTTGCCCAGGGGGACGTCACCAACTCATGGGGCTGAAGCGTCTCAGGGGGTTGCGCCGACTGAAACCTTTGGCAGGTGGGGCAGTTGAGCACCATGTTGGCGATGTCGTCGCTGATGCCCGTCCAGTACACCGCTTCTCGGGCCCTCCGTCTGCAGTTTTCAACCCCGACTTGGCCTTCGTTCAACTGTTCGAGGCCACGCCTGTGCATGCTGTGTGGGATCACAATCCAGTCCAACTTTAGGAGGACACCATCAATGACGGCCAAGTCGTCCCGGACATTGTAGAATTGTGGCACTGCCCCTTGAGCCACCCTTCCGTCATGTGGCGCATCACACGTTGTAGAAGGGGGTCAGCCGCAGTCTCACGGCGAATGTGGGCCAGACTTGCATCAGTAGCTGGTAGATTGGCCGATGTGAAGGCTACATGTGCGTCAACCTGACAGACAAACCTCCCCGATTCGGGCGGTGTGCTTACCGCTCTGGACAGGGCATCCGCAATGATGAGGTCCTTTCCCGGGGTATAGACCAGTTGGAAGTCGTACCTCCGGAGCTTGAGCAGAATGCGCTGGAGGCGAGGGGTCATCTCATTCAGGTCCTTTTGTATGATGGCGACCAGGGGGCGATGGTCGGTCTCCACGGTGAACTGAGGAAGACCATACACATAGTCGTGGAATTTATCTATGCCGGTTAAGAAACCCAGGCACCCCTTCTCAATCTGCGCATCGTGCTGTTCAGTGGGGCTCATGGCCCGCGAGGCATAGGCGACCGGGGCCCATGATGCAGTATTGTCCCGTTGCAGAAGCACCGCCCCAATGCCGGACTGGCTGGCAGCAGTCGAGATCTTTGTATCTCGTGTAGTGTCGAAGAACGCCAATACCGGGGCGGTGGTGAGCTTGATCTTGAGCTCCTCCCATTCCTTCTGGTGTGCGGGAAACCACTGGAATTCCGTAGTCTTCTTTGCTAGGTGGCGAAGAGCCATTGTGTGGGAGGCAAGGTTGGGAATAAACTTCCCCAGGAAGTTGACCAACCCGAGAAAGCGTAGCACTGCCTTCTTGTCTGCCGGCTGTGGCATGGCTGCAATAGCTGTCACTTTGTCTGCATCCGGACGTACTCCTGATCGGGATATGTGGTCCCCCAGAAACTTTAGCTCAGTTTGGCCAAAAGAACACTTGTCTCAGTTGAGGCGCAGGCCGTGTTCTCGTATCCGAGCAAAGACGCGCTGGAGACGACTGATGTGCTCCCGTGGTGTGGTGGACCAGATGATGACATCGTCAACATAGACGCGCACCCCTTCGATGCCCTCCATCATTTGTTCCATGATTAGATGAAACACCTCGGATGCCGAGATGATGCCAAACGGCTCCTATTGTAGCAGTATCTGCCGAAAGGAGTGTTGAAAGTACACAGCTTCCTACTGGACTGATCCAGCTGAATCTGCCAAAAACCCTTTGAGGCATCAAGCTTGGTAAAAACTTTAGCCCGGGCCATTTCGCTCGTGATTTCTTCCCGTTTGGGAATGGGGTAGTGTTCCCTCAAGATGTTATTGTTCAGGTCTTTCGGGTCGATGCAGATCCGGAGTTCGCCAGAGGGGGTTTTTACACACACCATGGAGCTGACCCTTGGCGTAGGCTCCGTGACCCGGGAAAGCACTCCTTGGTCCTGCAGATCCTGCAGCTGCTGCTTGAGGCGGTCCTTGAGTGGTGCTGGGACTCTACGAGGTGTGTGAATGACCGGGGTGGCGTCCGGTTTGAGCCGTATTTTGTAAGTGTAGGGCAGTGTGCCCATGCCCTCGAAAACCTGCTGGTTGTGGGCGAGGAGCGAGTGGAGCTGTGCCCTAAAGTCTGCATTCGGGAGGACTTCCGGGTGCGGCGATGACCAGCTGAGTTGCACGTTTCGGCAGCTCCCGGTGGAACGGACTTTTGGGCTCTTAATAAGAGCCCCAACGGCAATTTTAACGGCTAAAAGTACTGTGCGGCGAACCAGAAGGGAATCCCCCCTGGATACGGATGAAAAAAGGAGAGGAAGGTGGCCGGATTGCGGTGGATCCTTTAGAGCAGCGGCAAGGAAGGCAAGCAAAAACCAAGATGGCGTCGGAAGGTGGCAGTTTAATATGGGGCCCTGAACAACACGAGTTCTTGAAACGCTGCGTGGAAGAACTCAAAAAGGAAATGAAGAAGGAGCTGTTGGCCCCGATATTACAGGCGATCGAAGGGCTAAAGGAGGAGCAAAAGACCCAGGAGCGGGAGCTTCGGGTCGTGAAGGCAAAGGCTGCCGAGAATGAGGACGACATACAGGGCCTGGTGGTGAAGACGGAGATGCACGAGGCACACCATAAACGATGTGTGAAAAGGCTGGAGGCGCTGGAGAACAACGCGAGGAGGAACAACCTAAGGATTCTTGGTCTTCCTGAAGGTGCGGAGGGAGCGGACGTCGGGGCATATGTGAGCACGATGCTGCACTCGTTAATGGGAGCGGAGGCCCGGCGGGTCCGTTGGAGGTGGAGGGAGCATACCGAGTGATGGCGCGAGGACCGAGAGCAGGAGAAATTCCTAGAGCCATAGTGGTGAGATTCCTCCGTTTTAAGGATAGAGAGATGGTCCTTAGATGGGCAAAGAAAACTCGGAGCAGTAAGTGGGAGAACGCGGTGATCCGTGTATATCAAGACTGGAGTGCGGAGGTGGCGAGAAGGAGGGCAAGCTTTAATCGGGCCAAGGCGGTGCTTCACAAAAAGAAGATAAAATTCGGAATGCTGCAACTGGCAAGACTGTGGGTCACATATCAAGGGAGGCACCACTACTTTGAGACGGCGGATGAGGCGTGGACTTTTATCGTGGAAGAAAAATTGGAATGAGCGGGTTATTTAATAATAATTTTTAAAAAAAGAACGTTTGAAACAAAGTGGTGGGGCGAGTATAGGGGGCGAAGAGGGGGGTAAAAAGGGGGGAAAGAGGAGTTTTATGTTATTAATCATGCGATGTGGTAACTTTTCTCTCTTCCACAGGAGGTGGTGGGGAGAGGAAAGGAGGTGAAGGAGATGGGGCGTTGGCCATTGGGGGCGGGGCCAAGGGGGAAGCGCGGGCTCGTTTCCCGCGCTATGATAATCATTGCGGGAATAGGGAAGCAGGAAGGAGGGGGCATCGCACGGTGCGAGCCGAGGTCACGGGGGGAAGCCGAGGTCGGCCAGAGTTTGCTGACTTCTGGGAGCAACATGGGGGGTGTAACTACGCTAGTGGGGGATCTAGCGGGGGGGGTGGTAGGGGGGAATTATTGGGCTGCTGCTGCTGGGGTGAGGGGGGAGCTGGTATGGGGTGGGATGGGCGGGGGGGCACTGTCTGCGGGGGACACAGCTGCGTGGGAACCGGGTGAGGAGCTGGAAAAAGGGGATGGCTAATCGACAAGGGGGGGGTGTAAAAAGCCCCCCAACCCGGCTGATCACGTGGAACGTGAGAGGGCTGAACGGGCCGATAAAGAGGGCACGGGTACTCGCACACCTTAAGAAACTTAAGGCAGACGTGGTTATGTTACAGGAAACGCACTTGAAACTGATAGACCAGGTGAGACTACGCAAAGGTTGGGTGGGGCAGGTGTTCCATTCGGGGCTAGATGCGAAAAACAGGGGGGTGGCTATATTAGTGGGGAAGCGGGTAATGTTTGAGGCAAAGACTATAGTGGCGGATAGCGGGGGCAGATACGTGATGGTGAGTGGCAAACTACAGGGGGAGCCGGTGGTTTTGGTAAACGTATATGCCCCGAACTGGGATGATGCCAATTTTATGAGGCGTATGCTAGGACGCATCCCGGACCTAGAGGTGGGAAAGTTGGTAATGGGGGGAGATTTCAATACGGTGTTGGAACCAGGGCTGGACAGGTCGAGGTCCAGGACTGGAAGGAGGCCGGCAGCAGCCAAGGTGCTTAAAGATTTTATGGAGCAGATGGGAGGAGTAGACCCGTGGAGATTTAGCAGACCTAGGAGTAAGGAGTTTTCGTTTTTCTCCTATGTCCACAAAGTCTATTCGCGAATAGACTTTTTTGTTTTGGGAAGGGCGTTGATCCCGAAGGTAAGGGGAACGGAGTATACGGCTATAGCCATTTCGGATCACGCTCCACATTGGGTGGACTTGGAGATAGGGGAGGAAACAGAAGGGCGCCCACCCTGGAGAATGGACATGGGACTAATGGCAGATGAGGGGGTGTGTCTAAGGGTGAGGGGGTGCATTGAAAAGTACTTGGAACTCAATGATAATGGGGAGGTCCAGGTGGGAGTGGTCTGGGAGGCGCTGAAGGCAGTGGTTAGAGGGGAGCTGATATCAATAAGGGCACATAAAGGAAAGCAGGAGAGTAGGGAACGGGAGCGGTTGCTGCAAGAACTTCTGAGGGTGGACAGGCAATATGCGGAGGCACCGGAGGAGGGACTGTACAGGGAAAGGCAAAGGCTACACGTAGAATCTGACTTGCTGACAACGGGTACTGCAGAGGCACAGTGGAGGAAGGCACAGGGTGTACAGTACGAATATGGGGAGAAGGCGAGCAGGTTGCTGGCCCACCAATTGAGGAAAAGGGGAGCAGCGAGGGAAATAGGGGGAGTGAGGGATGAGGAAGGAGAGATGGAGCGGGGAGCGGAGAGAGTGAATGGAGTGTTCAAGGCATTTTATAAAAAATTATACGAAGCTCAACCCCCGGGTGGGAGGGAGAGAATGATGGGCTTTCTGGACCGGCTGGAATTTCCCAAGGTGGAGGAGCAGGAAAGGGTGGGACTGGGAGCACAGATTGAAATAGAGGAAGTAGTGAAAGGAATTAGGAGCATGCAGGCGGGGAAGGCTCCGGGACCAGATGGATTCCCAGTTGAATTTTACAGAAAATATGTGGACTTGCTCGCCCCGCTACTGATGAGGACCTTTAATGAGGCAAAGGAAAGGGGACAGCTGCCCCCGACTATGTCTGAGGCAACGATATCGCTTCTCCTAAAGAAGGAAAAGGACCCGCTGCAATGCGGGTCCTATAGACCTATTTCCCTCCTAAAGATTCTGACCAAGGTAATGGCAATGAGGATAGAGGATTGTGTCCCGAGGGTGGTCCATGAGGACCAAACTGGGTTTGTGAAGGGGAGACAGCTGAATACGAATATACGGAGGCTGCTAGGGGTAATGATGATGCCCCCACCAGAGGGGGAAGCGGAGATAGTGGTGGCGATGGATGCCGAGAAAGCATTTGATAGAGTGGAGTGGGATTATTTGTGGGAGGTGCTGAGGAGATTTGGTTTTGGAGATGAGTATGTTGGATGGGTGCAGCTGTTGTATAGGGCCCCAGTGGCGAGTGTGGTCACGAATGGACGGGGATCTGCATACTTTCGGCTCCATAGAGGGACAAGGCAGGGATGCCCTCTGTCCCCATTATTGTTTGCACTGGCGATTGAGCCCCTGGCAATAGCACTGAGGGGTTCCAAGAAGTGGAGGGGAGTACTTAGAGGAGGAGAGGAACACCGGGTATCTCTGTATGCGGATGACTTGTTGTTATATGGAGCGGACCCGGCGGAGGGGATGCCAGAGATAATGCGGACACTTCGGGAGTTTGGAGAATTCTCAGGATATAAACTGAACATGGGGAAAAGTGAGTTGTTTGTGGTGCATCCAGGGGAGCAGAGCAGAGAAATAGAGGACTTTCCGCTGAGGAAGGCAACGAGGGACTTTCGTTACTTGGGGATCCAGATAGCCAAGAATTGGGGTACATTGCATAGGTTAAATTTAACACGATTGGTAGAACAAATGGAGGAGGACTTCAAGAGATGGGACATGGTATCCCTGTCACTGGCAGGGAGGGTGCAGGTGGTTAAAATGGTAGTCCTCCCGAGATTCCTCTTTGTGTTTCAGCGCCTCCCGGTGGTGATCACGAAGGCTTTTTTCAAAAGGATCGAAAAGAGTATCATGAGTTTTGTGTGGGCCGGGAAGACCCCGAGAGTGAGGAAGGGATTCTTACAGCGTAGTAGGGATAGGGGGGTGCTGGCACTACCGAGCCTAAGTGAGTACTACTGGGCCGCCAATATCTCAATGGTGAGTAAGTGGATGGGAGAAGAGGAGGGAGCGGCGTGGAAGAGATTGGAGAGGGCGTCCTGTAGGGGGACTAGCCTACAAGCTATGGTGACGGCCCCATTGCCGTTCTCACCGAAGAAATACACCACAAGCCCGGTGGTGGTGGCGACTTTGAAAATTTGGGGACAGTGGAGACGGCATAGGGGAAAGACGGGAGCCTCGGTGGGGTCCCCGATAAGAAATAACCATAGGTTTGCCCCGGGGAGAATGGATGGGGGATTTGGAATATGGCAAAGAGCAGGAGTAACGCAACTGAAAGATCTGTTTGTGGATGGGAAGTTCGCAAGTCTGGGAGCGCTGACCGAGAAATATGGGTTGCCCCAAGGGAATGCATTCCGGTATATGCAACTGAGGGCTGTTGCGAGGCAACAGGTGAGGGAATTCCCGCAGCTCCCGACGCATGATGTGCAGGACAGAGTGATCTCAAAGACATGGGTTGGGGATGGTAAGGTGTCAGATATATATAGGGAAATGAGGGACGAGGGGGAGATTATGGTAGATGAGCTGAAAGGGAAATGGGAAGAAGAGCTGGGAGAGGAGATTGAGGAGGGGCTGTGGGCGGATGCCCTACGTAGGGTAAACTCATCGTCCTCGTGTGCCAGGCTAAGCCTGATTCAATTTAAGGTGTTACACAGGGCGCATATGACTGGAGCACGGCTCAGTAAATTTTTTGGGGTAGAGGATAGGTGTGCGAGATGCTCGAGAAGCCCAGCGAATCACACCCACATGTTCTGGTCATGTCCGGCACTACAGGGGTTCTGGGTGGGGGTGACAAAGGTGCTTTCGAAAGTAGTGGGGGTCCAGGTCGAACCAAGCTGGGGGTTGGCTATATTTGGGGTTGCACAAGAGCCGGGAGTGCAGGAGGCGAGAGAGGCCGATGTTTTGGCCTTTGCGTCCCTAGTAGCCCGGCGCAGGATACTGTTGATGTGGAAGGAAGCCAAGCCCCCGGGGGTGGAGACCTGGATAAATGACATGGCAGGGTTTATAAAGCTGGAACGGATTAAGTTCGTCCTAAGGGGATCGGCTCAAGGGTTCACCAGGCGGTGGCAACCGTTCGTCGAATACCTCACAGAAAGATAGAGGGAATGGAAAAGAAGAAGGCAGCAGCAGCAGCCCGGGGGGGGGGGGGGGGGGGGAGGGGGGGGGGGAGAGGAACCAGAAGGACTCTCAGGGTTGTTTAAATATATGTATAATATGTATAGGTCGTTGCTATAAATAATTGTATATTGGACTGTTAAATCATATTTCTGGAGAGTGTTTATCTGAGACAAGGCAGTTGCCATTTAGTTTTAGTTTTAGTTTTTGTTATATATTATTTATTCTTTGTTTATAAAACAGGTCATTGTTACTTATACTGTTATATTATTGTGTAAAGGATACACAATGTACTGTGATGGTTGACCAAAAATTTTCAATAAAATATTTTTTTTTAAAAAGTCTGCATTCGGGAAATCGGATGTGCCTTCTGGAGACAGTGTGTGTACCCGCTGAGCGAGGTGGAGGATCTTGCATGCCTGTGCGCCTAGCAAAGAGTCCTTCGAGGATCCAACGATCTCAAAAGACAGTGTGGCTGTGTATGAATTGTGTGCAACCACGAGCTGGCAAGACCCCATGGCCGGGATAACATTACCGTTGTAATCGACCAACTGACAGCGGGATGGCCGAATCGGTGGTTTGACCTTCAAGGTGTAGAAGGCTGACCATGCAATGAGATTGTTGGAGGCACCAGTGTCTAAACGGAATGTGATTGGTGATCGGCTGACCGTTAGGATGGCACACCATTTATCGCCCGGATGAACGCTGCGCACTGGCATCGGCTGGTGGGTCCTACTTGGGGACATCCTATCTCATAAGAACATAAGAACATAAGAACTAGGAACAGGAGTAGGCCATCTGGCCCCTCGAGCCTGCTCCACCACTTAATGAGATCATGGCTGATCTTTGTGGACTCAGCTCCACTCTCCGGCCCGTACACCATATCCCCAAATCCCTTTATTCTTTAGAAAGGTATCTATCTTTTTCTTGAAAACGTTTAAAGAAGGAGCCTCAACTGCTTCACTGGGCAAGGAATTCCAGAGATTCACAACCCTTTGCGTGAAGAGGTTCCTCCTAAACTCGGTCTTAAATCTACTTCCCCTTATTTTGAGGCTATGCCCCCTAGTTCTGCTTTCCCCGACCAGTGGAAACAAGCTGCCCGCATCTGTCCTATCTATTCCCTTCATAATTTTATATGTTTCAATAAGATCCCCCCGCATCCTTCCAAACTCCAATGAGTACAGTCCCAGTCTACTCAACCTCTCGTCATAATCTAATCCCCTCAACTCTGGGATCAACCTAGTGAATCTCCTCTGCACTCCCTCCAGTGCCAATATGTCCTTTCTCAGGTAAGGAGACCAAAACTGAAAACAATACTCCAGATGTGGCCTCACCAACACCCTACACAATTGCAGCATAACCTCCCTAGTCTTGAACTCCATCCCTCTAGCAATGAAAGACAAAACTCGATTAGCCTTCTTAATCACCTGTTGCACCTGCACACCAACTTTTTGCGACTCGTGCACCAGGTCCCTCTGCACAGCAGCATGTTTTAACATCTTACCGTTTAAATAATAATCCATTCTGCTGTTATTCCTCCCAAAATGGATAGCCTCACACTTGGCAACATTGAATTCCATCTGCCAGACCCTAGCCCATTCATCTAATCTATCCAAATCCTTCTGCAGACTTCCGGTATCCTCTGCACTTTTTGCTTTACCACTCATCATAGTGTCGTCTGCAAACTTTGACACATTGCACTTGGTCCCCAACTCCAAATCATCTATGTAAATTGCGAACAACTGCGGGCCCAACACTGATCCTTGAGGGACCCCACTAGTTACAGGTTGCCAACCAGAGAAACACCCATTTATCCCCACTCTCTGCTTTCTGTTAGTTAACCAATCCTCTACCCATGCTACCACTTTACCCTCAATGCCATGCATCTTTAGTTTATGCAGCAACCTTTTGTGTGGCACCTTGTCAAAAGCTTTCTGGAAATCCAGATATATCACATCCATTGGCTCCCCGTTATCTACTACACTGGTAACGTCCTCAAAAAATTCTACCAAATTAGTCAGACACGACCTACTCTTTGTGAACCCATGCTGCGTCTGCCCAATGGGACAATTTCCCTCCAGGTGCCCCGCTATTTCCCCCTTAATGATAGATTCCAGCATTTTCCCTACAACCGAAGTTAAGCTTACCGGCCTATAATTACCCGCTTTCTGCCGACCTCCTTTTTTAAACAGTGGTGTCACGTTTGCTACTTTCCAATCCTCTGGGACCACCCCAGAGTCTAGTGAATTTTGATAAATTATCACTAGTGCGTTTACAATTTCCCTAGCCATCTCTTTTAACACTCTGGGATGCATCACATCAGGGCCAGGAGACTTGTCTACCTTTAGCCCCATTAGCTTGCCCAATACTGCCTCCTTAGTGATTACATTCATCTCAAGGTCCTCACCTATCATATCTTTATTTCCATCAGTCACTGGCATGTTATTTGTGTCTTCCACTGTGAAGACTGACCCAAAAAACCTGTTCAGCTCCTCAGCCATTTCCCCGTCTCCTATTCTTAAATCTCCCTTCTCATCTTCCAAAGGACCAATATTTACCTTAGCCACTCTTTTTTGTCTTATATATTTGTAGAAGCTTTTACTATCTGCTTTTATGTTCTGAGCCAGTTTACTTTCATAGTCTACCTTACTCTTCTTTATAGCTTTTTTAGTAGCTTTCTGTTGTCCCCTAAAGACTTCCAGTCCTCTAGTCTCCCACTAATTTTTGCCACTTTGTATGTTTTTTCCTTCAATTTGATACTCTCCCTCATCTCCTTAGATATCCACGGTCGATTTTTCCCCTTTCTACCGTCTTTCTTTTTTGTCGGTGTGGACCTTTTCTGAACACTGAAAGATCGCTCGGAAGGTTCTCCACTGTTCCTCAACTACTTCACCATGAAGTCTTTGCTTCCAGTCTACCTTAGCTAGTTCTTCTCTCATCCCATTGTAATCGCCTTTGTTTAAGCACAAAACACTAGTGTTTGATTTTACCTTGTCATCCTCCAACTGTATTTTAAATTCCACCATATTGTGGTCGCTCCTTCCAAGAGGATCCCGAACTATGAGATCATTATTCAATCCTGCCTCATTACACAGGACCAGATCTTGGACCGCTTGTTCCCTTGTAGGTTCCATTACATACTGTTCCAGGAAATTATCCCGGACACATTCTATAAACTCCTCCTCAAGGCTGCCTTTACCAACCTGGTTAAACCAATCAACATGTAGATTAAAATCTCCCATGATAACCGCTGTACCATTTCTACATGCATCCGCTATTTCTTTGCTTATTGCCTGCCCTACCATCCTGTTACTATTTGGTGGCCTATAGACTACTCCTATCAGTGACCTTTTCGCCTTACTCTTCCTGATTTCCACCCAAATTGAATCAACCTTGTCCTCCATAGCACCAATAGCATCCCTTACTAGCCCGGATGCCATCCTTAAACAACAAAGTTACACCACCGCCCTGACCGTCCATTCTATCCTTTCGTATAGTTTGATACCCTTGGATATTTAACTCCCAGTCGTGACCATCCTTTAACCATGTTTCAGTAATGGCCACTAAATCATAGTTATTCACGATGATTTGCGCCATCAACTCATTCACCGTATTCTGTATACTACGAGCATTCAGGTAAAGTACACTTATGCTGTTTTTTATGTCTTTGTTATGAATCCTAACACCTTGATCAGTAACTTTTCGCAAATTATTTTTCCTCTTACCCTTTCTCCTAATTTTCCTTGTCTTTGAACCCATATCTCTACATAATAGCCTGTCACGTAACCTGCTGCCTTGCTCTCCATTAACCATTATACTGTCCACAGCTTTATCCTTCCCTTCCCCCCAACTTGCTAGTTTAAAGTCCTTGTGACCAACCTATTTATCCTATTCGCTAGAACACTGGTCCCAGAATGGTTCAGGTGAAGACCGTCCCAACGGTACAGGTTCCTCCTGCCCCAGTACTGATGCCAATGCCCCATGAAATGGAATCCCTCTTTCCCGCACCACTCCTTTAGCCATGTGTTAACTTCCTTAATTTTCTCAACCCTATGCCAATTGGCACGTGGCTCGGGTAGTAATCCAGAGATTATAACCCTGGAGGACCTGTTCTTTAATTTAGTCCCTAGTGTTTGATAATCCCCAAACAGGTCCTCTTTCCTAGTCTTACCTATAACGTGGACCACAACAACTGGATCCTACCCCTCCCTCTCCAAAATCCTTTCAAGCCGATCAGAGATGTCCCTCACCCTGGCACCGGGCAGACAACATACCATGCGGGACTCACGATCTGGCTTACAAAGGATGCCATCAATCCCCCTAATTATAGAATCCCCTACAACTACCACTTGTCTTTTTGCTCCCCCCTCTAGAATGGCTTCCTCTACCACGGTGCAGAGGTCAGTCAACGCATCCTCCCTACAGCCCTCTTCCTCATCCACACAGGGATCTCTGTCTATTACCGCAACGCGGAAGGCTTCCCGGTCGTCGGTATCACCGGTCTGTACGTCGTCAGGGTATGACTCGGTGTATGGAGGCTGAATGGCCCGCACGTCCCTGTGAGGCAGGTGGAATTGTGGAGCGTTGGCAGGTTGAGCTGCTCGACAGCAGGCAGCGTACATAAGAACATACGAACTAGGAGCAGGAGTAGGCCATCTGGCCCCTCGAGCCTGCTCCACCATTCAATGAGATCATGGCTGATCTCTTGTGGACTCAGCTCCATTTTCCGGCCCGAACACCATAACCCTTAATCCCTTCATTCTTCAAAAAACTATCTATTTTTATCTTAAAATCATTTAATGAAGGAGCCTCTACTGCTTCACTGGGCAAGGAATTCCATAGATTCACAACCCTTTGGGTGAAGAAGTTTCTCCTAAACTCAGTCCTAAATCTACTTCCCCTTATTTTGAGGCTATGCCCCCTAGTTCTGCTTTCACCCGCCAGTGGAAACAACCTGCCCGCATCTATCCTGTCTATTCCCTTCATAATCTTATGTGTTTCTGTAAGATCCCCCCTCATCCTTCTAAATTCCAACGATTACAGTCCCAGTCTACTCAACCTCTCCTCGTAATCCAACCCCTTCAGCTCTGGGATTAACCTAGTGAATCTCCTCTGCACACCCTCCAGTGCCAGTACGTCCTTTCTCAAGTAAGGAGACCAAAACTGAACACAATACTCCAGGTGTGGCCTCACTAACACCTTATACAATTGCAGCAGAACCGCCCTAGTCTTAAACTCCATCCCACTAGCAATGAAGAACAAAATTCCATTTGCCTTCTTAATCACCTGTTGCACCTGAAAACCAACTTTTTGCGACTTATGCACCAGCACACACAGGTCTCTCTGCACAGCAGCATGTTTTAATGTTTTATCATTTAAATAATAATCCCTTTTGCTGTTATTCCTACCAAAATGGATAACCACACATTTGTCAACATTGTATTCCATAAGACCATAAGACATAGGAGCGGAAGTAAGGCCATTCGGCCCATCGAGTCCACTCCACCATTCAATCATGGCTGATTTCAACTCCATTTACCTGCTCTCTCTCCATAGCCCTTAATTCCTCGAGAAATCAAGAATTTATCAACTTCTGTCTTAAAGACACTCAACGACCCGGCCTCCACTGCCCTCTGTGGCAATGAATTCCACAGACCCACCACTCTCTGGCTGAAGAAATTTCTCCTCATCTCTGTTCTAAAGTGACTCCCTTTTATTCTAAGGCTGTGCCCCCGGGTCCTAGTCTCCCCAGCTAATGGAAACAACTTCCCTACATCCACCCTATCTAAGCCATTCATTACCTTGTAAGTTTCTATTAGATCTCCCCTCAACCTCTTAAACTCCAATGACTATAATCCCAGGATCCTCAGACGTTCATCGTATGTTAGGCCTACCATTCCTGGGATCATCCGTGCGAATCTCCGCTGGACCCGCTCCAGTTCCAGTATGTCCTTCCTGAGGTGTGGGGCCCAAAATTGCTCACAGTATTCTAAATGGGGCCTAACTAATGCTTTATAAAGCTTCAGAAGTACATCCCTGCTTTTATATTCCAAGCCTCTTGAGATGAATGACAACATTGCATTTGCTTTCTTAATTACGGACTCAACCTGCAAGTTTACCTTTAGAGAATCCTGGACTAGACTCCCAAGTCCTTTTGCACTTCAGCATTATGAATTTTGTCACCGTTTAGAAAATGGATTCCATCTGCCAGACCCTAGCCCATTCACTTAGCCTATCCAAATCCCTCTGCAGATTTCCAGTATCCTCTGCACTTTTTGCTTTACCACTTATCTTAGTGTCGTCTGCAAACTTGGACACATTGCCCTTGGTCCTCAACTCCAAATCATCTATGTAAATTGTGAACAGTTGTGGGCCCAACACTGATCCCTGAGTGACACCACTAGCTACTGATTGCCAACCAGAGAAACACCCATTAATCCCCACTCTTTGCTTTCTATTAATTAACCAATCCTCTATCCATGCTACTACTTTCCCCTTAATGCCATGCATCTTTATCTTATGCAGCAACCTTTTGTGTGGCACCTTGTCAAAGGCTTTCTGGAAATCCATATATACCACATCCATTGGCTCCCCGTTATCTACCGCACTGTTAATGTCTTCAGAAAATTCCACTAAATTAGTTAGGCATGAGCTGCCCTTTATGAACCCATGCTGCGTCTGCCCAATGGGACAATTTCCATCCAGATGCCTCGCTATTTCTTCCTTGATGATAGATTCCAGCATCTTCCCTACTACCGAAGTTAAGCTCACTGGCCTATAATTACCCGCTTTCTGCCTACCTCCTTTTTTAAACAGTGGTGTCACGTTTGCTAATTTCCAAACCGCCGGGACCACCCCAGAGTCTAGTGAATTTTGGTAAATTATCACTAGTGCATTTGCAATTTCCCTAGCCATCACTTTTAGCACTCTGGGATGCATTCCATCAGGTCCAGGAGACTTGTCTACCTTTAGCCCCATTAGCTTGCCCATCACTACCTCCTTGGTGATAACAATCCTCTCAAGGTCCTCACCTGCCATAGCCTCATTTCCATCAGTCACTGGCATGTTATTTGTGTCTTCCACTGTGAAGACCGACCCAAAAAACCTGTTCAGTTCCTCAGCCATTTCCTCATCTCCCATTATTAAATCTCCCCTCTCATCCTCTAAAGGACCAATATTTACCTTAGCCACTCTTTTTTGTTTTATGTATTTGTAGAAACTTTTACTGTCTGTTTTTATATTCTGAGCAAGTTTACTCTCATAATCTATCTTACTCTTCTTTATAGCTTTTTTAGTAGCTTTCTGTTGCCCCCTAAAGATTTCCCAGTCCTCTAGTCTCCCACTGATCTTTGCTACTTTGTATGTTTTTTCCTTCAATTTGATACTCTCCCTTATTTCGTTAGATATCCACGGTCGATTTTCCCTCTTTTTACCGTCCTTCCTTTTTGTTGGTATAAACCTTTGCTGAGCACTGTGAAAAATCACTTGGAAGGTTCTCCACTGTTCCTCAAGTGGCCCATCTTGCCACAGCGGAGGCATTGTCGAGTTTTGGCTGGACATTGCCGCTTTACATGTGTGGATCCACAGTTGCCGCACGTCATGACGTCATGGCATTCGTTGCACCATCGCGCATGCGCAGTTCGGTCCTGCGTAGAGCACGCATGCGCGTCACACCCATCTGCGCCGACATCCCCTCTTTTGGTGCGTACAAGCGCAGGAGGCCTCGGAAAGCACGCAAAATGGCCACCCTCGTCCGGGCCGCGGGCCGGGAGGAACTTGATCGACTGGACCCGCTCGGCCTCGTAGGACCCGCCGTACCGATTCGGCCGCTTGGAATTGGGAGTACCGGCTGGTCGTGTTTTCGTGGAGGATGCAGGTTTCGATCGTGGTGGCTAGGGTAATGCTCTTTACTTTGAGGAGCTGCTGGCGTAGGGTGACCCCAAAAACTATCTGGTCCCGAATCATGGAATCGGAGGTGGCCTCATAGCCGCAGGACTGCGCGAGGATACGGAGGTGTGTCAAAAAGGATTGAAAAGGCTCATCCTTACCCTGCAGGCGCTGCTGGAAGAGGTACCTCTCGAAGCTCTCATTCGCTTTGATGCTGAGGTGTTGCTCAAGTTTTAGAAGGACCGTCTTGTATTTTGTCTTGTCCTCGTCTTCCGCGAATGCCAGGGAGTTGTAGATGTGGATGGCGTGTTGCCCTGCCGTGGAGAGGAGGAGGGCGATCTTCCTGGTGTCCGATGCATTCTCCCTGTCTGTGTCTTCGAAGAAGAGCTGGAAGCGCTGTTTTAAACAGCTTCCAGTTGACGCCGAGATTTCCAGCGATTCAGAGCGGCTGCGGCGGGCTGATGGTGTCCATGGCGCAGGATGGCGGATCTCTGATGATGTGCAGGTAGGTCTCACAGTTGCTGGGGAACATAGAACATAGAACATAGAACATTATAGCGCAGTACAGGCCCTTCGGCCCTCGATATTGCGCCGACCTGTGAAACCACTCTAAAGCCCATCAACACTATTTCCTTATCGTCCATATGTCGATCCAATGACCATTTGAATGCCCTTAGTGTTGGCGAGTCCACTACTGTTGCAGGCAGGGTATTCCACACCCTTACTACTCTCTGAGTAAATAACCTACCTCTGACATCTGTCCTATATCTATCTCCCCTCAATTTCAAGCTTTGTCCCCTCATGCTGGACATCACCATCCGAGGAAAAAGGCTCTCACGGTCCACCCTATCTAATCTTCTGATCATCTTGTATGCCTCAATTAAGTCACCTCTTAACCTTCTTCTCTCTAACGAAAACAGCCTCAAGTCCCTCAGCCTTTCCTCATAAGATCTTCCCTCCATACCAGGCAACATTCTGGTAAATCTCCTCTGCACCCTTTCCAATGCTTCCACATCCTTCCTATAATGCGGTGATCAGAATTGCACGCAATACTCCAAATGCGGCCGCACCAGAGTTTTGTACAGCTGCAACATGACCTCATGGCTCCGAAACTCAATCCCTCTACCAATAAAAGCTAACACACCGTACGTCTTCTTAACAACCCTCTCAACCTGGGTGGCAACTTTCAGGGATCGATGTACATGGACACCGAGATCTCTCTGCTCATCCACACTGCCATGAATCTTACCATTAGCCCAGTACTCTGTCTTCCTGTTATTCCTTCCAAAATGAATCACCTCACACTTTTCTGCATTAAACTCCATTTGCCACCTCTCAGCCCTGCGCTGCAGCTTATCTATGTCCCTCTGTAACTTGTAACATCCTTCCGCACTGTCTACAACTCCATCGACTTTAGTGTCATCTGCAAATTTACTCACCCATCCTTCTACGCCCTCCTCAGGTCATTTATAAAAATGACAAACAGCAGTGGCCCCAAAACAGATCCTTGTGGTACACCACCAGTAACTGGACTCCAGTCTGAACATTTCCCATCAACCACCACCCTTTGTCTTCTTCCAGCTAGCCAATTTCTGATCCAAACTGCTAAATCACCCTGAATCCCATGCCTCCGTATTTTCTGCAGTAGCCTACCGTGGGGAACCTTATCAAATGCTTTACTGAAATCCATATACACCACATCAACTGCTTTCCCCTCATCCACCCGTTTGGTCACCTTCTCAAAGAACTCAATCCTAGTATCATGTTGTGTTGGGTGTTGGGTGTTGGGTTTTCCGATATACAAACGAACCAACACGGTTGCAGATGGTACAACTCTGTTTTATTGTTCTGAATAATAACAACTGTTAACTTCAGGCTGTGGTTCATACTTCACCCGTTAACCTATAGACCCAGCCCTAACACTATCTTAGATAGGCACTCAGCACATGGTGTATGTCTGAGATGGCACGCTGTGAGCTCTGTGCTCTGAGCTATCTCCCGCTGGAATGAGCGGGAACTGTGGTGTTCCCTGTTTTATAGTGCGTGTGCTCTCACTGGTGATTGGCTGTGATGTTGCATGTGTGTTGATTGGTCCGTCGACCTGTCCATCAGTGTGTGTGTATGATTGCACCATGATATGTAACTATGGATATCATGACAGCAAGCAGACGAGCAGCCCAGACCGTCCCAGTGCCCCCTGGAAAACACAGACAGGAGCGGCTTGGAGTGGGAATTATCAGGCATCACCATCGAGGAGATGTCACATCTGTCACCCGCACCCTCCACCAGCGCAGATTCTCACACTTTGGTGGCATTAATTAGTAGGCGGTCTTCTGGGTCACTCACTGGTGAGCACCTCACAGCTGATGATCCATAGCAGGTGAAGGCAGGGACGCCACAAGAATCCAGCACTCGGAATCCGACATTCGGAAGGATGCCGGTGTCCAGGAATCTGCTGCGCCCCTGACCAATGACAAGCCCCTGGATATGGTCGTCCCAGAGCTAATGGAAATGCAAAGGCAGAGTTGCGAGCATCAGGGAGGGATGATAGCATCCCCTCTCAGACTGCAAGGCCGACTGGAAGTGTCTATCGCCTTCTGACCAAGGAGATGGTGCCATGAATGCAATGCAACAAGGCCAACACTGCGAGGTTGGCGTCTGCAGTGGAGACCTTAGTGCAGGACATGTGCTCCATGGAGGGGATGGTGTGCCATGGCTCAGCTAATGGTTTCCATATCTGAGGCATGAAATCCATGGTGCACAGAGCGCATCTGACCAGAACCCGAATGAGCGGGTTCTTCCCAGAGGTGGAGGATAAATGTGAACGGTGCCAGAGCGGCAACCACATACTCTGGGCTTGTCCCAAACTTGCTGGGTTCTGGACAGCCTTCTCCAAGGCAATGTCCAAGGTTGTGGGGGTGAGGGTGAAGCCATGCCCAAAAGTGGCAATCTTCGGGGTATCGGAGCAGCCAGAGTTACACATGGGGAAGGGGGCCAACGCCCTTGCTTTCGCTTCCCTAATCGCACGCCGGAGAATCCTGCTCGGCTGCGATTGGCAACACCATCCACAGCTGCAGACTGGCTCGCTGACCTCTCGGAATCTCTCCACCTGGAGAAGATTAAGTACGCCACCCGAGGGTCTGAGGAAGGCTTCCTGGAAACTTGGGGACAGTTTGTCGGCCTGTTCCAAAACCTGTTTGAGGCTAAGTTAAGAATAAAAAAACAAGATAGATGAGAAACCAAAGGACTGCGCAACCCTGGGTTGGGGAAGGGGGGTGGGGAGTGACGGAATAAAGGTGGAGAAACCACAAAAAGGTCTGTAAAGATTTAATCACCTGCTAATGCTCGCATTCCAAGCATTGTTTGGCATCTTTGAATCTGTCTATATATATGTTTCTGGAACATACCTCTTCATTCGCCTGAGGAAGGAGCAGCGCTCCGAAAGCTAGTGACATCGAAACAAACCTGTTGGACTTTAACCTGGTGTTTTAAGACTTTGTACTGTGCTCACCCCAGTCCAACACCGGCATCGCCACATCACAAAAAGAAGAGAAGAGGAGGGGGACCCCCCCCTGAAAATAAAAGCAAAGCACAGTTGAAGCCGACGGGGGGAGGGGGGGCGGGGGGACAGGGGGAGTATGCAAGGGAGGGGTGGGGTAAAGGGGAGAGGAGGGGGGAGAGACCATAGACCGATTCATAGGGCGGCGAAATGTAGATAGGGTCAATTAAAAGAAAAACAAAACAAACCTTTCTGGACAATAAAGTAAATTAACGCGGGTACGAAAAATGTGATGTATATATACAATTGTTTATAAATATGAGAAATGGACGGCATGTGGCACAGTGGTTAGCATTGCTGCCTATGGCGCTGAGGATTCGGTTTTGAATCCCTGCCCTGGGTCATTGTCCATGTCACATTCTCCCCGTGTCTGCGTGGGTCTCACCCCCACAACCCAAAGATGGGCAGGTGAGGTGCATTGGCCACACTAAATTGCCCCTTAATTGGAAAAAAAATAATTGTGTGCTCTAAATTTTTAAAAAATAAACAAATATGAGAAATGGCAATAAAAAGATTTTTTTTAAATGAACTCCACGGTGCAGGGCTTCACCTGTATGGTGCATATCCATGAGTGTCTGTGCCAGAAGAGAGTGCTGCCCCTCTATACCATGGAAGAGCAAAGCGGCCCCTGGCCACCTAAAGGCAAGGGGAGTATGTCAGGGCCCTCAAGGTCCAGGACCCCCATGGGACACCCGCCAAAGTCATCTCAGGCAACAGGGTGTGGAAGGCAGCAGACTGCCTCAACCTCAGCTGTGGAACCTGGGGAACACTTAGATGTAGTGGGAGGGTGAGGAAGAGTAAGAAACAATAGGCACCTCGTGGATGCGGATGAGCAGAGTCACTAATTAAGAGAGGTCACCAATATAAAAAAGTACATGTAAATAAACATCCCTTTTTTAACCACCCTATCCACCCTATCCTTTCATGGCGCCCTGCTCGGCGAACCCCTGCACACACTCAGCGCTTTACCCCTGTGCAGTGTGAGAGTGGCACCACCGTGCCACCCAATTCATTTTTTGCCAATTAAGGGGCAATTTAGCATGGCCAATCCACCTACCCTCACATCTTTGGGTTGTGGGGGCAAAACCCACACAAACACGGGAAGAATGTGCAAACTCCACACAGACAGTGACCCAGAGCCGGGCTCGAACCTGGGATCTCGGCGCCATGAGACAGCAGTGATAACCATTGCGCCACTGTGCTGCCCTGGCTTTTTCTATATGTGTGTTTGTGTAACCTATCTCTTCACTCACCTGATGAAGGAGCGGCTTTAATCTGGTGTTGTAAGACTTTTTACTTGTAACAATGCTATTCACACAGAGGTGGGAGCCAAACTTTTCTCACATCTTTGTTCTGGGTACCTGCCTGACAGACATACCCAAACAGAGGCTCACCAATGAAGATGGGCCTTCGAGGTTCTGGCCAGTCCTTACAGAGTGAGCGATTAGTAAAGCGGTTCTTAACCATCTCCAAGCAGATTAGCCTTTCTGATTTTAGATTTGAAAGGAGAGCTTGCTCCTGACATCAGGAGGTAGGTTCAGAAACTGATGGATATTAATGCAGCTGCACACTTGAGCTAGGATCAAGATGTGCAAATTAATTGAACCTGGAATCGTACCCAGATTTAGCTCTGTTCCAATTGAACACAGTGCAGTCACTGGCCAACTGTGACCAGATTGGCTGGGAGAAGACTTATCAGTTTGCGTTCTCACTTTTGATTGCTAATCTGTACCCTATGCTGAAAAACGTGTATGGAAGTTGTGTGTGAACAGAGTTGGGCTCAGATGTGATATCCTAAATTGTTAATTCTGAATAAGCATTCAAATTGGTATGGCAATAACGAGCTGCGTTTATGCCCTGAACCACCAGGATCTTTTCTCAAGGGCAATGCAAGAGAGCCTTTTACAGTGTAATCTTAAATCAGTTGTCTGATGGAAGGTTTAAGTATGTTTCCCATTGTATACCGTGGAGGTCAAAAAGCAAATTATGACTTTCTAAAAAACTTCTCTTGAGGGATCTATGGGTGCTTCCCTCTAGCTCAATCCTGGGACCCCTTCAGGCAGGCTGGGCCCAGCAACAAACCGCACCACTTAATAATAATAATCTTTATTGTAAGCTTACATTAACACTGCAATGAAGTTACTATGAAAAGCCCCCAGTTGCCACATTCCGGCGCCTGTTTGGGTAAACAGAGGGAGATTTCAGAATGTCCAAATTACCTAATAGCACGTCTTTTGGGACTTGTGGGAGGAAGCCGGAGCACCGGAAGAAACCCACGCAGTCACAGGGAGAACGTGCAGACTTCACACAGACAGTGACCCAAGCCGGGAATCGAACCTGGGACCCTGGAGCTGTGAAGCAACAGTGCTAACCACTGTGCTACCGTGCCGCCCGTTTAAATGATACCCGAATTTCTGATCTCAGCCATGCCACCCTAGGAGGACTTTGAGCAGAGCTTGGGACTCTTCTAAGGTTCAATCAGAATTGGGTGCTCTCACAAATGAAGCCAGTGGTTGTTTGAAACGTAAACCTTGGTAAAGTGTTGAAAGCAGACCTTTGCATCCGTGCTCTTCGTTTGGAAAGTGAATGACACACAGAGAGTTCAAAAGAAAAGGGGAGAAAATGAGAAAAATAATATAATTTAAAAAGCAATATATTTTTCAACAATTAGACAATGAGTATCTAATTCTAGTTTCTATAAAATGTTTTATCTGCATGTTTCTGATTGCTGCGAAGATGGGAGTAATATTCGCTCAGAGTATCGGTTGCCATTTTCAAACAGCATTGAAAATAACATTGCCACAGCATCTGTTACATGAACACTCTTCTCAAATAAAATAAATAGCAGCATTCAGAAATGATATATCAGTGGCTGCTTAAAAGGAGAAAGCCAGCGATGTAACTTGACCTCCCCGTTTCTATTTATTATTTATCACCTCCGGCGGTCTCTCAGATGTCGGCAGTGGCTCTTCTGTTTCTTCCCCCTCCCCTTTCTCAGGCTCAGCCTCACCAAATAATCCACCTTCAGCTGTGCTCTTAAACTATGGAATTCCCACCCACTGCTATTGCTGAATCAGACCAACTCTCAAAATAAACATCTGCCCAGCACCAGCTTCCCGACAGTACTGTCTCCATGTCACTCTCTGTAATAACCCCCACGAGGCCCACGGGGATACTGTGATTGAACTCCGCGTGGGACTCGTGGAATGTGAGCTCCCCTGGTAGTGGGTAGAGGCCGGCCCGGCTGGGGCTCATAAGAACTCAGTATAAAGGCCGGCCCGGACAGGGACTGGCATGTTGCTTGTCCCTAAGGGACTATACTCTGTATATATATTTGCTGCATCAGGCAGACATTTTGTGACTGTAAATAAACCAGCGTTCAACCAATCGTTTGGCTTCCTGGGTCTTAATACCGGCGACGAGGTAAAAGAGACCTTAACTCCGATTCTGGATGTCCCAGCCACTCCAGGATAATGCTGTGCAGCAACGTGTTGCAGACTTTTGAAAAATGCTGCTCTTTGGGAAGTTAGAGGCCTTCGATTTAGGCCTGGGAGATTGGGCCCAGTATGCAGAGCAAATGAAGTACATTTTCCAGGACAATAGCAGAATGAAAAGCCTCACATACTCAGCTGCTCTGGATTCAAAATCTTTTGACGAATTGTTAGATGTCTAACCATTATGACCTGAAGCCGTTTGTAATCATATGATGGTACCGATTCAACACTGCTGTGCAGACTTGGGGGCGCCACTACGGATTTCTTGACTTGACTCCGAACATTCGCTGAACATTGCGAATTTGGTCTGTCTCTTTCAGAGATGTTGAGGGACTGGCTGGCAGCAGAATCAATAACATGGCCACACAGAGGGAGCTATTGACAGAACCTACGCATGATTTGAAGAGAGCCATTGAATCAGCACTGTCCCGCGGAAACGCGGCGAAAGGGGTTCAGGAACTCTAAGATTCCATGGACTGCAGTGCCCATAGTATTGCTAGACCCCCATACTGGAACCCAGAGCTTCACAGGGCAATGTTAGAATGGCCAGATCATCACCAAAACAACAACCAGCTGTGCAACGTGATATGGGCCAGGGTTTAGAGAACCCCAAAGTGTATCATGGAGTTCACCTGACCCACAACTTTTAATAGACTGTGGTATGGGGAGCGCACGGCCCACTCTACAGGTGTGGTACAGCAGAAATGGAGAAGTATTTTTTTAAAGCAAAACAATGTTTATTCTATGAACTCAAGTTAACCTTTTTAAAACATACAGTGAACATCCTAGCAACCATCAATTCAAATACAACCCCCAAAGAATACAACACTAAGTAATCCTTGAGCTTTCCTTTTAACATCCATAAGACTTAAAACAAAACCTTTAACAGAAGCACCTCAGGTTTAACTTCACTACTGAGAACAATTACCACGTTGAAATCAGCAAATGGACATTCATAAGCTTGCAGAGATTCACACACATCCTGCTGTGATTGCAGCTTCTCCAAAACTAAAATGAAACCAAACCCACCCTGCAGCAAACAATTCTAAAGCGAAAGTAAAAAGCTGAGAGACAACCCAGCTCCACCCACTCTCTGACATCACTGCAGTAATAAACACCCATTTCTTAAAGGTACTCTCACTGCAGATATTTATATACACACCCATTTATAAATACCCATTTCTTAGAGGTACTCTCACATGACAAACGCCATGTCTGGACTCAACGATTGAGGGCCACCATGGACTCGCGGGGCACCTCCCCAAAGGGGGAGGGGAAGAACCTTGCTTTCTCCCAAGCCTGTGGGCAAAAAACGAATGGCAACCAAAACTACCAGAATCACCAGAGAACACATCGCCCTGGGCAGACAATGAGGTCGTCTCGAGCCAGGGCCTTGCACATGGCCCCAGCAGAGAAGGAAGACATGATGCAATTGAACTGCAGCCCAGCCACTCAAGTGGCTCTGATTCAAGTTAAACAAGGACCACTCCTATTGATGGAGATAGATACAGACCTTCCGCCGGTTTTGCACGGGAGTCCTGCCATTAAACCTGTGCAACACTGAGGCCAGGTTGGCGATGTATGCTAGGGAACCATTGCGCATTACCAGCGAGACCCCGGTGACCCATGGGCAACAGTCAGGCTGCCTTGAAAAGTGATGCAAGTGCTGGGCCCCAGCCTGTTGGGCCCTCAGTTTGATTGACAGCAGATCTTTTTGTTGGCACCAGAAATCTGTATGAGCTCCTCGGGATGTATCCGCAAGTATTCCAGGAGGGTCTGGGTAAAATGAAAGGAATCAAGGCACGCACTTATGTCGACCCCGGAGGCCCAGCTCAGCCACTTCAGAGCACAACTGGTCCCCTACCCCTTCTTTGCTGAGTTGCAGGGCTTGGAGAGTGTGGGCCCTGCGCGATCTGCGGAATGGGTCGCACCAGTGGTCCTGGTGATGAAGCCCCATAAATCCGTTCTCTGCGAGGATTATAAACTAACCATAAACAGGGCATCCCATCTGGACCGTTATCCCAAGCTGCGTGTGGAGGATTTGTACACAAAACTGGTCAGCTGCTACTTGTTCATAATTGGATAACAGGCACGTAGATCTTTAGTAGGAATTAAACATCACATTGCGGAAGTATGTGACCATAAATACCTTAGGGGGCTATTCGATTGCACTCTCCTTCCCTTCGGGCTCTCTTCCGCCTGAGCAATTTTTCAGAGTGATATGAAAGGGGCTGCCCAAAGTGGCTTTATATCTGGATGATCACGGGGACCACTCCAAAAGAACACGTGGAGAATCTGGAGGAGGTCCTCAGGCGATTTCCCCAAGTCGGCATCCACCTGAAGAGAGGCAAATGCATCTTTCAAGCAAAGTCTGTAACGTACCTGGGTTACCACGGGGACAAAGACAGCTTGCATCTGTGGAGGTAAATGTTCAGACCATCAAAGGAGCGCCGACTCTACAAAACACCACGGAATTGAGGTCGTTTCTGGGACTCGTAAATTATTACGGGATGTTTATTCCGAATTTTGCCACCCTGCTGGCACCTCTTCACGACTTATTAATAAAGAAGCAGGAGTGGCCTTGAGGAGCTCGGCAAGAGGAGGCGTTTACAGGAGTGAAGGGAAAGCTGCCATCCTCTCAGCTCCTGGTCCTCTATGATCCATCCCGGCCACTCGATCTCACCTGTGATCCCTCTCCGTACGGCATTGGAGCGGTGCTATCCCATAGACGGGACGATGGCACAGAGCGACCTTTCACATAAGCTTCCAGAATCCTGGCAGATGCGTAACGCCGCTACTCCCAGATTGAAAAAGAAAGCTGGACTGTGAAACAAACAACAAACAAGTTTCACTAATTTGTCTCTGGGCGGCATTTTGCCATTATCACGGACCATAGGTCACTGCTGGGTCTTTTTAAGGAGGACGAGAGAGATCCCCTCATAGAATTGGCCTGGATTCAGCACTGGGCCCTATTACCGGTGACTGCGAATACACATTTCAACATCACCCAGGGGAGCAAATAGCTCAAGCCGACACCCTCAGTCTTCTTCCGCTGTCTGTGAGCCCCCCCCCCCCCCCCCCCCCCCCCACCCTCTTCACCAGTGGTGGACGAAGTCGTGCCAACTTTAGATTTCATGGATACTTTGCCGGTAACAGCCACACAGATTTGTACGTGGACGCAGAGAGATCCCACACTGGTGAAACTTTGCCACATTATACTGCATGACAGATTGTAGGGGACCCCCCCCCATCCCGCTGAGCCCCCCCCCATCCCGCCGAGCCCCCCCCCCTACCCTGCCGAGCCCCCCCCCCCCCCCCCCCCCCCACCCCCCCAGTCTGATGTTTTGAAACAGCTGGAGCCAAGGGTAGAAGACGTCATCCTCCTGTAGGGAGCTGGTGTGGTCCCCGCATGTCGGTCAGGAATTGGCCCTGCAGGGCCAGCATATTGGTCACGCAGGAGCTTCAAATATGAAGATGTTGGCGAGGAGCTATGTCTGGTGACCAAGGATCGATGGCGACATTGGGCGGGTGATGAAAAGATGCCCGGTGTCTTAAAAGCACCAGAAACTCCCATCTTTGGGCACTTTTCACCCCGGGAAAGGCCAGGGCACCCAGGGTGAGGACACATGCTGACTTTGCCAGACCTTTCATTGGGCCATGTTCTTGATCCTTGTGGACGCCTATTCTAAGAAGCTATATGTACACAGGATGACTGCTACCTCCTCGAGAGCCACTCGAAAAATTAAAAATAAAAGCAAATTACAGCAGATGCTGGAACCTGAAACCAAAGAGAAAATGCTGGAAAATCTCAGCAGGTCTGGCAACATTTATCGAGTTCAGATCACCCTTTTGTTGTGTTGGGTGTTCTGGATCCGTGGAACACATACAGGTGACCAACACTTGAAATAGTGCAACACTATTTTATTGAATCATTAACTGTTTAACATACTCTGACTGTGGGTTGACACAATACTAGCTTTAACTAAAGACCTTTGCCTTGTTCTAACCAGTCGATGCACTCAGCACATGGTGAATGTCTGTGTTGCAGGCTGTGAGCTCTGTCCTCCTAGCTAGCTGCAACTCGAATAAGCGGGATCTGATGCCCCCTGTCTTTATAGTGCGTGTACTCTAACTGGTGATTGGCTGCGGTGTTGTGTGTGTTGATTGGTCCCACTGTGTGTCCATCAGTGTGTGTCTGCACCATGATATACTGGTGTATATTATGACATCCCCCCTTTTATAAAAAAATGTACCTGTGTGGCAATAAATAGTGTATGATGAGAATGTCCCTGACTATGTGTACGTGAAATATTTACAGGACTATGTACATGAGAACTAAGCTATTTACATGGGAAGGTGCCTGGTGCAGAAAAACAGTATGCAACAAGAATAACGAGATTAACACTATATACAAACCATGTAAACGATCAAACGGAAGAACAGAACAAATCAGAAAGTCCATAAGTCCACAAAGTTCACAAATTAAGTCTCTGACGTGGGCGACGAATTCTGGTTGACCGCCTCAAGGGTGGGTCGGAGCCGCTGGCTGAGGAGCGGGCTGGACTGCGTCAGAGTGAGGCGGATGCAGAGTGACCAGGATCTCTGCATTGTCCATGGCAGGAGGGCGAGGTGACAGTGGAGGATCACTTAGTGAGCAGGGAACGAGACGAAGGGCACGGTCGATTGCGATGCAGAATGGAGCCATCCGGAAGACGAACCAGGAACGGGCAGGGGGGGGGTGCCACCTGCCGAAGGACCACAGCGGTTGCAGACCAGCCACCACCCGGAAGATGGATGTGGACGTTGTCATCTGGAGCCAGAACAGGGAGATCAGCTGCACGGGAGTCATGAGCCGCCTTGTGCTGTGCACGAGACAGCTGCATCCGTCGAAGGACCGGAACGTGGTCGAGGTCTGGGACGTGAATGGACGGCACCATCGTCCTCAGGGTGCGACCCAAGAGCAGCTGGGCTGGCTACAGGCCAGTGGGGCGGAGCGATAGGCCAGCAAGGCGAGGTAGAAATCCGACCCAGCATCGGCAGCCTTGCAGAGGAGCCGTTTGACTATGTGGACGCCCTTCTCCGCTTTGTCGTTGGATTGGGGGTACAGGGGACTGGATGTCACATGCACAAAGTTGTACCGCCTGGCAAAGTTGGACCATTTCTGGCTTGCGATGCAGGGGCCATTGTCCGACATCACCGTGGGTGGGATGCCGTGTCAAGCAAAGGTGTCCTTACAGGCACGGATGATTGCAGACGATGTGATGTCGTGCAACTGTATCACCTCCGGGTAATTTGAAAAGTAGTCCACAATCAGGACATAGTCTCTACCCAGCGCGTGGAACAGGTCGATGCCCACCTTGGTCCAAGGTGACGTGACCAACTCATGGGGCTGCAGGGTCTCACATGGTTGGGCCGGCTGGAAGCGCTGACAAGTGGGGCAGTTGAGCACGGTGTTGGCTATGTCATCATTAATGCCAGGCCAGTACACTGCCTCTCGGGCCCGTCGGCGGCACTTTTCCACGCCAAGATGGCCCTCGTGTAGCTGTTCCAGGACGAGCTGGCGCATGCTATGCGGGATGACAATGCGGTCCAGTTTCAGAAGAACCCAGTCCACTACCGCCAGATCATCTCTGACATTATAGAACTGAGGGCATTGGCCCTTGAGCCACCCGTCTGTTAGGTGGCGCGTGACACGCTGTAGCAAAAGGTCACCCGCCATCTCGCAGCGAATTTGGACGAGGCGTTCATCCGTGGCAGGTAAATTGGAGGCCACGAAGGCCACATGGGCGTCAACCTGGCAGATGAATCCCGCTGGGTCACATGGAGTGTTGACTGCCCTGGAGAAAGCGTCGGCAATGATGAGGTCTTTGCCTGGGGTGTATACCAGCTGGAAGTCGTATCGCTGGAGCTTGAGAAGAATACGCTGGAGGTGAGGCGTTATGTCGTTCAAGTCTTTCTGTATTATATTGACCAGCGGGCGATGGCCGGTCTCGACGGTGAATTGAGGAAGCCCGTACACATAATCGTGAAACTTAACCACACCGGTCAGAAGGCCCAGGCACTCCTTTTGTATCTGCGCGTAGCGCTGCTCCGTGGGGGGTCATGGCGCAGGACGCATATGCAATGGGGGCCCATGATGAGGCCTCATCGCGTTGCAGGAGCACTGCCCCAATGCCGGATTGGCTGGCATCGGTCGAAATTTTGGTCTCTTTTGCTGGATCAAAGAAAGCTAGGACTGGGGCCGTGGTCAGTTTGGTTTTGAGTTCTCTCCATTCACGCTCGTGGGCAGGGAGCCATTGGAAGTCTGTCGTCTTCCTGACCAGGTTCCTGAGAGCAGTGGTATGAGAGACGAGGTTCGTGATGAACTTCCCTAAAAAGTTGACCATGCCCAGAAATCGGAGGACCGCCTTCTTGACCTCTGGCATTTTCATGGCTGTGATAGCAGCCACCATTTTCACATCTGGCCGCACACCCAACTGGGAGATGTGGTCCCCGAGGAACTTGAGTTCCGTCTGACCAAAAGAGCATTTGGCCCTGTTGAGGCGTAGGCCCTGCTCACGTATGCGTTTGAACACGCGCTGGAGGCGACTGACATGCTCCTGCGGGGTGGTGGACCAAATGATTATGTCGACGACATAGACGCGAACACCTTCAATGCCTTCCATCATTTGTTCCATGCTCCTATGGAACACTTCTGAAGCAGATATGATCCCAAACGGTATCCTGTTGTAACAATATCTGCCAAAGAGGGTATTGAATGTACACAGTTTCCTGCTGGATTTGTCGAGCTGGATTTGCCAGAATCCTTTTGAGGCGTCGAGTTTGGTGAAGAGCGTGGCGTGAGTCATCTCGCATGTGATCTCTTTGAGCTTAGGAATTGGATAATGCTCCCTCATGATATTGCGATTCAGATCCTTGGGATCAATGCAAATTCTCAATTCGCCGGAAGGCTTTTTTACACATACCATGGAACTGACCCAGTCGGTTGGTTCCGTGACTCTGGAGGTCACTCCTTGGTCCTGGAGGTCCTGCAGCTGCTGCTTGAGGCGGTCCTTAAAGGGTGCTTGGACCCTGCGAGGTGCGTGCACCACAGGCATGGCATTCTGTTTCAATAAGATCTTGTAGGTATATGGGAGCGTGCCCATGCCTTCGAAGACGTCGTGGTGCTGGTCGATGATGGCGTCGAGTTGCGCCCTGAAGTCAGTGTCCTGAAAGGCAGACGTGTCATTAGGAAAGAGAGAGTGAACTCTCTGAACTAGGTTCAAAAGCTTGCATGCCTGCGCACCAAGCATAGAGGCTTTCGAGGAGCCCACGATTTCAAAAGAAAGGATGGCTTTGCGTGACCTGTGCGTCACTTCAAGTTGGCACGAGCCGCTGGCAGCAATGACATTGCCATTATAATCTAATAGCTGGCAGGCTGATGGAAGGATGACTGGTTTGACACAAAGGCTTTGGAAGTCTCAAATGAGATTGGCGGAGGCACCAGTGTCCAGGCGGAATCGTATTTGGCACCGGTTGATCGTCAGGGTGGCACACCACTCATCGTCTGGATTGATGCTGTATACCGACAGCGGCTTCGGGGACAGCCTGTTTTTTGTCACGATACCGACTCGAAAAGGCGCCTTCAGGTCCTCGGTGTCACTGCTGTGTGGCAGATCCGCATCGGACTCGGTGACCGTGGATTGAATTGTCCGGACATTCCTGCGAGGCTGGCTGAAGCGATATGAATTAGCAGGCTGAGCTGCTCGGCAGCAGGCAGCATAGTGGCCAAGTCTGCCACATCGTAGGCATTGTCGAGATTTGGCAGGGCATTGCTGTTTTAAATGGGTGGAGCCACAGTTGCCGCATGTCGTAGTGTCAGCGGTGCGGTCGTGCGTGGTGCGCCCCTGCGCATTACGTTCTTCAATGTCGCCGTCCCCTCGTTTGGTGCGCACAAGCGCGGGAGTCTGCGAAAAGCGCGTGAAATGGCCGCCCTCATCCAGGCTGAGGCCCTGGAGTTGCTCAGTCACTTGGACCCGTTCCGCCTCGTGGGGATCTTGCCGCGCCGTTTCAGCCGCTT
Source organism: Scyliorhinus torazame (assembly GCF_047496885.1). Lineage (NCBI taxonomy): Eukaryota > Metazoa > Chordata > Chondrichthyes > Carcharhiniformes > Scyliorhinidae > Scyliorhinus > Scyliorhinus torazame. The sequence goes on along the minus strand of NC_092712.1, from coordinate 71,846,788 downwards.
GGATGTGGGAATACCGACTCGTGGCATTTTCGTGTAAGACACAGGTCTCAATGGCGGTCGCTAGGGTGAGCTGCTTTACTTTGAGAAGCTGCTGTCGTAGGGGGTCTGACTGAACACCAAAAACGATCTGGTTGCGTATCATGGAGCCGGAGGTGGGCCCGTAGCTGCAAGACTGCGCAAGGATGCGGAGGTGTGTGAGAAAGGATCCGAAAGGTTCAGCCTTACCCTGCAAACGCTGCTGGAACACGTAGCGCTCAAAACTTTCATTCACCTCTACGCTGCAGTGAGTGTCAAACTTGAGGAGGACCGTCTTGAACTTTGTTTTATCTTCATCATCCGCAAAGGTGAGAGAATTGAAAATGTGGATGGCATGGTCTCCGGCCGTGGAGAGGAGGAGAGCAATCTTCCTGGTATCCGAGGTGTCCTCCCTGTCTGTGGCCTCAAGGAAGAGCTGGAAGCGCTGTTTGAATATCTTCCAGTTGGCCCCTAGGTTGCCGGCGATGCGGAGCGGCGGCGGCGGGCATATGTTGTCCATGTTGCAGGATGACGGAATGCTGGCGGAAGGCAGATCACTTGTGGGTAGGTCTAAGAAGTGCTAATATCCCTCAACTCCTGGTATCATGTTGTGTTGGGTGTTCTGGATCCGTGGAACACATACAGGTCACCAACACTTGAAATAGTGCAACACTATTTTATTGAATCATTAACTGTTTAACATACTCTGACTGTGGGTTAACACGTTACTAGCTTTAACTAAAGACCTTTGCCTTGTCCTAACCAGTCGATGCACTCAGCACATGGTGAATGTCTGTGTTGCAGGCTGTGAGCTCTGTTCTCCTAGCTAAGCGGGAACTCTGATGCCCCCTGTCTTTATAGTGCGTGTGTTCTCACTGGTGATTGGCTGCGGTGTTGTGTGTGTTGATTGGTCCCACTGTGTGTCCATCAGTGTGTGGCTGCACCATGATATACTGGTGTATATTATGACACCTTTGTCAAAGCTCAAAAAATGTAATTGCTTAACAGCCACGGGAGTCCGAGGTACTGGTTACCGATTGCGAAGGAGGAGTTCTGCACATATGTATGCACAAATGGGATAAGACACATCCAGACTGCCCTGCACCACCCGTCCTCAAATGGCTTGGCAGAGCATGTGGTGCAGATGGTCAAGAGGGGCATGTGGAAGCAGACCACAGGCTCCCTGGACACATAACTTGTGAAGTTCCTTTTTCATTACAGGATCATGCCGAATGTCACGACAGAGGTAGCACTGACAGAGCTGGTGATAGGCCGTCACCCCTGAACTCGCTTAAGTCAGACTTTCCCAAGTTTGGGCAGAAAGTCTGAGCTGTGGCAAGAGATGCAAAGGGGGTACCCTGACCACAGGATGGCAGGGAGAAGCTTTCAACCTGGGGTGGGGGGGCTATTGATCTCCGGAATTTCTGAGGTGGTGCCCTTTGGCTCCTGGGGATTGTGTTGGAGAAAGTAGTGCCTGTATCTCACAAGCTGAAGACCCAAGGGAAGACCTTGCATATCGACCACTTTAAAAGACGAGAACCCCGCCTGAGAGGAATCCTGGCCAGGTACGTCGACACCTCCACCGCGTCATGGGCCACTCCCTGACCAAGGAGTGCCACCCGCTCTGGTCCAAAGCCTGGACAGTCAAGATGCTGATGACTCCGGCTCGGAAATGGACACCGAAGCAACCGCCCCCATAGACAACGTCGGAGCCAAACCCGTGGCTGTATCCCTCCGGAGATCGTCTCGAAAAAGGCGCACTACAAACTGTTATATGCCATCCGACCCAGACCCGCCGCTGGCTGCAAAAGCTCCCTTCCAGCCCCAAGATCCCTGCACCCATTCCCCATTGGACGGTCAGGTCACAGGATCCTTCTGATGCACACCCCCTTAAAGGACCAGCTGTGACAATGGGCATGGGGCAGGTTGGTAGGGGAGTGGGGGGGGGGGGACGGACAATGGTGTTGGTGCATGCAAGGGCGCTGGCTTATGGACTTCCTCTTCTTTAGCTTTCAGTCACCTATTTTTCTCTTTAAGAGATGGATTGGGCTACTGGGCAGATGCAGCATTTTCTGCATCTGTGTCTATTTCCCCCAAACTTTAGATTTCTGCCCTCACTTTCCCTTTGCAGTTTGGTGGCAGAATTACAGTCACCAAAAGTTGTGGCAAATGTGTCACTGTATTTTTATGTATTCTTCTGTTTAATGTTTAAATTCATAGAATCAAGGAGGCCTGCTCCACCGTTCAACATGCTTATGGCTGATCTTCTATCTCAACGCCATATTCCAGTGCTCTGCCCATATCCCTTGACACATTTTCAGTATATTTTTTTAAACATTTAGAGTACCCAATTATTTTTTTTTCCAATTAAGGGGCAATTTAACATGGCCAATCCAGCAAACCTGCATGTCTTTGGGGTTATGGGGGTGAAACCCATGCGGACACGGGGAGAATGTGCAAACTCCACACGGACAGCGACCAAGGGCTGGGATCGAACCCGAGTCTCCAGTGCCGTAGGCAGCAGTGCCAACCACTGCACCACTGTGCCACCCTTACCTTTCGAGTCTATCTCCTTCTTAAATATTTTCAGTGATTTGGCCTCCACAGCCTACTGTGGTAGAGAATCCCCCAGCTTCACCCCCCTCTGAGTGAAGAAGTTCCTCCTCATTTCAATCCTAAAATGACCTACCCCATATCCTGAGGCTGTGACCCTTGTTCGCGACGCCCCCCCCCCCCCCCCCCCCCCTCCCCTCTCAGCCAGAGGAAACAACATCCCTGAATCCAGTCAGTCCAGCCCTGTCAGAATTTTATACGTTTCAGTTAGATCCCCTCTCACTCTTCTAAACTCCTTTAAATACAGGCCAATTCGACCCAATCTCTCCTTAAACAACAATCCCACCATTCCAAGAATGTTGGAGGAATATGGATGTTAGTCTGCAATGTTAACACATCAGAAGCAGAAGATGATTATACAATTCCCTTTTGAAAGCCACAATTGAATCTGTCTCCAGTGCATGTTGGGACTGGTTTAGCTCAGTGGGCTAAACAGCTGGCTTGGAAAGCAGAGCAAGGCCAGCAGCGCGGGTTCAATCCCCCGAACAGGCGCCGGAATGTGGCGACTAGGGGCTTTTCACAGTAACTTCATTGAAGCCTACTTGTGACAATAAGCGATTTTCATTTTTTCATTTCACTGAAGTTCTGATTTTATGGCTTAATAAAGCTTCAGAAGTTTACATAAATAGGTCCCAGGTTGGATTGAGTGGCGTATTGCTGCTTTTGTTATGCCAATTGAGCGTCTCCTTCATGTGAAGTAGGCCCTGTAAAGATGGCCTGGTGTGCAGAAGTGGCTTCCTGATTGGAAAATTTGAGTTTTCATTTGGTTATTCGATTGCTTGTTCAAGATTTTCCTTGGTGCATTCATTTTTATTGGTGTTGCTGTGCAAAACGTTAATTTCTAGCGTGTTATTCAGTAGCCATATTGCTTCCAATAAATAAAGTAGCATTTATTTATCTTGCAGGAACAGAGTGAGCAAGTTGTGAATGGTTATGATGATTCCAATAGGGCTCCAAATTTGGACGAGGAAGAATAGTTTCGAAGGGGAGGTGAAAAGCAGGCGTGGCTACACCTCACTTGTTCAGAATGCAACCAACTTAATTGCTGGGGCCAGCATTTACTTCATTTCAGCATGGCTATGATAACCGCCTGGAGACCAACCTGCGGATTATTTGAACAACATAGATAGTTCTTCCTCAGGTCACTGGGGAATGTATTTTTACATTGCTGGATCCTTCCAAACCATTGGCAGCAATGTGAAATGAAAATCGTTTATTGTCACAAGTAGGCTGCAAATGAAGTTACTGTGAAAAGCCCCTAGTCGCCACATTCTGGCGCCTGTTCGGGGAGGCTGTTACGGGAATCGAACCGTGCTTCTGGACTGCCTTGGTCTGCTTTCAAAGCCAGCGATTTAGCACTGTGCTAAACAACCCCTGACGGATCAATCGATCTAGCATTGAGAAAAAGACGAAGTGCGAGGGTTAAAGGTTCATCACTATCTCTGTCCTAAGAAACTATGCAGTTTGAGACATGGCATCAAGCTAAGGCTCCAGATGCCACTGCTGGTATTAATCCAGAGTTGGGCGTGGCGTGCACGGCAAGCAAAACTGTGCATCCAGCTTGTCACCTCCGTGGGATCAAAAGTACTCGGTGTTTCATCGCAAGACTGGACATTCCTCCGTTAAACCCCACCCCTCCCGCCCCGTCCCCGCCCCTTTCCTGAACCTGCCCAAACTGTCCCGACCCAATACCCCAGACTTAATTTTCCCTGGGGACCCATGGGCCTTGGTCTTCTTGTTCCTCTGCAGTCCCGGCAGTGGCCACTGATGCCTTCTTGGCACTGCAGGGACAGATGGAGTTGCTGACCAATCAGATTGGTGGGTAGTTCCAGAGGGCAGGATTTCCTCCACAATGAGGGGCAGAAGTCTCACTCAGCCTCACTAGTCTATACCACAGCGTTTTACAGCTGTGGGGCAGGTCAGTATGGAGAATGTCGGCTCCATACTGACATTGTTTGAGCACTTTAGTGAAGAGGCTCCTGGGACAATATCTGGTGCGTACCATACACGTGCTGTGGTACATCAGGTGGAGGTAGGAACCCCCGAGAGGGTGGACGGTCGGAGGACGACCTGAACCCAGGATGAGCCCAACTGCCTGCAGGGGCAGGAGGCTGTGCTGGTCAAGTGTGCCACCCAGGCCAACACCGCACGGGTGGTGTCCAAAGTGGAGGCCTTGGGTGCGAGTGTATCGGCCATGGCTCAGGATATCCAGTGCCTGATGTACTCTGTGCGGGTGGTGGCCGAGGCACAGGACAGGACGGCCATGGCACAGGCAGCCATTTACCAGGGCCACTTGGGCATTGCAGCGACGCTCCAGAGCTTGGCACAATCACAGTGGGCCATGGCTGCGTGCGTTGACAGCATTGACTGGGCGCTGGCTGAACTGAACCAGTCACAGAGGGACCTGGCACAGTGACTGTGCCCCATGGCCGCATGCATGGAGAAGCTGGTTGATATGAGAGAGGTCCTCCAGGATTGGCAGTGCCAGGTGATTGTAGAGCCCCCAGAGCTCACTCCGGCTCCAACCCTATCCCATAGAATAGCCTGGGGACCATCGGGCACCTCGAGGGAGAAGGAGGTAGATGCCAACCATGCCTGGTTGGATACCAAGATCCATGCTCTGTAGGGGGTGAAAGGCAGACATGTTAGTCTGGCGGTTACCCCCCGTGCCTAACCAGGTCCAATGGACGACACATTGGCCCTGTCTTGCACTGCAGCCCCTGCCCCCGCGTGACCCCCTCCCCTCCCATCCCCACACCATCAGTCTCCAGGACACGTGACCCTCCACACTACACCCTGGCCCTGTTGGTGCCTGGCACAGGAGGTCATCTGACTCCGGCACCCGTCCCTGCCGGCAGGGACACAGGAGGGTAGCGCTACCCTTGCCAACGCTATGTTCTGCAGCCCCTGTCCTGCGCCCTCCCGTGAGATCTACTGTGTGCGTCCGCCTTGGGTGGATCCGTCAGTTGCCCCGCCAGCAGGGTGGCGCTTGGTTGTGGGGCGGCAGAGTGGGGGCTGTTGGCTCCTCATGGGCAGTCTTGGGGGCATCTATAGGGTCGGTGGCGCTCTGCGCAACTGCGGTTCATGGTGGGCGGTCAGTGGGGTGCACTGTAAAATGGCTGCCCTGCAGGCCACGGCAATGGTGGTCTGTACCTGGATATTCCAGTCCTGGAGTGTCACCCTGACCCCATGGACCATCCACTTGTCGCCCACCGCTACTCTCCCTGGCCTGGCCCTGGCGGTCCCCCCCCACCCCTCACCCCACCCCTCACCCCACCCCTCCCCTTACCCCACCCCTCCCCTCCCTCCCCAGCCAGCAGTTGCGCCTTTCAGAAAAATCTTTATTTATTAGTGTCACAAGTAGGCTTACATTAACACTGCAATGAAGTCACTGGGAAAAGCCCCTAGTCGCCATATTTCGACACCTGTTCGGGTACACTGAAGGAGAATTCAGAAAATCCAATTCACCTAACAGCACGTCTTTTGGGACTTGTGGGAGGAAACTGGAGCACCCGAAGGAAACCCACACAGACTCGGGGAGAACATTGGATTGGATTTGTTTATTGTCACGTGTACCGAGGTACAGTGAAAAGTATTTTTCTGCGAGCAGCTCAACAGATCATTAAGTACATGAGAAGAAAAGGGAATAAAAGAAAGTACATAATAGGGCAACACAACAGATACAATGTAACTACATAAGCACTGGCATCGGATGAAGCATACAGGGTGTAGTGTTAATGAGGTCAGTCCATAAGAGGGTCATTTAGGAGTCTGGTGACAGTTGGGAAGAAGCTGTTTTTGAGTCTGTTCGTGCATGTTCTCAGACTTCTGTATCTCCTGCCCGATGGAAAAAGTTGGAAGAGTGAGTAAGCCAGGTGGGAGGGATCTTTGATTACGCTGTTCGCTTTCCCCAGGCAGCGGGAGGTGTAGATGGAGTCAATGGATGGGAGGTAGGTTTGTGTGATGGACTGGGCGGTGTTCATGACTCTCTGAGGTTTCTTGCGGTCCTGGGCCGAGCAGTTGCCATACCAGGCTGTGATGCAGCCCAATAGGATGCTTACTATGGTGCATCTGTAAAAGTTGGTAAGGGTTAATGTGGACATGCCGAATTTCCTTAGTTTCCTGAGGAAGTATAGGCGCTGTTGTGCTTTCTTGGTGGTAGCGTCGACGTGGGTGGACCAGGACAGATTTTTGGAGATATGCACCCCTAGGAATTTGAAACTGCTAACCATCTCCACCTCGGCCCCTTTGACGCTGACAGGGGTGTGTACAGTACTTTGCTTCCTGAAGTCAATTACCAGCTCTTTAGTTTTGCTGGCATTGAGGGAGAGATTGTTGTCGCTACACCACTCCACTAGATTCTCTATCTCCCTCCAGTATTCTGACTCGTCGTTATTCGAGATGCGGCCCACTATGGCCGTATCGTCAGCAAACTTGTAGATGGAATTGGAACCAAGTTTTGCCACGCAGTCGTGTGTGTACAGGGAGTAGAGTAGGGGGCTAAGTACGCAGCCTTGCGGGGCGCCGGTGTTGAGGACTATTGTGGAGGAGGTGTTGTTGTTCATTCTTACTGATTGTGGTCTGTTGGTCAGAAAATCGAGGATCCAGTTGCAGAGTGGGGAGCCAAGTCCTAGGTTTTGGAGCATTGATATGAGTTTGGCTGGGATTATGGTGTTGAAGGCAGAGCTGTAGTCAATAAATAGGAGTCTAATGTAGGAGTCCTTGTTTTCGAGATGCTCTAGGGATGAGTGTAGGGCCAGGGAAATGGTGTCTGATGTGGATCGGTTGCAGCGGTATGCGAATTGCAGTGGATCAAGGCGTCTGGGAGTATGGAGGTGATGTGCTTCATGATCAACCTCTCAAAGCACTTCATTACGACTGAAGTCAGGGCCACTGGTCGATAGTCATTGAGGCACATTGCCTGGTTCTTCTTTGGTACCGGGGCAGCACGGTAGCATTGTGGATAGCACAATTGCTTCACAGCTCCAGGGTCCCAGGTTCGATTCCTGGCTTGGGTTACTGTCTGTGCGGAGTCTGCACATTCTCCCCGTGTGTACGTGGGTTTCCTCCGGGTGCTCCTGTTTCCTCCCACAGTCCAAAGATGTGCGGGTTAGGTGGATTGGCCATGCTAAATTGCCCATAGTGTCCAAAATTGCACTTAGTGTTGGGTGGGTTACTGGGATATGGGGATAGGGTGGAGGTGCGGACCTTGGATGGGGTGCTCTTTCGAAGAGCCGGTGCAGACTCGATGGGCCGAATGGCCTCCTTCTGCACTGTAAATTCTATGAAATTCTTCTATGATGGTGGTCTTCTTGAAGCAGGTGGGGCCCTCGGAGTGGAGTAGGGACAGGTTAAAGATGTCCGCGAATACTTCTGCCAGCTGGTCCGTGCAGGCTCTGAGTGCACGACCAGGAATCCCATCCGGGCCCGTCGCCTTCCGAGGGTTCACTTTCAGGAAGGCCAATCTGACTTCGGAAGCCGTGATGGTGGGTATGGGTGAATTATGGGCTGCTGGGGCACTCGACAGCGGATTATTGGTTACCTGCTCGAACCGAGCATAGAGTTCATCTGGGAGGGGTGTGCTGCTGCAAACTCCGCACAGACAGTGAGCCTACCTCCTCCCTCTCCCTCAGCAGCCATGGTGCCTGTTCCCACTTGCGGTAGCAAGTGAACCTTGCCGCCTGTGATTCCTCCAAGTGGAGGCAGAGCATTGCTGGAAGCCCAGAGAATACCGGCATTGGCCCGTTAATGATATGCCAATGCCGGTATTCAATGCCGTGCAATTTGAATGCCCCTGCCAGCGTGCGGTGTAGAGTGCATTTGGGCCACTGTCGAGGCTCTGGAGCATGGCATTCCGTGGGGCCCCTGGCACTGACCTCAATTTTCGGCTGGGGTACGATTCTCCACTAATCGTGCTTCGCAATTCCAGCATCACTGAAAGGAGAATCCCACGCATAGTCTTTTCTTAAGGCTAATCGTTGGTCACTTAACTTTAAATGGCCGCATTCCTTTAATGTTCCCCAGCAGCCCTTTAAAGGTTGCTGCTGTGTGGAGTTTCCTTCCAAAGATGTGCAGGTTAGGTGGATTGGCCATGCTAAATTGCCCATAATGTCCTGGGATATGCGGCTAAGGTGGATTGACCATGCTAAATTGCCCCTTAGTGTCCTGGGATATGCAGATTAGGTGGGTATATGGGGTTGCGGGGATGGAGCTAGGGAGTTGGCAGAGGTAGGATACTCTTTCAGATGGTTTGTGCAGACTTGATGGGCCGAATGGCCTACACCTGCACTGTAGTGATTCTATGATTTTTGTGACCCTAAACTTGGTTTTATGGCCTTTACCTTTTCTTCTTTAGAATAGCCTCTTCAACCATTCTCCTATCCTATTGGGTTGAGAGATAGTTACTTTTAGTAACTATCCGTCAATAATTTTTTTTTCTTTTGTTTTCTGAAAAATTTAGAGTACCCAATTCATTTTTTCCAATTAAGGGGCAATTTAGCGTGGTCAATCCACCTACCCTGCACACTTTTGGGCTGTGGGGGCGAAACCCACGCAAACACGGGAGAATGTGCAAACTCCACACGGACAGTAACCCAGAGCCGGGATCGAACCTGCAACCTCGGCGCCATGAGACAGCAGTGCTAACCACTGCACCACCGTGCTGTCCTACTATCCATCAATAATGTGGCATTCAGATTGTTTGCACTCATACAACAGTGACTAAACTTCAAAAATACTTAATTGGCTGTGAGGCAAAGGAGATCTCGGTTTGCACCATATGAATGCAAACCTTTATAACTTTTCACCTTTTTAGACCTATAACTACTTTCAAGTGATGTCCCTCAGAGGTGATTTAATTCAAGATAATTTTTCTATGTTCCCTTCCATTTGTGCCTGCCTCTAATATTTTCTCCACCCCAATCTCCTTATTTTTCTCATAATTAAACTACATGTCCAGCTATCTCATTTTTTTGGATTCGGATTTGTTCATTGTCACGTGTACCAAGGTACAGTGAAAAGTATTGTTCTGCGTACAGTTCAGTTTTTAATGAATTTAGAGTACCCAATTCTTTTTTATTTCTATTTAAGTGCCAATTTAGCGTGGCCATTCCACCTACCCTGAACATCTTTGGGTTGTGGGCGTGAGACCCACGCAGACACGGGGAGAATGTACAAACTCCACACGGACAGTGACCCGGGGCATGGATCGATCCCGGATCCTCAGCGCGTGAGGCAGCAGTGCTAACGACTGTCCAACTACCTCAATTGAAAACAGGTTCCCAAATCTAATCTCTTTTCTTTCAGAAGCTAATTATTAGGCAGCTTCAAATAAATACATTTTTCGAAACAAAAAACTCCTGGGCTATTCTGGAGGAACTCTCGTTCAGCGGGAAAACAAGCACTTTAGAATCTCTTCATCCCGGGAATTGCTGCGAGCTGTAATTGTGTCTCATTAATGGTTATAGTAATGCAGGAGAACTATGAAGAAGTGGCCTGAGCAATGAATGGGCCAGTTAATCAGCAAACAATAGACAAGGCTCAGGAGCCATTAGCCCAAAAGGAAGTGTTGCTATTGTCACAAGCACTAAGAATGCATACAGAGAAGCTTAATCTGAGGCTTCTCCGGTAAGAGTAAATTGACGAGATTTTGGTTTAACTGTGATGTTGGTGGAATCCTCTGTAATTGATTTGTGTTTACAAACCTCTTAGGATTTCCACGTGCGTGTATTCCTAAACATAAAAATCCCCCAGATCTGTGAATAAAATTTGAGTTTCCCCTTTTCCTGTCAATTAATCTCGTGAGTCATTTATTTTTAAAGCAGGAATTGTGTCTCTTCCGTGTTGCATATGGATTGCTTGTTTTCCCAAACGAATGGATTTTTGAAAGAAAATTGTAAACATTATTCTGCGTTGTGAGATAAAGCAACAATGGCAATCATCAGAACAGTAAACAAGTTGTGCTGGGTGTTCTAATTAAGTCATTAGGTTGACAGAGGGTGACAGCAAACTGCGTCTTAAACAAACGTGAGATTTAAAGGCCCTTTCCCTTCCGATGGTCACATTTTGAGCGTTATTGAGAGAAAAAACAGTCGTGTTAAACGCATAAAGTGTAATTTTCTACTGATTGAAGCAAGGAAATGAAAGATTTCTGCGTTGACCAAATTCATTTAATGAGCTTTAATTTAAAGCTGCCCGCAAGTGTTAGAATTTTACTTGTCAACATATTACTCAGAATGAAACAATGAAAGTCCTTCAAAAAGATTTAGTCCACCAGTTACGTTGCCTGTAAATTCACCCACTGACCCCCCACCCCCACCACCAACTGTAGCTTGTCCCAAGCCAAATCGCCCCCAGGGTTTCCCTGCTTTAGACCTGAGGCTGTATCCTCCAATCTCCCTTTAAGGCCTCCAAGCTCGCCTCAGTACCAGGCTAAAATAAAAGCAAATTACTGTGGTGCTGGAATCTGAAACAAAAACAGAAAATGCTGGAAAATCTCAGCAGGTATGACAGCATTTGGGGAAAGATAAGGGAGCTAATGTTTCGAGTCTCAAGGGTGTCATAGTGGCGCAGTGGTTAGCATTTCTGTCTCACGGCGCCAAGGTCCCAGGTTCTATCCCGGCTCTGGGTCACTGTCCATGTGGAATTTGCACATTCGCCCCATGTTTGTGTGGGTTTGACACCCACAACGCCAAACGATGTGTAACGTAGGTGGATTGGCCATGCTAAATTGCCCCTTCATTGGAAAAAAGAATTGGGTACTCTAAATTTCCTTTAAAAATGTTTAGAATCTGGATGACTCTGTCACAGCTAGAGACAACTGGGAATAGGACGAGATTTATACTTTGGTGGATGTGCCCCCCACTTCCACCTCTCGGGGGGGGGGGCAGAGAGCGTGGATCGGTGGGGCTGGAGAGAGGGCCAATGATAGGTGGAGATTGACAAAGATTTTTTAGAATAAATTTAGAGTACCCAATTCATTTTTTCCAATTAAGGGGCAATTTAGCGCGGCCAATCCACCTACTCTGCACATCTTTGGGTTGTGGGGCGAAACCCACGCAAACACGGGGAGAATGTGCAAACTCCACACGGACAGTGACCCAGAGCCGGGATCGAATCTGGGACCTCGTAGCCATGAGGCTGCAATGCTAACCACTGCGCCACCGTGCTGCCAGGAGATTGACAAAGATGTTGTGGACTAAAAGCCAGAGGGAAAAATGGTTCAATGGAAGAATGCAAATAAATTGGTGGAAATAAAAATGGGGTGAAGGTGGGGGAGAGAGTTCACAGTCTGAAATTGCTGAATTCAATGTGAAGTCCAGAATGCTGTAACGCGACTAATCGGAAGATGAGATGCTGCTCCTCCAGTTTGCCCTGGGCTTCATTAGAACATTGCAGCAGACCAAGGGCGGACATGTGGTCTTGACAGCAGCACAGTACCAGGCCTCTGATTTTGCCAAGAGTTTGGTCATCTGGAAGAAGGTGCAGTGGCTGTTCACTTGTCTCTCACCACCTCACTCTCAGCACAGACCCACTCCTGCTCCTCCCCTATGAGATCCAGGGCTCTCTCCTCGAAAAGAGTCAGGATCCTCTTGGGTGTCCCACCAGCCATCTTCTCTCGCTTGCGGCAGTTGTGGGCAAGCTTCGCTTGCAGGAACATAAATGGGGATGATGTTATCAGGCTGACTGGTGAGTCAGATGAAACCTGGCATGTGTGGACATGGCATGTGAGCAGTTAGGGGCTGTGAGGAGAGGAATCCCAGGGAGGTGAGGATGTTTGTCGGAGGTCGGGTGCTGGGGCCCTGCTAAGGTGGCGGCACATGGGGTCGAGGTTACATTCTGAGGGGTGATAGCAAGTTGGGGTGCAGAGACGATACAGGGATCACTTACCCTGGTAAAACAGAGTAGGTTGTTCATCTTCATATGTCATTGCAGCCCCGTCCGCTTGTGGAGGGTACCGGCACTCACCAGTGCTGCCACTGTCTCCCAAGCGGGGTTCATGATCTTGCTGTAGGGCCTCCTGTCCGCCTGAGTGTAGATTGTTCCCCATCTCCCTTCCATGGCATCCAACGTTCTAGTGAGCGTCCCCCTGTGAAGTGTGAAGGTGACTTCCTCGCTGCCAGCCTTGTGGCTGAATAAGAACATGTACTGTGGAACCATTTAAATGCAGCACCCCCTTGACCTAAGTGCTCTGATGATGCCCGGGACATGCAAATCAGATGCTTCGTGCCACAGGTGCAGTGTTTTTCACATGGGGACATTCTTTTCAAAGTGCCTCAAAATTGCAGTCCGGATAATGCCAATGGGATTCGCACCTGTTTTCGCACCGAAGTTACTCTTGGCCAAAGTTTAAGAACATTTCACCCACTATTTCAGGGAGGTGGAGGCAGTGGTGTAGTGTTATTGTCACCGGACTAGTAATTGAGAGACTGCTCTGGGGTCCCACATTCAAACCTCGCCACTGCAGATGGTGAAATTTGAATCCAGCAAAAATCTGGAATTAAATGTCTAGTGATAACCATTGTCAATTTTTGTAAAAACCCATCAGGGTCACTAATACCCTTTACAGAAGGAAATCTGCCATCCTTATCTGGTCTGGCCTATATGTGATTCCAGACCCACAGGAATAATGGTCGACTCTTAACTGACCCTCAAAGGTAATAAATGCTGGCACAGCCTGCGATGCCCACGTCTCTTGAATTAAAACAAAAATTCCTTAGCCACCTCCTTTAGTCTCCTGGGTGGTAAATTATCAGGTCCTGGGGATTTATCAGCTTCATAACTGTTGCACTGCATACATTAATTCCTTAAATAGTAGCCGTTGCCTACCCACCATCATGCCTTTTAATTGAAGTTCCGCAATCTCTCAGGGGAGAGAAGAGTGGGTCTAAGACTAGTAATGTAAACTTAAATAAGAGCAATTATGATGAGGGTACGAAAAAAGAGTTAGTTAAAGTGAACTGGCAAATTAAATTAACGTATCGGTCAATAGAGATGCAGTGGCAGACATATAAGGGGACATTTCAGAGTACACAATATAGAAACATTCCAATGGGAAATAAAAATTCCAAGGGGAGGACCCGCAATTCACGGTTAACTAAAAATGTTAAAGATAGTATCAAACTTAAGGAAACAGCATTGAATTGTGCAAAGTTATGCAGCAGGTCAGAAGATGGGACAGAAATGAAAAAGAAACAGCAAAGAATAACGAAAAGATTAACAAAGAAGGAAAAAATTAGAGTACAAGGGAAAGCTAGCTAGAAATAGAAAAACAGATAGTAAAAGTTTCTATTGATATTTAAAAAAGAAGAGTAAAAAATTTTAGTGTTGGTCCTATAAAAAGTAAGTCTGGGCAATTAATCATGGAAAATAAGGAAATGGCAGATGAAGTGAACAGATATTTTGCTTCGGTCTTCACTAAAGAGGATATAAGTAACATCCGAGAAATAATTGTCAATCAGGAAATGAAAGGAAGAGAGGAATTCAAAAAAATTGCAATCACTATGGAAGTGGTACTAAGCAAATTGTTACAGCTCTGGTTAATGTTGGACTCCATTCCTGGTCTTAAATAAGTAACTAATGAGATAGCTGAGGCATTGTTTTAAATTTTCCAAAATTCCCTAGATTCGGGGAAAATTCCATTAGATTGAAAAATTCAAAAAGGGAAGGAAAAAGAAAGCCGGAAACTGCAGGCTGATTAGCTTAATATCTGTCATAAGGAAAAACTTAGAAGCTATTATTAAATGTTTTATAGCAGGGGACTTTGAAAGAAATTCACGGTAATCAGGCAGAGTCAACATGGTTTGTGTAAGGGAAATCACGTTTAACCAGTTTGTTGCAGTTCTATGAAGAAGTAACATGTGCTGTGGATAAAGGGGAACCGGTGAATGTACTGTACTTAGACTTCAGCAAGGCTAAACTGTAACATTAAAGTTGATAAACTGTAACATTAAAGTTTATTGCAGAAAATAAAAATTAATCCTATAGGGGTAACATATTGACATGGATAATAAATAAATAATCTTTATTATTGTCACAAGTAGGCTTACATTAACACTGCAATGAAGTTACTGTGAAAATCCCCCAGTCGCCACACTCCGGCGCCTGTTAGGGTGCACTGAGCGAGAATTCAAAATGTCCAATTCACCTAACAGCACATCTTTCAGGACTTGTGGGAGGAAATCGGAGCACCCGGAGGAAACCCACGCAAACACGGGGAGAACGTGCAGACTCTGTGACCCAAGCGGGAATCGAACCTGGGACATTGGCGCTGTGAAGCAACAGTGCCAACCACTGTGCTACCGTGACACCCATAGGAGATTGGTTAGCTATCAGGAAACAGAATCAGCAAAAATAGATAATTTTCTGCCTGGCAAAATGCAACAAGTGGTGTTCCTTAGGGATTAGTGCTGGCGACCAACTGTTTACGACTTATATAAATGACTTGGGTGAAGGGACCGAAGGTTGCTAAATTTGCTGATGACAGAAAGATAGGTAGGAAAGTAAGTTGTGGAAAGGACACGAGGGGCTGGATTCTTCGATCCCCCAGCTGCGTGTTTCGCTGCGGTGCTCTGTTCGCTGCTGGTGGGATTTTCTGTTTCCACCGCTGTCAATGGAACTTCTCATTGAATACACCCCACACCACCAGGAAGCCTTTGGTGGGATCCACTGCCGACAGGAACAGAGAATCCCAACGGCTGGAGAATTCCGGCCAAAGCGACTACAAAGGGACATAGGTAGGTTAAGTGACTGGGCAAAGATCTGGCACATGGAGTATAGTGTGGGAAATGTGAAACTGTCAATTTTGGCAAGAAGAATTAAAAAGAAGCTTATTACCTAAATGGTGAGAGATTGCAGAGTTCTGAGATGCAGATGGATCTGGGTGTCCTAGTGCATGAATCGCAAAAGGTTAGTGTGCAAGTACAGCAAGTAATTGGGAAAGCTATTTGAACGTCATCATCTATTGCAAGGGGAATTGAATACAAATGTAGGCAGGTTGTAATGCTTCAGGTATGCAGAGTACTTGTGAGACCACATTTGGAGTACTGTGTACAGGTATTGGTATCCTTACTTAAGGAAGGATTTAAATCCGTTGGCAGCAGTTCTGAGAAGGTTTACTGGACTGTTACCTGGAATGGATGGGTTATCTTATGAGGAAAGATTGGACAGGCTAGGCTTGAATCCACTGCCGTTTAGAAGAGTAAGAGGTGACTTGATTGAAACATACAAGATCCTGAGGGGTATTGACAGGTGGATGTGGAAATGTTTTCTCCTCTTGCGGGAGGATCTGGACCTCAGAGTAAAATACGGAGTCACTCATTCAAGGCAGAGATGAGGAGAATTTTTTTCTCTCAGAGGTTCGTGAGACTCCTGAACTTGCTTCCTCAAAGGGTGTTGAAAACAGAGCCTTTCAATATTTTTAAGACAGAGCTAGATGGATTTGTGATAAGCAAGAGGGTGAAAAGTTATCGGGTGTAGGTTGGAGAATATGGAGTTGAGGTTGGAATATGGAGTTGAGGTTGGAATATAGAGTTGAGGTTGGAATATGGAGTTGAGGTTGGAATATGGAGTTGAGGTTGGAATATGGAGTTGAGGTTAAATCAGACCCGTCATGAACTATTAAATGGCAGGAGAGGTTCGAAGGGCTGAGTGGCCTACTCCTTCTCCTAATTGGCATGTATGTATGTACGACCCCTGGTTCACCAGAGCACCCGGAGGAAACCCACGCAGACACAGGAAGAACGTGCAGACTCCGCTCAGACAGTGACCCAAGCCAGGAATCGAACGTGGGACCGTTGTGCTGTGAAGCAACAGTGCTAACCACTGTGCTACCGTGCCACCCAGCTTCTTAGACCTTCACTTCCTTCCTAATGTACAGAGCCCAGAACCAGACACAATATTCCAGCTGAAGCTAAACCAGTGTTTTATTCAGGTTTATTATAACACACTTGCTTTTTTATTTCTGTGCCCCTATTTTCCAAAACCCAAGATCCCATGGGCGGGATTCTCCGACCCTGCATCGGGTCGGAGAATCGCCGGGGGGGGCGGGGGGGTGTGCAAATCACTCAACGCCGCTCCGACGCTGGTCGCCTGTGTTGTTGTCGCGGTGTGCCGCCGTTCGGGGGCTGCTCAACACGGCCGCGCCCCCCCCCAGCGATTCTCCCCGCGCGATGGGCCGAGGGGAGTGCCTGCCGAGTTCAGCTGTGTCCCGCCGGCGCTGTTCTCGCGTGGCCCTACCAGGCGGGACCATGGCGTTCATGCTGTGGGGGGCGGCCTGGTGGGGGGGAGGGGCGATCCGACTCCGGGGGGGCTTCCACGGTGGCCTGGCCCACGATCGGTGCCTACCGATCGGCGGGTGGGCTTATCCCGGTGGGGGCCTATGGTCCTCCGTGCCGGGCCACTGTAGGTCTCCACCATGTTGCGTCGGGGCCGGCGCGGGGACGGCAACCCACGCACATGTGCGAACTCGCGCCGGCCATGGCACGCATGTGCGAACTCGCGCTGGCCATGCTGGCGCCTGTTTCGGCAGCTGGAGCAGCGTGAGGCTCTCCAGTGCTGTGCTGGCCACCTGTGCGGCGCAGGATCGCTGATCCTAGAGGCCAGGTGATGCCGTCATAAAATGCTCCGGCGTCAACACTTAGCCCCAGGATGGGAGAATCCCACTGCATGTGTTTTATTAGCTGTTTTCTCATCCTGTCCTGCCACCTTCAATGATTTGTGTACATATAACTCCAAGTTCCGCTGCTTCTCCACAACCTTTAGAATTGGACCCTTTATTTTTTATCACTTCTCCTCATGCTTCCGACCAAATGTATCACTTCACACATCTCTGCATTAAATATCTTGAGCCCTGTCTCCACCCATTCCACAGCCTGTTTGTGTCCTCTTGATGTTTATCAGAATCTTCCTTACAGTTCACAATAGGTCCAAGTTTTGTGTCATCCTTGCAATTTTTCAAAATATACCCAGCACATCCATGTCAAGGCCATTAATCTGTATTAAGGCAAGCTGCATTCCTAACACTGACCTCTGGGGAACTCCACTACTTCCTCCCATGCAGAAACTATCATCGCACGGTTTTATGCATTGAATTCTACAAGCAATTTCCCAAGCCCAGTTGTATTTCGCCCCTATTTCCCTCCCTTCACAAGTGGTTTCAAATTCTAAATTCTAAGAGCATTTGTCACCACAAACATTCCATTTCATAGATAGAATTTACCATGCAGAAGGAGGCCATTCGGCCCGCCGAGTCTGCACCGGCTCTTGGAAAGAGCACCCTACCCAAGGTCCACAGCTCCACCCTATCCCCATAACCCAGTAACCCCACCCAACACCTAAGGGCAATTTTGGACACTGAGGGCAAGTTTTAGCATGGCCAATCCACCTAACCTGCACATCTTTGGACTGTGGGAGGAAACCGGATCACCCGGAGGAAACCCACGCACACACGGGGAGGATGTGCAGAAGGTGACCCAAGCCGGAATTGAACCTGGGACCCTGGAGCTGTGACGCAATTGTGCTATCCACAATGCTACCGTGCTGCCCTAATTTGTGGACCTAATAGGGCCAACTTCTGTGAAGCATATGATTGCACAGTCAGGACTGGGTTGTGTTCACACCCGTCTGCTCCATTTGGCTGGGAAACACAACAGTAAGATATTAATGTTCAGTTGAGGATCCATGACAAAATAAGGGGCAGCACGGTAGCACAGTGGTTAGTACAGTTGCTTTACAGCTCCAGGGTCCCAGGTTCGATTCCCAGCTTGGGTCACTGTCTACGCGTAGTCTGCACGTTCTCCCTGTGTCTGCGTGGGTTTCCTCCGGGTGCTCCGGTTTCCTCCCACAGTCCAAAGATGTGCAGGTTACGTTGATTGGCCATGCTAAATTGCCCTTAGTGTCCAAAAAAGGTTAGGTGGGTTTACGGGTGTGGGCTTAAGTGGGGTGCTATTTCCAAGGGCCGGTGCAGACTCGATGGGCCGAATGGCCTAATTCTGCACTGTAGATTCTATGAACCTTTGGGTTTCTGACCTTTGTCGGCCTCGCAGTTGTGAGTGGAGCCATAGATTAAAATTCTGCCTCTTATACCATACCCTCCTCCTCCGTCAGAGCATTTAATTATTTCTGAAACAATTCTAGGGCTTTTGCCGCCACCATTTCACCTGGAAGCAAATTTCCTGATACCTGTCCTAAAACTTTGCTCCTTTAGCATAGATCATAGAATTTATGTACCAGCATGTACCAATGTCCCCTTGTCCTGTCAGTTTAATTTGAAGTAATATTCTGGGCTAATGTTTTTCACTCCCTTGACAACCTCTCAGGTACTTCCTATTTTTAACCTATGTTTCTCAGCCTTTTAACAGAACTCCTACTGTTGATCTTGGGGATTGGCCTCCTGGCTCATCTCTACACTCTCTCTACTTGAACGCCCATTCTTGTTCCGAGGCAACCACAATTGAATGAACCATTCAAGGTATGGCCTGACCAGAACAACATAAATTGATCATTACCTTCTTTAACTCAAATTTATCCTTAGCTATTTGAGCACGAGTCACGGAATACTTGTATCATGTGTTTTACCTTCCTGTTTGACACTGCAATAACTTTCATATGCCATTGTTATGACCGCATACATACCTTACCTATCTTATTCTATACTTCCTGAGATGCATTTTCTGAGCCCATTGACCTTTTTAATTTGGAATTATTGCAAATTTGGCCACACAAGAACACAAAGAGTAGCAGCAAGAGTAGACCGCATGGTCTATTGAGCCTGCTCCGCTGTTCAATATGATCATGGCTAATCTTGGGCTTCAACTCCATTTTCCCGCCGGTTCCCCATATCCCTTAATTCCCCGAGAGAACAAAAACCTGTCTATCCTGACCTTAGATGTATTCAATGATGGAGCACCCACACCCCTCTGGGGTACAGAATTCCAATAATTCACAACAGATTTTTCAGTTAATTAATAGCACAGTGTTGCATTGTCAGAGGTGCAATCTTTTGAATGGGATGTTTAACTGGGTCCCATCTGCGGTGGATGTAAATAATTCCACGGTATTATTTCAAAGAAAATCAGGGGAGTTTTCTCCTGCGTCCTGGTTAATAATTATCTCACATCCAGCGCTACTATCAGATTATCTGGTCATTATCACACAGCTGTCCGTGAGACTTTGCTGGTTGCAAATTGGTTGTCAAGTTTCCATGGCACTTCTAAAGTACTTAATTGTCTATAAAGTGTTTTTGGATACCTAGAATTTGTGGCACAAGATAGGTGCAAATCTTTCTTTCTTTGGCTTCTGGCCTAAACTCACAACTAATTCATAAAGAGCCGCAATGCAGTTTTCACATTGTTACCCGACATTTCACCCGTGACTGCTGAAGTTCCCCAATGATTTGGGCAGCTCTGACATTGTGAAAGATGTTATATAATGGGGGCCGGTTTAGCTCAGTTGGCTCAACAGCTGGATGGTGATGCTGGGCATAGACCTGCAGTGCAGGTTCAATTCCCGGACTGGCTAAGATTATTCATGAAGGCCTCGCCTTCTCAACCATGTGAAGTGTGATGTTTCTTAGGCTAAATTACCACCAGTCAGCTCTTCCCCTCAAAGGGAAAAGCAGCCAATCATAATAATAATCTTTATTAGTGTCACAAGTAGGCTTACATTAACACTGCAATGGAGATACTGTGAAAATCCCCATGTCGCCCACATTCCGGTGCCTGTTTGGGTACACAGAAGGAGAATTCAGAATATCCAATTCACCTGACTCGCACGTGTTTTTGGGACTAGTGGGAGAAAACCAGAGCACCCAGAGGAAACCTTTGCAGACTCAGCACAGATAGTGACCCAAGCTGGGAATTGAACATGGGTCCGTGGCGCTGTGAAGCAACAGTGCTACTGTGCCAACCTGGGACTATAGTGACTTTGTATAAATACAGATCCCTTCTTTCCTTCTGGCCTTTATGGAACTTCATGTGGCATCAGTCAAGGCCTGCTATCAGCTTTGGAAAGTGTGAGATATAGAGGAACAGTGAATGTACAATTTAGATGACACAATAAGGTGCAATGCAAATACAGATGTTTCTTTTCTTCACATACCATGTCCTGTTACCAGATCAAAATGAGGCACAGGCAGCAACCTTTTATTGTTATTGCTGGACATGCTTGCAGTACCTCTTCTACCTCCTAAAGTAGTAAGCACCACATTGACCAGGTGTAATACACGTTTAAACACACACACACACACACACACACACACACACACAGTGTTACGCATGTCAGTGCCGACTATTTCAAGATGGCATGCAAGAAACTAAATGGAGCAAATCCGAAGTGCCAGCAGCCATAACATATTAAGGAATTGCTTTCACTCAAAATGTTTCCACCTTGAGAACAGTCAATTATATCGTCTTTTGGCCTTCGCCATGGTGACAATGTCCCATCTATTGCCAACAGTGCAGTGCAACACCAACACAAATGGTGCTGCGAAAATCTCCTGGAAAAAAATCCGCATTAACTGAGATGGAGCATCCCATAATAAGCAATTATCAATACGTTATCTAAATGTTAAAAGGAAACATTTTCCATCACGAAGCGAACAGGTTTGCCCACAAGAAAGAAGCTGCAGGAGTTTAAGCTTACTTATTATGTGATAATGATTATTTTGCACCTTACTAACAAGAATAATTAACACATGCTCACTACCAAATAGACAGAGGGCCAATCTGCAAACAGATTTAATTGTCTTGCTAATTGCAGCATTGTGTTGGCTGATTGTGTGATACTTTTTCATTAGCAGGGAAGCCTACTGTGGTGAATCCCAGTGGGGGCTTATGTACTTTAAGTGATGTGAATACGTTATGTGAAGAAATTGTTAAACACAGGTACCTTACCATCCCTCATCTGAAAATTGCCAACTATTAGGGAGTTTGGAAGCTGCCTTATCAGTGTTTGCAATCTGATGTGTTTCCTCTGTTACTTGGTTTCATAATGAAACACAAATCAAATCTCCAGCTATGCACTTCATTTATCTGAGTAAAGTTGCTCTGTCAACAATAGGAATTGGCGGACCTCCGGTGGCAGTTATGAAGGAGTAAGTCGCACATTTGGTGACTCCCGCTCTGGTCTGACTTTTGGACCTTTCCCCCGTTTTTCTACCGGACTTGAATTGTAAAACGGATGTTAGTGGCAATTGTTTACTGCATTCCCACTTCGGTGCATGGAGAGAAGGACGAGAAGTGTTCGTCAGGGCAGAAACAAAAAGATAGAGCAGGCTTGGGCTGTAGCTGCAACAGGTGACAGCATGGAGGTGGTTCGGACCTCGGGCTTGTCGACCCAGCAGTCTATGGAGCAGCTGATGCAAGTCATTCAGGAAGGCTTTGCTACGCAGAAACGGACTTCTTGGACCCGATAAAAGAATCGGTTGAGCGGTTGGAGCATAGATTGGACGCCCAGGATTGGGCGATCCAGAAGGTGGAGAAGGCGCTGGCTGAGCAGGAGGAGCATCAGACTGCGGTGGAGCTGGAGGTGGGGATGCTGAGGGACCAGCAGAAGAAGCCCCTGGAGAAGGTGGAGGACCTAGAGAATAGGTCCCGCCGGCAGAACTTTAAAAAAAATATATATATTCATTAACGTTTTTTAAAACAATTTTTCTCCCTTACAAACAATAACCCCCCCCCCCCCCCCCCGTAACAAAAAAAACGAGAAATCGCACAGAGCAAGATATATACATGGCAAAATGATATATTTACACAGCTTTGTACACTGGCCCTCACCCGTACGTGCCAGTTTCCCCAACCCTTCATGTTATCGCTTGCTCATCCTCCCTCCCAGGCAGTCCCCCCTTCCCAGGACGTCCCCTCCACCCCCCCAAGGTTGCTGCTGCTGCTGACCGACCTTCCTCTAACGCTCCGCGAGATAGTCTAGGGACGGTTGCCACCGCCTGTAGAACCCCTGTGCAGACCCTCTCAAGGCGAACTTAAGCCTCTCCAACTTTATGAACCCAGCCATATCATTTATCCAGGCCTCCAGGCTGGGGGGCTTCGCCTCCTTCCACATTAGCAAGATCCTTCGCCGGGCTACTAGGGACGCAAAGGCCAGAATGCCGGCCTCTTTCGCCTCCTGCACTCCCGGTTCGTCCACTACTCCAAGCCCCCAGCTTGTCTTGACCCGGACTTTCACCACCTGAGATATTGCTCCCGCCACTCCTCTCCAGAACCCCTCCAGTGCCGGGCATGACCAAAACATATGGACATGGTTCGCCGGGCTCCCTGAGCCGCTTCCACATCTGTCCTCTACCCCAAAGAACCTACTCAACCTCGCCCCCGTCAAGTGCGCTCTGTGGACCACCTTAAATTGTATCAGGCTGAGCCTGGCACACGAGGAGGAGGAATTAACCCTACCTGGGGCATCAACCCACAGACCTTCCTCGATCTCCTCCCCCAGCTCCTCCTCCCATTTACCCTTCAACTCTTCTACCAGCGCTTCCCCCTCTTCTTTCAACTCCTGGTGTATTTCCGACACCTTGCCCTCCCCGACCCATACACCCGAGATCACCCTATCTTGAACTTCTTGTGCCGGGAGCAACGGGAATTCCCTCACCTGTCGCCTCACAAAAGCCCTCACCTGCATATATCTAAAGGCATTTCCCGGGGGTAACTCAAACTTCTCCTCCAGTGCCCCTAGGCTCGCAAATGTCCCGTCGATGAACAGGTCCCCCATTCTTCCAATCCCCGCCCGATGCCAGCTCTGGAATCCCCCGTCCATCTTCCCCGGGACAAACCGGTGGTTACCCCTGATTGGGGACCACACCGATGCTCCCATTGCACCCCGGTGCCGTCTCCACTGGCCCCAGATCCTTAGCGTTGCCGCCACCACCGGGCTCGTGGTATACTTTGTCGGCGAGAGCGGCAGCGGTGCCGTCACCAACGCCCCCAGGCTCGTTCCTTTACAGAACGCCGTCTCCATCCTCTTCCATGCTGCCCCCTCTCCCTCCATAACCCACTTGCGGATCATCGCCACATTTGCTGCCCAGTAGTAGCTCCCCAGGTTTGGCAGCGCCAACCCTCCTCGGTCCCTACTGCGTTCCAGGAACCCTCTCCTTACTCTCGGGGTCTTATTCGCCTACACAAACCCCATAATACTCCTGCCTACTCTCTTAAAAAAGGCCTTAGTGATCACGATGGGAAGGCACTGAAACACAAACAGAAACCTCGGAAGGACCACCATTTTGACCGACTGCACTCTACCCGCCAGCGAGAGCGGTAACATGTCCCATCTTTTGAAATCCTCCTCCATTTGCTCCACCAACCTCGTCAGATTCAGATTATGTAGGGTCCCCCAACTCCTGGCTATCTGGATCCCCAGATACCGAAAGCTCCCCTCCGCCCTCCTCAACGGTAGGTCCCCTATCCCTCTTTCTTGGTCCCCCGCCTGTAATACAAAGAGCTCACTCTTCCCTACATTGAGCTTATAGCCCGAGAACTCCCCAAACTCCCTCAGAGTCTGCATGACCTCCACCATCCCCTCCACAGGTCATCCGCATATAGCGACACACGATGCTCTTCTCCGCCTCGGACCACCCCCCTCCATTTATTAGACTCCCTCAATGACATGGCCAATGGTTCGATCGCCAATGCGAACAACAGGGGGGGGCAGGGGGCACCCCTGCCTCGTCCCTCGGTACAGTCGAAAGTACACCGACCTCCGCCGGTTCGTCACTACGCTCGCCATCGGGGCTCTGTAAAGGAGCTTAACCCAATTGATAAACCTAACCCCGAACCCAAACCTACGCAGCACCTCCCAGAGGTACTCCCACTCTACTCGGTCAAAGGCCTTCTCCGCGTCCATAGGTGCCACTATCTCCGCCTCTCCCTCCTCCGATGGCATCATTATCACGTTTAAGAGCCGCCGCACATTGGTGTTTAGTTGCCTGTCCTTTACAAATCCCGTCTGGTCCTCGTGGATTACCCCCGGGACACTGTCCTCGATCCTCGTGGCCAGCACTTTTGCCAGCAACTTTGCATCCACATTGAGGAGCGAGACCGGCCTGTACGATCCACATTGCAGTGGGTCCTTGTCCCGCTTTAGGATCAAACAAATTGTCGCTTCCGACATTGTCGGGGGCAGGGTCCCCTCCTCTCTTGCCTCATTAAAGGTCCTCACCAGTAGTGGGGCCAACAGGTCTGCGTACTTCCTGTAGAACTCCACCGGGAATCCGTCTGGTCCCAGGGCCTTCCCCGCCTGCATGCTCCCCAAACCCTTGCTCAGCTCCTCCAACCCAATTGGTGCCCCCAAACCAGCCACCTCTTGCTCCTCCACCCTCGGGAATCTCAGCTGATCTAGGAATCGTCTCATCCCCTCTTCCCCCTCTGGGGGCTGGGGTCTGTACAGCTCTTCATAAAAGGCCTTGAATACCTCGTTTATTTTCGTCGCACTCCGAACCGTGGCTCCCCTTCCATCTTTGACTCCCCCTATTTCCCTCGCTGCCATCCTCTTACGGAGCTGGTGTGCCAGCATCCAACTAGCCTTTTCCCCATACTCGTAGGTCGCCCCCTGCGCTTTCCTCCACTGTGCCTCCGCCTTCCCTGTGGTCACCAGGTCAAACTCCGTCTGGAGCCGTCGTCTTTCCCCAAGTAATCTTTCCTCCGGGGCCTCTGCGTATCTCCTGTCCACTCTCAAAATCTCCCCCACTAACCTCTCCCTTTCCATACCCTCTGTCTTCTCCCTATGAACCCTAATGGAAATTAGCTCTCCCCTGATCACTGCCTTCAACGCCTCCCATACCACCCCCACCCGCACCTCCCCGTTGTCGTTGGCTTCCAAGTACCTTCGATACACCCCCTCACCTTCCCACACACCACCTCGTCCGCCAGCAGTCCCACATCCAGCTGCCACAACGGGCGTTGGTCCCTCTCCTCTCCCAGCTCCAGTTCTACCCAGTGCGGGGCATGGTCCGAAACGGCTATAGCCGAATACTCCGTCCCCTCCACCCTCGGGATGAACGCCCTACCCAGAACAAAGAAATCTATCCAGGAGTAGGCTTTGTGTACATGGGAGAAGAAAGAAAATTCCCTGGCCTGCGGCCTTGCAAACCACCATGGGTCCACTCCCCCCATCTGATCCATAAACCCCCGAAGTACCTTGGCCGCCGCCGGCCTCTTTCCAGTCCTTGATTTGGAGCGGTCCAGTGCTGGATCCAACACTGTATTGAAGTCCCCTCCCATTATCAGGCCTCCTATCTCCAGGTCCAGAATGTGCCCCAACATGCGCTTCATGAATCCTGCATCATCCCAGTTCAGGGCGTATACGTTTACCAACACCACCCATGTCCCTTGCAGCCTACCGCTCACCATTACATATCGCCCTCCATTGTCCGCTACAATAGTCTTGGCCTCGAATGTCACCCGCTTTCCCACCAATATTGCCACCCCTCTATTCTTCGCGTCCAGTCCCGAGTGGAATACCTGTCCTACCCATCCCTTTCTTAGCCTGACCTGGTCCGCCACCTTCAGGTGTGTCTCTTGGAGCATGGCCACGTCCGCCTTCAGTCCCTATAAGTGCGCGAACACTCGAGCCCTCTTCACCGGCCCATTCAGGCCCCTCACGTTCCACGTTATCAGCCGGATTGGAGGGGCTCTCAGCCCCCCCCCCACACCCCGCCGACTAGCCATCTCCTTTTCTGGGCCAGTCCCGTGTCCACGCCTCCCTCACCCTCCAGCCCCCAGAGGGGGGACCCCCGTCCCGACCACCTCTTCTGTGTCCCATTCCCTTTCGGCCAGTGCAGCAGCAACCCTTTCCCCCTCCCTTCCCCCCTCCCCCCCCCCCCCGCCCCGCTAGACCCCTGTCTAGCTTTTTTGCTCCCCCCATGTCACTCCCGTAAGTCAGCTGACGCCTGCTGACCCCGGCTTCCCCCGCCGTCCCATTGACCTCACCGTGTGGGAGTCTCCCAATCCATATGCATTCCTTCGTTCCCCTTCCCGCCTTTCCAAAGACCGCTCCGCCCCCTCTGGCGCAGCTCTTGTCTCTCTCCCCCAGCCCATGTAACATTTCCTGCGCGTGATTGACCCCCTATATACAACAACCATCACACATCAAACCCCAAAACATCCCCCCCACCCTCACAAACCCTCAGTTAGAGTCCAACTTTTCGGCTTGTACAAAGGTCCACGCCTCTTCAGGCGTTTCGAAGTAATACTGTTGGCCCTTGTATGTGACCCACAGTCGCGCTGGCTGCAGCATTCCGAATTTCACTCCTTTCCGATACAACGCCGCTTTGGCCCAGTTGAAACCCGCTCTCCGCTTTGCAACCTCTGTGCTCCAGTCCGGGTATATTCGGATCTCTGCATTGTCCCACTTACTGCTCCGCTCCTTCTTGGCCCATCTCAGGACCCACTCTCTGTCCGTGAACCGGTGGAACCTCACCACCATCCCCCTTGGCGGCTCATTTGCCTGGGGCTTCGTCGCCAGCACCCGATGTGCCCCATCCAACTCCAGCGGCCTCGAAGGGGCCTTCGTGCCCATCATCACCTTGAGCATCGTGCTCTCGTATGCCCCGGCATCAGCCCCCTCCACTCCCTCAGGGAGACCCAGGATTGGCAGATTCTTTCTCCTCGACCTGTTCTCCAGGTCTTCGAGTCTTCCCGCCCACCTCTTGTGTAGCGCCTCGTTCTGCTCCACTCTCACCGCCAGGCCCACGAGCTCGTCCTCATTTTGACTGACTCTTTTCTGTACCTCCTGGATCTTAGCTTCGTGGGCCTTCTGGGTGATCCCGAGTCCTTCAATTGCCGAAAGCATAGGCGCCAACATCTCCTTGCGCATTTCCTCGCGCTGCTCCTCGAAGCAGCGCTTGATGAACTCCTGCAGCTCCGCTTTGTCCCTGGCCGCCGCCATTTTGTTTTCTTTCCCTCGCTTCTCCCGTTGCTCCAGTGCCGCTCCTTTGGCCGTTACACTTCTGGTCCGTTTCATAGAAGTTGGAGGGGGACCTCTCACTTCCCTTCCCCACGGGCTGCGTCAAAAAAAAGTTCCGTTGGGGCTCCTCTAACGAGCCCGAAAGTCCGTGGTAGTGGGAGCTGCCGAATCGTGCGGCTTAGCTCCGCATAGCCGCAACCGGAAGTCGAGAGGGAATCCTTTTGGCAGTGTTCGCTTCACCTGTCTGCCCCAAAAAGTCTATGGAAACTCCTGAAAAAGGTCTGAGAGTCAGTTCCAGACGGGAGCTGCCGAATGCGCGACCTACTCCTCCATGGCTGCCACCGGAAGCCTCGTCCCTGCTTCTTCAATGGCCTTGGTAGACCTTTTCACAGTTGTTCCCTCTGCTGCTAGAATTCACCTTTGATAGAGTCAAGTCAGATTGCAGCTTTAAGTTTGCCCTTCCCACGCCTGCATGCTGGAAGAGGCCTTTGTCTATTGCTGCAGCTCAAGCCAAATCTTTTACTGTTTCTGCCGGGTCTGGTAGCCAAAAGACATAACATTCCTGGGGGACACTGTCAGGGGAATGCTGCAGTCTTCTTCCCACACCGGGAAATGTCAAACAAATGCCGTGGGGGCCCTGTAAAAGAGCCCAAAAGTCCGTTCCAAGTGGGAGCTGCCGAATATGCGACCGAGCTCTGCATAGCTGCACCCGGAAGTCCCCGCCGGCAGAACTTAAGAATCGACGGACTCCCGGAGGGGTCCGAAGGAACAGACGCTGGGGCATACATCGCAGACATGTTTGTGAAGCTGCTGGGGGATGGGGCATGCTCTTGGAGCCCTTGGAGGTGGATAGGGCTCACAGAGCACGAGGAAGCCACGAATGGGAGACCCCCCGAGGGCAATGGTGGAGACATTCCACAGGTTCTCAGATAAGGAGCGCATTCTACAGTGGGCCAAGCAGACACGGAGCTGTAAATGGGACAATAGCATCCTGCGGGTTTACCAGGACCTGAGTGTAGAGGTGGCCAGGAGGAGAGCAAGCTTCAACAAGATCAGGTCGATCCTTTTTAAGAAAAAGGTGAAGTTTGGACTGTTATACCCAGCCTGTCTCTGGGTCACGCATGAGGATCAGCACTTCTACTTCGAGTCGCCTGAGGATGCGTTGGACTTTGCGAAAAAGAAAGGGCTGGTGATGGATTGAGAACTTGAGATTGTTTGATGTTGGAGTTTGTTTGTATGAGTGGGGGAAGGGTGGGGAGGGAACAATAGGTGGGAGACTATCTGGCACCAGGGATGGGGGCCACCAAGCTAGCTGGGCGAGTTAGCTCTCGGAAGCGCAGTGGGGAGTGTGCATATGTTTGGTTTAGTGTAGAGGTTGGGTTACAGGGTGTTGTTACTGGGGGGGTGAGGGGGGTGAATGTTCTGCTGACGAGGGAGGGACTTGGGCTGAGGGACAGAGAGGAGGTTGGGGATGGGGGCTGCCTGGGGATGGACCGGTGGAGGCGCGGAGCAGGGGCTGGAGGCTGGCCTAAAATAGGGGATGGCTGATCGGCAGAGGGGGGGCGGGGGGGCAATGAGCTCCCCAACTAGGCTGATCACCTGGAATGTTCGAAGGTTAAATGGGTCGGTCAAAAGGGCACGTGTGTTCGCGCATCTTAGGGGATTGAAAGCGGACGTGGTACTGTTGCAGGAGACGCACCTTAGAGTAATGGACCAGGTTAGACTGAGGAAAGGCTGGGTCAGCCAGGTCTTTCACTCGGGACTAGATTCAAAGACTAGAGGAGTCGCGATCCTGATCAATAAGCGGGTGGTGTTTGAGGCGGGTAGAATAGTCTCGGACAAGGGAGGTCGGTACATTATGGTCAGTGGGAAACTAGAGGGGGTGCAGGTGGTATTAGTAAATGTGTATGCACCAAATTGGGATGATGTGTAGTTTATAAAGAGGATGCTGGGGAAGATACCAGACCTGGACTCGTACAGGTTGGCTTGGGAGTGGACTTCAACACAGTTATGGACCCTGACTTGGACTGGTCAAGCTCAAAAACGGGCAGGGTGCCAGCAATGGCAAAGGACCTAAGAGGGTTCATGGAGCTGATGGGGGGGTGGATCCATGGAGATTTGGGCAGCCGAGGGTGAAGGAGTTCTCCTTCTACTCACACGTGCATAAAGTGTACTCCCAGATTGATTTCTTTATTTTGAGCAGGGCCTTGCTGGCTGGGGTGGTGGACACTGGGTACTCGGTGATCACAATCTCAGACTATGCACCGCACTGGGTTGACCTGCAGGTTAGTAAAGACAGTAACCAGCACCCGCACTGGAGCTTAGATGTGGGTCTTTTGGCTGACGAAGGGGTGTGCGAGCGGCTGAGGAAATGTATTCAAAGCTACCTGCAGGTCAATGACACGGGGGAAATTTCAGCAGCGGTGGTGTGGGAAGCACTGAAGGCGGTGGTCAGGGGGAGCTGATCTCGATCTGGGCCCATAGGGAGAAGGTGGACAGGGCAGAGATGGACCGACTGGTAAATGAGATACTACAGATTGATAGGAGGTATGCGGAGACCCCAGAGGCAGGGCTTTTAAGGGAATGGCGGAGGTTACAGGCAGAGTTTAGCTTGCTGACCACAGGGTGGGCGGTGAAGCAGCTGAGAAAGGCGAGGGGGGGGGGTGATCTATGAACATGGAGAGAAGGCCAGCAGAATGCTTGCATAGCAGCTTAGGAAGAGGGAGGCAACTAGGGAGATAGGGAAAGTAAAGGATGGAAATCTTTACTTTGGGAACCTGGTTGGTGATTCGGGAGGGGTGAATAAGGCGTTTAGGGATTTCTACAGCAGGCTGTACAGGTCGGAACCTCCTACGGGGCCGGAGGGGATGAGGTACTTCTTGGAGGGGCTGAATTTCCCAAAGGTGGATGGGGAGTGGGGAGAAGGGCTGGGGGCCCCAATCGGGCTGGAAGAGATAGTGGAGGGCTTGAACGCCATGCAGGCGGGTAAGGCCCCGGGTCTGGATGGGTACCCAGTGGAGTTTTATAAAACGTTCTCGGGGATATTGGGGCTGGTGTTGTGAGGATGTTCAATGAGGCAAGGGAAAGAGGGGTGTTGCTCCGACCATGTCACAGGCAACGATTTAGCTGATTCTTAAGCGGGACAAGAACCCAGAGCTGTGTGGGTCCTACAGGCCGATCTCCCTGTTGAATGTGGATGCCAAAATCTTGTCCTCCAGGATCGAGGATTGTGTTCCGGATGTTATTGGGGAGGACCAGACGGGGTTTGTTAAGGGCAGGCAGTTGGTGGCCAATGTAAGAAGGCTGTTAAATGTGATCATGATGCCCCCGGAAGGTAGGGAGGTGGAGGTAGTGATCGCAATGGATGCAGAAAAGGCTTTTGATCGGGTAGAATGGAAATATCTGTGGGAGGTACTGGGATGGTTCGGATTTGGGCGGGCTTTATCGACTCGGTCAGGTTGCTGTATCAGGCTCCTGTGGCAAGTATACGGATGAATAGGACTACATCGAACTATTTTAGACTGCACCGGGGTACGAGATAGGGATGCCCCCTCTCCCAACTGCTGTTTGCGTTGGCTATAGAGCCGTTGGCAATTGTTCTGAGAGCCTCGAGGGACTGGAGAGGACTCGTCCGGAGGGAGGGCGGGGGGGGGGGGGGGGGGGGGGAGGAGAGTGGGGGGGGGCGGGGGGGCGGGGTGGAGCACAGGGTTTTGCTCTATGCGGATGACCTGCTTCTGTACGGTCAATAGAGGGGATGGAAGAAATCATGAGGACTCTAGGGGAATTTGCCGGTTTTCGGGGTATAAGCTTAATATGGGAAAGAGGGAAAGAGTGAGATGTTTGTGGTCCAGGAGAGGTGACTGAGAGAGCTGCCGTTTAGGTTAATAAAGGGAAGCTTTAGGTACCTAGGCATCCAGGTGGCGCGGGAATTGGACTGGCTGCATAAATTGAATCTGGTCTGGCTGGTGGACCAAATGAAGGACGATGTTCGGAGATGGGACGCGCTCCCGTTGTCTCTGGCTGGGAGGGTGCAAACGGTGAAGATGACGGTCCTCCTGAGATTCCTATTTGTATTTCAGTGTCTACCCATCTTTATTCCGCGGTCCTTTTTTAAGCGGGTCAACAGAGTGATCATGGGCTTCGTCTGGGTGGGCAAGACCCCGCGAGTAAGGAAGTTAATGCTTGAGTGGAGTCGGGGAGAGGGCGGGCTGGCGCTGCCAAATTTCAGCAACTATTACTGGGCAGCTAATATAGCCATGATCAGGCAGTGGGTGGTGGGGGAGGGGTCGGCATGGGCGCGTATGGAGGCGGCTTCATGTAAAGGCACCAGTTTGGGGGCGTTGGTAACTGCGCCGCTGCCGTTGCTGCCGGCGCGGTACTCCACCAGTCCAGTGGTGGTGGCGGCCCTGAGAGTTTGGGGCCAGTGGAGGCGGCATGTGGGAGCAGTGGGAGCATCCGTCTGGGCCCCAATCTGTGATAATCACCGGTTTGCCCCGGGAAGTATGGGCGGGGGGTTCCGGTTATGGCGGAGAGCGGGGATTGAGAGGATGGGGGATATGTTTATAGAGGAGAGCTTTCCGAGTATGAGGGCGTTGGAGGAAAAGTTTGGGTTGGCGAGGGGAAACAAATTCAGGTATCTGCAGGTGCGAGACTTCCTTCGTAAACAGGTATCAACCTTCCCGCTCCTACTGCTAAGGGGGATTCAGGACAGGGTAGTTTCCAGAGGGTGGGTCGGAGAAGGGAGCGTCTCGGACATTTATAAGGAGCTTATGGGGTCAGAGGAGATGCAGACCGAGGAGCTAAAGCACAAGTGGGAGGAGGAGCTGGGAGGTGAGATAGAGGATGGTCTATGGGCGGACGCGGTGAATAGAGTCAGCATGTCTGCAACATGTGCCAGGCTCAGCCTGGTACAATTTAAGGTTGTTCACCGGGCTCACATGACAGTGGCCCGGATGAGCAAATTCTTTGGGGTGGAGGGCAGGTGCGCAAAATGTGCGGGAGGACCGGCGAACCATGTCCACATGTTTTGGACATGTCCAAAGCTTAGGGGATTTTGGCAGGGGTTTGCGGACATCATGTCCACGGAGTTAAAAACAAGGGTGGCGCTAAGTCTGAGATGGCGATTTTCGAGGTGTCAGAAGACCCGGGAATCCAGGAGGAGAAAGAGGCAGACGTTCTGGCCTTTGCTCCCTGGTAGCCCGGAGACGGATACTATTAGCTTGGAGGGACTCAAAGCCCCCGAAGTCGGAGACCTGGCTATCGGACATGGCTAGCTTTCTCTGTTTGGAGAAAATCAAGTTCGCCTTGAGAGGGTCGCTGTTAGGGTTCACCCGGAGGTGGCAACCGTTCGTCGACTTCTTTGCAGGAAATTAATCGTCAGCAGACCGGGGTGGGGGTGGGGGGGGGTGGGGGGGGAGTAGTTTAGATTAGAGTAGGGGTCAATAAGAGTGGGGCTTGTACGAGAGGTAAATGGCTTTTGCACTATGTTTATGGTTTCATGTAGATTGTTTATTTTGTTGTTTTTACTACCAAAAATACCCCAATAAAATGTTTATTAAAAAAACCCAATAGGAATTGGCCTGAAGAAGTGTATCACTAGAACTAGATATGAGTCATTTCACTAATTTGTAGGCGGTGTTTTTTTTTTAAAGTAAATTTGACCAAAGTGCCATTAATCTGGTGGGCATACAGCAACATCAAAAATGCTTTGATAAATGGTACAATGTAGTACAAAGCAACAGTATAAAATGCATGTTTTTTCTGTGTGATAGCATGGAGAATAAAGTCCACATTGTGGTAAGACTGAGTGAATTGTTTACATTTCAAGCGGCAAGTTAAATATTAACCTTAATTTTGTACACCCACTGGAATGCTGTTATTATTTAACTTCTGTCAAAAGTGATTCTCAGAACAACGTCTTTAGTCCTCAAAATTAACTGTGATGCATTTTTATGTTTACTACAATCGGCCAGCATCAAATTTCCAAGGTGAAACAACGTTTATCAATTAAACAGTCGGCCTCAAGTTTCTACCTGACTTGCTAAACACCTGGACTTGGCTGAAATCTGTTGTATTCACATTTTATACACAATGAGAGCTCCCTCTGTTCACAAAGAGCAACATTGTCAGAAATGTATTTATAAATATTTTCCTCTGCATCCAATGATAAGAAAATCACATATTCTGAAAGAAAGAACATTTACAATTTCACCAGCTATCTCAGAGGAACTCTTCCGAAAGTCTTGATATACACGTGGTGACCTGAATAATATGAATCTAATGATTCCCATTTAAGCTGGCACAAAGAGCTTGAAAGTAGGAGCAGGAGTAGGCCATTCAGCCCGTCGAGCCTGCTCTGCCATTCAATTAGATCATGGCTGATTAACTACCTCACTGCCACTTTCCCACGCTATCTCCATATCTCTTGATATCATTGGTCTCCAGCAATTTATCGATTTCAGTCTTGAACATGCTCAATGACTGAGCTTCCACAGCCCTCTGAGGTGGAGAATTCCAAAGATTCACCACCTCCTGAGTGAATAAACTCCTCCTCGTCTCGATCTTAAATGGCCTGCCCCTCATTTTGAGACTGTGTCCCCTGGTTCTAGTCTCACCAACCAGGGGAAACATCCTATCTACATTCACCCTGTCATACGCTGTAAGAATTTTATAAGTTCATATTGAGTCATATTGGACGTTACCCTCCCCATAGATGCTGCCAGGCTTGCTGGGTTTTTCCCTCATTTGCAGTTGCATTGGTTCATTCCTCACATGATTGACGTAATTTGCATCAGGCCCAATCCTAAAAACACACATACCGCAACTGAACACCACTGCAAACATTAAAGATTTTGGTGAGAAGTTGAATGAGGTGAAACAGGTCTAAAATACACATTAAAGACCAAAATTCTGCAAAGCTCTTCAGGTTGGTATAAATGCACAGTTCAGGACGTCGACCTACTGTCCTGGCCATCCCACGGACCACCCTATATCCCAGATAATGGTCCGTAATTAGCTGGGGCAGATGGTTTGCGCCTTGAGGTCCTGTCACCAATCTACTGCAGTCCTGTGTGGTTGAGGGGCTGGGGTTGGGGGTGCGGAATGGTAAGTAGGGGAGTACGGATGATGGTTGTGCAGGAAATTAGAAACAAAAAGTGGAACTCATAGTCCTTGACAGTTTGAAAAGTTAATATATTACTTCTGCACAGAAAATGCTGGCCAGTAGTATGAAAGGAAATCTATCCCTCTGCAAAACGTTGGGACAGATATGTCTTGTTCATACATATATATCCAACCGAGCAAGAGATTCTCTGCCTTCCGTTGTTTAAGAGCTTTGGAGGAAGCAGGATGTGACAGAGGCCAACACAAAGATCATAATTCACATTACTCTAGCTTTACTGCAACATGAGAGCAGTTTAATTGTTAGCTAAGCAGATACAAGTTAAATCGAGAATATACCTGCATATGTTTTATACATCACATGAATTAATCAATGCTTGTTATTGTGGAATTTGAACTCAGGTTCCCAGAGCATTACCCTGGGTATCTGGATTACTAGCCCAGTGATAATACCACCATATCATCACCCATACCAGAGTCATATATAGGCCAAGCGAGGTTAGGACAGCACATTTCTGTCCCTCTAGGGGACAAGCGATGAGGTTTTGTGACAATCTAGCAGCTTCATGTTCACTTTTACTGATAATAGTTTTCGACTTCCAGATTTTGAAAAAATAAATTAAATTCAAGTCCTCCTAATGGCTCTGGTAGGATTTGAACAAAGAACATAGAACATACAGTGAAGAAGGAGGCCATTTGGCCCATCGAGTCTGCACCGACCCACTTAAACCCTCACACTCATGAACTTATGGGCCTTGTAATATCCTGACAGACAGGCGACGACCAAGTTGATTAACGGATAATGTTTTATGTATAGAGAGAGCAAGACAAAAGCTATTATGTTCCAGGGCTCCAACTCCTAACTAACTGGGAAAACCACACTCCGCCCCAGGGTTCATGCGCTGTGGCCCCATTGGTCAATTGGGTCACATGCACTGCGGGAACTCGCCCCCTTAATGGGACATGCTACCACGGGCCTGTATTTTCCAAGGCCCAGGGAGGCAAGTTAGGAGGTCAAACTGGGAGCATTGTCTGGTTGGCATTCTCCTGGCCGGGACAGAGTCAATATGGCAGAGGTGACTCGTACTGCGGCAGAGGGTCGTTGATTAGACCCATTAATGGGTCAATTTGGGGAAAGATGTTTTTTTTAATGTATAAATTTAGAGTACCCAATTCCTTTTTTTCCAAATAAGGGGCAATTTAGTGTGGCCAATTCACCTACCCTGCACATCTTTGGGTTTGTGGGGGTGAGATCCACGCAAACACAGGGAGAATGTGCAAACTCCACACGGACAGTGACCCGGGGCCAGGATCGAACCCGGATCCTTGGTGCTGTGAGGCAGCAGTGCTAACCACTGCACCACAGTGCCGCTCTTTATTTAGGGAAGGATGTTGACGCCACTAGGATCTTCCCAAGGGGGGACAGACACCTACTGAAGCTGAAGCCGGCAGACCATGAATCAAAAATGCCTCGTCTCCCAGCACAAACTCTGTAAGGATGTGATGCTGCATTTGCAGCTCCAAACTATCCTGTGGAGGTAGTTTTAATTTTTTCCCAATGCAGCAGACAGAGATTGCCTCCATTTTGAGACACCCTCTTGGTGTCCTGCCTGCTTCTCCCAATGGGGTGGCCATGTGGACATCTTTGCGAGCCCTCTAATTGGCCTTTCCACTTAACTGGCCTGCCCAACGTCCTTACGTGGACAAAACCCCTGGAAGTGGCTTCTTAGTTGGCTGCCTCCAGGAATACTGACATGCTGCCGTGGCCACTTCCACGTTCCTGACTTGGAGTCGAGGATGACCACAGGATCATGATCCAATTGGAAAAATTCAGCCTATGTTCTGTGGATATTACTAGCCCAGTGGCAAAGTATTTGAAAAAAAGGGATAAAAGCAGAAAATGCCAGAAAAACTCAGCTGGTCTGGCAGCAGCTGTGGAGAGAGATACAGTTTACGTTTCAAACCTGTTTTGGGACTCAAAACATTAACTCTGTTTTATCTCCACAGATGCTGCCAGAACTGCTGAGATTTTCCAGCATTTTCTGCTTTTACTTCAGATATCCGCAGTATTTTGCTTTTATGAAACAAAGGGAAGTGGGTCACAACAATTTGTCTGACTCTTCCTTCAAATAACCCAATTTCTTACCCTGAAAGTACACTTTATCCATAATATTTGTAAAGGTGCATGACACAACAGTTCAAATTTGACATTACATAAAATGTAATACACATGAGTTTATTTCAATACAGTGCCTGTGTTCAGCAAAGTACCAAGAAAAGAGTGTTAATGTAAAAATGAAAATGAAATGAAAATCGATTATTGTCACAAGTAGGCTTCAAATGAAGTTACGGTGAAAAGCCCCTAGTCGCCACATTCCGGCGCCTGTTCGGGGAGGCTGGTACGGGAATTGAACCCGCGCTGCTGGCCTTGGTCTGCTTTACAAGTCAGCTATTTAGCCCACTGTGCTAAACCAGCCCCTAATGTGCTAAACAGTCAAACATTATGCTCATCAGAAAAGAGAGCTTGCGGTTTTGGTCGGATAAATTAGGAAACTCTCAGTCTAGTGTTTAAATTCACCAAGTACAATTAGTCAAGCAACAGAGCAAATGATTGGAAGTTGTGTTCTTACTGTATGCACCATTCCATTTGACATAGGGTTTAACCAGACAGAACAATATAATAATTGTTTTTACATTGTGATGAATGTCAGATCAAAATCAAAATTTTGGTTAAGTCTGAAAAACTCCAAAAGTGCAAACATTAGCCGTGATTTTAAATCCCACCCAACAGACGGCAGAGAATTGGCTGGGCCAATCGCTGCACCAGGTTCCAGACGGCAGAGAATTGGCTGGGCCAATCGCTGCACCAGGTTCCTTACTTGCTGCCAGGCTCTCCTGCACCTTTGTTAACTCTACTTTATTATTGTAGCCATTGTTATGACACCCTGGTCAATTCCAGCCCCACAAGCCCCGGAGTCCAAACACAAATGAATTAACCAATCATTTGTATATTGTTTCTGAGATCTTTGCCCCTTGACTGCTCCAATGACTTACAAGCACCAGATTTGTAAGCAAAACATAACAACTGTTTCTTTAAAACAGGAACAAAGTTGAAATATGCAATAACTGTAATGAAATAGCAGCCAGCAAATCTACTACTCCCCCCTTTTTACTGTCCCACCCTCTACCCAAACATGCATGACGAATGTGATATAAAATAGTTACTTTAGAGATATTAGTTACTGTAATGTAGAGATAGGCCAGTCTAATCCTGGTGAGTTCACAGACAAAGGATTTCAGACCGCATGGCAAAGCAAAGGAAGAGGTGTGTCCACCAAAGGAGGAGAAAAGAGTGCTGGGTAATAGGTGCCAGAGGAAGGGATTGGAAGTGAGCCAATCAGAATGTATCACCAGGTCAGGAGGGGTATAGGATGACCTATGGGAATCGTGTATGTGAAACTTGATGCCATTTGAATGTATCAGTAGAGACTCCTTTGTTCTACAGACTCACTTGATTCCAGAGGTGTACGAAGCAAGATGTGCTTTGTGCCGCTGTGAATTGAGTCAAGCTTGCAAGCCAAATAAAATAACTAATGCTGTACCTGCAAATCCATCTCGACTTTTATTGAGGCCAGACTGACGGGTAAAGAAATTTGGGATTTGTCATGCATAGAGGATGGAAAAGGGGTAAAGTGGTAGGGATTAAAATGGAAAAAGAGAGATGAGTGTCCTTGTTTCTGATATTGAAGTCATTGTAGCCAGCTGTCTTCCCCAAACACGGAGTGATTGAAACCACCAGTTGGATTGTTAACGAGGATCTTCTGGCAGCCACATTCAGTCAGAACTCACAGGCTGTGGGATTTCTACAATCTTTATTAGTGTCACGAGTTGGCTTACATTAACACTGCAATGAAGTTACTGTGAAAATTCCCTCGTCACCACATTCCTGTGCCTGTTCGGGTATACTGAGGGAGAATTCATAATGTCCAATTCTCCTAACAAGCACGTCTTTCGGGACTTGTGGGAGGAAACAAGAGCGCCCAGGGGAAACCCACGCAGACACGGGGAGAACATGCAGTCTCTGCCCAGGCAGTGGCACAAGCCGGGAATCAAAACCGGGTCCCTGATGCTGTGAAACAACAGTGTTAACCTGTGCTACTGGATTTCCTCTGGAAAATCACTTTTGCCTTTATTAACCTGGGCCTTCACTCCGAAGAACAACATCAGGCCTGAAAAATTCTTATTCTTTCCAACTCCACCAGAATGACCAACAGCTTGTCTGAGATAAAAACAAAATTCCCCACACAAGAGTTTCAAAGGGGATTTTAAACAACTGACCCGGTCAGCAACTGGTGGCTGGACTGATCTTCCTGCAGTTCAATCTGGCTGAAAAGAGAGAGAGGTCTTTACTTTGAACCTTTAGAGAGAGGACCATCAGGAAACAGGGAGAGATCGGGACGAAATTCTCCGGTATCGGCGCGATGTCCGCCAACTGGCGCCCAAAATGGCGCAAATCAGTCGGGCATCGCGCTGCCCCAAAGGTGCGGAATGCTCCGCATCTTTGGGGTCGGGCCCCAACATTGAGGGGCTAGGCAGGCGCCGGACGAATTTCCGCCCCACCAGCTGGCGGAAAAGGCCTTTGGTGCCCCGCCAGCTGGGGCGGAAATGACATCTCCGTGCAGCGCATGCGCGGGAGCGTTAGCGGCCGCTGATGGCATTCCCGTGCATGCACAGTGGAGGGAGTCTCTTCCACCTCCGCCATGATGGAGACCGTGGCGAAGGCGGAAGGGAAAGAGTGCCCCCACGGCACAGGCCCGCCCGCGGATCGGTGGACCCCGATCGCGGGCCAGGCCACCGTGGGGGCACCCCCCGGGGCCAGATCGCCCTGCGACCCCCCAGGACCCCGGAGCCCACCCGCGCCGCCTTGTCCCGCCGGTAAGGTAGGTGGTTTAATCTACGCCGGCGGGACAGGCATTTTAGCAGCGGGACTTCAGCCCATCCGGGCCGGAGAATCGCGGGGGGTAAAGCGCCAACCGGCGCGGCGCGATTCCCGCCCCCGCCGAATATCCGGTGCCGGAGAATTCGGCAACCGGCGGGGGCGGGATTCACGCCAGCCCCCGGCGATTCTCCGACCCGGCGGGCGTCGGAGAATCTCACCCCAGGTCTGTAGCCCTCCAGCTGCCTGATAAAACCAAAATTATAAAAACAGGTGAAGCCTTCCTGCCCTTGGCAGAACATTCCGGAATGGTCAGCACCAATCTGCATAGATTGCTAGCTAAGAGCCTGGCAAAGTAAACAGCTCATTGGCTGACTGTCAAGTCCATCAAGATGAGTAATCAGCGATGTCAGCATATCCTGCTGGATTCCTTTTTTTAAAGTTATTTTAAAAATATATTTAGAGTACCCAATTAAGAGGCAATTTAGCATGGCCAAACCACCTAACCTGCACATCTTTGGATTGTGGGGGTGAGACCCATGCAGACACGAGGAGAATGGGCAAACTCCACACAGATAGTGGCCTGGGGCCGGGATTGAACCAGGGTCCTCAGTGCCCTAGCAGCAGTGCTAACCACTGCACCACCAAGCCGCCCTCTTTTTTTTAAAGTTAGATGTGAAATCCATCTTAAAGGCATAGGCATGGTGGCACAGTGGTTAGCACTGCTGCCTCACAGCTCCAGGGTCCCAGGTTCAATCCAGGTCTTGGGTGACTGTGTGGAGTTTACACTTGCTCCCCATGGCTGCGTGGTTTGCCTCCGGGTTCTCCGGTTTCCTCCCACAGTCCAAAGATGTGCAGATTAGGTGTATTGGCCATGCTAAATTGCCCCTTAGTGTCCAAAAGATTAGTTGGGGTTACTGGATTACAGGGATCGGAGGGAGGGGTGGGCTTCAGTAGGCTGCTCATTCCAAGGGCCGGCGCAGACTCGATGGGCCACATGGTCTCCTTCTGCACTGTAGACTATGATTATGAGGCCAATTTTTGTCCATATACAAAAATGCTAAAAGCCAAAACAAAATAAAATAAAGGGAAAACAGGTTTTAAACAAGTGAGTCCTTACACCATTGTCTTCAAGCTGCGCAAAAATGTTAAGATAGGTGTGTCTTTCGCTTGCCTTAAATTTGTAGTCGGATTCAGATAACGCAGCATGCATATGTTTCTCTGTCTTGCAAAAATAGATTCCCATTCGTAAATTCATATTTTTGCTCACTGTCACAGTTTTTTTTTGATTTGTTGTGATTTCCCAAGATTTCTTCAGAGATGGCACCGTCAGCAAGGCTGGCATTTATTGCAATTCACTTGTGCAAATGAATAACTTGCTAGGTGACTTCAGAGAGCACATTGGAGTGGGATTGGAATCACGGATGGGCCAGAGAGATTACTTTCCAATTATGAACATATTTATTTTTACCTCAAGAGAATAGTTATTTGTTCACAGCTGATTTTACATCATTTAGCAAGGTAAAATGGGACCAGCCATTAAATAAGCCATTGGAGACTCCAGCTACAGTGCCTGGGTGCAGCTCCAGTTATCCTGTGATGGGAAAGGATTTTCTTTGTCCCTCCCTCCGAATATGAGATGATGAGGAAGGTATCAGGGATTGAAGTTTTAAGGAAAGCTAAAGAGGTTTTGCCTTACTTTCTTTGGGAATGAGCAAATTTTGAGGTGACTTAACCGAAAGGGGTCAGCAGAGGTGACTCAGGTGAATTGTTTGCAGTGCAGAGTTCAAACACAAGGACACAGAAGTTAAAAATTAGGAAGTTAGGACCAAGAAAGGCAGTCAAGCAAAACATGTTTATACGTAAAGGCTAATCGAATCGTGGAATAAGTTACCAGGCAAACCAGTTAAAACAGAGTATAAATGGGACTAAGAAGCAATTGCAACAACTTGTGCCTTTAAAGAAACATATAACAGAATGTTTTGAGATGTTTTACAGGAGAGCCAGAGGCCATGAGCTGGAGTGTAATAAACATTCGGCAAAACCATTGAAAGCACACTCAAAGAGGTAGGTTTGAAGTAACCAGCTGGAAGAGTTTTAAGAACAGACCAGCTATTCCAATCTGATGATGGTGGGGAGGGCGCGAGGACACAAACTTGAGGGGCGTCATTCTCCGCCGGCGGGAGTCTCCGTTTTGCCGGCGCCCAGGGGTTTCCCGACGGCGTGGGGCTGCCCCACAATGGGAAACCCCATTGACCGGCCGGTGTTACGGAGACTCCCGCCGGCCGGTCGGGGCAGAAATGTGGCGGGGCGGGTAGGAGAATTTCGCCCAAGGTTTTGGACAAGAACAAAATAACTTTTTCCTCAATGAAGGATTTCAAAAGGAAATTGGACGGACATGTGAGGGAAACAAACTTGCATGGCAAGGGGAGAGAGTGGAGGATTGCTTCATTGAAAATGAAGGTGAATATTTATCAGTCAATGCACTGGAGCCAGGAAGCTAATTGAAGTCACTGAGGATTGGGACTATGGACTGTCAAAAAAAGATGAACTTGTTGGGTCTAATGGCTTTCCACCTCTGACTAAACTTTCTTATGTTCAATGCAATCCAGCCAATCTGAATAGATACTTCAAAACATGCAGTGGGATATAAAGAAGAACTGAATCTTACTTTTCATTATTAAAACATAATACTCGGTGTGCTGTGGTCATCTCACAGATGGAAAAGTGCCACATCTTCTGGACCGATGGGAAATGTGGTCTTGTCTCGTAAGCCAGGATGAGGGCAATTTCAGGGGACTGCCTTTCCTTAACTGAGGCCGGAATATTTTGGGCCCCCTCACGGTGAAGTTTCCTGCAGCGAATGGGGTGTACCATTGGCTGTTGGTGGGATTGTCTTCCACCCCTGCCAAAGTCTATGGGCTTTCTGTGGCTTGTCCGCCTCACTGCCCAGGAATCTACTAAGAGGGGTCGACATTGGAGAGGGTCTGGAAATTCCAGCCCTCAGAAATGTGACAATCAGGCATTGGAGGAAGTGACCAGAACAACAAGATGTTGACTAGGGGTGGGGATGTGAAAGATTTATTGCATAGCCCTTGACAGCATAACCACTTAAGGGGCCATTGCACATGAGAAACATTATCTTTTTCAGACAAGTCAACAAGTGGCTGTGCAAATGTCTTGATGTTTGGAAAGAACCATGCTGATGTTTCTGAAGTAATAGTGCAGAGGAGCATAGATTATTTCCAGCATATGGGGTCTAGGGGTCCTAGAAGAATGGCTTAGGACTGTGTGCCCATTTTCATCTTAGTGAACACTGCAACATTAATTTTGGTACCAAAATCGACAGTATCCATCAGCTAAGCTGAACAATTCCATTCAGGAGAGTCCCCCAGGTTCAACGCTGGGTTGTGCTGAGTTCAACTAATTTTGTTTGGGAACAGCAGTAAGGGTGAGGGAGGAAACAACTTCAGGTTTACCTCCCCCAGTAGCTATCTGAAAACATGTGTGTTACTGGGTGTTGACTGGTGACAGGAATTGGACTGGCTCTGTTGTCCCACTGATATATAACTCATTGACTTTCACTCTCAAGGCTCATTTAAAAAAACATCATCCATGGGATGTGGGCATTGCTGGCTAGTCCACCATTTATTGCCCATTCTTAATTGCCATTGAGAAGGTGGTGGTGAGGTGCCTTCTTGAACCACTGCAGTCTATGTGATGTGGGTACACCCATGGTGTTATTAGGGAGGGAGTTCCAGGATTTTGACTCAGCGACAGTGAAGGATTGGTGATATATTTCCATGTTAGTATGGAGAGTGGTTTGTAGGAGAACTTCCAGGTGATGGTGTTCACATGCAACTGCTGACCTTGTCCTTTTAGGTGCCATAGGTCAAGGGTTTGGAAGGTCCGTGAGTTGCTGTTGTTGCACCTAGTAGATGGTACACACTGCCACCACTGTGCGTCAGTGGTGGAAGGAATGAATGTTTCTGGAAGGGGTGCAAATCAAGCAGGCTGCTTTATCCTGGATGATGTCGAGCTTCTTGATTGTTGTTGGAGCTGCACTCATCCAGTCAAGTGGAAAGTATTCTATCATACTCCTGACTGTGCCTTGTGAATGATGGAATGGTTTTGGGGAGCCAGGAGATGAATTATTCTCCACAGGATTCCTAACTTCTCACCTAGCCTTGTGTGACACAAATGTCACTTGCTACTTGTCAGCCCAAGCCTGGATATTGTCCAGGTCTTGTTATATTTGGATATGAACTGCTTCTGTGTCTGAGGAGTCATGAATAGTGTTGAACATTTTGCAGTCATCAGCGAACATCCCCACTTCTGGGGCGAAATTCTCCGTTATCGGCGGAAACTCCGCCGATCGGCGCAAAAAACGGCGCAAATCCCACTTGCGTCACGTCATAAAAATGGGCCGATAGTCTGCGGCCCGAAATGGGCTAGCAGCGACGTAACGGGATCCGCGCTTGCGCAGTGGTTCACGCCGTGCAGCGTCATACGCGCTGCACGGCGTGACGGCTCATAAGGCCGCGCAGCTCCCCCCCACCCGACCGGAACACCCGACCGCAACACCCGACTTGATGGCTGGCCGTCGCTCAGCCCCGAGGTTCGAGTCACGCGATGTGGAGGCGCTCC
This sequence comes from Scyliorhinus torazame, assembly GCF_047496885.1. Taxonomy (NCBI): domain Eukaryota; kingdom Metazoa; phylum Chordata; class Chondrichthyes; order Carcharhiniformes; family Scyliorhinidae; genus Scyliorhinus; species Scyliorhinus torazame. Next base: position 71,802,552 of record NC_092712.1, on the reverse strand, counting down.
TGGACGCGGTGGAGCAGAGGAGGGACGCCCTGTATCCCGGGCACGGCCGCAGAGTTGCCCCACGCCACAGCCAGCGTCTGTGGAGGGAGGTGGCAGAGGCCGTCACCGCTGTGGCCCTAACACCACGGACAGGCACCCAGTGCCACAAGAAGGTGAACGACCTCGTCAGAGCAGGCAGGGTGAGCCTCCCCATATCCCCCCCTCCCCATATCCCCCCTCCCCCATATCCCCCATATCCCCCTCCCCCATATCCCCCCCTCCTCCATATCCCCCCTCCCCCATATCCCCCATATCCCCCCTCCCCCATATCCCCCCTCCCCCATATCCCCCATATCCCCCCTCCCCCATATCCCCCCTCCCCCATATCCCCCATATCCCCCTCCCCCATATCCCCCCTCCCCCATATCCCCCATATCCCCCCTCCCCCATATCCCCCCTCCCCCATATCCCCCCCTCCCCCATATCCCCCCACCCCATATCCCCCCTCCCCCATATCCCCATATCCCCCCTCCCCATATCCCCCATATCCCCCCTCCCCCATATCCCCCCTCCCCATATCCCCCCTCCCCCATATCCCCCCTCCCCCATATCCCCCCTCCCCCATATCCCCCCTCCCCCATATCCCCCCTCCCCCATATCCCCCATATCCCCCCTCCCCCATATCCCCCTCTCCCCCATATCCCCCCTCCCCATATCCCCCTCCCCCATATCCCCCCTCCCCCATATCCCCCCTCCCCATATCCCCCCTCCCCCATATCCCCCATATCCCCATATCCCCCATATCCCCCCTCCCCCATATCCCCCCTCCCCCATATCCCCCCTCCCCATATCCCCCCTCCCCCATATCCCCCATATCCCCCCTCCCCCATATCCCCCATATCCCCCCTCCCCCATATCCCCCCTCCCCCATATCCCCCCTCCCCCATATCCCCCCTCCCCCATATCCCCCCTCCCCATATCCCCCCTCCCCATATCCCCCCTCCCCCATATCCCCCCTCCCCCATATCCCCCATATCCCCCCTCCCCATATCCCCCATATCCCCCCTCCCCCATATCCCCCCTCCCCCATATCCCCCCTCCCCCATATCCCCCCTCCCCCATATCCCCCCTCCCCATATCCCCCTCCCCCATATCCCCCATATCCCCCCTCCCCCATATCCCCCCTCCCCCATATCCCCCCTCCCCCATATCCCCCATATCCCCCCTCCCCCATATCCCCCATATCCCCCCTCCCCCATATCCCCCATATCCCCCCTCCCCCATATCCCCCCTCCCCCATATCCCTCCTCCCCCATATCCCCCATATCCCCAAGTGAATCCAGCCCTAACCTTAACCTCTGCAATGCACGCGCAACCGATGGCGTGCATTCATATACCTGCCTAACACTGTTGCCTTTTACCCCTGCCACCACCCCCCCCCCCCACAGGAGAAGCGCGCACACAACAATAGGGAGCATGTGAGGACTGGAGGAGGGCCCGCTGATGAGAGGCCACTGACCGTACACGAGGAAAGGGCCCTGGAACTGGCTGGCGGACCTGAGGACCGGGAGGTTGCTGATGCAGAGGTCGGGGCCCCACGAGCAAGTGAGCCACCAACAGCCCGTCCCCATATCCCCCCATCCCTATTTCCCCCTGCCCCGTATCACCTGATCACTGCCTGATGTCTAACCATGCATGCTTCATTGTGTATCGCAGGACCAAACGTCCAGGCACCCATCCCCGCAGATGCAGACCGCCCGCAGGATGCCCCTCGGAGACCACAGGAGACGGAGAGACCCGCACCCTCCAGCATGCGACGCCCGCAGGATGCCCCTCGGAGACCACAGGAGACGGAGAGACCCGCACCCTCCAGCATGCGACGCCCGCAGGATGCCCCTCGGAGACCACAGGAGACGGAGAGACCCGCACCCTCCAGCATGCGACGCCCGCAGGATGGCCCTCGGAGACCACGGGAGACGGAGAGACCCGCACCCTCCAGCATGCGACGCCCGCAGGATGCCCCTCGGAGACCACGGGAGACGGAGAGACCCGGATCCTCCAGCATGCGACGCCCGCAGGATGCCCCTCGCACACCACGGGAGACGGAGAGACCTGGAGCAACAGGGAGACGACACCCCCGTCACGTGCGGGAGCGACCACCCAGCGATGAGGGGGGCAGCCACAGGCCCCCGTCACATCCGAGCCAGGACACCACTACCCAGGACACCACTATCCAGGACACCCCTACCCGGGACACCACTACCCAGGACACCCCTACCCGGGACAGCACTACCCGGGACAGCACTACCCGGGACAGCACTACCCGGGACAGCACTACCCAGGACACCCCTACCCGGGAAGACGAAATACCGGACAGTGACTCAGAGTGGATGGGTGGAGACGAACCCCCACCCCAAAGTGCCATGGACTCAGAGTGGGACGAAGAGCACGACACAACGCCACTGCTGTCACCAACACCCTCCACCATCGCAGAAACACTCACCACGGTTGGGCACTTTAGTGATGAGGCGTCTGGTACACTCACTGGTGCGCACAACACAGCCGTCCCGGTACAGCAGGTGGAGGTAGGAGCAGCAGAGGGATCGGGCAGTCGGAGTGCAGCCCAGGCCAAGCGAACATCTGCCGCCCAGATGGATCCCGGGTTCCTGCAGTTACCACACCCACACATAGATCCGATGCAACCACCGACACGGAGACGAGCGAATAGGGTGACGGGTGGCTTGCGGCGGCTGCGGTCGCAGGTGGAGGAGTCCACCCGCGTCCAGGAGCTGGGAGTGGTCCCGGTCATGCGTGCCACCCAGGCTGACACCGCACGGGTGGCGTCCGCGGTGGAGGCAATGGGTGCGACGGTGTCAGACATGGGGAACGGTTTGCGAGGCCTGGGGCCTTCCGTGCAGGCGGCGTCTATGGCCCAGGAAATGGCTACCCTCTCACAGGAGGCCATGAGCCAGTGCCAGCGCCAGATGGCAGAGGCGCTCAACGCCATAGCCCAGTCTCAGCAGGCCATGGCCCAGTCTCAGCAGGCCATGGCCCAGTCTCAGCAGGCCATAGCCCAGTCTCTGCAGGCCATGGCCTAGTCTCTGCAGGCCATGGCCCAGTCTCAGCAGGCCATCGCTGAGGGCATCGGCGCCAGTGGCCATGTGCGAGCTCGCGTCGCACTGTCGCAGACAGGGTTCGACAACCCCCTGGGCTCCATGGCTGCAAACCTGCAGACCCCTGTCGATACCAGCACGGGCCTCCAGGACTGGCAGCGCCAGATGTCGGGGGCGCGTCGGATGGCCAGTCCGTTCGCATCCCCCACCCATGTAGAGGCCTGGGGGCCATCGGGCACCCCGAGGGAGGAGGAGGTGGTGTGGTCCGTCCCGGCTCCCTCTATAGGGGAGGTCCCGGTACACCGCGACACCTCGGACTCCCCCCTTCCGTCCCAGGTGCATCGGGTGGGCAGCGGGCAGGACAGGCTGGCAGCTCGCCATCCCAGTCGCCCGGGCCGCAGCCTGGCCCATCTAGGCCAGGACGCCCCAGGATACGGCCGCCAAAGGGATCCGGTGTCAGAGGGCAGGAATCACAGGAGTCCACCTCCAGTTCTGCTGTACCGTCTGGGGAACCACGTAGACGTAGTCAAAGGGCCCGTAAGGCCAAACAATTAGACACTGAGTAAGTTGGCACGGGTGCAGGGCACAGATGAGTTTTAGGGGCTAGGGCACGTGCATGAACTCCTTTGGTTATTAAAGTCAATGTTACACCTACCGAAGCTGCCTTTGTGCTCTGTCCAAAGTGTGCGGGCGTGTCATGTACGTTGAGCGCAAGTGTGTGTGTGACGGGTGGTCTTACCTCAGCCCCAGGTGAGTCTGCCCCCTTCCCCCTGGGCCGCCATCAACATCACCCGGGCAGAGGACGGGACCGTGTGCTGCAGTGTCACAGCCGCATGCAGGGATGGTCCGGGTGGATGGTGGTACTGTGGCCATGGGTCAGACATAGTCCAACGATGTAGAGCCAGGAGCTCATCGGAGGCGGGTTGTCATCATACTCCATGGCCTGCGATAGACACGCGTCCACCCGCAACTGGGTGAGCCCGGCCCGTTGTGCCGCCGGTGGATCGGCAATTGGGGGTGGGGGGGTGGTGTGCATGCGGGTGGGGTGTGTGGGGTTGGGGAGGGGGGTGAGGGTGCTGGGTGGGTGGATGGGTGGGGGGTGTGGGTGATCGGCTGTTGTCATGGTGTGTGGTCTGTGGCCATACTACCCGATTCCCACGCCCATCTAGTCAGTGAAGCGGGCGTCTATCAGTCTGTCCCGTGCCCGCTGGGCCAGCCGGTAACGGTGGACAGCCACCCGCCTGTGTCTATCCCGTCTGCCCTGACCATTGCCCCCATCCCCCTCATCTGGGGAGGACTGGGCCTCTTCCTGCTGCTCCTCCACTCCGCCCTCCTCTGCCTGCGGCACATCGCCCCTCTGCTGGGCTATGTTGTGCAGGACGCAGCACACCACAATGATGCGGCCGACCCTATCTGACCGATACTGGAGGGCGCCCCCAGAGAGGTCCAGGCACCTGAAACGCATCTTCAGCACGCCAAAGCACCTCTCGATCACTCCCCTTGTCGCTACATGGGCATCATTGTAGCGGTTCTCCGCCTCATTGCGTGGCCTCCGTATAGGCGTCATCAGCCACGATCGCAATGGGTAGCCCCTGTCGCCCAGCAACCAGCCCCTCAGCCGGGGATGGCGTCCCTCGTACATGCCGGGGATGGATGACCGCGACAACACGAATGAGTCGTGTACACTGCCTGGGTGACGGGCGCAGACGTGCAGGATCATCATGCGGTGGTCGCAGACCACCTGTACGTTCATTGAATAGGTCCCCTTCCTATTAGTGAACACGGCCCTGTTCTCTGCAGGTGGCCGCACAGCGACGTGCATCCCATCGATCGCGCCCTGGACCATGGGGAACCCGGCAACGGCAGAGAAGCCCACGGCCCGGGCATCTTGGCTGGCCCGGTCCACGGGGAAGCGGATGTAGCAGTGCGCCATGGCATAAAGGGCATCTGTCACTGCCCGGATGCACCGATGCACCGATGTCTGCGATATGCCGGACAGGTCCCCACTCGGTGCCTGGAATGACCCCGTTGCATAAAAGTTCAGGGCCACCGTAACCTTGACGGACACGGGGAGAGGGTGTCCCCAGCCAGTGCCACGCGGTGACAGGTGTGCCAGCAGGTGGCAGATGTGTGCCACGGTTTCCCGGCTCATCCGGAGTCTCCTCCTGCATTCCCGGTCCGTGAGGTCCTGCTATGACTGCCGGGGCCGGTACACACGGGGCGCCCTCGGGTGCCTCCGTTGCCGTGGGGCCACGACGTCCTCCTCCCCCTCCTCGTCCTGTCGGTCAGGTGTCCCTCCAGCCTGGACGGCTGCCGCCTGCCCCTCTGCGGCAGCCTGCGCCGCCTCTCTGGCACGCTCCTCCTCCTCCTCCTCCTCCTCCTCATCCAGGGCAACATAGACATGAGCGGCTGCCACCACGGCGGCCAACATCGCTGGATGGTCTGAAAACATGATGGCCTGGTGGGGGGGGAGGGGAACGACGACATGTCATCATTGCCCATATCCCCTCCTCCCCCCAGCCAGGTGGCATGGACCGCATAGGTCCAACTGTTGGAGGCTGGCATCTGGCCAGGTGGACCAACTCATTTGCCCTCCCATCACCCACCCCGGCACGGACCCCCTCCCCAACCCCCAACCTCCACCCCAGCACGGACCCCCCCCAACCTCCACCCCGGCACGGATCCCCTCCCCAACCCCCAACCTCCACCCCAGCACGGATCCCCCCCCAACCTCCACCCCGGCACGGACCCCCTCCCCAACCTCCACCCCGGCACGGACCCCCTCCCCACCCTCCACCCCAGCACGGACCCCCCCCCCCAACCTCCACCCCGGCACGGACCCCCTCCCCAACCACCACCCCGGCACGGACCCCCTCCCCAACCTCCACCCCACCACGGACCCCCCCCCAACCTCCACCCCGGCACGGACCCCCTCCCCAACCCCCAACCTCCACCCCAGCACGGACCCCCCCCCAACCTCCACCCCGGCACGGACCCCCTCCCCAACCCCCAACCTCCACCCCAGCACGGACCCCCCCCAACCTCCACCCCGGCACGGACCCCCTCCCCAACCCCCAACCTCCACCCCAGCACGGACCCCCCCCCAACCTCCACCCCGGCACGCACCCCCTCCCCAACCTCCACCCCGGCACGGACCCCCTCCCCAACCTCCACCCCAGCACGGACCCCCCCCCCAACCTCCACCCCGGCACGGACCCCCTCCCCAACCTCCACCCCAGCACGGACCCCCCCCCCAACCTCCACCCCGGCACGGACCCCCCCCCAACCTCCACCCCGGCACGGACCCCCTCCCCAACCCCCAACCTCCACCCCAGCACGGACCCCCCCCCCCAACCTCCACCCCGGCACGGACCCCCTCCCCAACCCCCAGCCTCCACCCCGGCACGGGCCCCCTCCCGGCACTCCCCCGGAGCCCAGCCTACTCTAATCACCCCCCCCCCCCCGCCGCACACACACGCAAGCCGAGACACACCTCTCCTCACGCAATCAGTCTGCGGCCACGCCATTTCCTGCCCAGAGCCAACCCCCCAGGCCGTCACTCACCTCCTCGCTGGTCGGCGTGAGCCTGGAGCACCGGGTCACGCCGATGAAAAGGAGGTTTGATTGACGTCGACGTGAACGGTCATCACGTCGACGGGACTTCGGCCCATCCGGAAGGGAGAATATCAGCAGGCCGAAAATCGGCTGCCTTGCGCAGACCCGTGACATTCTCCGCGGCAGCGGCGCCATTAACGCCCCGCCGACTTTTCTCCCTTCGGAGACTTCGGCGGGGGCGGGGCGGGATTCACGGCGGCCAACGGCCATTCTCCGAACCAGCGGGGGGTCGGAGAATGACGCCCCTGACCTTCTGATGGAAGGAAGATTACTGATGAAGCAGCTGAAGATAGTCGGCCCTAGGACACTGCCCAGAGGAACTCCTGCAATTATGTCCGGAGATGATTGATTTTCAACAATAATGTTTCAGGGAGTGTCTTATAGGAAGTAGACAGGTGGAGGGTTGTAGCAGGAGAATTCCAGAGCTCAGGGCATAGGCAGCAGAAGGCAAGGCTACCAAAGGTGGATTGCTTAAAACTGGGGATACAAAAGATGCCAGAATTAGAGTCACGCTGATATCTTGGAAGTTTGTGTACCTCATGAAATTGCTGACATAGAAACATGGAAAATAGGAGCCGGAGGAGTCTATTCAGCCCCTCGCGCCTGCTCCGCCATTCAATATGATCATGGCTGATCATCCAACACAGTAACCTGTTCCTGATTTCACCCCATATCCTTTGGTCCCTTTAGCCCCAAGAGCTATATCTAATTCCTCCATGAAAATATACAGGGCGGATTCTCCGGTCTCCCAGCCGCGTGTTCCTCGGTGGAGCACCCTCGCTGGCAGCGGGATTCTCCGTTCCGATCACCTGCCAATGGGATTTCCCATTGTGGCCCCCACACACCACCGGGAAACCCACGGGCGTGGTAGTACTGCCGATGGAATAGAGAATCCCGCCGGCGGAGAGTCCCACCCATATAGATTTGGCCTCAGATCGTTTCCTCCCTTTTGGCTTGAGTGGAAGTGTCGGTGATCCTCCAAGCATTTAATTTCTGTTGATTATTAATTTCACCATCGATTTAGTTATCCTTCTAGATATCCAACAAGCTATGGAGGTCTCCATTTCCCTGCTGACTATCAGTGCCACTCCTTCTGTGGAGTAGTGCCAAGCTAGCTTGGCAATTTCCCAGTAAGTCCACATTACAGGTATGAACCTTGGAGCAGTCTGATTGATCTTATTAACAGTCATGATCACAACACAAACTATTTCTTCCAACAGCATGTATCACTGCTTAAGTGAAGATTATGAATGACTCAGTTTGAATTTTAAGACTTTTCTCGTGAGCTATTAAATTCCTTCCATTTTAACCCCTCACTTAAAGGAGGACAAGCAACTGGAAGAACAAGGTTAAAGTTCTTTCTTTGCTGATGTTATCCATTTAGATTTTTTGACATTTGAATAAGCTAACTCTTCCCTGTTCAGATCACCTTCAGTTTTAGCGAGTACTGGCTTGAATGCTCTGTGATTCAGACAGTGCTTTCTTTCATTAGAATAAAAAGAGTGACTCGAGGATATATGCAGACTGTCCCTGTAACAAGCATCACTGGGGGTCACTTGAAATACGAGGGAAAAATTCAAAATTGCAGGCCTCAAGAGCAGAAATTAATCTCGGCCAGAAATGTCATGGTAACCTGTCTCTTTGCTGATCCTCTGCAGCATCGGCCCACTGTAAATCTGGACAGTCAACTCATTTACAAATCCACTGATGCCAGCTGAGTGCAATTCAAAGCAGAGAGCGATATGCTGAGGGCAGGATTCGGAAATGATTGATTGCAAACCCTAAAAGCCTAGAATGGTGAAGGCAATGTGGAGTAGGCTGGGAAACAGCAGGTGAATAATTTGCAAGAAGTGCCCGCCTGTGATGTGGCACTTCGAAAGCATAACTTCTCAGAGAAATGGGAAGAGCCAACAAAGAATGGAGTAAGGTGTTGGAGTAAATGAAAAAGGAACTGCAGAATATTTTGAGCAGGTAAAATTTCAGACATTGCTGGATGGACATAGGAAGGAAAATATTTACAAATCATGCCACAATCCTTAATTGTTCAAATTAATCTGCAACCTTGTGGAATAAAAAATACCAACCAGTCACAATCAATTAAATTGCTCAGATTTATTTTTCAAAATCCCATTTTCCTCAGCAATTGACATTCATAATTAGGTTTACCACCAACGAATGACAAGAGTCCAGCTGTGGTGGCAGGGTGGTTAGGGTGTTGGCACGTAAGTGTTGTACGTGAGGTTCAGTGCAAACCTTCAAACACTGCTTGCAGCTTCCATGATTATCTTCCTCTATACGCTCGGTAACTTGAAAATGCATTAAAAATGACAGGATTGAGGCAGACCCGTTAAATTGGGAAATGGGTGGACCAATGATATTTTGTCCGGTACAGATGCAGGGGCATTGCACAATGTTGACAAACTCTGAGAGCCTGCCCCTGAGGTAACAGAGCCATTGACTGCTCTCTCAGTGTTTCCATAACCTTAGATCCCTTCTCAGTGATAGTAAACTCCAGGGTTTCCTCCGGCACAGCTAAAAGACCCAGGAACATTCCAATAACGTGGCCCCTACTCACGCACAGGTGGATACCTGCAACCTTGCCATCTTGCTTTGTTTTCTGGACTTCAAAAAGGAAAAAGCAAAAATTTGAGTGCACTTATGTTGCAGAATGAGCGTGCACATGACAACATCATATTGGACCCAGTTTAATGGGGGCAGTACAATCCAATTTCTAGGCCAGGACATCACTGAGTCAACACAATTCATTGAAACACTTGCAGAAACACAAAATTCATGTTCCAAAATGTAACTATGTTGCAATACCATCTAATGAACAAGAAACCTGGCTTATACAGTGCCATAAATCATTAGTCTATTGGTAAAATAGTTTGTTTGAACTGGGCTGCATACAGCCCATTTTTAGGCACAATGCAGCCTTCTAAAGCACTAAGATGGCAGACATGAAACATGTACTTGCAACATTGACCAGGAGTGCACCCTTCGACAGGTAAAAAAAGAAGTGTCCTGTATTCATGCCGTAAGTGGGTGTTATTCCTTTTGAATTTGCAAATAGGGGCCGATGTCTCCTTTAGATCCATGCTCCAACATTGGTTTGCTCTTAGGCTCTTAGGCTCTTGACTGCTTTGGTGAAAAGAAAAACCCAGATGTACGTAAAAGAATGGCAAATACTTAGTAGAAACACTTTCCACATCTCACTCCTCAACCTCTGTGGTCCAAACCCAAACATTCAGAACTCTCATCAGCAAGCACCGAGGCCCAAACTGGGGAAACAGTTATTGTACAGTCCCTCTGCAGCGCTGTGTTAATCTTCATTCTGCACGTGGCCTAATGTCAGACCATCACCATTTATATGCATGCTTGTATCCTGTATGCTTCATCCGATGCCAGTGCTTATGTAGTTACATTGTATATGTTGTGTTGCCCTATTATGTATTTTCTTTTATTCCCTTTTCTTCCCAGGTATTGAATGATCTGTTGAGCTGCTCGCAGAAAAATACTTTTCACTGTACCTCGGTACACGTGACAATAAAATCCAATCCAATATGCAGGGTGCCAGGGGTTTGGGTTGGTGGGTGAGCGGTCGGTGGGGGGGGAGGGGGAGGGGAGGGGGGGAGGGGGGGGAGGGGGGGCGCGTAGTTGATTGGGGGGGCCATGGGCACATGGCATAACATCCATATTGCTACATTTTATACTTCGACTGATTCTGAGCAATGCTACAGGAGATTCACCAGTCATATATGAAAATGTCTGGCACACATTTACTGTCTTTCACACTACGCTTCACATTTAATCCCATGATAATCCGAGTCAAATACTTTATATCACAGTTGCAGCTGATTGGGTCATGACCAAAGTTACTCCAGATTTTTGGCTTATATATGAATTTTACCAGAAACGTGGGAGTGCAGTTGTGAAATAGAGACGGGGTGTGTGAGACTAAGGGGTTGAATATTTTTTGGGGGGGGGGGGGGTGGGGGCAGGGTGTCTTTTTCTCCCGATCAGCCACAATTGCTCGAGGGTTTCTTTTAAGACAGGTAATTAGAGTAAATAGAATCATCCCACAGTGGGGATATTTGGAGAATTTCAGGACTTTGACAGACCCAATGAGGGAGCTGCGATAGATGTGCTAGCCAGTGTGGCATGTGACTTGAATGGAATGTTGGTCACACCACAGAAGGAGGCCATGTAGCCCATTATGTCTGTGCCAGCTCTCTCCAAGAAAAAAAGCAGCTGATCCCGCTTTCCTGCTCTGTTTCTGGGGCCCTGCAAAGTTTTCACCCAAACAAATTCCCCTTTGAAAGCCATGATTAAATCACACTCTCAGGAAATGCATTGATGTAATAGCCTGCAGAGGGCCTACAGGGTGGGAATGATTATCTTCCGCGTGGCCCTTGCGGAGTACAAGCTTCCCTGCTCGGGGCAGGGGATCGCTAGTAACTTCTGTATAAAAGATCGGCCAGTAAGGCAACGACCAGAACAGGAACCCGATAGGGATCTACCGGGCTGTGCACATATTGTGCTGTAAATAAAAACTTTGTTTCTTTATTTTTTACTTGATGTGGACTCCCCGTGTCCTTATTAAAATAGAAATGTCTTTCCTCATGTCACTCTCAGTTCTTTTGTCAATCACCTTAAATTTGTGTCCTCTGATTCGTGAACAGTTTCTCCTTATTTCCTCTGTCTGGGCTCCGAGGAGAATCCTAGCAAATATTTATACCTTAATTGCTTGAGATGTTAATGGATAACACCGTCAAGATCAATATTTCTTATTTCCCAGGGATGTTGGTGGTGGAAATTTGCCTGGAAATATTATAGTCTTGTGATGGTGATCCTACCACAATGGGGTTATTGAGAAAACTTTGGAAGCTTTGACTCAGCAGAAATGAGGGAACTTAGGTAGCAGTGCTACCCCCCAAAACCTGCCCACCATCTACAAGGCACAAGTCAGGAGTGTAATGGAATACTCTCCACTTGCCTGGATAAGTGCAGCTCCAACAACACTTCAAGAAGACCACCATCAAACTGGTGCCAAAGAAGAACCAGACAATGTGCCTCAATGACTATTGTCCGGTGGCCCTGACTTCAGTCGTAATGTAGTGCTTCGAGAGGTTGGTCATGAAGCGCATTAGCTCCTTACTCCCAGAACGCCTTGATCCACTGCAATTCACATACCACCGCAACCGGTCCACAGCAGATGCCATCTCCCTGGCCCTACACTCATCCCTAGAGCATCTCGACAACAAGAACTCCTACATCAGACTCCTATTTATTGACTACAGCTCCGCCTTCAACACCATAATCCCAGCCAAACTCATATCAAAGCTCCAAAACCTAGGGCTTGCCTCCTCACTCTGCAACTGGATCCTTGACTTCCTGACCCACAGACCACAATCAGTAAGAATAAACAACAACACCTCCTCCACAATAGTCCTCAATACCGGGGCCTCACAAGGCTGCGTACTTAGCCCCCCCCACTATACTCCCTGTACACACATGACTGCATGGCAAAATTTGGTTCCAACTCCATCTACAGGTTTGCCGACGATACAACCATAGTGGTCCGGATCTCAAATAATGATGAGTCAGAATACAGGAGGGAGATACAGAACCTAGTGGAGTGGTGCAGCGTCAACAATCTATGCCTCAATGCCAGCAAAACTAAAGAGCTGGTAATTGACTTCAAGAATCAAAGTACTGTACACCCCCCTGTCAGTATCAATGGGGCCGAGGTGGAGATAGTTATCAGTTTCAAATTCCTAGGGGTACACGTCTCCAAAAATCTGAACTGGTCCACCCACGTCGACGCTACCACCAAGAAAGCACAACAGCGCCTATACTTCCTCAGGAAACTAAGGAAATTCGGCATGTCCACATTAACTCTTACCAGTTTTTACAGATGCACCATAGAAAGCATCCTATCAGGCTGCATCACAGCCTGGTATGGCAACTGCTCGGCCCAAGACCGCAAGAAACTTCAGAGAGTCGTGAACACCGCCCAGTCCATCACACGAACCTGCCTCCCATCCATTGACTCCATCTACACCTCCCGCTGTCTGGGGATAGTGGGCAGCATAATCAAAGATCCCTCCCACCCGGCTTACTCACTCTTCCAACTTCTTCCCTCAGGCAGGAGATACAAAAATCTGAGAACACGCACAAACAGACTCAAAAACAGTCTCTTCCCCACTGTTACCAGACTGCTAAACAACCCTCTTATGGACTGACCTCATTAACACTATACCCCTGTATGCTTCACCCGATGCTGGTGTTTATGTAATTACATTGTATACCTTGCGTTGCCCTATTCTGTATTTTCTTTTATTTCCTTCTCTTTTCATGTACTTAATGATCTGTTTGAGCCGCTCGCAGAAAAATACTTTTCAATGTACCTTGGTACACATGACAATAAACAAAATCCAATCCAACAACACTCAAGAAACTCAACACCATCTAGGATGAAACAGCCTGCTTGATTGCTACCCCTTCAACAAACATTAATTTCCTCCACCATCAAATGGTGTAAGACCTGTGTGCTATCTACAAGTTGCACTGCAGGAATTCACCAAGGCTCCTTAGGGAGCACCTTACAAACCCTCAACCACTACCATCTAGAAGGGCAAGAGCAGCAGATACCTGGGAACCCCACGACCCGAAGGTTCCCCTCCAAGTCACTCATCATCTGGACTTGGAAATCTATTGCCGTTCATTCACTATCACTAGGTCAAAATCCTGGAATTCCCTCCCACAGAGCATTGTGGGTGTACCTACACCTCAGGGACTGCAGCGGATCAAGAAGGCAGCTCACCACGACCTACTGAAGGGCAACTAGTGAAGGGCAATAAATATTGGCCCAGCCAGCGATGCCCATGTCCCATAAATTAATTTTTAAAACCTCAGCGTGGCACATGACAGGAATGGAAAGTTGGGGGTGATCTCATACATTGCCACCCATGTCCTTTTTGATACCAATTGTGAAAACAGGGATATAATGCAGAGGTAAGCTTGGTGATTGGCTGTCTGTAGACAGCACATACGGCAGGCTCAGTGTACTTGGAATTGATCTTGAGTCCAGTGTGCTGATACCATTTGAGTCTGCTCCACCATTCAATGCGAAGATTCGAAATAGGAGCAGAAGTGTGCTCCGCCATTCAATAAGATAAAGGTTGATCTGTTTGTATTGAGCTCCATATTCTCCAACTCTCCCCGATAACCTTTGATTCCCTTGCCCAACAAGAATTTATCGACCTCTGCCTTAAAAATATTCCTGCTTCCACCACTTTCTGAGGAAAGGAGTTCCAAAGTTACTCAACCCTCTGAGAGAAACAAATTCTCCTCATCACTGTGCTATAAGTGCAACCCCTAATTTTAAACAGTGCCCCCTCATTCTGGATACGATATGAGAGGGGTAGAAGAAGTGAGAGACTTTGGAGTACATATCCACATGTCCTTGAAGGTGGCAGGACAGGTAGATAAAGTGGTCAAGAAGGCATATGGAAGGAAGGACATAATTGCTCTGGAGAGAGTGCAGAAGACATTTGCAAGAATGTTGCCAGAGCTGGAAAATTGCAACTATGAGGAAAGATTAGGTAAGCTAGGGTGATTTTCCTTAGAACAGAGGAGGCTGAAGGGAGACTTGAGTGAGGGGAACAAAATTATGAGGGGGCTAGGTAGAGTAGACAGGAAGAACCTGTTTCCCCAAACAGAGAGGTCAATTACCAGGGTGGACACAGATTTATGGACATTGGTATAAGGGGCAGAAGGATATGAGGAAAATCTTTTTCGCCCAGAGGATGGTAGGTGTCTGGAATCTGCTGCCTGGATTTTGGTTGAGGCAGAGTCCATTATCTCATTTAAATGGTGCCTGCATCTACAGCTGAAATGCTGTAATCTGTAGGGCTACAGATTGGGTGCTGGAAGGTGGGATTACAATTGGCAGCTAGATTTGTTTCAGCCAGCACAGACAGGAATGAATAACCTCTTTCTGTGCTGTAACTTTTCTGTGGTTCTATCCCATCTGCCATTTTGTTGGCTATTTAATTAACCAGTCAATATCTATTTGCATCCCCTCTGTGTCCTCCTCACATTTTATATTCCCACCTAGTTTTATATCATCAGTAAATTTAGATACGTTTCTCTTGGTCTCTTCGTGCAAGTCATTAATATAGATGTAAATAGCTCAGGCCTGGGCAATGATCATTGTGGCACTTTGCTAGCAGCAATCTGCCAACTTGAAAATACCCCATTTATCCTTACGTTTTGCTTCCTGTCTGTTAACTATCCTCCATCAATGCTAATTTATTGTCCACAACTCCATGGGACCTTATATTGTAAAAGTTCTGTGACACCTTATCAAATACCTTTTGGAAATCCAAGTATACTACATCCACTAGTTCCCTTGTTTCTGCCCTCCTAGTTACAACCACAAAAAACTCTAATAAATTTGTCAAACTCAATTTCCCTTTGTTTGATCACAGTATAATTTTATAAGTGTATTGTTAAGAGTTCCTCAATGACAGATTCCAGCATTTTCCTCCTGAAGGCAGGCTATGTGGTTTATAGTACCCTGTCCTCTCTCTCCCCCCACCTCTCTTAAATAACCATGTTACATTTTGTAACCTCTAATCTGCTGAGACAAGTCTAGATTCGAGAGAATTTTGGAAAATCATAACCAATCCATCCACTATCTCTGCAGCTACCGTTTTTCAAATTCAAATGTGTCAGCCCTTCGATCGCAGAATTTGTCGGATTTTATTCCCTTATGTTTGTCTAATACTTTTTATCTGTTGATATTAGTTATCTTCAGTTTCTGACTCTAATTAGTCCATTGGTTGTCGTCCATTTCTGCTCTGTAATTTGAGACAGACACAAAATATTTCACAGAATCACAGAAATTGGACAATGCAGAAGGCCAGTATTCTCCCCATCAAGTCTTCACTGACCCTTTGGAAGAACATTTTACCGAGTTCTATTCCCCTGTCTTTTTGTTATAATCTTGCACATTGTTGCTTTTCAAATAGCAATCTCCCTTCTGAATACTTCGATTGAAGCTGCCTCTACCAGCCTTTCAAGAAGTTCTTCCAGACTCCAACCACCCTCTTGTGGTTGATGTGACCTTCTTCACATCACTTCTACTCCTTATGCCAGTTATTTTGAATCTGTGCCCTCCATTTCTTGATGTCCTCTTGACTGGGAACAGTTTCTCAATATTTACCCTGTCCATACCCCTCAGGATCTTGAAAACCTTTATCAAGTCTCCTCTCAGCCTTCTTTTCTCCAAGGAAAACAGTCCCAACCTCTCCAATCTATCCTCATAGCTACAGTTCTTTATCCTTCAAATCATTCTTGTGACTCTTATCTATACTCTTCACAATGCCTTCACATTCTTCCTCAACTATGAACTGGATGCAGTACTCCAGATGAGGTCTAACTGGGGTCTTACACAAGTTCAACACAGCTTCTTTACTCTTGTACTCACTGCACCCCTATTAATACAACATAATACAGCCACAGGCTGCAGGGTTGCTGGGATAGGCGAGTGCATATTTGAAAGAGACTTCAGTTCCTGGAGCAGGCCACAGGCTGCAGGGTTGCTGGGAGAGTTGAGTGCATATTTAAAAGAGACTTCAGTTCCTGGAGCAGGCCACAGGCTGCAGGGTTGCTGGGAGAGGTGAGTGCATATTTAAAAGAGACTTCAGTTCCTGGAGCAGGCCACAGGCTGCAGGGTTGCTGGGAGAGGTGAATGCATATTTAAAAGAGACTTCAGTTCCTGGAGCAGGCCACAGGCTGCAGGGTTGCTGGGAGAGGTGAGTGCATATTTAAAAGTGCTTAGTTTACAGGTCGAATGGCAGTTGGAGACTTCACTTCCTGGAGCGGGCCTACTGGCTCATTGGAAATCAGGTAGGGTACAAAAGGTGTGGCAGGAGTGCCTTTAGTCATGGAGTGCTGATTGGAACAGAGTGCATCTGAGTTTAGGTGAGTGACTGAGTGCTGATTGGAACAGAGTGCATCTGTGTTTAGGTGAGTGACTGAGTGCTGATTGGAACAGAGTGCATCTGAGTTTAGGTGAGTGACTGAGTTCGGGTGAGTGGCGAGAGAGGGCTGTGTTTTTGTTGGTGTTCGGGTTTATCCTTGAGGTTCTATAAAAACAATTTAAAAAATTATTTAAATTAATTAACTAGTTGAATACGGCTGGACAGGTGATGTGCTGTTGCTGTATGACGATGGAACTGGTGGATCCCATTGAGACCGTCAGTGACCACATCTGCAGCAAGTGTTGGCTGCTCGAGGAACTTTGGCTCAGAATTGATGAGCTGGAGACTGAGCTGCACACACTGCGGCACATCAGGGAGGGGGAAAATTACCTGGACGCTTTGTTTCAGGAGGCAGTCACACCCAGTAGAATAAGTACTGTTAATTTGGTCAGTGGTCAGGGAGAGAGTGGTGTGACTGCAAGGGAGGCAGGTAGGGGGATCCTGAGTTTAGGAGTTGAGGAGCCTCAGCCCTTGACCTTGTCCAACAGGTATGAGGTACTTGCTCCCTGTGTGGATGAGGAAGAGGGCTGTAGGGAGGATGCGTTGACTGACCACTGCACCGTGGTACAGGAAGCCATTCAAGAGGGGGGAGCAAAAAGACAAATGGTAGTTGTAGGTGATTCTATAATTAGGGGGATTGATGGCATCCTTTGTAAGCCAGATTGTGAGTCCCGCATGGTATGTTGCCTGCCCGGTGCCAGGGTGAGGGACATCTCTGATCGGCTTGAAAGGATTTTGGAGAGGGAGCGGGAGGATCCAGTTGTTGTGGTCCACGTTGGGACTAACAACATAGGTAAGACTAGGAAAGAGGACCTGTTTGGAGATTATCAAACACTAGGGACTAAATTAAAGAACAGGTCCTCCAGGGTTATAATCTCTGGATTACTACCCGAGCCACGTGCCAATTGGCATAGGGTTGAGAAAATTAGGGAAGTTAACACGTGGCTAAAGGAGTGGTGCGGGAAAGAGGGATTCCATTTCATGGGGCATTGGCATCAGTACTGGGGCAGGAGGGACCTGTACCGTTGGGACGGTCTTCACCTGAACCATTCTGGGACCAGTGTTCTAGCGAATAGGATAAATAGGTTGGTCACAAGGACTTTAAACTAGCAAGTTGGGGGGAAGGGAAGGGTAAAGCTATGGACAGTATAATGGTTAATGGAGAGCAAGGCAGCAGGTTACGTTACAGGTTATTATGTAGAGATATGGGTTCAAAGGCAAGGAAAATTAGGAGAAAGGGTAAGAGGAAAAATAATTTGCGAAAAGTTACTGATCAAGGTGTTAGGATTCATAACAAAGACATAAAAAACAGCATAAGTGTACTTTACCTGAATGCTCGTAGTATACGGAATAAGGTGAATGAGTTGATGGCGCAAATCATCGTGAATGACTATGATTTAGTGGCCATTACTGAAACATGGTTAAAAGATGGTCACGACTGGGAGTTAAATATCCAAGGGTATCAGACTATACGAAAGGATAGAATGGACGGTAAGGGTGGTGGTGTAGCTTTGTCGTTTAAGGATGGCATTCGGGCAATAGTAAGGGATGATATTGGTGCTATGGAGGACAAGGTTGAATCAATTTGGGTGGAAATCAGGAATAGTAAGGCGAAAAGGTCACTGATAGGAGTAGTCTATAGGCCACCAAATAGTAACAGGATGGTAGGGCAGGCAATAAGCAAAGAAATAACGGATGCATGTAGAAATGGTACAGCGGTTATCATGGGAGATTTTAAGCTGCATGTCGATTGGTTTAACCAAGTTGGTAAAGGCAGCCTTGAGGAGGAGTTTATAGAATGTGTCTGGGATAATTTCCTGGAACAGTATGTAATGGAACCTACAAGGGAACAAGCGGTCCTAGATCTGGTCCTGTGTAATGAGGCAGGATTGATTAATGATCTCATAGTTCGGGATCCTCTTGGAAGGAGCGACCACAATATGGTGGAATTTAAAATACAGTTGGAGGATGACAAGGTAAAATCAAACACTAGTGTTTTGTGCTTAAACAAAGGCGATTACAATGGGATGAGAGAAGAACTAGCTAAGGTAGACTGGGAGCAAAGACTTCATGGTGAAGCAGTTGAGGAACAGTGGAGAACCTTCCGAGCGATCTTTCACCGTGTTCAGGAAAGGTTCATACCGACAAAAAAGAAAGACGGTAGAAAGGGGAAAAATCGACCGTGGATATCTAAGGAGGTGAGGGAGAGTATCAAATTGAAGGAAAAAACATACAAAGTGTCAAAATTACTGGGAAACTAGAGGACTGGGAAGCCTTTAGGGGACAACAGAAAGCTACTAAAAAAGCAGAGAGTGGGGATAAATAGGTGTTTCTCTGGTTGGCAACCTGTAACTAGTGGGGTCCCTCAAGGATCAGTGTTGGGCCCGCAATTGTTCACAATTTACGTAGATGATTTAGAGTTGGGGACCAAGTGCAATGTGGCAAAGTTTGCAGACGACACTAAGATGAGTGGTAAAGCAAAAAGTGCAGAGGATACCGGAAGTCTGCAGAAGGATTTGGATAGGTTAGGTGAATGGGCTAGGGTCTGGCAGATGGAATTCAATGTTGCCAAGTGTGAGACTATCCATTTTGGGAGGAATAACAGCAGAATGGATTATTATTTAAATGGTAAGATGTTAAAACATGCTGCTGTTCAGAGGGACCTGGGTGTGCTGGTGCATGAGTCGCAAAAAGTTGGTGTGCAGGTGCAACAGGTGATTAAGAAGGCTAATCGAGTTTTGCCTTTCATTGCTAGAGGGATGGAGTTCAAGACTAGGGAGGTTATGCTGCAACTGTATAAGGCATTGGTGAGGCCATGTCTGGAGTATTGTGTTCAGTTTTGATCTCCTTACCTGAGAAAGGACATATTGGCACTGGAGGGAGTGCAGAGGAGATTCACTAGGTTGATCCCAGAGTTGAGGGGATTAGATTATGACGAGAGGTTGAGTAGACTGGGACTGTACTCATTGGAGTTTAGAAGGATGCGGGGGGATCTTATTGAAACATATAAAATTATGAAGGGAATAGATAGGATAGATGTGGGCAGGTTGTTTCCACTGGTCGGGGAAAGCAGAACTAGGGGGCATAGCCTCAAAATAAGTGGAAGTAGATTTAGGACCGAGTTTAGGAGGTACTTCTTCACCCAAAGGGTTGTGAATCTCTGGAATTCCTTGCCCAGTGAAGCAGTTGAGTCTCCTTCTTTAAACATTTTTAAGAAAAAGATAGATACCTTTCTAAAGAATAAAGGGATTCGGGGATATGGTGGACCGGCTGGAGAGTGGAGCTGAGTCCACAAAGATCAGCCATGATCTCATTGAATGGCGGAGCTGGCTCGAGGGGCCAGATGGCCTACTCCTGTTCCTAGTTCTTATGTTCTTATTATTTATTAACTGCTCTCTCAACATGGACATTGACATAGAATTTACATGCTCTGCCATTTTCAATGAGTTATGTGCATATACACCAAGGTCCCTCCATTCCTGCACCTCTTCAGTGTTTCTCTCTTTATTTTATACTGTCTGTCCAAATTCCTCCATCCAAAATGAATCACCGAACTCTTCTCTGCATTGAACGTCATCTGCCACTTGTCTGCCCAATTCACCAACATGCGAAAATGGAAATGAAATGAAAATAGCTGATTGTCACAAGTAGGCTTCAAATGAAGTTACAGTGAAAAGCTCCTAGTCGCCACATTCCAGCACCTGTTCGGGGAGGCTGTTACGGGAATTGAGCCGTGCTGCTGGCCTGCCTTGGTCTGCTTTCAAAGCCAGCGATTTAGCCCTGTGCTAAACAGCCCCTATGTCCGTGACTTATTGAAGTTAAAAACTATTCTCATCAGAGTTTTCCAATCGCCTCCCTTCGCGCTTAATGCTTTTGAAGTGGTGAGCTGAAAATTGACAGCACTTAGCTCCCTCTGAAGTGCTTGATGTTTTTAAACATTGTGGTTAGAGCACTTGAGAGTTACTCGACTGTGAAGGAAGCTGAATGAAGCAAAGCTGTCATGCTGTGTGTTTATGTGTGTGTGGAAGCTGTCAATCACAACCTAGTAAGCCTAATAATCACACCACTGCCAGAGCCTCCCTCCACTGCCCCCAGAGACCCCCTAAATAAAGAGACCCCCCACAGAGACACCCTAAATAAAGAGAACACCCAGAACCCCCTAAATAAAGGTACCCCACAGAGACACCCTTAATAAAGACTCTCCAGCCAGCCCTAAATAAAGGGAACCCCAGAGACTCCCTAAATAAAGAGACCCTCACAGACCCCCCAGAAAAGAGATGCTTGTCTGGAAGCCCCCCAGAATAGAGACCCCTATCTGGAAGCCACACAGAAAAGAGACCCCTGTCTGGATGCTAGAGTGCTTCTAGCTTCCTGGAACGAGAAGCCTGACAGCTGTGTCAAGCTAATTACATAGACATGAGAGGAGAGCAGGCTAAGGTTGATTGGATAAATAGACTACAATGTCTGGCAGTAACTAAACACTGGAAAACATGTATAGAAACAATTCAAAATGTTCAATAAAAGTACATTCCATTAGAAAAGAAAAACACAGGAAGAAAGATTCATCCGTGGCTTGCGAAGGAAGATAAAGAAAATATTAGATTAAAAGAAGAGGCTCATAGCGTGACAAATAATATTGGCAAGCCTAAAGGTTTTGCATTTTTTTAAAAATGAGCTAAGGACCACCAAAAAGGGGCTGATTTAGCACAGTGGGCTAAGACAGCTGGTTTGTAATGCAGAACAAGACCAGCAACGCGGGTTCAATTCATGTTCCAGCCTCCCTGAACAGGCATCGGAATGTGGCGACTAGGGGCTTTTCACAGTAACTTCATTGAAGCCTACTTGTGACAATAAGCGATTATTATTATTAAAAAGCTGATAAAAGGGAGAAAAACAGTAAGAGTTTAACTAGACAAGAATCTAAAAATATAAGATTTTAATTCATAAAATTAAGAGTCTTACAAGCATAAAAAATGGAGGAGAGTAGCTAAAATAAACATTGGTCCCTTAGAGGCAGAGACAAGAGAAATGATCTGTGGGGTACCTTTATTTAGGGGGCTCTGGGTGGTCGCTTTATTAACCCCCTCATTTATCTGTTTCCTGTCTTTCAGCAAAATGTCCACTCACCATTTATTCCACAAGCTAGAATTTTGCTTTCAGGTTTGTTGTGTGGAACTGGATCAAATGCCTTTTGAAAATCCATTCACACCACATCAACAGGATTGCCCTTATCAACCTTGTCTATTACTTGCTCAAAAAAACTCCAAAAAGTTAGTTCAACATGATTTTCCCTGAGTGAACCCATGCTGGTTTTCCTTAATTATTCAGCACTTGTCGAAGTGACTGTTGATTTTGCCCCAAACTATAGTTTCCAGAATGTTTCCCTACAACTGAAGTCAAACTGATGGGTCTGCAGTTGTTGGCTTTATCCTTGCACTCCTTTTTTAAATTCTAAATTTAGATTACCCAATTATTTTTTTTCCCAATTAAGGGGCAATTTAGTGTGTCCAATCCACCTAACCTGCATACTTGCAGTCCTTTTTGAACAAGTGTGTAACATTCGCAATTCTGCAGTCCTCTGACACAACCTCAGTCAAAGGAAGTCTGGAAGAGTATCACCAGTGCCTCTGTAATTTCCACTCTCACTTCCCTCAGTACCCTTGGATGCTTCTCACCCCATCCTGATACATTATCTATTTAAAGTAAAGATAGCCTTTCCAGCACCTCCTCCTTTTCAATTTGTGCAATATCTCCGTCATCTTCTCATCCCTCATGATCATTTCTCTTGTCTTTGCCTCTGAGGGACCAATGTTTATTTCAGCTACTCTCCTCCATTTTTTATGCTTGTAAAACTCTTAATTCTATGAATTAAAAACTTACATTTTTAGATTCTTGTCTTGTTAAACTCTTACTGTTTTTCTCCCTTTTATCAGCTTTTTAATAATAATAATAATAATCACTTATTGTCACAAGTAGGCTTCAACGAAGCTACTGTGAAAAACCCCTAGTCGCCACATTCCGGCGCCTGTTCGGGCAGGCTGGAACAGGAATTGAACCCGCGCTGCTGGTCTTGGCCCACTGTGCTAAATCAGCCCCTTTTTAGTGGTCCTTTGCTCATTTCTAAAAAATGCTAAATCTTTAGGCTTGCCAATATTATTTGTCACGCTATGAGCCTCTTCTTTTAATCTAATATTTTCTTTATCTTCCTTCGCAAGCCACAGATGAATCTTTCTTCCTGTGTTTTTCTTTTCTAATGGAATGTACTTTTGTTGAACATTTTGAATTGTTTCTATACATGTTTCCCAGTGTTTAGTTACTGCCAGACATTTTAGTCTATTTACCCAATCAACCTTAGCCTGCTCTCCTCTCATGTCTATGTAATTAGCTTGGCTTAAGTTTCAGATTCTGAACTGGAGCTGTCTGTTGCTTTCAAACTTAATGCAGAATTCAATTATATTATGATCACTTTTAGTATGTGATTACCAATTAATAACTGTCTCATTGCAAAATATCAGATCCAAAATAATTTTATTCCTAGTTGGTTCCTCAATGTATTTTTCCAGAAAACGGTCAAAAAAGCAGGCTACGGTCTTCCAGACCACCTTTGCCAATTTGATTGGTTCAGTTTATATGAAGAATAAAGCCCTCCATAATTTTTACATCACCTTTGTTACAAATTCCAATCATTTCTTGTTTAATGTTCTGTCCAATGATATAACTACCATGAGGGAGGCTGTAAACTAACCCCGCTAGTGTTTTCTGACCCTTGGCTGTTCCTAAACTGATTCTGCTTCCTGATCTTCTGAATTATGATTTTCTTCTCATTACTGTCTTAATGTCATCCCTTACTAACAGTGCTACGACTCAGGTAATCAGAGAGTATTCTGTCCTGGAACATCTGCAAAGATGTGCAGTCATGTAGCTATTATGGCTGGTCCAGTCAGGCTTCTGGTCAATGGAGACCTTTGAGATTTTGATGGTGGGGAATGTGGTGATTGTGGTACCATTGAATGGCAGAGGGAAGGAATTTTCCAGAGTTTGTCTTGGTCGAGCATTTTTTGCGCCATTGATTTGGATCATCCATTTGGCACTTTTCACAGAATCACAGAACCTCAGTTGCTTCACAGTGCCAGGGTCCCAGGTTCGATTCCTGGCTTGGGTCTGTGTGGAGTCTGCATGTTTTCCCTGTGTCTGCGTGGGTTTCCTCCGGGTGCTCTGGTTTCCTCCCACAAGTCCCGGAACATGCTATTACGTAACTTGGACATTCTGAATTCTCCCTCCGTGTACCCAAACAGGGGCCAGAATGTGGCTTTTCACAGTAACGTCATTACAGTGTTAATGTAAGTCTACTTGTGACAATAAAGATTATTATTGTTAGGGTACAGAGGAAGATCATTTAACTCATCATGTCTACACCGGCTGAGGTGCTTGTAATTTTGGAATTTGACCAGATGTACCCACCAAGACACTGGGAGCAAAGAGCATTTCTTGGAATCTTCATCGAGGAATTACAAATGTGAAAATACTGAGTAAACACATTTTTTAAATATTACGTGTCAAACATCACAAGTCAATATGTGGACCATCTGGAACAAATTTAATGAAAGATTACCAAAAGGGTGAAATCTTTATAATCTGCTTAAAAGACTTGGACACCAAAGTGCGAGCTTGGCAAATTTGCTGACAACATTAAGTAGCATGAAAATGCAACACAAGATTTGGAAGCGGATTTTGATGGGTTATACAATTAGGCAGTCAATAACAAAAATTTGAAAATTGATGAATGTAAAGTGGTGGGAGCCTTCTGCCTTGTAAGATAATGGTTTCCGCTGTGCTGGTCATTTCAGTGTCAAATATCGGCTGATGGAGCTCAGGAGTCCCACTCTGGAATGGCAATCATTGTCACGCTTTCTGAGAGGGAGACAGCGGGCTGGGAAAGTAAATGATTTGCTGACCTCTGCTTCCTCTGGGCCCTCTTTACAACCAACTGCACTTTTCTTTTCCGCTTGCCTCTTCTAATACCCTTCCAAAGAGTCAGCTTTCAGAGGTTATGGTCATCAGTGACTGTGCCCCAGCTGTCAGTATCAATGTCTGTCATCTATCTCAATTACAGGTGTCCTTGTCGTGGAGGTATGGCCAACCTAGAGGTTAAGACCCAGTGTCCAGTTCATTGTACAGAAAGTCTTTGTGCATTGGGTCATCATCCATCTAATGAATATGGCAGAGCCAACGCTGCAGTCGAGACGGGTGAGACCTAATCTCTTGGACAGGAGTTTGAAGCACCCTTTTTAAAGGGAGCTCTGATCTCCATTAGCTGCAGCAGCACCCCCCCCCCCCTCACCCCAGATTGTAGGCAGGGCACCATCCCACCCTAATTGCTGGCAAGCCCCCCCCTCCCCCCAGAAACCCCTCTTCAGCAACCCCTAGGCCCTCCCTTCAGCTCCCCCCATTCAGCATTCCATAACCTCCCCAGCCCCCTTGAGCTCCCCCATCCAGCATTCCAAAACCCCCCAAACTCCCCCTTCAGCTCCCCCCATTAAGCATTCCTTCTCGCCCCAGATCTCCTCTCTCTTTGCCCCATTCAGCACTCCCTCACCCCCAGATACCCCCTTCAGCTCCCCATTCAGCATTTCCTAACCCCCCAGGACCTTCACTTAATCTCTCCCCATTTAGCACTCCCTCACACCCAGATTCTCCAAGACTCCCCCATTTAGCATTCCCTCACGCCACCAGTCCCACCTTCAGTCCTCCCATTCAGCATTCCCTTATCTCCCAAGAACCACCCTTCAATCTCCCCTCATTCAGCCAGCCCTCGCCCCCCCCAATCTCCCATTAGCCCCCCTCCATTCAGCCCCTCTAACCCCCCACCAAACCCTCCCTTTGGCAGACTCCTCATTCCCTCACCTTACCTCAAGGCCCCCCTTCAGCCCCCAACCCCTGTTGCCACCTTTCTGACCCCGTTCTTACATAAGCCTAAACTCATTGAAAATTCTGCTGCCCTGATCCTAACTCACGCCAAGATCCATTCATCCATTGGCCCCGTCCTCCCTGGTTTACATCAGCTCCCAGACTGACAAAGTGGAAAACTTAAAATCATTGTCCTCATTTTCAAATCAATCAGCTCCAGGATATCATTGCAGAGTTTCTCAGGATAGTATCCTAAGCCCAACCATCATAGAATCATAGAATCCCTACAGTGCAGAGGGAGGCCATTCGGCCCATCTAGTCCGCACCGATCCATGTCCCACCCTTTCCCTGCAACCCCATAACCTAACCTTCACATCCCTGGACACTAAGGGGCAATTTAGAATGGCCAATCCACCTACCGCATACATCTTTGAACTGTGGGAGGAAACTGAAACACCCGGAGGAAACCCATACAGACACGGGGAGAACGTACAAACTCCACACAGACAGTGACCAAAGGCCGGAATTGAACCCGGGTCCTTGGCACTGTGAGGCAGCAATGCTCACCACTGTGCCACTGTGCTGCCCCATCTTCAGTTGCTTCATCAATGACCTTCCCTCCATAATAAGGTCAGAAGTGGTGATGTTTGCTGATGACTGCACAATATTCAACACTATTCGTGACTCCTCAGATACTGAAGTAATTCATGCCCAAAATTCAGTAAGACCTGTACATTGTTTGGGCTGGTAACCTTTCACACCACACAAGTGCCAGACAATAGCTATCTCCAACAAGAGAGAATCTAACTATCTCTCCTTGATATACAATGGCATTACCATTGCAGATTCCCTCACTATCAACATCCTGCCAGTGACCTGAACTTGACCGGCCATAAAAAATTGTGGCTACAAGAACGGGTCAGACTCTGGGAATTCTGTGGCGAGTAATTCACCTTCTGACTCCCCAAATCTTGTCCATTATCTACAAGGTGCAAATCAGGAGTGTGATGGAATAACCCCCACTTGCCTGAATGAGTGCAGTTCCAACAACACTCAAGAAGCTCGACACCATCCAGGACAAAGCAGCCCACTTGATTGACACTCCCACCACCACCTCCAACATTCATTCCATCCGCCACCGTCATACAGTTGCAGCAGTGTGAACCATCTACAAGGTGTATGCGATAACTCACCAAGGCTTTTTTGGCAGCACCTTCCAAACCCTAGAAGGAGAAGGGTAGTTGACACATGGCAACACCACCATTGGCAAGTTCCTCTTGGGGCAGCACGGTGGCACAGTGGTTAGCACTGGTGCCTCACAGCGCCAGGGATCCAGTACAATTCCAGCCTTGGGTGACTATGTGGAGTTTACACTTTCTCCCCGTGTCTGTGTGGGTTTCCTCCTGGTGCTCTGGTTTCCTCCCACAGTCCAAAGATGTGCCAGTTACGTGGTTTGGCCATGTTAAAAATTGCCCCTTAGCAACCAAGGGTTAGGTGGGGTTACGGGGATGGGGCGGGAGAGTGGGCCTGGGTAGAGTGCTGTTTTGGAGGGTCAGTGCAGACCCGATGGGCTGAATGGCCTCCTTTTTCACTGTAGGGATTCTATGATCCCTCCAATCACACACAGCAACTTGACTTGATAAGATATTGTCATTCCTTCATTGTTGCTGGGTCGAAGTTGTCTTCCAAACAGCACCATTCCTACGTTACAATCTTCTGACTGTGGCACCTGCCAAAGGCAGCATTTCCCCACCTTCTCAAAGGCAATTAGAGATTGACAGTATGTGCTGCCCTAACAATTGTAGCCACAATTCCCCTATTATGTTGAGTGGACGTTTACCAGGTTATTCCAGCACTTTCAAATGAGTTCATAGATAATTGCAGAATATTGACAAGTAGCTCTTAGGTTTCGAGGCATTTTTCCAGCTTCATTTTATCACACCACCCCAGGTGGTCCACATAAATAAGAACAGAACACTTTAACCAAAGATGAAAGAATGTCTGAGAAAAAAAAATCAGGGAGATTAAACTGATAGATAAAAGTGATTAGTGCAATGAAATGACAAGTTTTCATTGTAGCTCACTTCCTCTTGAAGGTATTACATTGATAAGTACTTTGATCCTTTGGGACAAAAGCATATTTATTGTTTCCATTATGAATGTATATTGCAAACCTGTCTGCAACTGCAGATGCACTTTTATTCCTGGGAAAGAAAATACTGTCGGAAGTTACTTATTAACTTTCTGGGTTGGTGAGTGACTACCTCTTAAATTCAGTAAATTACTTAATGGCACAAACTGACAAATTTAAAATGTATAGAGCACATGTAATCATTTACTGTGTCTAGTTTTGGATTGAAGCACTGATATTAAAGAGAGGGCACTCAGTGGGAAATCATTCTTGGTCTTTGCAATTGTATTCAAGCCCAATTATAAGCTCATTGTGCGACATACCCTTCACTCTGCCATTATCATCAAGCCAGTGGATCCATAGAATCCCTAAGGTGCAGATGGAGGCCATTCAGCCCATCAAATGTGCACCAACTCTCTGAAAAGGCAACCCGCCGAGGACCATTCACCCCGCCCTATCAGTGTAACACCGTAACCCCACCTAACTTGCATTTCTTTGGACCACAAGGGACAATTTAGCGTGACCAATCCATTCAAACGGCATATCTTTGGATCAGCTCTGGTTCAGTGAGGAGTGTAGGAGAGCATTATACATCCATAAAAATGAGCTGTCAACCTGGAGACGCTGCAGCACAGGACGAATTGCATGTTAAACAGTGGAAGCTGCACGTGATAGGCAAGAGCTAGGCAATCCCATAACCAAGGTATCAGATCAAAGCTCTGGAGTCCTGCCACATCCAGTTGTGAATGGCGATGGATAATTAAACAACTAACCGGAGGCAGTGGAGGCTCCGCTAACATCCCCATCCTCAACGATGGGGGAGCTCAGCGTATCAGTGTAGAAGACAAGGCTGAAACAATTACCAGCATCTTCAGCTAGAAATGCTGAGTGGATGACCCATCTCGGTCTCCTCCTGAGCTAATTTGATTCGCTCCATGTGAATGGCTGAAGTCACTGAATACAGAGAGTTTTCCAGGCCATGGCAACATACTTCTGAAGTACTGAAGACTTGTGCTCCAGTCGGAATGTAGCCACCTAAATTGGCCAACTCCCGATTTAAAATGGCGAACGGCAAAGGCTGATGGGAAAGTCAGCCAACACAGGCAGAAACCAGCAGGTGCAGGTTTGCTGTGTATTTAACTCTGCAAAAGGCCAGACAGCATCGATAACTGCGACCATCAGCATAACAATGTAGCAGCCATCTACATACTGATGAGCAATCCCTGGGAACAATAGCAACATTTGGGACACTCAAAACTAAGCAAGACTCCCCAGCGCCAGCAGGAGCCAACACAAAAGAGGTTAACGAACACCTCAAGACCGCCCATCGATCAGGGAACCGCTCCAGTATTGGAGAAATCGAACCAAGCGATTGGAACGAAGTCCAATCACCTAGAACCAGGTACAGGGTCCGCCCCGAAAGGTGGGAAGCCCCTAGGGACTATAAAGTTAAGCCCCCAAGTTCAACTCGCTCTCTTCGTCCTGCCCGGGTTACCCAGCAACGCGAACCAACCTTGACCGTGACCGGTGCAGTGACCACCGAAAGAAGTAAGTCTTAATTCAATGCTCGCTACGAGATAGGCGCTCCTAGCTACCAGTCCGTACCAACTTCGAATCCCGCAGACTCAGAACCCGAACGAAAGGCCATTTGTTTCCCTGACCTGGTGGGCCAGTCTGAAGTTAAGTATAGGCCTGTTAGTTGTAGAAGTAGCTTAGACGTAGAATTTGTGCATGAGTAGCGATTACTGTGTATAATAAATGTGCTTTGATTTAAATCTTACTAATCGGTGTATTGAGTTATTGATCATTACTTGGACTTGAACCTCGTGGTGGTATCATAAAGATACCTGGCGACTTGAGAGCAAAGGTAATAAAACAGAGCAATTAAACCAACCGGAAAGTTAGCAACAGGAGCCAGTCACATCCATATCCAAGCTGTTCCAGTACACCTACAACATTGTTATCTGTCCGACAATGCAAAAAATTGCCCAGTTATGCCCTGTTAACAAAAACAGGACACATTCTATCCAGTCAATTATCATCCCATCTGCCTTCGGCAATGTGAAGATGTTGTCGACAGTGCTATTCGACAACATTTGCTCAATATTAATCTGCACATTGCTGCTCAGCTTGAAATCTGCCTGGGCCACTTGACCTCATTACAGCCTGGTCCAAACATGGATCGAAGAGCTCAATCCCAGAGGTGAGAGAGATTGTTCTTGACAGACAGGCAGCACTTGATGAAGCATCAAGCACCAAGTGCCCCCTCTTGGTTCTACTCGCTTGGTAGAAGTCTTGCTTCAAAAAGGTTCTGGAATCAGGTTCCAGTCCAGGGTTTAAACTCAAAAATCAAGACTGAAGTTCCAGTGCAGTACTTGAGGAGGTGAGTGAATGGAGGTGCTGACTTATGCATGAAATGTTTAACCAAACCCCATCTGCCAGCTCAGGTTATATGTCAAATTTCCCTTGGCAATATTTCAAACAAGATCCATGATGTCTTTGCTAATATTTACCCCTCAATCAACATCACACAAGAAAAGATTATCTGGTTATTATCACATTGTTGTTTCTGGGAGTTTCCTGTGCTCAAATTGGTTGCCATATTTCCTACTTTACACCAATGACTATACTTCAGAATGTGGAGATGCCGGACTGGGGTCAGCAGACTAAGAAGTCTGACGCCATGTTAAAGTCCAACAGGTTATTATGCGCGATCTCCTTGGAGATCCAAACCTGTTGGACTTTAACCTGGTGTTGTAAGACTTCTTACTATACTTCAGAAGTAATCACTGGTGAGTGAAGCATCTGAGATGTCAAGTGGTTGTGAAAAGTGCGATATAAATGCAAGTTTTTTTTAATAGCACGATGGAAGTCAATCAGAATCAGGGGAAGCTCTTCACTGGTTGGAGCTGTACCTGTTCTGAGATGGGTCATTCTATTGTGGATTCCAGGCATAAGACTTGGTTCTTAGGCCGAGGGTGGAATTTTCCCCAAATCACACAGCGCACTGGATCAGGAGAGGAAAGCTGTGTGAAACCTGCTGGCGTCACAGATGTCGTTTCTCGCCTGATCAAACGGTACTCTGCAATTTCAAAGCGCTAGCAAGGATTACACAGCCAGCTGCGGGGTGGGGGGGGGGGGGGGGGGGGGGGGCGGGAGCGGTGGCGGGGGGGCAACACTCACCGGCAAAGCTGGGATTCAAAAATCAGGATGCCCCAATCTCAAAGTAAAATTAAAGGCCTCCCCCTCCCACCCACAGACATCAGAACCCCCCCACCACAAACAACAGGACCCCCCATGAATATCAGGACCCCCAGTGGTCATAGGAAACACTTCAAACCCTCACCGGCAGAGGGGCAGCCACCCCACCACTTGGAGTATCAGGGCTCCTGCCCACACACTAGGGAAGCCTCAGGATGACCACACTCCTCCCCCCCTCCAACACCCCCCCTGCCCCATTTGCATTGGGGCACCCCCCTCACATCCTTCATCCTCCACAACTCTGAATGCAGACACAAAATAATGAAAGGCAACTTTACGAGGGAAGCATCACACCTGGGCCACATCCTAGCTTGACCTGATAACCCTGACACTCACTTTCCAACAACAGTCTCTGCAAGGTGACCAGGAGCAGGAGTCCATCTCTGGCGCATCACAGCAGTGGAGAGAAATTGAGGTGAATTGTAATGCCTCTATAGCTGCTGTAAATGGGGCATGGGCTTCTGACTGAAACACGCTCATCTCATCTAATGTTGACAGCCGTGTGTTTTAGGAATATATGAGCGATTGAATGTTAGATTATTCAGTTTATCTGTAAAATTGGACAATTTCAAATATAGTTGTCACTGCATTTCCAAACTCAGTTTGTAAAATGAAGCCTTAATTAACTTTACAGTGGGGAAACAGTGCAGATTTATTGAAAATATTTGCACAGACTGTTAAACAAGTGGAGGCCTGAGTGTTTTTTATGCAATTGTTTGAACGTCCACATTTCAACAATTTGTCTGTATGTTTGACAGAAATTTCCACCCAGACTTCCTTTCTGCGGTTTCGGAAGAATACAGAATTCTTTGTTTTTATCATTGGTTAAACAATACCGAGAAAGTTGGCCCCCGTAGCAAGAGTTGGACAGTTTACATTCCCTTCTCATGGGGAATATTTTATAAATTGCCTGAAAGACAAATTAATTTGAATAAAAACACCGTGTATGCAGCAAGTGTCCTGTGAAGTGTGCGTGACAGTTTGATGGAGGACCTTAATGTTAATAAATCAGGATCGGCACAAATAAAACGTCAAGACCCAATTTGTATCTTTTAAACAGAAAATGAAACACTTTAGAAATGCGAAAATTTAAGTGAGACAATTTGTTCTTGCTTGGCAAACCTCATTGTGCAGGTCAATGTTTTAACTGTTGTTTATTACGATTAGAAACACTTTCCATTTTGCTATACTGAAGTTTTAAGATTATGGCCAAGAAGTTCTACTGCGTTGGGATAAAAAAGATAATGGGCCACAATGGGTTCCCATCAGTTGAAAAAATAAAAATTAAGTAAATCATTACATAAATTGGCATGTTCATTTACAACTATTGAGATACTTGCATCCACATTTTCACTGGTTATATATTAAGTGTGATACTCATTACAGGTATCTGTAATATATAGCATATACCTTGATTGGTATTATCAGTGCCTAGGTTGACACTGTGTGATTCACACTGTGATTGCATAACTGTGTTCCCAAAGAACGACTTTCAGAAAGTACTTCCTTTGCATGTTTCTTCTCAGTAACTGAAATTTCTCGGTCTGGATTCTCCGTTCCTGCGTCCAAGTGCTGACGCCAACGGAGAATCTGTGGAATTCCACGACGGAAAAATCGGCGCCACACCCACACCGATTCTGCTACCGGTGAGGGGCGAGCACCAGCGCCGCGTGAAACACCCGTGGAACATGTGAAAAATGGTGGGAGAATTGCGGGTTCGTGCTGGACATGTGCAGGACTGACAAGCTGCTTACACTTACGCCCCCCCCACACGCGCACCAATTGCGCCCGGAAAGATGGCTCCGGTTGTGCTGGACCATGTACCAGTCCACCCCGACCGCACAGCCCAGCTCCTGGCCACCCCCCGCTACTCCCCCTAGCCCGGCCAGCGGCACGACTGTCGGCGAAGTATGGCGGTGCTGGACATTGTCCGTATGCCCGCTCCCTCTCCGCAGCCACAACGCCAGGCTCACAACTGTTGAGACCACATGTGGCCTGCGCCGTCGGAAACTTAGCCCATCGGAGGCGGAGCAACGTGGGTGGGCATGCCAATGAGATGGAATGCGGTTGCAACTATGCGCGTCACAATTACGCCAATTTGGAGGGGGCGGAGCATTGCGATTCAGTGCCAAACTGGCGCCGCGGCGATTTTGGCATCAGGAGCTATTCTCCGCCCGATCGCCATTCCCAATTTTGGTGTCGGGCAATGGAGAATCCCGCCCCTAATGTCTAAAACAATTAGTTATATGTTTTATTCTTTCTCGGGATGTGGCATCACTGGCAATGCTGGCCTTTGGTGCCCATCCCGAATTGCCCTTGAGAAGGTGGTGGTGAGCCTTCTAGTTAGAAAGGGAGTTCCAGGATTTTAATTCCATGACATTGATGGAGCAGTGATATATTTCCAGTCAGGATGGTGTGTGGTTTGGTGGGGAACCTCCAGGTGAGGATGTTTCCACATGTCTCGAGCCCTTGTCCTTTGAGGTGGAAGAGGTCACGGTTTTGGAAGATGCTGTCAAAGGAACCTCAGTAAGTTCCTGCAGTGCATCGTCTGCCACTATGCATCGGTGGTGGAGGGAGTAAATGTTTACGTTGGTAGATCAAAAGGCTGCTTTGTCCTGGATTATGTCGAGTTTCATCAGTGTTGTTGGACCTGCAGTCATCCAGGTAATTGGAGAGCATTTCATCACTCTCCTTACTTGTGCTTTCTAAAGGGTGGAAAAACGTTGTAATAATAATCTTTATTATTGTCACAAGTCGGCTTACATTAACACTGCACTGAAGTTACTGTGAAAATTCCCTAGTCGCCACACTCCAGCACCTGTTTGGGTACACTGAAGGGGAATACAGAATGTCCAATTCACCTAATAAGCCCGTCTTTCGGGACTGTGGGAGGAAACCGGAGCACCCGGAGGTAACCCACACAGACATGGGGAGAACGTGCAGACTGCACACAGACAGTGACCCAAGCCGGGAATCGAACCTGGGACCCGGATGCTATGAAGAAACAGTGCTAACCACTGTGCTACCGTGCTGCCTGGAGCGACAGGAGGTGAATTACTTTCCACAGAATTTCCAGCCTCTGACCTACTCTTACTATTTATACGGCTGGTCCAATTGAGCTTCTGGTCAATGGTTATTCGCCTCAAAAATCTAGCCTCTGGCCTGCTCTTGTAGCCGCAGAAAGGAAGGCCAGTGATGAAGCAGCTGAAGATGGTTGGGCACGGGAAATGAATTCAAAAACGAGGGGCGCGATTCACCTTTGTCCAGTTTCGGGTGTGTTTGGCCCGGGTTCCGCAGTGGCAGCAGCGCCGAGAAACATCCCGCTATTCAATGGCACTTTAAAAAATAATAATAATCTTTATTGCCACAGGTAGGCTTACATGAAAATGAAATGAAATGAAAATCGCTTATTGTCACAAATAGGCTTCAAATGAAGTTACTGTGAAAAGCCCCTAGTCACCACATTCCGGCGCCTGTTCGGGGAGGTTGGTACAGGAATTGAACCGTGCTGCTGGCCTGCCTTGGTCTGCTTTAAAAGCCAGCGATTTAGCCCTGTGCTAAACCAGCCCCTAACACTGCAATGAAGTTACTGTGAAAAGCCCCTAGTTGCCTTTTCTGGCGCCTGTTCGGGTACACAAAGAGAGAATTCAGAATGTCCAAATTACTTAATAGCACGTCTTTGTGGGAGGAAACCAGAGCACCCTGAGGAAACCCACGCAGACACGAGAGAACGTGCAGACTCCGCACAGACAGTTACCAAAGCCGGGAATCAAACCTGGGATCCTAGCGCTGTGAAGCAACATTGCTAACCACTGTGCTACTGTGCCGCCCTTCCTTTTGGCCTTGAGGATTAGTACCTGGGAATAAGATGTTATTGGTATTACGGAGGCTTGGTTGAGGGAAGGGCAAGACTAGCAACTAAATATCCCAGGGTATAGATGCTTCAGGAGGGATAGAGAGGGAGGTAAAAGGGGTGGAGGAGTTGCATTACTGGTCAGAGATTATATCACAGCTATGATTAAGGAGGGCACGATTGAGGATTCGAGCACTGAGGCAATATGGGTAGAGCTAAGAAATAGGAAGGGTGCAGTAACATTGTTGGGACTTTACTACAGGCCTCCCAAAAACGAGCGTGAAGTAGAGGTACAAATATGTAGACAGATTATAGAAAAATGTAGGAGCAATAGGGGGGTCGTGATGGGAGATTTCAACTTCCCCAACATTGAATGGGACTCATGTGGTGTTGGAGGCGTAGATGGAGCAGAATTTGTAAGGAGCATCCAGGAGAGTTCTTTTAGAGCAGTATGTAAATAGTCCAACTCGGGAAGGGGCCACTCTGGACCTGGTATTGGGGAATGATCCCGGCCACTTGGTTGAAGTTTCAGTCGGGGATTACTTTGGGAATAGCGATCACAATTCCGTAAGTTTTAGAATACTCATGGACAAAGACGAGAGTGGTCCTAAAGAAAGAGTGCTAAATTGGGGAAAGGCCAAGTATAACAAAATTCGGCAGGAGCTAGGGAATAGGGAATGTGGATTGGGAGCAGCTCTTTAAGGGTAAATCCACATTTGAAATGTGGGAGTCTTTTAAGGAAAGGTTGATTAGAGTGCAGGGCAGACATGTCCCTGTGAAAATGAGGGATAGAAATGGCAAGATTAGGGAACCATGGATGACGGGTGGAATTGTGAGACGAGCTAAGGTGAAAAAGGAAGCAGACATAAGATCTACGCGACTTTAATCTGATGAAGCTTTGGAGGAATATCGGGAAAGTAGGACAAATCTCAAACGCGCAATAAAGAGGGCTAAAAGGGGTCATGAAATATCTTTGGCTAACAGGGTTAAGGAAAATCCCAAAGCCATTTATTCGTATTTAAGGAGCAAGAGGGTAACTAGAGAAAGGATGGGCCACTCAAAGACAAAAGAGGGAATTTATGCGTGGAGTCAGAGGAAATGGGTGAGATTCTTAATGAGTACTTTGCATCGGTATTCACCAAGGAGAGGGACATGACGGATGTTGTGGCTAAGGATGGATGTTTAAATACTCTAGGTCAAGTCGGCATAAGGAAGGGGGAAGTTTTGGGTATTCTAAAAGGCATTAAGGAGGACAAGTCCCCAGGTCCAGATGGGATCTATCCCAGGTTACTGAGGGAAGCGAGGGACGAAATAGCTGGGGCCTTAACAGATATCTTTGCAGCATCCTTGAGCACGGGTGAGGTCCCGGAGGACTGGAGAATTGCTAATGTTGTCCATTTGTTTAAGAAGGGTAGCAGGGATAATCCAGGGAATTATAGACCTGTGAGCTTGACGTCAATGTTATGGCAAACTGTTGGAGAAGATACTGAGGGATTGGATCTATTCGCATTTGGAAGAAAATAGACTTATCAGTGATAGGCAGCATGGTTTTGTGCAGGGAAGGTCATGTCTTACAAACCTAATAGAATTCTTTAAGGAAGTGACAACGTTAATTGATGAGGGAAGGGCTGTAGAAGTCATATACATGGACTTCAGTAAGGCGTTTGATAAAGTTTCCCATGGAAGGTTGATGGAAAAAGTGAAGTCGTATGGGGCTCAGGGTATACTAGCTAGATGGATAAATAACTGGCTGGGCAACAGGAGACAGAGAGTAGTGGTGGAAGGGAGTGTCTCAAAATGGAGCAAGGTGACTAGTGGTGTTCCACAGGGATCCGTGCTCGGACCACTGTTGTTTGTGATATACATAAATGATTAGGACAAAGGTATAGGTGGCCTGATAAGCAAGTTTGCAGATGCTACTAACATTGGTGGAGTTGCAGATAGCGAAGAGGACTTTCAGAGAATCCAGCAAAATATAAATAGATTGGAGAGATGGGCAGAGAAATGGCGGATGGAGTTCAATCCAGGCAAATGTGAGGTGATGCATTTTGCAAGATCTAATTCAAGAGCGGACTATACGGTCAATGGAAGAGTCATGGGGAAAATTGATTACATAGAGATCTGGGAGTTCATGTCCATTGTACCCTGAAGGTGGCAACGCAGGTCAATAGAGTGGTCAAGAAGGCATACAGCATGCTTGCCTTCATTGGACGGGGTATTGAGTACAAGAGTCGGCAGGTCATGTTACAGTTGGACAGGACTTTGGTTAGGCCACATTTGGAATACTGCGTGCAGTTCTGGTCGCCACATTACCAGAAGGATGTGGATGCTTTAGAGAGGGTGCAGAGGAGGTTCACCAGGACGTTGCCTGGTATGGAGGGTGCTAGCTATGAAGAAAGATTGAGTAGATTAGGATTGTTGTCATTGGAAAAACGGAGGCTGAGGGGGGACCTGATTGAGGTCTACAAAATTATGAGAGGTATGGACAGGGTGGATAGCAACAAGCTTTTTCCAAGAGTGGAGGTGTCAATTACAAGGGGTCACAATTTCAAGGTGAGAGGGGGAAAGTTTAAGGGAGATGTGCGTGGAATGTTTTTACGCAGAGGGTGGTGAGTGCCTGGAACGCTTTGCCAGTGGAGGTGGTAGAGGCGGGCACAATAGCAAAATTTAAGATGCATCTAGACAGATATATGAACGGGTGGGGAACAGAGGGAAGTAGATCCTTGGAAAATAGGTGACACGTTTAGATAAAGGATCTTGATCGGTACAGGCTAGGAGGACCGAAGGGCCTGTTCCTGTGCTGTAATTTTCTTTGTTCTTTTTTGTTTGAGGCCGCACTGTAGCTTGCCAGCAGAAAAAGGCTTCTCGCAGATCGGGGCTCCATTTTATCTGGCAACTCGAATCTTCTTTCCCCATCACTTTCGGCACCCCCTATCCTGTTTTTGACCCCCCTCACTCCCTAAGCTTTGGGAAGCCCCAGGAACACACCCTCACTCCCCCCCCGCCCCCCCCAACCTGGTACCTGGACACCCTGGCAGTGGCTCTGTCAGACTGGCAGTGCTACCCAGGCACCCTGGCAGTGGCTCTGGGTGGCACAAACAGGGTGCCCCTGCCAGGGTGCCAGGCTGGCAGTGCCATGGTGCCCATGTGCCAGAGGGAGAGCCAGGGTACTGCCCTGTTTTGTCCCCAACTACCCGGTGGTATCCAATGGCCTGGGAGATCCCCCCAGGGGCCATTACGACCAGTCCATGTTTGTGTGGATCAGTGCTAAACTGTGCTCTGGCGAAGTCTCCCAGTTGCCGCCATTGTGTCCCGAGCGCCAGGAGAATCTGGCATCTGGGTATTTAAAATAGTCTAATTCCGTTGAATCTTGCGAGACAAGATTCACATCCTCTTTCCGACATCAAGTCGGGCGCGGCGAGGCCGTGAATCGCGTCCTAGGTCTTTCATATGAAATTCATCCATCAAATCACCTCTCTTTTTTAGATGCCTTCAGATTTGATTCGGAAAGCTTCAGATTCTTCCTGGAGCCTGGGTTGAACTTGAAACTTCTTGATTCGAGCTGTGAAACTGAGTTAATTACGTATTGTATAATTTCTATCTATGAAGTGTACATAAAAATATATAAAATAGGGGCTGGAGTAGGCCTTTCAACCCTTCAAGCCTGCTCCACTATTTCATGAGATCATGGCTGATCTTCTACTTCGACAATATTTTACTGCACTGTACCCCCGTATCGCTTGATGTTTTTAAAACGTAGAAATCTGTCGATCCCGGCCTTGTACATGTTCCTTTGAATGTTAATTATTTGAGGGGTGTTTACCAATTGTTAATTCCCCATTTTTCCTAATATCCTATATTTAACACTTTAATTCCTAAAACTAATATCTCTAAAATGCATGAATTGTGAAATTAAATATTCGCAACAATATGAGAAAAGATAAAACGCGTGTTCTGGATTTTTTGTTGATATTTATTGTAGCTTTTGTTTTGCGTTCTATAAACTTTAAAAAAGGACTCATCTGAGGGAGAGTACCAGGGAGTAGGTTTGGAAAGAGTTCAAGTGACGGACTAAGATCACTGAATACCAAAGCCAGAAGTGATACAATCACTGTGAATTCCCACATGATTTTTTCTGCTTGCTTTAACATTGGTAGGTGATATGCTTCCAGTGAGTTATTTTCATTTAATTTAATTTTTCCGTTCAAAGCTAATTGATTATTTTTACCAACATGTTTTGACATTTGGAAGAGACGAATGCCAATCGCTGACTCCTGTGAGACAGAAATTCTAATTTGTCACATCTCTGAAACAGAGGGAGACAGAGACACAGAGATTTTGACATACTTTACATTCCTCATTCTAATTTATTTATTAGAGCTGCAATCAAGCCTCTGAGGAAAACAGGAAGAGAGCTGAGGAAGGAATCTGATTAAGGTCCTTTTGGACAAAAGGTCCTTTTGTCTCTCAGGACAACCAGGAATAGACAATAAACGTTGGCCAGAATTCTCCGGTCATGGCGATTCAATTTTCCTTCCGGCAGCGTAGTTGGCTAGCGGGTTTCGCAGTGCTGTGGGATGGTTAGTTTGGGAAATCCCATTGACAATCAGCGGGACGATAGAATCAGGCCTCCAGCACGCGGCCGAGAGACACACAGCTGGTGGACCATTGCCGTGCCAGTGTCACACTCATCCCAAGAACAAATCAGAAAGAAACTGCAAGAGACTCACAGAACTGGTGAGTGGAACATTAAGATATTCCAAACCTGGCTAGAGCAGTACTTGTTCCAGTAATTAATTCCATATGAACACTTGGGGCGGGATCGCCGGGAGGGGGGGCAGCGTGAATTCCGCACCGCCGCTCCGACGCCGCCCGTCGTATTCTCCGGCCGGCGAAAAATTGTGCCGACGGGAAACGCGCCGCGCTCCTCGCAGAATCACTGGGATCGGCACGACGCGATGGGCCCCGGGGCTGCTTCAAATCTCCGGCCCGGATGGGCCGAAGTCCCACTGATGTGACCCCAGGTCACACCGACGTAACTTAAACATGGTTTTTAACGGCGTCAACCAGTTGTGCTGGCTGACGGCGGCGAGCGAGGAGGTAGGGGTCGGCACGCAGCCGCCGGCGGAGAGGAGACGGCACGGGGGGGGGGGGGGGCGGTGGAGGGTGCACCCGAGGGCCGAGGGTGCGTGCCAATGATTGGAGTCGGGGCCGGGGGTGGGGGGGGGGGGGGGGGTAGGGGGGGTTGGGGAGGGGATGAGCGGTGCCGGGGATGGGAGTGCCGTGGCTCGGGAGTGGCGGGGATGGGGGTGGCGGGCCTCGGGGGTGCTGGGGCTGGGGGGGGGGTGCTGTGGCTCGGGAGTGACGGGGGGGGGGTGCTGTGGCTCGGGAGTGGCGGGGATGGGGGTGGGGGGGGGGTGTAGGGGGGGTTGGGGAGGGGATGAGCGGTGCCGGGGATGGGAGTGCCGTGGCTCGGGAGTGGCGGGGATGGGGGTGGCGGGCCTCGGGGGTGCTGGGGCTGGGGAGGGTGCTGTGGCTCGGGAGTGACGGGGGGGGGGGGGTGCTGTGGCTCGGGAGTGACGGGGAGGGGGGTTGCTGTGGCTCGGGGGTGCTGGGGATGGGGGTGCCGTTTATCGGGGGTGCTGGGGATGGGGGTGGCGGGCCTCGGGGGTGCTGGAGCTGGGGGGGTGCTGTGGCTCGGGAGTGACGGGGGGGGGGTGCTGTGGCTCGGGAGTGACGGGGCGGGGGGTTGCCGTGGATCGGGACTGCCGGGGTGGAGGGGGCCGTGGCTCGGGAGTGCCGGGGATGGGAGTGCCAGGGATAGGGGTGCTGGGGATGGGGGTTCTGTGGCTCGGGAATGGCGGGGATGGAGAGTGCCGGGGATGGGGTGGAGAGGTTTCCAGACCAGGTGCCAGCTGGCAAAAGTGGCGACCATGCAGCCCATGGCACCTGGCTGCGGAGGGGGTATGGGCAATGATAGCATGTCATCTACACCCCCCCCCCCACTCCCTGCAGACCATTATGTTTGGGCATCACCCAGCGATGTTGGCCACCGTGTCGGGCGCCGCCCTGCTACATGTTGCCCTGTGGGAGCTGGAGCAGGAGCGTGCCCGGGAGGCGGCAGAGGCTGCCGCGGAGGAGCGTGCCGTAGAGGGGCAGGTGGCAGCCGCCCAGGCTGGAGGGCTGCCCGCCTAACAGGACAAGGAGGAAGAGGAAGAGGAGGAGGAGGAGGTGGTGTTGGTGGTGCCAGGCGACGGAGGCGCCCGATGAGGCTCCGTACGTACCGGCGCCGCTCGTCGTACCAGGACCTCATGGACCAGGCATACAGGAGGAGACTCCGGATGAGCCAGGAAACCGTCGCCCATATCTGCCACCTGATGGCACATCTGGCACCGCGTGGAACTGGGGGAGGACAGCCTCAGCCCGTGGCCGTCAAGGTGACGGTGGCCCTGAACTTCTACGTGATGGGGTCGTTCCAGTTGCTGAGTGGAGACCTGTCCAGCATCTCCCAGTCATCAGTGCACAGGTGCATCCGTGCAATGACGGACGCTGTCATGGTCCAGGGTGAGATTGATGGGATGCAAGTCGCCATGAGGCCACCAGCAGATAACAGGGCTGTGTTCACAAACAGGAAGGGAACCTACTCCATGAACATTCAGGTGGTCTGTGACCACCGGATGAGGATCATGCACGCCTGCGCCCGCTACCCGGGCAGTGTGCATGACTCCTTCATATTGGCACAATCGTTCATCCCCGCCATATTCGAGGGAACCCCCCCCCCCCACCGACTGAGATGCTGGTTGCTGGGCGACAAGGGTTACCCATTGCGGTCGTGGCTGATGATGCCTATCCGGAGGCCACAGACCGACGCGGAGAACCGCTACAAAGATGCCCATACAGTGTCCAGGGGTGTGGTCGAGAGGTGCTTTGGGCTGCTGAAGTTGCGCTTCAGGTGCGTGGACCACTCTGGAGGGGCCCTCCAGTACCCATCGGAGGGTCGGCCGCATCGTCATGGTCTGCCGCATCCTGCAAAACATAGCCCAGCAGAGGGGCGATGTGCTGGAGGCAGAGGAGGGGGAGGGGGAGCAACACGATGAAGGGCAGGCCTCCCAGATGAGGAGGATGGGGGCAATATACAGGACAGACGGGCTGGACATGGACGGGAGGCTGCCCACCTTTACCGGCCGGGCCAGCGGGCACGGGACAGGTTCATAGCCGCACGGTTCACAGACTAGGGGGTTGTGGGAATCGCCGAATATGGGCACGGACAGCACAGTACGGCACCAGCCCACCACCGTCACCCCGCCCACCACCAACCCCCTCTCCCCACCCACCACCAACCACCCTCACCCTGCCCACCACCAACCACTCTCACCCCATCCACTCCAACCACCCTCACCCTGCCCACCACCGCATCACCTGCGGCACAACGGGCAGGGTTCACAGGGTTGTCAGTGGAAGCGGGTCTATTGCATGGAATGGAGGATGATGACAACCCGCTCTGTGATGAGCTCCGGGCTCTACATCATTAGACAATGTCTGACCCATGGCCACAGTAACACCCTCCACCTGGACTGTCCCTGCATGCGGCCTTGACACTGCAGCGCACGGTCCCATCGTCTGCCCGGGGGGATGGCAAGGGCGACCCGTGGAGGGAGAGAGGGGGAGGGCACACTCACCTGAGCGCGACGTCCTATCACCCCTCACACACACAGTGACGCTCATCTCACACCCCACCCCCGCACAAATCGGACAGAGCACAGAGGCAGCTTCTGTAGGTGTGAAAGTGATTTTAATGACAAACAGTTCATACACGTGCCCTTGCCCCTATAACTAGCCTGTGCCCTGCACCCATGCCACCTTACTCAGTGTCTAATTTTTTGACGTATATTATGAGACTACGTCCAGGTGGTTCCCCAGACAGTGCAGCAGAACTGGAGGTGGACTCCTGTGATTCCTGTCCTGTGACTAGGGTCCCCTTAGGCGGCCGTTTCCTGGGGCGGCCCGGCCTGCATGGGCCAGGCTGCGGCATGGGCGACTGGGATGGCGAGCTGCCAGCCTGTCCTGCCCGTTGCCCACCAGATGCACCTGGGACAGAAGGGGGGGGGGGTTCCGGGACCTGAACATGCCCCAGCACCTCCTCCTCCCTCGGGGTGCATGATGGCCCCCCGGGCCTCTCCATGGATCGGGGATGCGAACGGATCCAGCACCCGGCGCACCCTGGCACCTGGCAATGCCAGTCCTGGAGGCCCGTCCTGATATCAACAAGAGTCTGTAAGTTTGCAGCCATGGAGCTCAGGGAGCTGGCCATCCCTGTCTGTGTCTGCGACGCCGGACAGCACCTAGACAATGATGCCGATGCCCTGAGCGATGGCCTGCAGAGACTGGGCCATTGCCTGCTGAGACTGGGCCATGGCCTGCTGAGACTGGGCCATGGCGTTGAGCGCCTCTGTGATCTGCTGCTGGCTCTGGCTCATGGCTGCCTGTGAGAGGGCAGCCATGTCCTGGGCCACTGACGCCGCCTGCACGGAAAGCCCCAGGCCTTGCATACTGCTCCCCATGTCTGACACCGTCGCTCCCATTGCCTCAACCGCGGACGCCACCCGTGCGGTGTCGGCCTGGGTGGCATGCATGACCGGCACCACTCCCAGCTCCTGCACGCGGGAGCACTCCTCCACCTGCATCTGCAGCTGCTGCAAGCCGTCCGTTACCCCCTTCGATCATCCCTGGGCCCGTGACTGCTATGGGTGGGTAACTCCAGGTACCCGGGACCAGTCTGGGAGCCAGGTGGTTGCTGGGGCCAGGCTGCCCTCCGACCATCCGGCCCCTCGGCTGCTCCTACCTCAACCTGCTGTACCGGGACGGCTGTGTGTTGCGCACCAGTTAGTGTACCAGAGGCCTCATCGCTAAAGTGCCCAAGCCGAGGTGAGGTCTCTGCGATGGTGGAGGGTGTAGGAGATAGCAGTGGTGTAATGTCGAGGTCTTCACCGGAACCGAAGTCTGGGGTTCCCTGTGTGTGGGTATCCTGGGTGGTTATGTCCTGTGTGTGGGTGTCGTGGGTGGTCGTGTCCTGTGTTTCAGTGTCCTGTGTGTCAGTGTCCAGGGTTGTTGTGTCCTGTGTGTGGGTGTCTTGTGTGTCAGTGTCCTGGGTGGTCGTGTCCTGTGTTTCAGTGTCCTGTGTGTCAGTGTCCTGTGTTTCAATGTCCTGTGTTTCAATGTCCTGTGTTTCAATGTCCTGTGTGTCAGTGTCCTGGGTGGGTGTGTCCTGTGTGTGGGTGACCTGTGTGTGGGTGTCCTGTGTGTCAGTGCCCTGGGTGGGTGTGTCCTGTGTGTGGGTGACCTGTGTGTGGGTGTCGTGGGTGGTCGTGTCCTGTGGTTCAGTGTCCTGTGTGTCAGTGCCCTGGGTGGGTGTGTCCTGTGTGTGGGTGTCCTGTGTGTCAGTGTCCTGGGTGGTCGTGTCTT
Source organism: Scyliorhinus torazame (assembly GCF_047496885.1). Lineage (NCBI taxonomy): Eukaryota > Metazoa > Chordata > Chondrichthyes > Carcharhiniformes > Scyliorhinidae > Scyliorhinus > Scyliorhinus torazame. The sequence continues at coordinate 71,758,179 of NC_092712.1, read as the reverse complement.
GTGTTTCAGTGTCCTGTGTGTCAGTGTCCTGGGTGGTCGTGTCCTGTGTTTCAGTGTCCTGTGTGTCAGTGTCCTGGGTGGGTGGGTCCAGTGTTTCAGTGTCCTGTGTGTCAGTGTCCTGGGTGGTCGTGTCCTGTGTTTCAGTGTCCTGTGTGTCAGTGTGCTGGGTGGTCGTGTCCTGTGTTTCAGTGTCCTGTGTGTCAGTGTCCTGTGTGTCAGTGTCCTGGGTGGTCGTGTCCTGGGTGGTCGTGTCCTGGGTGGTCGTGTCCTGGGTGGTCGTGTCCTGGGTGGTCGTGTCCTGTGTTTCAGAGTCCTGTGTGTCAGTGTCCTGGGTGGTCGTGTCCTGTGTGTGGGTGTCCAGTGTGTCAGTGTCCTGGGTGGTCGTGTCCTGTGTTTCAGTGTCCTGTGTGTCAGTGACCTGGGTGGTGTGTCCTGTGTGTCAGTGTCCTGGGTCGACTGGGACAGGGGCCTGTTGCTGTGGCTGCCCTCCCCGTCGCTGGGTGTGGCCCTCCGGTGTCGCCGCACTGGCACTAGATGGGGGCGGCGTACGGCTGACGGTCCGGGTCTATCCCTGCTTCGTGGGAACCCTGGCACTGGGTGGGGACATCGTACGCCTGACGCTCCGGGTCTACCCCTGGCTCGTGGGTGCCCTGGCACTGGGTGGGGGCGTCATTTGCCTGAGGTCCCGGGTCTATCCCTGTCTTGTGGGCGCCCTGGCACTCCCTGGGGACGGTCGGCATCCGTAGGGACGGGTGGGTCGACGTTTGGTCCTGCAATACACAATACAGCATGCATGGTTAGACACGCAGGCGGGGATGGGGGAAGGGGAATGGGGGAAGCGGGAGGGGGAGGGTGGAAGGGGGAGGGGGGATGTGGGGAAGGGGGAAGGGGGAGTGGAGATGGGGGAAGGGGGAAAGGGAGAAAGGAGAGGGGCGGTGGGGGAAGGGGAGATAGGGGAGGGGAGATGGGGAAGGGGGAAAGGGGAGGGGGGTGGGGGATGGGCGAGGGGGGATGGGGGAAGGGGGAAGGGGCGGGGGGATTTGGGGACGGGGGGATGGGGAAAGGGGGGCAGGCAGTGGGGGGTCTCACTTGGTGCTGCGCCCCCGACCTCTGCATCCGCAACCTCCCGGTCCTCGGGTCCGCCTGCAAGGTCCAGGGCCCTCTCTTCATGGACGGTGAGTGGGCGCAATTCAGATGGACCCCCTCCAGTCCTCTCATGTTCCCGGTTGTTATGAGCACCTTCTTCTGTGGAGGGAGGGGGGGGGGGCAGAGATAAAGGGCAACTGTGTCAGGAGGACATATAATTGCAGACCAGCGGTTGTGTGTGTGTGTTGGCATAGGTTCACACCCCATCCTGCCAATGCAGCCTGAATGGGTGGGTGCAGCCATGTCGGTTTTAGCTAGGGCTGTGCCGCCCATCCTTGGGGGAGGGGACTGGGGGTGGGGTACTCACCCTGGCTGCCCTAACTAGTCATTGACCTTCTTGTGGCACTGGATGCCTGTCCTGGCAGTTACAGCCATGGCGCTCACGGCCTCTGCTCCCTCCCTCCACAGGTGCCGGCTGAGGTGTGGAGCGACCCTGCAGCCGTGTCCGGGATACAGGGCCTCCCTCCTCTGCGTCCAGGGGCGCCTCGATGTCGCGCTCCTGGAACCTCGGCGCTGCGCGGCCATTTTGCCGAGTCTCTGGCTGTGGCATCTTTTGTGCTGCGACGCCGCGCGGCATCAATGACGGCGCGCGCGTCTGTGACGGGTGACGCCGTCGCGATTGGCGTCACGCTGCTGCTAGCCCCTTCCGGGGCAGAGGTTTCTTGAAGTTCTGGTTGGCCCGAGTGGTTCGCGCCGTTCTTGTCGCCGGTGGCGTGCCACCCCGACGATTGCGGGAGAATCCCGCCCATGATGACTTTGCAATGAACCAGCTGTCAGCATTATGAGGTTTATAAGATTGTTATGCTCTGCACTGTGTCTTTAATTTAGGGTAAAATGAATGGAGTCATATGACCTGTTCTGAAATTGACCTGACAGCAGGTCTGGGGAAGGACGGTTGAAGATTAAAAGAAGGTCTAGATTTTCTTTGCTGGGAAGGAGGTGGAAGATATTCACACATTGAGACAATGGCAGCAGCATTTGTGTTTACATAAGAACATAAGAACTAGGAGCTGGAGTTGGCCATATGCCTCTCAAGCCTGCTCTGCCATTCAATAAGATGGCTGATCTTTATGTGGACCCAGCTCCATTTACCCGCCCACTCATAATAACAATTAATTCCTTTACTGTCCAAAAATCTATCATTGCCTTAAAAACATTTAACGAGGTAGCCTCAACTGCTTCACTGGGCAGGGAATTCTGCAGAATTCCCTTTGGGTGAAGAGGTTCCTCCTCAACTCAGTCCTAAATCTGCTCCCCCTTATGTTTAGGCTCTGCCCCCTAGTTATAGTTTCACCCACCAGTGGAAACAACCTCCCTGCTTCTATCCTGTTGTAACCTGCCTGCATACCATTGGCTGGGGACTAACGACAATCCCACAATCCTGTGGGAGTATGAGCTTCCCCAATGAGGGGGGCAGAGAAACCATTAGCAGACTCTCTGCATAAATAAAGCTGGCCAGTTTGGAACCAGCCAGGAAGGAGTAAGCAGCAAGCGAAGTTGCTGCTGTTGTTGTGTATATATATATATGTTATTGTAAATAAATGTTATTTCTTTGTATCCTTAAAACTCGTGCTGGATTCTTCGTGGCCCTCACAAAACTGGCGACGAGGGTTAAAGTGAATAGCTGTCTACACTGCTGAAGCCACCTCCCTGGACTTTCATTGGGTACAGGTTGGAAGTTGTTTTCTAGTACACCATGCCTCTGTACGGACGTTTGGATGTTTTTGATGCTGCGCTGGAAAGCTGGAACCAGTACGCACAACGGATGCGTTACTATTTCCGGGCAAACAACATCACCGAAAATGAGCGCCAGGTGGTCATATTGTTCACCACCTGCGGCCCGCATACATTTGGGGTGATTAGGAGCCTTACGTACCCAGCTGCGCCGGACACCAAAACGTTTGATGAACTTGTGAACTTAGTGGGGCAACATTTTAACCCAACCCCGTCCACGATAGTCCAACATTACCGGTTTAACACTGCTGAGAGTACCCCAGGAGAATCCCTTGCCGACTTTCTATCCAGGCTACGCAGGATTGCGGGTACTGTGACTATGGTGAGACCTTGTCAGAAATGTTACGCGACCGTTTGGTTTGCGGTATTAACAATGCGGCCACTCAGAGAAAGTTGTTAGCTGAGCCAACGTTGACTTTTCAACAGGCCATTCAAATAGTATTGTCCCGAGAGAGCGCAGAATGAGGAGTGCAGGAGCTACAGAGAATGGAGGTGCATGCCTTGGGGTGCAACCCCTTCCGTCCGAAAACGTCCCCCCACACTCTTGCGGTACCTTGGGCGAGGCGACCTCTGGATCGACGCCAGTGGCCATTGGACATTCCTCCCCGAAGGGAGCCTTCTCCAGAACCAATGGATGAGGAGCCATGTCCGTGTCAGACTTGTAGGCGCCGACACCGTCGCGGACGGCGGTCCTGGGGGTGCCAGAGGCGCCGTCGTTCTGACCGAAACTGGGGCCAGCCCAGGGGCTGTACCTTCCATGTGGATGAACCTGCAGCGACTGCTCCTGAGGACGTGTAGACGGAGGACGACTTCCTGCAGCTGCATTGTGTGGCAGCTCCCCGTGTGGCCCCCATTAAGGTGACAGTACGGGTCAATGGTCACCCGCTTGAGATGGTGTTGGACACTGGTGCAGCGGTCTCCGTGATCGCCCAGAGGACATTCGAACCGCATCAAGCAGGGTATACAGACCCTTATATTAACTGACACACAGGCCAGGTTGGCCACCTACATGGGAGAACCATTGGACATTGCAGGAACTACGATGACCCCTGATGTTTATGGACGCCAGGAGGGGCGTCTCCCACTTATCGTGATGCGCGGCCATGGGCCCAGCCTGTTGGGTCGGGACTGATTGCGCCATTTGCGGTTGCAGTGCAGCACATCCTCCAAACAGTTTCTGGAGGGTTGACTGAGGTGCTAGGACGATACCCAGATGTATTCCAGCCCGGTTTGGGGAAAATAAAAGGGGCCGTAGCCCGTATCCAAGTCGAACCAGGAGCCACGCTTTTTCTGGGCACACCCGGTGCCTTACGCCTTGCTCGAGAAGGTAGAAGGGGATTTACTCATTTGGAGACTTTGGGTATTATCAGGCCCGTCCGTTTCGCTGACTGGGCAGCACCAATTGTACCTGTAATGAAGCCAGATGCCACAGTTCGCTTGTGTGGCGACTATAAACTTACAGTGAATACGGCTTCCCGACTCGACCGATATCCAATGCCTCGCATAGCGGATCTCTACGCGAAGCTTGCAGGCAGACTCTTATTCACAAAATTAGATACGAGTCACGCCTACCTACAGTTGGAGCTGGACCCTGCCTCCAGACCATATGTAACGATTAATACACACCGGGGCCTCTATGAATATACACCTTTGCCCTTTGGAGTATCCTCTGCCTGTGCTATTTTTCAACGCGTTATGGAGGGCATTTTGAGAGGTTTACCGCATGTCGCTGTCTACTTTGATGACGTTTTGATCACAGAGACGTCGGAGCAGGAACATTTGGAAAATCTGGAGGCTGTCCTTAGACGTTTTTCGGAGGCTGGAGTCCATTTACGTCGCACAAAGTGCGTCTTTCAGGCGAAGGAAGTAGTCTACCTGGGTTATCGGGTGGACCGCGAAGGTTTGCAACCCGTCGCAGAGAAGGTGCGCGCGATTCAACTAGCTCCCGACTGACACTTCGCATCTTCGTTCTTTTCTCTGCCTCATAAACTATTACGGGAAGTCCCTCCCCAATCTTGCAACTACACTAGCCCTGTTGCACCTTCTGCTAAAGAAAATTCACACCTGGGTTTGGGGTCAGCCGCAAGAAACCGCTTTCCGGCGTGTAAAACAACAATTGTCGTTGTCTGGGTGACTAACCCACTATGATCCTGGAAAGCCTTTGCTCGTCACATGTGATGCACCCTGTATGGTATTGGGACCGTCCTGTCACACAAGATGGATGCCGGGGGCGAGTGGCCGATAGCTTTCGCCTCCCGCACATTGACTGCAGCGGAAAAAAAGTACGCACAGATCGAGAAGCAGGGCTGGCAGTGGTCTTTGCGGTGAAACGTTACCACCAGTATGTGTATGGCCGCCACTTCACTATCGTGACTGATCATAAGCCTCTGCTGGGACTTTTCAGAGAGGATAAGCCAATACTGCCCATTGCTTCCGCACGGATCCAGCGCTGGGCTTTGTTGCTCGCTGCTTACGAGTATTCTCTGGAGCACAAACCAGGAACGCAGATAGCGAATGCCGACGCACTGAGTTGATTGCCTTTATCGACCGGCTCCAAGTTGACCACTATGATCGATGAGGTGGTTGCAACCCTAAATTTTATGGACACCTTGCCTGTCACGGCATCACAGATCCGTGAGTGGACCCAGACGGAGCCAGTCCTGTCAAAGGTTCGGCACATAGTCCTGTATGGTGGGCAGCATAGACAGCTCCCAGGTGAGTTGCGGGCATTTTCCTCCAAGTTGTCAGAATTCAGCGTGGAAGACAGCATCCTCTTGTGGGGTACGAGTGTGATTGTCCCGGAAAAAGGCCAGGAGCTGATACTAAGAGACTTGCATAATGGGCATCCAGGTGTGACCAAAATGAAAATGTTGGCCCGGAGTTATGTCTGGTGGCCAGGCCTCGACACCGACATTGAGAAGGTGGCCCAAAACTGCTCCATTTGCCAGGAGCATCAGAAGCTTCCGCCGGCCGCGCCCCTACATCACTGGGAATGGCCAGGGCGGCCTTGGGTGCGCTTGTATTCGGATTTTGCCGGCCCTTTTCAAGGATCCATGTTCCTTCTATTAATCGATGCCCAGTCTAAATGGCTAGAGGTGCATAAGATGGTAGGCACAACGTCCTGCGCAACAATTGAGAAGATGCGTTTGTCTTTCAGTACGCATAACCTCCCCGAGGTGCTGGTCACGGATAACGGCACTTCATTCACAAGTGAGGATTTTGAGAGGTTCATGAAGATGAACGGCTTACGCCATATCCGCACTGCCCCTTACCACCCGGCTTCAAATGGGTTGGCGGAGCGCGCAGTGCAGACATTCAAACGAGGCCTAAAGAAGCAGTCTTCTGGATCAATGGACACGATACTGACTCATTTTTTGTTTTTGTATAGGACCATCTCCCATGCGGTGACTGGGGTAGCTTCCGCAGAACTCCTAATGGGCCGGAGACTTCGCACCCGCCTGAGCATGGTTTTCCTGGACATTGGCGCAAAAGTACGGCGCACACAAGAACGGCAGGGACATGGTTTTTCTCAGCATCGGCCGATTCGGCAGTTTGCGCCCGGTGACCCAGTGTTCGTTCGGAATTTTGCTGGTGGTGCCCAGTGGGTCCCTGGCGTAATCTTTCGCCAAACGGGCCCTATCTCTTACCAGGTGCAAGCCCAGGGTCGTCTCCAGCGCAAACATGTAGACCACGTTCGGTCCAGAAGACTATCCTTTCCAAAGATTCCCCGCCCCCGGAGCTCATTCTACAGCCACAGAGACCAGACACAATGGAAAGTAGTCCTCACAATCTTCCTCTGGTGCCTCACTCAAAGCCTGCGCAGGTCGTTACAGAACCGCGCGGAGATAGAGACGTCGAGATGATGGAGGCAGCAGACTCTTACTCCGAGATGGAGACACAGGACGCCTCAGAGGGAGAATCCTCGGACCCACGGGCCGTGGATGTACAACCGTTACGCCGTTCATCACGGAAGTGCCAGTCTCAGTCTCGTTACACGCCGCCCGATCCAGCGCCTCGTGCAAATGGTGTCCGGCCTGTAGCAAAACGAGTCTGACGCCCTCCTTCGCCACGGTCTTCGGTGGATTCCTTGGACTTTGGGGAGGAGGGATGTTATAACCTGCCTGCGTACCATTGGCTGGGGACTAATGACAATCCCACAATCCTGAGTGAGTATGAGCTTCCCCAATGAGGGGGGGCAGCGAAATAATTAGTAGATTCCCTGCATAAATAAAGCTGGCCAGGTTGGAACCAGCCAGGAAGGAGTGAGCAGCAAGCGAAGTTGCTGCTGCTGTTGTATATATATGTTATTGTAAATAAATGTTATTTCTTTGTATCCTTAAAAGTCGTGCTGGATTCTTTGCGGCCCTCACAAAATATCCTATCTATTCCCTTCATAATTTTCTATGTTTCTAGAAGATCCTCCCTCATTCTTCTAAATTTCAATGAATATAGTCCCAGTCTACTCTTCTCCCCTCATAAGCTAATCTTCTGAACTCTCACAGAATCAACCTAGTGAATCTCCGCTGCATCCCCTCCAGTGCCAGTACATGCTTTCTCAACTAAGAGACCAAAAGTATATAGTACTCCAGGTGTGGCCTCACCAGGACCCGATACAGCTGCAACATAACCTCCCTGCTTTTAAACTTCAGCCCTCCAGCAATGAAGGACAACATCCATTTACCTGCTTAATTACTTGCTGCACCTGCAAACCAACTTTTCGCAATTCATGCACAAGGACACCCAGGTCCCTCTGCACAGCAGCATGCTGCAATGTTTACTATTTAAATAATTGTCCATTTTGCTGTTATTCCTACCAAAGTGGATGACTTCACATTTATCAACATTGTACTCCATCTGCCAGACTCTTGCCCGCTCACTTAAACTATCAATAGCCCTCAGCAGACTTTCAGTGTCTTCTGCATACTTTGCTCTACCACTCATCTTAGTGTCATCTGTGAACTTTTACACATTACAATTGGTTCCCAAGTCCAAAACATCTGTGTAAATTGTAAACAATTGCGGTCCCAACACTGATCCCTGAGGCACACCACTAGCCACTGATCGCCAACCAGAAAAACACCCATTTATCCCCACTCTTTGCTTCCTGTTAGTTAACCAATCCGCTATCCATGCTAATACATTACCCATAACCACATGCACCTTTATCTTATGCAGCAGCCTTTTGTACGGCACCTTGTCGAATGCCTTTTGGAAATCCAGATACACCACATCCACCGGTCCTCATTGCCCACCGTGCACATAATGTCCTCAAAGAATTCCAGTAAATTAGTCAAACATGACCTGCCTTTCATGAACCCATGCTGCGTCTGCCCAATGGGATGATTTCTATTCAGATGTTTTGCTATTTCTTCCTTGATGATAGATTCACGTATTTTCCCCACTACAGAAGTTCAGCTAATCGGCCTATAATTACCTGCCTTTTGTCTATCTCCTTTTTTAAACAGTGGCGTCACATTTGATGTTTTCTAAACTGCCTGAACCACTTCAGGGTCCAGTGAATTTTGGCAAATTACCACGAGTGCTTTTGCTATTTCCCCCACCATCTCTTTTAGTACCCTGGGATGCATTCTATCACCGTCAGGAGACTTGTCTATCTTTGGTCCCATTAGCTTGCCAACACTACTTCCTTAGTGATGATGAGCATTTCTAGGTCCTCACCTGCCATAGCCTCCTTGCCAACAATTATTGGCATATTATTTGTGTCTTCCACTGTGAAGATCGACACTAAATACCTTGATCTAAAGGACCAATGTTGACCTGAGTCTCTCTTTTTTTGTTTTGTATATTTGTAGAAACCTATTTTACTTTTCTTTATAGCTTTTTTCATTTCTTTCTGTTGACTTTTAAAGATTTCCCAATCCTCTAGTATCCCACTAATCTTTGCTGCTTTTTATGCATTTTCTTACAATTTAAAAAAATGAATTTAGAGTACCCAATTATTTTTTCCAATTAAGGGGCAATTTAGCATGCCCAATCCACCTAACCTTGCACATCTTTGGGTTGTGGGGGTAAAACGCTGACACGGGGAGAATGTGCAAACTCCACACAGACAGTGACCCGGGGCCGGGATTGAATCCAGGTCCTCAACGCCGTAGGCAGCAGTGCTAACCATTGCACCAACGTGCCTCCCATTTTCTTTCAATTTGATACCCTACTTTATTTCCTGAGATATCCATGGCTGATTATCGTGCAAAATCGGTTTGAAAGTCCTCCACTGTTCCTCAATTGTCCCACCATAAAATCTTTGCTCCCAGTCAACCTTAGCCAACTCCTCCTTCATCCCATTGTAGTCTCCTTTGTTTAAGCACGAGACACTGGTATTGGATTTTACCTTATCACCCTCCATCTGTATTTTAATTTCAACCATACTGTGACCATTCATCCTGAGAGGATCCTTAACTATTAAATCATTAATTATTCCTGTCTCATTACACAGGACCAGATCTAGGATAGCTTGCTCCCTCATTGGTTACATTACATACTGTTTGAGGAAACTATTGCAGATACATTCTAACTCCTCCGCAAGGCTGCCTTGACCAACTTGGTTTAACCAATCGACATGTAGATTAAAATCCCCCATGATAATTGCCGTACCATTTTTACGTGCATCAGTTATTTCTTTGCTTATTGCCAGCCCCACATTGATGTTATTATTTGGTGGCCTATAGATTACGCCCATCAGTGACCTCTTCTCCTTACTATTTCTAATTTCCACCAAATGGATTCAACCTTTTTCTCCATAGAACCTATATCATCTCTCATTACCACCCTTAAGTATCAGAGCGACACCACCTCCCTTACCTTCCTGTCTGTCCTTCCGAATAATCTGATACCCCTGGATATTTAACTCCCAGTCATGACCATCCTGCAACCACATGTCTGCAATGACCGCTAAATCATATTAAGACGATAAGACATAGAAGCATAATTAGGCCACTTGGCCCATTGAGTCTGCTCTGCCATTCAATCATGGCTGATATTTTTCTCATCCCCTTTCTCCTGCCTTCTCCCCATAACCCCTGATCCCCTTATTAATCAAGAACCTATCTATCTCTATTTTAAAGACACTCAAGTGATTTGGCCTTCACAACCTTCTGTGGCAAAGAATTCCACAGATTCACCACCCTCTGGCTGAAGAAATTCCTCCTTATCTCTGTTTTAAATTGGTTTAGCACAGGGCTAAATAGTTGGCTTTTAAAGCAGACCAAGGCAGGCCAGCAGCACAGTTCAATTCTTGTACCAGCCTCCCCGAACAGGCGCTGGAATGTGGCGACTAGGGGCTTTTCACAGTAACTTCATTTGAAGTCTACTTGTGACAATAAGCGATTTTCATTTCATTTCATAAAGGATCGTCCCTTTAGTCTGAGATTGTACCCTCTGGTTCTAGTTTTTCCTACAAGTGTAAACGTTCTTTCCACATCCACTCTATCCAGGCCAAGCAGTATCCTGTAAGTTTCAATAAGATCCCCCCTCATCCTTCTAAACTCCAACGAGTACAGACACAGAGTCCTCAACCGTTCCTCATACGACAAGCTGTTCATTCCAGGGATCATTCTTGTGAACCTCCTCTGGACCCTTTCCAAGGCCAGCACATCATTCCTTAGATATGGAGCCCAAATTAAATATTCACTCGCGATGATTTGTGCCATCAATACATTTATCTTGTTTCGAATGCGACAAGCATTCAGGTAAAGTGTCCTTATATTAGTTTTTATAGCTTCTTTTTGAATCCTCACACCTCCTTTAATAACATCTCCTGAATTCTTCTTCCCTTTATCCTTTATCATAACTTTCGATGCAGTGAACCCACCTCCCAACGTGCCAAGCTGCTACTTTGCTTCCCATTATACATGACACAAAGAACAAAGAAAATTACAGCACAGAAACAGGCCCTTCGGCCCTCCCAGCCTGCGCCGATCCAGATCCTTGATCTAAACGTGTCGCCTATTTTCCAAGGATCTACTTTCCTCTGTTCCCCGCCCGTTCATATATCTGTCTAGATGCATCTTAAATGATGCTATTGTGCCCGCCTCTGCCACCTCCGCTGGCAAAGCGTTCCAGGCACCCACCACCCTCTGCCTAAAAAACTTTCCACGCACAAATCCCTGAAACCTTCCCTCTCACCTTGAAATCGTGAGCCCTTGTAATTGACACCCCCACTCTTGGTAAAAGCGTGTTGCTATCCACCCTGTCCATACCTCTCATAATTTTGTAGATCTCAATCAGGTCCCCCCTCAACCTCCGTCTTTCCAACGAAAACAATCCTAATCTACTCAACCTTTCTTCATAGCTAGCACCCTCCATACCAGGCAATACCCTGGTGAACCTCCTCTGCATCCTCTCGAAAGCATCAACATCCTTCTGTTAATGTGGCGACCAGAACTGCACGCAGTATTCCAAATGTGGCCTAACCAAAGTCCTGTCCAACTGTAACATGACCTGCCGACTCTTGTACTCAATACCCCGTCTGATGAAGGCAAGCATGCTGTATGTCTTTTTGACCACTCTATCGAACTGCGTTGCCACCTTCAGGGTACAATGGACCTGAACTCCCAGGTCTCTCTGGACATCAATTTTCCCCTGGACTCTTCCATTGACCATATAGTCCGCTCTTGAATTAGATCTTCCAAAATGCATCACCTCGCATTTGCCTGGATTGAACTCCGTCTGCCGTTTCTCTGCCCAACTCTCCATCTATCTATATTTTGCTGTCTTCTCTGACAGTCCTCCTCGCTATCTGCAACTCTACCAATCTTAGTATCATCTGCAAACCTGCTAATCAGACCACCTATACCTTTGTCCAGATCATTTATGTATATCACAAACAACAGTGCTCCGAGCACGGATCCCTGTGGAACACCACGAGTCACCTTTCTCCATTCTGAGACACTCCCTTCCACCACTGCTCTCTGTCTCCTGTTGCCCAGCCAGTTCTTTATCCATCGAGCTAGGACACCCTGAACCCCATACGACTTCACTTTTTCCATCAACCTGCCATGGGAAACTTTATCAAACGCCTTACTGAAGTCCATGTATATGATATCTACAGCCCTTCCCTCATCAATTAACTTTGTCACTTCCTCAAAGAATTCTAATAGGTTTGTAAGACATGACCTTCCCTGCACAAAACCATGCTGCCTATCACTGATAAGTCTATTTTCTTCCAAATGTGAATAGATCCTATCCCTCAGTATCTTCTCCAACAGTTTGCCTACCACTGACGTCAAGCTCACAGGTCTATAATTCCCTGGATTATCCCTGCTACCCTTCTTAAACAAAGGGACAACATTAGCAATTCTCCAGTCCTCCGGGACCTCACCCGTGCTCAAGGATGCTGTAAAGATATCTGTTAAGGCTCCAGCTATTTCGTCCCTCGCTTCCCTCAGTAACCTGGGATAGATCCCATCCGGACCTGGGGACTTGTCCACCTTAATGACTTTTAGAATACCCAAAATCTCCCCTTCCTTATGCCGACTTGACCTAGAGTATTTAAACATCCATCCCTAGCCTCAACATCCGTCATGTCCCTCTCCTTGGTGAATACCGATGCAAAGTACTCATTAAGAATCTCACCTATTTCTCCTGACTCCACGCATAAATTCCCTCTTTTGTCTTTGAGTGGGCCAATCCTTCTCTAGTTACCCTATTGCTCCTTATATACGAATAAAAGGCTTTGGGATTTTCAAATGTGGATTTATCCTTAAACAGCTGCTCCCAATCCACATTCCCTAGCTCCTGCCGAATTTTGTTATATTTGGCCTTTCCCCAATTTAGCACTCTTCCTTTAGGACCACTCTCGTCTTTGTCCATGAGTATTCTAAAACTTACGGAATTGTGATCGCTATTCCCAAAGTAATCACCGACTGAAACTTTAACCACCTGGCCGGGATCATTCCCAATACCAGGTCCAGTATGGCCCCTTCCCGAGTTGGACTATTTACATACTGCTCTAAAAAAACTCTCCTGGATGCTCCTTACAAATTCTGCTCCATCTACACCTCCAACACTACATGAGTCCCATTCAAAGTTGGGGAAGTTAAAATCTCCCATCACGACCATCCTATTGCTCCTACATTTTTCTATAATCTGTCTACATATTTGTACCTCTACTTCACGCTCGGTTTTGGGTGGCCTGTAGTAAAGTCCCACCAATGTCACTGCATCTGTCCCTTTGCATTCATCATCTCTTCCCTGTCTACTCTTCCCCTTAGTCACATTGAGTTTATTATCTAGTACCTTACTGGCTTTAGTTGCTGCCTCTTTACTGACCTCTAACTTCCTAATCTGGTTCCCATCCCCCTGCCACATTAGTTTAAAACCTCCCCAACAGTGTTAGCAGAAGCACCCCCTAGGACATTGTTTCCAGTCCTGCCCAGGTGTAGCCCATCCGATTTGTAATGCTCCCACCACCCCCAGAACCGGTTCCAATGTCCCAAAAATCTGAACCCCTCCCTCCTGCACCATCTCTCAAGCCACGTATTCATTCTGACTATTCTTGAATTTCTACTCTGACTGTCTTGTGGCACTGGTAGCAATCCTGAGATTACTACCTTTGAGGTCCTACTTTTTAAACTTATCTCCTAACTCCCTAAATTCTGATTGTCGGACGTCATCTCGTTTTTTACCTGTATTGTTGGTGCCTATATGCACCACGACAACTGGCTGTTCACCCTTCCCCTTCAGTATGTCCTGCAGCCGATCTGAGACATCCCTGACCCGTGTACCCGGGAGGCAACATATCATTCGGGAGTCTCGTTATCGACCACAGAAACGCCTGTCTACTCCCCTTACGATTGAATCCCCTCTGACTATAGCCCTGCCAGTCTTTTTCCCACTCTTCTGTGCAGCAGAGCCAGCGACGGTGCCATGAGCCTGGCTACTACTGCCTTCTCCTGTTGAGTCATCTCCCCCAACAGTATCCCAAACGGTATACCTGTTTTGGAGGGAGATGACCGCAGGGGACATCTGCACTGCCTTCCTGCTCTTTCACTGCCTTTTGGTCTCCCATTTCCTGAGTCCCTCACCAATCCTAATCTGCGGTGTGACCAACTCACTGAACGTGCTATCCACGACCGCCTCAGCATCGCGGATGCTCCAAAGTGAGTCCATCCGTAGCTCCAGAGCCGACATGCGATCTAATATGAGCTGCAGCCGGACACACTTCCCGCACATGAAGGAGTCAGGGGCATCGGCCGGGTTCCTGAACTCCCATATTGAGCATGAGGAGCATAACACGGGTCTGGGATCTCCTGCCATTTTTACACTTTACCTTAACAAATTACAAATATAATATCAAATAATGAATAAGTGAAAGGAATAAAGATTTTACTTATCAATCACAATACTTACCAAAACACGAAGAGTTAAATTTCTCCCAGCTACTGCTAATTGGAGCACTTTCTTTACCAGCCAAACAGGTCACTGCTTTGCTATGATGTCACTCTTCAAGGTAAATTTTTAAAGAGGAAAACGTACCTTCCCAACAGACCCCTGCCCACTGCTCCCACCGAAAATCTGAAGGCCGCTTCTCCGGCAGCTGTGTCCCCGCCGCTCTCCTCGCGCTCTTTTATCCTGTGCCCCGCCGCTCTCCTAGCACTCTTTTATCCTGTGTTCCCACAGCTCTCCTCGTGCTCGTTTATCCTGTGCCCCCGCCGCTCTCCTCGCGCTCTTTCACTGTGTCCCCGCTGCTGTCCTTGCGCTCTTTTATCCTGTGCCCCCGCCGCTCTCCTCGCGCTCTTTCACTGTGTCCCCGCTGCTGTCCTTGCGCTCTTTTATCCTGTGTCCCCGCCACTCTCCACGTGCTCTTTTATCCTGTGTCCCCGCCGCTCTCCTCGCGCTCTTTGATCCTGTGTACCCGCCGCTCTCCTCGCGTTCTTTTATCCTGTGTCCCCGCCGCTCTCCTCGCGTTCTTTTATCCTGTGTCCCCGCCGCTCTCCTCGCGCTCTTTCACGGAGTCTCCGCCACTCTCCTCGCGCTCTTTCAATGAGTCACCGCCGCTCTCCTCGCGCTCTTTCACTGCAGGCTGTGATGTCACAGTTCAACTTCTTTCCACTTCTACCTGCACTCGAGTGAGTCTTCCTCTCGATCTTTACTCGACTGGGATCCTTCTAGTGATTGTCTTCTTTTTTTGGTTAGAGGAGGAGGTAGGGAGGGAAACACTGAAGAATAACTACTTCCCGTAGTTTTACCCCTCCCTTCCCTCGTACTTGCTAGTTTAACGTCCTTGAGACCACCCTATTTATCCTTTCCACTAGAACACTGGCCCCAGATCAGTTCAGGCGAAGACCGTCCCAATGGTACAGATCCCTCCTGTTCCAATACTGGTACCACTGCCCCATGAAATGGAATCCCCCTTCCCTGCACCACTCCTTTAGCCATGTGTTTACTTCCCTAGTTTTCTCATCCCTATGCCAATTCGCACGTGGTTTGGGTAGTAATCCAGAGATTATAACCCTTGAAGGCCTGTTCTTTAATTTAGTTCCTAGTTCCTGATAATCCCCCAACTGGTCCTCTTTCCCATGTTGTTTGTCCCAACGTGGACCACAACAACTGGATCCACCCCCTCCCACTCCAATATCCTTTCAAGCCGGTCAGAGATGGCCCTCACCCTGGCATTGGGCAGGCAACATACCATGTAGGACTCTCAATTCTGCTCACAGAGGATGCTGTCAATCCCCCTAATTATAGAATCCCCTACACCTACCACATGTCTTTTTGCTCCCCCAACTTGAATGGCCTCCTGTACCACAGTGCAGTAGTCAGCTAGCTCATCCTCCCTACAGCCCTATTCCTCATCCACACAGGGAGCAAGTACCGCATACCTGTTGGACAAGGCCAAGAGATGAGGCTCCTCCGTTATTAATTCAGGATCACTCTACCTGCCTCATTTTCCGCCACACACTGCTGTCCTTGATCTCTGACCGAATTTGACGTAATTAATCTATGGGGTGTGACCGCGTCCTGAAACAAAGCGTTCAAGTAACTCTCCCCCCCCGGATGTGCCACAGTGTCCGAAGCTCAGACTCCAGCTTATCATCTCTGAGCCAAAGGTCCTCAAGCAACCAACACTGTTGCTGCAGATGTGGTCACTGCAGCTAGCAATGGGATCTGCCAGCTCCCACATCATGCAGCTACAGCACATCATCTGCCCAGCCATCTCTACTTAGTTAATTAATTAAATAATTTGTTTTGCAATGTGTTTCTCAAATTTATCAGCGAATCAGGTCACAGCCTTCCTGTGATATCACTTTTTCAGCTTTTTTTCTGCTGGGTCACTGTCGCACGGAGTCTGCATGTTCTCCCCGTGTCTGCATGGGTTTCCTCCGGGTGCTCCGGTTTCCTCCCACAGTCCAAAGACGGTGCAGGTTAGGTGGATTGGCCATGCTGAATTGCCCTCAGTGACCAAAAAGGTTAGGAGGGGTTATTGGGTAACGGGGATAGGGCGGAAGTGAGGGTTTAAGTGGGTCGGTGCTGACTCAATGGGCCGAATGGCCTCCTTCTGCACTGTATGTTCTATGTTCTGTGGAATCCCCGAGGTAAGTTAAGTTTTCTCACTGAGTTTGATGCTCCAACTACCAAGACTGTTCCCCGGAGGCTCGCCCTCCTTCTTACTTCAGCCTAACCAGTAGCCCTTACAGATTATAAACCACAAAACGTATTTTCAAACTATAAGTGATAAAAGTTGGAAAGACTTTCCCAACTTACCCACTACTTACCAATCAGCTCTCTCCCTTGTAGCCTCAGTTGCAGCAGGGCAACACCCCTCTCCAAAGATTTAAAAGTTACACAGCAGGGAGAAAAACAAAGAGCACCTATTTCTACTCTGCACCGAATTCCCACTCTGCTTCAAATTCTCAAGTTTAAAGCTCCCTCTGTCTGTGCCTCCGTCCAGGTGTGGCCTCTCCCCCTGCTCGTGCGCAAGGTAGATTGCTAGTGTCCAGTATCTCAGGAACATGGTGAGAACTTTATGTTGTAAACCCCCAGCAGGGTGGTGCAGTGCTGAGCACTTCTGCCTCATGGTGCCGAGGGCCCTGGTTCGATCTCGGCCCTGGGTCACTGTCTGTGTGGAGTTTGCACATTCTCCCTGTGTCTGCTAGGATCTCACCCCCACAACCCAAAAAAGATGTGCAGGGTAGGTGAATTGGCCACACTGAATTGCCCCTTAATTGGAAAAAAAGAATTGGGTACTCTAAATTATAAAAAAATAAATAAATAAACTGTCCATTCACATCCAAGAGAGAGAATGTACACCTGCAACATGGGTTTCTCGTTTGTTTTACGAAGTATAAAGGGAATATAGTCAATGGTGCTTTTAATCTGTTTGTCACAGTAAAAGTCTTAAAACATGGGATCTTGTCATGAAAATGAAAATTGCTTATTGTCACAAGTAAGCTTCAAATGAAGTTACTGTGAAAAGCCCCTAGTCGCCACATTCCGGCGCCTGTTCGGGGAGGCTGGTAGGGGAATTGAACCCACGCTGATGGCCTTGTTCTTCTTTACAAGCCAGCTGTTTCACCCACTGTGCTAAACCAGCCCCTGTCATCCTTTTCAGCTATGAACTCAAGGTTTGAATGTCTTTTTAAAAATGAACAGTTTCTATGGAGATCTTAACACTTCAATTGTGTTGCCTGTCCTTTCTGTTGTACCTACGTTACGAAGTATCATGAAAACGTAAAACATTTTTTTCCCTCACCTTTTGTAATATTTCGGTCCAGCACTTCATATCCTAAGGGCAATGACTCATTCTCCAGCCCACCCCCTCACCCCCAAAATACTTCATCCAACCTGCCATACTGAAATGTGGGTGTTCAATCACGGGATCTATCACAGGAGAACAGGAATGATCCTGACAATTATGTACACTTTGTGCAGGGGTCGCCTCAGTAGAAAGGATAAAAGATCATCGGCAGTTTTTGTCACCCCCCCCCCCCCCCCCACCCAGCCCCCAACCCTCTGAGTATTCAGCTTCGACAAGAAAGAACAGAATGTTGATTTGGCATTGCAGCCTGATCAGTCTCCAGAGCGTGTTCCAGTATCTATGGAGCAGTTGCAATGTTTCTCTCCGATAGTGCTGTAGCTGCCTGGAGGCAGGGCCGCTGTCAGTATCAGGCTGTCAGTGCACCATAGGGGAAAACTCTTATTACCTAATCTGGGACCAGAAACCTACAAAGAATACACAATGAAAGAGGATAGAAAGGAATAGCTCATCACGCAGGAATGCTAATGCAGGATCGGGAAACTTTAGAGTTTTCTTGAAATCAAGTCAGAGGAGCTGAGAAAAACCGTGCAAAGAGTCAAGACATCCTGAGAGAATTTTCACTCAGCAATGAAGTGACTTTACGAACACCCATGTGTATTACTTCTCGAGCGCATGAAACATTCTTGGAAAAGATACAATTATTTGTGACACATCAGACTGCTGTTCCTTTCGATAAGGCAGCAAACCATTAATGTTCTCGGAAATGTAGTTCCAAGATAGGGGGCGAAATTCTCCGTCCCGCCCCGCCACATTTCTGCCCCGACCGGCCGGCGGGAGTCTCCGTAACACCGGCTGGTCAATGGGGTTTCCCATTGTGGGGCAGCCCCACGCCGTCGGGAAACCCCCGGGCGCCGGCAAAACGGAGACTCCCGCCGGCGGAGAATGGCGCCCCTGATACATCAGTAAATAAGTTATGGGTTTTCCTCGAGCAGTGTAATGTAATAAAGGCTGAGGATTTATTTGTGCTGCTCAAGTTTACACTCCATTCCATAATTATACCAAATCCAGTCCTGGCGTTGCAGAGAGTTATGAAGGTTTTATGCTGAACTATTCGACACACAATGAATTGACACTGTTTCCACATGCTGTGTTCATGTGACATCATTGTCTCCGCAGGCAATCCAAACTGTGGTTGCAGCCATATAACATGGGGTGTAGCTCTCTCAGGAGACATTGCATCCCAATGTAATGACAGCTGCAAACATAACCAGTTGCTGGCAGTGGTGGAGGGTTGATAGGCTGTTGCATTGGTCCAGCAATACAGCTTATCCGTATGTACCAGCATTATAGCTTTTATGTTGCCTTTCTGTACAAAGCTCCCCCTCTGTCCCATAAAGGTCCATGATGGTTGCATGAGAGTGGATTATGTGGCACATCATATTTGCACTTTGTTCTTTTGCTTTTAGACCCAGATTTGAACCTGTGCCAGACATTGGTGGAACTTGGTGGGAAAGTAACGGATCAGAAAGGACAGTTAGATGGGGAATATAACTGGTGGTTCATCATAAGAAATAGGAGCAGAGTAGCTCATTTGTCGCCATTAATTGCTGTACCAGTCAATATCCTGGCAGATCTGATTGTGGCCTTAACTCCACAGAATTCCTGGAAAGGCCAGCATTTAGTGCCCATCTCTATTTGCCCTTGAACCGTACATTTCAGAGGGAAGTTAAGAGTTAACCACATTGCTGTCGGTCTGGAGTCACATGTAGGCCAGACCAGGCAAGGTGGCAAGTTTATTTTGTAACAGGCATTCAATGGTAGTCATCATGACTGAGATTAGATTTCAACATTATTATTGGAATTTAAATTCCACTAGCTGCTGTGGTGGGATTTGAACCCATGTTCCTGGAACATTAGTCTGAGGTTCTGGTCCAGTGACATAACCACAAAACCAGCAACTCTTCCAAACATGCTCTGGCCATTGTGTGCAAGATTAGTATTATAATCCAGCGATGATTAAAAGTTTATGATGCCCAATTTTTTAAGCAAGGTAATATAATGATAATTCTGACTGTAGTATTTTTAAAGGATTGGCTTACAGATCATAAAGGTGCAAACAAATAAGAACTTTATTGGAATGGTGTATATTCAACAGGCTGTTAGGATGGACTGCCCGATAGGCGGAATGGTGACGCAGTGGTTAGCACTGCTGATTCAAGGCGCTGAGGATTTGGGTTTGATTCTGGCCCCAGGTCGCTATCCATGTGGAGTTTGCACATTGTCACTGTGTCCGCGTGGGTCTCACCCCCACAACCCAAAGATGTGCAGGGTAGCTGGTTTGGCCACAATAAATTGCCCCTTAATTAAATTTTTTTTAATGATGTCATCATTACATCACATGGTCGGACTCTTAAAGTGGCCTTGTTCCAACCAGGAACAAACATGAATGCACAACACTTACCCCTATGTATCCAGAAACTGACATAGTGCTCAAGGATGGAAAGCCCAGGACACTGATCTGCACTACCCATGTGTGCTTTCATTGGAATGAGAACATTTCATGTTAATGTTGTAGCCACCTGGGTTGGTCACTTCCTGACTTAAAATGGAGATCCTCAAAGAATGCAGGGAAATTCAGCCAAGCCAGGAAAAACTAGCAGGTGAAAAGTTTCCTGTGTATTAGAACTTGCAGAAACCCAGACAGCACTGAAACTAACAACCATCTGCATATTAACAAGCGATCCCCGGGAACAATTGGAAACTTTTAACGTAAACAAGGCCAAGCCAGACTCCTCGGCGCCAGCAGGAGCCAAGACAAAGGAAGGCCAACGGACACCTAGGAACCGCTTGGCGATCAGGGAACAACTCCAGTATTGGAGAAATCGATCCAAGTGATCAGGACGTAGTCCAATCACTTGGAACCAGATACGGGGTCAGCCCCGAATGGGCGAAGCCCCCAGGGACTATAAAATAGAGTCCCCAAGTTCAATTTGTCCTTCTTGGCAAGGTCATTCAGCAGCTCAAAACAACCCTTGACAGTGACCTGCCTAGTTGCCGCATCAACCAAGTAAGTCTCCAGTCAACGCTCGCTACGAGATAGGCGCTCCTAGCTACCAGTCCATACCAGCTTTGAATCTTGCAGACTCAGAATCGAACGAAAGGCCATTTGTTCCCCTGACCTGGTGGGCCAGTTCCAAAGCTAAGTATAGGCCTATAGTGTTAGAGATAGTCGAGTAAGTAGAGTTTTATGCATGAGGAGTGATTGACTGTGTATAATAAATGTGTTTTGATTTGAAACTTACTAACTGGTGTATTGAGTTATTGATCAGTACTTGAACTTGAACCTCGTGGTGGTATCATAAAGATACCTGGCGACTCTAGAGCAAAGGTTATAGAAACAGAGCAAATTAAGTAAAGACACAATGAGCAACATTTAAGAGCCAACCAAAAGTTAGCAACAATGTGCAAGGTATACAATCATAGGGAATGCATTAAAGGCATGGACTGAGACCACTGGGGGTGGGGGAGGGGGAGGGTGGCAGTGGAGTCCTGATGAGTCAGGGAGCCGAGTCAGGAATGATAGCTGGGCCTCCGGTTTTGGAAGGTGGAGTAGTCCCATGCCGGTAGGGATTGGTGGAAGGGGTGGGTAATTGAGTGGGGGAGGAGACTGTGGCAAGTCCCCTGAGGCGGTTGGGAGTGTGTGAGGAGTCCCGTGTGGGAATCGGTCTTCAATATAGTTACGCAGAAGTTTGAAGAGGTTATATTGCTTGTAACGTTTTCATAGCAACTATTAGTGTAACTCTAACAGAACCATCTGAAATGATCAAATTAAATCCTTTTTTGGGGTGGATCACCGTGCAGCGCAATTGCCCAGGGGAAGTTAGCGCTTCTGGACAACTGCTGTGCAACTGCTTACCTGGAAACTTCTAAGGGAGATTCACCAGCGCATCTCTTTATGTACACCCCAAATCCGACATTGGCAAACCCGGAGGTCACAGCCATAATCTAGGCTGACACTTCAGTGTAGAGCTGTTGGACTTCGACACTGAAATGTGAACCTAGATTATAGTCGGAATTCTCACTGGCTGTTCTTATTCCCATTGAATACTTTTACACCATCCTCCCGGATTCTGCTGACCTCCTGCTGTAGTTATGGCAAGAGATTGAGAGATCCCAATGCAAATTCAGGGCCAATATCTCATGGGAGTTTAATTCCTCCAATACAGTTTATTATAGAAACAAAAGTGTAATATTTCTGCAACACTGTGTGTTGTACATATGTGTGAGCAGTTGATCTCTCTGCAACCCATATATTACTCTAACCAGAGGTGGTGAAATTACAGTGTGGGGCACTGGTAGATGACATTTTGCACGCTTGTCTTAACTTCTCTCTGCTCCCTTAGCAGAAATTTTAACCAGTTTAAAATGGACTAACATAGCAGGGTGAACAGTTACAGCCAAATACAACAGTGTTTATTCTATGGTCTGTCAACAACAACTTGCATTTAGAGAGTTTTTAATGGGGTAAAATATCCCAGTTATGTCACAGGAACATTATGAAACAGAACTTGACATTGGGCCGCATAACGAGATATTAGGACAAATGACGCAAAGCTTGGTTAAAGAGGTAGACTTTAAGAAGTTTCAGAAAGGAATAGAGAGGATATAGTGGTTTAGGAAGAGATGACCAGGGTTTAGGGCCTAGGAACTGGAAATATGGCAGCCAGTGATGCAGTTATTAAAATAGGTCAGGTTGGATTGGATCGGATTTGTTTATTGTCATGTGTACCAAGGTACAGTGAAAAGTATTTTTCTGCATGCAGCTCAAACAGATCATTTAGTCCATGAAAAGAAAAGAAAATACATAATAGGACAACGCAAGGTACACAATGTAAATACCTAGACACCGGCATCGGGTAAAGCATACAACAGTGTAGGATTAGTCAGGTCAGTCCATAAGAGGGTCGTTTAGGAGTCTGGTAATAGCGGGGAAGAAGCTGTTTTTGAATCTGTGTGTGTTCTCAGACTTTTACATCTCCTGCCCGATGGAAGAAGTTGGAAGAGTGAGTACGTCGGGTGGGAGGGGTCTTTTATTATGCTGCCCGCTTTCCCAAGGCAGCGGGAGATGTAGATAAGATGTAATGCTTGATTCTGGGTCCAGAGTTTCTCTGAGTATAATCCATCAGTAGTTTAAAGCTATTGTTATATAGATTGTGACAAATAAATAATGCTGGTGTATGCATAAAATTACACAATACTCTGCAGGAATCTATAATTATATTCAGCAACTTATCTTCCGATTAGGCATGTTACAGCCTTCTGGACTTAACATTGAGCTTAACAACACCAGACTGTGAACTCTCTCCTCCACCTTCACCCCATTTTTATTTCTGTCAATTTATTTTCATTTCTTCCATTAATCTGTTTTTCCCTCATCATTGTTCCCCCTCCCCCCCTCTGCTTGAATCAACTGTTCCTAGTTGCCCTTTGAACACTGTACCTTTGTTCTGCCATTCACACATCCTAATCTCTTTATGTGCCAGTATCGGCACCCATTTTAGCCTTAATCACCCCCATTTACATTCCTTTTGTCTTCTGTCCTTGACATCTTTGTCAATCTTCACCTATCGCTGGCCCCCTTTCCAGTCCCACCACTTTACGCTCCTCCCCACTACAGTATAAATCCCATCCCTTTTCCAGATCTCTTTAGCTTTGACAAAGAGACATCCAGTCTTGAAATGTTAGCTCTCTTTTCTCTCCACAGATGCTGACAGGTCTGCTGAGATTGTCCAGTATTTTCTTTTTGTTTCAGATTCCAGCACCCACAGTAATTTGCTTTTATCTATAATTCATAGATCATAGATCATAGATTTTACAGTGCAGAAGGAGGCCATTCGGCCCATCGAGTCTGCGCAAGCACTGACAAAGAACACCTACGTATTTACCCTATTCCCCGTAACCCCCACTTAACCTTTTTTGGACACGAAGGGCAATTTAGCATGGCCAATCCACCTAACCTGCACATCTTTGGACTGTGGGAGGAAACCGGAGCACCCGGAGGAAGCCCACGCAGACACGAGGAGAACATGCAGACTTCACATAGACAGTGACCCAAGCCGAGAATCGAACCCGAGACCCTGGAGCTGTGAAGCAACTTTGCTAACCACTATGCAACCGTGCTGCCCTTATTGTATATCTATCACTAAATAGTCCAGCAGGGTTCAACATCCTTATTGCTCTGTCAATGTAAGCCTACTTGTGACAATAAAGATTATTATTATAGTAAGAAGTCTTACAACACCAGGTTAAGACCCAGGTTATTATTATAAACATATGGGCCGGGATTCTCCGGTATCCGGCGGGGTGGGCCGTACCGGCGCCAAGAGTGGCGTGAACCACTCCGGCGTCGGGCCGCCCGGAAAGTGCGGAATTTTCCGCACCTTCGGAGGCTAGGCTGGCGCAGGACTGGTTGGCACTGCGCCAACCGGCGGCGAATGGCCTCCGCCGGCCGGCGCGAGTTGGCGCATGCGCAGGAACGCCAGTGTGCTCTGGCACATGCGCAGAACCTCTGCCGTGCTTCCTGCGCATGCGCAGGGGGTTTCTTCTCCGCGCCGGCCATGGCGGAGCTTTACACAGGCCGACACAGAGGGAAAGAATGCTCCTACGACACAGGCCCGCCCGCAGATCGTTGGGCCCCGATAGCGGGCCAGGCCAGCCCCCGGGGCCGGATCCCCCCGCGCACCTCCGAGGACTCCGCAGGCCGCCCTCAGAGCCAGGTCCCGCCGGTACAGACCTGGTCTAATCTACGCCGGTGGGACTGGCCGGAAACAGGCAGCCGCTTGGCCCATCGGGGACCGGAGAATTGCTGGGTGGGGGCCACTGCCAACGGCCCCTGACCGGCGGGTTGCGATCCCCGCTCCCGCCAAAAACGGCGGCGGAGAATTCGGCAGCCGGCGTCGGAGCGACGGGGCGGGATTCACACCGCGTCCCGGCGATTCTCTGACACGTCGGGGTGTCGGAGAATCCCGCCCATGATATGTAAATCTCCTGTACATAAATAACATACTGTGCTCTAGTTCCAATACCTCTGAATTTGTATATTAATGAGCTATGTAGCATGACACCCAAACAGCACACGGACTGCAGCGGTTCAAGAAGGTAACTTGCTACCACCTTCTGAAGGGCAACTGGGGATGAGCAACAGATGCTCGCCTAGCCAGTGAACTGCACATTCCGTAAATGAGTAAAAAAAAAATACTACATTCCTAAACATGCTTAATAATGTATTTAAACATGTATTTCATACATGTGAAGGGGAGGTCGTGTCTCACTAACTTGATAGAGTTTTTCGAGGAGGTCACTAAGATGATTGATGCAGGTAGGGCAGTGGATGTTGTCTATATGGACTTCAGTATGGCCTTTGACAAGGTCCCTCATGGTAGACTAGTACAAAAGGTGAAGTCACACGGGATCAGGGGTGAGCTGGCAAGGTGGATACAGAACTGGCTAGGTCATAGAAAGCAGCGAGTAGCAATGGAAGGATGCTTTTCTAATTGGAGGGCTGTGACCAGTGGTGTTCCACAGGGATCAGTGCTGGGACCTTTGCTGTTTGTAGTATATATAAATGATTTGGATGAAAATGTAACTGGTCTGATTAGTAAGTTTGCAGACGACACAAAGGTTGGTGGAATTGCGGATAGCGATGAGGACTGTGAGAGGATACAGCAGGATTTAGATTGTTTGGAGACTTGAGCGGAGAGATGGCAGATGGAGTTTAATCCGGACAAATGTGAGGTAATGCATTTTGGAAGGTCTAATGCAGGTAGGGAATATACAGTGAATGGTAGAACCCTCAAGAGTATTGAAAGTCAAAGAGATCTAGGAGTACAGGTCCACAGGTCATTGAAAGGGGCAACACAGGTGGAGAAGGTAGTCAAGAAGGCATACGGCATGCTTGCCTTCATTGGCCGGGGCATTGAGTATAAAAATTGGCAAGTCATGTTGCAGCTGTATAGAACCTCAGTTAGGCCACACTTGGAGTATAGTGTTCAATTCTGGTCGCAACACTACCAGAAGGATGTGGAGGCTTTAGAGAGGGTGCAGAAGAGATTTACCAGAATGTTGCCTGGTATGGAGGGCATTAGCTATGAGGAGCGGTTGAATAAACTCGGTTTGTTCTCACTGGAACGAAGGAGGTTGAGGGGGGACCTGATAGAGGTCTACAAAATTATGAGGGGCATAGACAGAGTGGATAGTCAGAGGCTTTTCCCCAGGGTAGAGGGGTCAATTACTAGTGGGCATAGGTTTAAGGTGAGAGGGGCAAGGTTTAGAGTAGATGTACGAGGCAAGTTTTTTACGCAGAGGGTAGTGGGTGCCTGGAACTCGCTACCGGAGGAGGTGGTGGAAGCAGGGACGATAGTGACATTTAAGGGGCATCTTGACAAATACATGAATAGGCTGGGAATAGAGGGATACGGACCCAGGAAGTGTCGAAGATTGTAGTTTAGTCGGGCAGCATGGTCGGCACGGGCTTGGAGGGCCGAAGGGCCTGTTCCTGTGCTGTACATTTCTTTGTTCTTTGTTATGTATATTAATGCAGTGTTTTTCAAACTTCTTTGCCCGGGACCCATTTTTACCAACAAGCCATCCTTTGCGACCCACGCCGGCCGACCTTCATGACCCACCATTTTCACTTGCCTTTAATGTGACAGATGAGCCTGCTTGGTCCTCACGATCTCATTTGCTTTGTTACTCAGCGTTACATTTCTGAGAATGACTTCAGCTGATGATTTAAGATTTCATTGTATCTGTTGAAAACAATAAAGAGGTTTGTCCTCGAACTCGCCATGCTTAGTCTTCAAATGTCTTTGAAGATTTGGGGGTTTTAAACTTTCATTTGCCAGTACTTCCCTACATGTAACACACATGAACTTTGAATCCTGATTTTCAGTGGACCAATTAATAACCCACACCTCAAGTAATCATCTTTATGCTGCTTTGTTCCTGTTTTCAGCTTCTTCATGGGTTGTTCACCAGAGGCACTGGAGATCACATCAGCACTGCTGGCAGCTGCAAAATGGAGGAACTCGCTCCCGCCCAGAACATGTGACATCAGTGTATGGGGCGTGTGACCTGCTCTCTGTCGCCACTTCTGGTGGGAGGGCTCTGTCATTTGCTGAAAAAAACTGGCCCTGGACGGCGCGCTGAGGTCAGGAGGAGGCGGTCCACCCCACTGGGCTCCAGGCCTGCGCACTGCTTGATCCGGAAGGCATGGGCGGGATTGTCGGCAACTCAAAAGTCTGTCGTGGACGGCGTTGGGCGTTCCTCCTGTGATTGGGGAATGCTGCGACCGATTACACCGCGACCCTCCCGAAACCTGCCCACGAACTGACCCTGAGTTTGTAAACCTCTGTATTAATGCATACGTGGAATATACAACACAGAGACAGACCATTCAGACCAACTTGTCTACGCTGGTGTTTATACTTCACAAGAATCCCCGCTCATTCCATCTACCTCACTTCAGCCTTTCAACATGTCTTTCTATTCCCTGTTCTCTTATGTACTTATCTAGTTTCACTTTGAAAAATAATCTAAATGCCTCAATTGCTTCCTCTGGCAGCAAGATCCACATTCTAACCACTCTCTGGGTAAAGAAATTGCTCATTTCCATATTGAAACGATTAGTAACTATAGGACTCATGGTGCAGCACTTCTGTATTACTCAAATAATACTTCTGTACAAATGGCCTGCATCTGGAATGCATTGTGTGAAAGGGTGCGAAAGCAGATCTGATAGTAACTTTCAAAATATTAGCGGTTAAGTACCGGCTAATGAAAATTTTGCAGAGCTATTGGGGGAAACAAAACAATGGGCTGAGTTGCAGAGCTCCTACCTACAGCCAACACAGGCACAATGGACTGAATGGCCTCTTTCTGTGCTGTAGGGTTCTATGATATTACGGAAGCAATTTACTGCCCTCGTCACACCCGACTTGGTGACTGGACAAGGCCGTTGAATCTCCTAATAGGTCTCTCTGACAACCATTAGACTCATTTAAATATGCATTCACCAGATTCTCTCGGTGCCTGGGACCTAGCGACCAAACCTGGAAGACGCTGCCAGAACGTCGTTTAGGACTGGTCCACACAAACGTGGACCAGGCATAACGGCACCTGAGGGATCTCATAAACCATTAGAGATCCCCGGGTGGTCGGGCATTGGGCAGAGTGGTACCCTGGCACTCCTGCTGGCATCTGGGCATCTTGGCTCTGCCAATCTGGCACTCTGGCAGTGCCACCCTGGCACTGCAGATGCCCAGGATGAACTTCCAGGCTGGCAGGGGCACTGCCAGGGTGCAAGGCTGGCAGAGCCAAGGTGCCCAGGTGCCAGCAAAGTGCAATTGAATAGCGGCTACAGCGCCGAGATACACCCCATTAAACGTGCCCAAAAACAGACTCTAATATTTTTTCGTTGAATTACGTCATTGCGTGTTCTGTTTTACAGGAAAATTAACCATCTTAAAAGCAATTCGTAATTGCAATTCTGCAAATAAATGGTCACTTAACATGCTGCGCAGCACAAACTTTTGAGATTTGTTTTTCAACGTGACAGCAATACTCATCTGTTGTATAAAAGATGTTTAATGTCCTTTGGCAGAGTTGTGAGGGTCATTTATGTGACCCAGTAAGTTTTTATATCGAGACCTAACTAACATTACGTACCAACGCCAGTGATCAGAACTTTCCCTTTCCCAGAAATTGCAAGAAGTATTCATTGTAGAGATCTTAACTTCTTATATCTAAACACCCACTGAATGAATTCCGACATAGACATTCAGATAAAATGAGTAGGTGGTGTCTGGAATTCATATCATATTTACTGCCCTACAGTTAAACAGCTGGGATATTTAGTGAAATGGCCAAAAGGATCCAATGTGAACAGATATCCTTAACTCTAATTCTAGTTAACGTGCAATTGAAGCAGAATTTTCTAATGCCTAAAATCTCTGTAGCAGGGACAAGTTTTGATGAAGAAACCGCCTTAAGAGGACTGTATTCATTTTGGCAGAACTTGAAATTCCGAGTCTGGAAGTGCAACCCAGCTCATGTTCAGAATAACATATTGCTGCAATATATCTTGTATCAGTCAGCTTTGCCCAGTAGTTACCAAACACATTTGGTAAATGGCCTTTGCCCCCCCCATCCCCCCTCTCCCTTTTATGAGCCATACTATTTGCTAGCCTGTATCTCCAAACACGCAGCAGAAAATATCCCATGGCCAACTTACTGTACCTCTGAACAACCGAATAGGACACTCTACCTCTGCAAGTCAGGGCCCATTTCCTTCCTGAGAGGAAAATCTCTGCACCCCTCACCTCCTGCACTCCTTTCAGCCTTGATGGCTGTGTGGAAGTCTGCTGAATTCATGTCTATTTTGGGTGTATATCTAAAATCCCCCTCAATGTTCTCAATGTGTGTCATTACGAGCAGTGATCACTGAATAATGATTCGGACAGGGATACGCAGGCTGACAATTCTCTCCTTATTCCTGGGATACTGAGGGCAGTTGTATCCCTCCGGTTGCCAAGCCAACTGCGCTTACTGAACTCAGCGTACAGTGGGAATTGGCCTTGTAAGGCACCGCTATATATCGAACGGTCCGTTAGGTGCGGCACGGTGGCACAGTGGTTAGCACTGCTGCTTCACAGCGCCAGGAACCCAGCTTCAATTCTGGCCTTGGGTGGCTGTGTGGAGTTTGCACTTTCTCCCCGTGACTGCGTGGGTTTCCTCCAGGTGCTCCGGTTTCCTCCCACGGTCCAAAGACGTGCAGAGTAGGTGGATTGGCCATGCCAAATTGCCACTTAGTGTCCAAACATGTGTGGGGGTTATGGGGTTACAGGGATAGGGCAGGGGAGTGGGCTTTTCCAGAGGGGTCGTGCAGACCCAATGGGCCGAATGGCCTCCTTCTGCATTGCAGGAATTCTGCGTATCCAATACAATATCGGCGACCTCGCCATACACTGTAGAACTCAAAAATAATTTTCAAAGTATCAAGAAAATGTATGAAAGAACATCAAGGGAAGCAGAATAGTCTTTGGAATTTATATAATTTTCATAATCTGTTATTGTTTTAGTCCTGATGAGCTATATAATTGCACCATCGACTTTTGATGCTCATATAGATAACTATTAGCCTTTGCACAATACAGAGTTAACTGCATTATTCCATAGTTCAGATGAGGAGATAACTTTTGAAGGAAGTATGGGTTGCAAGTAGAGTTGTAACATTATAACCTCAAGTGTTTGA
Source organism: Scyliorhinus torazame (assembly GCF_047496885.1). Classification (NCBI taxonomy): domain Eukaryota; kingdom Metazoa; phylum Chordata; class Chondrichthyes; order Carcharhiniformes; family Scyliorhinidae; genus Scyliorhinus; species Scyliorhinus torazame. The sequence continues at coordinate 71,728,270 of NC_092712.1, read as the reverse complement.
TCCATCACTATTGACAACAAAATCCATAACATATCTGGAAGGAATGTGGTTAAGGGGGAATTCTACATTTCAGCGCTGCCTGGAGGAAGCAATGCAAACAAAACTCAGTCATCACAGACATTGTCCCAGAGTATACCTCATTACAATTAATGGATGAACAGAACATATAAATTTATCGCAAAAAAAATCAGAATATTTTCATATGGAAAATGAGAAGTCCATCTCCAGTGCTGACTTTTGGTTAAAGGCTGTTTGTAACTTCTGCTAATGATCAATTGGTGAACTAGCAATTAGAATTTCACTACAATATTTATTGCTATCAATAAATTATTGCGTATTATTGAAACTGAAGATGTGAGATATTGTTTGCTTTTATTCTGATCTTTAAAGAAGCAACCCCGACTAACTTCATACAGTTGAACAAAAAAACTATCTTGATGCAATTACCTTCGAGTTAAAGTGAAAAGTGAGTTATTTTGTAGTTCGTTATAACAAACAGAAACCATGACTGATGGTAGATTGCTCACATTCACTGCTTAAAATACATTGTGAAGGGGATATTTGTGATCATGACTCTCAAGTGTATCTCAGATATTTGGGGATTCTCGTACGAACATATGAGTTGGCAGCAGGAGTAGGTTATTTGGCCTGTGAGCCTGCTTTGCCATATGATATGATCATGGCGAATCTGATTGTGGCCTCAACTCCACTTTCAAGCCTACCCTGTATACCCTTTGACTCTCTTATTAATCAATAACCTATCGACCTCTGCCTTGAAAGTATTCAAAGATTCTTCCTCCACTGTCTGGGGAAGAGAATTCTACAGTTTCATGACCCCTTGAAATAAGATAAATTCTCCTCACCTTTGTTTTAAATGGGAGATACCTTCTCTATTTGGGAGACTATGGGTGAGATTCTGATAGGGCGGAAAATCCCTTTTTACATCAAAATCGGGGGTGCAGCCTGTTTGACGTGGGTTTTGTATGCTCCGCCCCCCCCCAAAACGGCATCAACGTGGTGCGCATCGCATGCCGTTGGGGCGGCCTCAGCGCGTCACCTCAAGGCCTTCTCCCGATGCTCTGCCCCTGATGGGCCGACTTCACGACAGCGTGGTTCAACAGATTCCAGTATTTTCCCTATGACAGATGTTAGGCTCACTGGCCTATAGTTAAGTTACCAGCTTTCTATCTCCCTCTTTCCTTGAATGGAATACATTCACTGTGTTCCAATCTGATGGGACCTTTTCAGAATCAAGAAATTTTGGAAAATTAAAAGCAATGCATCTACTACCTCAGCAGCCAGTTCTTTTAAGACTCTAGGATAATCAGGACCAGGAAATCTGTCTGCCATTAGTTCGAATAATATTCTTAGTGTCCTTTCCTTGGTGATTGTAATTGTTTTACCTCTCCTTCACCTCTCGATTTAACATATTTAATTTACTGAATAATAAATTAGGATTCAATTTGATACTATCTTTAGCTTCCTTATTTATTCAATGCTGCATCCTTCCCTGCATTCTTTCTTCCTCATTGGAATACACGTTTGCTGAGTGTGTTGAAATATCACCATAAATATCTGCATCTCCACTGACCTATCCCGTAACCTAATTTCTCAGGTCAATTTAGCCAATTCTGTCTTCATGCTCCCTTATTTAAGTTTAAAACATTAATCTTAGACATGCTCTTTTCCCCCCCTCAAACTGTATGCAAACTTCAATCATGTTATGATTACTGCTACCTAGGGGTGCCTTAAGGTCATTAATTAATCCTATCGCATTGCCCTGGATTGGCCATCTATCAATTAAAAAGAAAGATGGAAAGAAAATAGAATGTGTGTCCTCTTTTGTGTGTGTTATCCTCCAACAATGGTAGAGGTTCATTCATCAGATGCAATTGTTGCATTTCTGGTTGAGGTTTCATCAAACCATCCCTATGAAATTGCAACTGTATAAATATTCGGAACTTTCCATCGTTCCTTATAAAACTTGCATAGGTATATCTAAACACTGCAAAGTAATAATTTAGGATTTATAATCCAGATGAAGATTCCAGAATGAGACAGTCAAAAGTCTGATATGAAAAAGAAAGTGCAGTAGAGATACTACAATTGGTGCTGGGAGAAGAAGACGCAGAGTTTTTGGTCTAGATCACTATCCCTCTGGGGAAGTTTGGATGTCAGTTGAAGGGTCTGGCTTGACTGAATCCCATCACTCCATTCCAATATGCCTAAACGCAACTCTGTGAAAGTTTTGAGTGAGGTAAAATCACACCCGAATGATGCCTGAACTGGAAAGTTAAGAGAAAGAAAAGAAAGACTTGTATTTATATAATGCTTTCCATGACCATTCGACCTCTTAAGCACTTTACGGCCAATGAAGTACCTCTGACGTTGTAATGCCTGAAACACGGTGTTGATTTATGCAAGGCCCCACAAACATTAATGTGATAATAAACAGATTTTTGATGTTGATTAAAGTAGAATTATTGGCCAGGACTCCGGGAACAATCCCCCCTCTCAAGTAGTGCCATGGGACCTTTTACATCAAGCTCAGAGGGCAGTCAGCACCTGGGTTCAACACCTTATCTGAAATAGTGCACACTGCAGACCTTCCTCAGTGCTACACTGGAATGTCAGCCTTGATTTTTGTGCTCCAGTCCTGGCATAACAGAAACGTGCAACTCAGATGCAAGTATGGCTCTTAACTGAGGTAAAAGTGACTGTTATGTGGAGTACTGGAGATCATCTCTTCTTAGGCAGCCCCTCAGGATTGAGGGTGACTTGCTTGCTCATTTGATTGACAGGTTCTGAGGCGGCTGATAAATCCAGTGCGTGATCTGCGGATTCTGCCACATAAATGGGAGGTAGTGCTGGAAGGTTCATCCGGACGAGCTGCTTGGTTGTTTACTTGCTTTCTTTGATGCCTCAATATTGTCTTTCCATATTTCAGACCGGGTCTCTCAATGTGTGCGGTGCTGTCCTGAATTAAACTGCCCCATTTTGGTTGTTCACAAGCCGGTGGTTGGTACGGATGTTTGACCTCTTCAGGGATGCTTTGAGGACATCCCTAAAACGTTGGTGCTGACCTCTAGGGAGTCTCCATCACAACCGAATTCCGAGTGGAGCAATTGTTTTGGGAATCTGCTGTTGTGCATGCAGACAACATGTCCTGCCCATGCAGCTGCATTTGAGTGATTAGTGCCTCAATGCTGGGCATGTTGGCTTAGGAGAGGAAAATGCTGTTGAACCTCCTTTCTTGCCACTAGATTTGGAGGATCCTGTGAAGACACTGAACATGTTGCTTCTCCAGTGCACTGCGGTGCCTGCTGGAGGATATCCAAAACGCCACAGCATCGAGATTCGGGCCCCTCAAGTGCTGGAGAGTATCCAGGACTAGTTGGAACACACTAGAGCCTGAGGCAGCAGGGGCGGGGTGGAGGAAAGTTGCCACCAACAGTACGAGCTGCTTGTTAGTCATCTGCCTGTTTTGCTCCATGTCATGAAGAAATAAGGTCTCGAATTCTCAGCATTGGAAGAATGTTCAAAAGAGCCCTGAAAGAACATCTAATCTAGTTGATAATCGGTAAATACAAAACGAAAAAGAAACTATAAGAACAAATCAACCTTCTAATGCACGTATGAGGAACACAACATCAATCATAAGAGGAGTTATTTAGATTGCCAAGCACAGAAGCTGGATCAGTTCAGCCTTCGAACAAGTATGTCAGTGCTTAACCCTCGTTCTGACTGCACTGTGCTATCGGGGTGTTGCCAGGTGATCATTTGCCAAAACACTCGTTAACATCACTGAGAGAAGTGATTCAGTACCAGACGGTTTCCGCTCCCTCCAAATACCAGACTTAATCACCGGGGATTTCTTACTCGAACTAAGACAGTCTGAACATGTTTGCTCAGTGCATTTTATTCAAATCATTGGCCCAAAGAAAGTGAACAGAGCTGAGTAAAGAACTGGAACTGCATTGCACTGGAAAAGCTCTCATTAGACTCTCTCAACTTGTGCAACTTTGAGAACTTTATTACTTAAACCATTGGAGCAAGTGACAAAGTAACAATTTATCTGTTGAAGTGTCTACCTGAACCTGTAAAACAGTAAGATATATGCAAGCTCCTGTGAGCATGTCCCAGCCAATGTTTACTCCGTGAGTAACATTACTAAAAACAATAGAAATTCTGATAACCATCATATTGCTGTTTTTTGGGAGTTTGTTGTGTGTTAATTGGCTACTGTGTTTCCTATGTTATGACCGTGTCATCGCAAAAGCACTTTATTGGTTGTAAAGCAGTTTGGGACATCCTGAGGTCATGAAAGGTCATTTACATCCAGGTAGACTTGGGTAAACTACAGCCCGTGGGCCACATTTGGCCCATAGCTCTGCACCAGGGAAAGCACGCAATATGCACTGGTGAATACAAAGCAACCCATGTGCACCTGCACAACGGCTCCTAGCACCTGGCCAAACGGTGTCAGAAACTGTGAAAGTCAAATGCAGATCCCCGAGAGCTTCAAGGGAAGTACTTCGAGGCCGTTGGACGTACTTACAGGTAAGTTGGAATTGGCCGATGATCTGACCCTTGTTGTGTTATGTACTCTGGGATAACACAGGCTGCAACTCGATGCAACTTTGACCAAAAGATACCCAAGACTTTGAAGTAAATGTGATTTATTGAACCATTAGCACAGTTCTCTATGAGTTCGACTCTCCTGCTAATCCTGCTATAGTAACTCAGTCTAACTAACCAGTCTGCTCTAAGCCACGTGGTGGGTGTGATGCTTCTGATCTGCCCCTGTCCTACTCTCTAAGTGTCGCCTGTGGAGACAGACCATGTGTGTCCTGTCCTTATATTTGGGTTGTGTAATGCCCCCTTGTAGTAGTGTCACCTCTGGGTGTCTTGACTGCCCATCGGTCGTGTCCTATTCCATGTGTTCATTAGCTGTATGTCTGCATGTCATGACGTCTCTGGTGCTCCCTCTAGTGTTTACTTAGTCATAGTGTATTTACATTAACCCCTTGTGTATTTACAGTGATGCATATTACCATATCCCCCCTTTTTCATGCTACATATTTTCTGTACAGTGTTAAAGAAAAATTGAATAAAAACAGGTAAATAAGTGATGACATGTACAAGTTATGATGACTGTGATGACGATATAAGATCAAAGAATAGTTATGATGACATTGAGGATTATACAATACCAAATAATAGTTATGAGTCCAAAGTTCATGAATTTACACGGTCGAGTGGCTTTCCGGTGCTGTTATGGAAGTGTCGATGTTGATGTTGTCATTCCCTTGTGAGCGCCGTCAGTGTCCTGGTGTTTACGTAACCAAGAAGTCATCAGGAGGTGTTCAAATCACTTCATTGTCTGAGGTGGACTCTCTTTTTTTTATGCTTGTGGCAGCGATTCTTGATGTCATCTTTCCTGAAAGCTGTTTTGCTTGTCCATAGTGTAGCAAACGTGAATTGGTAAGATGCGTTGACATGCCATGGTATGGTTGCACTCTCGCCATTGTTCTGAGCTGAGCAGTAACATTTGTCCTTCATGGGCAGAGTTGTACCATGTCGTACCAGTTGTTGTTCTATTGTTGTTGTCATTGTTGTTATTGACGTGCTTGTTGTTGTGTTTGTTGCCGCTGGTACGCTTCTTGTTGTTGTCTTTGTTGTTGTTTTTGTCGGTTTTGTTGTTGTGTTTGTTGCGCTCAATGATCACGCCGAGTGGAGAATTTGAGTCCTTCACAAGGTTACTTGTGTCAGTGTCCTTTGTGGCATCTGCTGTTTCATTGAGCGTGCCGTCTCTGATTCCTTGGTGCACCCGTCTGGAGTCATGTCCGGTTCACTTGAATCATCTTTGGTTTGTCAATGCTCCCCGTCTGGAGCCCTTTCTGGTTCACCTGAATCACCTTTGGTTTCTTGATGCTCCCCGTCTGGAGTCATTTCAGGTTCTTGCGGAGAGGCTCGAGTAGATGAGGTTTGAATTAGCGTGGTGTCACTGGAGTCACTAGTAGCCTCACTTTGATTGTCGAGTGCCTCTGTACATACTAGCTGAGATCTGTCAGTCTCGCTGAGATGTCGCACATCTTGGGCGAAATTCTCCTACCCGCCCCGCCACATTTCTGCCCCGACCGGCCGGCGGGAGTCTCCGTAACACCGGCCGGTCAATGGGGTTTCCCATTGTGGGGCAGCCCCACGCCGTCGGGAAACCCCCAGGCGCCGGCAAAACGGAGACTCCCGCCGGCGGAGAATGGCGCCCCTGGTATGGGAATTGTGAAGCCTTTGTCACTTGTCGCTCATACAGTGGGTAGACCTTCAGTGTCTTCTTGTCAGTTAGATGAGCTGGGCAGACTGTCAGAGTCTTCTTCTGGTGGCTCAAATAATCTGGGTAAACTGTCATAGTCTTTTTGTTGTTCACGGGAGCGTGGTAGACTGTCATAGTCGTCTTGCTGTGCACTTGAGCGTGGCAGACGTGCATCGTCTGCTGCTGGTTGCTCAGATAAGGTAGCTAGACCTTTATGGTCTTGTTCATGCAAGGACTGCGCTCTGGAGTCTTGCGTTGCTTCCATCGTGGAGTCTGTCAACGAGCTCACTGTGGAGGCTTGTATCGCTCTCTCTGTGGAGTCTGGCATCATTCCCTGTGTGGAGTCATGCAGTGGTGTCGCTGTGGTGTCGATCTGTGCGCTCTCAACGGAGTGTTCAGTGGTCTAGCTGTGGAGTCTTTCATCGCTTTCTGTGTGGAGTCGGGGACTCTTCGTGGTGTGTGGACCACTCTCTGTCTCTTGGCATCAGGCCGCAGCAGAATCCTGTACTCATAGGTTGGGATGACGTCTATGATGGGCTGAAGATCCTCAAATCCGAAGAACTCGTCCATGACTGTGTCGGATGCTGAAATGTACAACACATCTCGTTGCGGTTCGGATTTGGTACTGAGGTCGTCACGTCCAATGATCAAATCATCGTCTGAGTCATAGTCTTCAAGGACTAAATCATCTCTTAGGGCGGTGCTAACTGCTTGTTGCAGGGTTCTGCGGAGGTTACTTTCAGCTACTGCTCGAAGGTCAGACATTGTGCTGTCGTTCCAGGTGAAAGAATTATGTTTTCTGGCTTAAAAATATATTTTCACTATTTTCGGACATTTCCCCTTTAAGTGGGCGTGGGCCGGGGCCTCTGACGTCATGACGCTTGTGAGCGTAGGAATGGATTGTGCATGCGCAGATCGCTTTTCCTTCACTGTGCGCTCTTTTCGCAACAGCGCATGCACGGCTTCTCACGCATGCGCAAAACACTGTTTCGCCGGTTCGCGTCATCTCAGGAACTGCGCATGTGTAGCTCCTTGTGTAAGATGGCTGCCAATCAAAATTGTCGTTTGCTTCTGTTGCAAGCCTACCTTTGCCTCGTGGTGAGTATAGGCGCCAGTTTTACCGATTTCTGTTGTGTTCACCTCGCAGTAGTTTTCAATCTTGTCCAGGACTGTCTCTCTTGTCCTGCCCTTTGGAGTACTTGAAGGAGTTGAAGATTTCTGTTGCACTTTCACCCGCAATGGTGAGTAGACGATCTATCTCCTCAGCATTGGCCCAAGCCATCTAGGTCGGATGCTACCATGTAAATCTCAAATCTCTGCTTGAATGCACGCCAGTTGGCACTAAGATTGCCATGGTACCTGAACTGCTGAGGAACTGGGATCTTGATCATCTTGCCTGGATGCTGTTGCTGGTAGTCACGGATCTTGCTGAGTTGAACTATATAGATTCAACAGGCACTACTGGTACCATGTTGTGTTATGTACTCTGGGATAACACAGGCTGGAACTCGATGCAGCTTTGACCAAAAGATACTCCAGACTTTGAAGTAAGTTCAATGTGATTTATTGAACCATTAGCACAGTTCTCTATGAGTTCCACTCTCCTGCTAATCTTGCTATAGTAACTCAGTCTAACTAACCAGTCTGCTCTAAGCCACATATGGGTTGTGTAATGCTCCCTTGTGGTAGTGTCATCTTTGGGTGTCTTGACTGCCCATTGGTCGTATCCTATTCTATGTGTTCATTAGCTGTATGTCTGCATGCCATGGCATCTCTGGTTCTCTCTCTAGTGTTTACTTAGTCATCGTGTATTTACATTAACCCCTTGTGTATTTACAGTGATGCATATCACCACAACCCAGGACTTTTCTTGGGTGTTTGGCTGTCATGTTAAAGCAGGTGAGTGCATCCGGAGGAACATAAAAGCGGCACAAGGTAAGTGTGTATTTAAGGCTACTTAGCAGTTTTGATTTGCTTTTTCGACTCTAAAAGTATTTACACTGTAATTTCAACACTCCAACTTATTTCACACTTAGGCCAGGGGCGGACTTTCAATGAAACACACAGTGCTGCTACACGGGACCCCAGCCAATGGAGGACTCATACTGAGAGGTGACTGTTGTGTGGGAACACCAATCAGAGCCTGGTAGCTCTGAATTTGCTGACAGGCTCTTTTGGATTAGGAGGCAATACAACCACATCGGGCCCTGATTGGTGGACGCCCCTTTAGAGCAGGAAAGCAGTTTGCCAGGCATTGAAAGGTGGTGTAGGCTTAGAGCAGTTCAGACACGGATCTCCTGAATTGATGTGAAGTTCCTGAACTTTCATTGAGTAAAGGTGCAAAACAGCAGCCAGGTTTCTGGCATTTGGCCCAGTGGGCAGCCTGAGATAAAAGTGCGGTCACCAACCTGACATTGGAGTGCGAGAGTCTGCGAAGCCTTCGGCGAGGCAAGGAGGAGGTGCTGGCCAACCGTCGTCGAAGGAAGACTCTCAACCTCTAGGCCAGAGCTGAGGAGGGTGGGCTGGCAACCAGCCAAACAAAGAACAAAGTTCACCGGGCCAGATAACCAGAGGCAGCAGCCAGGCTGGCAGCCAGGGACACATGTGGTTGTCGAGGGTCGAGGCTTGAGGCCCGGCCACCAGAGAGAGGGCCAAGAGGTGAACAGAGCAGGAGTCGGGAGGCGCAAAGAAGACAAGCACTGCCGTCATGTGTTGGAAAATCAGGGAGCAGCAGCAGCGGGAATGGGACGACTTGACCAGAGCTAATGGCCAGTCAGGGCTGAGATGAGACATCTGAGCAGTAACTAACATCTTCTTTCGTCTTGTTTGTGCAGGTGGAATTTACTGCGATTTTTGGGGCCATTTCTCTCTCTCTCTTATCAGTATCAATGTCTTTTATCATACCCTTGACCAGGCTTTCCCAAACAATTATTGGTAGGATTTTGACAGTGAAGCCTGGCTCACCCTCACACCAATTCCTTGCCAACTCTCGCATAAGCTTTGTTTACTTAATCATTGCTTTAGAGCAGGTTAGACAATCAACTGCTTTTTCTTAAGGGGCATCAGAAAATTCTGAGGATTCATTTTCATGAATCATTGAAATTGAGACAGATCGTTCAATATGAAGAGACGCTCTGCATTTGGCAGTCAAAAATGCAGAAAATTGAAGGTGAGGCAAGAGGGCGAAGCTTAGGCTAAAAAAAAGTTTGGCACTTTACGTGAAAAGGTTTGAAGTATTAAGCCGTGCCCAAACTGCACATTCATCCTCAACAAAATCCATTAAAAGTTTTGGTGACTTGCCTGATGACTTTGACCTGCTGATTTCCAGAGACAACACATCCTGAAGCAAGATGTGGACTCCGAAATGGGAATAGAACTACAAGATACTGCTCAAGCTCATTCTTCTGTAACTGAAGTGAGGGAAGAAATCTACCCTGAAGACATTGCCTGATGGCCAAAATCTGTTCCACTGGACATGCTAGAATATTTTGAGATAAATAGACCAGAGGACATAGGTAACATGAAAAATTTGAGAAATGAGTTTGAGTTTCGGTGCCGAAAGCAGTTTTGAAGTCTTCATGAGTCCGATTTTCTGAGGATGAGGAGAAATGGCATGGTGGAAAGGAGATTTTGTTCGATTCTTTTGGCACCCTCTGAGGCAGTCTACTGTTATGTTTGCAAATTATTCCCTGACCCTCGTCATTTGTCGACGGTAATCGAACTGGAGAAATGTTGGAAGAAATATTGCTGATCATGAAACTTCCAAAGCTCATATTAAAGCTGTGTGTGCATTCATTCAAAGATGTAAATTATCTGGAAGAGTTGATTCTGTGTTATCAGGTCAGTTTGAAAAGGACTGTTCTTATACAAGGAAACTGCTGAGACGTGTTGTTGTCACAGTCAAACTGCTGTCTTTTTGGGGTTATTCTCCAAGAGGACATGATGAGTCATCAGTGCCAAATTGAAGAGGTAATTTTTTAGCCTGCCTTGAATATTTCAGTGAATTTGATGAGCTTCTCAAAGAGCATTTGATAAGTTATCACTGTTGTGACTCAGGGAAGACCAACTTTTAACACTCAGAACCGACGATGAGTTCATCACTATAATAATAATAATAAAAAAACGAATCTTTATTGTCACAAGTAGGCTTACATTAACACTGAGGTTACTGTGAAAAGCCCCTAGTCGCCACATTCCGGCGCCTGTTTAGGTACACGGTGGGTGAATTCAGAATGTCCAAATTACCTAACAGCACGTCTTTCGGGACTTGTCGGAGGAAACCGGAGCACCCGGAGGAAACCCACGCAGACACAGGGAGAACGTGCAGACTTGGCACAGACAGTGACTGAAGCCGGGAATCGAAACTGGGACCCTGGCGATGGGAAGCAACAGTGCTAACTGGGCAGCACGGCCGCACAGTGGTTAGCACAATTGCTTCACAGCTCCCGGTTCCCAGGTTCGATTCCCAGCTTGGGTCACTGTCTGTGTGAAGTCTGCACATTCTCCCCGTTTGTGCGTGGGTTTCCTCTGGGTGCTCCGGTTTCCTCCCACAGTCCAAAGATGTGCAGGTTAGGTGGACTGGCCATTCTCAATTGCCCTTAGTGTCGAAAAAGGTTAAGTGGGTTTACTGGATTATGGGGATAAAGGGGATAGGGTGGAGGCATGGGGCTTAAGTTGGGTGCTCTTTCCAAGGGTCAGTGCAGACTCGATGGGCTGAATGGCCTCCTTCTGCACTGTAAATTCTATGATGATTCTAACCACTGTGCTACCGTGCCGGCCCAGAGTGGATCACAAACCATTTCATTAGTGAAGTAAAAGATGCAAAATACTGTTCCATAATAGTTGGTTGAACACCAGGGGCGGGATTCCCCGCAATCGGCGCGATGTCCGCCGACCGGCGCCAAAAACGGCGCTAATCAGTCCGGCATCACGCCGCCCCAAAGGTGCGGAATCCTCTGCATCTTGAGGAGCTGAGCCCTAACTTTGAGGGGCTCGGCCCGCGCCGGACTGATTTCTGCCCCGCCAGCTGGCGGGAAAGGCCTTTGGTGCCCCGCCAGCTGGCGCGAAACTGACTTTGCCGTGCGGCACATGCGCGGGAGCGTCAGCGGCTGCTCACGGCATCCCCACGCATGCCCAGTGGAGGGAGTCTCTTCCGCCTCCGCCATAGTGGAGACCATGGCGAAGGCGGAAGGAAAAGAGTGCCCCCACGGCACAGGCCCGCCCGCGGATCGGTGGGTCCCGATCGCGGGCCAGGCCACCGTGGGGGCACCCCCCGGGGCCAGATCTCCCCGTGCCCGCCCCCAGGACCTCTTGCCGCCGGTAAGAGAGGTGGTTTGATTCTCGCTGGCGGGACAGGCATTCCAGCAGCGGGACTTCGGCCCATCGCGGGCCAGAGAATCACCGGGGGGGGGGGGGGGGGGGCGCCAACCGGCGTGGCGCGATTCCCACTCCTGCCGAATATCCGGTGCCAGAGAATTCGGCAACCGGCGGGGGCGGGATTCACGCCAGCCCTCGGCGATTCTCCAACCCGGCAGGGGGTCGGAGAATCCCGCCCCAGGCATGAGTCATTGACATTAATTTTAAGATATGTGGCCAATGATGGTGAAGTTGTAGAGCGATTTCTCTGTTTTGTCCAGCTACAATCCCACATTTCTAAGTGCCTGGAGACAATAGTTTTGAATGCTGCCTTGGAGAACGCATACCCGAAGATCAGAGGCTGAATGCCCGTGACTGCTGAAGTGTTCCCCGACTGGAAGGGAACATTCCTGCCTGGTGATTGTTGCACGATGTCCGTTCATTCAGCCTCTGATCGCCCCATCACAGTGCCCCCAGCCCCGAATAATGTCTCCCCTACCCGCGGATCAGTGATCCCCCAACTGTGGCGGCACTGGGCTGAGTCCGCAGCCGCCACGTTGAGTTCCCGACGGGTAAGACCACATGCGACCCACGCCGTCGGCAATTTGGCCAGTCGGGGACGAAACATCGCGGGGCGGGACTCAACCAATGTAAGGAAGGCGGGGTTAAGGCGTGCGGCGTACTCTTCGAGTATGCCGTTTTCCAGAGGGCGGAGCATTGCAAAAGTGGCCCCGCCCCTGATTTTGGCATCAGTGTGGATTCTCCGCCCCGTCGCCGAACGCGATTTTGGCGTCAGGGATCGGAGAATCCAGCCCCTTGTTTCAGATGGACATCTTCCAGTTAGTTTCTTCTTCAGTCCAGGCTTTCAGATGGATATTATTTTTTCTTTCAGCCTGTAATGGTTTTCACTGCTGACACACAGAAAAGGCAGCCAGCCTTCGAGAGAGGGAGACAACCTCTTCTTTCAGGGTCTCGAAGCTCCTGCATTTGGACAGTTGGCAGCAGAGCGGAGAGAGCTGCATCCACCTTGAAGGTCCAGTGGCTTCTTTTGGGTTCTCCCTAAAAAACCCTACCTGACAGGAACAAATTGCTATCGATGCCCAGGCAGAATACTATCCCTGGCCAATCTAATAGCTGCTATCCTACCAATCGAAATGAAACCCTCCAATCTCTTGGGTGCCATATAAGTCTGGGTTCTTCTGCCCAAAATACAAAACTTTAAAGCACAGTGTACTATTTTGACACTTTGAGTTCCTTACTTCCTCTGCTCGACTTAAAAGTATGTCTTCATTCACGATCCATGGACCAACAATTGTAAAGACAAAATAAAACAAATAGGAAATAAAGGAATCTACAGGAAGGGCCCTTACAATATATAAATGAATAATTATAAGTGAGATTCCCTTAATACATGAGTTTTAACCAGTGAAACAATAGGAAAACAGCCATTGTTTTAAACTTTGTGACTTTGTTTCTGTTCGGAGAAGAACCACATATGTCTTGTCTGGTTTGGCATTCGTGTGTTTGCTTGCAGTGGTCTGAAAAAAAAATCAACCGCATGCATCAGGCAGCAGTGCTTTTGTTACCACTTGAAGAACCACTGTGCTCAGTTCTTATCCACGTAAGCCACGGGTTGTGGGGTGGGGGGGGGTTTAACCATAATGTGGCTGCCGCTGCTTGAAGTGAAAAAGGAAGAAGATTGGTGTTGGAGGCAATCAGCAAACGTTGCTGTGGCTTACCCACATAACAGCAGATATAACTTCCTTGTACTTACAGAAAGCCTTTAATGTCGAAAAACATCCCAAATATTTCAGTGAGGCATTCCCACAAGAAAGGACACTGGAGCAAACAAACATTAAAGTTTGGTCAAAAAGGTGGGTTTTAAACTCTTTGATATAGTTTGTTTTAAATTTATAAGGCTCCAAAATAATGATCCCTACTATACTTTGATCCTTGCAGGTGAGAAGAGTTTAGGTTCACAGAGGTTGAAGGAAGTGAATGTCCTTTTATATCAGAAAACAGTAACACTGGAAATGAAGTGGAAAAAAAAATATTCAGAAAGGAGAGAAGGGAAAGGTAGGAAGGTAGAGGGGTTTAAGAGAAGGAATTTGAGAATAGTCCATAGGATGGGGTCAAGGGGAAATGATGCACAACAGCCTGGAGTTAGAACAGAGATTTGGGGGGTAGGGAAGGGATTTACAAGGCTGGGCAAGGCTGTAGATCAAAGGTTGAAGCTGCGGAAAGATTTAAATGCCCGGTTTTGAATATTAAATTTGAGGCCGCTGCCTATCTTAGTGATGGGAAAGATACACAGCTCAGCGCCGAGCAGAATGCTGAAGTCGTGAATGATTGCTTTAGCCTGAGAATGGATGGCAATGAATCTGAGTTTGTAATGGAGGCTGAAGGTGAATTCTTCAGTCCTCCCAATGTTTAAATGGGAGAAACTGCAGCTCACCCAAGACTGATAGCACAGAGACAGTAGAGGTATCAGGAGAGGTTTGGGGGGAGGCAGTGCTGGGTGACAGATGGAAACTCACTCCATATTATTAACGGTGAGAATGTGGAGACATTTCAAAGAGAATATGTCATACAACAGTTTTTTCATTTATTTTCTTATTTGTTTAAACCCAAGGTTATGAATTTGGATCGGAAGTGAATTTACATTTATTGTAGGTTTATTGCTCTCACCCCATGTATAAACATTTTTGATCATTAAGTTCGACCTCAGAAATGTGCCTTTGAATATTGCACTTTGATTGTTGCAGGTAAGAACCATTTAGGTTCACAGGGGTGTCAGGAAGCAGCTGTCTCTTTGTACCTGAAAACTGGTAACACTGAACGAAATGAAAGGTGACAGACCGAGGGGATACAGAGCAGCACGTTAGCACATTGGTTACCACTGTTGCTTCACAGCGCCAGGGACCCGGTTCAATTCCCGCTTGGGTCACTTTCTGTGCGGAGTCTGCACATTCTCCCCGTGTCCGTGTGGGTTTCCTCTGGGTGCTCCGGTTTTCTCCCACAGTCCAAAGATGTGCAGGGTAGGTGGATTGACCATGATAAATTGCCCTTAGTGTCCAAAAAAAGGGTTAGGTGGGGTTACTGAGTTATGGGGCTAGGTTGGAGGTGTGGACTTAGGTAGGGTGCTCTTTCCAAGGGCCGGTGCAGACTCGATTCTGCATTATAAATTCTACGATTCTCTGAAAAAGACAGGAGGGAAGAGTCAGACAGAAAAACGGAAAGAGCTAGTAGAATGCTCAAGGGTTTCTGATTCTCATAATCAAATCTGGTGCCCATCATCAGCAGCTAATCAAAACAATAACCAGACAGTGACATTAAGAAAAATGAACTGTCTATGCGGGGCAAAGGGAATCTGCTTCATATCCACTTCCCTGTCCTGCAAAGTGTAAACAGTGCTGATAAGTGTCACAAATTGTACCTCCCAATGCTTCCTGTTGTATATTGTTTATACCTCAGGTTGAATTGAGTGCAGTCAGTTTATATTGATTTGGAACTACGTTAAAGAGCATCACAGTGGCTGTGGTGAAAGACGTTTTTTCAAAGCAAAGGATTAACAGAAGTCATATAAACATTTTTATTAATTTTGCGCAGTTGGAAAAATGTTCATTTTTATTTCATCTCAGAATGAGTTCTGAATTATAAATGTCTTGGTTTGAAATCCAGTAATAAGGGTCTTGTCCTTGCAAATTCTCTTGTACCTTGCTGTACCAATGGTTGATAATGAGTGTTTATCTGGTGAATTATGAGCCTGTAATGTTACACGTAAGTTGTGGAAAATAATAAAAGGGAGGGTGTTTTCCTCATGAACATTTATGTGTTGCACTGTTTGGTGGTTGGTTGAACATTGCATCTCTGATTCTTTGCACATTGAATTCCTGATCATGGGGAGAAGCTGAGAAGTGGCCTGATACTTGGCCTCAGGGCAGCACGATGGTTAGCAGTGCTGCCTCACAATGCCAGGGACCTGGGCTCAATCACAAGCTTGGGTGACTGTGTGTGGAGTTTGCACATTCTCCCACTGTCTGTGTGGGTTTCCTCTGGGTGCTCCGATTTCCTCCCACAGTCCAAAGATGTGCAGGTTAGGTGGATTGGCCTTGATAAACTGCCACTTAGTGTCCACAGATGTCCATGTTATGGGGTTGGGTGGGGGAGGGGAGTGGGCCTAGATAGGATGCTCATCCAGAGGATCGGTGCAGACTTGTTGGGCCGAATGGCCTCCTTCTGCACTGTATGAATTCTATGGTTCTGTGAGGGAGAACTCTCCTTTGACTACTTTTGTATATCTTCCAGTGACAGGTCCGTGACAGAACTGGAGACTAGCAAGATTATCTCTCTGGGTTGCATCACCCTGGAAGGTGTGTGAAAGAAAATATAAAAGGTCATATTTTACTGATTGTAAAATTTCATCTAACAACTGGTGGAAGGAGATCATCCATTTCAGATTGCATCATTCCTTTGATCTCCTACCTTGTTTTCTTCAAGAATTGCTGGGCATGGTTACACAGATTTGAGTCACCTATCTCCACCACTATCTCATCTAATAATGTGCGTGCTTTGACAGAATATTGCTGACCAGAGAGACATGTTACTGAAACTTTTCATCTTGGATTCATCAGGACAAATGCAAGAATGCCAAATTGCAAACAATCACAGCAATTTATACTAAGGAGAAAAGGGGGCTGATTGGTTGGAGTTAGGAACACAAAGGTAGTTTTAAGGGAATTCTATTTAAATTGGTAAGTATTAGAAATAAGGTATAGTTTCAAGTCTGTTTAATTTAATGTCTCTGTCCTGGAAGGATCAAAGGCGAGGAATCCTACAGTGTGTAACTCGCCTCCTGACCCCCAAAGCCTGTCCATCATCTACAAAGTTCAAGTCAGGAGTGTGCTGGAATACTCTCCACTTGCCTGGATGAGTGCAGCTCCAACAGCACTCAAGAAGTTCGACATCATCGGGGCAGCACGGTAGCCTTGTGGATAGCACAATTGCTTCACAGCTCCAGGTTCCCAGGTTCGATTCCGACTTGGGTCACTGTCTGTGCGGAGTCTGCACATCCTCCCCGTGTGTGCGTGGGTTTCCTCCGGGTGCTCCGGTTTCCTCCCACAGTCCAAAGATGTGCAGGTTAGGTGGATTGGCCATGATAAATTGCCCTTAGTCTCCAAAATTGCCCTTAGTGTTGAGTGGGGTTACTCGGTTATGGGGATAGGGTGGCGGTGTTGACCTTGGGTAGGGTGCTCTTTCCAAGAGCCGGTGCAGACTCGATGGGCCGAATGGCCTCCTTCTGCACTGTAATTTCTATGTAAATCATCCAGGATAAGCAGCCCACTTAATTGGGATCGCTTCCACAAACTTCAAACCCTCCACCACAGACAAACAGTAGTAGTCATGTGTACAAGATGCACTGAAGGAACTCACAAAGGTTCCTTAGGCAGCAGCTTCCAAACCCACTACCACTACCATTTAGAAGGACAAGAGCAGCAGATACCTGGGAACCCCACCACCTGGAGATTCCCCTCCAAGTCCCTCACCACTCCGACTTGAAATATATTGCTGTTCCTTCATTACCGCTGGCTCAAAATCCTGGAACTCCATCCCGAACAGCACTCTAGGTGTATTGACACATCAGGGACTGCAGCAGTTCAACATGGCAGCACACCACCACCTCCCGAAGGGCAATAAATTCTGGCCTAACCAGTGCGCCCACATCCCGTAAATTAACTAAAAAAATATATTTTTTTAAATGCTGGACAAAAGTGTTTGTATGTGTTGGGGTTGGTTAAGTTTCAACTGTGTTTCCATTGTGCTTAGAGAGGGTCAAGGTGTGAAGAATAAATACAAGTAAGTCAGTGCTTAGCAACAGGACGCCACTCCCAGAGGGAAGGTCTTTCCTTTGTTCTTATTTTTAACTGGAACCACAGCAGTTGGAGCCAGGTCACTGAGGAGTGAACAGCTCTCAACTCTGCTAGGAGAAGCTGAAGAGGACAAGGGAGTTGCAAAGCTGCAGGCTTCCTAAGGAACAAGATACAGTCCAGATAACCCGATAATTGGGACAGAAATATTGTCTAAGAAGTCTGACGTTAAGTGGGGAGGCCAAGGTATTGTTTAGAAGAATTTAAGGAGGAATAAACAAAGTGTTGTAAGTAAAAGAGACAATTGTACTAATGACATTTAGGGCTGGTGTGAAATCCTGGACTGGATTTGCTGTGAAATGTGGAGCGGAAGCTTTGTTAAAACCTGGTCTGGATTTCAGAAGGCAAACCGCTAAGCAGAAGCAATTTTAAAAAAAAAATTAGAATACCCAATTCATTTTTTCCAATTAAGGGGCAATATTAGGAGAGAAGATTTTAATGCATTTTTAGGGAGTGGAGTTTGGAAACTCTCATGTGGCAATAATCTTTGGGTATTCTGAGGAGAAAACCATAGATACTAACTTAGGTTCGGAGTGGAGTGTGTAAACATTGACCACATCAAAGAGAGTTAAGTGCAATGAAATCACACGCTTGATGATTGGAATGCACTTAGCGCTTGAACTGCACTTACATGGGCAGCACGATGGCGCGGTGGTGAGCACTTCTGTCTCATGGCGCCGAGGACCCGGGTTCGATCCCAGCCCCGGGTCACTGTTCATGTGGAGTTTGCACATTCTCCCCATGTCTGCGTGGGTCTCACCCCATAACCCAAAAAGATGTGCAGGGTAGGTGGATTGGCCATGCTAAATTGCCCCTTAATTGGAAAAAAAAGAATTGGGTGCTCCAGAACATAGTACAGCACAGAACAGGCGCTTCGGCCCTCGATGTTGTGCTGAGCATTGTCCGAAACCAAGATCAAGCGATCCCACTCCCTGTCATTCTGATGTGCTCCATGTGCCTATCCAATAACCTCTTGAAAGTTCCGAAAGTGTCCGACTCCACTATCACAGCAGGCAGTCCATTCCACGCTCTAACCACTCTCTGAGTAAAGAACCTACCTCGGACATCCCTCCTCTATCTCCCACCCTGAACCTTATTGTTATGCCCCCTTGTAACAGCTACATCCACCCGAGGAAATAGTCTCTGAACGTCCACTCTATCTATCCCCCTCATTATCTTATAAACCTCCATTAAGTCGCCTCTCATCCTCCTCCGCTCCAAAGAGAAAAGCTCCCTCAACCTTTCCTCATAAGACCTGTCCTGCAGACAGCATCTTGGTAAATCTCCTTTGCACCCTTTCCAATGTTTCCACATCCTTCCTATTGTGAGGTGACCAGAACTGCACACAATACTCCAAATGTGGTCTCACCAGGGTCATGTATAGTTGCAGCATTACCCCACGGCTCTTAAACTCAAGCCCCCTGTTAATAAACGCTAACACACTATAAGCCTTCTTCACGGCTCTATCCACTTGAGTGGCAACCTTCAGAGATCTGTGGACATGAACCCCAAGATCTCTCTGCTCCTCCACATTCCTCAGAACCCTGCTGTTGACCCTGTAATCCGCATTCAAATTATTTCTACCAAAATGAATCACCTCGCACTTATCAGGGTTAAACTCCATCTGCCATTTTTCAGCCCAGCTCTGCATCCTATCAATGTCTCTTTGCAGCCTACAACAGCTCTCCACCTCATCCACTACTCCATCAATATTGGTGTCATCAGCAAATTTACTGACCCACCCTTCAGCCCCCTCCTCCAAGTCATTGATAAAAATCACAAATAGCAGAGGACCCAGCACTTGGGTACACCGCTGGTAACTGGTCTCCAGTCTGAAAATTTTCCATCCACCACCACCCTCTGTCTTCTATGTGATAGCCAGTTCTTATCCAACTGGCCAAATTTCCCTCTATCCCACACCTCCTTACTTTCTTCATGAGCCGACCATGGGGAACCTTGTCAAACGCCTTACTAAAATCCATGTATATGACATCAACTGCTCTACCTTCATCTACACACTTAGTTACCTCCTTAAAGAATTCAATCAAATTTGTGAGGCAAGACCTACCCTTCACGAATCCGTGTTGACTATCCAGGATTAAGCTGCATCTTTCCAAATGGTCATAAATCCTATCCTTCAGGACCTTTTCCATTATCTTCCAGACCACCGAAGTAAGACTAACTGGCCTATAATTACCAGGGTCATTCCTATTCCCTTTCTTGAACAGAGGAACAACATTCGCCACTCTCCAGTCCTCTGGCACTATCCCCGTGGACAGCGAGGACCCAAAGATCAAAGCCAAAGGCTCTGCAATCTCATCCCTTGCCTCCCAAAGAATCGGTGGGTGCATCCCATCTGGCCCAGGGGACTTGTCAACCCTCAGGTTTTTCAAAATTGCTAATACATCCTTCCTCAGAACATCTATTTCCTCCATCCTACCCGCCTGAAACACACTCTCATCCTCAAAAACATGGTCCCTCTCCTTTGTGAACACTGAAGAAAAGTATTCATTCAATGCCTCTCCTGTTTCTTCTGACTCCATGCACAGGTTCCCACTACTGTCCTTGACCGGCCCTACCCTCACCCCGGTCATTCTTTTATTTCTCACATAAGAGTAAAAAGCCTTGGGGTTTTCCTTGATCCGACCCGCCAAGGACTTCTCATGCCCCCTCCTAGCTCTCCAAGCCCTTTTTTCAGCTCATTCCATGCTACCTTGTAACCCTCAAGCAACCATACTGAACCTTGTTTTCCCATCCTTACATACTCTTCCTTTTTCCTCTTGACAAGACATTCAACCTCTTTTGTGAACCGTGGGTCCCTCACATGGCCATTTCCTCCCTGCCTGACAGGGACATGCCTACCAAGGACACGCAGTATTTGTTCCTTGAACAAGCTCCACTTTTCATTTGTGCCTTTCCCTGACAGTTTCTGTTCCCATCCTATGCTCCTTAATTCTTGCCTAATCGCATCATAATTACCCCTCCCCAATTATAAACCTTGCCCTACCGTATGGCCCTATCCCTCTCCATTGCAACAGTGAAAGACACCGAATTGTGGTCACTATCTCCAAAGTGCTCTCCCACAAACAAATCTAACACTTGGCCCGGTTCATTACCCAGTACCAAATCCAATGTGGCCCCCCCCTCTTGTCAGCCTATCCACATATTGTGCCAGGAAACCCTCCTGCACACACTGTACAAAAACTGCCCCAACCAAACTGTTTGACCTATAGAGGTTCCAATCAATATTTGGAAAGTTAAAGTCACCATGACAACTACCCTGAGACCTCCACACCTATCCATAATCTGTTTTGCAATTTCTTCCTCCACATCTCTATTACTATTTGGGGGCCTATAGAAAACTCCTAACAATGTGACCGCTCCTTTCCTATTTCTAACTTCGGCCCATATTACCTCAGTAGGCAGATCCCCTTCAAACTGCCTTTCTGCAGCCATTAAACTATCCTTGATTAACAATGCTACGCCTCCACCTCTTTTACCACCTTCCCTACTCTTACTGAAACATCTATACCCCGGAACTTCCAATAACCATTCCTGTTCCTGTTCTAACCATGTCTCCGTAATGGCCATAACATCGTAGTCCCAAGTACCAATCCACGCTCCAAGTTCAACTACCTTATTCCGGATGCTCCTTGCAGTAGACACACTTTAACGCACCTTTCTGTCTGCCGGTACACTCCTGCGACCTTGATACCCTCCTCAGAACCTCACTACTCTCGGTACTGGCTTCTGGACTACAGCTCGTTTTCCCAGCCCCCTGACAAATTAGTTTAAACCCCCCCGAAGAGCCGTAGCAAATTTCCCTCCCAGGATATTGGTGCCCCTCTGGTTCAGGTGCAAACCGTCCTGTCTGTACAGGTCCCACCTTCCCCAGAATGTGCTCCAATTATCCACGTACCTGAAACCCTCCCTCCTACACCATCCCTGCAGCCACGTGTTTATCTGCACTCTCTCCCTGTTCCTCACCTCACTAGCACATGGCACCGGCAACAAACTAGGGATGACAACATGGTTTGTCCCTGGCTCTCAGCTTCCACCCTAGCTCCCTAAATTCCTGTTTTAAATCCCCGTCCCTTCTCTTACCTATGTCGTTGGTACCGATGTGAACCACGACTTGTGACTGCTCCCCCTCCCCTTTAAGGATTCTGAAAACACGGTCCGAGACGTCACGGACCCTGGCACCCGGGAGGCAACATACCATCCGTGAGTCTCTTTCGCTGCCACAGAACCGTCTATCTGTCCCTCTAACTATCGAGTCTCCAATAACTATTGCTCTCCTGCTCTCCCTCCTTCCCTTCTGAGCCACAGGGATGGACTCAGTGCTGGAGATCCGTTCACCGTGGCTTAACCCTGGTAGGTCATCTCCCTCAACAGTATCCAAAACGGTATACTTGTTACTAAGGGGAACGACCACAGCGGATCCCTGCACTGACTGCTTCCTCCCAGCCCCTCACCGTTACCCATCTACCTTGATTCTTCAGAGTAACTACATCCCTGAAGCTTCTAGCTATGACCACCTCTGCCTCCCGAATGATCTGAAGTTCATCCAACTCCAGCTCCAGTTCCCTAACGCAGTTTCTGAGGAGCTGGAGATGGGTGCACTTCCCACAGGTGAAATCAGCAGGGACACTGACAGTGTCCCTCACCTCAAACATTCTGCAGGAGGAACATTGCACTACCTTCCCTGCCATCCCCTTTAGATAAAAAAAAAAAGAAAGAAAGAGCTTACCTGTAATTCACTCTACCCCTTAGGTTAAAGGAGGTGGAAGGGTGGGGGACACTTCAAGTATAGTGTCTAGGGTTTAGAAACTGCCCAATTTAAATACATGTAAAAATAAAACACTTAAACAGCAACCACTGCGCCCCATAAGAGAACAGCAATCAGCTGTTATGGGCCTGCGCAAACAATTTAAATCTTTACTACTTACCCAGCAGTCACTCTGTCCTCACTCCGACCGGATTCAGCTGGAAACTCCCAACAGTAAGTTAAAAAAATGTTTTACTTCCCTTCTCAGCAAGCACTCACTCAACAACCACTACTCTACATTGATAAAAACAAAGAAATGCACTTACATCACTTTGATGTGGTCAATGTTTACAGACATTCAGGTGTCACCACTTAGGGCACTGAACCGTAAAGGGAGATGAATGGATCAAAGCTGAAAATGGTTTGTAGAAGCTGTCACTCACAGACCACCACTCGAAAGCTATGAATGGCTTGCAGCTAGTGGATCTGTGGGAACAAGAGGCAGGCACAGCTGCTCTCCTTCGAGGAATGGACATGTGCAGTTGCAAGGTAAGTATTACAGCTATAATACTTCCCACTGCCCTTCTCTGGACTGCCCCCTAGCTTCCAGACAGGGGTCCCCTTTCTGGGTGGGGGTCCATGTGTGAGGGTTCTGTGTTTGAGGGGGCTCTGTGGAGGGGGTACCTTTAGGCACGGGGTCCCTGTAGGGGAGTCCCCCTATTACAGGAGTTCCTGTGGGTGGTACCCCTATTACTATGCTCTCTGTGTGGGTCCCCTATTGCAGGGGTCCCTGCGGGGGAGTGCCCCTATTACAGGAGTCCCTGTGGATGGTCCCCTTATTACAGGGATCCCTGTGGATGGTCCCCGTATTACAGGGGTCCCTGCGGGGAGTGTTCCTATTTCAGGGGTCCCTGTGGATGGTCCCCCTATTACAGGGGTTCATGTGGATGGTCCCCCTATTACAGGTGTCTCTGTGGATGATCCTCCTATTACAGAGGTCTCTGTGGATGGTCCCCCTATTACAGGGGTTGATGTGGATGGTCCCCCTATTACAGGGGTCTCTGTGGATGGTCCTCCTATTACAGAGGTCTCTGTGGATGGTCCCCCTATTACAGGGGTTTGTGTGGATGGTCCCCCCATTACAGGGGTCTCTGTGGGGGTCCCCTATTACAGGGGTCCCTGTGGATGGTCTGCCTATTACAGCGGTCGCTGTGGGGGTCCTCCTATTTCAGGGGTCCTTGTGGATGGTCCCCCTATTACAGGGGTCCTTTTGGGGGTCCCACCTATTGCAGGGGTCCCTGTGGGGGCTCCCCTATTACAGGAGTACCTGTGGGTGATTCCCCTATTGCAGTGATCTCTGTCGGGCTGCTCCTATTACAGGGGTCCCAGTGAGGAGGGGCATGAGTGGGGGTCTGGTAGAGGAGGCGTGGGCAGGCAGTGCATTGTTGGGGGGGTGGCCCTCGGATGGGCATGGATGCTCTCTACCAGTGTGGACCTCGCAGTTGGCCACGAGGAACGCAGGGAACATCTCATCAGGGAACACTTTCTGGGCGCTCCGGGATGGAGAATTCCGCCCCATAGCATACAAGGCTATGGATAAAGTGCTCGAAAATGGGATTAGAATAGATAAGTGCTTTTATAAAAAAAAAAAAAATTTAGAGTACCCAATTAATTTTTTCCAATTATGGGGCAATTTAGCTCGGCCAATCCACCTACCCTGCACATCTTTGGGTTGTGGGGGCGAAACCCACGCAAACACCGGGAGATTGTGCTAACTCCCCACGGACAGTGACCCAGAGCCAGGATCGAACCTGGGACCTCGGCGCCGTGAGGCAGCAGGGCTACTCACTGCGCCATCGTACTGCCCTGAATAGATAAGTGCTTGATGGCCAGTGCAGGTATGATGGGCTGAAGGACCTCTTTCTGCACTGTAAAGCTTTTTGACTCTGGGCTGGATTCTCCGGCCCCCGACCGCGTGTTCTCGGTGACGCGGCGTTCACTGGTGGCGGGATTCTCTGTTCCTGCCACTTGTCAATGGGATTCCAATTGTAGCCACCCCATGCTGCCGGGAAACCCATGGGTGGGGGTGCGGGGGTGCACTGCCGGGGGAAGGGGAACAGGGAATTTCGGCCTATGACGCTATGATGTCACTATTGTTTTGCTTTTAAATTTCTAAACATGTTCAGACTAATTATTCTGTAACACCCAGGAGGTTACAATCATTCCCAGGAGCAAGGTCGGCTGCAATGATCCTTGTGATAGCCAGAAGAACGCTCCTGCTCCTCCTGGACTCACAAAGAAAATGTTTTGAGCGACAGATAGTCATTTTCAAAGGTCTCCAAAACAGCTTCAGATCTGCTTTTGCCTCACAATAGCAGCTAGTGAAGTAACAGGATCACGATCTGCATTCATTATCGAGGTCCTCGCTTGGGTTTTAGGTGGGTGACTTAATCACCTGCAAAACCCCACAGATTAATATTACAAATGGTCGGAAATGGCCAGGGCTCATTTAAAAAAAAAAACATTTTGAGTGCCAAATTCATTTTCTTTCCAATTAAGTGGCAACTTAGCGTGGCCAGTCCACCTAACCTGCACAACCTTTGGATTGTGGGGGTGAAACCCACGCAAACATGGGGAGAATGTGCAAACTCCACACGGACTGTGACCCAGAGCCGGGATGAAACCTGGGACCTCACGCCGTGAGGCAGCAGTGCTAAACACTGCGCCACCGTTCTGACCCTAGGGTTCATTTTTAACTACCCCACTGCGTCCAAACTTCCTGCCAAGTGAGTAGCGTTGAAATCACACAGGCAAAGTTGTCAGCTTGGGGAAACTTTATTTTTATTCTTCGAAAACAACACCTGAATCTTTCCGAAGCTGGGACAGTAGCTTCACTGAGGATGAAAGCCTGCACCCCAGTAAACACCTATTCTAAAATACAAATGATAGCAAATTATTTTTGGCTGACAGACAGGAAACAGAAGTTGAATTCCACTCAGAACAAAATTTGTTTGGCACTATTGAGATGCCATTGTCCTTGGTAAGGAAGACATTTTTCAGCAACTTCTACAGTAGTTACATGCTGCTTAAAAAAAATGAGTTACAGCCACAGACCTATACTGAGAAGTGGAATATATTCGTTATCTATCTGTCTTCTTTGCACAGTAAGCTAAAAGAAGTTTCTAAAAGGAGTGTAGCACTTGATGAGGCCAGTAGAACAGTCCTGCAGTGCTGATTGGATTTGAGCATGTGTACATGAAATGCAAGTAGCTACTGCAATGAAACATTGCTATCTTTGGAGCAAAGTTTTGCAGGTTAGGTGGATTGGCCCCGCTTAATTGCCCCTTGGTGTCCAAAGATGTGAAGTTTAGATGGGGTTACAGGGATAGGGCAGGGAGTGGGCCTAGGTAGGGTGCTCTTTCAGAAGATCGCTGCAGACTCGATGGGCTGAATGGCCTCCTTCTGCACTGTAGGGATTCTATGAAAAGGTGCATCCCACTGATTGGAAATGCATGGGTGGAAGTGACCATTCAAGTCAATGCACAGGTTGTGGGTTTAGATGAGAAAGAAGTCTTCTGTACTCACAAAGATTGCCAGGCTATGAATACCTGTGCTTTCCCACTTTATAGTATAAGGCCTAATGATGAATGCCAATGACAATAAATTTTTACCATCATGCTGCTTCACTGACATGGCATGCAGAGCATTTGGGCAAACCTTCAGCTCATTAACACTTGCACGCACCTGCCCATATTGCTCCAGGACATAAGCTGTTGCTTGCACACAAATATCCTTCCAAAGTCACACATAAATCTTGCAAGTTAGGACAGAAAGAATGTTGTGATCACAGATACTTTGGCGCTGTCTGTTGGTGGATTCATGCAAAGGCGTATATCAACTGGACCCCGAGGCATAATGAGTCCACCGTGTACACAATTCTAACCACAGCTTGGTAATTTTAGCCTTGTGCCACTGTCTGTGTGGAGTTTGCACCTTCTTCCCATGACGGTGGCACAGTGGGCAGCACTGCTGCCTCAGAGCACCAGGGACCCGAGTTCAATTCCGGCCATGGGTGACTGTGTGGAGTTTGCATATTCTCTCCGTGTCTGTGTGGGTTTCCTCCGGGTGTTCTGGTTTCCCCCCACAGTCCAAAATGTGCAGGTTAGTTGGATTGACCATGCTAAATTGCCCCATAGTGTCCAACGGTTAGGTGGGGTTATGGGGATAGGGTGGGGGAGTGGGCCTATGCTGGGTGCTTTTGCAGAGAGTCAGTGCAGACTCGATGGGCCGTATGACCTCCTCCTGCACTGGTAGGAATTCTATGATTCTATGATATGAAATGCTAAACACGTGTGGATAAGTGTGAATCAGAAATGGCCCACGCAATAATCCATAGACTGTTGCTTTATAAAGGATAAGGTTGCTCACAACCATTGAGAGCACCAGTGGTGGATCCATGTACCTGCTCTGATCCAATCACCATGAGCAACAACACTTTAAATTATTAAGATGCAGGACATAGAGGCTGTGAGTGAGGGAGAGGTTAGTTATTAGCTTTGCAATGGTTCAACATCGTGTTAGCCCATCAGATTCAGTCAGTGAGTACCCATCGGCAATACCTTCGGTGGAAAAAGCAACACAAATGAACTCTTCAAATAAACAAGTCAAGTCCGACTTTAGGGACTGATGTTCTCCAGTGAAGAGCACAGAAGCTGCCAAGCACCTGCTACATATTGACAAGCAGCACACGCTGAAGTGAATGGTGAGAAAACACTCGACATTGCTCATTTAATTGAATTGCTTGAATTTTTGGGATTAATATAAGGCTGCTCCGTACTCGTAGTGCCGCCAAATAACCAAATCAGACTGCAGGGGAATCCGGAGCATGCTGCCGCTGAGGCTTATACATCCCTCGGTACTCCAACATGCCCGCAAGATGTTCCCAGTGTGTTTGTTCAGGGAATGGAGCAATACACAGGATTGAAAAATCAGCCTCAGTTAGTTTTGCGCACACATAAATCATTTAATTTGGCCGCAGGTTCGTTCCTGACCCTCATGCGGAGAGAATGGAAGCCTGAATGAATTGAGATGTGAAGGTAGCACAGTGGTTAGCACTGTTGGTTCACAGAGCCAGGGTCCCAGGTTCGATTCCCGGCTTGGGTCACTGTCGGTGCGGAGTCTGCACATTCTCGCCGTGTCTGTGTGGGT
Organism: Scyliorhinus torazame; assembly: GCF_047496885.1. NCBI lineage: Eukaryota > Metazoa > Chordata > Chondrichthyes > Carcharhiniformes > Scyliorhinidae > Scyliorhinus > Scyliorhinus torazame. The sequence continues at coordinate 71,700,699 of NC_092712.1, read as the reverse complement.
TTCCTCCGGGTGCTCCAGTTTCCTCCCACAAGTCCCCAAAGATGTGCTGTTAGGTAATTTGGACATTCTGAATTCTCCCTCAGTGTGCCCGACAGGTGGCGGAATGTGGCAACTAGGGGCTTTTCACAGTAACTTCATTGCAGTGTTAAGGTAAGCCTACTTGTGACAATAAAGATTATTTAAGTTGAAGTAATTTTTTAACTAATTGGATTGTGATTCCTCCTCAGGAGTAGAGTACAACAGGAAACAGTCAGTGTGGAACAAAAAAGAATATAGAGAGGGAGAAAAAGTCTTGAAGCAATGATGCTCACTCAATGCACAGACCCCATAACATTATATAGTTCAAGGCTTTCCCCTCACATCTACTTTAAGGAACACTAATTATCTTCTTCAACCTTCCTTAAAAATCAAACAATATTCTTAAATATCTCTGTAACCCTCAAACTTAATTCTCAATTGATCCATCATTTAAAAAAAATCGATTGACATCAAATCAACCACCGTTTACTGGGAGGTATGAATGCTATTGCAAATTATTTTTGGATGGTTTTCCTTTGGGCAATAAGCTATTGAGTATATAGTGGGGAATGATTCTGCAGTGTTTTCACTCCACCCCTCCTTTTCAGTTCTTTCTCGTTCATTCTTGGGGTCATTAACATGCGTTTCAATGTGCCAGCTGCCTTCTACCTAAGTGCCATTCTTCATCGGAGCCTCGGATGGTTTGTTGATAAGAGTGTCTAAACATGACAGACAGCACCAAATTTCTGATACTTTTCTCACCCAAACTCCATTTTCCAGTAGGAATCATTGCAAAGTAAACACCGGCTTTTCCTTTCAGAATGTTCCCCTTGTTGCCCTATTGCGGCTTCTTCTGGGATTAAATAACACAATTTTGACTGGAGTTTCAATATTTAAGGGTCCCAGGATCAATTCCCCACTGGGTCACTGTCTGTGCGGAGTCTGCACGTCCTCCCCGTGTGTGCGTGGGTTTCCTCCGGGTGCTCCGGTTTCCTCCCACAGTCCAAAGACGTGCAGGTTAGATGGATTGGCCGTACTAAATTGCCCCTTCGTGTCCAAAAAGGTTAGGAGGGGTTTTTGGGTTACGGGGATCGGGTGGAAGTGGGTCGGTGCTGACTTGATCGGCCGAATAGCCTCCTTCTGCACTGTATGTTCTATGTTCTATGTTAATGCGATTATTCTGGTTGACACTGAATTTGGTATGATCTTTAATAATCAGTGAATTATTAATCATAAAACAGACCATACACCTGCTAGCTCTCCAATGGATTTTGCTGCTGATCGACAATATTTTAGTAGATGATTATCAATGTTCTGCCCTCATGAATGCACTATTTCAACAGGAGGAAAATAAGCTCTGCCCCTCTGAGGCGGAAATCACACGGGAGCAGTTTTCTACAGGTATTTACAAATGGGGACTGGGCGCTATGGCCAGATGGGAAGGGAAGCAACCTTTTAAAAAGTGTTCTAAAGTTGTAGCGTTTGCTGGGGTGTGGCCGGGAGAAGTAGCAGGAAGCAACTTGGTGACAGCTCTGTGGATTTAGGGTCCCCCTCCTGCGATTGGGGGGGCCTGGCTCAGACCACCATTGCTGTAGGATTTGTTTTAAACGCACTCATTTGGTACAAGTTACAGGCCCCTGGCTGCTCACACTGCTGCCTGCTCACTGTGTCCTGTAAATGTTCACAGAGCCTCTGGTCATTTGGGAGCCCTCTCAGGCCACCCCTCTGGAAACCCCCAGGCCCCAGCTGACCCATCACCGGGATGGGCATGGCCACGCTCAATTAATGGCCCACCAGCGCTGCCACTCCTCAGAACTCTCATCGGAAGCACAGCCCCACTGCAGGGCAACCAGGGGAATAGCAGAGCTCACCCCAAACAAAGTACACATGCACCGTGGTCATTGGCACCCTCCACGGCACACTGCCCCTCTCAGGGCAGAGGCCTCACCAGTGACACTATCAGCCTGCCCACTCTGCAGGACCACCAGCTGTCTCCAAGCTCTGCCTGCCCACCGTGCTCCTGCTCCCATCCATCCTGCCCCTGGACAGGTTGTCACAACCTGAGTGTCACACCCAGGACCCACATCACACTGCAGCTACGCTCCCAGCAGACGCACACTTCCCTGCCTCACCCCATTTGTATGACCTGCCCACACACAAGCCTCTAAGCATGGAGGCGACTGGTGGCACACTGAGACCCTCTCCACCGCACAACCAGGTGCCACCCTGCTGATGGGATAACACATAAGAACTAGGAGCAGGAGTAGGCCATCTGGCCCCTCGAGCCTGCTCCACCATTCAATGAGATCATGGCTGATCTTTTGTGGACTCAGCTCCACTTTTAGGCCCGAACACCATAACCCTTAATCCCTTTATTCTTCAAAAAACTATCTATCTTTATCTTAAAAACATTTAATGAAGGAGCCTCTACTGCTTCACTGGGCAAGGAATTCCATAGATTCACAACCCTTTGGGTGAAGAAGTTCCTCCTAAACTCAGTCCTAAACCTACTTCCCCTTATTTTGAGGCTATGCCCCCTAGTTCTGCTTTCACCCGCCAGTGGAAACAACCTGCCGCATCTATCCTATCTATTCCCTTCATAATGTTATATGTTTCTATAAGATCCCCCCTCATCCTTCTAAATTCCAACGAGTACAGTCCCAGTCTACTCAACCTCTCCTCGTAATCCAACCCCTTCAGCTCTGGGATTAACCTAGTGAATCTCCTCTGCACAACACACAACCCACCCAGTGAGGAGACCCACAGTAAACCCCACTGGGGAAACAGGACAGGGGTCACAGAGCCTTTCACTGACACGGGTTGCGGCAGTCACCAGTACCCCTATTAACAGGGATGGGTGGTGAGGATAGCGGTTCTCCAGTGCCGCTCTCACTAATGGGGACAGGGGAGCAGTGTGGAAGGCAACATTGTTGTACCGTCAATATGACACAAGGCAGGTTGAAGTAACATCAATTAAAGGCTTTATTGAGTAGAACTTGATCCCCGGCAGCTTGGGTACATAATGCCTGCTGGGGGAAATCCGGGTTCTTATACCGGCATTTCTGGGTGGAGCCCAGTAGGCGGCAGATCCTATCTGGACCCTGTATCCATCTACCAGTAGCCTGTCGGCATCGTGGTGGACCGTATTACCCCTAATACATACCACCACAAACATAACGGGGACAAACAATGAGGAGTGGGGCTGGGTTTGGGGGGGGACATGTGGTGAGTGGAGCTGAAGTGCAACTCGGGGTCACCATGTCGTCTGTTGGACTTGGATGGGCAAGTGATTATTCATCTTCCTAACATGTCTTCCCTTTCCTCCCCTTGCGGAGAATTAATTTCGGAGTACAGCCAGCAATGCTTGCTATCCACCTGGCCGCAGCTGCCGTTACGGAGAACCCTGTTCAAGAGGTGAAGCTCGAGTGACAGTGGTCCAACAGGCCAAGGAGGAGGTGCGAAGGAGGCGCCGCATCGCGGCATGTGTACACCTTCGGCGTCTGACCTTCGAGAACCCCGTGTGCAGCTGAAGACTTCGGCTGACCAGGGAGACCGTGTGCCAGATGGTGGTGCACCTGGCACTGCAAGGGTATGGTGGATGATCCCTGCTCCCGGTGACCATCAAGGTAACAGCTGCCCTGAACGTTTATTCTTCTGGATCTCTCCAGGGGCAATGCGGGGACCTGTCTGGGATCTCTCAGACATCCGTACACAAGTGCATCCGCGCTGTGACGGATGCCCTATGCGGCCGGGCAGCAGCCTATATAAACATCAGACAGGACCAGGCACACCAGGAGGCCCCGGCAGCAGGATGTGCTGCCATTGCAGGCATGCCCCAGGTTCAGGGGGTGATCGATGGCACACGTCTCCCTATGAGCACTGGCTTATCAGGGGGTGCCCTTCATCAATCGGCAGTGCTGCCATTCCCTGAATGTGCAGTTGGTGCGTGACCACCAGCGGCACATCATGTATGTCTGCACCCGATAACCAGGCAGCGCGCACGCGCAGCGATCCTGATGAACTCATCTGTCCCCGGCACCTTTGAGATGCTCCCTTGAGTGAGAGTTGACTTATGAGCGATAAGGGTTATCCGCTGAGATCTTGTCCAGAGGCCCGAGCCTGACACAAAATCCCGTTATAATGATGTCCATGCAGCAACCAGGAATGTCATTGAGCTGTGCATCTGCGTCCTCTAGATGCGCTTCCAATGCCTGTACCACTCCGAGTTGGCACTCAAATATAGCCCCAGGAGGATCTCCAACATCATGCTGGTATGCTGAGTCCTGCACAACATCACACAACAGAGGGGTGGACATCCTGGAGGAGAAAGAATGCATGACCTCATCTGACCATGAGAATGAGAAGGAAGAACCGAGCATGCAACAGACTGCCTAATTTGAGCTCCAGGGACGCATACGAGGCAACCTTATCACTTCCAGATTTGCCAACTAGGAAGTCTGGCCACTGATATTTTCACTGCCTTGTCCCTCCTCTCCATACCCACCCCCTTCCAAGTGGTGCTTCATTTCCCATTGGTGTTCACATCCACCCCTGACCCTCCTCCCTTCACTCCATCTCATGACCCCAGCTCCCGCTCCCCTCTCTGAGGGTCCTACCAGCATCACCCAGTGTTGGCCCTGGGTTGGCAGTATCAGCGGTTCCCGACCACGGGATGGAGCATGGCGATGACTCGCTGTGAGATGAGCTCTGGTGCTCTCATCGTTTGACAAAGTCTGACTCTGCCTTCAGGATCACATTCCACTGTCCACCTGGGTGATCCCTGCATGTGTGGTGGTCATTCCACCTCACGGACCCACACGTTCTTTGTGGGGGTGAGGTGGTTATGGACACGGTGGGCGGTGATGTGATACACACATTCACACCCCCCCACCACCAGCCTCCCACACTCCCCACCCAGCATATCCTCTTGTCGAGCCCATCCCTCACACCCTTCAAACTGAGGATTGAGGCAGGTCAGAATGTTGATGTAAAGATGTTTAATTGTGACTATATACATTAGTGTGTCCTGACCCCCACCTCTAACCTATCTGCTGCAACCATGTCAGCTTAACTAGTGCCTAACTTTCTTACCTTCCTTGCTCCAATGCTCCTTCAAGGTGTGACCCCAGACAGCACATCAGACATGGAGGCGGCCTCCTTTGCTTCTCAACATCTCACCTGAGGTGCCTTTGCCGGCCGTCCTCTGGAGTGCATGGACCTGGATGGGCCCGGACCACATTTAGGTGTCAGAGATGACGAGGTGCCACCATGTTCTGTCCATTGTCCATCAGATGCACCAGTGTCAGGTGGAGTGGGGGGGGGAATTCATGAGCGCTGAGCTGTTCCAGCGCCTCTCCTGTAGGCACTGTCATTGGCCCCATCACTTCCTCCTCCCTCGGTGTGCTCGATGGCCCTCGGAATGAGCTCCGGGGCCTCCACTGCCACCTGGCAGCCAGTCCTGGAGGTCCACTCTCATCTGAACCAGGGTCTCGATGTCCTCAACCATGGAGTACTGGGCCACTTCCCTCAGCAAGTGAGTCATGTCCCTCACTGCCTTGGTTATGACCCTCTGGCACTGTGCAAAGTCCCTCTGGGATGGTGCCACATCCCTCTGTGACTGACCCACATCAGTCAGTGCCTGGCCAATGCTATCAATGATTGATTGATTGATTGATTAGTTTATTGTCACATGTACCGAAGTACAGTGAAAAGTATTGTTCTGAGGCCAAGGAATGTACACAATACGTACACAGTGGACAAAAAGAGTAATCGACAAAGTACATTGACAAATGTACATCAACAATAGTGATTGTTTACAGGCCAAACAAAGCAAATACATGAGCAAGAGCAGCATAGGGCATCGTGAATAGTGTTCTTACAGGGAACAGATCAGTCCAAGGAAGAGTCGTTGAGGAGTCTAATAGCTGTGGGGAAGAAGCTGTTCCCATGTCTGGATGTGCGGGTCTTCAGACTTCTGTATCTTCTGCCTGATGGAAGGGTCTGGAAGAGGGCAAAGCCTGGGTGAAAGTGGTCTCTGACAATGCTGTCTGCCTTCCCGAGGCAGCGGGAGGTGATGCCCTCAGCCATGACCCTTTGTGAATGGGCCAAGCTCTGGAGCGCTGCAGCAATGTCCATGTGGGCCCAGTACATGGCTGCCTATAACTAGGGCACCCCTATCCTGAGCCTCAATCATTGATCGCACAGTGTGCCCCATACATTGGCTGTCTTGATCTATAGCTCTGTCGTCTTGTCCTAGACTTTCCACTGCAGATGCTACCCGTTCAGTCTTGGCTTGGGTACCAATCGGCAGGATCTCCTGCACCTGAAGGTTGTTGGACACCTCCAGCTGCACCTGCAGACGCTGGAAAGTTGCCTGACACCCCCTCCTGTAAATCCTGGCTCTGCATCTGCTACTCCACCAGTGATAGGGTCATACAATCCAGCAGTGTGATACCTGTCCAGACTACAGCTGCTTCCTGGGATTGGGCAGTCCTCTGAGTGTCCACTCTCTCAGGTGTCCCGACCTCCACCTGATGTGCTACAGCGAGTGTGATGTGGGCACCAGAAGGTGACCCAGGAGCCTCATCACTAAAATGCCCCACCGAGGTGATAGTCGCTATGATTGTGGAGGGTGCAGGTGACAGACATGACGAGACTGGTCCTCCAGGGTGTGTGGAGTATACCTTGGGGCAAAGTAACACAGATGGGCCGGCCTGATCTGATGGTGATCCTGCAAGGTGAAAGTCAGGGAGACATGGTGAGATCTTGGGAAGGAGTGGACTATGGGAGAGGGGTGACTCACTTGGTCTCGGAACATCTTGGGATTCACCGATATCGAGGCTAAGTGTTGACGTTGGCATCAAAACCGGTGCGAGCGACGCCGGTGTCAACGGGCCTCTGGGCCCAGTAATTCTCCTCTTCTTCAGGGGCTAGAATGGTGCCGGAGTGCTGTGCACTGCTCCGGCGCTGAATGCCGGCTCTACATGGCCGGCGGGGGTCGACGCATGCGTGCCACGGCTGGCGCGGGTCCGCGCATGCGCGTGGTTGCCGTCTCCGTCCCGGCGCGGAGCAACATGTCAGCGACCAAACAGCGGGTCCGCGCAGCAGGAGGTAGGCCCCCTCCAGATCGTGGCCGCCCGCCGATCGGAACCCCCGATCGCTGGCTTGGACCCCACGGAGGCCCCCCCCGGAGTCAGATCCCCCTGCCCCCCCACCAGAATGTCCACATCGGCCGCGGGTCCGGTCTCCCGTCGGGTGGGACGAGGTCTAAACCAAGGCAGCGGGACTCAGCAGAACTCGATGGGAGTTCGGCCCGTCCCGCGCGGAGAATCGCCGTGGGGGCGTATTTCAGCGGCCCGCGACCAACGATGCGGCGACCGCAAGGACGCGATTGGCGCCGATTCTCCGGTCGCCGGAGAATTGGTGGCCCAGCTTCAGAGCGGCGTGGCGGGATTCTCGCCCTTACCATGATGAGGCGGTTCTTGGGGGGGGGTTAGAGTTCCCAAAGGTTGATGAGGAGTTGGTGGAGGGCACTAGGGCCCCAATTGGGCTGGTAGAAGTGGTGGCGGGGCTGGAGGTGATGCAATAGGGCAAGGCCCCTGGTCTGGACGGCTACCTGGTGGAGTTTTACAAGACGTTCTCGGGGATATTGGGACCGCTGCTGGTAAGGGCTTTTAACGAGGCAAGGGAGCAGGGAGTGCTCCCCTCGATGCTGTCGCAGGCTTTGATCCCTCATTTTAAAGCGGAAAAAGGACCCGGAACAATGTGGGTCATATAGACCGATTTCCCTGCTAAATGTAGATGCCAAATTATTGGCTAAGATCTTGGCCTTGAAAATAGAGGATTGTGTGCCAGGGGTGATAGGGGAGGACCAATCAGGGTTTGTAAAGGGGAGGCATCTGGCGGCCAACATCAGGAGGTTACTTAATGTGATCATGATGCCTCCAGAGGGTCGAGAGGTAGAGGTGGTGGATGACATGGACGCAGTGAAGGCCTTTGATTGGGTGGAGTGGGAATATCTATCGGAGGTCCTGGGGTGGTTTGGGTATGGCCAGGGATTTGGGGACTAGGTTCGGTTGCTATATTAGGCACCAGTGGCGAGTGTGCGGACGAACTGGCTGAGTTCAGACTATTTTAAGCTGCACTGGGGGACGAGGCAGGGGTACCCACTTTCCCCCTGCTGTTTGTCCTGGCTATAGAGCCATTGGCAATGGCACTGAGAACATCTGGGGTCTGCGGGTGGGGGGTGGGGGGGGGGGGGGGGGTGGGGGGTGGGGGGGGGGGTGCGTGTGGAGCACAGGGTCTCTCTATACTCAGATGATCTACTTCTATAAATTTCAGACCCGTTGGGGGAGATTAGAGGGACAATGGGGTTATCGGAGGAATTTGGTTGGTTTTCGGGGTATGGGCAACAGTGAGGTCTTTGCGATTCAGGCAAGGGGCAGGAGAAGAGATTGGGGGCGATGCCGTTCAAGGTGGTAGGGGGGAGCTTTCGGTATTTGGATATTCAGGTGGCACGGGAGTGGGAGCAGCTGCACCAGCTGAATCTGGGTCGGTTGGTAGAACAGATGAGGGGGGACTTTAGGAGGTGGGATGCGCTCCCGCTGTTATTGGCGGGGAGGGTGCAGACAGTGAAGATGATGGTACTCCTGAGCTTCCTGTTCGTCTTTAAGAGCCTTCCAGTTTTTATGCCCACGGTGTTCGTTAAAAAAGAGAATGCTGAGATCTCGGGGTTTGTGTGGGCAAGTAAAGCCCCACGAGTGATGAAGGTGCTGCTGGAGCGGGGGCGAAGGGAGAGCTGGCCCTTCCGAACTTCATTCATTATTATTGAGTGGTGAATATAGCGATGGTCAGAAAATGGGTCGTGCGCGAGGGGTCGGTATGGGAGCGGGTGAAAGCGGCCTCATGTAAAGACACGAGTTTGGGGGCACCGTTCTCACCGGCCAGGTACTCCACAAGCCCGGTAGTAGTGGCAACACTGAGGGTGTGGGGACAGTGGTGGCATGGGACTGGGAGGGGCGTCGGTGTGGGCCGGTCCGTTTGGGGGGGGGGGGCTAGGTGGGGGGCTCCAGAGGTGGCAGCGGGCATGTCTGAGGCTGAGGGTCTCTTGGCAGGGGTTTGCTGACGTCATGTCAGAAGTACTAAAAGTGGGACCTCCGGGTGCGGCGATGACCAGCTGAGTCGCACGTTTTGGCACCTCCCGTTGGAACAGACTTTTGGGCTCTTATTAGGAGCCCCAACGGCAATGTTTGACGGCTAAAACCATTGTGCGGTGAAATAGAAGGGAATCCCCCCGGATATATATGGAGAAAGAAGAGAGTAGTGGCTGGATTGCAGAGGATCCTCAGGAGCAGCGGCAAGGAAGGGAAGCACGAAGCAAGATGGCGGCGGAAGGAGGCCGTTCGGTGTGGGGCCCGGAACAGCAAGAGTTCCTGCGGCGCTGTGTGGAAGAGCTGAAGAAGGAGGTGTTGGCCCCGATGCTACAGGCGATTGAGGCACAGAAGACCCAGGAGTTGGAGCTTCGTGATGTGAAGGCAAAGGCTGCTGAGAATGAGGATGAAATACAGGGCCTGGTGGTGAAGACAGAGACGCACGAGGCACTGCATAAAAGGTGTGTAGAGAGGCTGGAAGCCCTGGAGAATAACTCGAGGAGGAAGAACTTAAGAGTTTTGGGTCTTCCCGAAGGTGCAGAGGGGGCGGACGTCGGGGCATATGTGAGCACATTGCTTCACTTGTTAATGGGACCGGAGGCCCCGACGGGCCCCTTGGAAGTGGAGGGAGCATATCGAGTCCTTGCGCGAAGACCAAAGGCAGGAGAAATACCTCGAGCCATAGTGGTGAGGTTTCACCGCTATAAGGACAGGGAGATGGTCCTGAGATGGGCGAAAAAGACACGGAGCTGCAGGTGGGAGAATGCGGTGATCCGCGTGTACCAGGATTGGAGTGCGGAGGTGGCGAGAAGGAGGGCGAGTTTCAATCGGGCCAAGGCGGTGCTACATAGAAAGAAAGTTAAATTTGGAATGCTGCAGCCAGCGAGACTGTGGGTTACACACCAAGGGAAACATCACTACTTCGAGACGGCAGAAGAGGCGTGGACATTTATTGTAGAGGAGAAGTTGGACTAGACTGGAGAGAGAAAGAGTTTTCTGTAATAAAGTAGTGGGGGGATTGTATGGGATGGGAAAGGGGGAAGGGGGGGGAAATTTTCTCTATTCCCCTCGTTGGGGTATGGTGAACTGTGGGCGTCGGTGGGGAAGGAGAGGGGGAAGGAGAGAGGGAGCTGCGCCATTAGGGGCGGGGCCGAGTGGGAAACGCGGGCTTTGTTCCCGTGCTATGGTAATTGCGGCGGGAAAGGGAGCGCAGGAAGGAGGAGGCCTTACACAATGGGGGGCCAAGGATAAACGGGAGAAGCCGAGGTCAGCCAGAGTTTGCTGACTTCTGGGAGTAACATGGGGGGAGCAATTACGCTAGAAGGGAATCTAGCGGAGGGGGGGGGGTGGTTAACTGGATTGCAGCTGCTAAGGGAAAGGGGGAGCTGTTATGGGGCGGGGTGGTCGGGATGGGAGGACACCGTCGGAGGGGACAAACGGGAGCGTGGGAACCGGGTGAGGAGCTGGTCTAAAAAAGGGGATGGCTAGTCGACATGGGGGGGTGGGGGTAAAGAGCCCCCCGACCCGGTTGATCACGTGGAATGTGAGAGGGCTGAATGGGCCGATTAAGAGGGCAAGGGTACTCACGTACCTAAAGAAATTAAAGGCAGATGTGGTCATGCTACAGGAGACGCATCTGAAACTGGCGGATCAGGTCAGATTACGTAAAGGATGGGTGGGACAGGTATTTCATTCGGGCTTGGAGCGAAAAATAGAGGGGTGGCTATATTAGTGGGGAAACGGGTAGTTTGAGGCGAGGACCATAGTAGCGGACAGTGGGGGTAGATACGTGATGGTGAGTGGCAGATTACAAGGGGAAGCGGTGGTTCTGGTGAACGTATATGCCCCGAACTGGGATGATGCAAACTTCATGAAGCGTATGCTGGGGCGTATCCCGGACCTGGAGGCGGGAAAGTTGGTAATGGGGGGAGATTTCAACACGGTGCTGGACCCAGGGCTGGACCGGTCCAGGTCTAGGACCGGGAGGAGGCCGGGAGCGGCCAAGGTGCTTAAGGACTTCATGGAGCAGATGGGAGGAGTAGACCCCTGGAGATTCACTAGGCCCAGGAGTAGGGAGTTTTCCTTCTTCTCCCATGTCCACAAGGTATATTCTCGGATAGACTTCTTTGTCCATAGCCATCTCGGACCATGCCCCACATTGGGTAGATCTGGTAGTAGGGGAGGAAAAGGAACGGCACCCACTCTGGAGATTAGATATGGGACTGTTGGCGGATGAGGGTGTGTGTGTAAGGGTGAGGGGATGTATCGAAAGGTACCTGGAGATTAACGATGATGGAGAGGTTCAGGTGGGAGTGGTCTGGGAGGCACTGAAGGCGGTGGTCAGAGGGGAACTGATTTCCATAAAGGCCCATAAGGGGAAACAAGAGAGTAAAGAGAGGGAGCGATTGTTGAGAGAAATTTTGAGGGTGGATAGGCAGTATGCAGAGGCTCCGGATGAGGGACTGTACAGGGAAAGACGAAGGTTGCATACGGAATTTGACTTGCTGACCACGGGCAGGGCAGAGGCACAACGGAGGAAGGCACAGGGAGTACAGTATGAGTACGGAGAGAAGGCGAGCCGGTTACTGGCCCAACAATTGAGGAAGAGAGGGGGGGCGAGGGAGATAGGTGGGGTGAGGGACGAGGAGGGTGAGATGGAGCGGGGAGCAGAGAGGGTGAACGGGGTGTTTAAGGCATTTTATGAGAGGCTGTATAATGCTCAACCCCCGGAAGGGAAGGAGGGAATGATGCACTTCCTGGATCAGCTGGAATTCCCGAAGGTGGAGGAGCAGGAGAGGACAGGATTGGGAGCACGGATTGAGGTGGAGGAGGTGGTAAAAGGGATTGGGAGCATGCAGGCAGGGAAGGCCCCAGGACCGGATGGGTTCCCGGTGGAATTTTATAGGAAATACATGGACCTACTAGCCCCGCTTCTGACGAGAACCTTTAGCGAGGCCAGGGAAAGGGGGACATTGCCCCCGACGATGTCGGAGGCGACGATATCGTTGCTCCTGAAGAGGGACAAAGACCCGCTGCAGTGCGGGTCTTACAGGCCTATCTCCCTTCTGAATGTAGATGCCAAGTTCTTGGCCAAGGTGATGGCGACGAGGATCGAGGATTATGTTCCAGGGGCGGTTCACGAGGATCAAACTGGGTTTGTTAAGGGGAGACAGTTGAACACTAATATACGGAGGCTGCTAGGTGTGATGATGATGTCCCCGCCGGAGGGAGAGGAGGAGATAGTGGTGGCGATGGACGCTGAGAAAGCATTTGATAGAGTGGAGTGGGATTACCTGTGGGAAGTGTTGAGGAGATTTGGCTTTGGAGAGGGGTTTATTGGGTGGGTTCAGCTTTTATATAGGGTCCTGGTGGCAAGTGTGATCACAAACAGGCAGAGATCTGACTACTTCCGTCTATATAGAGGGACAAGACAGGGGTGTCCCCTGTCCCGATACTGTTTGCGTTGGCAATTGAGCCACTGGCCATAGCGCTGAGGGGCTCTAGGAAGTGGAGGGGAGTACTTAGGGGAGGAGAAGAGCACCAGGTGTCATTATACGCGGATGATTTGTTGTTGTATGTCGCGGACCCAGTGGAGGGGATGCCCGAGATAATGCAGACACTCAGGGAGTTTGGGGAATTTTCGGGATATAAACTGAATATGGAGAAGAGTGAGCTGTTTGTGGTGCACCCTGGGGAACAGAGCAGGGGAATAGATGATTTGCCGCTGAGGAGAGTAACAAGGGATTTTCGGTACCTAGGGATCCAGATAGCCAGGAACTGGGGAACCTTGCATAAGCTTAATTTAGGAAGATTGGTGGAGCAGGTGGAAGAGGATTTTAGGAGATGGGACATGGTGCCCCTGTCACTGGCGGGCAGGGTGCAGGTGGTCAAAATGGTGGTCCTTCCACGATTTCTTTTTGTGTTCCAGTGCCTCCCTGTGATGATTACCAAGGCTTTTTTCAAAAAAGTGGATAAGAACGTTATGAGCTTTGTGTGGGCTGGGAAAACCCCAAGAGTGAAGAGGGGGTTTCTGCAGCGTAGCAGGGATGGGGGGGACTGGCACTGCCGAGCTTAAGTGACTATTATTGGGCCGCCAATATATCAATGGTATGCAAGTGGATGGGGGAAGGGGAGGGAGCGGCGTGGAAAAGACTAGAGATGGCGTCCTGTAGGGGAACCTGCCTGCAAGCATTAGCGACGGCGCCTTTACCGTTCTCCCCGAAAAAGTACACCACAAGTCCAGTGGTGTGGCAACACTGAAAACTTGGGGGCAGTGGAGACGACATAAGGGAGTGACGGGTGCCTCAGTGGGGTCCCCGATAAGGAACAATCATAGGTTCGTCCCGGGAAGGATAGATGGGGGATTTAAATCTTGGCAGCGAGCAGGAATTGCGAAATTGAAGGACTTGTTCTTAGACGGGACGTTCGCGAGTCTGGGAGCACTGACAGAAAAATATGGGCTGCCACCTGGGAATGCATTTCGCTATATGCAAGTGAGGGCATTTGTGAGGCAACAGGTGAGGGAATTTCCGCAGCTCCCGGCGCAAGAGATCCAGGACAGATTTCGGGGGCATGGGTGGGTGATGGCAGGGTGTCAGATATATATAGGGAAATGAGAGACGAGGGGGAGACGATGGTGGAGGAGCTGAAGGGAAAATGGGAGGAGGTGCTGGGGGAAGAGATAGAGGAGGGGCTGTGGGCAGATGCCCTAAGTAGGGTAAACTCTTCGTCCTCGTGTGCCAGGCTCAGCCTGATACAATTCAAGGTTCTACACAGGGCGCATATGACGGGAGCAAGGCTGAATAGATTTTTTGGAGTGGAGGATAGATGCGGGAGATGCGCCGGAAGCCCGGCGAACCACACCCACATGTTTTGGTCATGTCCGGTATTGCATGGGTTCTGGGTGGGTGTGGCAAAAGTGATTTCAAAGGTGGTGGGGGTCCGGGTCGAACCAGGCTGGGGGTTGGCTATATTTGGGGTTGCAGATGAGCCGGGAGTGCAGGAGGCGAGAGAGGCCGATGTTATGGCCTTTGCGTCCCTAGTAGCCCGGCGAAGGATTCTACTTATGTGGAAAGAAGCTAAACCCCCGGGCGTGGAGGCCTGGATAAACGACATGGCAGGGTTTATAAAATTGGAGCGGATAAAGTACGCACTAAGAGGTTCGGCTCAAGGGTTCACCAGGCGGTGGCAACCGTTCCTTGACTACCTCGCAGAACGATAAGGGAAATGGAGAAGGTAGCAGCAGCAACCCGGGGGGGAGGGGAGGAGGGGGGGGGGAGGGGGGGAGGGGGGGGAGGGGGGGGGGAGAGGGGGCGGGAGGGGGGAGGGGGAGGGGAGGGGGAGGGGGGAGGGGGAGGAGGGGGAGGGGGAGGGGGAGGAGGGGGGAGGGGGAGGGCCCACACGGGCCCTCAGGGGTTTCATATAGTTGTTTATATATTAGTTATTTATACTGGCGTGTGGGACTTTATTGTATTGGAGAGTTATTATTTTGTTGTTGGCAGTTGCCGTTTAGTTAATATATTATTTATTTGTTTAAAAAAAAACGGTCATTATTATTTATATTGTTTTAAAGTTGTAAAAAGGGGAAAATCCTGTATTGTTCTTGTTTGACCGAAAAAAATTTGAATAAAATATATTAAAAAAAAAGAAGTACTAAAAGTGACGGTGGTTCCGAGTCCAGAGATTGTGATCTATGGTGTGTCGGAAGATCCGGGAGCCCAGGAGTTGAGAGAGGCTGATGTTCTGGCCTTTGCCTCCCTAGTGGCCCAGAGATGGATCCTACTAGGCTGGAGGGACTCAGACCCCTGAAATCGGGGGTGTGGGTTAGCGGCATCGTGGGGTTTCTCAGATTCGAGAAAATCAAATTCGCCTTGAGGGGATTGTTGCAGGGGTTGACCTGGAGTTGGCAGCCGTTCATCGACTTGGCTAAAAATGAGGCTGTCAGCAGGATGGGGCGGGGGGGGGTGGGGGGGGGGTGGGGGGGGGGGCGGGGTGGGGAAGGGAGGCATTGGGGGGTTGAGTAAGGTCAGAAAACCAGTGGAAAGGGGAAAGATGGTCGCGTTTGTGTAAGCCATGTTGGCTGGGGTTTGTTACTAGCTGGGTGTGTTGGTTATTTTGTTTTGTTACTGTTGATACCTGATGGGTAAAATTGTTAAAATTATAAATGTCTTAATAAAATGTGTTCTAAAAAAACAACAACAGTGGGCTGGAGGCTCCTGCCCATTCTGGGGTAGAGGGTGGCCCATCTCCTGCCACTGCATCCAGCATCCTTTCAAGATACCGGTCCAGGACCGGTGGGGGGTGTGGGGGGGGGGGGGTGGGGGGGGGGGGTCTTCGTCCTGCCACCTTCTTGGCTGGAATGAGAGTGTGTGGGGAGTGGGGTGCTTGTAAGCAGCCCCGGTTGGTCAAGGTCTCCAGCACCAATTCCAGCCCCAGCGAATCAGATGACGGTGGAAATGAGAATTGCTCCAGGTTCACGTGGGCAGAGTGTTGGCTCATTAGCATGTCCTGAATTGCTCCAGAAATAGCGCCCCCAACGGGAACGCGAACCACACGCAATTCAGTCCTGGCGTCAACTTGGTCTCCCAAACAGAGAATCCTATCCAGGGAATGAATACAAAAAGAAAGAAACAAAAGAAACTATCATTACAACATTAAAACAGAGATCATCTGTATGATGCTCATGTTCGAGTCAAAGAGTTTTAAAGTACAGAAATGAGTCCAAAGAAACCAGTCCAAAGATTTGCAGACTCGGTGGGTTGGCGATGCTAAAATTACCCCTTTGTGTCCAGAGATGTGCAGATTACAGGGATAGGGCGGGGGAGTGGATCTGGGTAGGGTGCTCCTTCAGAGGGTCAGTACAGACTTGATGGGCCGACTAGCATCCTTCTGCACTGTAGGGATTCTGTGGTAGATAGAGGCCCTTCGACCTATTGTGTCTGTGCAGGCCCTATGTGCCTGTTTATAAAAACCTGTTCTAAATGATTTCACTTGAAAGTTTAATGATTGATTGATTAAATTTATTGCCACGTGTACCGAGGTACAGTGAAAAGTATTATTCTGTGTACAGTCCAGACACATCGTACCATACATGAAAAAACAGGACATACATAAGTACACAATGTAAATACATAGACACTGGCATCAGGTGAAGCATACTCAGCAGAGAAGATGTGTAAAGAGTTCAGTTCAGTCCATAGGAGGGTCGTTTAGGAGTCTGGTAACAGCGGGGAAGAAGCTGCTTTTGAACCTGTTAGACCATGTTCCCAAACTTTTGTATCTCCTGCCAGATGGAAGAGGTTGTGAGAGAGAATAACCCGGGTGGGCGGGGTCTTTATTTATGCTGCCTGCATCAGTTTATGATGTCATGATCAGTTTATCCACCCCGGTGAAGAAGGATTTGGGGACGAAGTTCGGGAACGATCTGAATATGAATAAGAAGAGGAACCTTGGCAGCATGTTCATTTTTATCATCTGCACTCTTCCCACCAGGGAGAGTGGAGGGAGTCCCATCTACAGAGGTCCCTCTTCACATCCTCCACCAGGCTGGACAGGTTCCACAGATGCAAACACGCCCAGTCGTGAGCTATCTAGATCTCCAGTTACCTGAACTTGTTTTGGGCCAGTTTGAACGCCAATGTCCCCAGCTCTCCTCCTCCACTCCCAGTTGCATCGGCAGAGCTATCGCCAGGACTTTGGTGTACAGGAGTGCGATAGGTCTGAATCACCCGCATTCCGTCAGGTCCCTGCCTTTTTTGGGATTAGTTAGATCGAGGCCTATGCCAGCGTGGGCGGCAGAATCCCTCCTCAACAGCACGTCATTGAACATCTCCCGCAGGTGCTGGGCCAGTGCAGGTGCAAACCTCTTGTCTAGAGCTGAGAACACCCTACCATTCCTGTCCCTAACATGTGCTATATCTCTTGCGCAGCCTGCTTTCTCACCCATTGTGCCAGTAGGCAGCTGGCCTTCTCTCTGTGCTCATAGAAGGCCCCCATGTCTGGCATAGATGGTTTGCTGCTTTCTTAGTGGAGAACAGGTCAAATTTCGTCTGTAGGTTTTTCCTCTCCACCAGCAGCTCCACGTTTAAAAAAAAAATGTTTTATTCTCCTTTTTCAAATTTTCTCCCAAATGTACACCCACCAATAAACAATATTCAGTAACGAATATAATGTCAATCCCCATATCAATAACAACAATCCCATCCTCCCACCAAACCCCAGACATTGGCCCGCATGTTAACATAAACAAATAACAAAAAGGAATCAGGAATCACCCATAGTCACCATCAACACACACAGTCCCCCTCCCCCAACCATCCCAGCCCCCAACTCCCCTAATATTCGATGTGATCCAATTCTCGAAAGTGCAAAATGAATAACGCCATGAATTGTAGAACCCCTCCATCCTTCCCCTCAGTTCAAATTTGACCTTTTCAAGCATTAAGAATTCCAGCAAGTCCCCCCCGCCATGCCAGGCACAGGGTGGAGAGGTTGATCTCCACCCTAACAGAATCCGCCTACGGGCGATCAAATTTAACATTTAACATTTATGTTAACATCTGCCTCCGTGCCCGTTTCTAACTCCGGCTGGTCCGATACCCCGAATATGGCCTCCCGAGGGCCCGGGTCCAGTTTCACGCGCACCACTTTAGAGATTACCCTAAACACCTCCTTCCAGTAATCCTCCAGCTTTGGACAGGACCAAAACATATGAACGTGGTTTGCGGAGCCTCCCCCACAACGTTCACACACATCTTCTATCCCCTCAAAGAGCCGGCTTGCAACTCCACGGTTGGGCCGTGGAGTACCTACGATCCATTTCCAATATGGAGCCGATCAGCCATTGCCTAGCCACCCTTTCCTTCCTGTCTCAAAGCGTCCTATATGCAATCATTTCCCTCCTGATCACCCCCTTCAGTGCCTCCCAGAAAATGGAGGGTGAGAACTTTGCATTTTGGTTGTAGTTTACATACCCGTCGATGGCTTGTGACATTTTGTCGGCGAGGAGGGCTGTGTCCGAGAGTACTATTGCGGAATATTCCACCCCCAGGGGTTTGGTTTAGCTTCGTGGGCTGGACAGCTGGTTTGTGATGAAGAACAAGGCTAGCAGCGTGGTCCAATTTCCGTATCGGTTGAGGTTATTCATGAAGGCCCCGCCTTCTCAACCCTGCCCCTCGCCTGAGGGGTGGTGATCCTCAGGTTAAACCACCACCAGTAATCTCCCCATCAAAGTTGAAAGCAGCTGATGGTCATCTAGGACTATGGCGACTTTACTTTGACCTTTTATGCCGCCCCCACCGCCCCTAGAAGCACCGTCTTACACACTATAAAGATATCTATGCGTGAGTAGGCTTTGTGGACATGGGAGGAGAAGGAATAGTCCTTCTCCTTTGGGTGATTGAACCACCATGGGTCCACCCTGTAGCCATCTGGGATGGCCACGTCCCGATTACAAAATGGACACCCGCAAAGAATGCAGGGAAAATTGGACAATGCTAAGAAACAAGCAGGTGCAAGCTCTGTCTGTTGATTAGAACCTTAAACTCTCAGACAGGACAGAAACTACCAAATGATCAACAGACATCTCCGGGGACAAAAGGGAAACATTTAGATACACAATGTTAAGGCAGACTCCCCGGCGCCAGAAGAAGCTAAGACAAAGCAGACTGACAGTCACCAGGACACGCCCAGCGATCAGGGAACCACCCCTCTATTGGAGGAAAATCGATACAACTGATTGAAAAAGACCCAATTAGTTGAGGCCAAGTTCAAGGCCCACCCAAAAGAGCGCAAAGCCCTTTTGAGTATAAAAGGTATCACCCAAGGGAGAATCCTCCTCCTTTGGCTTTGGCTCTCACTGAAGAGAGAGACCTGCCTAGCAGCTGCATCAGACCAAGTAAGTCCCAAGTCAACGCACGCTACGAGATAGACGCTCCTAGTTGCTACCCTGTAAACAGCTCAACCCAGCAGCCTCAGAACCGAGCAACAGCCATTGTTCCTCTGACTGAGTGTGCCCCCGAAGCTAAGTATAGGCTTTATTAATAGTGGTAGTTTAGTTTGTAGAGTTTTATGCATGAGTATATTTGACCGTGTGTGTAAATAAATGAGCATTGCTTTTGAACTTACGAACTGGTGTATCGAGTCATTGATCAGTATTCGGTTCTGAACCTTGTGGCGGTGTTGAAAGATACCTGGCGACTCTTGAGCAAACATGATTAAATAGAGCCAAATTAAGAACTAACCAAAAGTTAGCAACAACTCCCCACCCCCACCTTCTCCATGACAGTGATTAACTCTCCTGCCATTCCTGATTTGGCTTTCTTTCGGGGCTGGATTTGTCTGCTTTAAGGTCTGCACACAGTCAAAGTCTCCACTCTCCCCCATGATGAGTTGGTGGGAGTCTAGGTTAGGGATTTCTGGAGTTTAATGAACTCGGAATCTTCACAGTTTGGGGCATATATATTTGCAAATATCATGATGGCCACTTCCAGGGTCCCCGCTAACCATTAGGTATAGACCCCTGGGTCCGTCACCGTGTTCATCGCTATAATTGCTACTCCTTTGTTGAACAATATGGCCCCCCCTCCTCACCCTTGTGTCAAAGCCTAATTTGTCTGTCCCACTCAGCGTTTCCTTACCCTCAGTCGATCCTTCTCTTGTACGTCCGTCTCCAGTAGAAAGATAACATTGATCCTCAGGCTTTTTAGATGGGCAAAGACTCAGGATCTTGTCCCTGGTCCGTTGAGTCCCCTCACATTCCAAGTAACTATTCTGATGGGGGGTTTCTGTCCCTCCTCTCCAGAGAGGTCAGCCATGGCTTACCTCGTGGATATACACCTGCATGCTTGGATTTCCCTTTGTTCATGGACTATCCAAGGTGGCCACTGTCATCTCTCTCATTCCGATCGGTCCCCACCATGTGTGACCACCCAACCGGTGGCCCACGCAAGGGCAACGGCCACTACGGGGCATTGGGCGGAGCGTACCGCTGGCAAGGGCAGTGCCAGCCAATGGTACCGCTGGCATCAGAGACATGCGCCAGGGCATGCAGCAGCGGAGTGTGCCACAGAGGACATGCTGATCCATAGCTAAAACCCTTGCCCCAATTCCTCCATTGTGGACGCCACTCATGCGGTGTTGGCCTGGGTAGCATGCATGGTTGGCACCATCTCCTGCTGCTGCATGCAGTTGGATTCCTCCAACTGCACCTGCAGGTACTGGATGCTTGCCGTCTGCCCCTCATTTAGCCCCTGGTTGTGTGGCTGCATCTCCACAATCGATGGGACTGTCCATTCCAGAAGCCTGAAACCCGTCTGGACAACAGCTAGTTCCTGGGGTTAGCCTGCCCTCCGACCGTCCGCCCCCTCGGGTGTTCCTACCTCCACCTGCTGTACCGGATCAACTGTGTGGTGCGCACCAGATGGTGTCCCAGGAGCCTCTTCACTAACGTGCCCAACTGAGGTGAGTGTCTCTGGGTTGGTGGAGGGTGATGGAGACAGCTGTGACAGGAAATCACTGTCATCCTCCGAGTTGTGCTCCAGGGTGTCCTGCTTCTTGTGTGGAGGGCTGGCGTCCGAGCTGCTCTCAGCGTCGGTAATCAGCTCACGGGGGGGGGGGACTCCAGCTGTGGCAGTGGCTGGGGGTATGTGGTGCTGACACATGTGTCATGGAGAACTGCAACTCAGCAGGGTCTCAATTCCTCGCCCGCGCCTGAACTCCACCCTGGCGACCTCCTTTTCCTCCGGGCCACCCACCATGCCCAGAGCCCTCTATTCTGCCATGGTGACGGGCTGCAAGTCCCGGGGACCCCTGCAGTCTTCGGTTTCCGGCGGTTGTGAGTGGCCTTCTTCTGGGGGGGGCGGGGGGGGGGGGGGGGGGGGTGATGAAAAACCACTGTTAGACAGTCCGATGCATGCAACCCAGGGGGTGGGTAGCTGGTGGCCTCAGTGGCCAGGGCACCCTGGGTGCCAGCATGTGGTGCAGTTTGAGGGTTTGGCCATCCTCCGGGTTGCAGGGGGTAGGGTTACGGGTGTGTGGGACGTGGGTTGATGCTAGGGCACGGAGCTGCCTACTCACCCTGGCCACCTTGAGGAGGTTAACATAGAACATGCAGTGCAGAAGGAGGCCATTCGGCCCATCGAGTCTGCACCGACCCACTTAAGCCCTCACTTCTAGACTATCCCCGTAACCCAATAACCCCATCTAACCTTTTTTTTTTGGTCACTAAGGGCAATTTATCATGGCCAGTCCACCTAACCTGCACGTCTTTGGACTGTGGGAGGAAACCGGAGCACCCGGAGGAAACCCACGCAGACACGGGGAGAACGTGTAGACTCCGCACAGACAGTGACCCAGCAGGGAATCGAAACTGGGACCCTGGCGCTGTGAAGCCACAGTGCGATCCACTTGCGCTACTGTGCTGCCCAAAGATTATTATTATTATGTGCAAATTCCACACAGTTACCCAAAGCTGAAATTGAACCCGGCTCTCTGGCTCTGTGAGGCAGCACTGCTAACCACAGTGCCATCTGTGCCACCAGGTTGTGCAGTTTCTTGCTGGCCGGTCCGGGCGGTGTTACCCATGGTGCTCACCGCCTCTGCCACCTGCACCCAGGCTCGCGAATGGCGGTGGCTGGCAGCCTCCTTCCCGGGCCGGGGTACAGGGTGGGCTGCCTCTCCTCCACCTCCAGGAGGGTCTCCAGCTCGGTGTCGGTAAAGCGTGGTGCCGCTCTCCTTGTTGCCATCTTGTTTTCTGGGATGGTGCGTGTGGGGAGTGAAGTGTGTATATGCGGCTGCAGTTTGTCAGCGAAACCGGCGAATCCCGCAACATTTCTCATTGGAATCCACTGAGTTCCATGTGATGCCGGGGCTAGTCCCTTAACAGTAGCGGAATTGGTCCAGGTGTGGCACCAGTTTTGCTGTTGTGGAACTCCACGGATTCTGCGCTGGCTTCAACTCTTTGTCTCAGAAATAGAGAATCCAGCCCCATATCTTTACGGGCACATCATGTGGTGGGCACCATGATGCCTTGTCCATTTGGTGCTCATATTGTGTATAAAATCGCCCCAACATCAACAAATTAATTCCAACTAAGTGAAAAGATGATGAGTGGCATTGTCTTGTTTTATAGAAGTTTTCAGTCTGTAGTTATGCTTCAACTAGTGGATTTTCTCTTATTTTGGGGGAAGGGGTGGTGATGCGTCAGGAGGTGAGCGACTTAGCTGCCCAGTATGTGGGACATTTGGATTAGTCGACTTAAATTCAGCAATTTACATCAGTGAGTTCACTCTACCCCAGAGTGTGGTAAAGGCCATTCTTTCAGATTGAGAGCACACAGCTAATAGTAAAATTCTGGACACAATTATTCACACTGCACGTAAGCAGCACTTCTGATGGTTGGCATATTGGAGTGCATTTTAAGCTTTCCATTAGCCAGGATATTACATAATATACAGTCTACTTAAAAGATGCCTGAGAAAACAAATTAAAGGCTTTTCAATGCTATTTTGGTTAAACAAAATAAAAGCAAAGGGCTGTAAAAGCTTCACAAAGGCAAGTTGCATTCTCTGTCGATGGCAGTAGCTGTGGCAAGTTTCCTATTTGTGTGAGAATGTAGACTCCTGATTCTCAATCAACTCAATCCAAGAGAGAGAATGAGCTTGGGAGGAAGTGAGAAAAAGAGAGACACTTTTGTGAGAGGTGCCACTCTCAAGATGCTTGAATGCTTCTTTACTTTGAAGAAGCACTCTATGGCATTGCCATCACCGAATCCCCCACGATCAACATCCTGGGGGTTCCTATTGACCAGAAACTGAAGTGGACTAGCCATATAAATACTGTGGGTAGAAGAGCAGGTGAGAGGCTAGGAATCCTTCAGCAAGCAACTCACCTCCTGGCTCCCCAAAAGCTGCCCACCATCTACAAGTCACAAGTGAGGCCACACCGGGAGCATTGTGTGCAGTTTTGGTGTCCTTATCTGAGGCTGGATGTTCTTGCTGTGGAGGAAGTGCAGTGAAGGTTTAACAGCCTGATTCCTGGGATGGCGGGACAGTCACACGAGGAGAGACTAAATCGGTTAGGATTATATTTGTTGGAGTTTAGACGAGTGAGAGGGGATCTCATAGAAATTTGTAAAATTCTAACAGGATTAGACAGGATAGATTCAGAAAGAATGTTCCTTAAGGTGGCGGAGTCCAGAACTAGAGGTCATAGTTTGAGGATAAGGGGTAAACCTTTTAGGACTGAGGTGAGGAGACATTTCTTCACCCAGAGAGTAGTGAATCTGTGGAATTCACTACCACAGAAAGTAGTTGAGGCCAAAATGTTGTGCAGTTTCAAAAAGGAATTAAATACAGCTCCTGGGGCTAAAAGGATCAAGGGATATGGGGGGGGGAAGGTGAGATCAGTTTATGAACTTGATGATCAGCCATGATTATAATGAATGTGGAGCAGACTCGATGGGCTGAATGGCCTCCTCCTGCTTCTATTTTTTCTGCATGTTTCTATTTGATGGAATACTCCCCACTTGCCTGGATGAGTGCAGCTCCAACAACACTCAAGAAGCTCAACACTATCCGGGACAAAGGAGCCCACTTGATTGGCACCCTATCTCCAAACATTCGCTCCCTCCACCACAGACACACAATACCAGCCGTGTGTACCATCTACAAGATGCAATGCAGCAACTCACCAAAGCTCTTTTAATAATCTTTATTATTGTGACAAGTAGGCTTACATTAACGCTGCAATGAAGTTACTGTGAAAAGCTCCTAGTCACCACATTCCGGCGCCTGTTCAGGTACATGGAGGGAGAATTCAGAATGTCCAATTCACCTAACAGCACGTCTTTCAGGACTTGTGGGAGGAAACCGGAGCACCCGGAGAAAACCCACGCAGACACGGGGAGAACGTGCAGATTCTGCACAGACAGCGACCCAAGCCAAGAATCGAACCTGGGACCCTGGCGCTGTGAAGCAACAGTGCCACCCACTGTGCTACCATGCCACAGCCTTAGGCAATGTCTTCCAAACCCACGACCACTACCATCTAGAAAGACTAGTGTCATGATATCCACATCAGCATATCATGGTGCAATCACGCACACACTGATGGACAGGTAGTTGGACCAACCAACACACACACAACAGCGCAGCCAATCACCAGTGAGAGCACACACGCACTATAAAACAGGGAACACCACAGTTCCCACTCATTCTACCAGGAGAAAGCTCAGAGCACAGAGATCACAGCGCGCCACTCAGACATAGACCATGTGCTGAGTGCCTCATCAAGATAGTGATAGGGCTGGGTCCACAGGTTAGCTGGTGAAGCACGAACCTAAGCCAACAGTTAGTAGTTGTCATTGTTTAAGACAATAAAACAGAGTTGTACCATCTACAGCCGTGTTGGATCATTTGTTCATCGGAACACCCAACACGACATGATACCAGTAGTGGAAGCTAACCAGCGACTGTGAGACCTACCTGCACCCTTTCAGAAATCCGCCATCCTGCTCCATGGAAAACATCAGCCTGCCACAGCCGCTCCGAATCGCTGGAAATCTTAACGTCAACCGGAAGCTGTTTAAACAGCGTTCCAGCTCTTCCTAGAAGCCACAGACAGGGAGAATGCATCGGACACCAGGAAGATCGCCCTCCTCCTCTCCACGGTGGGGCAACATGCCATCCACATCTACAACTCCCTGGCATTCGCGGAAGGCGAGGACAAGACAAAATATAAGACGGTGCTTCTGAAGTTCGAGGAATACTTCAGCGTGGAAGTCAATGAGAGCTTCGAGAGGTACCTCTTCCAGCAGCGCCTGCAGGGTAAGGATGAGCCTTTCCAATCTTACTTGACACACCTCCGTATATTCGCGCAGTCCTGCTGCTATGAGGTCACCTCCGACTCCATGATACGGGATCAGATAGTTTTGGGGGTCATCACGGACACCCTACGCCAGCAGCTCCTCAAAATTAAGCGCCTCACCCTAGCGACTGCCATCGAGACCTGCGTCCTCCATGAGAACGTGACCAGCTGGTACTCCCAAATCCAGGCGGCCGAAACGGGACGGCACGGGTCCTATGAGGCGGAGCGGGTCCAGTCGATCGAGTTCCACCTGGCCCGCGGCCCGGATGAGGGCGGCCATTTTGCGTGCTTTCCGAGGCCTACCGCGCTTGTACACGCCAAAAGAGGGGACGTTGACGCAGAGGGACGTGATGCGCAGGCGCGCTCTACGCAGGACCGCACCACGCATGCGCGGTGGCGCAACGAACGCCATGATGTCACGACGTGCAGCAACTGTGGCTCCGCCCATTTAAAGCGGCAATGTCCGGCCAAAGCGCGACAATGCCTCCGCTGTGGCAGGATGGGCCACTACGCTGCCTGCTGTGAGCAGCTCAACCTGCCAACTCCCAACAATTCCGCCAGCCTCGCAGGGATGTGCGGGCGATCCAGCCCCCCTACACTGAGTCATACCCTGACAGTATGCAGACCAGCGATACCGAAGACAGGAAGCCCTTCCGCGTTGCGGTAATCCACAAGAACCGGATGTCCCCAAGTCGGAACCACCAGCCGCTGCCAGTGCACAGCATTGATCCGGGCGATGAGTTGTGTGCCACCCTAATGGTCAACCCGAATTCGTCGCCCACCTGAGAGACTTGACTTATGAGCCTGTTAGCACATTGGACTCACTGAATTGTTTTACAGTGCTGTTAACGAGTTTCTCTCTTGTCGTTTATTGTTCCAGAAATTTTCTCCCGTCGTTTGATGATTTCATTTGTTCTGTTATTGGTACAACCTCGTTGCTCTGTTGCACCTGACACCTTCCTATGTATATAGTTTAGCCTCATGTACATGTTGTAAATATTGCACACATATTCAGATGCACTCAGTACACATTTCTATTTATTACCATGTAGGCACATATCCTTGTGAAAGAAGGGGATTTCATGATATCCACATCAGCATATCATGGTGCAATCACACACACACTGATGGGCAGGTAGTTGGACCAACCAGCACACACATAACATCGCAGCCAATCACCAGTGAGAGCACACGCACTATAAAAGAGGGAACACCACAGTTTCCGCTCATTCTACCAGGAGAAAGCTCAGAGCACAGAGCTCACAGCGCGCCACTCAGACATAGACCATGTGCTGAGTGCCTCAACAAGATAGTGATAGGGCTGGGTCCACAGGTTAGCTTATGAGGCACGAACCTAAGCCAGCAGTTAGTAGTTGTCATTGTTTAAGACAATAAAACAGTTGTACCATCTACAGCCGTGTTGGATCATTTGTGCATCGGAACACCCAACACGACAACTAGGGCAGCAGATACCTGGGATCACCACCACTTGGAGGTTCTCCTCCAAGTCACTTACCAGCCTGACTTGGAAATATAGCGCCGTCCCTTCACTGTCGCTGGGTCAAAATCTTGGAATACCCTCTCTAACAGCACAGTGAGTGTACCTACAGCAGATGGACTGCAGGGGTTCAAGAAGGAGGCTCATCCACACCTTCTCAGGGGCAATTAGGGAAGGTCAATAAGTGCTGGCTATCCGGCAAAGTCCACCTCTGATGAATGAATAAAACCACCCTGAATGAAAGGGTAAGCAGTCACAGTAATTATTCTAAATGCGTTTGGCCCCCCGATTTCTTCTCATGTCTGCTGAAGAAAAAATCAGCGCAGGAGAATCGTTGCCTGGTGACTTTCCAACACTTCACCCAAGTATCTGACCATACTATATCAACTTAAGCAATGACTGTCAGTTGGATAGTTAACCATGCGGATTCACAGTAGATATCCTCACGTAAATGCACGTTCCAACCAGTGTGTAATGAATAGTGATCATAATGTTTATTTTCTTCCTTAGCTAGCCGAGACACTTTGGCCAGTGCAAATGAGGTCAGCTCACTCAGCATGTTCTTTTGGAGGGTCAGTGCACTCAGCTCACTTAGAAAATATTCTAAATATTTTCAGAGGTCTGGGACATTTGAAACAGAACGTGTAACAGATCTGCTTTCTGATCATTCTAACATAAGGCATGTGGAGCCTGTAAAAAAGTTACAATGCAGCTTCTTTAAGAGAATTGCCAATATTTATTTTAAATGACATGGGCTGCTATTATACAAGTTCCTTTAAAGGCCGAGTGTTAGGAGAAAGAGATCACAAACACAAATTGCCAGATGTGGTCCTATGAGGCCATTTTGTTTGTGTATTTCAGCAACGAAATGCTGAGGCAACTTTAAATAGCATTTTGTGAGCCAAAATAATTTGAGAGAATTTATAAAAAAACATATGGAGCACAGCTAAAACACAGACCATGTTTGAATACTTTGCAGTCTGTGGTAGTCACCACTGTTATATATATCACATACGAGATGTAATACGGTAAGGCGCCTGTACGACAGGTACGGGGGTAGATCTCTGCCTGCTGGCTCTGCCCAGTAGGCGGAGTATAAATGTGTGTGCTCACCGAGCTGCAGCCATTTCGGCAGCAGCTGTAGGAGACCACACATCTCTGCTTAATAAAGCCTCGATTACTCTCTACTCTCATCTCATTGTAATTGATAGTGCATCAATTTATTAAGCAGAGATTTTGCAATGTTGGACCTCCGCATCAAGCCAGATCGCCTGCAGCTGCATCCTCAACCAGACAACGCCAAGTTGGCCTTTGCCCATTGGCTAGCTTGCTTTGAAGCCTACATCGGATCTGCGACAGAACCACCCACAGAGGCACAGAAACTCCAGATCCTGTATACACACACGGCTGAGCTCCGATATCTTCCCCCTTATCCGGGACGCGCCTACCTACGCTGAGGCCATGGTGCTTCTGAAAAAGAACTACACCCAGCAGACCAACAAACTCTACGCCAGGCACCTCCTGTCCACATGGCATCAACTCCCCGGTTAGTCTGTGGAAGATTTCTGGCATGCCCTGCACGCCCTGGCGAGGGACTGCGATTGCCAGGCCGTTTCGGCAGTTGAACATTCCAAACTCCTAATCAGGGACGCTTTCGTTACGGGCATTGGGTCGTCGTACATCTGCCAGCCCCTCTTAGAAGGGGCTACCCTCGACCTCGCGGCCACCAAGAAACTCGCAATCTCACTGACGGTTGCCTCCCGTAATGTACGAGCGTACGCCCCCGACCACACGGCGCCCCCCTCCTGTACATCATGGACCCCATCAGTGAACACCCCATCGTGGACCCCACCAGCGACCGCCCTCAGCCAACCCCAAGCCTGCGCCGTGCGGCAGCCAACCAACCCCGGGGGACCCAAGTGCTACATCTGCGGACAGACAAAGCACCCCCGGCAGTGCTGCCTGGCACGGAGTGCACTCTGCAAGGCCTGCGGGAAGAAAGGGCATTTCTCTGCTGTGTGCCAGGCCCGCCCGATTGCCGCAGTGACCAAGGCCATTGTTCCTGCACCCCCCACATGCGACCTGTGGGCGCCGCCATTTGCGCCCCCACAACCCACGTGCGGCCCGTGGGCACCACCATCTTCCTCGCCTCAGAACACGTGTGGCCCGTGGGCGACGCCATCTTTCCCGCCTCAGGACCCCTGCTCGTCGGGCACCTCATCGGGCCGCTCATCGCCTGCAACCGCCTTCCAACACCAGCTACAGCTTGCCTCCATCACGATCGACCAGTCCCGGTCGCACAAGCTCTCAACCACATCGACGACGGTAAAGGTCGATGGGCACAAGACATCATGCCTTCTTGATTCCAGGAGCACAGAGAGCTTCATCCACCCCGCGAAGGTAAGGCGCTGCTCCCTCGCGGTACACCCTATTAACCAGAGAATCTCCCTGGCCTCCGGATCCCACTCCGTGGAGATCTGGGGGTACTGCACCACCGCCCTCACCATCCTGGACATAGAGTTCAGCGACTTCCGGATCTACGTCCTCCCCAACCTCTGTGCTGCCTTGCTACTCGGCCTGGACTTCCAGTGCAACCTCCAAAGTCTCACCCTGAAATTCGGTGGGCCCCTACCACCCCTTACTGTATGCGGTCTCACGACCCTTAAGGTCAACCCGCCTTCTCTGTTTGCAAACCTCACCTCGGATTGCAAACCCGTCGCCACCAGGAGCCGACGGTACAGTGCCCAGGACAGGACCTTCATCAGGTCGGAGGTCCAGTGGCTGCTGTGGGAAGGTATCATCGAGGCCAGCAACAGCCCCTGGAGAGCCCAAGTGATAGTTGTGAAAACTGGGGAGAAAGACAGGATGGTCGTTGACTACAGTCAGACCATCAATCAGTACACGCAGCTCGACGTGTACCCCCTCCCACGCATATCTGCTTTGGTTAATCAGATTGCACAGTACCGGGTCTTGTCGACAGTGGACCTGAAATCTGCCTACCACCAGCACCCCATCCGTAAGGCAGACCGCCCATACACTGCGTTTGAAGCGGACAGCCGCCTTTACCACTACCTTAGGGTTCCCTTCGGCGTCACTAACGGAGTTTCGGTTTTCCAACGGGAGATGGACCGAATGGTTGACCGGTACAGACTACGGGCCACCCTCCCGTACCTGGATAACGTCATCCCCTGCGGCCACGACCAGCAGGACCACGCGCTAACCTTTCCAAATTCCTCCACACCGCCAAACTCCTCAACCTGACGTACAACAAGGAGAAGTGTGTGTTCAGCACGAACCGCTTAGCCATCCGCGGCTATGTAGTGCAAATTGGAGTCCTAGGGCCCGACCCCGATCACATGTGCCCGCTCATGGAACTCCCACTCCCCCACTGCCCCAAGGCCCTGAAACGGTGCCTGGGGTTCTTCTCATGCTACGCCCAGTGGGTCCCTAACTATGCGGACAAGGCCTGCCCACTCATTCACTCCACCGTTTTCCCCCTGACGGCCGAGGCTCACCAGGCCTTCAACCGCATCAAGGCCGACATCGCAAAGGCCGCGATGCACGCGGTCGACAAGACGCTCCCCTTCCAAGTCGAGCGCGATGCATCAGACGTCGCTCTGGCCGCCACCCTCAACCAGTCAGGCAGGCCCGTGGCATTCTTTTCACGCACCCTCCATGCCCCCGAAATTCAGCACTCCTCCATTGAGAAGGAGGCCCAAGCCATCGTAGAAGCTGTGCGGAACTGGAGGCATTACCTGGCCGGCAGGAGATTCACTCTCCTCACTGACCAACAGTCGGTTGCCTTCATGTTTAATAACACACAGCGGGGCAAGATCAAAAATGATAAGATCTTGCGGTGGAGGATCGAGCTCACCACCTACAATTACGAGATTTTGTATCACTCTGGTAAGCTCAACGAGCCCCCCGATGCCCTATCCGAGGTACATGTGCCAGCGCACAAGTGGACCTACACGATGCTCTTGTCCCCTCGTCAAAAGGAGGTTTAATCCACTCTGGCGGGTGAGGGTTGACAGAGGCGGGACTTCGGCCCATCGCGGGCCGGAGAATCGCTGGGGGTGGGCCGGCCGACCGGCGCGATTCCCGCCGACTGGCGCGGCGCGATTCCCGCCCCCGCTGAATCTCTGATGGCGGTGAATTCGGGACACGGCGGGGGCGGGATTCACGCCAGCCCCCGGCGATTCTCCGACCCGATGGGGGGTCGGAGAATCGCGCCCATGATGTCTGCCACCGTCATCAAAGCACTCAACACCATCTTCGCTCTGTTCGGTTTCCCCGCCTACATCCACAGCGACCGGGGAATCCTCATTTATGAGCGATGAGCTGCGTCAGTACCTGCTCAGCAAGGGCATCGCCTCGAGCAGGACGACCAGCTACAACCCCCGGGGAAACGGGCAGGTGGAGCGGGAGAATGGGACGGTCTGGCCCTATGGTCCAAACATCTTCCGGTCTCCCGCTGGCAGGAGGTCCTCCCCAACGCCCTTCACTCCACCTGATCGCTACTTTGCACTGTGACTAATGCAACCCCCCATGAACGTCTCCTTGCCTTCCCCAGGAAGTCCACCTCTGGGGTTTTGCTCCCACCGTGGCTGGCCGCTCCAGGACCCGTTCTCCTCCAAAAGCACGTGCTCCTCCTCAAGTCAGACCCGTTGGTCGAGAGGGTCCAGCTACTCCATGCAAACCCGCAGTACGCCTATCCCGACGGCCGCCAAGACACAGTCTCCCTCAGGGACCTGGCACCAGCTGGGTCCCCCCCCTCTGCCCCAGCGCCACCCTTCCTACCCCCAGCGCACCCCACCACAGCCCCCGCTCCAGGACGATCTGTCCTCCCCTTGGTCCCACCCGGGGATGAAGATGAGGTCTACACGCTCCCAGAGACACCGGCGACCGAGTCGACGCCTGCATCGCCACCGGGACTGCGGCTCTCACAACGGAGGATCAAGGCACCCGACCGGCTGAATTTGTGAACTTTCCCCAAAATGTTTACCTTAAAATGCATGTAAATAGTTTTCCACCCCCTCCACTGGACTCTTTTTTAACAGGGGGAGAAAGTGGTAGTCACCACTCTTGTATATATCACACACAAGATGTAATACGACAAGGCTCCTCTACTACAGGTACAGATTCCTGCATGCTGGCTCCGCCCAGTAGGCGGAGTATAAATGTGTGTGCTCACCAAGCTGCAGCCATTTTGGCAGCAGCTGCAGGAGGCCACACATTTCTGTTAATAAAGCTTTGATTACTCTCTACTCTCGTCTTGTCATAATTGATAGTGCATCACAGTCTTTCTTCTTTCAGCTGCTGAAGTAGTCAGTTTTGGAGGCTCCTCCAGTAGTTCAATTGATTAAAGCAACTGAACCATTAGACCAATAAGGTCTGCCATTATTTGTCTCTTTGGCACTATCCTCATTTGCATCCATTGACATCAATCCAATTTCAGCAATAGAATCCTTACATTGCAAAAGGAGGCCACTCAGCCCATCGATTGTGCACCAACTTGCCAAAAGAACACCCCTCCCAGGTCCACTCCCCCACCCCATCCCCACAACCTTTGGACACTGAGGGGCAATTTAGCATGGCCAATCCACTTAGCCTGCACATCTTTGGACTTGGGAGGAAACTGGAGCACTCGGAGGAAGCCCACGCAGGCACGGGGAGAACGTGCAAACTCAACACAGACAGTAATCCAAGCCAGAATTGAACCTGGGTTCCTGGCGCTGTGATGTAGCAGTGCTAACCACTATGCTACTGTGGTTTCTGTGCTCCCTCCAAAATTCAACCTGGGAGTCTCTCTGCTTCTGGCGCACTTGCGTCAGCATCACAGAGGAATATCCCTTTCCACCAGCATATATGTGGGAAATGCTAGCTAAACCAGGCATGACCCGTTGAGATGGTAATCTCTCAAGGTTGAATCCTTGACCCTATCTTCTTTCTCATTTACATGCTGTCGATTTGCAACATGAACCCGAGACATAGCGTCAGTTTCTACATGGACATGCCTTGAGGTCCAGTTCCACTTCTCCACTACCCCTCACAACCTTTCAGCTGACTCTATGCTATCAGACCGCTTGCCCGACATTCAACTATGAATGAGGCATATGCTCTTGAAGCTAAAGATAGCGAAGACTTTGTCCACACCACCCACTTTGTTCTCTCGCCATTAACAAGAGTTTCCCTCCCTTGCCCCTATCCACTACCTCAGGCCGCACTGGACTGTTTGCAACTTTGGCATCCTTTTCTGTGCTTCTCATCCATATTCTTAGATTACCTACTTCCACTCCCATAACACCGGTCTCCTTGTCCCCACTTCTGTGCATTTACAACTATTACCCCCATCCAAGTCTTTGTAACCTCCAGACTCCGCTATTCTAATACACAAACAGAAAATTCTGCAAAATCGCAGCAGGGACGTCAGAGAGAGAAACAGAGTTAATGTTCCAAGTTCAATATGACTCTTCTTTGGGACAGTTCCGAAGAAGGAGACTATTGGAATAGAAACGTTGGACGGCGTTTTCTGACCATTTACACCTGCAGGATTTCAAGGTCCCGGCACACCCTGGGTGCCAGTTTCGTGGTAGCGAGGTGAGCATTCACCTGTTGACAATGACGGGCCCAGAAGGTCCTGCCACTAGACGAGCCGCCCTCCGCTGCTGCACAACACGCCGTGGAGAGGGAGGAAAATTCCACCTGAAGAACTGTTTCTCTCTCCACAGATGCTGCCAGACGCGCTGAGATTTTCTAGCATTTTCTGATTTTAGTTCTGAATTCCTTCATTTGCAGTATTTTACTTTTATTCGACTATTCCAGTGTTTGTGGCCAGCAGCCCATCTTTAACACCCTATAAACTCTAACTGATCCGAAACTCTGCTGTGCGTTTCCTATGCTCAACCAAATTCTGTTTGCTCATCACCCTTATCCATCACCTCCCAGCCCCAAACCCCCAAACTCACAAGGTCTTAATTCTTCTACTTCTGGCTTTTAGTGCATGCTCTCTCTCTCCTCCCGGTAGTCGACCATCCGTGGTCGCACCTTCGGCCATCTATCCTCCAAATGGGGTGGCATGGTAGCACAGTGGTTAGCACTGTTGCTTCACAGCGCCAGGGTAGATTCCCAGCTTTGGTCTCTGCGGAGTCTGCACGTTCTCCCCATGTCTGTGTGGGGTTCCTTTGGGTGCTCCGGCTTCCCAAAAGACGTGCTTGTTAGGTGAATTGGACATTCTGAATTCTCCCTCAGTGTACCCGAACAGGCGTCGGAATGTGGCGACTAGGTGATTTTCACAGTAACTTCATTGCACTGTTAATGTAAGCCTACTTGTGACAATAAAGATTATTAAAAATGCTGCATTGCCTTCCGTTAAACTTGTCGCTTGACACCTTCTCCTCTTGTAAAAAAGGAGCTTTGTTAAAACTGACCTCTTTGAGCAAGTATTTGGTCACATCTCCTACTGTCTCCATTTGCTCAACTTCTGCTCTTTTTCTAACACTTCTGTGAAGCACCTTGGGACATGTTGTCTGCATTGTCAACATTGCTGCATCAATATAATTGATTAATGTGCCAATATGGGCTCAACCATGAAGAAAGAGCGAGGTTTTGGCAGTACCTTTGGAGCCCTATCAAATCATGAGTTACTGCCTTCCAAAGAAGCGGGAAGAAACTTGAGGAACAAAATACGTGGGGTATAACAACTCGCAGAAATCTCTACTCCACACTTCCTAAAATTCTGCCCTTTCAAAAAAACCCCGACGCTTGACTGAAGATGTGTCAGTCTAAATATATAATTACAATAAGCTTTACAGTGAGCTTCAAAAAGAAAGTTTCAGAACAGAGATTGAGGATGTCGAGGGTAGTGGTCCTAGAATGAAATGTCTCGTAAACATAAAATGCAATACCTCCTTATTTAACACCATGTGCAGACAGTTCCCATTGCCTGTGCTGCAGGAAGCAAAGAACTGTGTTCCTGTAGCTCACAATAAATTGTGCATTGTAAAGTGTACACCCTGATCAGTCATAAAATGTATCAACAGTAGTGGGCTGCGTATAATATTTACATACATTGGAACATTAACAAATGCCTGTTTTGCTTCCATGGTTTCGTACAGGATGAGAATGTCTCATTGGTTTCCTTTTTGTTTACCCCCTGACTTCAAACAATGGTACATATATTACTTCAGCTAAGGTTGACTATAAAACAATATGTAAGGAAACGTGCCTCTTCGGGAACAAACCTATGCAACACATGGTGAGTATAAACCTTTCAAAGGGACCACGATCAATTCTTTAGAGACGAGGACGCTCACAGCTGTGGGAGGTAAGCGACTAATTTCAACTGTAATCTGTAGTGTATTCAACATTCTAAAGAGTTTTGGGAAAGCAAATGTGGAAAAGTCATTTCCACTGGTTAGTGAATTGGTGATAAACCAAAAGAGAGAAAGGAAAGGTTTCAGAGATTTTTAAAGATAAATAAAAGATATTGCTCCGGTTTTCCCCCACAGTTCAAAGATGTGCAGGTTAGGTGAATTGACCATGATAAATTGCCCCTTAGTGTTCAGGGATAAGGCGGGGTGGACAGGGGTGTGGACATGGGTAGAGTGCTCTTTCCATAAGACCATAAGACATAGGAGCGGAAGTAAGGCCATTCGGCCCATCGAGTCCACTCCACCATTCAATCATGGCTGATTTCAACTCCATTTACCCGCTCTCTCTCCATAGCCTTTAATTCCTCGAGAAATCAAGAATTTATCAACTTCTGTCTTAAAGACACTCAACGTCCCGGCCTCCACCGCCCTCTGTGGCAATGAATTCCACAGACCCACCACTCTCTGGCTGAAGAAATTTCTCCTCATCTCTGTTCTAAAGTGACTCCCTTTTATTCTAAGGCTGTGCCCCCGGGTCCTAGTCTCCCCTGCTAATGGAAACAACTTCCCTACATCCACCCTATCTAAGCCATTCATTATCTTGTAAGTTTCTAGTAGATCTCCCCTCAACCTCCTAAACTCCAATGAATATAACCCCAGGATCCTCAGACGTTCATCGTATGTTAGGCCTACCATTCCTGGGATCATCCGTGTGAATCTCCGCTGGACCCGCTCCAGCGCCAGTATGTCCTTCCTGAGGTGTGGGGCCCAAAATTGCTCACAGTATTCTAAATGGGGCCTAACTAATGCTTTATAAAGCTTCAGAAGTACATCCCTGCTTTTCTATTCCAAGTCTCTTGAGATGAATGACAACATTGCATTTGCTTTCTTAATTACGGACTCAACCTGCAAGTTTACCTTTAGAGAATCCTGGACTAGAACTCCCAAGTCCCTTTGCACTTCAGCATTATGAATTTTGTCACCATTTAGAAAATAGTCCATGCCTCTATTCTTTTTTCAAAAGTGCAAGACCTCGCACTTGCCCACATTGAATTTCATCAGCCATTTCTTGGACCACTCTCCTAAACTGTCTAAATCTTTCTGCAGCCTCCCCACCTCCTCCATACTACCTGCCCCTCCACCTATCTTTGTATCATCGGCAAACTTAGCCAGAATGCCCCCAGTCCCGTCATCTAGATCGTTAATATGTAAAGAGAACAGCTGTGGCCCCAACACTGAACCCTGTGGGACACCACTCGTCACCGGTTGCCATTCCGAAAAAGAACCTTTTATCCCAACTCTCTGCCTTCTGCCTGACAGCCAATCGTCAATCCATGTTAGTACCTTGCCTCGAATACCATGGGCCCTTATTTTACTCAGCAGACCCTCCTGCCACTCCAAGGCGGCCTGGTCTGAGATTGTGAGAGGGGTTAGCATCCGGGGGAACCACCAAAGTCCATCAGTTCAGTGCTGGAAAAGGGCCAGTGACCTTCTTCGATGCTCCCAGGTAAGTGTCATGGTGGCATGACATAAGGTTATGTATTTGTGCGAGTGTGCAGCTTAATTGGGCAGGTGAAAGCGTGATCAGCCACAGGAACTTGAGGCCAAAGTGTGTGACAGTTTGGCTTGAATAAGCAATTGGATAACAATGATCACATCGATGGGCTGTATGTATGATGGGGATGTGTTCAGACAAAGGGGTCATTTTTCAAGTCACTAAATCTCCAATTTCTCCTGCAGCACAAGAACACATAATTAACAGGCAAGGACAAAGACGGCCAGAGGGTGTTGGATCTCACCGTCCTCACCCTTGCTGAGGAAGAAGCCCCCAAGAATGAGGGGGAAAAAGGCGGTCGATCCGTAGCTGATGACGAGGCTGGATTGACAAGTGAGACTGGACCCAACCTGGTGCTGTAATGCTTCAGGACCTCGCGAAGATTTGTGCTGTGCTCATTAACTCTATGGAACCTCCTCCTTGTGTCCACACCCAAAATTCCACCCACGTCACACTGGCCTCCTCCCACTTGGAGCTGCATTCCTGTCAGCTAAAAGTGAACCTTTGAAAATGGCCAGCTACAATTTACGAGCGACCCTCACTTTGCAATATGCAACCCTTCACCCCCCTCCATTACTTTGTCCGCATAACCTTTGACCTCCCAACAAGTGTGTCTTCCCTCAGTAAGCCTTGAATCTTCTCCCATCACCCTGATCGGGTGTGTTCATCATGTAGCCAGACAGGTGTGAGCATCAACTTGAAACAATCCTTCCAACACACACCAATGGCAGATGGTAAAAGCAGAAGAGATTCCTGGTCAGCAATGTGATGGAAAGAAATTGGAGCTTCTATTATCATTACCATAGCTCCTGCCTACAATATCCATGTGAAAGCGTACGTTGTCACAGCATCTTCGACTCCTTGGGGGGTTGTGGGTTGTCACTGTTGGACAGCCAATGGGGATCAGAACCCCGGAAGCATGGGGTTTGATCCCTGTTCCAGCAGGAGTAGATTTGGGAATTTTGTTTCCTTGCCCCAGCTGTGGTGGAGGTTATACCCTGGGTTATACCTGTCTTTTGGGCAGAGAGCTGAAAAAGAGGATTTCCAGCATCCACAGTATTTTGCTTTTGTTCACATTATTGTAGACTGCGTGAGTTGCTTGTCTGTTGATTTGAAGCTTAAAAATGGGTCGGTATCAGCTAAGAAAATCACAGTGTAGGTTTAGACGATTTCAAGTTTATGTGTCTTTCACCACCTTGCAAAGTGGGCTTATATAGTTAACATTTATCATTTCCTATCGAAAGCAGGAAACCTCCTTAAAGTGCTGCAGGGTCACTACCGCCAGCTAATGTCACTAGATACATGGGAGGAGCTGACCTTCAAGGGGCCACCGCTGAACCGTGGGACCAGGAGCTGAAATTGCTATACTTAGAACATGTGTTTTGCTAATTACTCCAGAATCATACATCAGCATCTCCCGATGCTAAACAAATGAAAGAAAAACATATTTGAGTCAATTTTCCTGTCTGGTGTACATTTTCTGTAAGGTGAAGTAAATGGAATGGATGGATCAAATGGGCCTGGTCAGATGCTGGTGCTAATCATACTGATTACAAATAACCGCCATTTAGGGCTTCAGGTCTGGGGGTGTGAAAGTGGGGAAGGCATTTGGATCGATAGAAGCGATTGTAAAGGGAGGGCTGGAAAGCTTGAGGATGTTCAGAGGAAGAAGTGACAGGAGGGATGTAGAGGGCACATCCTGCAGGAAGGAATTAAATTTAAGGAAGCTTTTCAGGCTCCAAAGCCCCAAATAAGAATGAAGCAAATGCCATTGTCAGACCTACTTCTAGTTTTACCCAAGTAAATGATTCCTTCGAGAGGTCCCGCAAATGACAAGCCCCCAATCTATAATATTACCCATTTGTGGGAAGGCCGGGATGGTGCTGGGAGCGGGGGTTGCGGGTGGGAGTTGGGGGCGGTGTCCTTGCTCATATTAATAACGAAGTTATTTGTCACATGTTTAAATTTATTAATGAGGCTCATGCCCGTTTCCTGCAGGTGCACTTGGGGGCATGCAGGCCTGTCCAATCTCTAGCCCGCAAGCCGGATACTGCCCCAGAGGCATTTTGATCCAGCTCACCATATTGTTAGCTGTTGGAGACTTCATGGACAATGCTGCAAGCCTGATTAGTCAATGGCAGGCACCAATGTCATCGATTTTCTGCTCTCCAGCGCAATTTGCGCCGATCCCGGCGATTCTCTCACCCGGCTCCGGGGTGAGAGAATCCCGCCCGGAGAACTGCAGAACTGTTAACCTGACATCAGTAATAAGTAAAATGCTAGAATCTGCGATATAGGATGTAATAACAGGACACTTAGGGCCGAATTTTATGGCCCCTCCCAAGGGTAGCCTCTTCCACTCCCGCTGAAGTTAAAAGAGTTTTACGCATTTTACAGCCCCACCCCCACCACTGCGGGGCCATAGATGTTTGCTCTTAAAAGACAATGGCAGGATTGGGCAGATAAATTATTGCATTGGGCAGATAAATAAATCATTGGATTTATGAATTTAACAAACCTATTGGAGTTTATTAAGGATGTAATGAGCAGAATAGATAAGGGGGAACTGGTGGATGTGGTATAACTTTGAGGAAGCTTTTCATAAGGTCCTACACAAGAGGTCAGTAAGCAAAATTACAGAGTATGGGATGGGGAGAAATATACTGGCATGGATTATATGCTGATTAATAGACTGAAAACAGAGTAGGAATAAACACATGGGGCGGGACTCTCTGAAAATGGGGCTATGTCCTCACGCAGGCGGGAAAACCACCGCCAACGACTCCGGCATCAACCGCCCCCCCCTCCCCCCAAGGTGAGGGATTCTCACCTTTCTAGGGGGCTTGGTTGCCGCCGGAGTTGTCCCCGCTGCTCCAGCCAAAGGGCCGGCGTTATATCGCGCATGTGCGAATCGGCCGGCGTATTTCCGCGCATGCGTAGACCGGCCGGCATATTTCCGTGCATGCGCGGGGGTTCTCTTTTCCACGCCAGCCCCCGGGCAATATGGCGGAACCCTACAGGGGCCCGGCGCGGAGGAAAGAAGGCCCCTATGGAAACAGCCCACCCGCAGGAGTGCTAGGCCCCGATCGCAGGCTAGGCCACAATGGGGGCCCCCCCAGGGTCGGATCCCCCCGTGCCCCCCCCAGGACCACCCGCCGCATGCTCACCTGCCAGGTCCCACCGTGCATGTGTTGAGTAATTCACACCGGTGGGACTGGCCAAAACTGGACTGCTACTCGGCCCATCGGGGCCCAGAGAATCGCCGGGGGTGGGGCCCACGGTCAACAGCCCCCAACCGGCATGGCGGGAATCCCGCCGCAACCCAAAAAACGGTGCCAGGGAATAGGGCAGCCGCCGTCGGGGCGGGATTCGCGCCTCCCCCCGGGGATTCTCCGACCCGGTGGGGGGGGGTAGGAGAATCCTGGC
The DNA here is from genome assembly GCF_047496885.1 of Scyliorhinus torazame. Taxonomy (NCBI): domain Eukaryota; kingdom Metazoa; phylum Chordata; class Chondrichthyes; order Carcharhiniformes; family Scyliorhinidae; genus Scyliorhinus; species Scyliorhinus torazame. Next base: position 71,660,817 of record NC_092712.1, on the reverse strand, counting down.
CATGATTTTCAAGTTGGCAGGCTGTGACTGCTGGGGTATCACAAGGATCAGTGCTCGGGCCCCAGCTATTCTTCATCTAATCGATTAATTGGTTGTGGCAATTAAATGTAATCCTTCTAAATTTGCAGGTGGAAGTGTGAGTTGTGAGGGGGATGCAAAGGTGCTTCAAGGTGATCTGAAGAGGCCAAGTTGATGGGCAAACATTTGGCAGATGGAATACAATGTAGAGAAATTTAAGGTTATCCACTTTGGCATGAAACACAGAAATAGAGAGTATTTCTTCAATGGTGTGACGTTGGGAAGTGCTGAACTTCAAAGGGACTTGGGTGTCCTTGTTCATGAAAGCTAACATGCAGGTACAGTAAACAATTGGGAACACGAATGGTATGTTGGCCTTTATTGCAAGAAGATTTGAGTATAAAAGTGAAGATGTTTTACTGCAATTATATAAAGCCTTGGTGAGACTGCACCTGCAGTATTGTGTGCAGATTCTGACTCCTTACATTAGGAAAGATATACCTGCCATAGAGGGATTGCAACAAATATTCACTAAATAAACTTCTGGGATGGAGGGATTGTCCTATGAGGAAAGATTAAATACACAGCATTTATTGTCAGGAGATTAGAAGAATGAGAAGTGATTTCATTCAAACAAAATTCTTACAGAGCTCGAGAGCGTAGATAAAGGAAGATGTTTTGTCTGGGTGGGGTGTCTCGATCCACGGAACACAGTCTCAGAATAAGGGGTCGGCCATTTAGGATCGAGATGAGGAAGAATTTCTCCACTCAGAGGGAGATGTACCTTTGGAATTCTCTGCCCCAGAGGATTGTGGACTTTGAGGATGTTCAAGACTGAGATCGGCAGATTGGTAGATTTCTGCATACTAAAAACATCAAGGGATGTGGGGATATTGCAGGAAAGTTGTGTTGAAGTGGAGGATTAGCCACACCCTCATTGAATGGCAGAATGGGCTCAAAGGTGAATGTCGAGGTGGAGATGGTTGACAGTTTCAAATTCCTAGGTGTGAATATTACCAACAATGTGTCCTGGTACACCCATGTCGATGTTACAATTAAGAACCGATGTCCTGGGTGGGGTGTTTGCTCGTGCTGTTGGGGAGGGTTTAAACTAATGTGGCAGGGGGATGGGAACTGATGCAGGAAGTTGGAGGGAAGTAAAACGGGGTCAGAAACAAAAAGCAGTGAGGGAGAAAGTGTAAGGCAGAGAAGCCATAGTCAAAAATCAAAAAGAGCCACAGTACAGGATACAGTGACTGAGCAGAGTGTGAAAAGGGAGGTGGCCAATGCAGGATTGAGGGTGTTTTACCTAAATGCGTGCAGTATACGGAACAAGGTAAATGAGCTTGTTGTGCACATTAAAATTGGCCGGTACGATGTTGTGGGCATCACAGCGACGTGGCTCTAAGTGGATCAGGGCTGGGATCTAAATATCCAAGGATCTATGTCCTATCGAAAGGTCAGGCAGATGGGCAAAGGGGGCGGGGCTGCATTGTTAGTAAGGAATGAAGTTAAATCGATAGCAAGGAGCGATATCGGATCAAAGACATAGAATCTCTGTGGGTAGAGTTGAGGAATCGCAAAGGTAAAAAGACCCTGATGGGAATTATGTACAGGCCCCCTAGCAGTAGTCAGGATGTGGGGCAGAAAATAAATCAGGAGATAGAAAGGCATGTGAAAAAGGCAACATTACAATAATCATGGAGGACTTCAACATGCAGGTGGACTGGGAAAATCAGGTTGGTAGTGGATCCCAAGGAAAGGAATTTGTAGAATGTCTAAGAGATGGTTTTTTCGAGCAGCTTGTGACAGAGCCCACTAGGGAACAGGTAATTTCTGGATTTGGTGATTTATAATGAGGCCTAATTAATTAGGGAACTTAAGGTGAAGGAACCCTTGGGGAGCAGTGACCACAATATGACAGAATTTACCCTGCAGTTTGAGAGGGAGAAGCTGCAATCAGATGTAATGGTATTACAATTAGATAAGGGTAACTACAAAGACATGAGGGAGGAGATGGCCAGAGTTACTTGGGAAAGGAGCCTAGCAGGGAAGACCGTGGAACAGCAATGGCACGGGTTTTTTTTTTTTAGGGAGGCACAACAGAAATTCATCCCAAGGAGGAGAAAACATGCCAAGGGGAGAACAAAGCTGACAAGGGAAGTTAAGGACAACATAAAGGCTAAAGAAAAAGTATACTAAGTAGTGGGGATTAGTGGGAAGCTTTAGGTTTGGGAAGCCTTCAAAAGCGAGCAGAGGACAACTTAAAATGCAATAAGGGGGGAGAAGATGAAGTATGAATGCAAGCTAGCTAGTAATATAAAGGAAGGTAGGAAGAGTTTTCATCCAATATATAAAAGGTAAGAGAGAGGCAAAAATAGATATTGGACAACTGGAAAATGTGGCTGGAGAAGTAAAAATAGGAAACAAAGAAATGGCAGATGAACTGAATAGTTACTTTGCATCAGTCTTCAGGGTGGAAGACACCAGTGGGATGCCAGAGCTCCAGGAGAACCAGAGGGCAGAGGTGAGTGCAGTGACCATTACTAAGGAGAAGGTTCTGGGGAAACTGAAAGGTCTGAAGGTGGATAAGTCACCTGGACCGGATAGACTACACCCCAGGGTGCGAAAAGAGATAGCTGAAGAAATTGTGGAGGCATTGGTGATGATCATTCAGGAATCACTGGAGGCAGGAAGGGTCCCAGAAAACTGGAAGGTGGTGAATGTAACACCACTGTTTAAGAAGGGAGGGAGGCAGCACGGTAGCATAGGTGGACAGCACGGTAGCATAGTGGTTAGCACAATTGCTTTACAGCTCCAGGGTCCCAAGTTCGATTCCTGGCTTGGATCACTGTCTGTGTGGAGTCTGCACGTTCTCCCTGTGTGTGCGTGGGTTTTCTCCGGGTGCTCCGGTTTCCTCTCACAGTCCAAAGATGTGCAGGTTATGTGGATTGGCCATGCAAAATTGCCCTTAGTCTCCAAAATTGCCCTTAGTGTTGGGTGGGGTTACTGGGTTATGGAGATAGGGTGGAGGTGTGGGCTTGGGTAGGGTGCTCTTTCCAAGAGCCGGTGCAGACTCGATGGGCTGAATGGCCTCCTTCTGCACTGTAAATTCTATGAGGCAGAAGACGGGAAATTATAGGCCGGTTAGCCTGACTTGGATCATTGGTAAGATTTTAGAGTCTGTTATTAAAGATGAGATCGCGAAGTACTTGGAAGTGCATGGGAAAATAGGACTGAGTCAGCACGGCTTTGTCAAAGGGAGGTCGTGCCTGACAAATCTGTTAGAGTTCTTTGAGGACGTAACAAGGAAGTTAGACAAAGGAGAACCAGTGGACGTGATTTATTTAGATTTCCAGAAGGCCTTTGACAAGGTGCCGCAGAGGAGACTGTCAACTAAGTTAAAAGCCTATGGTGTTAAGGGTAAGATCCTGGCATGGATAGAGGTTTGGCTGACTGGCATAAGGCAGAGAGTGGGGATAAAGGGGTCTTTTTCAGGATGGCAGCCGGTGACTAGTGGTGCACCTCAGAGGTTTGCTAAGTTTGCAGATGGTCCAAAGATCTATAGAGGGACAGGTAGTATTGAGGAAGTAAGAGGGCTGCAGAAGGATTTGGACAAGCTAGGAGAGTGGGCAATGAAGCGACAAATGCAATACAATGTGGAAAAGTGTGAGGTTATGCACTTTGGAAGGAGGAATTTAGGCATAGACTATTTTCTAAATGGGGAAATACTTAGGAAATCAGAAGCACAAAGGGACTTGGGAGTCCTTATTCACGATTCTCTTAAGGTTAATGTGCAGGTTCAGTCGGCAGTTAAGAAGGCAAATGCAATGTTAGCATTCATGTCAAGAGGGCTAGAATACAAGACCAAGGATGTACTTTTGAGGCTGTATAAGGCTCATGTCAGACCCCATTTGGAATATTGTGAGCGGTTTTGGGCCCCATATCTAAGGAATCATGTGCTGGCCTTGGAAAGGGTCCAGAGGAGGTTCACAAGAATGATCCCTGGAATGAAGAATTTGTCATATGAGGAACGGTTGAGGACTCTGGGTCTGTACTCGTTGGAGTTTAGAAGGATGAGGGGGTATCTTATTGAAACTTATAGGACACTGCGAGGCCTGGATAGAGTGAATGTGGAGAGGATGTTTCCACTTGTAAGATAAACTAGAACCAGGGGACACCATCTCAGACTAAAGGCATGATCCTTTAAAACAGTCATGATGTGGAGATGCCGGCGTTGGACTGGGGTGAGCACAGTAAGAACCTTTACAGAGATGTGGAGGAATTTCTTCAGCCAGAGGGTGGTGAATCTGTGGAATTTTTTACCTCAGAAGGCTGTGGAGGCCAAATCATTGAGTGTCTTTAGGACAGGGTTAGATAGGTTCTTGATTAATAAGGGGATCAGGGGTTATGGGGAGAAGGCAGGAGAATGGGATGAGAAAATATCAGCCATGATTGAATGGCGGAGCAGACTCGATGGGCCGAGTGGCCTAATTCTGCTCCTATGTCTTATGGTCTTATGGTGTAAGAAAGCGCAACAATGCCTTCTCTTCCTCAGGAAATTAAGAAAAGTCACATGTCCACAATGACTCTTACCAATTTGTATAGATGCACCATAGAAAGCATTCTATCTGGTTGCATCACAACCTGATATGGCAACTGTTCTGCCCAAGATCATAAGAAATTACGTGGGTTGTGAACAAAGTTCCGTCCATCACGCGAACCCGTCTTCCTTCCATTATCTCTGTCTATATTTCTCGCTGCCTTGGGAAAGCGGGAAACATAATAAAGACCCCTCCCATCCTGATTATTCTCTCTTCCAACTTCTTCCATCAGGCAGAAGATACAAAAGCTTGAGAACTCATTCTAGAAGATTCCAAAACAGCTTTTTTCCTGCTGCTATTGGACTGTTGAATGGCCCATCTATACATTAAATTGATCTTTCAATGTATTTTTCCTTTTTTACAGTTGTAATTATCTTTTTTACAGTTGTATGTTGTACCTGTATATATATGTATGGAGTGACCTGTCAGGTCTGTACGCAGAATAATGCTTTTCACTATACCTTGGTACATGTGACATATTTGATCAATAAACAACATTAAAAATAAACAAGGGCTGAATGGTCTACCTCTGCTCCTATTTAGGTTCTTATGTTCTTTGGGGAAGATCAGCTGAAACCTTGTGGAATAGTTTACGCCATTGATCTACGGGTCCCATCTTATCTCCTGCTGGAGAACCCTCGTACAAATATCAGGGTTAAGTATCTCATAGAATCACAGAATCATTACAGTGCAGAAGGAGGCCATTCAGCACATCGAGTCTGCACTGGCCCTCTGAACGAACACCCTACCTAGGGTCAGGCCCCCACCCTATCCCCATAGCGCAGTAACCCCACCTAACCTTTTGGACACGAAGAGGCAATTTAGCATAGCCAATCCACCTAACTGTCACAATGTGTGGATATTGTAAAGTACATAAAGGGTTAATGTAATGTTACTACTCTAGTCACTAGATGGTGCTATAGAGCAACCATATAAATATCACATGCCTTCTTTGACTTCTGGGAGACAGACGGAGATAGAGGAGATAGATGGAGAGAGTGGAAGAGAGCAACACAGAGTAGTTGTGAGATGATTGAACTAATCGTATAGTTAATAGTGTAGTGGAATCTTTACTTAAAATTTTTTTTTTAAGAGCACCCAATTCATTTTTTCCAATTAATGGGCAATTTAGCGTAGCCAATCCACCTAGCCTGCACATCCTTAGGTTGTGGGGGTGAAACCCACGCAAACACGGGGAGAAAGTGCAAAGTCCACACGGACAGTGACCCAGAGCCGGGATCAAACCTGCGACCTGGGCGCCGTGAGGCAGCAATGCTAACCACTGCTCCACCGTACTGCCCCTGTGTAATCTTTACTTAACTAATTCCTTGGGAAGATGTTCGAACCTAATTCAGTCTAGTGTAATAAATTAGCTTTGTTTATTAAACACAACTTGCTGTTCTTTGTTCGCATTACAACCTTCACCATCCTGAAAGAACTAAAAACAAAGGACACAACACTAACCTGCACATCTTTGGACTGTGGGAGGAAACTGGAGCATCCGGAGGAAACACAGACATAGGGAGAAACTGCAAACTCCACACAGACAGTCATCGGAGGCCGGAATTGAACCTGGTCCCTGGCGCTGTGAGGCAGCAGTGCTAACCACTGTGCCACCATGCCGCCCTCGTGGATAGCTAATAACTTAGGAGCTCATTGCATGTGTATACGTGGTCTCCCTTTGCTGGTCCGATGGAAGGTCCCCCGCTTCCTTTCTTTTACATTACCTCTGTGATTGAACTGTTTAGCACTGTGTCTTGGATGAGCCCTTCTAAAAATATCTCATTTTCTCTCATGGTGCTGAATGTGGCTCATTGCTACTCAAGTGAAGAGATCATGTCCAGAAACTGCATTTGCAGACACTTCACAGAACTGGGGCGGCACAGAAGGAGACTAACTTGGTGCAAACATGCTGGCCCTGGACATATCAATGATCCCTGATGGTCTAACATCGCACATTTTGCAAGCATCGCCACGGTTCCTTGCACTGTGTCCCTTAAGGGCCAACTTAAAAAATGACAATATTATATCAAGCTCAATTTCCAGTCGTAAGGATCAAACTTCTCTTTCTCACTTCAGAACAATATTACTTTTGGGGAAAGAAGATAAGATAAAACATTGTCCAATGACATTTAAAGGTTGAACTTTCTTGAAGGCTGACTTTCAGTTGAGACTAAATTGCAGACTCTGCTGTGACTAATACTTCACTGGCCTCTCACAGGGTCTTTGGAATAATTGTGCAACAACAGGCGTGGCAGATGGCGCATGGTTAGCACTGCCGAGGAGCTGGGTTCGATCCCAGCCCCGGGTCACTGCCCGTGTGGAGTTTGTACATTCTCCCGTGTTTGTTCTGGTCTCACCCCCACAACCTAAAGATATGCAAGGTAGGTGGATTGGCCTTGCTAAATTCCCCCTTAATCGGAAAAAATAGAATTGGATACCCTAAATGTATAAAAAAAATTGTGCAACAACAAGATTTTCTTCCATTTCTCTGCAGAACGTCGCAATGATACAACACACAGCAAATAATTTGTTTAACATAGTGAACCATGAAGCAGCATTGGAAACATCATTTGCGTCGCTAAAAATTGAACATTCTATATTGCATAAGCTAAAAAAACAAATCCTAGCTATTAAATGCAGCCTGCAGCACGAGTAAAATCTACTTCCAATTTGATTCATACTGTTGCCTGTGAATAGAATGGGGAGAGAGTACAGATGAAGATCTAACTGCAGTGAATCGAATCATCCTTCAAAACAGGTCAAATGATGTTTTTATTCACTACCGAATACAGTTGCCAATGTGTTGTAAACATATTGTACAATGTGTGGTAGCAATTAACTGCTTAAAATACCGCTACCCCTGAGATCGCAATTTTCTGCTCAATAATAACCGAGCGAGGAAACTACTTACACGCCAGTTATAAGTTCCGAGATTAATTATTTTCCTCATACCAAATAGTTAAGATTTTCCACTGGCCTTGTCAAAGATAGCATCTGTTCCTGTAGATTACACCAATTACGTTTGCTGCAAAGACTCGTTGAGAAGTTTCTAATTTATTAAAGGGGCAATGTATTCATCTGCTTTGTCATAGAATCTGAATTGTTATACTGGTGGTAGACTCTGCTATGTTTTTTCCTGCAGACCATTTCTTCTGAAGATACATGCTGGGGAATACATTCCAGATTCCTTACTACTGGAAATTGAGCTTGCTATATTCTTGTCATTTTTTAAGTTGGCCCTTAAGGGACACAGTGCAAGGAACCGTGGTGATGCTTGCAAAATGTGCGATGTTAGACCATCAGGGATCATTGATATGTCCAGGAGTAACTCACTACTTTTCATTGTACGTGCCACTGTGCTATTCGATTTTAGTTACCATCACAGCAAAGCAGAATGATGTCTTCATAAAAGTCAGGTGCGAACAGCAAAAGGTCTGTTTTAATACACCAGATTACCCTTTGGCATCTCCCCAGTCTGTGTGATATTCCAACGCACTATGGAGAATCTGCTCCAGGGCATCCCGAAGGCTGTGGTCTATCTGGATGATGTTCTAGTAACAGGCTCATCCGATGAAGAGCACCTAGCAAGACTAGAAGAGGTGCTGAGAAGATTTAGGGATGCTGGAATCCAACTGAAGGGTGAGAAGCGCACTTTCCAAGCCGGTGAGGTCACTTACTTCGGGTTTAAAGTGGCCTCAAAAGGCCTGCATCTGCACAAGGACAACGTGTATTGTTCACAATTTACATAGATGATTTGTGGTTGGGGACCAAGGGCAATGTGTCCTGTCATGATATCCACATCAGCATATCATGGTGCAATCACACACACACTGATGGACAGGTAGTTGGACCAACCAGCACACACATAACATCGCAGACAATCACCAGTGAGAGCACACGCACTATAAAACAGGGAACACCACAGTTCCCACTCATTCTACCAGGAGATAGCTCAGAGCACAGAGCTCACAGCGTGCCACTCAGCCATGAACCATGTGCTGAGTGCCTCACTGGGATAGTGATAGGGCTGGGTCCACAGGTTAGCTGGTGAAGCACGTACCCAAGCCAGCAGTTAGTAGTTGTCGTTGTTAAGACAATAAAACAGAGTTGTACCATCTACAGCCGTGTTGGATCATTTGTGCATCGGAAAACCCAACACGACATCCAAGTTTGCAGACGACACTAAGGTGAGTGGTAAAGCAAAACGTGCAGAGGATACTGGAAGTCTGCAGAGGGATTTGGATAGGCTAAGTGAATGGGCTAGGGTCTGGCAGATGGAATACAATGTTGACAAATGTGAGGTTATCCATTTTGGTAGGAATAACAGCAAAAGGGATTATTATTTAAATGATAAAATATTAAAACATGCTGCTGTACAGAGGGACCTGGGTGTGCTAGTGCATGAGTGGCAAAAAGTTGGTTTACAGGTGCAACAGGTGATGAAGAAGGCAAATGGAAATTTGTCCTTCATTGCTAGAGGGATGGAGTTTAAGACTAGGGGGGTTATGCTGCAATTGTATAAGGTGTTAGTGAGGCCACACCTGGAGTATTGTGTTTAGTTTTGGTCTCCTTACTTGAGAAAGGACGTACTGGCACTGGAGGGTGTGCAGAGGAGATTCACCAGGTTTATCCCAGAGCTGAAGGGGTTCGATTATGAGGAGAGGTTGAGTAGACTGGTACTGTACTTGTTGGAATTTAGAAGGATGAGGGGGGATCTTATAGAAACATATAAAATTATGAAGGGAATGGATAGGATAGATGCGGGCAGGTTGTTTCCACTGGCGGGTGAAAGCAGAACTAGAGGGCAAAGCCTCAAAATAAGGGGAAGTAGATTTAGGACTGAGTTTAGGAGGAACTTCTTCACCCAAAGGGTTGTGAATCTATGGAATTCCTTGCCCAGTGAAGCAGTAGAGGCTCCTTCATTAAATGTTTTTAAGATAAAGATAGATAGTTTTTTGAAGATTAAGGGTTATGGTGTTCGGGCCGGAAAGTGGAGCTGAGTCCACAAAAGATCAGCCATGATCTTATTGAATGGCGGAGCAGACTGGAGGGGCCAGATGGCCTACTCCTGCTCCTAGTGCTTATGTTCTTATGTTCTTATGTGAGAGCCAGAAGAGAAGTCCTGGCACCTCAAAACGTGGCAGAATTAAAGTCTGTCCTGGGGATAATAAAGTATTATGGTTGGTCTATCCCCAACCTAACAATGCCACTACACTTGCTCTTGAGACAACACCGGCGCTGGAACTGGTAGGAACGACAGGAGCAGGCGGTTTATAATATAAAGCAGGATTTATAGTCATTGGGCTGAATTCTCCGCCGTTGGGATGCTCCGTTTTGCCGGCGGCCTGGGGGTTTCCCGACGGCGTGGGGCTGCACTGTTGCTTCACAGTGCCAGGGCCCCCGGCTCGATTCCCGGCTTGGGTCACTCTCTGTGCAGAGTCTGCATGTTGTCCCCATGTCGGCGTGGTTTTTCTCTGGGTGCTCTGGTTTCCTCCCACAAGTCCCGAAAGACGTGCTGTTAGGTAATTTGGACATTTTGAATTCTCCCTCTATGTACCCGAACAGGCGCCAGAATGTGGCAACCAGGTGTTTTTCACAGTAACTTCATTGCAGTGTTAATGTAAACCTACTTGTGACAATATAGATTATTTTTTTAAAAAGTGGCAAGTACATTTATGCCACACAAGTGCCAGGCAATGCCCATCTCCAATAAGAGAGAATCAAACCATCGCTCCTTGACATTCAATGGCATTACCGTCACTGAATCCTCTACTATCAACATCCTGGGGGTTACCATTGACCAGAAATGGAACGGGGCTAGCTTTATAAATACTGTGGCTGCAAGAGCAGGTCAGAGGCTAGGAATCCTGTGGCAAGTACCTCACCTCCTGACTCTCTAAAGCCTGTCCACCATCTACAAGGCACAAGTCAGGAGTGTGGTGGAATACTTCCCACTTACCTGGATGAGGGCAGCTCCAACAACAATCAAGAAACTCAACGCCATCCAGGACAAAGCTGCCCGCTTGCTTGTTCCCCCTTCCACAAACATAAGCTGAATCCACCACTGAAGCACAATAGCAGCAGGGTGTACGATCTACAAGATGCACTGCAGGAACTCACCAAGGTTCCTTCGGCAGCACCTTCCGAATCCATGACCATTACCATCTAGAAGGGCAGCAGATACCTGGGAACATCACTGCCTGGAAATTCCCCTCCAAGTTACTCACTGTCTTGACTTGGAAATATATCACCATTCCTTGACTGTCGCTGGGTCAAAATCATGGAACCCCCTCCCTAAAGCACAGTGGGTGTAGCTACACCTTATGGACTACAACAGTTCAAGGAGACAGCTCACCATCACCTCTTCAAGGGCAATTAGGGAAGGACAAGAAATATTGCCTAGTCAGCCAAGCCCACCTCCTGTAAAAATTGATTGAAAAAAACTGCTTGTTAAATCTTCCTTTCCTGATTTTCTAGTCTTCTCCTGAATACTATGAGGAGGCGAAGTGTAGTGTGTATTGTCACTGGGCTAGTAATCCAGAGGCCTAGGGTACACCACGGCAGCTGGTGGAATTTAACTTCAATAAAAAATCTGGAATTAAACGCCTCATGGCGACCCTGAAACCATTGTTGATTGTTGTAAAAACCCATCTGACTCACTAATGTCCCGTTACGGGATGGAAATTGCCATCCTAACCTGGTCTGGCCTACATGTGACTCGAGGCCCACACAGGAATGTGGTTGATTCTGAAATGCCCTTTCAAAGGCAATTAGGGATGGGCAATAAATGCTGGCCTCGTCAACGATACCCACAGCCCCTGAAAGAATAAAGGAAAACGTAAAGTGCTGACTCATGCTGGAGTTCAGTTATAACTTGTCCAAGTTGCTCACTTCAAAGGTGAGCACCGACAGCAAGTTTCGTTTTCAGCCATCGGGTGAGTCCCTTCTGAGCCTGAGTCCTCCCTTGCAGAGCGTACATGACCTTTCCAGCAGGAATGATTAGGTAGTGCATGATCAGGGTTATAACTCTGGCTGATCTTTCCTCTCTGTAACCTAAGGTTCGGAGGTCAGTTTAACTTCTCTAATCGCCATCCTGCCCAGTTAACTCAACACCACCGAGGGATGGATGCTGGGACATTCTTGGGTAGGGTGGTTCAGTCTTAAATCAGGCATTACACCGACTAACTCAGTGTTTTTTATTTGCCCATTTTTGCCAACCAGGCATCTTTCGGGACCCATGCCGGCTGACCTTCATGACCCACACCGGCCGCCCTTTGCTGCCCACGCCCGCCACCTTCACAACCCGTCATTTTCACTTACCTTTTTATGAAAGGTGAGCCTGCCTGGTCCTCACGATCTCCCTTGCTTTGTTATTCAATGTTACATTTCGGATAATGACTTCAGCTGATGATTTAATATCTCACTGCAGTCATTGAACAAAATAAAGAGGTTTGTCCTCAAACTCACCATTCGTCTTCAAATGTCAATGAAATTTTGAGGGTTTTAAATTTTCATTTGCCAGTGCCTCCCTGCATATAACACACATGAACTTTGAATCCTGATATGCAGTGGCACAATTAATAACCCACACCACAGGTAATCACCTGCTGCTTTGTTCCTTTTTCCAGCTTCTTCTTGTTGAGTTGTTCACCAGAGGTTCTGGAGTTCACACCAGCACTGGTGGCAGCTGCAAGATGGAGGAATCTCTCTCGTGCGGCCACAACACGTGGCTTCAGCATGTGGGCACCCGACACGTTCTCTGCCGCCGCTCCAGGCAGGAAGGCTCCAGCAATTTAAAAAAACCTCTGGGTCAGTGCGCTGATGTCAGGCAGAGACGTTCTGCCCTGCCGGGCTCCGGGCCTGCGCATTGCTGAGGGGGCACGCATGCGCAGAACAGCCGGCGTCCTGAAAGCCGGTTGCAGCTGGCATTTTAAAAAGCCGGTCGTACGGTTGGGCATTTCTTCCTGCGATCGGGAGCGCGACACATGGCACCGTGACCGGGATAGCCGCAACGCATGACCCCCGTACCCTCCTGACACCCGGCCGTGACCCACCCGCGGGTCGCAACCCTGGGTTTGAAAATGACTGGACTAACTGACCCTGCAAAGAAAGGGCAGCACGGCAGCACAGTGGTTAGCACAGTTACTTCACAGCTCCAGGGTCCCAGGTTTGATTCCTGGCTTGGGTCGCTGTCTGTGTGTCCTCTCCACATTCTCCCTGTGTCTGCGTGGGTTTCCTCCGGGTGCTCCGGTTTCCTCCCACAGTTCAAAGATGTGCAGGTTAGGTGGATTGGCCATGCTAAATTCTCCTTAGTGCCCAAAAAGGTTAGGTGGGGTTACTGTGTTACGAGGATAGGGTGGAGGATGCTCTGTCCAAGGGCTGGTGCAGGCTAGATTGGCGAAATGGCCTCTTTCTGCACTGTAAATTCTACGATTTTTTATTCTATGCAAACAATACATTCACCAGGGCATTGAAATGAGAATACAGTATCTTTTTACTGTTGATGTCATTTATTCCAGCATGTCGACACAAGAAAATGATAGCAGAGGCCGCAGCTATAATAGCTGATAATATTTCAAATGCCAAATTGAATAAGCAGTCCGCAGGGACTGCACACTGTGAGAAAAATGAAGATTTATGAAATGGATACATTTCCAGCTGACAGGGATTGTCAATCCTCTCAATATTTCCGTGAAGGGGCTCGGGATAGGTTCGGTGAAGAAAGCTCATTTTTCATCTCACAATATCAACAATGCCATCTTCTGATTACATTTTATTCTAAGGTCTCAGAAAAGCAAGCACATGTGGCTTCAATTTGACATTTCTTCCGATGGGTGCCAAGGGTATGCAGCACTCCTTGGTGTTCCACTGTTACTGAAAGGCTTAATTGATCCTGTTTGGTGTTAACAGGCTTAATGAATTGTATCGTTCAAGAAAAATTATAAAGATTTCCATTTTTCTGGCATCTTCCTGAATACCCAAGGTGCCTTACAGACAATGAAATGCTTTTGAAGTGGGGGTAGATCGGCTCTAACTCTGTTGACTAGATGGCTCAAATATGATGCATAACAGTGTGAGTTCAATCCCCGTACTGTCTGTGGTGGTTCCCTCTGAAATGGAGAGAGATGCATGGAGAGAATATTGTGTTTATTAAACGGTAAACAGTAACAAAGATTTGATAATCAAATTTGTAACATTCCACATATCACACTAACCATTGAACAATAATGAAACGTCACCGTTCCACATGGGTATCAATACAAAGCTACATCAGCTAATTTTTTAAAACACGCACACGGTATCACCCACCAGCTTGAGAATGTGTTCGAAGACTATAAGACCAGAAGACATAGGAGCAGAATTAGGCCACTTGGCCCACCGAGTCTGCTCCGCCATTCAATCATGGCTAATATTTTTCTTATCCCCATTCTCATGTTCAGAACTTTGTATGGAAACAATCTGTCCATCAATGTGTTACTTGTTCCACATATCAATGCTGTTCTCCATTCAGGAGTCGCAGCTGTGCAGGCCCTCCCATATGGCCAAATCTAACTGGACTCAAAATCCTGACATCCACATATTCCACTGGCATCAATGTGCAGTCGAACATTGAGTTTTCAGGGAGCTTGCTGCTTGGCTAAACGAGAGTGCTTTTGGAGTTGGGTATAAAACAGGGAGTTCTAGTGGTAAGTTGTAAGGAGTAAGTGGTAATTAAACTTAATTTCAGGGCTAACCTCAAGCTGAACTAGTTCTTTAATCTAGTAACTTTACTCTAGTAATGGGCAGTACGGTAGCACAGTGGTTAGCACTGTTACTTCACAGCGCCAGGGTCCCAGGTTCAATTCCTGGCTTGGGTCAGTGTCTGTGCGGAGTCTGCACGTTCTCCCAATGTCTGTGTGGGTTCCCTCCGGGTGCTCTGGTTTCCTCCCACAAGTCCCGAAAAATGTGCTGTTAGGTAATTTGGATATTCTGAATTCTCCCTCTGGGGTGCCGGAATGTGGCGACTCGGGGCTTTTCAAAGTAACTTCATTGCAGTGTTAATGTAAGCCTACTTGTGACAATAAAGATTATTATTATAACTAAAAGCTGCTCTTTTGATTATTGGAGTTTTGTTGCATTCCTCAGACAGGAGTCAGCTGAGTCACTCTCAGCTGCAGCTGGTTAACTGTGCAACTGGTTTAATACAGTTTCCAAAGCATTGTTTTTGCGGCCTATAAAAGGGGAGCCACTCAGCGCTGCTTGGCTAAGCCAGAGTGCTTTCGGAGTTGGGTGAAAATAAAAAACAACAACGAGATAGGTGAAAGAGGGAGATAGGTGAAAGAGGGAGATAGGTGAAAGAGGGAGATAGGTGATACAGGGAGATCAGTGAAACAGGGAGATAGGTGAAACAGGGAGATCAGTGAAACAGGGAGATAAGTGAGGTAAACCACTGTTAGTGTATTATATGTATTGTGGTAAACTGTTACTGTACTACATATATTGTGGTAAACCACTGCCTGATGGCTCCGCCTCCCCTCGGGCTCAGTATAAAGGTGGCTGACCTCCAGCCCTGCCCCAGTTCGGGATCAGTGGCCAGGAGGCTTTCTGTTTAGCTTATTAAAGCCACAGTTTAGTTCACCACTCGTCTTGTGTTAATTGATGGCTCATCAATTTAATAAGCTAAACTTTTAAGATGAATTCATCACTTAAGCCTGATCGCATGGAGCTGGACCCACAAGCAGCCGATGCCACTGCGACATTCGAGCACTCGCTAAGCTGCTTCGAAGCTTACGTCGGATCCTTCACCGACGATATCACCGACCTCCAAAAGCTTCAAATACTCAACACACGGGTGAGCCCAAAAGTTTTCCTTCTTAACAGAGGTGCCCCCCGTATATGGAGGCGATAATGCTGCTGAAGGGACAGTACGTAAAGGCAGTAAACGAGGTGCAGCTCTCAAACTCGCTGGAAATGGCTTTCCAGAACATGGAGGCCTACACTTCTGACCACGCGGCACCCTCGTGGACGTCGTGGGCGCCGCCATCCCCCGACTTGAGTGCGGCGCAAGCCTGTGCCGTCCAGCAGCCCGCCAACGCCGGAAGCCCGAAATGCTACTTTTGCGGCCAGGGTAAGCACCCCAGACAACGCTGCCCTGCACAGAACGCAAATTGCAACGGGTGTGGGAAGAAGGGTCACTTCGCCAAAGTCTGCCAGGTCCGATCTGTCCCTAAAGTTCCTGGGCCCAGCAGCGCTGCCTGTTGTCTGTCGGGACCGCCCCCATCTGCCGCGCCACCCTCCGTGTGCGACCCGTGGGCGCCGCCACTTGCATTGCCACCCGCCATGTGCAACCCGTGGGGGCCGCCATCTTTGATTCTACCCGCCACGCATGACCCATTGTGGCCGCCATCTTTTATCAAGTCGGAGGTCCAGCGACTCCTACGAGAGGGGATCATTGAGGCTAGTACCAGCCCCTGGAGAGCCCAAGTGGTGGTCGTCAAGACTGGGGAGAAGCACCGGATGGTCATTGACTACAGTCAGATGATCAACCATTACACGCAGCTCGATGCGTACCCCCTCCACCGCATATCTGACGTGGTCAATCAGATTGCGCAGTATCGAGTCTTCTCCACTGTTGACTTGAAGTCCGCGTACCACTAGCTCCCTATCTGCCCGGAGGACCGGCAATTCACTGCCTTCGAGGCAGATGGCCGCCTCTACCACTTCCTCAGGGTTTCCTTCGGCGTCACCAATGGGGTCTCGGTCTTCCAGCGAGAAATGGACCGAATGGTTGACCAGTACGGGCTGCGGGCCACGTTCCCGTGACAATATTGAATTCTTTACCCATCAGTCTGGCCTCAATAAAACTCGAGATGTATTTGTAGGTATAGTATTATTTATTTTAACCTACTTGCAAGGCTGACTCTCTTCACAGAGACTCAGAACACAGAAACTGTCTCCTGGACCCCTCGGAAAACGAATGAGGTCGGAGACAAAGGGATCTCTGCAAATACATTCAAATGGCATCAAGTTTCACAGACACGATTCCCATAGGTCATCCTATACCCCTCCTGACCTGGCCATACATCCTGATTGGCTCACTTCGTATTCATTCGCATTCGTTAACCCTGGGCCTCTTGTTACCCAGCATCCTTTTCCCCTCCTCCACCAGACACCCCTCCCCCTTCCTTGCCATGCTTTCTGAAATCCTTTGTGCTTTGTCCTTTGTGAACTCACTAAATTAAACTGGCCTACATCTACATTACTGTAACTAATATTTAAACTAACTATTTTATAACACATCGTCATTCCCTCCTTTTATCATTTCATGATAACCTATCTATTCAATCCGTAGCTACGGCCCCTCATCTAAAAAGAATTGTCGCTGCATTTCCAATTCCTGTTGCAGACCCCCTTCAACCGCTGAGCCTTCGTGGATCCTAACAGCCAAGATTTTAGGGACGTTGATCTGTTCCAGTGCACCCCGCATTCTACCCATCATGCATTATGGATGGCCAGGCCCACAAAGATGCAGCCAAGTGCCACTGCTAAATACATGGCCATATTTATCAACCAGTCCTTCCAATCTCCAAATCCCCAGTTACCCCAAGAGCCAGGGTCCTGCATTCCGTCCAGGTGCTCCCGTATGCGATCCATAAATTTAGTGATTTTAGCGGTTAGGTCTTGAACTCCCATGATACACTTGCCCTGCACTATGGCGCATACCCCACCCTCACGGGCCAGAAGATAGTCAAGAGCATACTGGTTCTGCATTGCAAACAACCGCAGCTGAGGCAATTCCTTGGTTATTGCCCCGAGGGCTCCCAAGGTTTCGTTTCCCAGGATGGTAAGACCACAAATAAAATAATTCCTATCGCTGACCGCCAAGTAACCCCCCACACCTCCCAGTGTCAAGACGCTCAGAATTCCCCATCCGGCTGAGTGGCCCCGGTTGGGTGCGAGAACCTGAGGTTTTTTCCAGTTCTCGCAGAATTCGGCTGAGACTGCCCGGCGTGCCAACTGATTGTGCAGTATCCACGCTGAGGGGCAGGGGACTGTGGTAGGGACTAGAGTCCCGATAGCAATTTGGCGGGGAAATGGGGGTGACAAAACATTGGTCGCTGTGCCATTAAAAAAAAAGCAGTATCCTTGCTCCGTGTACAGGCTAGCATCACAATCAGTATATCGGTTGAGTAGGGATCCCCCAGTAGCCCAGTTTATCCAGCTTTGGAACGCCCATTCTAGTCGGGCAGTATGGTCGGCACGGGCTTGGAGGGCCGAAGGGCCTGTTCCTGTGCTGTACATTTCTTTGTTCTTTGTTCATTCGGGCCTCCCAGCAATGCGGAAAGCCCTAGTCCCAACAGTGATGTGAGAGACATTCGCCCAGCCACAAAGGAGCTGGAGGCCGGCGTTCAATGGAACGCAGGTGGTGTTGTAACAGACGCATTGGCCAGACGCCTGAGTGATATGACAACTCCAGTCCGTACAGGTGGGGAACAGACAGGCAGCGAAGAACGTCACCTCTGCATAAATGAAATGTCCGTGTAGTTTGGTTGGGGTTGCAGATGTAGATGATATTTCCCTTTTCCATGTCCATCGCCAATGTCACTCCAAGCGAGGCGAGGCCGAAGATTACACAGGCGGTGCGTAGCCACCCCATCATGCTTCACACCTGTAAAACCTGTAGGGGCAGCACGGTAGCATTGTGGATAGCACAATTGCTCCACAGCTCCAGGGTCCCAGGTTCGATTCCGGCTTGGGACACTGTCTGTGCGGAGTCTGCACATCCTCCCCGTGTGTGCGTGGGTTTTTTCCGGGTGCTCCGGTTTCCTCCCACAGTCCAAAGATGTGCAGGTTAGGTGAATTGGCCATGATAAATTGCCCTTAGTGTCCAAAATTGCCCTTAGTGTTGGGTGGGGTTGGGTGAGGTTACTAGGTTTTGGGGATAGGGTGGAGGTGTTGACCTTGCGTAGGGTGCTCTTTCCAAGAGCCGGTGCAGATTCGATGGGCCGAATGGCCTCCTTCTGCACTGTAAATTCTATGTAAAAAAAAACAGCGCTGGGGAAGGGAGGCAGGTTAGTAACCGACCTTTTTACAGTGGTAGAGGTGGACCCAATTTACAGTGGTGGAGGTGGACCCAAGCACTCCGCCCCTCCACTTTAACTGCAGTGGGGGTGGTAAGGAGAACTTGGAAGGGCCCCTCCCAGCGTGGCTCTGACCCTTTCCGAATCCAATTTTTGACCATGACATAACTACCAGGCTGCACTGAAAGTGAGCTAGGTAATGGGGGCGGTGGCGGGTGAGCCGCGCGGACCTGGCCATGGAGCTCCTTGAGGACCTTAGTGAGGGCGAGAACATAGGTGGTCATTTCTTCAGTCATATGGTGAAACTGAACCAGTCTGGGAACATGCAGGTTCCAGGGAGTTCTAAGGCGCCTGCCATAAAGGATCTCGGCAGGAGAGAGCCGGGCCGGTCCCGCAGGTGTAACCCGCAGCTGGAAGAGGGCAACGGAGAGCAACGTAAGCCATGTCAGCCCCGTGTCTGCTCTTAATTTAGCCAATTTAGTTTTGAGGGTCTGATTGTGTCTCTCAACCAACCCGGCCGCCTGCGGTCTGTACGCATAGTGTAACTGCTGGCGTATGCCCAATTGGGAGCAGAACTCTTTATTAATCTGTCCAATAAAATGAGGCCTGTTATCAGAACTTAACTGAGCTGGTATACCGTACCGAGGAATGAATTCCCGCATCAGAACTTTAACCACAGTAGCAGCTTTATTATCGGTAGACGGATACGCTTCGACCCATCTGCTGAACACATCCACAATGACCAAAACATATTTATAACATTGACACCTTTCTAACTCAATGTAATCGATTTGGAGCATCTCAAAGGGACCATAGGGCAACGGGGTTTGCCCCATACCACAAGGGATACCTTTGCCGGTGTTATATCGCTGACAAATCAAACACCGATTACTGATACTCTGGGCCAGCCCCTGCATTTTAGGGTGCCACCAAGTGTCCAGCAACAAATCACTAGTCCCCCGAGCCCCACAATGAGTTGCAAAGAGTACACATTCGATGGCCCATAAAGCCAGTACATCAGACATACAAATCTGATGTGCTGGCGTGGTCCATAAAGAGGAAACAAAATCATATGTACAACCTAACCGTTTCCACATTTTTTTATCACTCTCAGGAGCATCCTCCTGTAACCATATGACGTCTTGGATGGTTGGCATTGGCTTGTCAGAAGCAGACTTATTTATAGCAGATCGTTTAGTCTGACTTAACATTTTACGCACCATCACTTGCTGAATTTGCGCGGCTGTTCGCGCTGCACAATCTGCTTGTTCATTACCAACGACAACTGGGGTCTTACTGTTTGTACGGGCAACGCATTTGATGACGGAAATCTGCGCGGGCATAAGGAGAGCTTGCAGTAGGTCATTAACTAAACCCCGGTGGGATATTTCCGTGCCGGCCGTGGTAAGGAATCCCCTATACTTCCAGAGCTGTCCGAAGTCATGAACTACCCTGAAGGCGTATCGGGAGTCAGTATAAATATTTACCCGACGATCTACCCCAAGTATACATGCACGGGTAAGGGCAAATAGTTTGGCTTGTTGGGCTGAATAAGGGGTCTGAAAAGCGGCCGCTTCTAGAGTCAGACCATCCTGATCCACGATTGCGTAACTGGACAGTCTCCAGCCAGTGGGGCTTATTAAAGCACTGCCATCAACATACATAATCATGTCAGGTTGTTCGAATGGAATATCGCTCAGATCTTCCCTTATTGTGGTAGTTTCCTGAATCAAGGCTAAACAGTCGTGGCCAGGTGCGTCTTCATGGACAGGGGGACCGCTCAGAAAACAGGCTGGATTGATAGTGGTACAGTATTTAAATGTCAGACGTGGATTGTTTAAAAGGTATATTTCATACCTATTCTGACGAGCTGCGGTAAGATGCTGAGTCTGCAGTTGCCCCAGTAGTGCGATGACCGAGTGGGAGCTATACACCGTAATATCCTGTTGGAGAGTTATATTGGCAGCAGCCTGCAAACTATTGTATATCGCTGCCAAGATCTGGGTGCAAACAGGGTGGCCCAATGCCACTGGATCAAGTTTGGAAGAGGAATATGCTACTTGGTGCATATTCATGTTGCTGGGTGAGTACCGCTGTTGAACATCCTTCCAGAACAGTACAGTATATCTGGAACGGTTGGTCATACAGGGGCCTACCGAGGGCCGGTGCTTGCAACAAGGCCTGCTTCAGGCAACAGAAGGCTTCGAGTGCCTCGGTGGTGAGAGTAAAATTCCCCCCTTCACTAGTGTAAGGCGTCAGCAGCTTTGTATAGACAGCGATGTTTGGTGTCCACTGCCTACAATAATTCACCATACCCAGCCAATGACGGACCTCCTTGGCTGTGGTAGGGGCGGGGAATTGGCATATTGGTTCAATCCTATTGGGTTCAAGACTTCTTTCTGTGGCTGTAAGTAAAACTCCTAAGAACTTGATCTTTGTCTGAGCCACCAGGACCTTTGATTGTGAAACAACATAACCCAACGAGGATAGGTGGTTTAATAACTGGATCACATCATCCCTGTTACTGGGCTCGTCGGGACTCGCTACCAATATGTCATCTACATACTGCACTAGAGTGGAACCATGCTCCAATCTCAAGCCTGGAGTTGGGTCTGCAGACATCTGGAGAAGAGCGTAGGTGAGTTGACGAACTCCTGAGGCAGTCGGATCCAGGAATACTGCTGTCCATTGTAAGTGAAGGCAAACAAATATTGGCCTTCAGATGCGAGTGGAAGGGCAAAGAAAGCGTGCTGAAGGTCAACTATGGCGAAGACCCAGGCTCAAGCTGGAATTTGAGCCAGTATGTGGACAGGATTAGGGATGAGAGCATGTAATGGCTGTGCGATGGCATTGATTGAACGTAAATCCTGTACTAATCGGTACTGATCTGGTTTGGCTGGTTTAGGCACAGCAAGTATGGGGTGTTACATTCTGATTGGCACGGGACCAGAATACCCTGTTGCAACAGCTCTCGGGTTAATTTGTCTATAGACGGGGCAGCTTGGGGCTTCAGGGGTATTGACGAATGGAAGGCAGCGTTACATGGTCCTTAATCGTTACCTTAATGGGTGTAACATTTGCCTGTCCCACTTGTGATGGGTATTCCGCCCAGACCTGTGGGTTGACATATTCCAAAACGTCACGTCCCAGGTGATGCTGAAGTCGAGTGTTAATCGTTTCAGGGACCTCAAAATATTTTATGGAAGTGCCGTCTGGCGTGACTTGAAGTGCGTACTCTGTTGGATCTGAATGATCCACTGCCCTCCTTACCATAGGCCCCAGATCCTTGGCATGGTACTGGTCGTGGACCTGACGTGTAACATGAGGGCCTACAGAAGCTGACTGTGGCCATAAATGTGGTGGTATTGTAAGAAAATCGGCTGTACCTTCTTTTCCCGTGACTGTGGCTGTAATCTTGACTGGCCATTCGGTCCCAATTAACGGCCGGTATTTGTCCTCCAACTTCTTGTTTTGTCCGGTTCTGTCATAGGCCAGGGTAACGTGATGCAGTGAATGTTCAATGTCTAACGTCCACCACTGGGGTGTGATAGAAATATAGCACTGTTGTCTCATCCTCCATGATTGAACCGTTACCCCTTCATCTCCGCACTCTAGCTGTAGCTGGAAGATACACAGTAAATCTCGGGCCAACAAGTTACAGTCCAATCCAGTAGTCACTACAAACTGATGATCCGCAGACTTATTCTTGTAAGTGACTGTCACAGGTTCAGAAATAGGATACTCACACACCTGTCCTTGGAACCCCGACAAATGCTGGGTGTGGTCGGATAGTGGTAGTCGAGGTTCTGATTGCACCGAAGACATGGCTGCTCCAGTGTCGATTACAAATGGGCAGTGTTGATCTCCTATCTGCAGAGAAATAATAGGTTCCCTGTCTGATTGGAGAGTCCTTATGACTAAATTAGCTAGTCAATCTTGTGTTGAGAAAGGGTTTGCCTGGGAGAAGTCAGTGTACCTCGTCTGTCCTCCCCTTGGTGGGTACCCCCTCCTTTGGGTCGGGTAGTCTCCTTCTGCTGCCCGTCTTTTAAAGGGGCATTCCTGATGCCAGTGATCTGCACGGCTGCAATTAAAACATGTATTGTTTCCTTTATATCTGCCCCGTCCTCTTTTCCCAGTAGACCAATGGCCCCTCAGAGGGGGCGGCAGTTGTAAAGCTGTTGGTGCATATGGTGGGCCATAAAGAGGAGCTGAGGGTCCATTTGGGTGGGTTTGATATCCTCCCCCCGTGTTGATCCACCCACCCAAGGTCACAATATTGGGGTTCCAGCTGGTAAGCCACTGTATCTGCCGCTGGCTGGGGTCTCAGATCATCCTTTTTCATTACATACTCAGTCTTAATCTTTGTAACTGAGCCTCCTTCCTGGCCTACACCCTCCTTCCAATAAAATCTGACTGCCCTGGCCATCTGAGAAGGGTCGTTCTCTGTCTAATTCATGTTATTACATTTTGCGGCAGTAGCCACGGAAGGTGGTAGGCAATGCATTAACATAGCACAATATTGAGGGGAATTCTGACCATTTTGGTATGGCAAATCGCCTGACTGCCCACTGTAGATTTCACTAAAACGTTCCAGAAATTCCTCTGGCTCTTCAGTCTTTTTAGGTTTGAGGTCTAAGATAGCAGAAATGTTTATGGGCTTTTGAAATGTGACATTCAACGCATTCAGGATTTGTGCCCGTCTATCATCGCCCAAAGCATGGGCTTGCTGAAGTGTGGCGTGGCTGGCATAATTCAAGTGATTGAGATGATTGCGGTACTCTGCTGGGGTTAAAACCTGCTGGACTAGGGCCCAGAGGTCCCTTGAATCAGCTTGATAAACTGAGATGGTAGTTCTCAGATAGTCCACGAAAGCAGCAGGAGATTTCTTCCTGTCTGGGATTGCAGCCAGAATAGCATCATCTCACTGGGTCTCCATGGGAAATAAACGTCTATCATGGGCTGGGCTGCTGCTGTTGCAGCATCAGGGTTAGGTATTTTCCTAATCGGCAACTGTCTCACTAGGGGGCACTTTAGCGGATTCCTCTGGCTCTTCAAAGACTTCGACGTCTTTCCCTTTCGATAGGGGGAGCTCCTGCTCCTCAGAACCATTCCTGTCTTCTTTCTTTGTTCTCATACTTTTCTGTCCTACCATACCGGTCTTAAGGGATCTAGGTGGCATGTGTGATTGTTTCTGGATAGGATCAGGCCCCTCTCTCATTGTCCGAGATCGGGTCCTAGAGCTAACTGGGCTTGTTGAACAGATCTCCCCTTCTCTCACAGACGGTGAAGGTGCTGAAATTGGACCCAAGCTATCACCCGAAGGGGCTGGAGAGGCTGGCATGATTTGAATCTGGGGAGCAGTGACTGGATATAAATTATGATACCCTGGTGGTTCCGGAATTAGCGCAGACAATGCTACTGGTGCAGTTGGATAATGTCACCATCTGCGGCCATGACCAGCAGGACCATGACGCAAACCTCCCGCATTTCCTCCACACCGCTAAGCTCCTTAACCTCACATACAATAAGAAGAAATGCGTTTCCGCACAACCCGCCGAGCCATCCTTGGCTACGTTGTGGAAAACGGAGTCCTAGGGCCCGAGCCCGACTGCATGCGCCCCCTCCTGGAACTTCCCCTCCCCCACTGCCTCAAGGCCCTGAAGAGATGCCTGGAGTTCTTCTCTTATTATGCCCAGTGGGTTCCCAATTATGCGGACAAGGCCCGTCCACTCACTAAATCCACCTTTTTTCCCCTGACGGCTGAAGCCCGCCTGGCCTTCAACCGCATCAAGGCAGATATTACCAAAGCCGCGATGCATGCTGTGGATGGGTCCATTCTGTTCCAGGTGGAGAGCGATGCGTCAGACTTTGCCCTGGCCGCTACCCTCAACCAGGCAGGCCCGTGGCTTTCTTCTCCTGTACCCTCCATGACTCCGAAATTCAACACTGTCCCGTCGAAAAGGAATCCCAAGCCATTGTAGAAGCTATGCGACATTGGAGGCGTTACCTGGCCGGCAGGCGATTCACTCTCCTCACTGACCAACGGTCGGTTGCCTTCATGTTTAACAATACACAGCAGGGCAAAATCAAGAACAAGATTCTGAGGTGGAGGAGCGAACTCTCCACCTACAACTACGATATCTTGTACCGACCTGGGAAGCTCAATGAGCCCCCAGATGCCCTATCCCGCAGTACATGTGCCTGCGCACACGTAGACCAACTTCGGGCCCTCCACAATGACCTCTGTCACCCGGGGGTCACCCGTTTTTTTCATTTTATCAAGGCTCGCAACCTGCCTTACTCCATCGAGGAGGTCAGGACCGTGACCAGGGACTGCCAGGTCTGCGCAGAGTGCAAACCGCACTTCTATCCACCTGACAGAGAACACCTGGTAAAGGCCTCCCGCCCCTTTGAGTGCCTCAGCATCGACTTCAAAGGGCCCTTCCCCTCCACTGACCGTAACGTGTACTTCCTCAACTTTGTTGACAAGTACTCACAATTCCCCTTTGCCATCCCATGTCCTGACATGACCTCTGCCACCATCATCAAGGCCCTGCACATTCTCTTCAACTTGTTTGGTTTCCCCACCTACATCCACAGCGATCGGGGCTCTTCCTTCATTTTAAAAAAATATATATATTTTATTCAAAATTTTTGGCCAACCATAACAGTACATTGTGTATCTTTTACACAGTAATATAACAATATAGATAGCAATGGCTAGTTTTTTAAACAAGAAATAAATAATATATAAACAACATCAAAATTAAAAAACAAAACTAAATGGCAACTGCCTTGTCCCAAATAAATACTCTCCAAAAATACAATTCAGCAGTCCAGTATACAATTACCTATAACAACAACCTATACATATTATACTTATACACTAACATCCCTGAGAGTCCTTCCGGTTCCCCCCCCCCCCCCCCCCCCGGGTTGCTGCTGCTGTCTTCTTCTTTTCCATTCCCTCTATCTTTCTGTGAGGTATTCGACGAACGGTTGCCACCACCTGGTGAACCCTTGAGCCGATCCCCTTAGGACGAACTTAATCCGTTCCAGCTTTATAAACCCTGCCATGTCATTTATCCAGGTCTCCACACCCGGGGGCTTGGCTTCCTTCCACATCAACAGTATCCTGCGCCGGGCTACTAGGGACGCAAAGGCCAAAACATCAGCCTCTTTCGCCTCCTGCACTCCCGGCTCTTCTGCAACCCCGAATATAGCCAACCCCCAGCTTGGTTCGACCTGGACCCCCACCACCTTCGAAAGCACCTTTGTCACCCCCACCCAAAACCCCTGTAGTGCCGGACATGACCAGAACATGTGGGTGTGATTCGCTGGGCTTCTCGAGCATCTCGCACACCTATCCTCTACTCCAAAAAATTTACTGAGCCGTGCTCCAGTCATATGCGCCCTGTGTAACACCTTAAATTGTATCAGGCTTAGCCTGGCACACGAGGACGATGAGTTTACCCTACTTAGGGCATCAGCCCACAGCCCCTCCTCAATCTCCTCCCCCAGCTCTTCTTCCCATTTCCCTTTCAGCTCATCTACCATAATCTCCCCCTCGTCCCTCATTTCCCTATATATGTCTGATACCTTACCGTCCCCCACCCATGTCTTTGAGATCACTCTGTCCTGCACCTCCTGCGTCGGGAGCTGCGGGAATTCCCTCACCTGTTGCCTCGCAAAAGCCCTCAGTTGCATATACCGGAATGCACTCCCTTGGGGCAACCCATATTTTTCGGTCAGCGCTCCCAGACTTGCAAACGTCCCATCTACAAACAGATCTCTCAATTGTGTTACTCCTGCTCTTTGCCATGTTCCAAATCCCCCATCCATTCTCCCCGGAGCAAACCTATGGTTATTTCTTATCGGGGACCACACCGAGGCTCCCGTCTTTCCCCTATGCCGTCTCCACTGCCCCCAAATTTTCAGAGTAGCCACCACCACCGGGCTTGTGGTGTATTTCTTCGGTGAGAACGGCAACGGCGCCGTCACCATAGCTTGTAGGCTAGTCCCCCTGCAGGACGCCCTCTCCAATCTCTTCCACGCCGCTCCCTCCTCTTCTCCCATCCACTTACATACCATTGAGATATTGGCGGCCCAGTAGTACTCACTTAGGCTCGGTAGTGCCAGCCCCCCCCTATCCCTACTACGCTGCAAAAATCCCTTCCTCACTCTCGGGGTCTTCCCGGCCCACACAAAACTCATGATACTCTTCTCAATCCTTTTGAAAAAAGCCTTCGTGATCACCACCGGGAGGCACTGAAACACAAAGAGGAATCTCGGGAGGACCACCATTTTAACCGCCTGCACCCTCCCTGCCAGTGACAGGGATACCATGTCCCATCTCTTGAAGTCCTCCTCCATTTGTTCTACCAATCGTGTTAAATTTAACCTATGCAATGTACCCCAATTCTTGGCTATCTGGATCCCCAAGTAGCGAAAGTCCCTTGTTACCTTCCCCAGCGGTAAGTCCTCTATTTCTCTGCTCTGCTCCCCTGGATGCATCGCAAACAACTCACTTTTCCCCATGTTCAGTTTATATCCTGAAAATTCTCCAAACTCCCCAAGTATCCGCATTATCTCTGGCATCCTCTCCGCCGGGTCCGCCACATACAACAACAAATCGTCCGCATACAGAGATACCCGGTGTTCTTCTCCTCCCCTGAGTACTCCCCTCCACTTCCTGCAACCCCTCAATGCTATTGCCAGGGGCTCAATCGCCAGTGCAAACAATAATGGGGACAGAGGACATCCCTGCCTCGTTCCTCTATGGAGCCGAAAATACGCAGACCCCCGTCCATTCGTGACCACGCTTGCCATCGGAGCCCTATACAGCAGCTGTACCCATCTAATATACTCTTCTCGAAAGCCAAATCTCCTCAACACCTCCCACAAATAATCCCACTCCACTCTATCAAATGCTTTCTCGGCATCCATCGCCACCACTATCTCCGCTTCCCCCTCTGGTGGGGGCATCATCATTACCCCTAGCAGCCTCCGTATATTCGTATTCAGCTGTCTCCCCTTCACGAACCCAGTTTGGTCCTCATGGACCACCCCCGGGACACAATCCTCTATCCTCATCGCCATTACCTTGGCCAGAATCTTAGCGTCTACGTTCAGGAGGGAAATAGGCCTATAGGACCCGCATTGCAGCGGGTCTTTTTCCTTCTTTAGGAGAAGCGATATCGTTGCCTCTGACATAGTCGGGGGCAGCTGTCCCCTTTCCCTCGCCTCATTAAAGGTTCTCATCAGTAGCGGGGCGAGCAAGTCCACATATTTCCTGTAAAATTCAACTGGGAATCCATCCGGTCCCGGGGCCTTCCCCGCCTACATGCTCCTAATTTCTTTCACTACTTCCTCCATTTCGATCTGTGCTCCCAGTCCCACCCTCTCCTGCTCCTCCACCTTAGGAAATTCCAGCTGGTCCAGAAAACACATCATTCTCTCCTTCCCATCCGGAGGCTGAGCTTCATATAATCTTTCATAGAATGCCTTGAACACTCCATTCACTCTCTCCGCTCCCCGCTCCATCTCTCCCTCCTCATCCTTCACTCCCCCTATTTCCCTCGCTGCTCCCCTTTTCCTCAATTGGTGGGCCAGCAACCTGCTCGCCTTCTCCCCATATTCATACTGTACACCCTGTGCCTTCCTCCACTGTGCCTCTGCAGTACCCGTTGTCAGCAAATCAAATTCTACGTGTAGCCTTTGCCTTTCCCTGTACAGTCCCTCCTCCGGTGCCTCCGCATATTGCCTGTCCACCCTCAGACGTTCTTGCAGCAACCACTCCCGTTCCCTACTCTCCTGCTTTCCTTTATGTGCCCTGATTGATATCAGCTCCCCTCTAACCACTGCCTTCAGCGCCTCCCAGACCACTCCCACCTGGACCTCCCCATTATCATTGAGTTCCAAGTACTTTTCAATACACCCCCTCACCCTTAGACACACCCCCTCATCCGCCATTAGTCCCATGTCCATTCTCCAGGGTGGACGCCGTTCTTTTTCCTCCCCTATCTCCAAGTCCACCCAGTGTGGAGCGTGATCCGAAATAGCTATAGCCATATACTCCGTCCCCCTCACCTTCGGGATCAACGCCCTTCCCAAAACAAAAAAGTCTATTCGCGAATAAACTTTGTGGACATAGGAGAAAAACGAAAACTCCTTACTCCTAGGTCTGCTAAATCTCCATGGGTCTACTCCTCCCATCTGCTCCATAAAGTCTTTAAGCACCTTGGCTGCTGCCGGCCTCCTTCCAGTCCTGGACCTCGATCTGTCCAGCCCTGGTTCCAGCACCGTGTTAAAATCTCCACCCATTACCAACGTCCCCACCTCTAGGTCCGGGATACGTCCTAACACGCGCCTCATAAAGTTGGCATCATCCCAGTTCGGGGCATATACGTTCACTAAGACCACCGCCTCCCCCTGTAATTTGCCACTCACCATCACGTATCTGCCCCCACTATCCGCCACTATGGTCTTTGCCTCAAACATTACCCGCTTCCCCACTAGTATAGCCACCCCCCTGTTTTTCGCATCTAGCCCCGAATGAAACACCTGCCCCACCCATCCTTTGCGTAGTCTAACCTGGTCTATCAGTTTCAAATGCGTCTCCTGTAACATGACCACATCTGCCTTAAGTTTCTTAAGGTGTGCGAGCACCCGTGCCCTCTTTATCGGCCCGTTCAGCCCTCTCACATTCCACGTGATCAGCCGGGTTGGGGGGCTCTTTACACCCCCCTTGTCGATTAGCCATCCCCTTTTATCCAGCTCCTCACCCGGTTCCCACACAGCTGTGTCCCCCCCAGGCGGTGCCCTCCCGCCCGCCCACCCCACCCCATACCAGCTCCCCCTTCTCCCCAGCAGCAGCAACCCAGTAAATCCCCCCTCCCACTCCCCCCGCTAGATCCCCCACTAGCGTAGTTACACCCCCCATGTTGCTCCCAGAAGTCAGCAAACTCTGGCCGACCTCGGCTTCCCCCCGTGACCTCGGCTCGCACCGTGCGACGCCCCCTCCTTCCTGCTTCCCTATTCCCGCCATAATTATCATAACGCGGGAACAAAGCCCGCGCTTCCCTTTTGGCCCCACCCCCAATGGGCAACGCCCCCAGCTCCTCCACCTCCCTTCCCCCCTCCCCCACAACCTGTGGAAGAGAGAAAAGTGACCGGGTCGCAGGATTAACAACATAAAAATCATCTCTCCCCCCTTTTTCCCCCCTCTTCGCCCCCCATATTCGTCCCACCACTTTGTCTCAAACGTTCTTTTTTAATAACCCGCTTATTCCAATTTCTCTTCAACAATAAATGTCCACGCCTCATCCGCCGTTTCAAAGTAGTGGTGCTTCCCTTGATATGTGACCCACAGTCTTGCCGGCTGCAGCATTCCAAATTTAATCTTCTTTTTATGAAGCACCGCCTTGGCCCGATTAAAGCTCGCCCTCCTTCTCGCCACCTCCGCACTCCAGTCTTGATATACGCGGATCACCGCGTTCTCCCACCTACTGCTCCGAGTTTTCTTTGCCCATCTGAGGACCATCTCTCTGTCCTTAAAACGGAGGAATCTCACCACTATGGCTCTGGGAATTTCTCCTGCTCTCGGTCCTCGCGCCATCACTCGGTATGCTCCCGCCACCTCCAACGGACCCGTCGGGGCCTCCGCTCCCATTAACGAGTGCAGCATCGTGCTCACATATGCCCCGACGTCCGCCCCTTCTGCACCTTCAGGAAGACCAAGAATCCTTAAATTCTTCCTCCTCGCATTATTCTCCAGCACCTCCAGCCTTTCCACACATCGTTTATGGTGTGCCTCGTGCATCTCCGTCTTCACCACCAGGCCCTGTATATCGTCCTCGTTCTCGGCAGCCTTTGCCTTCACGACCCGAAGCTCCCGCTCCTGGGTCTTTTGCTCATCTTTTAGCCCTTCAATCGCCTGTAATATCGGGGCCAACAGCTCCTTCTTCATCTCCTTTTTAAGCTCTTCCAAGCAGCGTTTCAAAAACTCGTGTTGTTCAGGGCCCCATATTAAACTACCACCTTCCGACGCATTCATGGTTTTTGCTTGCCTTCCTTGCCGCTGCTCTAAAGGATCCACCACAATCCGGCCACTTTCCTCTCCTTTTTCCATCCGTATCCAGGGGGGATTCCCTTCTGGTTTACCGCACAGTGCTTTTAGCCGTTAAAATTGCCGTTGGGGCTCTTATTAAGAGCCCAAAAGTCCGTTCCACCAGGAGCTGCCGAAACGTGTGACTTAGCTGGTCATCGCCGCACCCGGAAGTGGGGGGCTCTTCTTTCATGAGCGACGGCGTTGCGTCAGTTCCTGCTTACAAAGGCATCGCCTCAAGCAGGCCGACCAGCTACAACCCCCGGGGAAATGGACAGATGGAGAGCGACCATCACCGCCACCCCGACCCTACACCACCCCCCCTCCACCGACTCAACTACTGGGCGAAGAAGCAGACAACACACTCCCGGACGGGCAGGTCTCGACACCAGTGCACACACCACAGCCAGGGCTGAGGCGATCACGGCGGAAGGTCAAAGCCCCCGACAGACTCGACCTTTAAGTCCACTTCATCCCTGCTGGACTCTTTTTTTAACAGGGGGTGAATGTGGTGAACCACTTTTAGTGTATTATATGTATTGTGGCAAACTGTTACTGTACTACATGTATTGTGGTAAACCACTGCCGGATGGCTCCACCTCCCCTCGGGCTCGGTATAAAGGTGGCTGACCTCCGGCCCTGCCCCAGTTCGGGATCAGTGGCCAGGGGGCTTTCTGTTTAGCTTATTAAAGCCACAGTTTTGTTCACTACTCGTCTTGTGTTAATTGATGACACATCAATAAGTGAAACAGGGAGAAGGTGAAGCTAAAAAGATTGAGGGGGCGATTCTCCAATATAGAGGCTAAGTGTTCGCACCGTCGTGAACGCCATCATGTTTCATGACGGCGCGAACAGGGCCCGGGCACGACCTATACTGGCCCCCACAGGGGGCCAGCATGGCACTGGAGCGGTTCATGCCACATGGGCGCCACGCCAGCCCGCGCATGTGCAGTCGAGGCAGCCCAATCCTGCGCATGCGCATTTGGGCCGCGCCATCCTGCGCATGCGTGGGGAACGTCTTATGCATGCCGGCCCCTCACCAACATGGCGGCGGTGTTCTGGGGCCGCGCGCAGAAGGAGGTAGGCTCGGGGGGGGGGGGCGAGGCCGGCCTGCCGATCGGTGGGCCCCGATCGTGAGCCAGACCCCATCGGAGGCCACCCCGGTGAAGGAGCCGCCTCCCTCCCCCACAGGCCGCCCCCCCAACATTCCGGCAGAGTTCCCGTCGGCAGCGACCAGGGGTGTACGGCGCCGTCGGGAACCTGTCATGTCGTAGCGGCCGCCTGGCCCATCCGGGCCGGAGAATCGCCGCTCGCCGGTTCTCCGAGTGGTCCGGTGCGAATCGCGCGCCGCTGGTTTCCGGGGGGTGGGAGAATTGCGTGCGGGGGTCGGGGCGCTGTGGCGGGATTGGCGCGGCGCCCCGGCGATTCTCCCACCCGGCGTGGGGTGGGAGAATAGCGCGCAGAGTGCGGATCTCAGTCTGGGCAGGAGCGGGCGGAAAGGATTAACTGAGAAACAGCTCAAATAACTGTAAGCCATGGGTCATTATAATAAAGTAATATAAGTCAACAAAGTAGGGTAAGGAAAGTAAAATCAGCGTAAGGGAGGTAAGTAAATAGTATTTTTATAAGGCATCATTTTTGTTACAAAAGGAGTAAATAAGGGGTTAAGGGTAGTCATGGCAGGAGAGCTTGCACCTGTGATAGGCTCCTCCTGTGCTATGTGGAAAATCATGGAAGCTTTGATTGTCCCTGGTGACCACGTGTGTAGGAAGTGTGTCCAACTGCAGCTACTGGCTAGCTGCATTTCAGAGCTGGAGCTGAGGGTGGATTCACTATGGAACAGTCGCTGAGCAAGTCGTGGATCGGACGACAGTGAGGGGACAGTCAGAAAGGGCATGGGTGACCCACCAGGCAGAGTAGAGGAAGGCAGGTGGTGCTGGAGTCCCCTGCGGCCAACCCCCTTTCTAACATCGATATGGTTGGGGATGACGACTGCATAGGGGAAAGTAGTGGCAGCCAACTTCATGGCACTAAGGGCTGGTCTGCTGTACAAGAGGGGAGGAGGAAGAACATCAGGGCTGTAGTGGTAGGGGATTAAATTGTAAGGGGAACAGACCGGCCTTTCTATGGCCGCCAAAGCAACTCCAGTATGGTATATTATCTCCCTGGTGCCAGGGTCAGGAATGTCACTGAACGGCTCCAGGGCATATTCATAGAATCCCTACATGCAGAAGGAGGCCATTTAACCAGTTGAGTCTGTACCGACCCTCTGAAAGAGCACTCCCCCCAAGCCCACTCCCCAACCCTCTCTCAATAACCTTTTAACCTAACCTACATATCTTTAGACACTGAGCGGAAATTTAGCATGACCAATCCACCAAACCTGCATATCTTTGGACCTTCAGAGACAATTTAGCATGGCCAATCCACCTAACCTGCACATCTTTGGACTGTGGGAGGAAATCAGAGCACCCGGAGGAAACCCATGCAGACATGGGGAGAAAGTGCAAAGTGCACACAGTTACCCAAGGCCGAAACTGAACCTGGGACCCTGGTGCTGTGAGACAGCAGTGCTAACCATTGTGCCACTGTGCCATACTGAAGGGGGAGGGCAAATGGACAGATATCATGGTACACATTGGCACCAACGCTATAGGCAGAAAAAGAGATGAGGCTGTGCCAGCAGAATTTAGGGAGCTTGGAAGTAGATTAACAAAACAGGACCCAGAAGGCAGTAATCTCTGGATTACTTCTTGTGCCAAGTGCCAGTGAGTATAGAAATAGGGGGTTAGTCCAGGTGAATGCGTGGCTGGAGAAATGGTACAGGAGGGAAGGCTTTCGATTTCTGAGACATTGGAACCAATTTTGGGGATAGTGGGCCCTGTACAATGTGGATGTTTGCACCTGAACCGAATTGGGACGTGTTCTTGCAGGGAGGTTTTCTAGTGGTGTTAGGGAGGGTTTACAATAACTTGACGGGGGCTGAGATCCTGAGAAAAGGTTCAGCAGAGACAGCCACAATTAGAAGAGACAGGAACGCATAGGAAGTCTAGACGACTTAAGTCACAAGAGAGTTTGGCAAGACTGGATGGTATTTATTTTAATGCAAGGAGTCTAATGAACAGGACAGATGAATTGAGGGCACAAATTAAAACACGAGGGTATGATGTAATTGATGCCACTGAGACATGGTTGAGAGAGGGGCAGGATTGTCAGCTCAATATTCCAGGATACAGGATCTTCAGGTGAGAGAGGGAAAGAGATAATTGAGGAGGGGGTAGCGCAATTTTGATCAGGGAATCAATTACAGCAGTAAGGAGGGGGCAATATCTTAGAAGGCTGTCAACTGAAGCCATATGGGTAGAACTTGAAAGTGAAAAAAGGAGCAATCACATTGCAGGGAGTGTTGTATAGGCCCCTTTGCAGGCTGAGAGAAATAGAAGAGCAGATACGTAGGCAAATTTTAGAGAAGTGTAAAAGTAATAGGGTAGTGACAGTGTGGAATTTCAATTTACCGAACATTAACTGGGGTAGCCATCGTGTGACATGTTTAGAGGGAGCGGAATTCTTAAGATTCATCCAGGAAAACTTTTTAAACTAGTATGTAGAAAGTCCCACGAGAGAGGGGGAGGTTTTGGACTTAATTTTAGGTAACAAAGCTGGGCAAGTGGTTGAAGTATCAGTGGAGGAGCATTTTGCAGACAGTGATCATGAGTCCATTAGATTCAAGATTGTTATGGGAAAGGACAAAGATGGGTCTGAGACAAAGTTCTAAACTGGGGGAAGGCCGAGTTTAATATGATTTGGCCAGAGTGGACTGGGCGCTGCCATTTTTAGGTAAATCTGTGACAGAACAGTGGGACGCATTCAAGAAGGAAATAGGGAGAGTGCAGGGCCAACATGTTCTATTCAAGAAAAAGGGTGGGACCGACAAATACAGTGAACCCTGGATATTGAGGGATATGCAGCATTTGATAAGGAGAAAAAGGGAGGCTTATGGCTCAAAGTAGCAGAAGCCCTCGAAGCGTATAGAATGTGCAAAAGGGGACTTAAAAAGGAAATCAGGAGAACAAAAAGGGGACATGAAAGGATAATGGCAGGTACAATAAAGGAAAATCTTAAGTTGTTTTACAAGTACATTAGCGGTAAAAGGATAACTGGGAAAGAGTAGGGCCCCTGAAGGACCACAGTGGTAATTTGTGTGTGGAGCTGGAGGACCTGGGTAGGGTTCTAAATGAATACTTTGTGTCAGTGTTCACTCATGAGAGGGACAGTATTGGTATAGAAACCAGGGAAAAGGACTGTGTTAAAATCAAAGAGATTAACATAGCCAGAAAGAGGTTCGAAGTGGTCTGTCGGGCTTAAAAGTAGACAAATTTCCAGGGCCAGATGCAATGTATCCCAGGCTGCTGAGTGAGGCAAGGGAGGAAATAGCAAGGCTGCTGACAATAATTTTCAATTCACCTCTGGCCACAGAATTGGAAGCAATTCTGACAGAACCAATCTGTATTTGGAGAGGCAGGGATTATCAAGAACAGTCAGCATGGTTTTGTTAAGGGGAGGTCATGCCTGATCAACTTGATTAAATTTTTCAAAGAGATGACTTGGTGTGTGGATGAGGGAAATCCATTTGACATCGGCGACTTGGATTTCAGCAAGGTTTTTGATAAGGTTCCACATGGGAGACTGATAGCAAAGATAAAAGCCCATTGGATCCAAGAAACTTTGGCAAATTGGATCCAGAATTGGCTGAGTGGCAGGAAGTACAGGGTGATGGTTGAGGGGTGTTTTTACGACTGGAAGCCTGTGACCAGTGGGGTCCCACAGGGATCAGTGTTGGGACCCTTGCTGCATGTGTTTTATATAAATAATTTAGACGCGAATGTAGGAGGGTTGATCAGTAAGTTCACGGATGATTCAAAAATTGGTGGGGTGGTAAATAGTGAGGAAGACAACCTTCGATTTCAGAAGGATATAGACGGGCTGGTCAGGTGGACTGATCAGTGGCAAATGGAATTCAATCCGGATAAGTGTGAGGTGATGCAATTGGGAAGGACAAACAAGGCAAGGGAATACATGATAAATGGCAGGACCCTGGGAAGCACCGAGGATCAGAGGGATCTTGGTGTGCTTGTACACCGGTCCTTAAGGTAACAGCACAGGTGAATACAGTGGTTCAGAAGGCATATGGTATACTTGCCTTTATTAGCTGACGCACACAGTTTAGGAGCAGGGAGGTTATGCTGGAACTGTATAAAACATTGGTTAGGCCACAGCTAGAGTATTGTGTGCAGTTCTGGAATCCACATTGTAGGAGGGATGTGATAGCATTGGAAAAGGTGCAGAGGAAATTTACCAGGATATTGCCTGGGCTGGAGAGTGTTAGTTATGAAGAGAGATTTGATAGCCTGGGGTTGCTTTCCTTGGAGCAGTGGAGACTGAGGGAGACATGATTGAGATGTACAAAATTGTGTGGGGCATAGGTAGTGTAATATCCCACATGGGACTTGTGGGGTGGGGATGATTATCTTCCCTGTGGTTCTCGTGGAGTAAGAGCTCCCCTGCTGAGGGACTGGGGAACTCCATTTAGCATTGTATAAAATGTTGGCCAATAAGACAATGACCATAAAGAGTCCCGGCAGGGATCTACCAGGAAGTATATATACCGTTATTATAAATAAATCAAAGTTCTTTATTTCACTCGGTCTGGACTCCCCGTGTCCTTATTACAGATCGAGTAAACAGGAAGAAACCTTTTCCTTTGGTGGAGGGGTCAATAACCAGGGGGCATAGATTTAAGGTAAGGGGCCGGAGGTTTCGAGGGAATGTAAGGAAAAACTGATTCACCCAGAGGGTGGTGGGAGTCTGGAACTCACTGCCTGAAAGGGTGGTGGAGGCAGAGACCCTCATAACATTTAAGAAACATTTAGATGTGCACTTGCAATGCCAAGGAATACAAGTGCTGGAAAATAGGATTAGAATAGTTAGGTGGTTGTTTTTGACCTGCGCTAATGCGATGGGCCTTTTCAATGCTGTAGACCTCTGTCTCTATGAGATGCCTATGGTCCTTTGGTTCTGTGGCCAACTACCTACTTACTGTTGCAAAATGGGAAACATGGCAACAAATGTGACCATGATGAGCCCCCACAAACAGCAATATGTTGATGGTTAAAGCGATGTTATTTTAAAGATAAATGATGACCAAGACACCAGATGTTTGGATTGGCTCCTCTTTGAAAGATGCCTTGGGACCTTTCACACTCTCCCGAGAGGACAGCAAAGATCTCGACACGACATCTCGGCTGAAAGATGTATTTTTTGACAATGCAGCGCATCCTCAGCATTGAACAGGAGCAAAAACCTAGATTACGCACCCCAGTCTCTGGAGTGGGACTTTAACCTATGACCGCCTGACTCGGGTGAGATTGTTACCCACTGAACTGAAGAGGAATATCAGGCAGGATATATGATCGACAGCTGATGTGTTAATATAGTGTCCTTGCCGAAGATCAATTTAATCCCCTTAAAATATGAAAATAAATGTTAAATTTAATGCAATATTGGTGAATAGTTTTAGTTTCGGTATTTGATGGATTTTTGACAAATATTACAGTGTAAGTTAATTAAAGTTATTGTAAATATTGGCCTTTGCTGCAGACAGGGTAAGGTTCCTCACATATGAAACTGTAGCGAATGTTCCGCTCTCCTCTCCCTCGGCAGCGGGAAGTTCCGGTGATTTTAACTCTGTCGCCATTTCTGCATGCCGCCAATTAGCGGCCCGAACAAAGAAAGGTGCTTCCTGATTGGTGAGAGTGGAACTTCAGGCAGCTGAACAGCAGGGCTGCACAGTGATTAGCACTGCTGCCTTACAGTATGGGGGACTTTCCTGGCAGGTAGCAAGGACATAACTAACCTTGCCGCCCACAGCCAACGCTCCCCCCCCCCCCCCCCCGCTGCTCTGGCTCTGCTCATCCTCCGCACCCCCCCCCCCCCCCCCCCCGCACCCCCAAGGATATATTAGGATAAAGAAACTTCACAAATCCCAAACTCAATATTCAACTAAACATGATAAATCTTTATTAAATCACGATAACCAACGGTGCAGGACATCACACCCGAAAAATTTACTTCCCCCATAAATGAATGAATAGACAACATTAACAGACAACAAAATGATTATCAGGGAGGAAAGTTCTGGATAACAACTGAGGGATGAGGCAGTCATCATGATGAAGACCACTTCACTGGCACACAAAGAAAGTAGGCATCTAAGATAATGCAGTATCTGAAATAGAGGGCACTCTTCAGGATCTTCCAAGGCTTCCAACGAAGGGAGCACAAACCTCATTATTCCAACCTATTGACTCGATGAGTTCAGGCGGTCAAATACCTCCGGCCTCAGCAAGTCGGGGTGGGTGGGGGGTGGGGGTGGGGGGGGGGGGGGGGGGGGGGGTGGGGGGGGGGTTGCTGGCCCGACCAGTTCAGGCACCCCCAACCCCTCACGACCAACAATAGGAAAAGGCCCACACTGGAACAGGGGTTGAAAGGCCAACACATCTCCAGGCCTCGGAGACAGGATTACATGTGCGCCATTGAATCCAAGCTTCCTGTCCTCCAGGATGAGACTCCCAAGACATGGCTGCCAGTTCTCAAACTTGTCTGGGAATGTCTTTACCACCTCACTGGACACAACCGGGCTGCTCACTTTCTCCCCTTCAACCTCACCTGAATTCCTCAACGATAGGCCATGGCAACAGGAATTCAACTGTATGGAGGCAGGCTCACACCAGAGACTATGCTCTCTCTACAGCCAGAACCTTCTCATGCACAGCCACCGCCCCCATAAACATGCCTCACAACTCTTGAAATTAGGCTTTAATGCCCTGCACTGCAGAGCCAAGACTATCAGCTGGGTCACCATCATGGCTGGCAACCATTATCCTTCTGTGTGCACCTTATCATCAGGCACCAAAGAAAAGGCCCCACCCTAATTCCCTCCAGCCGTCACAAATCAACGAGGATTAAATCATTTTGTCTTGACTCAAAAGTGCTGAAACATTGACCAATAAATCTCGGTACACAGTAAAATTCATGTAAACCTCAAAGACAAAACAGAGATGCACACCAGGGTACGAATAAAGATTGAATGATGAGCAGAGCCGCAGCTTGCGAAAATGCAGACAGTTCTGCGCTCACATCACGTGACCCCCCCCCCCCCCCCGATAATCTACATTTTAACGAAGGGTATGTGTGCTGGCTTCCAGAGGATATCATTGCCGCTTGATCAGAAAATCAGCTTAAAACTGAAGCTGCTGGCACGTTTGTGGGCTGTTGGGGGTGAGTTGGGTTTAAAAAAAAACACCCCTTCTGTGTTGTGCTGTTGCTTAGTTCGATTACAATTAAGGCTCTGGAATGATCATATTCTTCAAAATACTCTCAGCAGACATAGGGCACTTTGGAATTTTTAAAAGACATGTTGCTTGGATTTAGCTTTTGGGGTATAACCAAAGGTAATTGTATGTAAAAGCTGCTAGACTGCACTCATATAATAATCTTTATTGTCACAAGTAGGCTGACATTAACACGGCAATGAAATTACTGTGAAAATCCCCTAGTCGCCACACTCCGGCACCTGTTCGGGTACAGAGGGAGAATTCAGCATGTCCAATAGCACGTCTTTCAGGACTTGTGGGAGGAAACCGGAGCACCTGGAGGAAACCTATGCAGACACAGGGAGAACGTACAGACTCCACACAGACAGTGACCCAAGCCGGGAATCGAACCTGGGACACTGGAGTTGTGAAGCAGCAGTGATAGCCACTGTGCTTCCGAGCTACATACAGCTTTCTCAGGGTGCAGGGTACATAACACCATTGAATGTGAACCGTTACCAAAGTGGAGTCCCACAGGAATAGGAAATTCCCTTCTCTCTCTTTTTCTCAGGCGTGTTGAGACAGCCCTGAGCGGATGCATGGTAGAATGACAGCACAAATAACCCTACCCTTTCACCACAGGTAAATCATAATAAGGAGAGCTTTTACCAAATAGCATCTGTCCTCATCGGATGATGGAGGACCTCTGAAGCCATCCATCTACTCACCTGTCCTCTTGCTCCAGTAAACAGTGCATCTCAGATAACATCACTCTCGGATGTCAGTTCCCAGCGTAATGTCATTAAATCCTCCAGGCCTCAGTGACCCCTGACTGCACTTAGCATGTTGAGCCAGTTCATTGCTCTTTGCTGGTAACTATCTAACTTGTGATTAATAGCTTCTGCCCACAAGCAATGCCATCAGATGTTCATGGGACTGCGATAACAAAGCGGGCAGCAGTGTGGTGCTATATTGCTTCAAAGCATTGTGCCACTGAATGTCAAGGCACATGTTTGCATTAAAGGTTCTCACCTGAGGTCTGTCCACCTTGACCATAGCTTTCAAGATGCCAGAGGGTCAGAAATATCATGGAGTGTGTGTGAGAGAGAGTGAGTGAGGGAGAGAGAGGGCCAGCTGTGGTCTTCAAACCCCTTCCTATGTCTGTAATCTCCTCCAGGGCTACAACCTTTTAGAATCTCTGTGTTCCTTCAATTCAGGCCAATTAAGCATCCCTGATTTTAACTTGCCCACCAAGCCTTAAGTTCTTTCTACAGGCTCGGATTCACAGGGGGGGGAGGGGGGGGTGGGGGAGGAGCAGGGCTCCTGGCTCAATCTGCTGAACCATCCACGGACCCATCCCGGCTCAATCCATGCTGCAGCCCTCCTGCTCAATCAATGTGGGGTTGACGCTGACTGTCTGACAATCCCCAGTGGCCTGGTCAAGTAGTTAAAGCTTTCAGTTATGGCAAGGACACAGGATGACTTGAAATTGGGGGAAGCAGATTAAAATATAAAATAACCTGCCTCTCTAATTTTAGTCAAAAATTAGAAATGAACAAAATAATATAGTTGATGCGCGATCAATTACACTCAAGACAAAGTGATTTCATAACTGAAGGCTTTAATCTACTAGAACTTGTTCCCCAGCAGCTTCGGTACAGAAAGTGAAGGCTGCTGGGACGGCACCGTTTCTTATACCCCGCCTGTCAGGGCAGAGCTACGTATCAACAGCCAATGGTAAACTCCTGGGTCTAACCAATGGTCATCAGCCTCTTAGGTACCGCAATACCTGGTACTACACAATAGTTAAAGGTGAGATATTCCCAAATAATCCACCTGCAACGTTGGATGTCTTTGTGCTTGGTGTGAGCAGGACAGTTGGAGGTTTCTGCTGACGTGATTTTTAATGTATTTTTTAAGTTGTCTGGCATTTGAAATTGTGTTAATGAAGATTGTAATATTAATATCTGAGGAAAAGTACAAATATGCAGCAAAAAGTCACTTCATCAAGGAATGGCCCGGCTCCAGTAGAAACAGCAGAAAACGCCCCAGCTTTTAACACTGGTAAAAGAAATTGGGGTTGTAAACAGAGGTATCATGTTAAATCGTGTCATGATGGATGGGCAATCTTCACACGTCCTTCCCCCACCCCATTCTGATGGTTGCTATGTACGTTGTCCGTTTATTTTTATCGGTCAAACCCCGATCTAAAATGGCGAACGAAAGAGGCTGATGTGAAAATCAGCCAACAGGACTCAAACGGACAGCTGCAGGTAAAACAGTGTACTCGGCTCTGGGGAAGTCAGCCCAGACCGATACCTGCAGCCATTAACATTACAACAACCCAGCCATCTGCATATTAAGCAGCCAGCCCCGGGAACAATTGCTACACATCAGCAACATAAAGCCGATCCAGACCTTTCGGCGCCAGCAGGGTCTGATACAAAGGAAGGTAAACGACCACCCCCCGATCAAGGAATCGCCCCATTATTGGAGCATATCGAACCAAGTGATTGGGACCAAGTCCAATCACTTGGAACCAGGTACGAGGTCCGCCCCGAGAGGCGGGAAGCCCTTGGAGACTATAAGAATAGGGGCCAAGTTCAGATCGACCCTTCTCTACCTGCTCGCAACCTTCGAGACCCTTCGAC
Source organism: Scyliorhinus torazame (assembly GCF_047496885.1). Taxonomy (NCBI): domain Eukaryota; kingdom Metazoa; phylum Chordata; class Chondrichthyes; order Carcharhiniformes; family Scyliorhinidae; genus Scyliorhinus; species Scyliorhinus torazame. The sequence continues at coordinate 71,619,003 of NC_092712.1, read as the reverse complement.
AAAGAAAACCGTAAGTGTTACTCCAGCGATCGCTACCAGATAGACACTCCTGACTATCGACTTGTACCAGCTTTGAATCCCGCAGGCTCAGAACCAATTCGAAAGACCATTCATTTCCCTGACCTGGTGGCCCATTTCCAAAGTTAAGTATTGGCCTTTAGTGGTAGGTTGTAGTCTAGAAGTAGGATTATTGTATAAGTATTTATTGCTGTATATAATAAATGAGCGTTGATTTAACTCTTACTAAGCGGTGTGTTGCATTATTAATCATTACTTGGACTTGAACCACGTGGCGGTATCAGAAAGATACCTGGCGACTCATGAGCAAAGGTGACAGAATAAGAATAAAGTAAACCAAGGCTAAAACGAGCAACACTGTTTTTCCACCACTTGAAACAGTGGCAATGGTTAGAGGCGAACAATGATCACTTGTTGATAACACACGATAAATGTTTGTGCCATTACTCTGCTGATTTGAAAAGGAAGAATTGGCCGTTTGATTTTAATTGACTGAATGCCTCGGTTAAAATAATAGAGAGAGGAATATGATATGAAAGGACAAGTATTTATCTACCACTATTGGGTATATCAAGTTTGTTGTTTTGAGCTCTATCATGAACACATTGACCAATGTTCATTTTATTTGCTCAACCCCTGAAATCACCACATCAGGTTTACACTGCAGTAGTAATTGGGGGCTGGTTTATAATAATAATCTTTACTGTCCCCCCCCCCCCCTCCCCCCAAAAAAAAGCAACTGATGGTCATCTGGGGCTCTGGTTTACTTCACAATTGTAATTTAATAAAATCATTCTTTTTGGCTGCTGACTGTGTCTGTTTGTTCTTCTATTAAAGTTATCAGATCAATTCCCTTTCAGGAGGGAAGGCTCTGTGCTGAGAGTGAAAATATGTAAAGTTTCCCCTTCCCTATCAATGTCGTGGAATGTCAGCCAGGATTCTCTTGATTTCTTGTGATGGTGGACACCCCAGAGGAACAGCAGATGTGGCCATTCAAATTGTCTCTCTGATCTTTTGCCAAAGTTACAACAGGACGCCTGGGGAAATTCTACCTCATTATTATTATATCGCCGATAGATCCCTTGGACTTAACGCTGAAGATATATTTTTAACCTCAGGGTTTAAATGTTGCTTGAAGCTGCCTGAGTTTTGTTCTGGCAATTTACAATGCCATCTAAACCCCTTGTTATGATTGTCGCTGCATTATCACTTCAGATATCCATTACCTCAGAACCTTGTGAAGTGATCTTTGCTCAACAGAACTATTCTTCTCAAGCAGTGCTTTCTAAAATTAGTACTGTAACTATAGGCCAGCCCTGATGATGATATTAAACTGTTTTTGTTTACCGGAATTTATTGCTAATACTTTCTACCCATGAAAACAATAAATTTAATTCAGCCATGCTCACAGATTTGTGCTGGTCCTTACAGATGAGGAAGGTCTTAGATCGGTTGCTGATCTGTCTGTGTTACGTTAGTCAGGGTAGCTCTGACATTCCTTTCCCAGAGGACATAAGGGCGTCAGGGTTCCAGCTCCCGATCTCAATTCCGTGACCACTGCTGGAAAATGCTCCTGCCTTTTGGTTAGGGATGAGAGCTGAACTTGGCTGTGAGGCATGCCAACACTTAGCGTGAAAGTTTGCACATAAGGGAAAGCCATTTGGGTTAACATCCAGAAGGCTTCCAGCATTTTCGGAACATTTGCCTCAGCATGAATTTCCCCCACCTTTCGGAGAGGAGGCAGAGAATTGGAAATTAAACACTGCCTTTTCACTGTAACAATAAACAATATTAACATTTTGAATCCTTTCTTTCCCACATTTAGTGATTTACATTTTGGCATGCTGCAGTATTTTAAGCTATTGCCTAAATCACAGTGGTTCTTGTGTGTAGCATTGCACCTTCTTGAGTCATAGAGTCATTTACAGAACAAAAGATGGCTATTCAGCCCATTGAGTCCACGCTGGCTCCCTGTGGAGCAATCCAGTTCGTCCCAATCTCTCTCTCTCTCTGTCCCCATTGCCCTCCTAACTTACTTCATTCAAGTGCCCACTCAATTTCCTTTTGTCATTATCATTTCAACATCCGCCCTCCACGTTGGTGGAAAGCCCTAGGCGATGATCACTTGTTGCTTACAAAGGTTCTGCCTCACATTCCAGCTGCATCACTAATTTCCTTATACCTTGTCCTTGTACAATCAGCCAACGGGAAGAGCTTTTCCTTACCTCCCCTAACTACACTTGTCATGATCTTGTACACCTCTATCAAATCTTCCCTCAATCTCCTTTGTTCTGCTGGGAAACAACCACAGCCGTTCCAACCTATCCTTGTAACTAACGACCAGCATGTAATGCTTTAACACCCTGAGACCTAACCAGAGCTTGATATAAATCCCCTGCTTTTGTACCCTATTTATTAGACGCCTCTATTTATGAAGTTCAGGATCCCATACACGTTGCTAACCACTCTCTCAATATGCCCTGCCACTTTCAAAGATCAATGCACACTCACCCCCTCTGTTCCTGTACCCTTTTTAGAATTGTGGCATTGAGTCCGTTTTACCTCTCCCTCGGCCAAAGTGCAGTAAGAAGTCTTACAACACCAGGTTAAAGTCCAACAGGTTTGTTTCGAATCACTAGCTTTTGGAGCACTGCTCCTTCCTCAGGCTCCATATCACATTCACCTGAGGAAGGAGCAGTGCTCCAAAAGCTAGTGATTCGAAACAAACCTGTTGGACTTTAACCTGGTGTTGTAAGACTTACTGAGTTCACCCAAGTCCAACGGTGGCACCTCCACATCATGGGCGGGATTCTCCGAAAATAGGGCTAAGTGTTGATGCCGTCGTAAATGGCGGAGCGTTTTACGACGGCATAATCTGGCCGCTAGCAGCAGCGATCCGGCGCCGCACAGGGGGCCAGCATGGCACTGGAGCGCTTCACGCAGCTCCAACTGCCGATATGGGCGGCGCGGGTCCGCGCATGCGTGCCACGGCCGGCGTGGGTCCGCGCATGCGCGTGGGTTGCCATCTCCGCGCCGGTCCCCAGGCAACATGGCAGAGCCCTACAGGGGCCCGGCGCGGAGTAACATAGGTCCCCCCGGAATTAGCCGGCCGGCCGATCGGTAGCCCCCGATCACGGGCCTGGCCACCGTGGAGCCCCCCTCCCCGGAGTCGGATCCCCCCTCCGCCCCCCCACCACCACCACCAGGACGACCCCCGCAGCCAGAACGCCGAGGTCCAGCTGGGTAGGACCACATGCGAATGCCGCCGGCGGGACTCGGTCGAACTCGCGTCCCACCCTTCCCCCCCTGGCGATTCTCCGACCCGGCGCGGGATCGGAGAATCCTGCCCCCGGTCTGCCAAAGTGCATCACCTCACACTTCTCTATATTAAATTACATCCACCACATGACTGCCCATTCTACTAGCCTATCTATGTTCGATTTAAATTTCAGTCACCCTCACTGTTTGTCACTCCTGCAAGTTTGTTATCATTAATTTTACTCCATATTCCAAAATCTAAAGCATTTACACGTAGGAAAAGAAGCAGTGCTTCCTGCACTGGCCTTTGAGGAACACCACTGTCCACCAACTCCAGTCCAAACACAACCACTTACCATGAGTCACTGCTTTTTGTCATTAAACCATTTTTATCCAATTGGCCCTCCTGGCCTTCCTATTCCATAAACCTCAATTCTGTTAATCAGCCTTTCGAGTAATACCTTGTCAAACACATTGCTAAAATCCATACAGATTAGGTCCACCACATTTAAAGTGGGCCATTGAGCTTTCCCTCTCTCGCGAGCACACGGAGAAGGTTGTACAGGAACTGTGGGGGTCGTTGATTATCATAGAATCATAGAATTTACAGTGCAGAAGGAGGCCATTCGGCCCATCGAGTCTGCACTGGTCCTTGGAAAGAGCAGCCTATTTAAGCCCACATCTCCACCCTATCCTTGTAACCCAGAAACCCCACCTAACCTTTTGGGGCACGAAGGGCAAGTTAACATGGCCAATCAATCTAACCTGCACAACTTTGGACTGTGGGAGCAAACCGGAGCACCCAGAGGAAACCCACGCAGACACGGGGAGAATGTGCAGACTCCGCACAGACAGTGACCGAAGCCTGGAATCGGACCTGGGACCCTGGAGCTGTAAAGCGACAGTGCTAACCACTATGGTACTGTCCCGCCCAGTTCTAGTGCGCATTGTTTGGGCTGCCGTCCCTTTCGGACTCCATATCACGGAATGGTGCCGGTCTGGCCAGAATTCATCCAACAGAGCAGCTCCCAGGGCAAGTTTGTGGCAGAGTTTGGTTTTACGGGCACTACCATGCCGACATTGCGGTCAAGGGTCTTCTGAGGGTCAACGTCACCCGGTGGAGTGCAGGGCACACCATCTGTGACAGTTGCTGACGTCGCCCTAGACCAGGGCTCCCCGGAAACGATGGCTGTTTGATGCAGTTGATCTATGTCTTGGCTCCCAGTGTCACGCCGATCCGATCAGTTTGCAGGTTAATGGACAACTGATGCCAATGGAGGTGGACATTGGGGCTTCTGTCTTCATTGTAGACTTCCACACGTTTCAACGGCTTTGTATTGGAATGATGCCACTGACCTTGCGAGGTACCAAGGTTTAGGTTGGCCACCTGCCGGGGGAACCATTGAAAATGATAGGGACCACCATAGTGCTGGTGATGTATGGGTAGCAGTCGGTCCTCATTCCCTTGGTGGTAGTACATGGTCCAGGTCCCAACTTACTAGGAAGAGACTGGTTGAGTCCTTAGATTCGATTGGCAACAGGTCTTCTGAATGGGCTCCAGAAATCTTTACAATGTGTTGAATAAATATCCAGAGGTGTTCCAGGAGGGTATGGACAAAATAGGGCCTACTGTCATGTGAGGGTCCCTTAAAGAAAAATGTGTTTTATCAAATGGCTGCAGTAATGTCACTGTGTGGGTGGAGCCGGGCTGTGATTCTGTCTTTTATTTTCGTTTTGAGCAGGAAGCTGCCTTGTGGCTCTGAGTTTTTTTTGGTTTCGTTTTCAGTTGGGAGCTGCATTCAAACAAAGAAAGTGTATTTTTGGCCTCTCTCTCTGCATGGTAAAGAATGTCACCAGACCACTTGATAACCTCAAAGTAATACCTGTTGTCTGTAAGAAATTCAAACCTACTGTTTTTGTAGAAAAAGGGTGTTTGGCTTATGGATGTTGTTCGGAAAGTTATTAAAGGTTACCTATAGAGTACTGTATCTTTGGGGTGGTATTTGTGTTGGTAGTTGATCAAATGTTTGCTGTATGTTTATAAAATGTTAACTAGATTCATAGAATAAACATTGTTTTGTTTAAAAATACTTAAGATCTCTGTTGCATAACACCTGAAGAGTAGGCCCTTGTGCTCCTCATAACCAAAATCTATTAAAAGTTGCAGGTCAGGTGAAGTCCATGATATACTTTGGTGTTCTCTAAACCCTGACCCATAACACTACATCTATGTGTATTTTGTGACTCAGCCCCGATGCGTCAAAGCGAGGCCTGTCCCCTATGCGCTGCTTCCAAAAGTGGACGCAGCATTGCGATGCCTACAAGATCTGGGGATCATTCGAACCATGCAGTTTTCGGAATAGGCCTCGCCTGCAGTTCTGGTGATGAAGCCTGATAAGACCGTTCAGCTGTGTGTGAGTAGAAACTTACCATCAACAGGACTTTGTGGCTGGATCGCTACCCAATGCCCTGGGTGGAGGATTAAACGTCCGGTTGGCCGGGGGCTGTTCTTTTACAAAGCTGGACATGAGCAACGTGTGCCTACAGGGTTAGCACGACCCTAAGTCTAGAAAATTTGGCACTATTAACACACATCAGGGATTTTTGAATATGCTAGCCTTCCATTTGGGATTTCCCCGCGATATTTCAGCGTGTGATGGAAAACATCTTGCAGGGCCTGCCGAAAGTGACCATTTATTTGGATGATGTTCATATCACCTGTTCTATGGAGGTGGAACACATGGCGAACCTCCAGGAATCACTCTACCACTTTGCCCATGTGGGTGCCAAACTGAAGCACAGTAAGTGTGTTTTATGTGCTAAATCAGTGACCTACCTCAGTTGCCGGATGGACACTGCCGCTCCTGCAGCCTTGACTAGGCCCCGCATTACCACTTGAGCTGACTCGCTTGAGCCCCGCATTTCCGCTCCAGCTGCCTCACCCTGCAGACTCCACTCCACCGCCCCGGCTGTCTCTCTCTGCGGGCTTTGAAGCTTACCTTAATTACTTACTGACCCACTCTTTGCAGCTCGTCCAAGGCTGGTTTCTCTCTGATTTGCTGGTGGTAGGTTCACTGGCCTGTCAGCACCAAATGCAGGGAGGAACCAGCCTTTCGATCGGATCTGAGCATTTTAGAGCACTTTTCAAATATCAGTCACTTGAATGTTTAGCTTTGGCAGGCCGTGTTGAGGTCAACGAGAGCTTTGAGAGGTATGTCTTCCAGCAGCGCCTGCAAGGTAAGGATGAGCTCTTTCAGTCATTCCTGGCGCATCTCCGCATACTCGCGCAGTCCTGCGGTTACGACACCACCTCAGAGTCCATGATCCGGGACCAGATCGTTTTTGGGGTTGCCTCGGGCAGCCTACGCCAACAGCTTTTAAAAATAAAAGGCCTGACCTTAGCATCTGCAGTTGAAGCCTGTGTCCTGCACGAGAACGCGACTAGCCGCTATGCCCAATTTCAGGTGACCGAATCGGCGCGGAGGGGGTCCTACGCGACCGGATCGGCGATCCAGGTGCCCCACGAGGCCGAACGGGTCCAGGCGATCGAGTTTCTCCCGGCCCGCGGCCCGGACGAGGGCAGCCGTTTCGCGTGCTTTTTGAGGCCTCCCGCGCTTGTGCGCGCCAAAACCTATGGCAACACTGAGGAACCTGTCGATCTTCCACATCTCCGACTACCTCGCAGGAACGTGCGGACCATTCAGCCTCCACATTACGACATCCAGACCGATGACACAGATGATGATGTGGGGCAGCACGGTAGCATTGTGGATAGCACAATTGCTTCACAGCTCCAGGGTCCCAGGTTCGATTCTGGCTTGGGTCACTGTCTGTGTGGAGTCTGCACATCCTCCCCGTGTGTGCGTGGGTTTTCTCCGGGTGCTCCGGTTTCCTCCCACAGTCCAAAGATGTGCAGGTTAGGTGGATTGACCATGATAAATTGCCCTTAGTGTCCAAAATTGCCCTTAGTGTTGGATGGGGTTACTGGGTTATGGGGATAGGGTGGGGGTGTTGACCTTGGGTACGGTGCTCTTTCCAAGAGCCGGTGCAGACTTGACGGGCCGAATGGTCTCCTTCTGCACTGTAAATTCTATGATCTATGACGAGACGCCTTCCGGTTGCGGTCATTGATGGGAACCGAGTCAACACAATCAATCCGGGTGATGAATGGTGTGCCACCCTGATGGTCAACCGATCGCCGATCACTTTCCGCCTAGACACTGGCGCCTCCGCCAACCTCATAGCATGGTCAGCCTTCTACGCCATGAAGGTCAGACCACCAGTCCGGCCATTCCGGTGCAGAATGGTCGACTACAATGGGGACGTTATCCCGGCTATGGGATCCTGCCAGCTCCAGGTGACACACAACACACACACGGCCACACTCTCGTTCGAGATAGTCGGCTCATCGAAGGACTCTCTGCTGGGCGCACAGGCATGCAAGGCTCTCCACCTCGTACAACGAGTCCACTCTCGCTCCAGACGGCACATCTGACTTCCCGGATGCAGAGTTCAACGCACAGCTCCAATCGCTCCTCGCCCACAACCAGGAGGCATTCGAGGGCATGGGAACACTGCCATACACCTACCGAATTCGCCTCAAACCAGACGCCATCCCGGTCATTCACGCATCTCGCAGAATCCCTGCGCCACTCAAAGACCGCCTCAAGCAGCAGCTGCAGGATCTCCAGGACCAAGGGGTCCTATCCCGGGTCACGGAGCCCACGCCGTGGGTCAGCTCCATGGTGTGTGTCAAGAAGCCCTCCGGCGAGCTCCGCATATGTATTGACACAAAAGACCTCAATACCAATATCATGAGGGAACATCATCCCATACCCAAACGGGAGGAGATCACCAGTGAAATGGCCCAGGCGAATAATTTTACGAAACTGGATGCCTCTAAGGGGTTTTGGCAGATCCAACTCGATCCGTCCAGCCGAAAGCTATGTACCTTCAATACCCCTTTCGGCAGGTTCTGCTACAACCTGATGCCATTTGGCATCATCTCGGCATCCGAGGTCTTTCATAGGATCATGGAGCAGATGATGGAAGGCATTGAAGGGGTGTGCGTCTACGTGGACGACGTCATCATCTGGTCCACCACACCGCAGGAGCACATATAGCGTCTCCAACGCGCTTTTGCCCGCATACGGCAAAATGGCCTGCGCCTCAACCGAGCCAAGTGTTCCTTTGGCGAAAGCGAGCTCAAGTTCCTGGGGGACCATATTTCCCGGTCAGGGGTCCGTCCGGATGCAGACAAGGTGAGCGCCATGACAGCCATGCCGCATCCGGCCGACAAGAAAGCAGTGCTGCGCTTCCTTGGTATGGTCAACTTCCTGGGGAAGTTCATTCCCAACCTTGCCTCCCACACGACGGCTCTGCGCCACCTCGTCAAAAAGTCCACAGAGTTCCAGTGGCAACACACACACCAGCTGGAATGGGAGGAGCTCAAACGCAAACTCACCACTGCACCGGTATTGGCGTTCTTTGACACGTCTCGTGCCACCAAAATCTCGACTGATGCCAGCCAATCCGGCATTGGAGCAGTGCTCCTGCAGCGGGATGACACGGCGTCATGGGCCCCGGTCCCCTATGCATCGCGAGCCATGACCCCCACAGAGCAGCGCTACGCGCGGATTGAAAAGGAGTGCCTGGGCTTGCTAACCGGTTTAGACAAGTTCCATGATTATGTATATGGTCTTCCCCGATTCACTGTCGAAACTGACCACCGCCCCCTGGTCAGCATAATAAACAAGGACCTGAACGAGATGACCCCTCGCCTCCAGCGCATCCTACTTAAACTCAGGAGGTACGACTTCCAACTGGTCTACACCCCAGGGAAGGAACGCATCATTGCGAATGCCCTATCCAGAGCAGTGAGCACGCCGTCAGGTTCGGAGGGGTTTGTATGTCAGGACGAGGCGCAGGTGGCCTTCACATCGGCAAATCTGCCAGCTGACGACTCCAGTCTGGCCCGTATTCGCCGAGAGACTGTGGCCGACCCCCTTCTTCAACGTGTGATGCGCCACATGATGGGAGGGTGGCTCAAAGGGCAGTGTCCGCAGTTCTACAATGTCCGAGATGACCTGGCTGTCATTGATGGTGTCCTTCTGAAGCTGGACTGGATTGTGATTCCACACAGCATGCACAAGCTGGTTCTCGATCAACTACGCGAAGGCCACATAGGGGTCGAGAAGTGCAGACAGAGGGCCCGAGAGGCAGTATACTGGCCGGGCATCAGTGATGATATTGCCAACATGGTGCTCAACTGTCCCACCTGCCAAAGGTTTCAGCCGGCGCAACCTCCTGAAACGCTTCTGCCCCATGAGCTGGTGTCGTACACCTGGGCGAACGTGGGTGTGGACCTATTTCACGCGCTCGGCAGGGACTATGTCATCATCGTTGACTACTTCTCCAACTACCCAGAAGTCATACGCCTGCACGATTTGACGTTGTCCGCTGTCATCAGGGCTTGCAAAGACACCTTTGCTCACACGGCATTCCGATGACTGTCATGTCGGACAATGGGCCCTGTTTCGCCAGCCAGGAATGATCATCGTTTGCTGCCTCGTATGGCTTCACACACGTGACGTCCAGCCCTCTGCACCCCCAGTCAAATGGAAAGGCGGAGAAGGGCATTCACATTGTCAAGCGGCTCCTCTGCAAGGCTGCTGCTGCCGGGTCGGACATTCTGCCTCACCTGGCTGGCCTATCGCTCGGCCCCACTAGCCACTGGTCTCTCACCAGCCCAGCTGCTGATGGGTCGCGCCCTCAGGACCACTGTGCCTTCCATCCTGGCACCCACAATAGACCATGCTCCGGTACTGCACTGGATGCAACTGCAGCGCAGTCGCCAGAAGAGGTTATATGACACATGGGCAACTGATCTTCCCACCCTGGCCCCTGGAGACGAAGTCCGCATCCACCTACCAGAAGGTGGCTGGTCAGCACCTGCCGAAGTTCTCCGACGCGTGGCTCCCCGCTCGTTCCTGGTTTGCATGCCTGATGGATCCGTGCATAGGCGCAATCGCCGGGCTCTTCGCCTACTTCCACGCTCGCAATGAGACCTTACACTGACACCGTGTCCTCCTGTGGTTCCTGATAGCGACTTTGTGGAGCTGCCTGCTACCATGCCCCTTCCGTCGCCGCCCGTGGCCAGGCCCGCACCTCAGCCGGCGGTTCCAGACCCACCCTTGAGACGGTCAACCCGAATTCGTCGCCCACCTACTAGACTGGACTTATGAGACTGTTTACACGTTGAACTCATGCAACCACTGTTTTAACATGTTTATGCTCTTATCGTTACAGGAATTCATTTTATCGTTCCACATTTCCACGTTCTTTGTTATGGTACAACCTCGTTATTATGTCACACCCGACATCGCTCTTTGTATATAGTTAAGCCTCATGTACATGCTGTAAATATTACACACACACACATTTAGCTGCACTCAGTACACATCTCTATTTATAACCACGTAGGCACATAATCTTGTAAAAAAGGGGGGATGTCATAATATTCAAGTGAACATCACAGCACATACACACATACATAGTGATGGACAGATCAACGGGCTAATTAGCACACACAACACGATAGCCAATCACAGACAAGAGCATACACAGTACAAAACAAGGAACACAACACTTCCTGGGCAGTCCAGCAGGAGACAGCTCAGGGCAAGGACCTCCATGCCAGACACTCAGACAGTCACCATGTGCTGAGTACCAGAGTTTGTTATATAAATAGTTAAAAGAAATAAAACCGCGTTGTACCAATCACAACCGTGTTGGTTCGTCTGTGTCTCAGAGTACGCAACACTTCAAATTTCATGTTAATTTCTGGTGTTCCATTAGCTTCACAAGCATTCCTGGGAGCAAAACATCAATCCTTTCAACTGGTTTGACGTGCTTTGGGCTGGGAATTGTTTTGCCCTGGTACGTCGTCTTCCGAGTGTGTTGGAAGTCCATGAATTACCACTATCCCGGTGTCGCATAGACAAACTGGCAGATGAACAGGAATCCAAATTTGGGCAATGAATGTGTAGCCTGTTTCTTCATTGATCACTTTACAAACAATGAGCATGGAGTTGCAAGTCATGTTATTTAAAGGGCCCAAATCGTATGTTCGGTAACGTTTTAAGATGTTTCATATTGCACTCTGGATTGTTTTTACAGATGTTGAGGTGAGTTCTTGGATTTTGCCAGAGAGTGTTGCCACATCCTCATGGCAATGGGGAGGGGGGTTTTTGTGGGTGCAGAGCAATTGGGTGACCCGTCCATCCACACATCCACACAAAATCAGCAGTAATTGTCTATGTCTGTGACCGCATGCTCTGCCGAGCTGGCAAATGAACGTTCATCCTGACCTTTCTCCTGACCACCAGAGTCTGAATTATTCCAGCTGCATACTACACTCCAAGATAAATGTACTGCCAGTAACTGAGCTGATGGCTGCTAGGATCAGGAGAAATGACAGACTCTCTTTGTTAGTTACCCGCTGTTGCTTCATTCTCTCTTCCTGGGCTGTGAGGCTGGGCAGCCAGCAGTCGTAGGTGTCTGAAAGCAGCAACTTAGAAGGGGAAGGTTGGAGTGAGGGTAAGTGATGGGTGGAAAGCAAGAGGTCCATGAATGTACATCTCAAATTACGAATTTGGAGCAGGAGTAGGCCAATCGACAACTCAAGCCCACTCCGCCATTCAATATGATCATGGCTGATCTGAATTTAATATCAGCCCCACATTCTCAACACCAACAATCTGTCCTGGTCCACCCACGTCGATGCTATGACCAAGAAAGCACAACACCGCAAATACTTCCTCAGGAAACTAAGGAAATTTGACATATTCACATTGACTCATACCAACTTTTACAAATGCACCATAGAAAGCATCCTATCTGGCTGCATCACAGCATGGTATGGCAACTGCTCGGCCCAAGAAGTCAAGAAACTACAGAGAGCCGTGAACACAGCCCAGTACATCACACAAACCCGCCTCCCATCCATTGACTCTATCTACACCTCCCGCTGCCTGGGGAAAGCGGGCAGCATAATCAAAGATCCCTCCCACCCGGCTTACTCACTCTTCCAACTTCTTCCATCGGGCAGGAGACGCAAAAGTTTGAGAACACGCACTGCCAGATTGAAAAACAGCTACTTCCCTGCTCTTCCCATGTATGAAGTATTTACATTGTGTATGTCCTATGGTTTGTTTCATAAGACCATAAGACCATAAGATATAGGAGCAGAATTAGGCCACTTGGCCCATTGAGTCTGCTCCGCCATTCAATCATGGCTGATATTTTCTCATCCCCATTCTCCTGCCTTCTCCCCATAACCCTTGATCCCCTTCATGTATGGAAGGATGTGCCTGGATTGTACACAGTGTTGCTCTCTTTGGTTGGCTCTTAATTTGGCTCTGTTTAATTACGTTTGCTCAAGAGTCGCCAGGTATCTTTTGACATCACCACAAGGTTCAGAACCGAATACTGATCAATGACCCGATACACCAGTTAGTAAGTTCAAAAGCAATGCTCATTTATTTACACACAGTCAAATCGACTCATGCATAAACTCTACAAACTAAACTACCACTATTACTAAAGCCTATACTTAGCTTTGGGTGCCCACTCAGTCAGAGGAACAATGGCTGTTGCTCGGTTCTGAGGCTGCTGGGTTGAGCTGTTTACAGGGTAGCAACTAGGAGCGTCTATCTCGTAGCGTGCGTTGACTTGGAACTTACTTGGTCTGCTGTAGCTGCTAGGCTGGTCTCTCTCTTCAATGAGAGCCAAAGCCAAAGGAGAAAGATTCTCCCTTGGGGAATATCTTTTATACTAAAAAGGGCTTTGCACGCTTTTGGGCGGGCCTTGAACTTGGCCTCAACTAATTGGGTCTTTCTCAATCAGTCGTATCGATCGTCCTCCAATAGGGGGGTGGCTACCTGATTGCTGGGCGTGTCCTAGTGATCGTTGGTCTGCTTTGTTTTAGCCTCTTCTGGCGCCGGGGAGTCTGCCTTAACATTGTGTATCTAAATGTTTCCCTTTTGTCCCCGGAGATGGCTCATTAGTATATAGATTGCTTGGCAGTTTCTGACCTGTCTGAGAGTTTAAGGTTCTAATCAACAGACAGAGCTTGCACCTGCTTGTTTCTTAGCATTGTCCAATATTCCCTGCATTCTTTGCGGGTGTCCATTTTGTGACCGGGACGTGGCCATCCCAGATGGCTACAACAGAACAATACTTCACACTGTACCTGGGTACACGTGACAATAAATCCAATCAATCAATTAATGTACAACTGAAGCATAACTTCCCTACTTTTGTGATCTATTCCCCTCACAAGATAAAATATGGTAACTTTCCTAATTACTTGCTGTACCTGTATGCTAGCCTTTTGTGATTCATGCACTACGACACCCATATCCCTCTACACCACATCATCAACATCTTGCTGATGAAGAGTAGGTTAGGTGGATGACATGGTTTCTGCTGAACCCAACCTGGTAGCCCCTACAGAGCACAGAGACGGCAGGCAGTGATCAGGAGGAGAGCGCAGCACGGGCTAACCCTACAATGGAGTGGGCACACCAAGTTTGTATATTGACCACCTTGATCTGAATGGGCATAGGCAAGTTGTTAATTGTAGCGGTTGAAACAGTGCTATCCAATTTCTAGCCCTTTTTTGTTCCGTGCTAACATGGTCTGTGATCGGGTCCAAGGAGGCCTGTGATGTTAGCAGGTTTCTAGACATGTGTATTTTGAGCGGTAGCACATTCCACTTCCTCATTATTCCAGTGTCTGTTCTGACTGAACAGTTGTAGTTGCTGCAAGTATATACATCGGGTTTCCCACTTCTCTCACCACAACCTTATCCTGATGCTTTCCTCATTTCAGACAGCCAAGCTGTGCAAACTAATGTTAGACATGAGTTCTGGGTGATTGAGATTTTTAGTAGCTGAGTGATAGGAATGTGGTGAAGGGAGAAGTGTCTGAGGCTAGTGGTGGACTTCGAAGGTATGGCATCGGAAGATGCAGTCATTGACCTCAACAACTAGTGTGAGACCATTGAACTTCTGGTGGGGGTACTGCATGCACGTACTTGAAGTTTGACTCCTGGCATTGATCTGCAAGAATATCTGCTCAACTGTATTCCAAGCAGATAACTGGAGAGTCTCCTTGTGCTCTGCGGAAACATGATGTGCGCAATCACATGGAGGTGATAGAGGTCTCAGCTGCCAGCTGGAGAGCTGACAAGAACCCCTGTGCATATTCTTTTTGGGACGGTCCAATACATCTTGTGCTGCTCAGACATTTAATAAGCCAGCGGTGGGCCTTTCACCGGGATCAAGGACCCTATGGGTGGAATTCCTGCCTGCCATGAACTGCTGGCAAATAAGAGGCCAGCATTAACCGTTTCTGTCAATAGAGGGGAACTGGTGGATGCACTGAACTAATGTTCAGAAGGCAATTGATACGGTGCCTCGTCAAAGTTTATTGCGGAAAATAAAGCTCATGTGTCGGGGGTAACATTTTGGCCTGGATAGATGATTGGCTTGTTAACAGGCTTGTTAAGCATAAATGACACATTTTCTGATTGGCAGGATGTGATGAATGATGTGGCACAGGGATCAGTGCTGGGACCTCAACTCTTTATAAATGATGTGGATGAAGCGACCAATGGTATAGTTGCTAAATCAGATGCTGACACAAAGATAGATAGGAAGGTAAGTTATGAAGAGAACATAAGGAGGCTACAAAAGGATATAGAAATGTTAGGCGAGTGGGCAAAGATCTGGCAAAGTATAATATGGGGAAATGTGTGGTTTTCCATTTGACAGGTTGAATAAAATAGAGGCTTAATATCTAAAGAGTGAGAGATTGCGGAGCTCTGAGACGTAGGAGGATTTAGGTGTCACAGCGTATGAATCACAGAAGGTTTGTATGCAGGTACAGAAATACTTAGGAAAGCTAATAGAATGTTATTGTTTATTGTGAGGGGAATTGATTACAAAAATGGGGAGGTTATTCTTCCATTATAGAGGGCATTGGTGAGACCACATCTGCGGTACTGTGTACTGTATTGGTCTCCTTATGAAAGGAAATATGTAAATACATTAGAAGCAGTTCCAGACTAATACCTCAGGGTTGTTTTATGAGGAAAGTTTAGATAGGCTAAGCTTGTATCCGCTGAAGTTTAGAAGATTAAGGGGCGACTTGATTGAACCAAATAAATCCTGAGGGGTCTTGACAAGGTGGATGTGAAGAGGATGTTTCCTCTTGTGGAAGAATCTAGAATTTTGGTTAATTGATTCAAAAAAAGGGGTTGCCCATTTAGGACAGAGATGTGGAAAATCTTTTTCTCTCAGAGGGCGGTGAGAGTTTGGAAATCTGTTCCAGAAAATGTGGCTGAGGCAACATCCTTGACTACCTTTAAGGTTATTAAAGGGAGTGAAAGGTAATTGGAGATAGACAGAAATGTGAAGCTGGGTTACAATTAGATCAGCCATGATCTTATTGAATGGTGGGGCAGGCTGGAAGGGGCGGGTGGCCTACCCCCGCTCCTAATTCGTATGTTCGAATGCAGCTCTTCTGTACCGAGCAGTGCCACGAGGCATGTTGTGGCCGTTGCTGGTACTACATCCACTTGAGTCTTGAGGTTGAGGAAAGACCCTGGCATAGGTGAGTGATGGTGGGAAGGAGGCCACGGGGCATGGGACGCAGGGTAAGAGGTGAGAGCGTGTCAGCAGTAAATGCAGGGGATAGCTTTTAGCATTCACCTTCCTGATGCCAGCTCCCTCAATTAGACACTGAATACCTTTGAATGAATTACTTTCCCTTGGAGTCCACAAGCAAACATAGGAAAATAGAATGCCTACAGTGAAAAAGGAGGCCATTCAGCCCCTCGACCCTCTGAAAGAACACCCGACCTAGAACCACGCCCCCACCTATCCTGTAAACCCACCAAACATTTTGGACACTAATGGGCAATTAGCCTGGCTAATCCACCCAAGCTGCACATCTTTGGACAGTGGGAAGAAACCAGAGCATCCGGGGAAACCCCCCACATGGGGAGAATGTGTAAACTCCACACAGACCGTCACCCAATCCCCAGCCCTGTAACCCCACCCTAAGGGGCAGTTTAGCTTGGCCAATCCACCGAACCTGCACATCTTTGGTCTGTGGGAGGAAACCGGAGCACCCGGAGGAAACCCGCGCAGACACAGGGAGAAATTGCAAACTCCACACAGACCGTCACCCTAGGTTAGAATCAAGCCCGGGTCCCTGGCAATGTGAGACAGCAGTGCTAACCACTGTGCCACCCTGCCTACTCATTCCTCTGAACTCCAGTGAATATAATCTTAATCGACTCAATCTCTCCTCATGCAGCAGTTAAAGTTACACATTTATTTAGAACAAATAAAACCACTTAGAACACAAGAACACTTAGACACAATTAACAGTAAGAACATAAGAACGAGGAGCAGGAGTAGGCCATCTGGCCCCTCGAGCCTGCTCCGTCATTCAATGAGATCATGGCTGATCTTTTGTGGACTCAGCTCCATTTACCCTCCCGAACACCATAACCCTTAATCCCTTTATGCTTCAAAAAACTATCCATCGTTATCTTAAAAACATTTAATGAAGGAGCCTCTACTGCTTCACTGGGCAAGGAATTCCATAGATTCACAACCCTTTGGGTGAAGAAGTTCCTCCTAAACTCAGTCCTAAATCTACTTCCCCTTATTTTGAGGCTTTGCCCTCTAGTTCTGCTTTCACCCGCCAGTGGAAACAACCTGCCCGCATCTATCCTATCCATTCCCTTCATAATTTTATATGTTTCCATAAGATCCCCCCACACCCTTCTAAATTCCAACGTGTACAGTCCCAGTCTACTCAAGCTCTCCTCGTAATCCAACCCCTTCAGCTCTGGGATTAACCTGGTGAATCTCCTCTGCACACCGTCCAGCGCCAGTACGTCCTTTCTCAGGTAAGGAGATCAAAACTGAACATAATACTCCAGGTGTGGCCTCACTAACACCTTATCCAGTTGCAGCATAACCTACCTAGTCTTAAATTCCATCCCTCTAGCAATGAAGGACAGAACTCCATTTGCCTTCTTAATCACCTGTTGCACCTGTAAACCAACTTTCTGCGACTCATGCACTAGCACACCCAGGTCTCTCTGCACAGCAGCATGTTTTAATATTTTATCATTTAAATAATAATCCCTTTTGCTGTTATTCCTACCAAAATGGATAACCTCATATTTGTCAACATTGTATACCATCTGCCAGACCCTAGCCCACTCACTTGAACTATCCAAATCCCTCTGCAGACTTCCAGCATCCTCTGCACTTTTTGCTTTCAACTTTAGTACTTTTCAGACATCTCTGAAAAGATTTTTGGCTCAAATAAGCTCACAGCTAAACACCCTTTTGATGGTGGCCGATGGGGGGCACAACTCTGGCGGTCCAGGTCCGCGGGCTGAGTCCGCCATAGAGCACCGCACGACCACTGCAGGCCGCCGCCCTGTGCGCGCGCAGCCTCGGAACTGGAAGTGCTGGGGGCCGTATCGGCAGCTAGAGCTGCGAGCTCTACACTGCCTCCCTGCTAGCCCCCAGCAAAATGGGGAGAAGGTGACTGTTTTACGCCAGTTTTCCTGGCGTAAAAGACCACCGTTTTTACACCGGCGTGGGGAGTTAGTCTCCAAAACGGAGAATCTTTTATTTGCCTTATGTAAATTCCCGTTCCAGCTCTCTTGTCTCTCTGTTCATTACTATATCAAGCCGCTATCCTTAAACCTTCTTTATTGCTGCTTTTGACCTTTGCAGCCGATCTGTCACCATTAAATCAGTCACACCCCCACAACCTTGTGAAAATCTAGCAATGATATTGCATCAATAAATATTAAGATTCTGATTTTTCCTCACACTTCCTGCATGGTGGGCATCACCTGCTCCAGACAAATTCAAGGTGAGCAGGCTAACTTTAAGAAGTGTTGCAAAGTTATGATTTGGGGCTCCCAGCTGATGCATGCAGCCAGTGTACAGTGTGATGAGTTGTTGGCATGCTGCCTGCATTTCAATCAGGTGAATTATGCATTATGATGGTTGTTTTCAGGGGCTATCCATTTCTTTGCAGCTACACCAAAGAGTTTACTGCAATCTGAAGTCGAAGTAGGATAAGTGAGACTTGTGGAATCTTGATTTATGCAGAAGATGCCTTACAGTAACAGAACTTTCATAGAATTTACAGTGCAGAAGGAGGCCATTCGGCCCATTGAGTCTGCATCGGCCCTTGGAAGGAGCACACCACTTAAGCCCACAAATCCACCCTATCCCCATAACCCAATAACCCCACCTAACCTTTTTTTGGACACTAAGGGCAATTTTGTATGGCCAATCCACTGAACTTGCACATCTTTGGATTGTGGGAGGAAACCAGGGTGCCCGGAGGAAAGCCACGCACACACGGGGAGAACACGCAGACTCCACACAGAGAGTGACCCAAGCCGGGAATTGAACCTGGGAAACGGGAACTGTGAAGCGACAGTGCTAACCACTGTGCTAACTAAAACAATGCGCGGGGTTCCCTGGTCCCCAACGCCGAAATCGCATTCGCCGATCGGTGGGAGAATTCACGTTGGCGCCCAAATTGGGGGTGGTGCTGCTTTTGCGATGCTCCGCCCCCTCCAAAATGCCGTACTCTAGGAGTACGCTGCACGGTGTCGTACCTGAGGCCCTCCCCCCCGTGCTCCGCCCCCAATGGGCCAAGTACCCAACGGCATCAGTCACGTGTGGTAATGCTTTTCGAGAACTCGGCGTGGCGGCTGCGGACTCGATCCACGGGCAGGGGTGGCTTAGGCGGGGGCTGGGGACACTCGTGGCGGGTGGTCCGGGGGTGGCGAGCCTGGCCAAAGCGGGTCACTATTTGGCAGACCGGGTCCGCACTCGGCCGGCGCCATGTTGCATGGTGCGGCTGCTACAGGCCGCTGCCGTGCGCATGCGCGGCCACGGACCCGGCAATTCTCTGGCCGTATCTGCAGCTAGAGTTGGGTGCTCTACGCTGCGTGGCTCCTAGCCCCCCACCAGATGGAGGACCGGTGGCCGTTTTGTGCTGTTTTTTCGGGCGTAAAACGCCCCTGTTCCCAAGCCGACGTCAGCACTTAGTCTCAAAATCGGAGAATCCAGCCCAAGGAATTTGGAAGGAGAAGCATTTGGCTTGAGTTAAATGTCGGACATAGACTTTTTCTGCCCAGGTGAAAATGGTCAGCCCAGACCAGTCCACCCCTCACACCCAACTGCCAGAGCACCGAGACAGGTTGTAACAGTGAACAGGTGTTTACTGTAGTAGACGTGGGGGGTGGCGATAGACGGGATGCATGTTGCCCGACGGGCACCTGTGGTAATAGGCCGCTCTACACTAACCGAAATGGGCACCACTCGATGAACATCCAGCTGGTCCGTGACCATCAGCTGCGCACCATGCACCTCTGCGCCCGATAACCGGGCAGTGTGCACGACTCCTTCATCCTGGCACACTTGGTGACTCGCCTCTGCCACCTGCACATAGGCCTGGCGAACGGCGGGCCTCGCGACCTTCCACGTGGGCTGGGGTACAGGGTCATCCTTCCCTCCTCCACGGCATCCAAAAGAGTGTCCAGCCCGGCGTCCCTGAGTCATTGCGCTGCTCTCCTTGCAGCCGCCTTGTTGGCTGGGACGGTGTGTGTGGGGGGGATGGATCGTTTAAGTGCGACTGCAGCGTGTGAGCCTCATGCACGCCAATCAGGGACCCACGAATCTGTCACCTTTTTCCGTGGAATTGATTGCGTTCCACGTGGCGATGGTGCTAGCACATTTAAAGTAGCTGAATTGGTGCAGCTGTTGCGCCGTATTTTCTGTCGTAAAACGCCACAGTTTCCACGCCGATGTCGGCACTTAATCTCAAAATCGGAGAATCCAGCCCTTAGTCTCAGAAATGGAGAATCCCGCCCCTCATGCTGAGATCTTCTCGGTATTCACCTGGTTTTGGCCCTTTCGCGATAGTTAGAGGCCATAACAGGATTTGCGTCCTGGGCAAACGGGGCCGGAAAGTCGCCTCCAATATTTAAATTACTTTGACTGAACGTAAAGTTGGATTCAAAAATTAAGGAATGGCCAAGTTTTTTGTCACCAGTATTAATTCTGGTTATTCTAAAGAAATCAGAAACCAATTCAAAATTTGCTCAATTTGAGCCCACTTCACTGAATCATAGACTAGGCCTATTTCATTCCTCATTGAAATTTTTACTCGTTTAGAAATCCATAAAGTGAGCTGAATGTTAAGACATTGAACTTGGGTGCAGAATAATTACTGACAAGAAACATTTTCTAGTCAATGCAAATGCAACTTGATCCGTGAGAAAAGGGTTAAAATTCCAATCTAATGACTGGATTTAATTAGTAGCCTCTTCTTCCCACTGGCAGGACCTGTCCTGCAAAAAGCAAGGCCCTGGTGGGGCAGGCAAAACCTACATTCTTGTGACCAATCATCTGCGCTGTGAACACCTTCAGTGGCCCGTAGCGCAGCATGCTCTAGCCAAACCTGGCCTCTCCAGGAGGGACTTTGTGTTTACAGGTCTTTGAGGCAGACCGTTCCTGCCCAACCCCCCCCCCCCCCCCCCCACCTTTTAACTTGGTGCAGATTCCGATGGTCCTTAACGTATACGTTTGTCTGTTCCCATGGTGTTTTGTAGGGCACCGTGTGTGACTCTCAGCTACTGTCTTTCAACAACAACCAGCAGCAGGCAGCTGAATAGGAAACTTTAGCCTCCCAACCTGGAACAATTACAGAAGTCGGTTGTGTAAAACATGACAGGATGGATGCAAATTAACCAGAAAGAAATATGTTTCACCCCACAGATAGGCTGCGGCCTGTAGCTTGAACTACGGTAGCATGGTGGTTAGCACAATTGCTTCACAGCTCCAGGGTCCCAGGTTCGATTCCCGGCTTGGGTCACTGTCTGTGCGGAGTTTGCACGTTCTCCGCGTGTGTGCGTGGGTTTCCTCCGGGTGCTCTGGTTTCCTCCCACAGTCCAAAGATGTGCAGGTTAGGTGGATTGGCCATGATAAATTGCCCTTAGTGTCCAAAATTGCCCTTAGTGTTGGGTGGGGTTATTGGGTTATGGGGATAGGGTGGAGGTGTGGGCTTGGGTAGGGCGCTCTCTCCATGAGCCGGTGCAGACTCGATGGGCTGAATGGCCTCCTTCTGCACTGTAAATTCTATGAGGCAGAAGATGGGAAATTATAGGCCGGTTAGCCTGACTTGGGTCATTGGTAAGATTTTAGAGTCTGTTATTAAAGATGAGATCGCAAAGTACTTGGAAGTGCATGATAAAATAGGACTGAGTCAGCACGGCTTTGTCAAAGGAAGGTCGTGCCTGAGTTTTGCAAAATCTCTGTAATGTTTATACACCCAAAGAGTAAAATTAGACTGGATGGATAAAATTTCCAAAGTAAAATGAAGAAACCCTAGCTACACTCATTGTATTCTGTCTGGTCAACAGCTGGTGCGGAATATTTTTGGGAAGCATTTCAATTTTGCTTATGCAGTGCTAAGCAATGAAGTATTCTCAGCGGGACAAGAATACTGTCTTCCAGATATATCTCTTAATAGTCTGGATGTCTCCACGGGCAGCAAATACAGTAATACAATTAGGAAAAATCCTCCTAAATCTCCGAAGTGGTCTTTTTCAAGGGAATGTTGGCACGACTGTGGATGTTTCCTTTTTTTGGTTGCTTGATATTAAATCTCAATGGCTTTAGCAGCCAAGAAATGGAACATTTCCCTCACTTCTGATGGCGTTTGACAGCAGAAAACTGCCTCCAGTCAAGTATCGCCCAGCCAGCTTCAGGTTAAAGCTCCCTCCACTAATTCCAAACACTCAAACACTGTGGATTAATTCTGACCCAAGAAGTCATTATCCAGGGTCAGGCCAGGAGGAGTCTATTTTACACTCTGCCTGATTTTACTTTGAATTGAAGCTAATGGAATATCAGGAGGAGCTTTCAATGGATGCCGGATCCAATGCTGTCAGTTTTCTGCCAGATGCGAGGAAAGTGCAGGCCACTCACTCACTATGCCACTTGCATTACTCACTCAGCCAGGAATTTCCAGACACCCTGTGGCGGGGTTGGTGCGACCATCAATTCACTCGAAGACACGTGGAGAAGTAAACCGTGGTTTTAATCAGCTTAGAACTGAGCCTGCCTGTGACCGGTACAACACTGAAGGCGGCCCCGCAGGTCAGCAGCTCTTATACTTCCTGTAAACGGGGTGGAGCCATTGGCGGAGCCCGTACAAGCCCCAACATATCCCCTGTGGGGCCACACAATGGCCCATAGGTAGAGCCCACAGGGTTAATAACATAGCACAGTGCACTGGTGAATTGTCAGTAATTATACATTCACCACAGGGGTTTCCCGTTGCCAGGCCATTTAACAGGGCTTTTACTGTGGGTTTGGAGGCACATGTCGGCCAGAACAGGTAAGGAGGGCAGGTTTCCTTCCTTAAAGAGAATTGGAGACCTGATGGGTTTTTACATCAATCGATGATCGTTTGTCATGGTCACCATTACTGAGACTCGCTTTCAATTCCAAATTTTTTTATTGACTGGGATCTAAATTCCACCAACTGCTGGTTTCAACTTGGGCAGCTGGTAGCATAGAGGTTGTTTTGTTATGCTCTTGTCGTAACATAAGCTGCTTCCTTGATGTTCACTCTGACAAAGGAAGGTTCAGACTTGGAGATAGCTTCAACATGTTTATTAAACTATTAACAATTCTCCTACTTGGATTCAACGCTACTGTTAATCCTGCTATAGCTACTCAGACTGACGAACCAGTCTGCTACAATCCATGTGGTGGGAGTGATGCTCAATCAACCCTGTGTCTGTACTCACTGAGAGTCTCCACTGGAAAGAGACTGAGCATGTATGATGTGTCCTTTTATATGGGTTGGTGTAATGCCCTCCTGTGGTAGTGTCACCTCTGTGTGTATCGTGACTGCCCATTGCTCGTGTCCTATCTTACTGACCTATTGGTTGACTGTCTGTGTGTCATGTCTCTGGTGTTCCCTCTCGTGTCTAGCTAGGTGTAGTGTATATACATTAACCCTTTGTGTATATCACCACAGAGGTATTGTCACTGGACTGGTAATCCAGAAACCCAGAGTAATGCTCAGTAGAGCTGTTTTCCAATCCCATCACAGCAATTGGTGAAAAAGAAGAAGTCCAATGATGACCATGAAACAATTGGGGCGGGATTCTCCGTTATCCGACAGCGAAATCAGGAAATGCTATTGGGCGGAGAATAACTTCCCACGCCAGAATCATAGAATTTTACAGTGCAATAGGAGGCCATTCAGCCCATTGAGTCTCTACCAGCACTTGGAAAAAGCACCCTACTTAAGCCCACACATCCACCCCATCTCCGTAACCCAGTAACCCCACCTGAACGTTTTGGACACTAAGGGCAATTTATCATGGCCAATCCACCTAACCTGCACATCTTTGGACAGTGGGAGGAAACAGGAGCACCTGGAGGAAACCCACGCAGACACGGGGAGAGCTGAGGATGAGAGAGGGGGTACAGAAGGTGTCCAACATCACCATAGTTGTGCCGCTGGCTGGGGGCTTCTGCCAGGGCCGGGAGGTGGGCTGTGGGGTTGGGGTGGACGGGCATGGAACACCATTGCCGCAGCTTGCAAGGCAGCCATGCAGCTGCGCACACCGCGAACAGCCCACTTTCAACCTGGTGCCACAGGTCGAAAAGGTGTCCCCTCGGTGCAACCCCTCTGGTCTCTGATGACACATCGGCTGTATAGGGGCACTCCAGCACAACCAGTGCTTTCTTTTTGGCTGGGATAAGTGGGTGCAGGGAGTGTAATGTGTATACAGCTGCAGATTGTCAGACTCACGAGTGTCGATCAGTACACAGCGAATCCCGCATCATTTTGCATTAGAATCGATTGTGTCCCGCCGTGTGGGACCTGAGTGGGACTCGGCCGAATTCGGTGGCCACTCGGCCCGTCGGGGCCCGCAGAATCACCAGGGGGGGCCGCTTTCAATGGCCCCCGACCGGCGCGGCGGGAATCCCGCGGGCGCCTGAGAATCGGCATGGGAGAATCGTTAAGCTGCCGTCGGGGTGGCGGGGCACGATTCTCACGTTCCCGACGGGGATTCTCCAACCCGGCACGGGGTCGGAGAATCCTGGCCTTTATTATTGGCCTTGGCGAGGAACACCCTGCCAAGGCGCACATAGCTTCATTTTCTGTACCAATGAACTGAGCTTGTCAGTGCAGGAAGGTATCGGGCACCATTTTTAAATGTCGCCACGATCCCTTGACCCCCACCGTGGCCTCTGGCTCCCCTCAATGCTCCAACGTACTTGATAGGGGAACCTCGACCCCCCCCCTCACCCTGCCTCATAAGGGCAGCAAAAACCTGGCACGGGCAACCTGGCACCTGGGCACTGCCACCCTGGCACCGTAGAAGTGCCCTTGACAGCCTGGCATTGCCACCCAGCTTGGTACTGCCATGGTGCCCAGGTGGCACTGCTAAGATGCTTGGGTGGCTGTGCCGCAATGCCCAGATGGCAGTGGGAGTGCCAGAGTACCATCCTGTCTAACAGGAGGCCTCCGATGGCCTGGGAGACCCCCTCAGGTCCATTACAAATGGTCCACATTTCTGTGGACAAGTAATACACTGTGCCATTTCCAGATCTCCCAGGCGCAGGCGTCAGAAAAGGACTGCGAGGATGGCACCAAAGAGGTATCATGGCTATCACTGGCACCATTCATCATTGCAGAGACAAGTATCTTGGTGGGCTAACTTATCAGACTGCCTTCTGTGTCACTCTGTGGTGAACACCACACAGCTCCTGGTGCACATCAGGTGGAGACACGAACGGCCCAGGGATCGGGCAGTCTGAGGTCTGCTGGATCCCAGGACATAGCTGTCCCTGAGCCAGCTGCCGTGTCCTGGGACAATTTCCTCTCAGCGCTGATGCAGATGCAAATGCTGAGCTGGGAAACTCAGGGAGGGTTATCAGCAGCATTCCTGCAACTGCAAAGCCGTTTGGAGGAGCCCCAATGGCTTTGGTCGCAGGAGGTGTTGCCAGCATTGCGTGGCACCCAGGCCAACACTGCAAGTGTGCTGAATGCAATGGAGAGTCTGGGGCAGGATGTCAGAGCCATGACTGGTGGAGTTTAAGGCATGGAATAGTGTCTGAGAACCATGTCTGAGGGCCTTGAGAGCATGGCCCAGTCACAGAGGGTCATCACTGAGGGGCTCCAGAGCTTGGTGCAGATACAGAGCACCATCACTAACGACATTGCTGCAATGGTGCAGACAATGGAATGCCTCCCGGACTGGCAGCGCCAGGTGATGCAGAGGCGTTTGGAGCTCACTCCGCTGCCCCTATGTCCCATGGAGTCACTCAGGAGCACCAAGATCATTGCCTACAGAGCAGCCATGATATCCACCCTCCTATATGGCCCAGAGACATGGTTATGTATGGCAGGCACCTCAAAACCATGGAGAAGTACCACCGGCGCTGCCTCCACAAAACCCTGCAAATGCACTGGCAGGATTGGTGCACCAACGTCAGTGTTCTCACTAAGGCCAGCATCCCCAGCATCGAAGCATTGACCGCACTCGATCAGCTCCGCTGGGCAGGCCCACATCATCTGCATTCTGACTTCTGAGACGAGCGCTCTACTTGGAGCTTCGACACAGCAAGTGAGCCACAGGAGGGCAGAGGAAACGCTTCAAGGATTTCCTCAAAGCTTCCTTGAAAAAGTGCAGCATTTCCACTGACACCTGGGAATCCCTGGCCCAAGACTGACTAAGTGTTGGCAAAGCATTCCGGAAGGAACAGAACATCTTGAATTTCATCGCTGAGAGCAGGCTGAAGCCAAGCGTTGACAGCGAAAAGTGTGCGTGGCAACCTGGGTATCTCACCTACCCGCTCCTCCAACCACCCTCTACCCCACCTGTGACAGAGACTGGAGGGCATGCATTTGACCCCTCAGTGATCTGGGAACTCATTTTTAGTGTGGAAGCAAGTCGTCCTGGACTCCGAGGGATTGCTCAAGAAGCAGAAGATGTCAAACACAACTGTACAATACTCTGCACAATTTAGATTTTATTCCAGTTGCAATATGCATTGTACATAATTTAGCTGTATTATCTCTGTAACCTTCTCCAGTCTGAAACTGTCAAACTAGAACTTCCGAATCCTCCAACTCTGACCTATTTGACAATCCCAAATGCTCCCGCCCCCTCCAAACCTTTGAGTTATCTTTGACAGCCATGCCTTCAGCCCTCCCGGTTCTATGTTTTTGAATTTCATCCCTCAATTGCCCCCTTCCCTCCCTCTGCACCTCCTTTTTTAAAACTTGTCATAATATACACCAGTATTTCATGGTGCACACACACATACACACACACTGATGGACATGCAGTGGGACCAATCAGCATACACAACACCGCAGCCAATCACCAGTGAGAGCACACGCACTATAAAGACAGGGGACAGGAGAGTTCCCGCTCATTCTGTAGCAGCCAGCTCGGAGCACAGAGCTCACAGCCTGCAACACAGACATTCACCATGTGCTGAGTGCATCACCTGGTTAGGACTAGGGAAGGGTCAACAGTTAAAGCTGGTATTGCATTTACCCACAGTTCAAGTATGTTAATATAGTTAACCTTATAATAAAATAGAGTTGCACCACTTCAAGTGTTGGTGACCTGTTTGTAATCCAGAACACCCAATACATCATGATACCAGGAGTGAACTGGTTCAGTCCAGATAGCCATACCTCAGCGTACAGTGACAACCAGGAATGATACCCAGGCAAGATGTTCAAGATCTGGGTTCCGCAGCAGCTCCAGTGCCACGGCGATCTCCGCGAAAACTGGCGGGCATTCCGGCAAAAGTTTGAAATCTTCCTGCTGGCAGCCGAACTAGAAGACCTGACCGATCTTGAAAAAACAGAGCTTCTCCTCCCATCGCCGGTGCCAGAGCAGAAGAAATCTTTTAAAAATTCAAGCTCTCCAAGGGGCAAAACAGGAGCGACTTCCAGGCAGTCCTGGACAAAGTTGGCAAATACTGTGAGGAAAACACACTCCAACCAGCAAGGAAAGGTAAGAGAAGCGCCAGTACTCACCTCGAGGCCGAAATCCCGGAGCAGAGAACGATTTTGGTCGGCGGCCATCTTTCTAAAGGGACTGCACTTGCGCAGTTGCGCGACGCCGCGCATGCGCAATCACGAAAATGGCCATCAGTAAAGGAACCGCGATTTGTGCATGTGCAAACGCCTCCTACGTGCTACGTCACGCGCGTCATGACGTCAGAGGCCCCAGACCACACCCATTTAAAGGGGAAACGTCCCAAATCAAAGAAAAAGCCTTTTAAAGCTGTAAAACAACCTTCCTTCACCTGGAATGACAGCACAATGCCTCAAATTGAACCAGGAAATGAAATAAACCTCCGAAGAACCCTGCAACAAGCAGTTACCTACTCCCAAACCAAATCCGATTCCGACTTCCCGCAGACCAATGACACCAAGG
This sequence comes from Scyliorhinus torazame, assembly GCF_047496885.1. Classification (NCBI taxonomy): domain Eukaryota; kingdom Metazoa; phylum Chordata; class Chondrichthyes; order Carcharhiniformes; family Scyliorhinidae; genus Scyliorhinus; species Scyliorhinus torazame. The sequence goes on along the minus strand of NC_092712.1, from coordinate 71,591,117 downwards.
ACCCGAGGGAGCCTTTTCGAGTCACTGTTATAACAGAGAACAGGCTGTCCCCGAATCAAAACCACCAGCCGCTGTTGGTGCACAGCATTGATCCAGACGATGAGTAGTGTGCCACCCTGACGGTCAACCAGAATTTGTCACCCACCTCAAAGACTTGACGTATGAGTTTTACAATGTTGGACTCGTTGACCTGTTCTGTTATCCTGTTTCATTGTTCCAGTAGTTTGTATATAATGTTCATTTTGTTGTTGGTGTGACACCCTATTTCTCTGCACCAGGCACCTTCCCATGTAAATAGATTAGCCTCATGTACATAGTCATGTAAATAACACGCACACACACAGTCAGGTACATTCACTGCACGATATTTATTGTCAGGCAGGCACATGTTCTTTATATAAAAGGGGGGATGTCATAATATACACCAGTATATTATGGTGCAGACACACACACACACACACACACTGATGGACATGCAGTGGGACCAATCAGCATACACAACACTGCAGCCAATCACCAGTGAGAGCACACGCACTATAAAGACAGGGGACAGGAGAGTTCCTGCTCATTCTGTAGCAGCCAGCTCGGAGCACAGAGCTCACAGCCTGCAACACAGACATTCACCATGTGCTGAGTGCATCACCTGGTTAGGACTAGGCAAGGGTCAACAGTTAAAGCTGGTATTGCATTTACCCACAGTTCAAGTATGTTAATATAGTTAACCTTATAATAAAATAGAGTTGCACCACTTCCAGTGTTGGTGACCTGTTTGTGATCCAGAACACCCAACATATCAAAACTCACTTGTCTGATCCTGCCTTAGATCACCCCTTCGAATATCGCTGTTCTTGACTTGGATTGTCTGGATATTAATGCAACTTATTTTCCTATGCCAAATGGAAAAAAGTAAAAGCAAGTTGCTGTAGTGGTTCCAATTTAGTTCAGTTGGCTAGACAACTGGGCCAGGTTTCTCCGAGCCTCCGCACTGCAATCACGCTCGGCAAGGGGGCGGAGAATGGGGACCGGATAATAGCCGCCAATCAAACGTGCGGCGCCAGTCGGGGGGCCATTGAAAGAGGCCCCCACGACGGTTATCCGCCGGCAACTGCCCGAGTTCCCGCCGGCGTGGTTCACTCATGGTTCCGGCAGGAGCTCGGAGTGGCGGCTGCGACACGGACCACGGCTGCCCTGGTGGGGGCGGGGGGGGGGGTGGGGGTGGGGGGGAGGGAGGGGGGGAGAGGGGGAATCTGCCACCGAGGGGGGCCTCCAGGATGGCCAGGCTTGCGATCGGGGGCCACTGATCGGCGGGCGCGCGCGATCTCGGGGGCCTATCCTGTCGGGGCTGGTCCGCGGTGTGGGTCCACAATGTTGCGCGGGGCTGCCGCCGCAGGCAGCCGCTGCGTGCATGTGCGGACCTCCGGCCAGATGTGCAGGGCCCCTTATCGGCAGCTGGAGCTGCAAAGACTACTCCAGGGCCCTGCTAGCCACCTGCAAAACGGAGAATCTCTCTGGACTTTCTCCTGGAAAGTCCAGAGTGATTCGCGCCCGTTTTCCCGTGGGCATGGGGACATAGCCCCATTATCGGAGAATCCCGGCCCTGGTTTGTGATGCAGAGCGAGGCCTGCAGGGCGGGTTCAATTCCTGTACCGGCTGATGTTATTCATGAACGTCCTGCCTTCTCAACCTTGCGTCTCACCTCAGATTGGTGATCTTCATGTTAAATCACCCTCAGCTCTTCCCCTCAAAGGGGAAAGCAGCCTCTGGTCATCTGGGACTTTATTTTACTTTTTAGAGTGGCCTCGGTAGCACAGTGGTTAGCACTGTTGCTTCACAGCGCCAGAGTCCCAGGTTCGATTCCCGGCTTGGGTCACAGACTGTGTGGAGTCTGCACGTTCTCCCCGTGTCTGCGGGGGTTTCCTCCGGGTGCCCCGGTTTCCTCTCACAAGTCCCGAAAATCGTGTTGTTAGGTGAATTGGACATTCTCCCTCTGTGTGCCAGAACAGGTGCCGAGAGTGGCGACTAGGGGATTTTCACAGTAACTTCATTGCAGTGTTAACGTAAGCCTACTTGTGACAATAATAAAGATTATTATCAGTAGTGCCAGCACTGGATTGAAAAAAAAGGTCACCAGAATAAGACTTTATGGCCTGGAACAGGGCTTTGACAATCTCCTGTCTCACCTTTCATAAAAAGGTCAGTGCAAACTCTTGAGAAATGACTTATACAGCCATCTTTTACCCATGTGTGCTGATGTTCCCAGGTTCCATCAATCTTCCGCCGGAGTACCCCATGGATGATTTTTCAGGAATGTAGTTCTCCTCACTTTCACCCCTCCCCTCCTGAAGATGCTGACTCTTGCTGGGATGCTGTACCTGGGCACTGGGAATCTTTTGGATCCTCCAGTCAAGTGGCCATTCATTGTGGGAATAAAGTACGGGAGCATGCTATTCACCTGTACAGGCCTCCACAGTACAGCATGGTGTTTACATAAGCAGACCTCCCACTAGGAGAATGGGTTAGCCGCCAGGACAAATGTTTCCCCTCTCTCTAAGTGTGTTGCAGTGGCCTGTACCATCTCCATTGCGGCCTTCCAAAGAAGAACAACATTTAAAAACGCTGTTTTTCTCTTCACTGATGTTGCCGGACCTTCTGGGTCGGCCCAGTACTTGCTGTTTTTATTTCCGATCCCCAGCACCCACAGAATTCTGCTCCAATTGCTCCCTTGCCTGGCATCAGTTAACTTGGCACAAACGATGCACTGAACCTAGGAGCTTCCTGACTGTTACATTTTTGAAGTTACGCAAGTTGTTGAGCGCTGTGATTGCCTCTGAACCTCCAAATTGCCCACGTCATTCTGTTTTATAAACTTTCACCCGAGCAAAAATCAACCCAAAGGGACAGTCCCATTTAAAACAGAGCTGATGGAGACCTCGCCTGACAAATATCATTGCGTCAGAAGCAGTGACTGCAGCACAAAGTAAATGATGTACTGTCAGAGACACATGTGGCAGATTAATGCCTGGGACTGTAGCCAAATGGATGGGGGTATTTTCTGCCATTTTGATGCGTTCAAATGTTTCCCCAAATTACGCCGTGGTTCCAGGTTTGATATCTATATGTACATCGTTCACCAATTATAACCTCACAGTCTGTCAGGAAAGCTTTAATGGGAGACTAAACATCAGGAATCTGTCAAATGAATTTTTAAGTGGTATTGTGGAAAAATTGACATCTAAACCAGAAAATTAGAGGAATTCGCCCTTCTGGGATTTATTAAGTCTCTTCAGCTGCTGTTAAAAGTTAATTTTTAAATGCTTTGATGTGATTAGCAGCACATAGGGTTCTGTCACTTTCGTTCTCGAGCAGGAACCACTCTAAATGTAAATAAGTCTTGTTTTATTTCCTGAAGAGTAGTGCGTTGTGATCGTGCCGATAGTTACATACTTCTGCTACAAGCGGACATAAGCTCAGAAAGGTTGAGTTCATAATTAACCCTCATCATATTAAGTGAGAATTTCCTAAACCTATCAGCTAATTACAGCAAGTTAATGTTACAGCCTGCTGACAGAGTACAGGGCTCCACAGTTCAGAGTTTTCCCTTGCCGGGTCGTCCATGCATTGTGCAAAGCAGTTGCAAGAGACAATGACGCATCCCGTCCAGCCGTTCCTTTTCACTCTTTTCTGTCTTTGAATTTACAAAAATAAAAGTACAGCTTAAGGTTAATAAATTCAGAGCTGACAAGTCTTCCTCGGCAATTTTTACGCACTTGAAGTCTGCCTTTTGGTCTATTTGCAAGTACCAAGAGCTGCTGAGGCCAGTCTAATATGCTGACATCACCAGTGAGCGACACGACATCGGCCCTTGTGCATTTTGCACCGAGTGTGGTTTACGCTGACCTTTAGCTGGGTTTGCAAGTAACCTGGCCTACTGCATATGTTTCCATACACCATTGGTGTAATCTCATTAGGGAATTTTTCAGACAGACTTGTATGGAACATAGTGTTCTAGAATCTCCATTCAAATGTACTTTTCTGTCATGGTGGAATTTTCACAGTGCAGCACATATATATATCGCTTAGTATTTGATTTTCTTAACAGTAGTTTAACAAATTTTGGGTACCAAGTTACAGCTATGTGCCTCGCAAGTGGTAAATTCTCTTTCCTCACGCTGCTCGACCAGCTTGTGACCTTTGACATGGTTCACCACACTATCTTCTTCCAATGTCTCGTCACTAGCATCCATCTGCGTGGGGCTGCACTCTCCTCGGTCTATTCCAAACTAACGAGCAGTCGTCAGAATATCTCCTGCAGTGATTTCTTCTCACACTCTCGCACTGTTATTTCTGAAGCCTCCAAGGTTCTTTCCTTGACCTCCCCATATTTCTCATCTACGTACTGAAAACACAATGTTGGGTCCGAGATGTATGAGAGAAAGGCCTGCTCCACATCACCGTGACCTCTCATGACCCATGATTTTTCATGTTGATTATCTGACCTCCAGTATCGACTGAGCACTCTGTTCCCTAGCCACCAATTCCATTGCTCTCTCAGATGTTGAACTTGAAGTTAGTGGCCACATTAATGGGATGTGGGCATCACTGGCTCGGCCAGCATTTGTTGCCCATCCCTAGTTGCCCTTCAGAAGATGGTGGTGAGCTGCTTTGTTGAACTGCTGTTACGGAGAGAACTCCAGGATTTTGACCCAGCGACAGTGAAGGAACGATGGTATATTTCCAAGTCAAGATAGTGAGTGACTTGGAGGAGAATCTCCAGGCGATGGTGTTTCCAGGTAGCTGCTGACTTGTCCTTCTAGATCAGGGTTTTTCAACATGCAGGTCATGACCCGCGGGTCGCGGGCAGGTGTCAGGAGCAATCGGTCGCAGCGTTCCCGTGGTGGCCCTAATCGCAGGAGAAGCTGCCGCTAGCATTTAAATTGAGAATGGCAGCCGCTGCCAGCTTTTAAATGAGAACAAAATGAGGCTTCTGACCATAAACTGCATAGTGAGCAGGTCACACGCCCTGCAGTTACATTTGACATGAAGTGCCCTGTACCTATGTACTTTTGGCACCAAAACATGGAGGAGAGCTTCTTCCATTTCTAGCTGTTAGCAAGCAAGGCAAGAGGACTGTGAAGATGGATCGTTCTGTTACAAAGAAGAGCCAGGCTCTCACAGCTGAATTAGCTGGAGAGAACTGATCAGGAGAATCCACAGCAGGATCTGCACAGAGCTCCAGGGCCTTTGCTGAACAGTCTACAAAGAAGAAACTAAACTGGGGAACAAAGTAGTAGAACGGTGATTTCTTGAGGTATGGTTTTGTCAATTGTGCCAATGCAAATGTGTCTTATATGCAGGGAAGTGCGAGCAAATGAGAGGATAAGTTTCAGATTTTGAAGGCGAATTGGTGGGTGAAAAATTCCTTTTCAGCTTGTGACCGCAGAGTCAGTTATTAACTCAGAGCTGATTCCAAATGAAAAGACTGAGCTGCTGTACCTGACCTCTGACAGCACATTAAAACCATGCCAAAAGTTCATGTGGCTGTCAGCATTCTGGAGTAGCATCTCACAGGAGTATCCAGTGCTGAATAAGTAGTTTGTTGTTATTGCCCTTTGCAATGACCTACATGTGCGAGGTTGGAGGTTCTATTCTCACAAAGATGAAGGCGGCACAAAGGAACTGGCTGAAGTCTGACCTGGTCTGCACATTGCCCTCTCCTCCTGTGAATGTGATTGGAGTGAGATTGTGAGGACCAAGCAGGCTCCCCTTTGCATTAAAGGTAAGTGAACATGGCATGTGTCGCGAAGGTTGACCTGCATGGTTCCTGAAGGTCGGCCGATTGGCAAAGTGGGCCCCGGGAAAAAAGGTTTGAAAAACACTGTTCTAGATGATAGAGCTTCCAGGACCACAGTCCTATTATCTCCTTTTCTGGCTCAATGTTAAATTTGATTTGATAACACTGTGAAACATCTTTGAACATATTTGCTACTTAGGGCACTATATAAATGCAAGTTGTTGCTGTATAACTATCACTGATCAGCAGTAAAACTAGAGAGTGTTACAAAAGGAATTTTACAAGTGACATGTCAAAATTATCATGAATTTGCAGATGGGTGTGGGGAGTCAGCAAGTTGTAGCATGAGGATACATTGGACAACAGATTAGAATCACTCTGGTAACTTTCTACAGGTCTCAACTGTGCAACGTGCAACTTGGCATGCTGGCATGGCTGAAATCAAAATGGGAAGAGAAAGAGAAAAAGTCAATTGCTTATATGACCACACTCATGTATTTGCTAGTAGCCACTTAAACATTCACAGTGTTTCTATTGGCAAAGGTCTTGGAGTGAGTTGCCTGCCAAAATCATTGGAGCAGGGCTGGATGCTAGGAAACTAAAAAGGAAATGGGAGGAACAAAAATTGTTACCCCGACAAAAAGTTGGGAAGCCCTGGTGTATTATGATGTTGTTTATAGTTTAAAGCATTGCTTTTGCCAAAGAGTAAAATAATATTTCATTGAGTGCTTCGAGTTTGAGTGGATTTCACTATTGTCCATATATGTTTTGTATTTCATAATTCAAACTACAAGTCCTGACAGCACGAGATAGTACAGGGCGGCACGGTGGCACAGTAGTTAGCACTGCTATCTCACTGCGCCAGAGACCCGGGTTTGATTCCGAACTTGGGTGAACGCCTGTGTGGACTTTGCACGTTCTCCCCGTGTCTGCGTGGGTTTCCTCCGGGTGCTCCGGTTTCCTCCCACAGTCCAAAGTGTGCAAGTGAGGTGGATTGGCCATGATAAATTGCCCCTTAGCATCCAAAAGGTGAGGTGGAGTTACGGGGATCGGGGATAGGGTGGGGTGTGGGTCTATGTAGGGTGCTCCTTCAGAGGATCGATGCAGACTTGATGGGCTGAATGGCCTCCTTATGCACTGTGGTGATTCTATGAGATCGGCACTGTTGGGAAGGGAGTTCCAGAGTTTTGACCCAGTGACAATGAAGGAATGGCGATATAGTACCAAGTCAGGATGGTGTGTGGTTTGGAAGGAACTTGCAGGTGGTGGTGTTCCCATGTATTTACTGCCCTTGTCCTTCTAGGTGGCAGAGGTCACAGGTTTTGAAGGTGATGTTGAAGGAGCCTTGGTGAGTTGCTGCAGTGCATCTGGTAGATGGCACACACGGCTGTCATTGTGTGTTGGTGGTGGAGGGATTGAATATTATTATGGCACATGAGGTGCCAAACAAGTGGGTTTCTTTGTCCTGGATAATGTCCAGCCTCTTGGGTGTGGTTGGAGCTGCACTCTTCCAGGCACGTGGACAGTATTCCATTACACTCCTGACTTGTGCCTTGTAAACCATGACAGGCTTTGGGGAGCCAGGAGCTGAGGAACTCTCCGCATAATTCATAGCCTCTGACCTGTTCTTGCCGCCATAGTTTGCGGTCAATGGTAACCCCACATCCAGGATGTTGATGGTGGGGATTCAGCAATGGTTATGCCATTGAATGTCAAAGGCTGCTGGTTAGATTCTGTCTTGTTGAAGATGGTGATTGTCTGGCACTTGTGGGGTGCAAATGTTACTTGCCACTTATCAGCCCAAGCCTGAATATCGTCTTGCTGCATAAGGGGACAGATTGTTTCAGTATCTGAGGAGTCGCGAATGGTGTTGAACATTGTGCAATAATCTGTGAACATATCCACTTCTGACCTTATGATGGAAGGGAGGTCATTGATGAAGCAGCTGAAGATGGCTGAACCTAGGCCATGATCCTGACGAACACCTGCAGTGATGTCCTCCAACCAGCACAGCCATTTTCATTTGCTCTAGGTATGACTCCAACCAGTGGAGAGTTTCCTCTGATTCACATTGACTCCAGTTTTGCAAGGGCTCCTTGATGCCACACTTGGTCAAATGCTGCTTCGATAGAAGGTGCAGTAATTCTCCCCTTGCCTCTTGAATTCAGCTGTTTGTCCATGTTTGGACCAAGGCTGAGTGGCCCTGACAGAGCCCAAATTGAGAGTCGCTTGATAGTTCTAAGAACATACATAGAACATACAGTGCAGAAGGAGGCCATTTGGCCCATCGAGTCTGCACCGACCCACTTAAGCCCTCACTTCCCCCCTATCCCTGTAACCCAATAACCCCTCCTAACCTTTTTGCTCACTAAGGGTAATTTATCATGGCCAATCTACCTAACCTTCACGTCTTTGGACTATGGGAGGAAACCGGAGCACCCGGAGTAAACCCACGCAGACACAGGGAGAACGTGCAAACTCCGCCCAGACAGTGACCCAGCGGAGAATCGAACCTGGGAACCTGATGCTGTGAAGCCACAGTGCTATCCACTTGTGCTACCATGCTGCCCTAAATACTGTCATGTGAGAGTATCTTTAAGAAATGGGGGTTTATAAAATAGCTGCAATGGATGTACCTTTCAGAAATGCGTATTTATCAGTGATGTCAGAGTGTGGGTGGAGCTGGGCTGTCTGTCTGCTTTTACTTTTGCTTTGGGCTGTCTGCTACAGGGCGTGTTTAGTTTCATTTTAGATTTGGAGAAGCTGCAGTCACAGCAAGATGTGTATGAATCTCTGCAAGCTAAAGAATGTTCACTTGGTGATTTCAAAGTGGTAACTGCGCTCAGTAGAGAAGTTAAACCAGATGTCTTTCTGTAAAAAGGGTTCTTTTTTTTCTTATGGATGTTGCAAGGAAAAATTAAGAGTTACTTACAGAGTACTGTATTCTTTGGGGGATTTATTGGTGTTGATAGTGGTTAAGATGCTTACTGTGGGTTTATAAAGTGTTAACTGGTTTCATGAATAAACATTGTTTTAATTTAAAAGTACTTTAACTCTCTGATGCACCACACCTGCAAAGTAGGCCCGTGTGCTCCCCGTAACCACAATCTATTAAAAGTTGTGGGTCAGGTGAACCCCATGATATGCTTTGGGGTTCTCTAAACCCTGGCCCATAACAATACTTTGCATCACAATACTGATGATCAAGAGTAGACTGATGAGGTGGTTGTTGGTCAGGTTCTATTTTTCCTGCTTTTTGAATAAAGAACACAACTGAGCAATTTTCCACATTACCAAGCAGATGCCAGTGTTCTATTTGTCCTGGAACAGCTTGTTTAGGGGTACGGCTAGTTCTGGAGCACAAGTCTTCAGTAGTTTTGCAGGACTGTCATCAGCCTTGTCTTATACACTAATATGCTGGGTTCCACCATCACTGAGGATGCGGATGTTTATGGAGCCTCCATGTCCTGTTAGTACATAGACCATAGAACATAGAAAAACACAGCACAGAACAGGCCCTTCGGCCCATGATGTTGTGCCAAACCTTTGTCCTTGATTAAGAACAAATTGATCTACACCCCATCATTCTACCATAGTCCATGTACCTATACAATAGCCACTTGAAGGTCCCTAATGTTTCCGACTCAACTACTTCTACAGGCAGTGCATTCCATGCCCTCACTACTCTCTGGGTAAAGAACCTACCTCCGACATCCCCCCTATATCTTCCACCATCCACCTTAAATTTATGTCTCCTTGTAATGGTTTGTTCCACCCGGGGAAAAAGTCTCTGACTGTCTACTCTATCTATTCCCCTGATCATCTTATAAACCTCGATCAAGTCGCCCCTCATCCTTCTCCGTTCTAATGAGAAAAGGCCTAGCACCCTCAACCTTTCCTCGTAAGACCTACTCTCCATTCCAGGCAACATCCTGGTAAATCTCCTTTGCACCTTTTCCAAAGCTTCCACATCCAAATTAAAGTAGTTTAATTGTCCATCATCATTCATGGCTGGATGCGGCAGGACTGCATATTTTAGATCTAATCCATTGGTTTATGATTGTTCAGCTCTGTCAATTGCATGCTGCATCCACCGTTTGACATGCAAGTAGTCCTATGCTGGAGCTTCACCAGGTTGACACCACATTTTAAGGTATGCCTGGTGCTGCTCCTGGTATGCTCTCCCGCACTCTTCATACAACCAAGATTGAACCCCCCGGCCTCCCTGCCCGGGTTAATGGTAATGGTAGTGTCATACTGAATATGAGGTTACAGATTGTGGTTGCCTGATTTGGACATTCTAAATTCTCCCTCAGTGTACCCGAACAGGCACCGGAGTGTGGCGACTAGGGAATTTTCACATTAACTTCATTGCAGTGTTAATGTAAGCCTACTTGAGACACTAATAAAGATTATTATTATTACAATTCTGCTGCTGCTGATGGCCTACAGCATCTCATGGGTGCCCACTTATGAGTTGATAGATCTAATCAAAATCTATCCCATTTAGCACCGTGGTAGTGCCACACAACATAATGGAGGACATCCTCAATGTGAAGACAGGATTTTGTCTCCACAAGGACTGTGCAGTGGTCACTCCTGCCAATACTGTCATGGACAGATGCATTTGTGACATGTAGATTGGTGAGAATGAGGTTTAAAAGCTTCTTTCCTCTTGTTGGTTCCTTCACCACCTATTGCAGACCTTGTTTAGCAATTCTGTCCTTTACACTTGGCCAACTTGATCAGCAGTGGTACTACCCAGCCACTCATGGTGGTATCCTTTGAAGTTCCCCCCAGCATTTATTCTGTGCCTTTGCCACCTTCAGTGCTTCTTCCAATTGGTGTTCAAAATGGAGGAGCACTGAGATTTCCTTGCCCATGTTTGATCTCATGCCATGAGATCCCATTGGTCCAGAGTCAATATTGAGATCTCCCAAGGCACCTGCCTAGTACAAAGGAAGATGTTGATGCTGTTGAAGATCAATCATCTCAGTCCCAGCACATCGCTGCTGCAGTTCCTCAGGCTGGTATCCTCGTTCCAACCATCTTCATCTACTTCATCAGCGAGCATCCCTCCATCATAATGTCAGAAGTGGGATGTTCGCTGAAGATTGCACAATGTTTGGCACCATTTATGACTCCTCAGATACTGAAGCAGTCCATGTCCATTTGCAGCAAGACCTGGACAACACGCAAGCCTAGGATTCTAAGCAGCAAGTAACATTTTGCTGTACAAGTGCCAGACGATGACCATCTTTGTCAAGAGAAAGCCCAACCATGGCCCATCGACATTCAATGGCTTTACCATCGCTGAATTCCCCACTATTAATATCTTGGTGATTACCATTGTCCAGAAACTGAACTTAACCAGCCATGTAAATACTGTGGCTACAAGAGTAGGCCAGAGGCTAGGAATCCTGTGATGAGTAACTCAGCTCCTAACTCACCAGCTACCAGGCACAAGTCAGGAGTGTGATGGAATACTCTCCACTTGCCTGTAAGAGTGTAGCTCGAACAACATTCAAGAAGTTCTCCACCATCCAGGACAAAGCATCTTGCTTGATTGGCACCCCATCCTCAAAAATCCCTCCACCCCAAACACAGTGGCAGCTTGTGTACCCTCTACAAGATGCACTGCAGGAATTCAGCAAGATTCCATTGAAAGCACCTTCCAAACTCATGGGGCTGGATTCTCCATTTTGGAGACTAAGTCTCCATGTCGTCGGGAAAACTATGGTCTTTTACGCCAGGAAAACTGGCGTCAAAAGTCCATAGATTCTCCGTTTTGCTGGGGGCTAGCAGGCAGCCGTCATAGAGCTCGCAGCTCTAGCTGCCTATACGGCCCGCAGCACTTCCGGGCCAGAGGCCGCGCATGTGCACGGCGGCAGCCTGCAGCGGTTGCGCCGTGCTCCATGGCAGACTCAGCCCATGGACCTGGATCGCCGAAAGAGTGCCCCGCTCGCGCGCCCCGGACCAGCCCTCCCCTGACTGTGGCGGTCTCGGATTGAGTCCGGAGCTTCCACGCGAGGTTCACGGACGGTGTGAACACATTTAAGCCACGCCGTTGGGAAATGGGCATCGCAGGGCGGGCCTCAAGCAATGGCCTGAGGCGGTGGTTACTCACAGCCTGTGAAGGTGCAGCAACATTCCCTGCCAGATTCCAGCACGCAGACAACACCATCCAAAACACCCTACAGTCATTCTAAATGATTGAGCCTGCAGAATGGGTGCCTGGTCATTTACGCCGCTCTTGTGTTGGGGCCCTCTTGTAGCATGTTCTCTGGTGAGTGAAAAGTAAATATGTTGAATGGACATGCATGGTTAAAGTTCACGTATGGAACATCAAGTCAGCCGGTGAGGCTGAGTGACGCCACGAAAGCACCAGTAGTGAGGTTTCCCGTGTATTCAGGGGATGGCAGTGCGAGTGCCTACCTTGCTTATGAAGACGGCAGGTGTAACTGCAAGTGCGACAGGCCTCAGCATTTCTTACCTTGCATTTCTTGCATTTGTATAGAGATTCCACATCCTCAGGACATCCCAAATCACTTGACAAATCAGTGAGGTCATTTTGAAGTTCACTCACTGCTGTAATTGAAGGAACAAAAAAAAGTACAGCACAGGAACTGGCCCTTTGGCCTAACCTAAAACATTCCACACTTCTGGGGTCTGTATCCCTCTATTCCCATCCTATTTATATATTTGTCAAGGCGCCCGTTAAACGTCACTAACGTACCTGCTTCCAGCCCCTCCTCCTCCGACAGCACGTTCCAGGCACCCACTACCCTCTGTGTAAAAAACTTCCCTCGTACATCTCCTCTAAACGTTGCCCCTCGCACCTTAAATCTATGTCCCCTGGTAATTGACTCTTCCACCCTGGGAAAAAGCTTCTGACGATTCACTCTGTCCATGCCCCTCCTCATTTTGTAGACTTCTATTAGGTCGCCCCTCAACCTCCATCATTCCAGTGCAAACAAACCAAGTTTATCCAACCTCTCCTCATTGCCCTCCATACCAGGCAACATTCTGTACCCTCTCCAAAGCCTCCACATCCTTCTGGTAGTGTGGTGACCAGAATTGAACACTATATTCCAAGTGTGACCTAACTAAGGTTCTATAAAGCTGCAACATGACTTGCCAATTTTTATATTCAATGCCCCGGCTGATGAAGGCAAGCACGCCGTATCAATACTCTTACGAGTTCTGCCATTTACTGTATATTTCCCACCTGTATTAGTGGCACGCTCGTGGACAGCATGAGGCCTGCTCATTTAAACCGGCCATGTCCCCCAAGGCTCCTGTGCCAGATTGCTCTGTGCAACGCCATCGCACCCCCTCCCCCCTACCCCCACCCCACACCAACCTCGCAATCGGTGAAAATAAATGTGTTTGGATGAAATAAACAGCATGGAATATGTATGTGCCATCCTGCACTGGTGCTGTGGTAACGTCACCATCACACTGTCATTAACTTTGCTGGTAACTCGAACACTTGTCGTTGTCAACCAGATTTCAAAGATTTCAAAGTCATTTCAACGGTACAGCCAAGGGTGTGCAGGAGTCAGTCCATGGTGAGCAGGGAACTGACTGTGAGTCTCTGCGATGTTACTGTGGCCTACTCCTTTGTTCCTATGTTCCTAACTCACTGCTCCCTTGCCTCTGAACTGCCATGTGATTTTTAATGACTGAAAAGAACTAATGAGCATGTGAATGGCAGCAAAAGAGGCCACCAGAGCTGGCTTTCACTGCAGCTACTGACTTATTGTGCAGAGTTTTGCACTAGCTGACTGTATGCCATAGTGATGCACATTCTTACTCGGTCTCACTTACAGCACACCAGCGCTGATTTGCTTAATCTATCCTCGGCTTTTGGCATTACGTCAGTGCCAATGGAATGCCGCACTTACACCAAACATGCTGCGCACAATCAACATTTGTTGCAGATTTTCAAAGTTAACAGTGACAGGATTCACATGGAGGGTCAGTAGTTCATAAGTTTCTGTAGTCCTGCACATTGAGGCATCCATTGTCCTGGGTGGTGTTATGTGTGACGCAAACCTGGGTCCAAGCTCAGAAAATCATTGCGTTTTTTTGCCAAGAAATGTATTTCATTATCTTCTCAAATTACCTGGACACCTCTTTAGATGTGTTTCCTACCTGAAAACCCCAGTCTGTGTAATGAGTCATTGCAGCTCATTCATTATATATGATACAAATAAAATATATTGCAGCTCTGTCTTAAAACCTTTTGGCTCTCTTTGGTCTAAGTGGGCAAATATTTCTGTAAAATGTTTCCTTATTCATTGCTTAATTCTTCATCACAGTGACTTCACTGCATTAGCTGCAAATCTCTTTGGAAACTAGATACCTGAGATAGTTAAAGGCACTATATATAAAAAAAGCTTACATTTATATAGTGCCTTTTAACTCCTCAGGATGTCACAAAGCACTTCACAGCAAATTGAGTACTTTTCTAAAGTATAGAGTGGGATTTTCCAACCACCATACTGGAGAGCATTATTGCCTATGAGATGGTGAAATTTGGAGAGCTGTTAAAAATCAACGTCTCTCCAAATTTTCCCATCTTCCCCTCGATGATACCCATCAGTGTCAGGACTGGATCATCCCTTCCAATCCCTTCCATAGTCACTTTTGCAATGTAGAAAATGCAGCAGCCAATTTACACACAATGTAAATTCCACCTCAATGACGGCGTTTTACGTCTCATATGAAGCATCGCATTTCTGACAGTACAGCACTCCCTTCGTGCTGCACTGGAGTGTCAGCCTAGATTTTATGCTCAAGTCTTTGGAGTGGGTCATCTCACTTGCTGCCTATGTCTTTAGTACCTATATGTACCACAACCTCTGGCAGTTCACCTTCCCCCTTAAGAATGTCCTGTGTTCGTTCAGAGACATCACTGACCCTGGCACTTGGGTGGCAACACACCATCCTGAAGTGCCTATCTGTGTCCCTTACTATAGCGTCCCCGATAACTATCGCTCTCCTGCACTTTGCCCTCTCCTGTTGAGCAACAGAGTCAGTTGTGGTGCCACTGTTCTGGCTGCTGTTGTTTTCTCCTGATAGGCTATCCCCCACAACAGTATCCAAAATGGCATACTTGTTAGAGAGGGGTACAGCCACAGGGGATTCCTGCACTGACTGCCTGCCCTTTCTAGCGGTCACCGATCTGTCTGCCTGCAACGTGAATGTGACCACGCCTCTATAACACCTATCTATGACACTTTCCATCACGCATTTCCCACATCTCATAGTTAGAGCACTACACCCCACTGAGTGCCATTTAAGCACTAGTTAATTAATTTAAAATAAATACTTAAATTGTTATTAAATTAAGTTACAATTAACTACATTGTCCCTGGCGCTAGATTTCTAATGTAAAATTAAATGCTAAATGCTAATCTCTGCCCTCAGGTGAAGTTACTCCTCGACCTAGTTAATTAATTCGTTTTTTCAAATTTTTCTTTCAAATTTAACACAGATTCCCTACCAGCCAGTCAGGTCACAGCTTTACTGTGTCGTCACTTCTCAATTGTTTCCCCCCACGATTTGAAAATACAGAGAGAGACAGACACAGACACAAAGTACCGCATACCTTTCCAGACTGCACTCCATTTCTCCCGCTCAACTCCACTCCCGATATGAAGAACTTACCTGCCTTACCTGCTACTCACCAATTTCTACCGTATAGTCACCTACAGCAGGGCAAGGCTACTCCCTGGAAATTTGAGTGTAACAAATCAAGAGATAAAAAGCAACTCCTACCACCCAGCCTCAATTTCCCTCATAACGTCCAATTCTCAGCTCCCAAACTCACTCTTCAATGTGTCTCACTCCAGATGTGTCTTCTCTTATCTCACTGGGAGTGCTCACTTGCTAGCTTTCTCTGTTCTTTCTGAACCTGGTCAACCTATGAGGCCAGTTCTACTACTTTTTGGCTTTATTCAGCTCGTCTACTTGGTCAAAACACTCTGGATTTTACATTTACATAGAATTTACAGTGCAGAAGGAGGCTATTCGGCCCATCGCATCTGCACCGGCCCTTGGAAAGAGCTCCCTATCTAAGGTCATACCTCCACCCCAGTAACCCCTCCTAACCTTTGGTTTTGGACACTAAAGGCAATTTAGCATGGCCAATCCACCTAACCTGCACATTTTTGGACTGTGGGAGGAAACTGGAGCACCCGGAGGAAACCAATGCAGACACAGGGAGAACGTGCAGACTTCACACAGACAGTGACCCATGCCGGGATTCGTACCTGGGACCCTTAAGCTGTGAAGCCACAGTGCTAACCACTGTGCTACCGTGCCACCACGGCTCTCAACAGCTCCCTTTCATTGTTGTCTTTTCTGGAGTTCCATTGATGATTTTCTCAGGCTGTGCTTGTCCTGCAATCATTTTTCTCGTTGCCTCTTCAAGTAAATCGGTACTTCACTCTTTCTGGTGCTAACCACTGCTCCCATCTGTTATCATTCTGTGGCTTTAAAGGGATTGTTCACAGACACTGCTGGAGGCAAGGATGCTGGTTAAAAAGTACCTTTTTAAAATTATATCAACTAACTCCGATACAATTGAGATTCAGCAAGAGGCTCTACATGGAACTGTCTTTCTCCATGGTCTCTTGTCATGTGATCTTATTTCACTGATTATCTAAATGTTATTTTTTTAAAATATAAATTTAGAGTGCCCAATTAATTTTTTCCAATTAAGGGGCAATTTAGTGTGGCCAATCCATCTACCCTGCACATCTTTTGGAATGTGCGAACTCCATACGGACAATGACCCAGAGCCGGGATCGAACCTGGGACCTCGGCGCCGTGAGGCAGCAGTGCTAACCACTATGCCACTGTGCTGCCCGGTAAATGGTATTATTTAACATTAATAGTACAATATCAATGCAAGTTGTTGTAGAACTGACCGGCCCACTCTCACTCCCAGTTAAAGCAGCATGGAGAATGATGACAGTAAAATCACATGACGCAGGAACAACACCTTCCGAAGATAAGGAAGGAGAGGAAGGGGAGGGATGATTTGGTTTGGTGGATCTTGCAGATTCTCAGACACAGTTCTGGGGGTACTACTGCCTGAAGTGCTTCCCATGAAAGGCAGCAATTGCTGGCACGAAGCATCATCAGAGGGCATTGTCTGGAAAGAGGTGACAGAGACACTAACCAAGGGTAAAAAATTCATCTGTCCAGAATATTGGAGGAGTTGTCACTGGTGCCGCAAGGGCTCTGTCCATCCCTACTCAAATCTCCCCGAATCCTGCCAGCCATTGGGAAAGACATGGCTGGAATTCGTCATCCATCCCCTGCCGGTGGGATTCCCTGGTCCCACCGACAGCGCACCCCTGCCCGCTGAGTTCCTGGCTGAGTGGGGTGACTTCAAAGTGAATTGCCATTGGCAGCGGCAGGAATCCCATTGAAAGTGAATTCTTCTGCTAAGAAACACACGGCTGGGGGGGGGTCGGAGATACCCGCCCATGAAATGTTTACCCTTCCTGAACAGAGCATCAACCAAAGCTTCTACATTCAAGGATGAGCAGTTGCTTGCAAATGCTGCAACATTTACAGGGGGCGGGATTCTCTCAGCCCGGGGCCGGGCCGGAGAATCCCCGCGACCGGCGCGAATCGCGCCACGCCGCCACGACGCTGGAACGCGATTCTCCGCAGAGTGGAGAATCGGCACCATTGGCGCCGGTGTGGTTGGCGTGGCACCGGCCGTGGGCCGCTCTACATGGCTGGCACGCCGATTCTCGGCCCGGGTTGGGCCAAGTGGCCGTTGTGAATACGCCGTGTCCCACCGGCACCATCCATACCTGCTCTCAGCCGGCGGGACCTCGGCGTGGAAGAGTCGGGGGGCCAGCCCGTGGGAGGGGAGGGCGGTCCAACCCCGTTGGGGGGGGGCCTCCGATGTGGCCTGGCCTGCGATCGGGGCCCACCGATCGGCGGGCCGGCCTCTCTAGCTGGGGGCCTCCTTTCCTACGCGCCAACCCCTGTAGTCCTGCGCCATGTTGCGTCGGGGCCGGCGCATTGAAGGTAGTCACTGCGCGTGTGCGTGGTAGCGCCGGCACCAGTGCTCCACTGCGTTAACCGCTCCAGTGCCGTGCTGGCCCCCTGTGGGGGCCAGAATTAGTCGTAGGGTTGCCCATTCAAGCCGTCGTAAAACGCGACGCCGTTTACGACGTCGTGGACACTCTGCCCTGGGAGTAGAGAATCCTGCCTCAGATGTTTCCTGCAACGATCCAGCAGAGAAATTCAATATAATGAAACCATGTCAGGTACAGACAATGCTGCTCTTCAGGGAGGAACAGGGGCGAAATTCTCCCCCAACGGCGGGATGCCCGCCGACTGGCGCCAAAGCCGGCGCCAATCAGACGGGCATCGCGCCGGCAAAAAGGTGCGGAAGTCTCCGCATCTTTGGCGGCCTAGCCCCAACATTGAGGGGCTAGGCCGACGCCGGAGGGATTTCCGCCCCGCCAGCTGGCGGAAATGACGTTTGTTGCCCCGCCAGCTGGCGCGGAAATGCGGCGCATGCGCGGGAGCGTCAGCGGCCGCTGTCAGTTTCCCAGCGCATGCGCTGGAGCGTCAGCGGCCGCTGTCAGTTTCCCACGCATGCGCAGTGGGGATAGTCTCTTCCGCCTCCGCCATGGCGGAGGCCGTGGCGGAGGCGGAAGGGAAAGAGTGCCCCCACGGCACAGGCCCGCCCGCGGATCGGTGGGCCCCGATCGTGGGCCAGGCCACCGTGGGGGCACTCCCCGGGGTCAGATCGCCCCGCACCCCCCCCCAGGACCCCGGAGCCCGCCCACACCGCCTGGTCCCGCCGGTAAATACCAGGTTTGATTTACGTCGGCGGGACAGGCAATTCCTGGGCGGGACTTCGGCCCATCCGGGCCGGAGAATCCAGCGGGGGGTCCCGCCAACCGGCGCGGCCGGATTCCCGCCCCCGCCCAATCTCCGGGAGCGGAGACTTCGGCGGGGGCGGGGGCGGGATTCACGGCGGCCAACGGCCATTCTCCGACCCGGCGGGGGGTCGGAGAATGACGCCCAGGGCTTCAAGAGTTTAGTCAGCAACTGACATGTTTCACCGTCATCATCCAATTTGGTAACTGAATTCCTTTAAAGTGGTTATACGCCTACATTTTTTAAAGGATTTTTATTTTATCTAATGTCAGCCCATTTCCTGAGTTCTGAAACTTTCAGGTAAAGGTTGGCATGAAGGGTTAGATACCTCAGCTGAAGAAGGGAGCAGGAATACCTCCTGCAGGCCCAACAAAGCTAACTCCATGCTCAGCCAATCCAAGACCAAATCCCCACCCCACCATCCCAGATCACCTCCTGCATCTGAAGTGCCAGACCTCAAACTCCATCACTCACCCTACCTATCAGCAATCTTCTCCCCTATCTGCTGTCCTTGGTGATCTGCACTGGTTTGACTGCTGCATTGCTGTGGCCTTGGGCTGCATGCTTGCCTGATAAACAGTCAGCCTGTCAATAAGAAGGACCATCGGGCAGGAAATCTGTGGAAAAACTTAAAACAGGTGAAAATCCAGCCCGCCTTTGGTCTCTTCGAAGACATGAATAAATATTGGAGCCATAATTTCCTGGGCATATGTCATAGAGTCTTGGAATTGTTACAGCGCAGAAACAGGCCCATCCTGTCTGTGCCAACTTTGAACACCGATCTACACTAATCCCATTTTCCAGCACGTAGTCTTGTATGCTATGGCATTTCAAGTACTCATGTAAATACTTCTTAAATGGTGTCAGGTTTGCCGTCTCTACCATCCTTTCAGGCAGTGAGTTCCAACACCCTCTGGATGAAAATGTTTTTCCTCACATCCCCTCTACACCTCCTGCCCCTTACCTTAAATGTGTGCCCCCTGGTTATTGACCCTCCGCTAAGTTGAAAAGTACCTTCCTATCCACCCTATCCATGCCCCTCATAAACTTATGCATCTCAATCAGGTCCCTCCTCAGCCTTCTCTGCTCCAAGAAAAACAACCCCAGCCTACCAGTCTCCCTTGACAGCTGAAACTCTCCAGCCCAGGCTACACCCTGGTGAATCTCCTCTGGACCCTCTCTAGTGCAATCAGTTCCTTCCTATAGCGTGGTGACCAGAACTGCACACAGTACTCCAGCTGTGGTCTAACCAGTGTTTTATACAGCTCCACCATAACCGCCCTGCCCTCATATTCTATTCCTCGGCTAATAACGGCAAGTATCCCTTGTACCTTCTTAACCACCTTAGCTGTCCTACTCTCGTCAGGGATCTATGGACATGCACCCCAATGTCCCTCTGGATCTAGAACATAGAACATACAGTGCAGAAGGAGGCCATTCGGCCCATCGGGTCTGCACCAGCCCACTTAAGCCCTCACTTCCACCCTATCCCCATAACCCAATAACCCCCCCTAACCTTTTGGACACTAAGGGCAATTTAGCATGGCCAATCCACCTAACCTGCACGTCTTTGGACTGTGGGAGGAAACCGGAGCACCCGGAGGAAACCCACGCAGACATGGGGAGAACGTGCAGACTCCGCACAGACAGTGACCCAGCAGGGAATCAAACCTGTGACCCTGTGCCTGAGCAATACCTAAATGGTAATTGAAAGGAATTAATAGGAAATTGGTGAACAGCACGCTAAGGAAACTTTAAAACATATTCAATTTGAGTTTGAATTTTTGAAGTACCGACTCAGTGATTGGCTTCTCTGGTATCCTTGCAAGTTGATGGGAAGCACGGTGGCATTGCTGCCTCACAGCACCAGGGACCTGGGTTCAATTCCTGCCTCGGGTGACTGTGTGGAGTTTGCATGTTCTCCCCGTGTCTGTGGGTGTTTCCACCGGGTGTTCGGTTTCGTCCCACAGACAAAAGATGTGCAGGTTCGGTTGATTGTTCATGATCAATTGTCCCTTGGTGTCCAAAGATTAGGAGGGGTTACAGGGTTATGGAGAAAGGGTTGGGGAGTGGGCCTAGGTAGGGTGCTCTTTCAGAGGGTTGGCGCAGACTCGATGAGTCAAATGGCCCCCTTCTGCACTGTCGGGATTCTATGATGTCTCTGTAGTTTTAAAACCTGCAACCTGACAACTGAGCGCTCTTGCTCCATTGTCCTTCCTTTGTAATTGAATCTGTGCACTGCTCTTCTCTCCAGGTCATCCATACCCTGCAGGCAAATCCCACAGTCTCTCGAACTGATTCACTGCTAGGCTGTAGTTGCAAGTTTTACCATATTCCTGCTAGGCTGTGCAATTCCTTAAAGAAGTTATTGTAATTTGATATCTCTTTTTTTTGAAGTAGACAATGACTGCAGTCAATCTCAGTTCCTGTGCCGTTAATGCTTACACGCATTGATACAAAATGTCCTGCTGATGGGTGAATTATCTTCACTTTCTGCTCAGTTTAGTTTTGTGAGAACATCATGTCAGTGTTGTTCCATTCACCAATTCCATCACAATTTACAATATTTTGATCTGGTGCCATGATCTTCCCATCCATCCCACAAAGCATTATTCTTCACTGATGACTTTTAAATCTACTGCTCATTAAACGGCAAACAACTCACATTACTTTTCAAAATCTACACATTTTGCTTAAAATGCTTGATGTTATCATAGATACCCCCCTGTTGTGTGACACAACATCCAAATATTAAAGGTGTAATTTTAATCTAACCTTCATTTGGAAACAGGCAGGCCGAGAATGCTGCCAGGGCAAGAAAAGATAGCTACGTGAAGAGATTGGAGAGGTTGGGGTAATTTTCCTTGGAACAAAGAAGGCTGAGGGGTGACTTAATTGAAGTGTACAAAATTATGAGGGGAAGAGATAGAGTGGAAATGATAAAACTGTTTCTCTTGGGGGAGAATTCTAGAACCAGAGGCATAGATTCAAGTTATGTGGCAGAAGGTGCAGAGGAGACATAATGAAGAACTATTTTATGCAGAGGATAGTGGGAGTCTGGAGTTCACTGCCCGAGTTGGCGATGGAGGCAGAGACCCTAAACTCTTTTAAAAAGTACCTGGATCTGCACCTTAAGTGTTGTAAGCTACAGGGCTATGGACCGGTGCAGGAAGGTGGGATTAGAAAGGGCACTTGGGTGTCCTTGGGATGGTATGGACAAGATGGGCTGAATGGCCTCCTTCTAAGCTGTAACTTTTCTACGGTTTTGTGATTCCATGGGTGAAATAGGACCTTAGTTGTTCAGATTTCTTGTAGTGTGTAGTAGTTACCACTAGCAGTATTGTAGGTATTACGGTAAGACATGTATAATAGAGGTACATGGGTAAATCCCTGCCTGCTGGCTCCGCCCAGTAGGCGGTGTATAAATGTGTGTGCTCGCCGGTGCGGCAGCCATTCTGGTGGCAGCTACAGGAGGCACAACATCTTTGCTCAATAAAGCCTCGATTATTCCACTACTCTCGTATTTGTGGTAATTGATAGTGCATCATAGTGTCACCCAGTCAGTATCATTATTTTTACCATTTAGAATATGGCATCTCTTTGGATCTAGTTTCGGATTTGTCCAGTGGCCACTGGCAGAGTGTCCAGGAGGTTCAAGGCCAGTATGATCGCCTGGGGTACTGGTGGTGGCAGAATGCTCTTTGGCAGGGGAAGGGGACTTAATGCATCCACATTGCAATTTACGTGCCAGGCTGGTGTTGAAAACATAATTTTAGGCCCAACATTGCATCCTCACTGAGGTTATGTCTGGTATGGGTTTAGCTCAGTTGGCTAGATAACTGGTTTGTGATTCAGAGCAAGGTCAGCAGCACGGGTTCATCCCTGCACTGGCTGAGGTTATTCATGAAGGCCCGCCTTCTCAGCCTTGCACTTTGCCTGACGTGTGGTAATCCTCAGGTCAAACCACACCATTTTGTGTCACACAACAGGGGAGTATCTATGATAACATAAATCAGCTCTCCCCCTCAAAGGGGAATGCAGCCTATCTGGGACTATGGTGACTTTACTTTACTTTAAATTATAACGTTGGAGGATAATTGAGGGTCTTGAGTTGAAATGTTCTTTGACCAATTTCACTGTCCGGTCAAAAGTCTTGGAGTCGGGTGCCTCTGGGACATGGGGTTCCGAATTACATTATATGTTTGAGGCTCGCAAACTGTCAGAAGTATCACCTTCTGCTTGTCCTCGCCTGTTATCTCACCCGTGGTAATAAAATAGCGGAGCCGTTCGATGTACTGGCACCAGTCCTCTGTCCCTTGGTCAAATGGGTCTACTTTACTAATGATAGGCGTTTTCACTCACAGTTAAATGATTCCTGAGTCTTGTTGGAGCTTCTATACTTTCTCAACTACTCCTTCCTTCCCTCTCAATTCATGACGTTTGTTGACTGCAATCAAAACTTTTACCTCATCACCAATGTGGTAGCTCGAGACATAAATTGGAAGCTTCCAGTAGTTAACAAAGGGGTTTATTGATCAAAGGCAAAGGCAGTTAAGTAACAGGCACAGAACACAATACAACAACATTTCAGCTCCAAAGTCCATACTGCCCAGCACTCCACGCAAATTTCCTATTGGCCAGGGTTTGCATGCCCCTGCGCAATTGGCCCTGAGCCGGTCATGTGGTCCATGGAGCCCGCGCCCTTAAAGGGATCAAACTACCACAGTTCTTTTGCCAAGTCACCTAAAAAATGATGGCCTTTGATTCTCGACCCTTTCAACAATGGAATAGTTTCACCCTATTTACTCTGTCTGGACACCTGATGACTTTGAATACCTCTTTTAAATCTCCTCTCAACCTTCTCTTCCCGAAGGAGAACACCCTCAGCTTCTCCAATCTATGCAAGTAACTTAAATCCCTCATCCCTGGAACTATTCTTGCAATTCTTTCATGAACCCACTTCAAATCCTTCCCAAAATGCTTCCCTTAATGAGACACAATATTCCACTGAAGGCCGACCAGTGCTTTTTAAGTAATAAAAACAGAAAATTCTGGATAAACCCAGCAGGTCTGGCAGCATCCGTGGAGAGAGAAACAGAGTTAATGATTTGAGTCCCTCTGACTCTTCTTCTGAATTGTTCATTCCAACATCCATGCTTTTGTATTTTGTGCCTCTATTTATAAAATCCCACATCGCATATGTGTTTTTAACTGCTTTTTCAACCTGTCCCGCTCCCTTTTGTACACATATACTCCCAGGTCTTGCTGTTCCAGCACTCCCTTTACAGAATCATAGAATCACAGAATTATTACAACCATTCAGCCCATCGTGTCTGCACCAGCTTTCTGAATGTACAATTCACCAAGTTCCATTACCCCACCTTCTCCCTGTAACTCTGCACGTTCTTCCTTTCCAGATAACAGTCTGATTCCCTTCTGAAGGCTTCGATTGAACCTCACGCCTCCACCACACCCTCAGGTGGTGCATTGCAGACCTTAGCCACTCGCTGCGTGAAAAGGTTTCTCCTGATGTTACTTTTGTTTCTTTTGCCATTGACATCGTTCTCAATCCTTTCAAGGATGTGCACAGTTTCTCTCTATCTACTCAGACCTCACGTGATTTTGAATACCTCTATCAAATCTCTCAATCTTCTCTTCTCCATGGAGTCCCGAACTCTCCAATCTATCTTTGAAATTGAAGTGCGTCCTGTGGTATTGTCATATTCAGAAAGAGGGAGGGTCTAATTGTTACATAAATGCACATCCTGGGGTGGGGGCTGGGGTGCATCACCAACCCCGGGAATTATTTTTTTAAGTTTATGTCATAATATATACCAGTATATCATGGTGCAGACACACACTGATGGACACACAGTGGGATCAATCAACACACACAACACCGCAGCCAATCACCAGTGAGACGCACTATAGAGACAAGGGGCATCAGAGTTCCCGCTCATTCGAGTAGCAGCTAGCTAGGAGCACAGAGCTCACAGCCTGCAACACAGACATACACCATGTGCTGAGTGCATCGACTGGTTAGGACAGGGCAAAGGTCTTTAGTTAAAGCTAGTATCGTATTAACCCACAGTCTAAGTAAATTTAAACAGTTAATGATTCAATAAAATAGTGTTGCACTATTTCAAGTATTGGTGACCTGTATGTGATCCAGAACACCCAACACATCAGTTTAGTTAGAGTTCCTTCGGAATTTTGTTTCAGTTACAGTGCCCCATCAGGTTCTGTCACTCCCTATCATTTATCTTTAATTTATTGATCATTTGTTTAACTAAAAGAGCATAGCCTGGGGTGTTCCATTCACTGTCACACTGCAGCCATGTGCTGAGGAACAAAGTATCGGTCTCTCAGTCCGCCAGCCCAATGGAGAGCAGCAAGAAATACACTTGAGGAAAATCCAGCAATTTGACTCTACTCTATAGGCGATTATTTCCAACCTATAGGGACCAGAACACAATGGGTTTTCTGTGAGTAAAAATGCAAACATTTTAAACTGATTTAACGTAGAATTAGATTGAAAAATCAAGCTGAATAAGTGCCAGAGAGAGAGAACAAAATGGAGTGACCATCACAGTAATAGACACACAGGTCCATCCCATGGTGTTGTCAGAGAGGCATTGGCGACGTTTAAACAAAAGTGTAAACTGACTTTCAGTCACTCACTAAAAGGCAATGGTAAGGATGAAAATGTCAGCTACATTCTTTTGCGTGTGGGGGAGAAAGGGGGCTTGATGTCCCCACACTGGGCTGGGAAGAGTGGCATTTTACGATGGAAATAATGGCATAAAATGGCCACTGATCCACTGTTTGTCTGGGGGCTAGCACTCCGTAAGCGCAGAGCACCGGCTCGAGCTGCCGATACTGCCTGGAGATTAGCCGGGTCCATGGCCGCGCATGCGCATGGTGGCGGCCTGCAGCGGACGTGTGGTGCTACAGTAACAGAACCTACAGATTGGGTATATTCAATCATTGTGATTGAGAAGCCAAACAGATGGCTAAAAACTTGCTTGGATCCCAAAGATATTAATCAAAGATTAAAGTGGAACCACGACCCAATTCCAACTTCGAAAGACCAACATCTGCAGTGGCAAATGTTTTCAGCAAGCTCGATGCTGGATCATGAACCATGATGATGAATTTAAACTGTCGACAACATTCAACACACCCTGGAGAGGCATAAATATCCTGGCCGCGAGGTTTGCTAGTGTCACACGGGAGGGTTTAAACTAGTATGGCAGGGGGGTGGGCACCAGAGCAGTAGGTCAGAAGGTGAAAGCATTGAGGGAGAACTAGGGAATAGGGCCAGTATGGCTCTGAGGTAGAGCAGACAGGGATAAGTTGCTGAATACAGCGGGTCTGGTGGCCTGAATTGCATATGTTTTAATGCAAGAAGTATTACGGGTAAGGCAGATGAACTTGGAGCTTGGATTAGTACTTGGAACTATGATGTTGTTGCCATTACAGAGACCTGGTTGAGGGAAGGACAGGATTGGCAGCTAAACGTTCCAGGATTTAGATGTTTCAGGCGGGATAGAGGGGGATGTAAAAGGGGTGGCGGAGTTGCGCTACTGGTTAGGGAGAATATCACAGCTGTACTACGGGAGGACACCTCAGAGGGCAGTGAGGCTATATGGGTAGAGATCAGGAATAAGAAGGGTGCAGTCACAATATTGGGGGTTTACTACAGGCCTCCCAACAGCCAGCGGGAGATAGATTTGGAAAAGAGTAAAAACAACAGGGTTGGTGTGATGGGAGACTTCAACTTCCCCAATATTGACTGGGACTCACTTTGTGCCAGGGGCTTAGACGGGGCGGAGTTTGTAAGGAGCATCCAGGAGGTCTTAAAACAATATGTAGCCAGTCCAACTAGGGAAGGGGCTGTACTGGACCTGGTATTGGGGAATGAGCCCGGCCAGGTGGTAGAAGTTTCAGCAGGGGAGCATTTCGGGAACAGTGACCACAATTCAGTAAGTTTTAAAGTGCTGGTGGACAAGGATAAGAGTGATCCTAGGGTGAATGTGCTCAATTGGGGAAGGCTAATTATAACAATATTAGGCAGGAACTGAAGAACCTAGATTGGGGGCGGATGTTTGAGGGTAAATCAACATCTGACATGTGAGAGGCTTTCAATTGTCAGTTGAAAGGAATTCAGGACCAGCATGTTCCTGTGAGGAAGATGGATAAATACAGCAAATTTCGGGAACCTTGGATAACGAAAGATATTGTAGGCCTCGTCAAAAAGAAAAAGGAGGCATTTGTCAGGGCTAGAAGGCTGGGAACAGACAAAGCCTGTGTGGAATATAAGGAAAGTAGGAAGGAACTTAAGCAAGGAGTCAGGAGGGCTAGAAGGGGTCACGAAAAGTCATTGGCAAATAGGGTTAAAGAAAATCCCAAGGCTTTTTACACGTACATAAAAAGCAAGAGGGTAGCCAGGGAAGGGTTGGCCCACTGAAGGATAGGCAAGGGAATCTATGTGTGGAGCCAGAGGAAATGGGCAAGGTACTAAATGAATACTTTGCATCAGTATTCACCAAAGAGAAAGAATTGGTGGATGTAGAATCTGGAGAAGGGTGTGTAGATAGCCTGGGTCACATTGAGATCCAAAAAGACGAGGTGTTGGGCGTCTTGAAAAATATTAAGGTAGATAAGTCCCCAGGGCCTGATGGGATCTACCCCAGAATACTGAAGGAGGCTGGAGAGGAAATTGCTGAGGCCTTGACAGAAATCTTTGGATCCTCACTGTCTTCAGGCGATGTCCCGGAGGACTGGAGAATAGCCAATGTTGTTTCTTTGTTTAAGAAGGGTAGCAAGGATAATCCAGGGAACTACAGGCTGGTGAGCCTTACGTCAGTGGTAGGGAAATTACTGGAGAGAATTCTTCGAGACAGGATCTCCCATTTGGAAGCAAATGGACATATTAGTGAGAGGCAGCATGGTTTTGTGAAGGGGAGGTCGTGTCTCACTAATTTGATAGAGTTTTTCAAAGAGGTCACAAGGATGATTGATGCAGGTAGGGCAGTGGATGTTATCTATATGGACTTCAGTAAGGCCTTTGACAAGGTCCCTCATGGTAGACTGGTACAAAAGGTGAAGTCACACGGGATCAGGGGTGAGCTGGCAAGGTGGATACAGAACTGGCTAGGTCATAGAAGGCAGAGAGTAGCAATGGAAGGGTGCTTTTCTAATTGGAGGGCTGTGACTAGTGGTGTTCCGCAGGGACCAGTGCTGGGACCTTTGCTGTTCGTAGTATATATAAATGATTTGGAGGGAAATGTAACTGGTCTGATTAGTAAGTTTGCAGATGACACAAAGGTTGGTGGAATTGTGGATAGCGATGAGGACTGTCAGAGGATACACCAGGATTTAGATTGTTTGGAGACTTGGGCGGAGAGATGGCAGATGGAGTTTAATCCGGAAAAATGTGAGGTAATGCATTTTGGAAGGTCGAATGCAGGTAGGGAATATACAGTGAATGGTAGAACCCTCAAGAGTATTGAAAGTCAGAGAGATCTAGGTGTACAGGTCCACAGGTCACTGAAAGGGGCAACACAGGTGGAGAAGGTAGTTAAGAAGGCATATGGCATGCTTGCCTTCATTGGCCGGGGCATTGAGTATAAGAATTGGCAAGTCATGTTGCAACTGTATAGAACCTTAGTTAGGCCACACTTGGAGTACAGTTCTGGTCGCCACACTACCAGAAGGATGTGGAGGCTTGAGAGAGGGTGCAGAAGAGATTTACCAGGATGTTGCCTGGTATGGAGGGCATTAGCTATGAGGAGCGGTTGAATAAACTCGGCTTGTTCTCACTGGAACGACGGAGGTTGAGGGGCGACCTGATAGAGGTCTACAAAATTAGGAGGGGCATAGACAGAGTGGATAGTCAGATGCTTTTCCCCAGGGTAGAGGGGTCAATTACTAGGGGGCATAGGTTTTAGGTGCGAGGGGCAAGGTTTAGAGTAGATGTACGAGGCAAGTTTTTTACACAGAGGGTAGTGAGTGCCTGGAACTCGCTGCCGGAGGAGGTGGTGGAAGCAGGGACAATAGTGACATGTAAGGGGCATCTTGACAAATACATGAATAGGATGGGAACAGAGGCTTACGGATCCAGGAAGTGTAGAAGATTGTAGTTTAGTCGGGCAGCATGGTCGGCACGGGCTTGGAGGGCCGAAGGGCCTGTTCCTGTGCTGTACTTTTCTTTATTCTTTGTTCTTGTTCAAATTCCTGCATCTTTGGATTTAAAGTGAGCCAGAAAGTGGATGAGACATCTCCAAGGACTTGAGGGAGCAGGCGGCCTACTGATGATAACCCTATGGTGCATATGAAAAAAATGACCATCTGCATGAAGCCATGGACAAAAACAGGAAAGCTGGGATGAAGTTAAATACAGCCAAATGCTTTGAGTAGGTGGCGGAATGCCAGTTATTTTGGAATGGTGTACATACCTGATGGAGTCAAGCTGTTATTATAAAAAGGTCACAGCCATCTCAGAGATGCCCAAAAGATAAGACAGAGTTGAGAAGTTTCCTTGGCTTGATCCAATACATGAGTCCTTTCATATCTCACATGTCAGAGCATACCCATGAGGGCTGGTGAAGTGAGACGTTGAGTCCCAGAGGTGAGGGTTGCATGAGAGGTGTTTCAACAAACTCAAGGAGTGTGCCAGGAGACAAGTCTGTCTAACTACAACAGAAAGAAATCTGCCACTCTGCAAGTAGATGCATTTACAAAAGGATTGGCATCAGCCCTGCTACAAGAGTTAAAGTCAATTGCATTCACATCTGAAGCTCTAACATCAGCTGAGACCAGATGTACTGGCATAGAAAGGGTTTTTAGCAGTCGTGTACAGATGTGAGAAATTCCATACATATCTCTACAGGAGAAAGGTCACAGTGGAGAGTGATCATTGTCCACTGGAGCCGATCTACAAGATGAATCCGTGTGGAGCTTCAGCAAGGCAGCAGAGGTTACGCTTCAGAGTTACAATATTCATCTGAAGTATAAGACAGGAAGAGAAATGGTGCCCTATCTCAGTTGTCAGCACTGGCAAAACATGAGGGACGAGATTTACTAGCCATGTTGCGTCCGAAAGGCGGCGCGGCACGGCCGGCTGATGCCGGGAGATCACTCTTCCAAGATCTACTTTGCGAGGTCGCGTTAGGTCTCATGAGGTGGGATCACTATCTGGCGAATATGCATATTAGAGCGAAACAGCTAGTCTCACTCTAATATGCACTCAACAGATCTACTGCGGCCCTGGGATCTAATCCTTTTGCTTCGGAGATCTCGGGTGAGTGTTGTTCAGTGTTGGTCCCCACAAATGGCACTTCTGGGTTCTCCCAGGGGATTGAAGGCCCCAGGTGCTTGCTCTCTGGGCAGGGTAAACTCTGACACGGCTGGTGTCTCCTGGACACATTAGCACTGCCAGGCTGGCACTGGCACCCTAGCAGTGTAACCTGGGTATCAGCCTGGCACTGCCAAGGTGCCCAGATGGTGGTGCTCTGGGCACTGCTAGGATACCAGGCTGGTAGTGCCAAGGTGCCGAGCTGTCATTTTTCCCATGGCACAGGGCCCGGGGATGCCCTGCGCTTGTGAAGTGGGGTGTGGGGGTCCCGAGGACCCCATTATGGGTGTGTTGGGGCTTTGCGGGGGATTCGGGTATCATGTTGTGGGGGGGTCGGGAGATCGGGATGCCATTTAAAAATGGTGTCGCAATCTCTCCCTGCATTGTGGATCTCCGGCGAGCGGAGCTATTCAGTGCAGGAAACGTGATTAAGTGCAACTTCGGTGCGGCGTTCCCTGTTGAGGCCCCGAATTGAAACAGAATCCCGGTAGATAGCATGGTGTTGTTCGGCGCTGCGAACGCCGGGTAACAGCCGGCTAAACGCGTTTGTCACGGGACTGTTCCAATTTGGTTCGATCATGCCTGAGATAAAAGATTCAACGAATTAAAACCACATGATCACTGTTAAGATACTAAGATTCACACAGTAAGAATTGGCTGCTGGTTAATAACTAAACCTGCAACCAGATATTTATTAGTTCAATTTGCAAGACAAAAACAATTGGGACCTATCTGACCATTAATAGACGCCCAATATCATTGGTATATTATTGCCGAGGCTGCACTGCCTGAAAAGTGCCCAACAACTCCCTTCCAAAACAAATAAATACCATTCATTGATAAAATGGAGCCAAATCCTGGTAGTTCTTGGACTGGTAACAAGCTATTCATTTAATTGGTTCTTTATTATCACTTAGGAAACTAAGCAATGAGTCAACAAAGACTAAAATGCCTCGGAAGTGCTGGAAAACTAACAATGGTAAATTTAGACATTTGATTATGTATTAAGTGCTTTAGCGAGGCAGGAATGCTTGCAGTTTCATTTCTTAAAGAATAACAAATTATGTCCCACATCCCTCAGGTACAATGAAAAGCAATCTACTTGTGCCAAATAAATTGCACAGGAAATGAAATTCTGTTCACTAAAGATGCTTTGATACAAGTGAGATTTGTATAGGAGTTTGTCTGGCTCCTTTCCAATGTTTTACTACAATTCCCAAATACCAGAGGGTATGGCATCTCCTTCAATCTTTAAAATTTGATTGCACAATTTTCACCAGATGTTTTCTTCCCTCTTGGGTTCCACTGGGTAACTTCCTCCAACGTGTCCTGTTCAGCTAGGAGGTCAGGTTTATCCTCATGTGAACTCATCAAAAATTGCCTCCACTTTGTATGTATATTATATAAGTGATTATATATATATATACGTTTTATATATATATATGTTATTTAAGTTATGTAAAATATATATATATATAAATACATATAAGTTATTATATTTCTATAGGTTACTACAGAGAGTCATGAACACAGCCCAGTCCATCACACAAACTCACCTCCCATACGTTGACTCTCCTACAGCTTCCGCTGCATTGGGAAAGCGGCCAGCATAATTAAAGATCCCTCCCACCCAGTTATTCTCTCTTCCTACCTCTTCCATCGGGCAGGAGATTCAAAAGTCTGAGATCAAGCACTAACAGGTTCAAAAACTGCTTCTTCCCCACTGTTACCAGATTCCTGAATGATCCTCTTGTGGACTGAACTGATCTCTTCATGCATCTTCTCTACTGAGTAGTACTACACTCTGTATGCTCACCCGATGCCTGCGCCTATGTATTTACAATGTCGGTAGCACAGTGGTTAGCACTGTGGCTTCCCACTGTCAGGGTTCGATTTGTGGCTTGGGTCACTGTCTGTGCGGAGTCTGCACATTCTCCCCGTGTCTGCATGGGTTATCTCCGGGTGCTCTGGTTTCCTCCCACAGGTCCTGAAAGACGAGCTTGTTAGGTAAATTGGACATTCTGAATTATCCCTCAGTGTACCAGAAAAGGTGCCTGAGTGTGGCGAATAGGGAATTTTCACAGTAACTTCATTGCAGTGTTAATGTAAGCCTACTTGTGACACTAATAAAGAGTATTATTATTATCATTCATGTGCGCCTGTTTGGGGAGGCTGGTACATGGAGAGAATGTGCAAGCTCCAAATTGACAGTGACCTGGGGCTGGGATTGGACCCGGGTCCGCAGCGCCATAGGCAGCAGTGCTCACCACCGTGCCACCACCACCACCACTACCACCTGATTATTTGGACCTTCCCCATGACTGTTATTCACCTTCAAAAAATGTTAAAGGGCATGGAGTTTTTCAGAACTAGATGGTATTAAATTATACGACAAGAGTTGTTAAATCATGGACCACTTTTTCACAGTGAAAATGGAACATTTTTCTATTGTAACAGACAGATCAGGGCACACTTTGATCTGGCGTGATGCTCTGTCCCTGCCACCTGTTGGCAATTCTAGGATTTCCCACTGGCAGTGACAACAGGTATTCGAAACACACGCTCAAATATGGGCAATTATATTATAATGAGATGTAAACAATAGGACAATATTCTGCAATGTGTTAACTGCCATAGCAATGCTGGATACCAAGCAGATTTCAAATATGGCAATAGCATAGAAATGGGAGGTTAACTTTTGTAGCCCCTAAGGGATTGTGAATGATTGCAGGAAATTGTATCCACTCCCAGAGCCTGAAGTTTTAGAGGATTTCTCCAGCTTCCCAGTGGCTGCAGACTTTGTTACGCTGGTGCAGCCTCTCAAGGCGTGCATCATGATTTCTCTCCCTCCCCACCGAAAGGAACTTCTTGATGTCAAAAGGAAGTCTGCCTGGTGTGCACCGAATTCAGGTGCCCTGGAGTTCGGGAAATCAATGTGAGTCAGTGTTATGGCCCTGACACAGGTGGAAGACGCGCATGCTGTAAAAATTCTAGGTATGGGAAGCGGCAGGGGCAAAATCAGGCCGACATTGCCAAAGCCATCCAAGGCATTGCCTGGTCTTGAGGATGGAGACCGAGCTGCGCCATAATTCAGGAAAGTTGCACCCAAGAGGATTTGTTAATTCAATATTAGATGTGTTATTAAATAAATATATCCTGCCAAATTGACATAAAAATGGGTATTTAACTCCCTTCATCTGATAGAAACTGGCTGGAGAGCTGTTAAAATGGAACAAATATAATAGTCGCTTTTCCTTCGAGTGCAAAATGCCTGATTATTCAGGCGAGTAAAACAGGCGGCAGCCTCGTATGTTTACGAAAATTCTTATGACATCACTAGGCCAGTACATCACCCATGTTTCACGATTTACACCCATGTTTAACTGTTCTCTTGTGCCTAGTCTTCATAAATTAACCCACAAGGTGTTGACTTAATCCTTTATGAGTAATTGGTCGTTTCATATAATTATAATGCTACACATACTTGCTTTGTTTCCAGGTTCAAAACCCACTCAAGCTTAAAATGCAAAACCCTGTGCTGCCACTCCAGTGTAACACTGAGGAAACACCACAGTGTCAGAGGTAAAATCCGTAGGATCCCTACAGTGCAGAAGAAGGCCAATTAGCCTATAGAGTCTGCATCCACCCTCCGAAAGAGCATTCAACCCAGGCCCATTCCCCTGCCTTATCCATGTAATCCCATGCGTTGGTGGTAGCCAATCCACCTCACCTTGTGCTGTCTTTTGGATGGGATGTTAAACTGAGGCCCCATCTGCTTGGCTGGCTGGATTTACAACATGTCATCTCACTGTTTTCAAAAAGATGAGGAGAGATATTCCTGGTGTCCGAGACAATATCTATTCCTTAATTAACATCACAAACAAACTGATCATCTGACCATTATCACATTGCTTTGGGGGAGTTTACACATGGGCAAATTATCTGCTTCATTTTCTGTATTACAAAAATGAGTACACTTCAAAAAGTCCTTCATTGGCTGCAAAGCACTTTGAGGCAACTGGTGGTCATGAAAAGTGCTACATAAGTGCAAGTCTTTCTTTTTGGTCTTTGCTGCTGGACAGTGGTAAATTGACATGTAACTATGCATTAAGGGGCAGGTTCGCTCAGTTGGGTAGATGGCTAGTTTGCAGCCCAGGATAACACCACCAATGCTAGTTCAATTCTTGTTGTGGCTGAGGTAAACATTGGACCCACCTCCTCACCTTGCCCCTGAGAATAGAATACAATGACAAACTACCACTGCCATGAAAAAAGCTCAGAATAAACCAACAGTAGACAATAAGCCTGTCTTCAGGCAGACCACATTTGAATGAATGAGTTAACCACTAACGCCGTTAAATCACAAACAATACAATGAAGTGTAGAGATATAATTTTAAAAATTGGCTGAGATATTTTGACTTCACATTGCCCATCACAATACTGTGGTGATCTCTGTCAGTGCATGTTCACAAGGGGTTAAGGGGTAGATAGCAGCTCCACATGATCACCAGGGGGCTGGACCAACAGGGGTATAAAGGGCAGCCACACGGGGTCTCTGGCTCTCTCTCGGGTGTGCTGTGAACAGGGAAACTTCAGAATCACATAGATAGTTAGTGGAGTTACATTTAGTTACAATTGTTAAATCTTGTTATCCAATCCCTAGTTCCCATGTTAAGGTAAAGAACTCACGCATTAATAGGTACTCAATAAACCTTTGTTGTTACTGGACGAGTTTGAGTCTTCTTCAACAAGATTCAGAGGACCTCACCATCAGCCAAGGATTGAGTAACACGTGTTATCGACCACGCAGGTAACACTACAAATACAACATAGAATGGCCAGTAAGTTCCTTTTGTTGTCTGTTTCATTCTGCTTCGCACGACATAAGTTGATGAAGAAGGCACCTGTGGTTGGAGGCACCTGTGTGCGTGAGGAATCTCTCTGACAAACCTGTCCCAGGTGGTGACAAGAGCTACAGACCCCACCGCCCCAACCTCCAACCCCCAATCCCCGGCACCCCTCCATGGTCTCTGTGGAGTCTGCACGTTCTCCTCATGTCGGCGTGGGTTTCCTCCGAGCGCTCCGGTTTCCTCCTACAAGTCCCAAAAGATGTGCTTTTGAGTGAATTGGACATTCTGAATTCTCCCTCCGTGTACCGAAACAGGCGCCAAAGTGTGGCGACTAGGGGCTTTTCACAGTAACTTCATTGTGATACTAATGTAAGCCTACTTGTGACAATAATAAAAATTATGATCTCCGATCCCTCTGACTTCCCAAACCCTAATTCCTACCCACTTACCTTAGTCACTTACCATCTCTCTGGTGTGTCAATTTCACCTGGTCTTTGAAATGTACCCGTTTTACGGCTTCTAAAGAACAAAGAAAAGTACAGCACAGGACCAGGCCCTTCGGCCCTCCAAGCCTGTGCTGACCATGATGCCCTCACAAAAATATGCAGTTAAAACAAAGAGTATAGCTACCTTGAATCCGACAGAGCTCAACTGAGCTGAGCTCTACTGGAAGACCTTCGATCGAGCCCCAAGCAGCTCCAGGGACTGGGTGTATCAGCACAATTTGCAAGGGCAGGTTAGTTTGTATTTATTTCTTCCAATTCCCTTGGGCCATCTCTTTTTGACGCAGGCCGGAAGTTATGGCCCAATGTGTGCAGCACAGCTACAGCACCTAAATGGAAATGAGTGAGCACTATCTGATTGATATGGTTTTGAGGAAGGTACCTTCCGCACACTCTCATTTTATCGAAGTGAAAAACAAATCTATTAAATTCTCGGGTAGATTGAAGAATTGCTGTGACACATGGCGCTCTATCAGTGTTTATCCAGATTAAAGTAAGCATATCATTATGTCACTAGGAATTTCCTCTTCCGAGAACCATTAATATCTGACATGGCTATGTTATTATAAGAAATCTGTATGTGCTAAAAGCAAATCACATGAGGTTTGTTGTGCGCTGAAATCCTGCAAGTATCGACGAACCCTGTTTTGGAAGCAATATATCACGGTTTAAATGGAAATTAAATTACCCAGCCCAGCAACTTTAATTTGGTTGTTTGTTACATTTTCATTACTGTTCAAACAGAGGATGCATAATAATTTGCAGAGCAGGTCAAATGGCGATATAGTTATTCAGTCAGACTTTAGTCTGCGTAGGTTTTCATAATAGAGGATAATCTTGTCATCTTTTTCACTTCATAACCTACAGGGAAATATCAGTGAATGAATATTTAATAACAATCGTGTGATATGGGGCTTCAGTACATCATCTTTGAAAGACAGTACCTGTGGTAATGCGGTGTTCCCTGAAGAGTCAGCATAAATTGTACATTCATGACCTGGAGAGGGGCTTTAACTAACATGGTTTATTCTTCAGAGATGAGTGTCTGTGGTGATTGTTCCTTTAAGGGCAACATAGCAGAGTAAGGGTCACATGGCTTGTGCGACCAATCAGGACTCAGAGTGGAATCACTCCGTGGTGAGAGAGACTCCTAGGAGAAGAGACATTTTGGAAGCTAGCTTCAGCTATGAGGCTGCTGTTCAATCCTTCTTAATAAATACCTTTTGCATTTGTTAATGACGTCTGTGAAAGTGCATCTGTACATCTGCCGATGAGGATAGATTATCCAGACACTGCCCGACGCCTGAGAGTAGAGTTGATGAGGGAGAGCCAGTCGACATCCAGAAGGCTTACGACAAAGTCCCACATAAGAGATTGGTGTGTAAAACTAAAGTGCATAGGATTGGGGGTAATGTATTGAGCTGAATAGAAAACTGGTTGGCAGACAGGAAACAAAGAATAGGAATAAATGGTGTAGGAGCGGTTTCAAGACCTGTGTATTGAGTCAGCTTCCACGTGGGGTTATTCCCTGTGGCTTAACTCAGTACAGAGAGCAAAAGACACATTGACAATCTGGACTATCGATGACTATTTAATCAAGCTTGTTACATGTACACGGAAAACAGACCTGCATATCTGCCAAGATCTGTTCTGCTGAACAAAGACCAGGATACAGTACTTATACAATTTTCAAAAATCAATAGCCCACCCCAGTTGGACACGATCCAATCCCTGAAGCTGCTACGTTTGAACTTATCCAATAGAATTGCAAGCAATTTTCAAACTTCGCCCAGTAGAATTGCAAGCAGCCCATGATTGATCCTCATCCTGACAGCTACGCTTACTAGTAATTTGCTGTGCACTCATTGTCTGTGAGAAACAGGACAGCAAAACTAGCATCCTGGATTGTTTCACAAAGACAGGATATCAGAAGTGACGTCCTTTTGGTCAAGTTAGCTATCCTAAATCCCATTTGATTAGTTATTACTGCTATTTCCTAAAAATACATGTTTAATGGTTAATAATGATTACTCAGTACACGTCCTATAATTCATCTCAATCCGTAATAAATTAAGTTAGGTAAAACTACTCTCGTGGCATCCTCGCTACTCAGTTTTAAGAGGTATCGCTGAACCCCCCCCTTCAAACGGGTCTTTTTCTGGATGGTTGGCAGTGACTAGTGGGGATTGGTGTTGGGACCCCAGCTATTCACAATATATATTAATGATTTAGATGAGGGAACTAAATGTAATATCTCCAAATTTGCAGATTACACAAGCTGGGTGGGAGACTGAGTTGTGAGGAGAATGAAGAGATGCTTCAGCGTGAGTTGGACAAGCTGCGTTAGTGGGCAGATGCAGCATAATGTGGATAAATATGAGGTAACCCACTTTGGAAGCAAAAACAAGGAGGCAGATTATTATCTGAATGGCTAAAAATTGAAAGAGGGGAATGTGCGACGAGACTCAGGTGTCCTTATACACCAGTTGCTGAACGTAAGTACACAGGTGCAGAAGGCGGTAAAGAAGGCACCTGGAATATTGTGTGCAGTTTTTGTCTCCTTATCTGAGGAAGGATGTTCTTGCTTCAAAAGGGATACAGCAAATGTTTACCAGGCTGATTCCTGGGATGACGGGACAGACATATGAGGAGAGATTGAGTCGGTTAGGATTATATTCCCTGGAGTTCAGAAGAATGAGAGGGGGATCTCATAGAAACTTATAAAATTCTAGCAGGAATAGGCAAGGTAGATTCAAGAAGAATGTTCCCGATGGGGGGTGTGTTCAGAACCAAGGGTCAGTCTGAGGATGCGGGGTAAACCATTTACTGTTGAGATGAGGAGAAATTTCTTCACCTAGAGACTGGTGAGCCTGTGGAATTTGTTACCACAGAAAGTAATTGAGCTTGAAACATTGTGGGTGGGATTCTCCGTCCAGCGATGCTGGAATCGCGAATTGCGGTCGGGCAGAGAATCTTGGACTCAATGAGGCTGCACGAAAAGGAGCTGCTTGGGGAGGACACTGCAGAACAAGAGCCTGTCCCAGAGGAGCATGGGCCAGCTGGTGATGATGGAGAGCCAGCTACTCAACAGGCCGAGAAGAAAGTGGGAAGGAGGCTTCGCACGGGGCTCATGTGTACCGGCTATGCCTGTCGTACGAGGATAAAAGCAAATGACTGTGGATGCTAGAATCTGAAACAAAAACAGAAAATCCTTGGCAATTTAAGCAGGACTGAACAACATCTGTGAAGAGAAAAGGGAGTTAACATTTTGAGTCTGGATGACTCTTTGTCAAAGAGTCTCGTTTACCTGTCGGACCAGGCAAGTTGCCACCGACTGTGGCTGACCAGACGCCTGACGTCATATGTGCCACATCATAGTACATCTGGTACCACTGGGTATGGGGGAGGACACCCGTTCCCAATAGCTGTCAAGGTGGCGATAGCCATGAACGTTTTTGCCACGGGGTTATTCCAGGCACCGAGTGGGGACCTGTCTGGGATCTCCCAGAACTCTGTGCATAGGTGCATCCCTGCCATAGCGGAGGCCCAGTATGCCCGGGTGTCTCAATATATTCACCTGAATATGGACCGAGCCCATCAGGTTGCCTGGGCAGCGGGATTCGCCACTATCGCCCCAGGTCCAGGGGTGATTGGCGGGACGCATGTTCCACTTCGAGCACCACCGCATAAGGGGGAGCCCTTCACAAACTGAAACGGATTGCATTCCCTCAATGTGCAGTTGGTGTGTGACCACCAGCCATACATTATGTATGGCTTAGTCCGATACCTAGGTAGCATCACAACGCTTTTATCCTGGCACCCAGCATACTCGATGGCACCCAGCATATTCGAGGCGCTTCCCCGGGTGAAGGATTGGGTCCTGGGCAAAAGGGGATTTCCGCTGTTGTCAAGGCTGATGACGCTCATTCAGAAGCCACAGACCAATGCAGAGGACAGTCCTGTGACCACAATGTTTACAAACATCAACCACTTCAAAGAGAATTAACTGCATGCCAATCACCTCCCTTCATTCCTGAGTGATTTTGAAGCATTCAGCTAGACTTAACTCTCTTTGAATGAAGTAAGGCTGACAGCTGTATTTGCGGATCTGAGGGGTTTAAACGCAGGTCACTGTCCTACTCTTTCCAGGAATTGACAGGTGGTGCTTTCTCTGTCTGAGTCAGCAGCTGTATGCCGAGCTGAGTTTTACAACAGTACAGTTTTTTCACTTGTCGCTGTCTGGGCTGTTCTCTAGCTTTCTGATAGGGGTCTCTTTTCTGGGGGGAATCTGTGGGGGGACCCTTTATTTAGGGGGCCTATGTGGGGGTCCCCTAATCAGAGGGCCTCTGGGGGCCACCTCCTATCCATGTGGTCTCTGGGGATTTCCCCAGTCCGGGTCTCAGGGTGGTCTCTATACAGTTGGTCTCTGGAGCAATCCCCCTATTCAGGGGGTCACTGGGGGGGGGGGGGAGCGGGGGGGGGGCCCTATTTCAGGGGTGTCAGGGGGTTCCCCTATTCAGGGGGTCTCTGGGGAGAAGCAGTAGGGGGGATCTGGTGGGGGTGGGATGAGTAGGTCTTGCATTGTCGGGGGAGGAGGGTGGCCCTTGGATGGACTTTGGGGACAACTCCCTTAAGGATTTACCCCATTGGCCCACAGCGAAGTCCACCACAATAGGGCTGGTAAATACCAGCAGTGATTCACGCCTACATGATTCCCGGCCCAGAGGACCAGAGAACCACGTGGACCCGGAGAATCTGGTGCCCGGCCCGCTGAGTGGGTCATTAGGACCAATTTGCATCCTCCCAATGGCGCTCGGGTGCAAGCCTTGATCCTGCTGCCAGTGAGGGGCTGGAGCATCGCAAATGGATCGGCGCAGAGTGCTGATCCGGGGCGAAATTCTCCTACCCGCCCCGCCACATTTCTGCCCCGACCGGCCGGCGGGAGTTTCCGTAACACTGGCCGGTCAATGGGGTTTCCCATTGTGGGGCAGCCCCACGCCATCGGGAAACCCCCTGGTGCCGGCAAAACGGAGACTCCCGCCGGCGGAGAATGACGCCCCCGGTTCTTACCACGGACGCCCGATTCTCCGTCGCATCAGGAACCCTGCTACCGGCAGCGGGCAGCGGAAAATCCAGCCCATTGCCTTAAAAAGCTTCATGTCAGAAGCTCTCTCTTTCACCAATTTCAATTTGGTGACAGGAGCATGCAGCCCAATGGGAAATCACTTGGCATTAACCCTCAGGATTTGAAAACAGATTTAAATGAAGTAATTGTGCATTTAAAAAGGAAGGATAACTGATTGACTGCTGGATGTTGGAATTCTCAAAAGGGCTTCTCCACCCGATATTCCTGATGCCATTTTCACATTGTTGACTGGCCAGATTGGATCTCTACGTATTTGGCCAATATACCTTTGATAATGTGACTGGATCCATAGGACCCATTGATTCATTTATGTTGATGATTTTGGCAGCTCAACATGTTGGTTGTTGTCTACATCCCTGCTTGACTATTATTTTTATTTTACACTGTACTGTATTGTTGTACATTTACTGACTCCCAGACAATTGCAACCTATAATTATTTGATTGTCTATACATTACAGAACAGCTTGTTCAATCCCATAAATGCATTTCCCTATTAATGACAAAAAAAATGGAGTGTGAGGTGGGTTGGGGTTTGTCGCTCGCAAGAGTCTATTTTACAGCAAACTATGGATCCAGCAAACAGAATTTGTTTGAACAAAGTTCCTACACATTGTAACAGACAAAGTTTATTTAAACAGATCTCTACACATTTATCGCAAACAAAGTATATTTGAGCAAATTACAGAAAACCAAACTCTCGACCAAAACTGTAGCAAAGTCTCTTGATTAAATTAAGGTTATTTTACCAGAAGAATGCAGTAAGTGGAGGACAGTTACAGAATACAAATGATGTGCATAAAATCAATTCCAATCAATCCAGGCAGATTTGTGGAGCAACTATCCAATCAGCTCTATTCTAGCTGGGACTTGTGGTGTCACAATGTGCAGTCTTAAATAAAACATGAGTTAAGGCAGATAAATTGAATGACATGGTTACATTATTCTGAACAAATATTTATTAACCTGTGACTATTTTACAAGGTACAGAAGAGAAAGGCCTTCATCAAACCAGCCATTCTTCACACTCCATATTTGCATTTATGTAATGCTTTTTGCAACCAGCAGACATTTCAAAGCACTTTACAGCCGATGAAGTACATTTTGACGTAGTGTCACTGTTGTAATGTCGGAAGTGTAGCTGTTAATGTGAGTTCAGCAAACTAACTGCCCTGTCCTTCTTTGGAATAGTGCAAAGGGATCTTTTCCATCCAACTGAGGCCTCAGTTTGACACTTCTTCCGAAAGATAGCAGGTGGGATTCTCCGCCCGGGACGCCCAGATCATGTTCCCCGATGCGACAGAGAATCGGGCGGTGGGGTGAAATTGGGATCGGCGGCGGGCACCGAGCCGAACGTGATGCTCTGACCCCCGGAATCCAGATCCATGCTGTGCATACAAATGAATGCAAATGGGTCTATGCTCTGGCCCTCCGTGATTCTCCAGTCCCTGTGGCCAGGAATCACGTCGGCGTGGATCACTTGTGGTCTCTACCAGTGGGGTCCTGGCGTGGTAGAGTTTGTGGTGTGCCAAGAGGTCCACCACGCCAGGGCCATTCTGGTGGAGACCATCGACTCTGCCGAGGGCCAGCCCCCCATAACACTTCTTGCTCATCCTCCCCAGGGGCCTTTGTAATAGGGTGACCCCCGCAGGGAGCCCTGTAATAGG
Source organism: Scyliorhinus torazame (assembly GCF_047496885.1). Taxonomy (NCBI): domain Eukaryota; kingdom Metazoa; phylum Chordata; class Chondrichthyes; order Carcharhiniformes; family Scyliorhinidae; genus Scyliorhinus; species Scyliorhinus torazame. The sequence goes on along the minus strand of NC_092712.1, from coordinate 71,548,876 downwards.
GAGACACCCCCAGGGACACCTGCAATAAGGAGACCCCTTCCAGGGATCCCTGTAATAGGGAGATCCCCCAGGGACCCCCATTATAAGGAGACCCCCAGGGACCCCGTAATCGAGAGCCCCACCCAGAACCCCTGCAATAGGGAGACCCCTCGGGACTCATTCTCCCCACATGGACCACTGTAATAGGGGGCCAACCAGAATGACCCCCTACCTAAAGGGACTCCCACCACAGACCCCTCCCACACAGACCCCACCCCCTCCAAAAAGAGACTCCTGTCTGGTAGCTAGCCAGCAGTCCAGACAGGGGCAGTGAGAAGAATTATAGCTGTAACACTTATCTTGAAGCTCCACATGTCCATTCCTGAAAGGAGAGCAGCTGAGACCTGTGTCTGGACCCCAGAATCCACTAGCTGCAAGCCATTCATAGCTTTCTAGTAGTGGTCAGTGATTAACAGCTTCTACAAAGCATCTGCAGCTTTGATTCATTCATCTCCCTTCATGGTTCAGTGGCATAAGTGGAGAAACTCCATTGTTTACAAACATTCAGCACATCAAAAAGAAGTAAGTGCATTCCAAGCACTAAGTGCATTCAATCACTCAAGCATGTGATGTGCTGCACTCATCTTTCTTACAGGGTCCGTGTGGAACCCAAAACCTTGTGATTTAGAGGTGACTGTGCTACCTACTGAGCTGCGGCAGACATGCATTTTACAATGAGTAGTGTCTTGTCTTTTTCTTGTCTCTGCTTAAGTAAGAGGGCAATTATTTGAATTGTCTGGAAGGACTAAAACTTTTCCAGTGCTGTTATGTGAATCAGATGAGATACTAGAAAAGCATGAAGACAACAAGGCCCCTTTAATGTCCCAGGAGCAGACACAAGTGATATATTTTGCCAAATATCATGCTTCCTCCCACCCAATGTCCTAGACAAGTTCCTTTATTTGATATTGGCTTCCTAGCCCTGTAGATCTGAGCCTTTGACCTGCCCCATTCAGAAAACTTGGCTCTGCTATTTGTTCAGAGTCAAACCACAGAATCTTGGCTCCTGAAACAATAGTCTCATTTACAGCGAGTTGTTAATTTAGATTCGATCAGATATAAACAATGCAGAACATCATCATCTGGAATCAGCACCATTTACCCTTGTCTGAAATCCAAATAGAAAAGCACAGGGATCCAATTTCTTTGTTTCCTTAATGATCAAAGCAGGTATACTTGAAGATGCTGTAATAAGTTTCAGTTCCATTGGCTTTCCGCTTTTGTCTTTCCAACACAACACAACACAAATGCAGGAAAATATATTAAAAAGCAACTTGGCAAAGCAGGCTCTATATAGAATAACATAGAGATATTATCCTGACTTTATGTTATACGATCCTGGAAGCCATAAATAAGAACAAACTACCTGCTGGAATAGATTACAATGCTGTAACATAGGAACAGGAATAGCCTATTCAGCTCCTCAAGCCTGACCCGCGATTTTATTAGATCATGACTGCTTTGTACCTTATTCTCACTTGCTTGTCTTTGATCTAAGCACCTTGTCACTCTTACCAAAATAAATGTATTGATCTCGGTTTAGAAAGTTTCAGCTGACTCTTTTGAGGGAGAAAGTTCTAAATTTCCATTGCCTGGTCGAATTTCACTCGCTTTAATTTTAACTTTGTCATCCTTTTTCTGGATTGCCTCACCTGAGGAATTAATTCCTTACATCTGCCGGCGAACTCATTTGTCATTGTAAACATCTCAACTAGTTCATCCCTCAAACCTCTAACCTCAGGAGAACAGAAGCAAGGTTTACGCAATGTGCCCTTATAATTGAATCTTTTTCAGCCCTAGAATCTTTGAGTGCACAGCTATCGGGTTCTCTGTGAGGTACGAGTACATTTGGTGCTCCTAACCTTCCCTTCTCTGGCCGCTTTCTGCCACATTCCATTACCATTCTAATCGACAAGGCAGCAGCAGTCCCCAGTATGTCTATTGCCTGCCTTCTGCACTGCTGCCAGGCAGACGGATCTTGCCTCTTTGAGGCGCTCAGCAGCATTAGTTGGGTGCTGAGCTCACCTCCTGGCCAATTAGGACATTTGCGTTTAAAAATTGTATTATGAGGGGGATGTTGCTCGAGCATGGGGACAGTACCTGAAATTTGTCTGGTTGTTGGGTTCCTGACCTTGCATTGAAAATCTGGTCTGATATTTCATATCAGTAAGTTTCCAACAGAACCTTTCATCAGGGAGATTCATTGTAGGGAGTACATGTGATTAAGCAGGCATATTGTGTACTTGCTTTTATTAGCCGTGGCATAGAGTTTAAGAGCAGGGAGGTTATGTTGGAACTGTATAAAATGTTGGTTCGACTACAGTGAGAATATTGTGTGCAGTTCTGGACTCCACATTATAGAAGGGATGTGATGTGTTTGGGGCAGCACGGTAGCATTGTGGATAGCAAAATTGCTTCACAGCTCCAGGGTCCCAGGTTCGATTCCGGCTTGGGTCACTGTCTGTGCGGCGTCTGCACATCCTCCCAGTGTGTGCGTGGGTTTCCTCCGGGTGCTCCGGTTTCCTCCCACAGTCCAAAGATGTGCAGGTTAGGTGGATTGGCCATGATAAATTGCCCTTAGTGTCCAAAATTGCCCTTAGTGTTGGGTGGGGTTACTGGGTTATGGGGATAGGGTGGAGGTGTTGACCTTGGGTAGGGTGCTCTTTCCAAGAGCCTGTGCAGACTCGATGGGCCGAATGGCCTCCTTCTGCACTGTCAATTCTATGATAACACTGGAAAGGGTGCAGAGGAGATTTACCAGGGCGTTGCCTGGGCTGGAGAGTTTTGGCTATGAAGAAAGATTGGATAGACTCTGTTTTCCTTGGAGCAGAGTGGACTGAGGGGGTCATGATTGAGATGTATAAAATTATGGGGGGCATAGATAGAATAGACAGGAAGAACCTTTTCCCTTTGGTAGCGGGGCCAATGACCAGGGGGAACAGATTGAAGGTAAGGGGCAGGAGATTTAGAGTGGATGTGAGGAAAAACCTCTTTGCAGAGGGTGGTGGGAGTTTGGAATTTGCTGCATGAAAGGGTGGTGGAGTCAGATACCCTCATAACATTTAAGAAGTATTTAGAAGTGCAGTTATGATCCCAGGGCACAGAAGGCTATGGGCCAAGTGCTGGAAAATGGGATTAGAATGGTTAGGTGGTTGTTTTTGACCGGCGCAGATGCGATGGGCTGAAAGGCCTTTTCTGTGCCGTATGATTCTATGACTATGTCAAACAGTCTCTGCTGGCCTAGGTGAATGACGAAGGACGAAGTTTAATAGAACATAGAACTGTACAGCACAGTACAGGCCCTTCGGCCCACGATGTTGTGCCGAACTAGTCTGAAACTAAGATCAAATCAACATACTCCCAATCATTCTAGTGCACTCCATATGCCCATCCAATAACCGCTTGAAAGTTCCTAAAGTGTCCGACTCCACTACCATAGCTGGGAGTGCGTTCCACGCCCCAACCACTCTCTGAGTAAAGAACCTACCTCTGACATCCTTCCTATACCTTCCACCATGAACCTTATAGTTATGCCCCCTTGTAACAGCTGCATCCACCCGGGGAAAAAGTCGCTGAACGTCCACTCTATCTATCCCCCTCATCATCTTATACACCTCAATTAAGTCACCTCTCATCCTCCTTCACTCTAATGAGAAAAGCCCTAGCTCCCTCAACCTTTCCTCACAAGACCTACCCTCCAATCCAGGCAGCATCCTGGTAAATCTCTTTGCACCCTTTTCAATGCTTCCACATCCTTCCTATAAAGAGGTGACCAGAACTGCACACAAATGTGGTCTAACCAAGGTCTTCTACAGTTGCAGCGTAACCTCACGGCTCTTAAATTCAATTCCCCTGTTAATAAATGCTAACACACTATAGGCTTTCTTCACGGCTCTATCCACTTGGGGGGCAACTTTCAGAGATCTATGGACATGAACTCCGAGATCTCTCTGCTCCTGTTTTGACAGTGAAATCTCACCATTTTCTCAATCCATGTCGAACCATAAAACTACCACTCTGCTCCAATTCTAGATGAGGCTTTCAAATTGGCAAATTACAAGCTACTTTTTCCTGTATTTCGTTTATAAGTGATATATAGAACATAGAACATACAGTGCAGAAGGAGGCCATTCGGCCCATCGAGTCTGCACCGACCCACTTAAGCACTATCCCCATAACCCAATAACCCCTCCTAACCTTTTTGGTCACTAAGGGCAATTTATCGTGGCCAATCCACCTAACCTGCACGTCTTTGGACTGTGGGAGGAAACCGGAGTACCCGGAGGAAACCCACGCACACACGGGGAGAACGTGCAGACTCCGCACAGACAGTGATCCAGCGGGGAACCAATATGAACACATTGAGTATAGAGGGTTGGTATTGTATGCTGTCAATCAAAGTCATGACTTTGAGTGGAAGATCTTCCATTGACATAGGAATTTCTGGCCTCCAAGTACCTGCTTAGTCGAAACCGCTGCAAGGTGTCATGTGAGAGTACCTTTAAGAAATGGGTGTTTGTAAATGGGTGTGTATAGAAGTATCTGTAGTGGGAGTACCTTTAAGAAATGGGTGTTTATTACTGCAGTGATGTCAGAGAGTGGGTGGAGCTGGGCTGTCTGTCAGCATTTTACTTTTGTTTTAGGCGGTTTGCTGCAGGGTGTGTTTTAGTTTCGTTTTCAGAGCTGGAAAGCTGCAGTCACAGCCAGAAGGGTTATTAGTCTCGCTCTCTGTAATCTAAAGAATGTAAATCGATCCTTTGGTGATTTAAAACTAATAACTGTTCTCAGTAGTGACTTTAACCTGATGTGCTTCTGTTAAAAGTTCTTTTTTAAGTCTTATGGATGTTAAAAGGACAGCTTAAGGATTACTTAGTGTTGTATTCTTTGGGGGTTGTATTTGAATTGATGGTTGCTAAGATGTTCACTATGTTTTAAAAAGGTAACTTGAGTTCATAGAATAAACATTATTTTGCTTTAAAAAAAATACTTTTCCATTTCTGCTGTACCACACCTGTAGAGTGGGCCGTGTACTCCCCATACGTCAATCTAGTAAAAGTTGTGGGTCAGGTGAACTCCATGATACACTTTGGGGGTTCTCTAAACCCTGGACCATAACAAATTGGAGGCTCATCCGGGATAAAAGTCTACCTATTGGATTGGCTAAGTGAACTTAAAGACAGTGAGGGGTAAGTATATTGTGGTTGCTTTTCAGGTGTGGTATTATAGTTTAAGTAGGGAGAGTGTTGTGGACAACGGCTCTTTCAGAGGCTCTGAAGGTTTTGGGGGTGGAGACGGTCACACGCAGTACCTTACAGACAGAGACTAAAAGCAGACTGTTATATTTGGCAAAAACGTTGCAGTTAACATTACCTGACAAAATGTGAAATGATGAGGTAATTATGGCGGTGGCTAAACACTTAAAGTTGCCTGAGATACAGTTTGGCTCATTGGAAATGGCAAAAATTCAGTTACAAATTAACAAATGGAACATGAGAAAGAATTAAAGCAGCTTGAATATGAAAGAGAGAGAGAGGAAAAAGAAAGAGAAAGAGAAAGAGTAAGAGCGAGTGAGGAAAAAGAGAGAGAATAAATGAAAACAGAAAGAATAGTCTTAGCAGAACAAAAAGAAAGAGAAAGGGAGATACAGAACAGGGAAAAAGATAAAGAGAGAGAGTTTGAACTTCAGAAAATGACCATGAAGCATGACAGTCAATTAAAATTGGCAGACGTAATGGGAAACATACAGTTGGATGATAGTGATGAGGATAGTGAGAAAGAGCGTCAAAGTCGAAGGCTTGGTGGGAATCTATTTAAATATCTGCAAGCATTGCCAAGGTTTGACGAGAAGGAGGTAGAAGCCTTTTTCATTTCATTTGAGAAGGTGGCTAAACAAATGAAATGTCCACAGGACATGTGGGTATTACTGATTGAAACAAAGCTGGTAGGTAGGGCTAGTGAAGTGTTTGCGTCACTACCGGAGGACGTACCTAAGACGTATGAAGAGTTGAAAAAATCCATCTTAGGTGCATATGAACTAGTGCCTGAAGCCGACAGACAAAGGTTTAGAAATTTAAGGAAAGAATTTGGTCAAACATACAGGGAGTTTGAAAGGATCAAACAGAGTAATTTTGATCGGTGGATACGGGCTTTGAAAATAGACCAAATGTATGAAGCTCTCAGAGAAATTATACTTTTGGAGGAGTTTAAAAATTCAATTCCTGATGTAGTGAGAACTCATGTGGAAGAGCAGAGGGTTAAAACTGCGAGGTTAGCAGCAGAAATGGCAGATGATTATCAATTAGTTAATAAATCAAAGCTTGGTTTCCGACATCAGTTTCAGCCTGTGAGGGATAGAAACTGGGGACATGAGAAATACTCAAGCGGTAAAGGTAAAGGTGATCTGATGGGAGATAATAAGGAGAGTGTACCTCAGACTAAAAAGAAATCCAAGACGGTGGAAAAGAAATGAAAAATTTCAAATGTTTTCACTGTAATAAACTAGGCCATGTAAAGTCAGTGTTGGTGGTGGAAGAAAAGCACTGGGAAGGCTGATGTGGTAAAACAGGATAAGACAGTGGGGTTTGTTGAAGTGGTAAAGGAAAGCCCAAGTGAAGTGAAGGACGTCCAAAAGATTGTACAGCTTGATCAAGAGGTGATTGATAAGAAGGTGCCAGTAGAAACCGACTATTTTGTAATACACCTGATAGGTAAAAGATAGCTATTTAGCGTAAATATTAAGCCCCAGTCTTTAAATACCCATTTTACATTCACTCATAACCTCAGGCCATCTCATAACATACAGAGACACAAAAGAGCATGAACAGCATAATTCCATTATAGATTAAAAGAGCACTTTTACTGAGCTAACAAATACATTTGCAAGACAGTTTGACACTATACTTGTGCTGTACCATTTATCAGATCAAGAACAGAGCAACACCATAGCAATGGCAGAGTATTATGAAGCCACCATTGTTCACAATACAGATAACAGCTAAGTCAGCAGAAGACCAATTTAAGCTGGTTGTGATAACAGCACAGAATCACATTCCATAACATGCACAAGTATTCAAACATGAAACATTTAAAACTAATGTTGCACATTGAAGATTGATAGCTAACCGTAAAATCAAACTCATTTGATTCTAACCCAAACCAATTAGGATTACATAGGGGTGTAGATAGATGGCTAAAGACTGATATGATTTTGTATAACCGAAAGGGTCCGTACGGCCATCTTTATTCCGGAATCATCCTATACTTTGATCTAAACTATTCGCTGTCTCTATTTTTCATACTTTCACTTTTCCACTCTAACTCTTGAAGTAAATGCAAGCAGTTTTGCCGTAAGTGAGAAACCATTTCTGTATTATTTGAAAGTTAAATTGTGAACAAGTTGCTTCTCTTTAAGTCCTTTTTGCTAGCCGGACTTATTAGAGAATAAGATGTAAGTGACTCTCAATTGTAATCAAATAGCGGCCATAAACGATGTTATTTGCACCCAAGAGGTTTTAACTCCAATTTCTACTGGGTTTTAGTGTTCGCAAGTGCCACTAAATCCACATGGTAGATCTCTACAGTGCTAGATCTCTTTAAAGAATTTACTTGTGTGGATAAAGTTTACTCATGTGTATCAGGAGGAGCAGGTAAAGAAGTCACAATTTTAAGAGATACGGGAGCTAGTCAATCTTTAATGGTAAGAGATGAGGAGTTATGTAGTTTGGGAAGAATGTTGCCAGAAAAGGTGGTGATATGTGGAATTCAGGGTGAGAGGAGTAGTTATATAAGGTAAGGTTGGAAAGTCCATTTAAGAGTGGTGAAGTGGTAGTAGGAGTAATAGATAAACTATCTTGTCCAGGAATACAGTTTATCTTGGGGTAATAATATAGCTGGATCGCAGTTGGGAGTGATGCGTACTGTGGTTGATAAGCCAGTGGAAAATCAGACAATTGAAGTGTTGAAGGACGAATATCCTGGGATTTTTCCGGATTGTGTAGTAACAAGGTCGCAAAGTCACACGTTAAGACAAGAGGAGAAATCAAAGAGTGAAGATGAAGTTGAAGTGCAATTATCAGAAACGATTTTTGTTCAGATGGTTGAAAAAGAACAAGAACAGGTGGAGGATGAGGCGGATATTTTTAGTTCAGGAAAATTGGCAGAGTTACATCAGAAAGATATAGAAATAAAACGGATGTATCAGAAAGCATACACGGAAGAGGAATCTGCATGTACATCTGCGTTATTACCGTAAAAGTAATGTCTTGATGAGAAAATGGAGACCTTTACATATGCAGGCGGATGAAAAGTGGGCAGAAGTTCATCAAGTAGTATTTCCGGTAGGGTATAGAAAGGAAGTGTTGCGAGTTGCACATGAGGTACCAGTGGGAGGTCATTTGGGAATAAGGAAAACTCAAGCGAAAATCCAGAAACATTTTTATTGGCCTGGACTACATAAAGATGTAGTTAAATTTTGTCAATCATGTTACACATATCAAGTGATAGGGAAACCTCAAGCAGTGATAAAACCAGCACGCTTAATACCCATTCCAGCATTTGAGGAACCTTTTACAAGGGTCCTAATAGATTGCGTAGGACCCCTTTCTAAAACAAAAAGTGGGAATCAATATCTTTTGACTATAATGGATGTGTCTACTTGGTTTCCAGAGGCCATTCCAGTACGTAATATTACAACTGAAAAGATTGTGGAGAAGTTACTTAAATTCTCTACTAGATATGGACTACCCATAGAAGTACAATTGGATCAAGGATCAAATTTTACCTCAAGGTTATTCAAAGAAGTTATGGACAGCTTAGGAATAAAACAATTTAAATCAGCTACATACCATCCAGAATCGCAGGGAGCGTTAGAAAGGTGGCATCAGACATTAAAGACAAGGTTGAGAGATGATTGTCAAGATTATCCAGAGGATTGTGATAAAGGAATTCCATTCGTACTCTTTGCAATTAGGCATGCACCTAACGAGCCAATGAAATTCAGTCATTTTGAACTAATTTTTGATCATGAGGTAAGAGGACCATTTAAATTGATTAAGGAAAAATTGGTGAGTGAGAAATCGGATATTACATTATTGGATTACGTGTCAAATTTTAGGGAATGATTAAATAGAGCAGGTGAATTGGCTAGAAAATATTTAAAAGTCGCACAAAATGTGATGTAACTGGTAACGGACAAGAAATCCAAAGTTCCTGGTTTTGCCTGTGGAGATAAAGTTTTAGTATTGTTACCAGTGGTAGATGAACCTTTAAAAGCAAGGTTTTGTGGACTTTATCAGGTTGAAAAGAAATTAAGTGAGGTGGATTATGTGGTAAGAACGCCAGATAGAAGGAAAACTCACCGAGTGTGTCATGTGAATATGCTTGAAAGGCACTTTGAAAGGGAAAGAGAGAAAAAGGAGGAAGTTGTAATGATTCTAACTCGTGACGAACCAAATCCAGATAACTATGAATTTGACATACCTCAAATTAAATTGGAAAATGAGGATGTTCTTAAAAATTGGGATAAATTGTTGAGTTACCTTCCAGAGGAAAAACGAACTGACCTGAAAGAGTTATTGATATCACATGGGCAAGTTTGTAGAGATAAATTGGGAGGTACTAAAATGGCTATACATGACGTCGATGTGGGAAATGCTGTTCCAATCAAACAACATCCATACAGACTTAACCCTTTAAAATTGGCACAGGTTAACAAAGAGATTGAGAGTATGCTTAAAAATGGCATAATTGAGGGGTTGCAGCCATTGGAGTTCACCCATTGTGATGGTACCTAAACCAGACAGTACCCAACGGTTGTGTGTGGACTATAGAAAGGTTAATGGAGTTACAAGAATGGACTCTTATCCTATCCCACGTTTGGAGGATTGCATTGAGAAAGTGGGACAATCAGCTTTTATTTCCAAACTGGATTTACTTAAAGGTTACTGGCAGGTACCTTTATCTGAAAGGGTGAAGGAGATTTCAGCTTTTGTGACTCCAGATGGTATATACCAATTCAAAGTTATGCCATTTGGCATGAAAAACGCCCCAGCCACATTTCAACAGTTAACTAACAAGGTCATTTCAGGATTACCCAATTGTGCGGTATACATCGACGATCTGGTAATTTTCAGCCAGACATGGAAAGAACATTTGGAACTTCTGATGGGGTTATTTGATGGACTTCAGGAGGCGTGTTTGGTGATAAACCTAGCCAAAAGTGAATTTGGAAAACCCCAAGTCACTTTCCTTGGCCATACAATCGGACAGGGTTGAATGGTCCACAGGATGTGAAGACAACAGTTATTGAGGAGTTTCCAATACCCTCGACACAACGGGAAATGATGCGATTTCTTGGCATGAGTGGATTTGATCGAACATTTGTGCAAAGATTTTGTAGTGTGATTACTCCACTGATGGACTTGCTCAAGAAGCGTAACAAATTCCAGTGGACAGCGGAGTGTCAACAGGCATTTGACTGCCTGAAAGCTGTGATAAGCAATGCTCCTGTGTTGAAAAATTACAATGGACTCTATGATCAGATTGAACTAAAGTATCTGACTTTAAAGAGACATGCCGAGGCGTAGAGAAATGAACAAGACCTTCTTGTTCAAAGAGACTGTTAATCAAGAAGGATTTCAGTTGGAGGAAGAAGAACAAAAAAAAATGGAATATATTATTATACCTGTTTGCGTGTGTTGTTTTTTTTTTAAACGAAAAAGTAGATTTACTGTGTGCATTTCTTAAAGGATAGTGAAAAGGTGAAAAATGAAACCATCTTGAAGTTGATGGTTTATTTTTTTTTCCTTGGGTGGAGGTGTCATGTGAGAGTACCTTTAAGCCATGGGTGTTTATTACTGCAGTGATGTCAGAGAGTGGGTGGAGCTGGGCTGTCTGTCAGCTTTTTACTTTCGTTTTAGACTGTTTGCTGCTGTGTGTGTTTTAGTTTCATTTTCAGAGCTGGATAGATGCAGTTACAGCCAGAAGGGGTATTAGTTTCTCTCTCTGTAATCTAAAGAATGTAAATCGATCCTTTGGTGATTTAAAACTAATAACTGCTCTCAGTAGTGACTTTAACCTGATGTGCTTCTGTTAAAAGTTATTTTTAAAGTCTTATGGATGTTAACAGGACAGCTTAAGGATTACTTAGTGTTGTATTCTTTGGGGGTTGTATTTGAATTGGTGGTTGCTAAGATGTTCACTATGATTTAAAAAGGTTAACTTGAGTTCATAGAATAAACATTGTTTTGCTTTAAAAAAAATACTTTTCCATTTCTGCTGTACCACACCTGTAGAGTGGGCCGTGTGCTCCTCATACCACAATCTAGTAACAGTTGTGGGTCAGGTGAACTCCATGATACACTTTGGGGTTCTCTAAACACTGGCCCATAACAATAGGAATTACTCCTAAAATTCCTATAAAGAAGTTGAACTAATTCAATGCCCTGCAGGGGGCTAGCAGAGACCCGGAGTAAATCTTGCAGCTTGAGTTGCGGATATGGGCCCCCGAAACTCCAGTTCGGAGTCCGCGCATGCGCATGGCGGTGGCTTTCAGCAGCCGCGCCGAGCTCCATTGCGGACTCGGACCATGGAGCCACACAGAGAAAGGAGACCTCTCGATCGGCTGCGCGCCTGAGCCTGAAACCGCGCAGACCTGATCCCCGGCTGCCTATAAGGCCCTCTCTGGCCTCCAATCACTCTGCCCCCGACCAGGGCGGCCGCGGACTGCACGGCAGCATCCCGACCAGCAATGGGTGGTTAGTTCCACGCCGTCGGGAACTCGGCCGGTCGGCAGCGGAGGGTTGCTGGGTGGGCCTCTGGTAATGGGCCCCCAGCCGCACGGCATACTCCACGGTCATGCCGATTTTCAGGACCCAGAGAATTGCCGGACCGGCGCCCTGTCTAATATTGGTGTGAAGGTGGATTCTTCTTCCCCGCGCCGGCCGCTATTTACAACGATAAAATAAATGCCACCTTCAAGACGTGGAGAGAGGACAGAGGTGTACTGACGGTGAGGGACATGTACGTGGATGGTAGAATAGCGAACGTGCGAGAGCTAACAGAGAAGCTCCAACTCCCGAAAGGAAACGAGTTTTGGAACTTGCAACTGCGAGACATCCTCCACAAGGAGACCACGCCGTTCCCCCAGATACTTGGACACACCCTACAGGACAGGTTTCTTGTGCTGGACTTGCTGGGGGGAGGTAAATGTGGCAACATACACGGCCGACTGTTAGAGGAAGTAAGGACCACTTGATGAGCCGCAACAAAAATGGGAAGAGGTGCTGGACATGGAGATAGGCGAGGACTCTGGATTGAAACTGCACAGGATCAACTCCACCTCCCCATGCGCAGGGCTGGGCCTAATGCAGCTAAAGATGGTGCACAGACATAACCAGGCCACGCATGAGCAGGTTCTTCCTGGAGGATAAGTGCAAACGGTGTCGGGGGGGTCCGGCCAACCACACCCATATATTCTGATCTTGCCCCAGACTCAACGTGTTATGGACCGCCTTCTTCGAGGGTATGTCCAGAGTGGTCAGAGTAAGGATGCCCATCCAGAAACATCTGGATGAGGAACATCCAGAAATCTTTATGGGGAGAGGGGCCGATGCCCTGGCCTTCACCTCCCTGATTGCCCGGCAGAGACTTCTGCTTGGATGGAGGTAAGCAGTGCCACCCAGAGTCACAGGCTATCTCTCCGACCTAGCAGAGTTCCTAAAATTGAAAAATAAAATTGTCAATTAGGAGATCAGATGAAGGATTCCACCGTACGTGGAAAGAATTCACCAGCCACTTTGAAGACCTGTTCATGTCCAGCAACTAGGGGGAAAGGGAGCAACAAAGGGAGGAGCAGGGGAGGGAGCAGGGGAGGGTGAGGGGGAAGGGAGGAACAACCAGAGAAAGGGAGGGGGAAGGGCAGTGTGGAGGAGGGAACACCCACACCACAGAAAGGAAGAGGGGAAATTGGTCCTATTTACCGAGGGGCCCACACACAGAAGGCCTGAACAAAATGTAAATTCTAGGTAGCCTCAAGAAGTTGAAAGAAACAAAAGGGGACTCAGAAAATAAAGGCACCTGCCTACGTTTGTACTGAAACCAATCAATGCAATGTAAATAGACCACTGCGTTTTTTTGTGCCATAATATTTGTGTTTTGTCTTGCCAGCTGATTTCATGTGTTTTCTCTTTTTTGTTATTTACTGTTATTTTAAAAAATTATTATTACTATGTTTTTTCCATTGTTTTCTGCACACACCAATGTAAATAATGAAACACCGATAAACATATTTAAAAAATAGTATGTTTCTCCCTCTTGTTGGTTCCCACACCAGTCCCAGTCTAGCACCTCTGCTGAGTTTGTCCTGCCGGTGGGACAGGGCATACCAAACAATAGCGAGGGTGGTGTCTGGGACATTATCAATAAGCTATGATTCTGTGAGTATGACTGTCTCAGGTTGTTGCTTAACTAGTCTGTGAGACAGGTCTCCCAATTTTGGCACAAGCCTCCAGATGTTAGTAAGGAGGACTTTGCCGAGTCGACAGGGATGGGTTCGCTGCTGTCGTTTCCGGGTGGTCCGTTTGGTTTCATTCCTTTGTGTTATCATTGCAGCGGTTGAATACAACTGAGTTGCTCGTTTACCATTTCAGAAGCAACCATATGCTTAGCTGGTCTGGAGTCACATGTAGGCCAGACCAGCTAAGGGCGGCAGGTTTCCTTCCCAAAAGGGCATCGGTGAACCAGTTGGATTTTTACACCAATCGTTTCATGGTCATCATTCGACTTTTAATTCCGAATGTTTTAATTGAAGTTAAATTCCACCGTCTGCCACGGTGGGATTCGAACCTGAGTTCCAAGAGGATGATCCTGGGTTTCTGGATTTCTAGTCCAGCGACTATACCACTGTGCCCCCACCTCCCCGACTTGATAAATGCAAGCTCTTTCTAGAATTTTAAGTCAACTCTATTCATCTCCTTCTGATTTCATGTTTTCTTTCACCCTTGTTTAATGGATTTTTAACGAGTGTCATAAACTATGTCTCTGTATTCCCTGGATCCATTCCCGCTAGTCCTGACATTTGATTACATAACACAGCAAAGTTAAAGCCATGATTTAAGTATGGGGCGCGATTTAACTAAAACAAAAGAGTCCGTTCTGGGTGGGCCTCGAGCCCTCCCGCACCCCACCACAGCTCAGAAGGGCACCCGTGAGCCTGATGACCAGCGTGGGAAAATGCCAGCTTGGGACCTTGGCACTGCCAGCTTGGCACCCTGGAAGTGCCCCTGCCAGAGACCTGGAAGTGCGAGGGTGGCACCCAGCTGGCATTGCTAGGCCTAGATGGCACTAGTAGTGCCAGGGTGCCAGTCTGGCCAGCGGCTGACCACCCAGAGGCCACCGATCTCCTGGGAGACCCCCCAAATGCCAGTACGCCTGCTTACCATTTGTGCGGACCAGTACTAATCGGCCTGGGGTCTCCTTGGCGAGGTCGATAGATGCCGGGTAGCTGTTCGGTCCGTCATCAGCATGGATACGTGGGTTCTTAAATTCACTTAACTGTGTGAGACAGGGTCCCGTCCATCGTGGGCAGGATCCAGATCGTGATGTCTCACGAGATCTGCTTCGTTCTTGCAAGGCATAACGGCTGTCGGGAACCCCGGGGAAGCTTCTCCCGGGATCTACTGGCTGTGTCCTGGACGTGTCCAGTAAATTGCGCCTGTGATGTCCCTTTCTCTGAAATTACTCTCTTCCTGATTTAAATCAGTACACTCACTTACTTTAAATGTCTTAACCTTGCTAAATTGTGGATGCTGAAGCTCCAGGTGAATGCACCAATATCAGTAAAAGGCTGACACTCCATTGCAGGCCTGATTCAGATGAGATATCCCTCGGGTGGGTGTAAAAGATGTCTTCGCACTATTTGGAAGAAGTGGATGGGAGCTCTCCCATTTCCTGGGGAAAAATGATTATCCCTCAACCAAAATCACAAAACAGATGATCTGTCTGGCCATTATCTCAAAGCCGTTTAAGCAACCTTGCTGTGCACAAATTGGTTACTATGGTTGGAACTTTCCAGTCGCGCCCGCCCCAAGACCTAAAATTGACCTGTCTGAGGTCAACTGACCTGTAAATGGCTTGCCACATTTTTCTCAACAGTTTTCACGGGTGGGCCCTCTGAAAAATCTCCCCCTGTGTTTCCGCACAATGCAGCATTTCAGTGTATTTCAGTGGTTACAACAATGTATTAAGATTTGAAAGTTTCTATATAAATGCAAGTCTTTCTTTTCACTTAGCATTCATTCATTTGCTTGTACTGCATGACCTGTGTAACTGTTTGGGAAGGTTCAGGTAGGACTGGTTTACAAAAATCATTTGAATTCTCTTGCTCAATCAGCCCCAGGTTTGCCATTTAGCACATGTGACATTGAATTCTGAGCAATGTCTAATTCAGTTTGAAGAAATATTATGCTTGGACCCGGGTGTCAACCCAAGGCAGATTAAAAATTACCTGTTTACAGCACTTTGTACGCGATTGAATTAATCATTCATTAAAAGTCCTATGTGAATAGAGAAAAAACAAAAAAACAACTAAAGGCCCATTGTCTTCAGAGGTGAAAGAAGTTTTGAGCAGACCTTTCAATTTGTTTAAATGCTCAGAATCGACAACAAAACAGCATTGTTGCCTTACTTTTCTGTGACGTAATCCCTATCAATAAAACACATGGCTCTCCTCGCTCCCTGAACATAAAGGCCCTGATTTTCCTCCTTCCCTTCCCCCTGCTTACTAAATTGCTGGAACGCATCTGACGTGTATCTGAACTCATGCCTGTTTCCGGGTTGAGGGTATTGACATTTCTCCTCCTGGTCCTCAGTTGTGGCCTGCCCCTTCGTAGGAGTTTGTTTTAAACTTAATTTTTATGGGATGTGGGCCATCATTTCTTTTCCATCCCTAATTGCCCTTCAGAAAGTGGTAGTGAGCTGCCTTCTTGGTCTGCTGCAGTCCTGTGGTGTAGGTGCTATTAGAGAGGAAATTCCAGGATTTTGCCCCAACGACAGTGAAGGAACGGCAAATTATTTCCAAGTCAGGATGGTGAATGACTTGGCGAGGAACTTCCAGGTGGTGGTTCCCAGGTATTTGCTGCTCCTGTCCTTCTAGATGGTTGTGGGTTTTGGGATTGGAAGGTGCTGCCTCAGGACACTTGGTCAGTTCCTGCAATGCATCTTATAGATGGTGCACATGGTGTATCAGTGGTGGAGGGATTGAATGTTTGTGGAAGGGGGAGCAATCAAGCAGGCTGCTTTGTCCTGGATGGTGTCGAACTTCCTGAGTGTTGTTGGAGGAGCACTCATCCAGTCAAGTGGAGAGTATTCCATCACACCCCTGACTTGTGCCTTGTAGATGGTGGACAGGTTTGGAGAGTCAGGTGGTGAATTACGTGCCACAGGATTCCTAGCCTGTGTTTGGAAGCAGGGGCAGAAATGCTTTTCAGACCAGAGACAGCAGGCTCTTTGCTTTGGGATATAGCGGCTGTCCAAAAACAACAGGCAAAAGGCCACTGGGGACACAGATCTTCGAGCAATGGTGGGGAATGGCTTTGAGTGCCTATCTCTTTCAGATTCTCTAATCTGAGGAGGGCCTGTGCCAGATAGCATCTGCCTTTTGTTGGTATCTTTCCCAATGAATTTATTAGTGGAGCCCTTGCAGTTAAATGGGACAGGAGCTCTGCTGCCTCTATTACATAGCTGCCCAGTACTCCAAATGCAAGTTCCCCAGGAAATCCCTGCACAATGTAATTGGAATAGAGGCCTATATGTTTCTGCATATCTATCCCCAATTTTGGTCTCCTTTGCATCTGACAACTAAGTGCTCTCTTGGCACAATGTCAAGCAAAATCTTTGCCAAAAGAAATTATTCAAAGGTCAATTTTAACCTTACCCGCCCTTTGGGAATTTGATGAGATCAGGTGGAACCCTCCCCTTACACACCATCCGATTTTAATCTTCACTGAAGTCACCCGATCCCAAGTGTTTTGTGCCTCATGACTTATTACTCTCATATAGCTTTGATTTCCAAAATATAAGGTTAGATCTGGGTGAAACTTGCCATTGTTTGAAAGCTGAGCATTAAGACTGCATAAGCATGGGGACTTTTCAGACCGAGGTTCAGATTTTGTATTCTATTTTTTCATATCTGAGTTGCGAATCCCAAATCTACATCAAAACACGACTGATTCAGAAATACTATATTCTGAAGCGAGCTGCGTTGTATGCCTTGAATGAGGAATAAGTGCTGTGTTCCCATTAAATGCCTCCACTGCATGTTGTCAGGGCTCTGCAGAGTGCACCGTGCCTCATTACAGGTTTCACACGATGTATAGGGAAGGTATTCCAATAGCTCTGTTGCCACCATCAAAGCATTACATTAGCTATTGTTTATTGTAGACCGTAATAATTGCTGTCCACCAATAAGCCACAGTATAAATTAACAGGAAGAAATACAACAGTGGTAAGTATGAATGCAATTGCGTATGTATTAAACAGTATAATGCATTACCTGTTGAAGTACAGTTCTGATCTAACCATAGCATTGAAGCAAACTTCCTTTGTATCAAATTTCTCATCCAAGTAACACACTTCTTGGCAAATTAAATATGCAATACTCATGATTAAACTGTATAAAGGATTCATTTAAATGGAACTAACTTTACTTATCAGAGCCCAGGGTTTCCTAATTAAGCTTTAAATGCAAATGTAAGATTTCTTGAGTATATCCATGGGAGATGGCTGATTATTAATATGCTGCTCACTCCAGCTTAACTAGTCATCAGTGCTTACTACACAGAGGAAGCTGATAGCTGAACGATAATTCCCACAGGGCAGAATGATTGTTTTACCATTCAATTACTAATGGAGTGCAATCATAACCATTGTAGATTTTTTTGTATCATCGTAATACAGTTACTTTTGGATTTTAACAAACCAAAATACTACTAATTTTTTTTCTCGTTCAACAATTCACCTAAATGGACTATTCCTGCCGATTAAGACAGCGTGTATAACTTGTTTGGCATCTTTCACGTGCTTAATTGCACAGAAATTTCACTTGACTTACAATGGGAGGCTCAGTAAGGATGAGTACAGTCTCAACTGCAGCAGCTGTCGACCACAACATATTGTAAGCAGTAAGACTTTAGATGTTTCTGATGCAGCGGGGGGCAGTGACTTGGGGAAATAGTATATGGATGTCCTGCACATCTTGATGGTAAGGTTTCAGTAGTACACAGTAGAACATTATGTCACCTGGCAGGTAGCCAAATAGGCAACCAGGCCTGAGGCAGTAAAGGGCACTGTTGACAGGAGGATGCCACCGAGGAGCTGGAGGGGACAGTCCCGGCATTCCGAAGGGAGTAGAAAATTTTGCGACTGGGGGAAGAAAAAGCTTACTTCAATGATCTACAGAAGACCATTCCTGGCCCTCCTGATCCACAAGGAATGCTACAAGAGACACTTACCTCATGGAGCTGACAGCTCCCACCTGAGATTGGCTGGGAGCCTCACATGTTAGGCCTCCCTCCCCTTTACTGACCGATGAGTTGAACAGGCTTTGGTTAGGCTCTTGCCTGCCTTTTGCGGGAGCCTCTTCTGCGGCCTGACTTCTGTGCTTCAAAGTCTTAAATTTGAGGGCAAGATTTAAAATCCAATCTATTTCTCAGCAAAGAAAATCTTAATTTTTAGAGCTGAACAATTGAAAAGACTCCAAAAAGAAACGCCTGGAAGGTAGAAAAAGATTTATATTTATGTAGCATTTTTGTGACCAAAGTACTTTACACGCAATGAAGTATATTTCGAAATGTAGTAACTACCATAATGAGGTAACCCAGGAACCAATATAAATGCAGTAAATTCCCATAACAGGATGAGAAGGGAAATTTAATAATGGGAGATGAGGAAATGGCTGAGGAACTGAACAGGTTTTTTGGGTCGGTCTTCACAGTGGAAGACACAAATAACATGCCAGTGACTGATGGAAATGAGGCTATGGCAGGTGAGGACCTTGAGAGGATTGTTATCACCAAGGAGGTAGTGATGGGCAAGCTAATGGGGCTAAAGGTAGACAAGTCTCCTGGACCTGATGGATGCATCCCAGAGTGCTAAAAGAGATGGCTAGGGAAATTGCAAATGCACTAGTGATCATTTACCAAAATTCACTAGACTCTGGGGTGGTCCCGGCGGATTGGAAATTAGCAAACGTGACACCACTGTTTAAAAAAGGAGGTAGGCAGAAAGCGGGTAATTATAGGCCAGTGAGCTTAACTTCGGTAGTAGGGAAGATGCTAGAATCTATCAACAAGGAAGAAATAGCGAGGCATCTGGATGGAAATTGTCCCATTGGGCAGACGCAGCATGGGTTCATAAAGGGCAGGTCATGCCGAACTAATTTAGTGGAATTTTTTGTGGACATTAACAGTGCGGTAGATAACGGGGAGCCAATGGATGTGGTATATCTGGATTTCCAGAAAGCCTTTGACAAGGTGCCACACAAAAGGCTGCTGCATAAGATAAAGATGCATGGCATTAAGGGGAAAGTAGTAGCATGTATAGAGGATTGGTTAATTAATAGAAAGCAAAGAGTGGGGATTAATGGGTGTTTCTCTGGTTGGCAATCAGTAGCTAGTAGTGTCCCTCAGGGATCAGTGTTGGGCCCACAACTGTTCACAATTTACATAGATGATTTGGAGTTGGGGACCAAGGGCAATGTGTCCAAGTTTGCAGACGACACTAAGATGAGTGATAAAGCAAAAAGTGCAGAGGATACCGGAAGCCTGCAGAGGGATTTGGATAGGCTAAGTGAATGGGCTAGGGTCTGGCAGATGGACTACAATGTTGACAAATGTGAGGTTATCCATTTTGGTAGGAATAACAGCAAAAGGGATTATTATTTAAATGATAAAATATTAAAACATGCTGCTGTGCAGAGAGACCTGGGTGTGCTAGTGCATGAGTCGCAAAAAGTTGGTTCACAGGTGCAACAGGTGATTAAGAAGGCAAATGGAATTTTGTCCTTCATTGCTAGAGGGATGGAGTTTAAGACTAGGGAGGTTATGCTGCAATTGTAAAGGTGTTAGTGAGGCCACACCTGGAGTATTGTGTTCAGTTTTGGTCTCCTTACTTGAGAAAGGACGTACTGGCACTGGAGGGTGTGCAGAGGAGATTCACGAGGTTAATCCCAGAGCTGAAGGG
Source organism: Scyliorhinus torazame (assembly GCF_047496885.1). Lineage (NCBI taxonomy): Eukaryota > Metazoa > Chordata > Chondrichthyes > Carcharhiniformes > Scyliorhinidae > Scyliorhinus > Scyliorhinus torazame. The sequence continues at coordinate 71,528,602 of NC_092712.1, read as the reverse complement.
GGTTGGAGTACGAGGAGAGGTTGAGTAGACTGGGACTGTACTCGTTGGAATTTAGAAGGATGAGGGGGGATCTTATAGAAACATATAAGATTACGAAGGGAATAGATAGGATAGATGTGGGCAGGATGTTTCCACTGGCGGGTGAAAGCAGAACTAGGGGGCATAGCCTCAAAATAAGGGGAAGTATATTTAGGACTGAGTTTAGGAGGAACTTCTTCACCCAAAGGGTTGTGAATCTATGGAATTCCTTGCCCAGTGAAGCAGTAGAGGCTCCTTCATTAAATGTTTTTAAGATAAAGATAGATAGTTTTTTGAAGAATAAAGGGATTAAGGGTTATGGTGTTCCGGCCGGAAAGTGGAGCTGAGTCCACAAAAGATCAGCCATGATCTCATTGAATGGCGGAGCAGGCTCGAGGGGCCAGATGGCCTACTCCTGCTCCCAGTTCTTATGTTCTTATGTTCTTATGAAGGGAATAGATAGGATAAATGCGGGCAGGTTGTTTCCACTGGCGGGTGAAAGCAGAACTAGGGGGCATAGCCTCAAAATAAGGGGAAGTATATTTAGGACTGAGTTTAGGAGGAACTTCTTCACCCAAAGGGTTGTGAATCTATGGAATTCCTTGCCCAGTGAAGCAGTAGAGGCTCCTTCATTAAATGTTTTTAAGATAAAGATAGATAGTTTTTTGAAGAATAAAGGGATTAAGGGTTATGGTGTTCGGGCCGGAAAGTGGAGCTGAGTCCACAAAAGATCAGCCATGATCTCATTGAATAGTGGAGCAGACTCGAGGGGCCAGATGGCCTAGTCCTGCTCCTAGTTCTTATGTTCTTATGTAACAGCAATATGTTAATTATCAGATAATCTGCTTTTGTGATGTTGGGACAAATAGTAGCCAGGTCACTGGGGAACTTGCAGGAGGTGGTGTTGCTATGCTGACCTTGTCCTCCGAGTTGGGAGAGGTTATGGGGTTTGGTGAGTTGCTGTGAATGCTACCACTGTGCTTCGGTGGAGGAGGGAGTGAATGTTGATAGCCCTGGATGGGGTGTAAATCAAGCAGGTTTCCTTGTCCTTCTTGAGTGTTGTTGGAGCTGCACTCATCCAGGAAAGTGGCGAGTTGTTCCATCACACTCCTGATTTGTGCCTTGTAGATGGTGGACAGGCTTTGGGGAAACAGGACTTGAGTTACTTGCCGTAGAATTCCTGACATCTGGCCTACTCCTGTAGACACAGCATTTATACAGCGTTTCCTAACAAAACCGCAGGACTTATATTGAGCAGGGACATCTGGTCCTCCTCTCCCAATCTTGTTTCCTAAATGGATTCCATGAACCTCGAGAAACAATTTCATCAAAGTGATTAAATAGAGAAAGTTGCAGCAGTAGCAGCAACAAAATCCAAAAACAGCATTGAACCAACAAAGTAGCTTTATTTTAATTAGTTATCCGTTCATTCAGTATTGCAACTTACAAGAAAGAGCGACATCTTTGAACAAACCTTTGTCCACCTGTTCTCATATCTCCTTATGTGGTTCAGTGTCAAACTCAATCTTATAACATTCCTATGAAGTTAAAGGCACTATGCATATGCAAGTTGTTGTTATTTTCTTCACAGACCCCAGCTGTTTGCCGCCCATCGCGCTTACCTCCCACTTTCTTCTCCCTGTCCAAGTTTATAGAGACACTGTTCTCTCTTTTCCTCTCATCAGTTCACCCTTTTCTCTTTCCCGCCCAGCCAGTTCATGGAAGTACACTTCTCTTCACCTACAGCAACTCCTCCAGCCTTCATCTAATTGAAACATTAATCATGACCTTATTTCAAGGCTTTTTTCTGTGAATCATAGAATCTTACAGGAGGGAAAGAGGGCACTCGGCCCATCGAGCTTGTGTCAGGCCTTTGAACAAGCTTTCTCATTAGTCCAATTCCCCTGCTCTTTCTGAGTAACCCTGCAATTTCTTCTCCTTCAAATATTTATCCAATTCCTTTTGGGAAGTTATCATTGAATATGCTTCCACCGCCCTTTCAGTTGGGTCATTCTAGATCATAATAGTTCACTGTGTCAACAAAAGCATTTTCATCTCATCTTTTGATAATTACCTCAAATCCTGACCTTTCTGCCAGTTGAAAATTTCTTCTTCACCTTCTCTCCTCTGAGGAGAATAATTCCATCATCTTTAGCCTTTCCATGTAACTGTCCTTCATCTCTGATACCATCTAAATAAACTTTGATAGAATTATCTAATCATAGAATGGTAACAGTACATACAGAGGCTATTCAGCCTGTTGTGTTCTCTGCAAGCTCTCTGAGCAAGTCTCCTCAGGATGTAGGATGTCTCAATAAGATCACCTCTCATTCTTCTTGCCGGTGCAGACTCAAAGGGCCGAATGACTTCCTTCTGCACTGTAAATTCAATGATAATCTATGATTAATCTAGGACAAAGGTTCGGCACAACATTGTGGGCCGAAGGGCCTGTTCTGTGCTGTATTTTCTATGTTCTATGTTCTATGTTCTCAACTCCAATGGATGCAGGCCCAGCCTGTCCAACCTTTCCTCATAGGATAACCCCCATCCCTGAAATGAGTTGAGAGAAGCTTCTTTGAACTGCTTCTAATGCATTTGCATCCTTTCTTAAATAGGGAGACCAAACCTGCTTACAATACTCTAGATGAGGTCCCAGCAACGCCCTGTACAACTGCAGTAAAACATATATTCTATTCCACTTGCAATAAATGACAACATTCTATTTGCCTTTCTAATCACTTGCTGTACATGCATACTAACTTTTTATGATTCATGTACCAGGACACCAAGAACCCTCTGTACCTCAGAGTTCATCTTGAAGTAAGTCAGAGTATGAAGACAACTCAGCATCTTCTGGGGAGGGATCCAGCTGCCTTCATGTCCAGCCTGCAAGACAAGACAGAGGATCTTGAAAAGGTAGGAGTAAACAAGAAAATGGCAATTCCTATGGACTGGATTAGTAGCATGGTAGCAGTGAAAAACTTTGAGAAGCCGAGAGTGTGCATATATCCAAAGAACTTCGATAAAGCTTTGAATAGGGGCTGTTTAGCACAGGGCTAAATCGCTGGCTTTGAAAGCAGACCAAGGCAGGCCAGCAGCATGATTCAATTCCCGTACCAGCCTCCCCGAACAGGAGCCGGAATGTGGCGACTAGGGCCTTTTCGCAGTAACTTCATTTGAAGCCTACTTGTGACAATAAGCAATTTTCATTTCATTTCATTTCAAGAGATCTCACTACCTCATGCCAACCATTGAGGAATCTTGCTGCAACAGAGGCACAATGGTTAGTACTGTTGCCTCACAGTGCCAGGGACCCGGGTATGATTCCGACCTCAGGTGACTGTGTGGAGTTTGCACGTTCTCCGCATGTCTGCGTGGGGTTCTTCCGGGTGCTTTAGTTTCCTCTCACAGCCCAAAGATGTGCAGGTTAGGTGGATTGGCCAAGCTAAATTGCCCCTCAGTGCAGAGGGCTCGGGGAGCTTAGGTTAGCACGCGGAGGTTTGGTGCAGATTCGATGGGCCAAATGGCCTCCTTCTGCACTGTAGGGATTCAATGAATCCCGGAATCTGGAATATACTAACTCTCATGGCTAATGAACAAAACAATCGATCGGAACGGAGAACTGCCCTTGTTATCTGTGGGCTCAGGCACTTTAGTATTGATGTTGCTGGCCTGCAAGAAACCTGAATAGCAGACAATGAGCAGTTGAAGGAAGAAGGAGGTGGTTAGACCTTCGTCTGGAGAGGAAAACCCAAGGATCAGCCTGGATGCATTGAATTGGTTTCGGCATCAAGAACAACTCGTTAACCGACTTTTGGGATTCGACATTAATGAGCGCCTCATGACTCTCCATCTACAATTTGCCAAGAATCAGCAGGCATCTGCCAATGCCTGAATCCTTGGTACCAATGATGAGTCCGAAAATGGCTTCTGCCCCACAATGGACACCATGCTCCCCAGCATTCCTAAGATAAAATCACCCTCCTTGGGAACTTCAACCCCAGGGTCGGGAAGGATTTCCAACTCAGGAAAGGAACCATCGGAAAAGAAGGTGTTGGGAATTGCAACTACAATGGGGCTCTGTTGGTGGGCAGCACGGTAAGCACAGTGGTTAGCACTGTTGCTTCACAGCGCCATGGTCCCAGGTTCAATTCCTGGCTTGGGTCACTGTCTGTGTGGAGTCTGCACGTTCTCCCTGTGTCTGCATGGGTTTCCTCCAGTTTCCTCCCACAAGTCCCGAAAGACATACTGTTAGGTAATGTGTACCCGAACAGGCGCCGGAATGTGGCGACTAGGGGCTTTTTACAGTAACTTCATTGCAGTGTTAATGTAAGTCAACTTGTGACAATAAAGATTATTTTTTTTAAAATTTGTCATTACCAACACATTGTTACATCAAAAAGACAAGTTCAAGACTTCCTGGAGACATCTATGATCAAAGCCCTGGCACATGATCAACTATATCATCATCTGATCCTGTGACCAAAAGGATGCCCCATCACCAAAGCGATGACCAGTGTAGATGACTGCTGGATAGACCACCGGCTCTGAATAACCATGGCTGTTTAATGCCGGCCGCAACTCCTTTTCTGTGTCACTTCCTCATAGCCCTCTATTCCTTGACCTATCAAATATTTATCCACCTCCACTTTGAATACATTTAATGATCCAGCCTCCACCACTCTCTGGGGCAGAGAGTTCCAGCGATTCACCACCCTCTGCGAGAAGAGGTTAATACTCACCTCAGCATGAAATGACCGGCCCTTTATCTTGTAGCTGTGTCCCCTTGTTCAAGACTCTCCCACTGGTGAAAACATCTCATCATCTACCCTGTCAATCCCCTCAGGTCTTATATGTTTGAATAAGGTCACCTCTCAATCTTCTAAACTCCAAGGAATACAGGCCCAGACTAGTTAGTCTCTCTTGACAGGACAACCCACTCATCCCAGGAATTATCCTGGTGGATCTCCTTTGGATTGCCTCCAATTTTATTGTATACTTTTTAGGTACACAGCATTCCAGGTGAGGCCTCACCAACATCCTGTACAATTGCAACAAAACCTTTCTATCCCTTTGCAACGAAAGCTAAAATGCTGCTTGCCTTCTTAACTACGGCACGGGGCAGCATGGTAGCACAGTGGGTAATACTGTTGCTTCACAGCTCCAGGGTCCCAGGTTCGATTCCCGGCTTGGGTCACTGTCTTTACGGAGTCTGCACGTTCTCCCCATGTCTGTGTGGGTTTCCTCCGGGTGCTCCGGTTCCCTCCCACAAGTCCTGAAAGACGTGCTGTTAGGTAATTTGGACATTCTGAGTTCTCCCTCTGAGTACCCGAACAGGTGCCGGAATGTGGCGACTTGGGGCTTTTCACAGTGACTTCATTGCAGTGTTAATGTAAGCCTACTTGTGACAATAAAAGTTATTCTTCTTCTTATTATTACTTGTTCGATGTGCCTGCTAGTTTTTGTGATTCATGCGCTAGATCCTTCGGTACTTAGCTCACCTGCAGTCTCTCTCCATTTAGATAATAATCTGCCTTTTGATTCCTCCCACCAAATTGCATGATCTCACACTTTCCCACATTAAACTCCTTTGCCAGGTTTTTGCCCAGTCAACCAGTCTGCTTATATCCCGTTGCAGAATCACAACATCCACGTCACAATATGCCCTTCCACCTATTTTGTATCTTCAGCAAACTTGAAAACCTCATATTCTGTTCCTTCCTGCAGGTCATGAATGTAAATAGGGAACAATTGTGGGCCAAGAGCTGATCCCTGTGGTCCTCCACTAGTTACATCTTTCCACTCTGAAAAGGACCCATTTATTTGAACTCTCTGTTTTCTATGTGACAGTCAGTTTTCAATCCATGCTAACACCCTCCCTCCAATTCCATGGGCTTTTAATTTATGCACCAGCCTCAAATGCCTTTTTGAAATCTAAATATACTACATCTACAGGTTCCCTCTATCTACTCTCCCTGTTACATCCTCAAATAAATTAGTCGAACATGATTTACCTTTCATAAAACCATGTTGACTAGGTTTGATTATATTCAGCTTTCCTAAATGACTAGCTATTTCCTTTTTGATTATTAACTCCAGCATCTTGCCAATAATAGATGGTAAACTAACTGACTTATCATTCCCTGTCTTCGGCCTCTTCCCCTTTTTGAACAAAGGAGTCGCATTGGCTGTTCTCCAATCTTCTGGCACCCTTCCGTAATTTAGTGAGCTACAAAAATTTCAACCAATGGGTTGACTATCTCTTCAGTCACTTCCATTCAAACCCTAGCTTGCAGTTCATCAGGTCATAGAACCATTGAATAGAATCATAGAATTTACAGTGCAGAAAGAGGCCATTCGGCCCATCGACTGGTGACTTGTCCACCTTTAGCCTCTTGAGTTTCTCTAATGCTCTATCCCTTGTGATTGGGATTTTTGTCAGTTCTATCATGTTATTTTAAATCAGATCCACAGATATCTCAGGAATATTTGCAATGTCTTCCACGGTGAAAACTGATGCGAAAAACTGATTTAGCATATCTGCCATTTCTTTGTTTTCTGTTATTAATTCACCCGCCACATTCAGTAGAGGACCCACATTTACCCTAGCTGCCCGCTTCCTATTTATATATCCATAGAAACTCTTATTATTTGTTTTTATACTGGATGCCCGTTTTCTCTCAAAATTCATTTTCCCCCTTCTTATGAGCTTTTAAGCCTTTTTTTGCTGGATCTTAAAAGCCTCCCAGTCCTCTGATCTACCACTATACCTTGGCACTTTGTATATCTTGCTTTTCAATTTAACATTATCCTTGACCTCCTTTGTTAACCATGGATTTTGCATCTTTTCATGGAATCCATTTTTTTATTGGAATAAACTCCTGCTGAGCTTTATGGACCAGTTATTTGAATACCTGCCACTGCTCGTCTATTGTCCTGTATCATAGCTTGTTTACCCCGTTCACCTTAGACAACTCCTCCCTCATTCCATTATAATTGATGTGGAGATGCCGGCAATGGGTTGGGGTCGGCACAGTAAGAAGTCTTAGAACACCAGGTTGAAGTCCAACAGGTTTGTTTGGAATTGTAGCTCCTTCATCAGGTGACAGTCTCACCTGACTCTCCGAAAGCTCGTGATTGCAAATAAACCTGTTGGACTTTAACTTAGTGTTGTAAGGCTTCTTACTGTGACCATTATAATTGGTCTTATTTTGGAGGTGGCACGGTGGTACAGTGGTTAGCACTTTTGCCTCACAGCGCTGAGGACCTGGGTTTGATCCTGGCCCTGGGTCACTGTCCATGTGGAGTTTGCACATTCCCCCCGTGTTTGCATGGGCCTCACCCCTACAACCCAAAGATGTGCAGGGTAGGTGAATTGGCCGCGCTAAATTGCCCCCTTTTTTTGAAAACAAGAATTGGCTACTTTAAATTTATTTTAAAAAAATAATTGCCCTTATTTAAGTTGAAGACATTGGTTATGGATCTTTGGCATTCACCCTCAAACTGTGCCTGGAATTCTATCATGTTGTGGTCACTACTCGCTAGGGGTTGATTAACAATGCTACCCCACCTCTTTTCCCCTTTGGCCTGTTTTTTGGAACATTGTATACCCTGAAATGCTGAGCACCCAGTCCTGATCACCCTGCAACCACGTTTCTGTAATAGAATCATACTCATATCTGTGCTGTCAACACACCTATGTTGTTGCAAATGCTTTGTGCATTCAGACAAAGAACATTTAGCTTTGAATTTTTAGAGTTGTTTCCAACTCTGGATTCGCTCTGTGTCCCCCTCACTATCCTGTGCCACCTCTCTCTCATATGCCTCTGATTTTTTTAATCCATTTTTGGAACCCTCCCCCCTCCTAGATAGACCTCTTGGTGCAATATAATGTACATATGATCTGCCTCTACTTATTGTTTTCTGTTGATGCTCAGATTGATTACCAACCTTCACTCCTACCTTTAACTTTGACTTCCTAACTTTCCAAGCAACAGAACCCTCACCCCCACTCTTTAATTTAAAGCTCTCTCTACTTCCCTAGTTATACAGTCTGCAAGAACATGGATCCCAGCATGGTTCAGATGTAGGTATCCCAACGGTACAGCCACCACTTTCCCTAGTATTGATGCCTATGTCCCATGAACTGATACCCACTTCTTCCACATCCGCCTCTGAGCCACTCATTCATCTCTCTAATTTTAATTTGCATGTGGCTCAGGTAATATTCCAGAGATTATTCTTTAATTTAGTGCCTAACTCCGCAAACTTCCCACACAGAACCTCCTTCCTCATTCTACCTACGTCATTGGTACCTACATGGACCATGGCCACTGGTCCTCCCCCTCCCATTGCAGGTTCCTCCCCAGCCCAGAGCAGGTGTTCCGAACCCTGGCACCGGGCAGGCAACACAGCCTTTGAGACTGTTGATCATGGCTACAGAGAACAGTGCCTATTCCCATGACACTGCAATTCCCGCTCGCTACCACACTTCGAAATCTTTCCGGAGAATCACGCCCAATGTGTCGGTAGGGTCTGATCATAAGTCACTTCAAAGCATCATTCACAAACCACGTCTGCCTGCTCCATAACTGCTGCAAAGGATGTTACCACATTTTCAGAGATATAGGCCGGGATTCTCCAATATCGCGGCCAAGTGTTGACGCGGCATCAAAACCGGCGCGAGCGATGCCGGCATCAATGGGCCTCCAGTCCCAGTAATTCTCCTGTACTTCGGGGGCTAAAACGCCGCCGGAGTGCTGTGCGCTTCTCCGGCACCAAAAGCCGGCCCTGCGCTGTCTCCGTGCTGGCACATGCGCGTGGTTGCCGGCTCCGTGCCAGCGCGGAGCAACATGTCGGCAACCGAACAGCGGGCCCGCCCAGAACGAGGTAGGCCCCCTCCAAATCGCAGCTGGCCGCCGATCGGAAGACCCCGATTGCGGGCCTGGACCCCGTGGAGGCCCCCCCCGGAGTCAGATCCCACCGCCCCCCCCCCACCAAGATGTCCACATTGGCCGTGGGTCCGGACTCAACCAGGTTTGAACCACGCCAGAGGGACTCGGCGGAACTCGGTGGGAGTTTGGCCCGTCGCCCGCGGAGAATCGCCACGGGGGCCTATTTAAGCAGTTCCCGCCACGTGCCGCAGCGGGCACGCAGGCGCGATTACTGCTGATTCTCCGGCTGCCAGAGCAGCGAGGCGGGAATCTTGAGCCCCCCCCCCCCCCACCCCGGCGATTCTCCGACATGGCGCGGGCTCGTTGAATCCCGGCCATAATTGGGAGTGGTGTACAATCAGGAAAAGCTCTGGCACTTCCATGTTCATTGACCCACTCTGCACTTACTAGAACTAATGGACACCAGAGTATAATGTGGGACATGTGAAAACCACTTTACCAAGTCAACAAACATTGTGAAATTGGCGACAGAGATCAGAGAGCCTGGGCTGTCATCAATGTTTCCTCTGAGGCGCAGATAGCTTTCATGGCTCTCAACAAAACCTCATCTCCGAGTCCAGATAGCAATTAGAATGTCTTTCATTGGCCATCCAATGTCTCAACTACCTCCACGTTGCACCGCAGTGAGATGCTTTTCAGGCGCATCATGGCCAGAAGATCGCCCAATAGCAGGCACTCTTTCTCAAGCTGTGCATAGTGTCATTCAACTATTATCAATGCTCTGAAAGCAAACACAACTGGTACCTTGTTGCACATGGGTTACTCCACTGACGTCACACTGTAGAGTGACATTGTTAATGACAACATAATACCTCAGCACTGGTGTTATCATGAGTGAAAGCTGCTTCTTGTTCCATGCCCCAATGGCACTGAACACCTTTTTCAGTAAGCTTGCATGGAGGTTCACATTCTGATGAACATTTGGGCGAGAACTTTGCCAGATAATTCATGAATCCAACAAATCGTTGCACTGCCTTCACATCTGCTGGTCACTGCATTTTTGCTACAGCTCGTACATTATCAGGATCAGGGGGAACGTCCTTTCCCTGTCAGAACATGATCAATGTACTTGACTTCAGCCATCTTCAGTTGCAGTTTTCTCTTCTTTAGCTTCAGATTCTTCAACGATCACTTGCTAGCGAGTACGACTGCCCACCTAAGAATCACTGTGTCATTGGTCATGAGTTCTGTGGGTCCTGGCGTAGCTGATGAGCTCGATCCTAGAGCCTCATCTTTGACCGCACACTTGGCTGGTGTTTCCTGGAGGCGGGATTGACCCTTGTACTCAAGACTGCTCGCATTCCTGCCTCAGGCTCCTTTTCCAGATCTCCTCTCGCCGCCGGGTGTTGTTGAAGAATTGTGTCCCTCAATCAGGAGGTTCCTCCAGGTAGGTTTCTTCTGAGCAATGGTCTCTCAGGCATTGACGTCAATGTTGCATTTCTCGAGGTAAACCTTCAGGAGGTCTTTGAAGCACTTCCTTTGTCCTCCTCTATTTCGGGTACCTTACTTGAGCTGGCAAAGAAGATTCTCTTTGGCAACTGGAACTCTGGTATCCTAAGCACGTGACCAGTCCTTTGGAGTTGGTTTCAGAGGATCATGGTCTCGATGATGGTGCTCTTCCCTCCCTTAAGGATGCTGATGTCACTACGCCTGTCTTCCCAGCTGATGTGGAGAATCCATCTCAGAGGGTTGTACCTATATTGTCCAACAGGTACGAGATTCAACTACCTCCTTTTCCCCAATGACATTGGCAGCATATTTTTCTTTGGTAAAGACAGATGCAAAGTGCCAATTTAGTATCTCAACCATGCTCACTTTCCCCGTAGGTAAATCCCATTTTTAGTCCCCGATTGGCCGCACTCTATTTATAATTCTATAGAAGACTTTTGGGTGCTCTCTTCTGCATCCTCTGATTATTTTAATTGCTGCGTTTACCATTTCAGGATCCGATTTTGTTAACAACCCGAAGTGGAGAAACGTCATGCTGAACAACACCAAGTTTAAAAATAGGGTCATGGGCCACTTATTTTTACTGCAACACAGTCACTTTGAGGTTCTGAGCTGCTTGTACATTTGTGGAGAACTCTTCTGATAAATCATTGCACAAATAGATGCAGTTCACCAGCTGGGAAGCTTGGCATTGCTGTAACATTTAAAATTTGCGTACATATATATATTTCTAGTGTGTTATAAACAATAGTGATTAACAAAGGTCAGGTGAATCATTTCTAGTTTTTAGGGGCACGGAGCTGCAAAGGTTTATCTAGTTTAGCATTAGATGTCTTAACCTACCACGGGCAAAATATTATCATGTGGGAATGCAAGCGACACCGTTCCCATGATCAAATCCATGTGTATGCATACTATCTAATGGAAAGTGATTCTCCTCCATTGTTTTCATATGCTCCTTTATTAATTTCTAGCTGCCCCACCACATGTAGACTTCATGTAAATACCCCTTCCTGTACAGCTGAGGTCTCAGGTTCCCTGGGCAAAAATAAAACTGATTACTGCCATTGCGGGACTGAAGTGCCCCAGGTGAAGAATCAGATGCATGAAAAACATTAAGAACACAGCTATGCAAAGTATGCCTCCTGACAGTCATTAATAATCCAAAGATTAGAGGTTTGCAGTGAGCCAGGTCACAGAGCGTAACAGCAATTATTCAGAAAATTTGGCTAATAATCCAGTGTATCAGCCCAGAGATGGCAGCTTGTATTTCAGTTACAATTCACATCCCTAAGCTCGCTTTATGGACACCTAATAATGAAGTGGAGCAGCATTGTATGTGTGTGTACAGCTGCAGGATCTACTGTCAAGAAAGCTTAGGTGAAGCTTTCAGAATTGAATATTTCTTTTAACTCCGCCGATACTATCTAGTTAGCATTTGAAATATGTATCTCTTTGCTCTGTGGCAAAAATATTCTTCCTTTTTTTATAACCAGAAGAGGAATGTTTTGGCCATTTTGTTCCCTCACTGAGAAAAGGAAAATCAATGCTCGAGACTGGAAGCCCTTTTACAGGGTCGGCATTAAATGGTCCTCTCTTGGAGTCAAAGGGGAGGCGGGAGTGGCCGGGGTCAGCAGGAGTCAGCTGACTTGCGGAAGTGCAATGGGGGGAGTAAACCAGCTAGGATGGGTCCTAGCCCGGGGGGGGGGGGGGGGGGGGGGGGGGGATCGAGTTGCTGCTGCTAAGGTCAAGGAGGAGCTGGAGCGTGTGGGGTGGGTCAAGACGGGGGTATGCCGCTGTGGGGAACGGGCCGGGTGTGGGGTGCGGGCGTGTGGCTGGCCGAGGAGGGGTCATGGCTAGTCGGCGGGGGAGGGGGGCGGGTAGCCCCCTATCCGGCTGATAACCTGGAATGTAAGGGGACTGAATGGGCTGGTTAAGCAGGCCCGTGTGTTCGCGCACCTGAAGGGGCTCAAGGCGGATGTGGTTATGCTCCAGGAGACACACCTGAAGGTGGCAGACCAGGTAAGACTGAGGAAAGGGTGGGTTGGTCAAGTGTTTCACTCGGGGCTAGATCCCAAAAATCGAGGGGTGGCGATCTTGGTGGGAAAGAAGGTGTCATTCGAGGTGTCGAGCATTGTGGCAGATAATGGCTGTAGGTACATAATGGTCAGTGCTAAGTTGCAGGGAGCGAGGGTGGTACTGGTCAATGTGTATGCTCCGAACTGGGACGATGCGGGTTTTATGTGGCGTATGTTGGGTCGGATCCCAGACTTGGAAGTGGGGGGCCTGATAATGGGGGGAGACTTTAACACGGTGTTGGATCCGGCACTGGATCGCTCCAGTTCTAGGACGGGTAGGAAGCCGGCGGCGGCTAGAGTGTTGAGGGGATTTATGGACCAAATGGGAGGGGCGGACCCTTGGAGATTTGCAAGGCCGGGGGCTAGGGAATTTTCATTCTTCTCACATGTCCATAAGGCTTATTCTCGAATCGACTTTTTCATTTTGAGTAGGACGCTGACAGCGAGAGTAGAGGATACCGAGTATTCGGCAATAGCAATTTTGGACCACGCCCCGCATTGGATGGACTTGGAGATGGGGGAGGAGAGGGACCAGCGCCCGCTGTGGCGCTTGGAGGTGGGGCTGTTGGCGGATGAGGAGGTGAGCGAGCGGGTCCGAGGAAGTATAGAGATGTACTTGGAGACCAATGACAACGGGGAGGTCCGAGTGGGGATGGTATGGGAGGCGCTGAAGGCGGTGGTGAGGGGAGAGCTGATCTCCATTAGGGCCCACAAGGAGCAGAGGGAGGGGGGGGGGGAGAGGGAGAGGCTGGTGGGGGAGATGGTGAGGGTAGACAGGAGGTATGCGGAAGAGCCTGAGGGAGGATTGTTGAGGAAGAGGCGCAGCCTCCAGGCTGAATTCGACCTGGTGACAACCAGGAAGGCGGAGGTGCAGTGGAGGAAGGCCCAGGGGGCGGTCTACGGGTATGGGGAAAAGGCAAGCCGGATGCTGGCGCATCAGCTTCGGAAGAAGGACGCAGCTAGGGAGATCGGGGGAGTTAAGGACAGGGGAGGGAGCGTGGTGCGGAGTGGGGTTGGCATCAATGGGGTCTTCAGGGACTTCTACGAGGAATTGTACCGATCCGAGCCCCCACGGGAGGAGGGAGGGATGGGCCGTTTCCTGGACCAATTGAGGTTTCCAAAGGTGGAAGAGGGACTGGTGGTGGGACTGGGGGCCCCGATTGGGCTGGAGGAGCTGATCAAAGGGATAGGAAGCATGCAGGCGGGGAAGGCACCGGGGCCGGACGGTTTCCCGGTCGAGTTCTATAAAAAATATATGGACCTGTTGGGCCCGCTGTTAGTTAGGACCTTCAATGAGGCAAGGGAGCAGGCGGCTTTACCCCCGACGATGTCCCGGGCACTGATCTCCTTGATCCTGAAGCGGGACAAGGATCCCCTGCAATGTGGGTCTTACAGACCGATTTCCTGACTAAATGTAGATGCCAAGGTGCTGGCGAAGGTCTTAGCCACGAGGATTGAGGATTGTGTGCAGCAGATCATCCATGAAGACCAGACGGGGTTTGTGAAGGGGAGACAGTTGAACGCGAATGTGCGGAGGCTTTTGAACGTTATCATGATGCCGGCGAGGGAGGGGGAGGCGGAGATCGTGGTGGCGATGGACGCTGAGAAAGCCTTCGATAGGGTAGGGTGGGGGTACCTGTGGGAGGTGCTGAAGAGGTTTGGGTTTGGGGAGGGGTTTGTCAGGTGGGTTAGGCTGTTGTATGAGGTCCCAATGGCAAGTGTGGCCACAAATAGGAGGCGGTCCGAGTACTTTCGGTTGCATCGAGGGACGAGACAGGGGTGTCCCCTGTCCCCCCTGCTCTTCGCACTGGCGATTGAACCCTTGGCTATAGCACTGAGAGAGTCGAGGAACTGGAGGGGGTTGGTGCGGGGTGGGGAGGAGCATAGGGTGTCGCTTTATGCGGATGACCTGCTGCTGTATGTGGCGGACCCGGTGGGAGGAATGCCAGAAGTAATGAGGATCCTTAGGGAATTCGGGGACTTTTTGGGATACAAGCTCAATATGGGGAAGAGGGAGCTGTTCATAGTTCAACTAGGGGACCAGGAGAGGGGGATTGGCGAGCTCCCACTAAAAAAGGCGGAGAGGAGCTTCAGATATTTGGGGATCCAGGTGGCCAGGAGCTGGGGGGCCCTGCATCTGCTTAACTTTACAAGGCTGGTGGAGCAAATGGAGGAGGAGTTCAAGAGGTGGGACGCGCTGCCACTGTTCTTGGCGGGTTGGGTGCAGTCAATCAAAATGACGGTGCTCTCAAGGTTTTTGTTCCTGTTCCAGTGCCTCCCCGTGTTTATCCCGAAGGCTTTTTTCAGGCGGGTTAACAGGAGTATAATGGGGTTTGTGTGGGCGCGAGGGACTCCGTGGGTGAGAAGGGTGTTCCTGGAGCGGAGTAGAGATAGGGGGGGGCTGGCGCTGCCCAACCTCTGTGGGTACTACTGGGCCGCCAATGCGACGATGGTGCGCAAGTGGGTGATGGAGGGGGAGGGGGCTGCATGGAAGAGGCTGGAGACGGCGTCCTGTGTGGGTACGGGTCTGGGGGCGCTGGTAACGGCGCCGCTGTCGCTCCCTCCAAGGAGGTATACCACGAGCCCGGTGGTAGTGGCGGCCCTCAAAATTTGGGGGCAGTGGAGGCGGCATGGGGGGAAGTTGGGGCCTCGGCGTGGACCCCATTACGAGGGAACCACCGGTTCGCCCCAGGAAGAACAGATGGAGGGTGTTTGAGGTGGCACAGGGCAGGGATACAAAAGTTGGGGGACCTGTTTGTGGACGGGAAGTTCGCGAGCTTGGGTGAGCTGGAGGAGAAGTGCGGGCTCCCCCCGGGGAACACCTTCAGGTACCTACAGGTAAGGGTGTTTGCCAGACGGCAGGTGGTGGAATTCCCGCGGCTACTGCAGCACACAGTACAGGACAGGGTGCTCTCGGGGGGTGGGGGGGGGGGAAGATCTCGGAAACTTACCAGGTGTTGCAGGAGGAGGAGACTTCGGTGTGGAGTTGAAAGGTAAGTGGGAGGAGGAGTTGGGAGAGGAGATCGAGGAGGGGACGTGGGCAGATGCCCTAGGGAGGGTGAACTCTTACTCTTCGTGCACGAGGCTCAGCCTCATACAGTTTAAGGTGCTGGACAGGGCACACATGACCGGGACAAGGATGAGCTGGTTCTTTGGGGGTGAGGACAGGTGTGTTAGGTGCTCAGGGAGCCCAACAAATCACACCCATATGTTCTGGGCATGCCCAGCGCTGGAGGAATTTTGGAAGGGCGTAGCGAGGACGGTGTCGAGGGTGGTAGGATCCCGGGTCAAACCGGGCTGGGGGCTCGCAATATTTGGGGTGGCAGAGGAGCCGGGAGTGTAGGGGGCGAAAGAGGCCGGAATTCTGGCCTTTGCGTCCCTGGTAGCCCGGCGAAGGATTCTCCTTCAGTGGAAAGATGCGAGGCCCCCAAGCGTGGAATCCTGGATCAGCGATATGGTAGGGTTCATTAAATTGGAGAGGGTGAAATTTGCCTTGTGACGGTCGGTACAAGGGTTCTTTAGGCGGTGGCAACCGTTCTTAGACTTTCTGGCAGAATGATAGACATTGGTCAATGGCAGCAGCAGCTCGGGGGGGGGGGGGGGGTTTACTTTATTTTTGTTCATGTTATTTACACTGGAGGGTTTGAGGGGGTGTATACACCTGTTGTGTTAAGTCGGGGTGTTAATGTTCATTTATTATTTATGTACGGGGGGGGAGGGGTTTGGGAGGTTGCTTTTTTTTAGATTGTGTTTTGTACTTAACCCTGTTGGGTTCTTTTTTCTTTCTCATTTGTTATTGATATTTTATGAAAACCTTTAATAAAAAATTTTTTTTAAAAAAAGGAGTGGTAAACATCAGCTGGGAGGAGTTGGTTGTTTGACTGTGTTGTGTGTTACTTATGTTTTTTTGTGTTATTTATAATAATAATCTTTATTATCACAAGTAGGCTTACATTAACACTGCAATGAAGTTACTGTGAAACGCCCCTAGTCGCCACACTCCGGCACCTGTTCAGGTAGAAAGGGAGAATTCAAAATGTCCAATTCACCTAACAGCACGTCTTTCGGGACTTGTGGGAGGAAACCGGAGCGCCCAGAGGAAACCCACGCAGACATGGGGAGAATGTGTCGACTCCGCACAGATACTCACCCAAACCGGGAATCGAACCTTGGACCCTGGCGCTGTGAACCCCAACAGTGCTAACCACTGTGTTACCGTGCTGCCCATAATAATAATTGGAAAATGGATCGGATTAGGACATAGAGAGGTTTAGTATTAGGACTATGGTGTGTGGATGATAGTCACTTGTGTTCTGTGTTCTATACATAATTTTATTATAATAATCTTTATTAGTGTCACAAGTAGGCTTACATTAACACTGCAGTGACGTTGGACATCAGTAAATTGAAAATGCCTTGAATAAAAACATTTTGAAGAAAGCAGTCTTCACTCAGATGCAATGCAGGCTAGACAAAGAGTAAAGTTCTCTTTTTATCGTTCCTCAGTAAAGAAATATGCTATTACAGGGAAGATAACATTTCTGATAATTGGCTAGACCTTGTGACACAACTGTTGAAGGGTTGCATCTGCTTAAACTGTTCTTTGAGCCAGGGAAAGGGTAAGTAACTCCATGTCTAATGACCAACTTATTCTGTATTTATTGCAATCCTTCGACCAGTGTTGGGCAACCTGTGGCCTGTGGGCTACATGAGACCCATCAGGTGTCTGACGAAAGTGAGGCATATGTAAAACAAAGGTACGTGAAGTGAGGTACTTGCTGATTGCCGTGTACTCCCTCTACATCCAATCAAAGCGTAAATACTTATTTTGTTTATACAGTTTTGAAGTTGATAGTTCTATCCATATATAAACGTTTAAGCATTTTCGATAACTTGCTATCAAATATTTGGTGTGTGTTAAATGTATTCAATCTTATTCAATCTTGGTTAGTGAACATGCCCAATTTCAATCTTGTGGCCCACTGAGGTGAAGGAGGGCCACTGATGCGGCCAATCACTAGCCTAGGTTGCTCATCACTGCCTCAGAGCAGTGTTTTTCAAACTGTTATTACCGGGACCCACTTTTACCAACTGGCTAACCTTCGGGACCCAGGCCGGCTGATCTTCGCGGCCCACTCGGACGCACCTTCGTGGCCCACCATTATTTCTTACCTTTAATGCAATAGGTTGATCTTCACAATCTTACCTGCTTTGTATTTCAATGTTACATTTCTGCTAAGGACTTCAGCTGACGATGTAAGTTCTTGCTGCATCCTTTGAAAAAATTCAAGAGGTTTGTCCTCAAATTCATCATGCCTTTTAAGTTTTGAGGGTTTTAAACTTTCAATTACCAGTTCCTGCCTGCATATAGCACACATGGGCTTTGCATCCTGATTTTCATTGGCACAACTCAGAAAGCCACACCTCAATAAATTATTTGTAGCCTGCTTTGTACCCGTCTTCAGTTGTTTCTTTGTTGTGTGTTCGCCAGAGACCTGCATACAGCTCACACCAGCGCTGCTTTGTCCCTTCCTGGACTCTCCTGAGAAGCTCTCTCCAGCAGATTCAGTTGTGAGATCCTGGCCTGTTTGTAACTCTGGCCCACTCTTCCTTATTACAAAATGATCCATCTTCAGTTCTTCACCCAGTCCTGTTGCTTGCTCGCTGGCAGCTACAAAATGGAGGAATCTCTCCTTCATGATTTTGCATCCAAACCACAGATGTACAGGGCGCGTGACGTCAGTGTACGTGCCGTGCTCGTGACTTGTTCTCCGCCACCGCTTCTGGCAGGAAGACTCCATCGTTAGTATTTAAAGGCCAGTCGCGGCCAACATTCTTAAAAGCTGATTGCGGCCTTTGGACACTTCTCCCGCGATCGGGAATGCCCCGACTGATCACTCCGCGACCCTCCCGACACCCACCCGTGGGTCGCGGCCTTGGGTTTCAAAAACCCTGCCTTAGACAATGCCATTTGCACACGCTTCATGTCTGTCGCCACTTTCTCCCTTCTCATATGGAACTGGAACCTGCAACAGATTAGGTACCTGAGACAGAGCTTCACTGGAGAAGGAGAGCGTCACTGTTGCCACTGGGGGGAGCGGGGGAGGGGGGGAGGGGGGGAGCGGGGGGTAGGTAATGAGTCACGTGTTTTTCTTCTGCTAACAAACCAACATTATTATTTGAAGCTTTTTCCCCCTATCGCACGTGCTTGCAACCCCATTAGTGGATCAATTGTTTCTGTTGGCAGGGTTTCAATGCAGCCCAGAAGCTTCAGTGCAAAATCTATGCTGACACTCCAGTGTGGTTGTGAAGGTGTGCTGTGCTGTGCTCTGAATGGAAGTTCTGTCTGTTCTCTCTGGTAGACTTCAAAGATCCCATGAAAACTACTTCGAAGAAGAGCAGCAGAATTAACCCAGTGTCCTAGCCAATATTACCACCATGCATGAATTGGGCCAAATGGCCTGTTTTTGTGTTGGCTATTATATGTCATTATCCTCAACCAACATGACTAAAATGGAATATCTGCTCATTATCACATTGCCATTTGCATTGCTGAGAAAAGAAACATGCTGTTGAAGCTTTTGTCTTACACTCCTCAGGGCAATTTATAAGACTACCAATTGTAAAGGGATCAAAAATTTATACTACAGGAGAAGAAAATGCTGATTAGTTGCCAAGTGGACTCTAATTGGTAGAGGCCTTGCCATGAAGAGTGCACAAGAGAACAGTTAACTGCCAAGTTTTGCTTAAATTCTGCCAAACTGCGAGACCGACTGGTAACATTAAACTAGTTGCCAATGTAATTCTTAGCGCTCTCAGGATTGTTTAACAAATGCTGTCCAATTGCAGAATCAAATCTAATGTTGGACACAAATAGGGTTTTTTTCCGGACGTTCTTTCCAGCGGAATCTTCTGGTCCTGCTGAAGGCGAACCCCCGCCTCAGGTTTTACAGTGGCATGGATTCAACATGATCTTTTGGTCCCGCTGCTGACAAAGGGATTTTCCATTGAATCCATCCCATGCTGCTGGGAAACATGGAAGATCTTGTGGCGTTAACAGCCAGAAGATCTCGCCCATAGGCCAGACCAGGTAAGGACAGCAGATTTCCTTCCCCCCAAAATAATTTGTATTACAAAGTGGGATATTACATCAATGATGGTTGTCATGACCACTCTTACTGAGACTAGTTTATATACCATATTTACTAATTGAATGTCAAGTCCACCAACTGCAATGGTGGGATTTGAACACATTTCCCCAGAGTTTTAGACTGGGCCTCTGGATTACTGCTCCGGCGACATTACCTCTATGAGGTGGTTGCTATATATGTGGGCAACCAGGGCACCAACAGATGGACAGTTGAAGATGATAATGTTAAACTTCTTACAACCAGTTGGCAAAGGAAGAGATCAGGGGCACCCGACCCCCCGCCGGGTTGGAGAATCACCGGGGGCTGCCGTGAATCCCGCCCCCGCCAGTTGCCGAAGTCTCCGGCACCGGATATTCGGCGGGGGCGGGAATCAGGCCGCGCCGGTTGGCGGGCCCCCCCGTTCGATTCTCCGATTCTCCGGCCCGGATGGGCCGAAGTCCCGCCGATAAATTGCCTGTCCCGCCGGCGTGGATTAAACCACCTTTTGAACGGCGGGACAAGGCGGCTTGGCCGGGCTCCGGGGTCCTGGGGTGGGCACGGGGTGATCTGGCCCCGGGGGGTGCCCCCACGATGGCCTGGCCCGCGATCGGGGCCCACCGATCCGCGGGCGGGCCTGTGCCGTGGGGGCACTCTTTCCCTTCCGCCTCCGCCACGGTCTCCACCATGGCGGAGGCGGAAGAGACTCCCTCCACTGCGCATGCGTGGGAAACTGTCAGCGGCCGCTGACGCTCCCGCGCATGCGCCGCCCGGGGATGTCATTTCCGCGCCAGCTGGTGGGGGCAACAAAGGCCGTTTCCGCCAGCTGGCGGGGCGGAAATTCCTCCAGCGTCGGCCTAGCCCCTCAATGTTGGGGCTCAGCCCCCAGAGATGTGGAGCATTCCGCACCTTTGGGGCGGCACGAAGCCCGTCTGATTGGCGCCGTTTTGGGCGCCAGTCGGCGGACATCGCGCCATTTCCGGAGAATTTCGCCCCAGAAGTCAATCTTGACTTAGCTTTAGATTTATTCACAAAGTATTTTGAATGTATGGCAACTCTACAACACCAGTGTCAAATAGTGTCTCTATTTTTTGGTGCAGTGTCTCTTCATTTGTGTTTTGTAATTATACAAAGCGTGGCCTCCCATGTAACCTTAATTTATACAACCAGCAGATTACTGCAATATAGGATCAGTAGGTTGGAGCAACAATCTAAAATGGTTCACTTCCTTCTAAATAATTGTGTATATTGGAAATATTGCAGAACAGAACTTCCAGAATGTTCCATTGGGAATTCCAAATTAATTCATATTCACTGGTTCTTCCTTGGCTAAGAAGAACCACTAACACTAAACCAGTATGACCTGACAAGCAACAATCGGTATGATATCACAGTGCTTAGCGTGTGTTTACTGAAGCTGGTGGGAGGACCATGGGAAATTGGCCTGCTGTCCTCATTTCCTATTATGCATGGCCACCAGTCTGAATGCCCAGATTGGTTAGCCCGTTCATTGGGGGAAGTTACAGGAAGAACCTGGATGGGTGGCAATCCATCTTGAGCAGTTGCCAACAGTGGGCCACAAATTTAATGTGGATCTGGGAGGAGCTTGAGTGCTTCTCCTGGCTTCACAATAACAAGGTTAAAAATTTTAATCATAGCTTTCCAGAGGAAGCTTATCTTTTTGGGATGACCGATTGGGCTTTCAAATGCCTGAGAATACTGAGCACAGAACTCATAACACATGATGCGATCAATCACTAATGAATTTTGCAAAGTGAGCTGCAAACAGGCCTTGGGAAAGTAGACAACATAATCAAAGACCCCTCCCATCCCCGTTATTCTCTCTTCCAACCTCTTCCATCGGAGAGGAGTTACAAAAGTCTGAGAACACGCACTAACAAATTCAAAAACAGCTTTTTCCCCGCTGTTACCAAATTCCTGAATGGCCCTCTGATGGACTGAACTGATCTCTCCATGCATCTTCCCTACTGAATAGCACTACACTCCGTATGCTTCACCCGGTGTCTGTGTCTATGTATTTACATTGTGTATTTATCGTATGTCCTATGTTTTTTCATGTATAGAACTATCTGTCCGCTGAACAATAAATACTTTTCACTGAACTTCGGTATACGTGACAATAAATCCAAATTCAAATCCAAATTAGGTGCTCTCTTTCTGCATATTGTTCAGGCATGAGTCCTGGAAGCCTATGCAGGGCCAATGTGGCGAGCTGCAAGCTTCCAGCATGGAATCAATGTGCACACGCTGCTTCCAATATTTGGTACTCATAACTGGAAAATGGGCACCCTCCCATTGAATTTCTGAGCCACCTCACACTGCAGCACCCAATGGCATCACCTGCAAACAAGCCTCCTACAATCCATTCTGTTTTCAGTTAATTTGCACCAGGGGTTTGTGACAGGTTTAACTACAGTACACTAATGATTAAAGGATATGCTTTAGAGACAATGATCTAACCACCCAGCTCCAAGAGGAAATTGTTGCTTTGGGACCTAAAGCTATAGGAAAGGATTTGGGATAAATTAATAGCCCTATCACTATTAATGGCTGGTGTTGATAGAATGAAGCATATGCATGCCAGAGTGCATCCACAGGATGTTCCATCTGCTGTCATTTCGTAACCCTTTGAGGAACATTATAACATTCTTGGCTCATAACACTTTGAATTGATGGGGCACCAGCTTTCTGAAAAATAATTGTTTGGCTGAATATTAACAAAGAACAAAGAAATGTACAGCACAGGAACAGGCCGTTCGGCCCTCCAAGCCCGTGCCGACCATACTGCCCGACTAAACTACAAACCTCTACACTTCCTGGGTCCGTATCCCTCTATTTCCATCCTATTCATGTATTTGTCAAGATGCCCCTTAAATGTCACTATCCTCCCTGCTTCCACCACCTCCTCCGGTAGCGAGTTCCAGGCACCCACTACCCTCTGCGTAAAAAACTTGCCTCGTACATCTACCCTAAACCTTGCCCCTCTCACCTTAAACCTGTGCCCCCTAGTAATTAACCTCTCTACCCTGGGGAAAAGCCTCTGACTATCCACTCTGTCTATGCCCCTCATAATTTTGTAGACCTCTATCAGGTCGCCCCTCAACCTCCTTCGTTCCAATGAGAACAAACCAAGTTTATTCAACCGCTCCTCATAGCTAATGCCCTCCATACCAGGCAACATTCTGGTAAATCTCTTCTTCACCCGCTCTAAAGCCTCCACATCCTTCTGGTAGTGTGGTGACCAGAATTGACCACTATACTCCAAGTGTGGCCTAACTAAGGTTCTATACAGCTGCAACATGACTTGCCAATTCTTATACTCAATGCCCCGGCCAATGAAGGCAAGCATGCCGTATGCCTT
Source organism: Scyliorhinus torazame (assembly GCF_047496885.1). Taxonomy (NCBI): domain Eukaryota; kingdom Metazoa; phylum Chordata; class Chondrichthyes; order Carcharhiniformes; family Scyliorhinidae; genus Scyliorhinus; species Scyliorhinus torazame. The sequence continues at coordinate 71,505,594 of NC_092712.1, read as the reverse complement.
CTTGACTACCTTCTCCACCTGTGTTGCCTCTTTCAGTGACCTGTGGACCTGTACTCCTAGATCTCTTTGACTTTCAATACTCTTGAGGGTTCTACCATTCACTGTATATTCCCTACCTGCATTAGACCTTCCAAAATGCATTACCTCACATTTGTCCGGATTAAACTCCATCTGCCATCTCTCCGCCCAAGTCTCCAAACAATCTAAATCCTGCTGTATCCTCTGACAGTCCTCATCGCTATCCGCAATTCCACCAACCTTTGTGTCGTCTGCAAAGTTACTAATCAGACCAGTTACATTTTCCTACAAATCATTTATATATACTACAAAGAGCAAAGGTCCCAGCACTGATCCCTGTGGAACACCACTGGTCACAGCCCTCCAATTAGAAAAGCATCCTTCCATTGCTACTCTCTGCCTTCTATGGCCTAGCCAGTTCTGTATCCACCTTGCCAGCTCACCCCTGTTCCCGTGTGACTTCACCTTTTGTACTAGTCTACCATGAGGGACCTTGTCAAAGGCCTTACTGAAGTCCATATAGATAACATCCACTGCCCTACCTGCATCAATCATCTTAGTGACCTCCTCGAAAAACTCTATCAAGTTAGTGAGACACGACCTTCCCTTCACAAAACCATGCTGCCTCTCACTAATACGTCCATTTGCTTCCAAATGGGAGTAGATCCTGTCTCGAAAAATTCTCTCCAGTAATTTCCCTACCACTGAAGTAAGGCTCACCGGCCTGTAGTTCCCGGGATTATCCTTGCTACCCTTCTTAAACAGAGGAACAACATTGGCTATTCTCCAATCCTCCGGGACATCACCTGAAGACAGTGAGGATCCAAAGATTTCTGTCAAGGCCTCAGCAATTTCCTCTCCAGCCTCCTTCAGTATTCTGGGGTAGATCCCATCAGGCCCTGGGGACTTATCCACCTTAATATTTTTTAAGACACCCAACACCTCGTCTTTTTGGATCTCAATGGGACCCAGGCTATCTACACACCCTTCTCCAGACTCAACATCTACCAATTTCTCTTTGGTGAATACTGATGCAAAGTATTCATTTAGTACCTCGCCCATTTCCTCTGGCTCCACACATAGATTCTCTTGCCTATCCTTCAGTGGGCCAACCCTTTCCCTGGCTACCCTCTTGCTTTTTATGTATGTGTAAAAAGCCTTGGGATTTTCCTTAACCCAATTTGCCAATGACTTTTCATGACCCCTTCTAGCCCTCCTGACTCCTTCCTACTTTCCTTATATTCCACACAGGCTTAATCTGTTCCCAGCCTTTTAGCCCTGACAAATGCCTCCTTTTTCTTTTTGACGAGGCCTACAATATCTCTCGTTATCCAAGGTTCCCGAAAATTGCCGTATTTATCCTTCTTCCTCACAGGAACATGCTGGTCCTGAATTCCTTTCAACTGACACTTGAAAGCCTCCCACATGGCAGATGTTGATTTGCCCTCAAACATCCACCCCCAATCTATGTTCTTCAGTTCCTGCCTAATATTGTTATAATTAGCCTTCCCCCAATTTAGCACATTCATCCTAGGACCACTCTTATCCATGTCCACCAGCACTTTAAAACTTACTGAATTGTGGTCACTGTTCCCGAAATGCTCCCCTACTGAAATATCTACCACCTGGCCGGTCTCATTCCCCAATACCAGGTCCAGTACCGCCCCTTCCCTAGTTGGACTGTCCACATGTTGTTTTAAGAAGCCCTCCTGGATGCTCCTTAGAAACTCCGCCCCGTCTAAGCCCCTGGCACTAAGTGAGTCCCAGTCAATATTGGGGAAGTTGAAGTCTCCCATCACCACAACCCTGTTGTTTTTACTCTTTTCCAAAATCTGTCTACCTATCTGCTCCTCTATCTCCCGCTGGCTGTTGGGAGGCCTGTAGTAAACCCCCAACATTGTGACTGCACCCTTCTTATTCCTGATCTCTACCCATATAGCCTCACTGCCCTCTGAGGTGTCCTCCCGCAGTACAGCTGTGATATTCTCCCTAACCAGTAGCGCAACTCCGCCACCCCTTTTACATCCCCCTCTATCCCGCCTGAAACATCTAAATCCTGGAACATTTAGCTGCCAATCCTGCCCTTCCATCAACCAGGTCTCTGTAATGGCAACAACATCATAGTTCCAAGTACTAATCCAAGCTCTAAGTTCACCTGCCTTACCCGTAATACTTCTTGCATTAAAACATATGCACTTCAGGCCACCAGACCCGCTGTGTTCAGCAACTTCTCCCTGTCTGCTCTGCCTCAGAGCCCCACTGTCCCTATTCCCTAGTTCTCCCTCAATGCTCTCACCTTCTGACCTATTGCTCCTGTGCCCCCCCCCCCGCCCCCTGCCATACTAGTTTAAACCCTCCCGTGTGACACTAGCAAACCTCGCGGCCAGGATATTTATGCCTCTCCAGTTCGTCCCCGCCGAATATTCTCAACTTTCTTACAAAGGATCTAATATGACTCGTATGAAGAGACATCTTTTTTTTTCACTGCTGCCTGGCTGGGATGGACTGCCAACAAGGTAGCTGAAGACTTCACTCTTGACTCATTTAAGTCGGTGAGTGTCAATATTGCAAAGAGGGTATTGTTGGTGTTCTGCAAGGATGTGATCAATTGTGAAGCCCCTTCTCCTTCCAATTATATCTCATTCTTATGATATTAACTTAAGGGATGATTGCTTTCGCTTCACCCTTTTCCCAAACATGAAGTTTTCCAGACAGAGTTTTCTGGAGACAAATAGTCACTGGTTCTGTTTATTTTTCTTTTAATTACTTCCCCCCCCCCCCCCCCCCCCCGCCCCCCACCCCCCCTCTCTCTTTCCAGGAGGTGCTGAGTGTCACAGTGGAATGGTTCCAAGTGCCTCCAGCCATCTGGCACCTCACCCAAGAGGGCCTAGACATTAACTAATTGCAGGCTGCTTGATTGCGGAAAGGATCGCTGTCGATCTTGCTCTCTCACTCAAACAACGACGCATATTTTCAGCTGGAGCTACTGTATAGCGAGGAGCCTGCCTACCATTTCCATCCGCAGCATTGAGGTCAATTGTAGTGCATGGACTGCTGCTCTGGGTGGGATTAGGTCGCTCAGCACTTACCAGAAATTGGGTGTGGTCTGTATTGTTAACTTATGATGACTTCATTCACCGGGGCATCAGGGGAGCAGTTGCTATACAGTAAGGTACCAGAACTCTGTGTGGGTGGGAAACTCTTTGTGGATATCTTAAGGATTAACTGCTTATCAAACCTGATATTAAAACAAAATCATTCTCCCACACATTCTCTGAGCCCTGTACCAGCAGGTTTAACAATGAATAGCGCATTCTGTGTGCAAACGTTGGGAACAGTAGATGGAGACAATGAATTCACTAAAATCCGCCAGCAGTAAAAATGGCCATGAAACCAAATGGTTCGCCCATCCTTCCAGGAAGGGAAATTGCTCTCCCTGTCCGGACTGCCCTACATGTGGGGCGGAATTTTCCACAATCGGCGCGATGTCCGCCGACCGGCGCCAAAAACGGCGCGAATCAGTCCGGCATCGCGTCGCCCCAAAGGTGCGGAATCCTCCGCATCTTGAGCGGCCGAGCCCTAACCTTGAGGGGCTAGGCCCACGCCGGACTGATTTCCGCCCCGGCAGCTGGTGGGAAAGGCCTTTGGTGCCCCGCCAGCTGGCGCAAAACTGACTTTGCCGGGCGGCGCATGCGCGGGAGCGCCAGCGGCCGCTCACGGCATCCCCGCGCATGCGCAGTGGAGGGGATCTCTTCCGCCTCCGCCATGGTGGAGACCGTGGCGAAGGCGGAAGGAAAAGAGTGCCCCTACGGCACAGGCCCGCCCGCGGATCGGTGGGCCGCGATCATGTGCCAGGCCACCGTGCGGGCACCCCCCGGGGCCAGATCGCCCCGCGCACCCCCCAGGACCCCAGAGCCCGCCCGCGCTGCCTTGTCCCGCCGGTAAGAGAGCTGGTTTAATCCACGCCGGCGGGACAGGCATTCCAGCAGCGGGACTTTGGCCCATTCAGGCCGGAGAATCGCCGGGGGGGGGCCCGCCAACCGGCGCGGCGCGATTCCCGCCCCCGTCGAATATCCGGTGCCGGAGAATTCAGACCTAGACTGTGTGGTTGATTCGCTATTTCCTCTGAAATGGCAGAGCAATTCATTCAGCTGTTTTGAACAATTGCTTTCGGGTTACACAGAATGGGCATTAAACCTGGCCTTGCCAGAGAAGTCTACATTCAGAGAACAAATGGAACCTGAGTGACAATGAGGATTCTCCTTGCAAGTGCATGGCAATTCAATTCATTTATTTCTACAGATGTGCCTTGCAATACAATGGCCACTGAATGACTTCAGCAAATGTTGGTTTGAGCCCAGGATCCCTTTAAAGAAATGCATCCCGTGTTTATAGTCAGGGAAAACAGAGAAGTATCCTTGAACAAGTGGCATGACTGCTTTGTATCACTTCTGGAAGTAAAGTATAATTGGCCTGTTAGCTGCTACTGTTATGTTTATAAAATTGTTTTCCCTTCAGTACTAATTATTTTTTAAATGTCAGGAAGCCCTCTGTATCATTCATTTATGGCATGTTGGCCTCGCCGGCAAGGCCAGCCTTTGTTGTTCATCCCTAATTCCCTTTCAGAAGATGGTGGTGAGCCGCCATCTTGGAAAGCTGCAGGCGGGTGAACCCATACTGCTGTTAGGAAGGGCGTCAGGATTTTGACATGGCAACAATGAAGGAACAGTGATATGCTTCCAAATCAGGATGATATGTGACTTGGAGGGGGTGTTGATGCCACGTGCCGGCTGCCCTTGACCTTGGCAGAGGTCATGGGTTTTGGAGATGTTGTTGACGAAGCCTTGGTGAGTTGCTGCAGTGCGTCTTGTACGCGGTACACTCTGCTGCCACTGTACGTCCGTGGTGGAGGGCTTGAATGTTTAAACTGCTGGATGGGGAACCAGTGAAGCTGGCTGCTTTGTCATGGGCAGTTTCAAGATTCTCAAGTGTTGTTGGAGTTACACTCATCCAAGCAAGTGGGGAGTATTCCACCAAACGTATAACCTATGCCTTGTAGATGGTGACCAGACATTGGGAAATCAGGAGGTGAGATATTGACCTCAGAATATTCACCCTCTGATCTGCTCTTGTAACCACAATGTGTGTGTGGCAGTTCCAGATATGTTTCCAGTCAATGGTGACGCTCAGAATACTAGTAGTTGGAGGTTCAGCCATGGTACTGCCATTGAATGTCAAAAGGAAGTAGCTGAGCTTCCCCTTGTTAGAGGGGATCATTGCCCGGCATTGTGTGGTGCAAAAGCCTAGATGTCATCCAGGGCATGCTACATGCAGCCACGGACTGCTTTATTGTTTGAGCAGGTACAAATGAAATTAAACAATGTGCAGTCATCAGCAAAGATCCCCATTTCTGACCTTAAGATGGGGGCAATGTCATTAATGAAGCAGCTGAAGATGCTTGGGCCTTGGACACTACCCTGAGGAACTCTTGCAGCAAGGTCTTGGACCTGGGATGATTGATTCTCAACAACCACACGCACCTTCCTTTGTCCTCGTATGACTCAAATAGTGGAGAATTTTCTATTTCCCACTGACTTAAATTTTATGCGGGCTCCTTGATGCCAATGCTGCTTTGATTTCTGGGACAGCCACTCTCATCTCAATTCTGAAATTCAGTTCTTTTCTCCATGTTTGAACCAAGTACATAATGAAATCTCGAGCCAAGTGATCATGGTGGAATCAAACCCATGACTAATGGTGATTAAGTGCCGCTTGATGGCACTGTCAATAGTACCTTACATTCGTCTGCTGGTGAGGTTGTAAGTTGACGGGAAAGTAATTGGCCAAATTGAATTTACCCTCCTTTCCTTGGACAGCACGCACAGGTAGATACAACTGTTAATGCTGTACTGGAACAGTTTAGCTAGGGGTGCAGCTAGTTCTGGAGCACAAGCCTTCAGCGCTACATTTCTCCGGGTCACATAATCTTTTCTGTATTCAGTGTGCTCAATGTTCCTTGGTATCATATGGAGGAAATCAAAGTGGCTTATGATGGAGACTTCAGGAGAAAGCCGCAGAAGGCTGTGGAGGCCAAATCACTGAGTGTCTTTAAGACAGAGATAGATAGGTTCTTGATTAATAAGGGGATCAGGGGTTATGGGAAGAAGGCGGAAGAATGGGGATGAGAAAAATATCATCCATGATTGAATGGCGGAGCAGGCTCGATGGGCCGAGAGGCCTAATTCTGCTCCTCTGTCATATGATCTTGTGGTCAATTCTGGCTACAGATGGTTGAAGTGCTTCTGTCTGTTTATTTGCTCAATTGCTGGTCTTCCGCATCATTGAGAATAGGGATATTCATGGAACCTCCTCTTCCCATTTGTTGTTTGATTGTTCACCACCATTCACAATTTGATCTGGCAGGACTGTGGAGCTTTGATCTGATCTACTGGCTGTGGGATCATTTAGCTCTGTCTATAGCATGTTACTTAGTATGCATGTGGTCAATTCTGCTGTGGCACAGGATGGCACCTCAGTTTTAGATAATAATATAATAATCTTAATTATCACCAGTAGGCTTACATTAACACTGCAATGAAGTTGCTGTGAAAAGACCCCAGTCGCCACACTCCGGCGACTGTTCGGGTACACTGAGGGAGAATTCAGAATGTCCAAATTACCTAACTTACCTATGCCTGGTGCTGCCACTGGTCTGGATCTTTAGCATTCCTTATTGAATCAGCTTTGGCCTCCTGGCTAGATGGTAAGACTCGGTTCCAGGGTATGCTGGCCACGAGGTTATAGATTAAATTCTGCTGTGGCTCAAAGCTCACAATATCTCAGGGATGGCCAGTTTAGAACTACTAGGCCTGTTCCATTTAGCATAGTAGTGATACCGCACAACACAATAAGGATATCCTCAGTATGAACGCAGGACTTTGTTTCCGTAAAACGTATAATACAAATCTATCAAATAAGAGCTGCAATCTTCAACAGTTTCATCATGGTTTGCTTAATTGTGGGGGGGGGGGTTTCCAAGCCAATGATGTCTTAACAGAATGGATCAGTTTCTGGCAAATAACATTTTTGCAACTCTGCAGGTAAAAGTAGATGAATCACGAGAAACAGTTTTACTTCTGAGAGCTGTCAGAAAAGGAGACTGAGACTGAGTTTGTGATGGGCTATCAGTATTATTACAGGTACAGTGTGAGTTCTGTGATGGCACATCATTATTCCCCAGCAAATGCTGCTGGAACTGGCTGTTAGCAAAAAGCTGAACATTTCTAGTGCGCACGTGAATGGCTGTTTCAGTATGCCAGCCAGGCTGTGTGAAGAAGCGCACTGTCTGTCTGAATGAAGCTCTGCTCTAACCCTGCGGCAAGGGTGCTATTTCACAGCTGTACAGGAAGCGGCTCCTTCAGCCACACTCAGCTACTTCAGGAAAAGATTTGTTTCAGGCCCAGGCACGCTAATAATTTCTTCTTTAATTAAATGTTAACTACACTGGAATGGTTTATCTCAAGAAGCTGTTTCTATTTCCTAAATTTCTCCTGACGATTCAACTAATCTCTATCCAAAAAAGAAAACACGATTATTTCCCATCTCTCATCCTAAAGTCTTTAATCACTTCCTCCTAAAAGCTTTACGAATTTTTCATTGCTTTACTAGGAGGTCTTGTGGCACAGTGAAGCGACCCTGTCTTTGGACCACAAGCTTTGGCTTCGAGTCCCATACCAGGACTTGTTGACCACTGAAGGGGTATTGGTCACTGAAGGAGTATTCATAATGTGGTTCCATGGACATAACCAGCTCCGGTATCCTCCCATCACTTCCCGACTGTTCCCCAAAGGGAAAGGCTGTGTGAAGATATGCTAAAATAAATTGTTTTAATAAGAATTACCCTCCCGATGTTGGCTCGTTGATTACTATTTCCAAATTTCAATTATCCATTTTGAAACCAAACTCAGCCATTATTACAGTCACAATATATCAAATTAAAGAAAAAGAACAACTTAGATCGCATTATCCTATATTCAATACTTCTCTAATCCAGTTCATCATGTAGATTGTCCTCTGGGATGGCCAATGGCTTTCGCCCATGAACTTGAGCACCATCACGAGAACCTACCACTGGCACAACAGCAATGGTGAGATGTCACTCCCACGGTGGGAGAGCTGCTCTCTCGCTAATCCTGCTCGCCTCCAAACTGGGAGGCTATCAGGGCGTCCCTAGCCTATCGGCTCATAGGGGCCTTGGCCATGCCCTGAGGTCTTTCCTCCTGCAACTTCATGGTAGTGCCTCGTCCCATCCTCGGCCTCCTCTTCATTAGAAGAGATGTGGCACTGCTCCATCTCCTCCTGGTCCAGCTGGTCCCCCCGCTGCAGCGCCAGGTTGTGGAGAGCGCAGCAGACCATAATAACACGGGACACCCTCAGGGGCTGTATTGCAGGGCACCTCCCGACCTTTCCAGGCACCAGAACTGCATCTTGAGCAGTTCAAACACCTGCTCGACCAGCACACGTGTTGATGCATGAGATTCATTGTAGCGAGTCTCTGCAGTTAATTGTGGCCTCTGCACTGGTGTCATCAGATACCTCCTGAGTGGGCACCCTTTGTCCCTGAGGAGCCATCCCTCCAGCCACTGCTCTCCCTCAAAAATGGCAGGGGCCTGTGAGCGCCCCAAGATTTAACTGTCATGGACAGTCCCTGGAAAATGGACACACACCTACATAATGTGCATCATGTGGTCAGAAATGATTTGGACATTGAGGGAGTGGCACCATATGATGCCATGAGACCTCAGGGCCATGTGGGTCTAGTCTATTACACCTTGCACCTGGGGCATACCTGCTAAGTAGGCATAACCCATGGCCCTGGTGTCCTGGCTTGCCTGGCCCCGGTCCAAGTTTATAAACGTGTGGGCCCACACATAAAGTGCATCTGTCACCTCCCGAATGCATTTATGTGCAGTTGCCTGGGGGTTGCCACACAGATCACCAGTGTTGCCAGGAAACAAGCCACTCACATAGAAGCTCAGAGTGGCAGTAACTTTTCTCCTGACATTTCCCAACGATCCCTCCCCCCCCCCACCAAACCTCCTCCCACCAACTTTCCAGATTCCAGTAAGGACGGGCACTTCTCAGCAGTGATTGGAGCACAAATCCAGCAAGGAGGTTGCAGGAAGCGATGCCAGCTTCCAGACCCCCTAAAAGCACAGGGCCCCCAATGGAAGGTAAGGCCTGCTGCTGACCGCACCCCTCCCCCTCCAAGATTGAGCGACTGACCCCCAACCCCGAGTTGAACTTATCTGTGTCCCCCACCCCCTCCCACGCCTGCAGAGTATTCCATGGGGGGGTGGGGGGGGGGGGGTGCGGGTGGTGGTGGTGGGGGGGGGGGGGAGAAGGTCTGGAATGAGTGCTCGTTAGTGACTTGCTAATGTATTAAAATGTGGATCTCGGGCTTCCGTTGTGTGATTCTCATTACCCATGCATTAGGTGACAAAGCAGTTGAGTGGGGATGGTGAATATCGCAAATCTCAATCACGTCGTCGAGAATCGTGTTTTCCGATTCCCACCGGATTTTGAGCACGTGTCGGGTTTCTCACTGACGGCTAATGCAGGCTAAAATCACCCCTGACATTTAGGTAGGCCCCTTTATTCGGACTCTTTCATTTTCTGATTGAGTGGGTCCCATCCAAAATGAATATAGGTTAGAAATCGGTGTAAAATGTGTTCTCAATGGTTACAACCTCAGCACCGCCACTAAAATTTGCACTTGAATTTTTGTCCCACAGAATTATTGGTCCACTTCAAGACCTCTGGGATTCTGATTGACACATGTAAATTTGGATTGGGGGTTGTGGGTAACTGGTTGATCCATTTCCCCCCCACTTTCATATCAAATAACATTCACCACAATGTGTATTGCTGCATGAGATGCAAGAACGTCTCACTGAGGTGGATATTACATATTGAGTGCTGCTACTGAAGATTGGTGGTATTTGTCCTGCATATTGTACTCTTGGGTTTTCTGGAGATTCAGTCTGGATTTTTAGTGCCACGTTTGCTTTGGGCTGTTTTGCACTGCGTCATGGATTTCCTAATGTGAATCCCTCTATTCGTAAACCGGGTAAAGGTGGAAGAGGCTAGTTTGGGGCTTCTTAAAGCAAAGCATTGCAGGATGTATTTCTTCTGTCTGTGCACCCAATCACCAGTGTCAACAGAGTAAGAACAATCTTTTAAAGATTCTTTTGAGGCTGGATATCAGTGGAGAAAATATCAATTGTCACACAGAGACACAGCCTTCCTCTAGCAGGAGTATATAGGGTTGAATTTTACAGGGTGCCCTGGTCCCTGCCCGATCATGCACCCCCCAGCTAAAATGTAATTGGGGAGTCCGCCCCTGATCCTGAAGGCTGGCCCACAGTAATTTAGTGCACAAAGCAGTGTAATTGCTCTAAGGTGAAATTTCCCCTTCTTTCTTGGAAGGAGGACCCACCTTAGAGAACTTCTGGCCATTCAAATAGCTGGCAGCTCTGTCGTCCCAGCAGCACTACCTGGACCTGCTGTCCACTGCAAAGACTATAGGCAGTCCCATGACGCCTAGCAGCCCAGGTAAGTCTGGGCTCAGTGGTCTCAGTGAGAAGTGTGAGAGAGTTGGTGGTCAGGTTTTACAGATAGGGGAGAGTTAAAGTGGGGCTGGGGGCGTGTTGCTTCCAATGGGTCCAGGCGGCCCCCAAAGGTAGTTTCCATACCCCCAGTTTACTGCAGCCTGTAAAGTTAAATCCCAGCCTGGTTTGTGGATAGGTTTTTGGGGAAGGAGGAGAAGGAGAAGGGCCTCTGTGCATGTGCGCATGCGTGTGTCAATATGTGTGTGCGCGTGTGTGTGTTCAGCTCACTCTCAGTCTCAGGCTTCACACTCACTCACACACACATACTCCCAAACTGGGCCTGCCTGCCATGTTTGGATGTTTTTCTGCCGCGGAGGAATTCGGGTTGGCTGTTAAGGTTACAAAACCCTCTACCCCATTCCACCCTGTCAGAGACTCCAGCTGCCCCAGCAGGGAGCTGGGCGGGCACAATTGCTGCTATTCCTCATATCCTGGCCTGCTTCACAATTTAGACTCCTGTACTTGGGGCTGGAGCCTCGGTCGGAGGGCAAGAGAGAGGACGCACCATGGACACTCACCTTCATGCTCTTCTTCCAATCACAGACTGTTTCTCTCCCACATTTGCAGGAAATGCAGGAGAGAAACGGGCTGTGATTGGAGAAGCAGCTCCTTGCAGATCCGTCACTTCCACTCACCTGAACTTTGAACAGGGAGTCTGTGGGGTCGTGTAGGGAGGCATGGTGGGCTGGATTGAAGTGTGTTGGACAACCCTGTTCTCAAGAAATGCTGACCTTGGCAGTGATGACCACAGAAACAAACCGCATAAACAAATAAAATTATTGGACTGGAAATTCCAAATCAACCAGTTTTCCTTTATTTTCCTGCTTTCCACAAAATAAATACCAATGATTACAATGCACAGCACAAGTCTCAAGTATTATTTACACAGTTTGCTATTAAATGTATGAAACAAGCAAAATAGCTCTCCCACAAAATAAATGCATTACAATGCCGCTTTCCTGTCTTTAAATAATCTCTCACAAATACTTTTCATTTCATTTCAATTAACGGTTGTCCACAATCCAACCTTTGATAATGCAGGCTCTGGAGTGATTTGGGAGAATTTAAATAATATTTATACCTTTTCCCCCAGTGTGTGTGGTTTGACTTGATTAACCAGAATCTGGTATATTCTGGTTCAGATGTGGTTAGACTGTGGAGTCAGCAGTCTGCTTCAGTTATAAATCCTTCTGAAGATTGTTAGAAATATAATGGAATACTTGTGGCTTTGTGACAATAATTATAGTTTTTAACTATCAAATAGTCGATGAACCACAATATATTAGCAATTAGCTCATGGAGGAAAATGTCCCGGTTTACCAGCCGTGTATCACAGTTGTCTTAAAACATGACTAAATTCTACAGCAGTTTAATCTTACATATTATTTAAATGTAGGAATAGATACATTGCCACCCCCCCCCCTACCCCCCCCCCCCGCCACACACACACAATAAAAGGGAAGCAATCTAACTCTATTCCTTTCATTATTAAATGGGATTATGATTCACAAAATCCGCTGATGTTATTTTTTCCTGTTAATTCGTATAATTGCTTTTCAAGTTTTGCTCTTGTCGAGGCAAAGAATGACTAGGGATGAGACAATTGTGCGGGTGAGCATTATAGTTCAAGATTATTTTTTCCTTTGCTTTATTCTTCTCCTCTGAAGGTGAGAATTTTGCAATTATGGAGCACCAAATTTGATTGCGTCGCTAAATGATGAGAGATTGCAGAGCTGAGGTGCAGAGGGATCTGAGTGTCCTAGTGCATGAATCACGAAAGGCAGGTACAGCAAGCAATTAGGAAAGATAATGGAATGCGATCATTAATTGCGAAGGGAACTGATTACACAGAATCAGAGAATCCTTACAGTGCAGAAGGGGGCCATTCAGCCCATCGAGTCTGCACCGCCCCTCTGAAAGAGCACTTCACCCAAATCCATTTTCCAATAACCCCTTAACCTAACATTCATATCCCTGGACACTAAGGGGCAATTTATCATGGCCAATCCACCTAAACCTCACATCTTTGGACTGTGAGGGGAAACTGGAGCACCCGGAGGAAACCCATGCAGACACGGGGAGAAGGTGCAAACTCCACACAGACAATCACCCAAGGCCAGAATTGAACCTGGGTCTCTGGCGCTGTGAGGCAGCAGTGCTAAAGAAAGTTGGGAGGTAATGCTTCAGCTATACAGGGCATTTGTGAGATCACATCTGGAGTATTGTATACAGTATTGTCTCCTTACCTAAGGAAAGATGTAAATACATTAGAAGCAGTTCAGAGAAGGTTTACTAGACTAATACCAGGAAAGGTTGGAGAGATTATTATTATGATCCAGGAACAAAGTCCAACATTTCCTCGGATACCAGACTAGAACCCAATATTTTTTTTAAATTTGTAAAATTGTGAGGAAAGGCTACTTCAATTCAGGAGTGATTCCACTTACAAATAGGGATATGTTATACGAAAACAAACTTATTATTAACTCAGGATTAAACTACATTAATATCACAGAAATATAGCTTAGAATTATCAGTTAAACAATGCTGAACAATGAAATAAAAGGAAACACTTTATCTTCTAGCAGATACATTCTTTATCTCCAATCAAGCAAAACCCATCACAGGTCAATAACCACTATAAAATAAAGTTAGCAAACACAGAATTACTTGCTAGCCTCTGGATAAAGAGTTCCTGTCAAAGGCTGCTTGAAGAGGGAGAGAGATTCTTTCAGTAATTAACCTGCAGAACGCTGGCCGCGATTCTCCGCTCCAGGGCCAAGGATCTCCCCAAAACGGGAGTACTTTACTCCGGCGCCGGTTTTGAGACCCGATTCTCTGTTCCTGTGGGGGCCAGCATGGTGCTGAAGCAGCCCACACTGCTCCAGCTGCCGGTCCCGGCATCGACCCGGTGCTGTGGGGTCCACGCATGCGCAGTTGGGCCGGCGCCAACTAGCACATGCACACTGGCCATCATCCCCACGCCTGCCCCGACGCCAAATGGCGCAGGGATCCAGGAGCTGGCGGCGAAGAAAGGAGGTCCGCAGCCAGAGAGGCTGGCCTGCCGATCTGTGGGCCCCGATCGCGGGACAGGCCACTATGGAGGGCCTCCCCGGGGTTGGACCCCCCCCCCCACAGGCCTCCCCTGGACCCTTAAACCCCGAGGTCCTGCTGGCCCAGAGCATGTTAGAATGGCGGCAGCGGGACTTGGACTCAGACGGCCGCTCGGCCCAGAGGATCGCCGCTACGGCGATTCTCCGTGCGGCCCGGCGCAATGCACGCCCGCCCGTTTTTTCACGGGTGGGAGAACGGCGTCCCGGGGTCGGGGTGGCGTGGCGTGATTCACGCAACCCCTCCCCGCCGATTCTGCGGCCCGGCCGGGGGTCGGAGAATCGCGTCCCCTGTCTGTTAGATTAATGCTGAATCTGACCGCCTTCTGCGAGAGCAAGAAAGCAGCTCTTCAGGTGGCTGAAGGCTGAAGTCCAGCAAAATATCCACAAGTAAAGAACAAATGGTGGGTGGAGAAAGCGCAGGAGACTTTGGAAACAATTTCGGAAACAGTTAAAGCCTCACATTGCTACTATGCAGTGACAAGAGTGGTGTTCGCCACTATCAGTATGTGGCTGTTAAGCTAAAACGACATTCTATCAATCATACAAGTGAGTAATGTGGTATATGAATTTCAGTGCCAGTGTGATGCTGGGTATGTAGGCTGCACGTCTCAAAGGCCGGGAGATTGTAGCAAACAGCACGTCCTTTCCACTGTTCTCGATGGGCAAGGCACAGATTGTACCCAACAAACACATGTTTGTAAACTCAAAACATCGGGGACGATTTTGAGTCTGCTCTTCAAAATCCGGAGAGAATTGAAAGTTGCGATTCCCCCTGGCGTGTTTGGGTTTTAGAATTCCCCCCCCTCCTGCCCACCTCTGGTGGAGTAGTGCGGACCATTCCTCAGGAGCTCGAGAACCTCACTTTAGTGCATTAGCATTTCATTAGTGAGCACTCTCTCCAGACCTTCATCCCTCGGAATATTTACTGGGTGCTGGTGTGATGTCACGCCGCCATCATTTACAACAGGTCTACAAACGCGTGAACCTGGCGGCCTCGCCTCCGGGGAGATATTGGAGGTGAGTGCCCAGGCAGCCATGGTTCTCCAGGCTCTTCACTGCTCAGAGTGCACCGGAGAGGTCAGGGACACACACTGATATATTCAACTCGGGGCCGGGGCTAGAGCTCAGTCACTTAGTCTCGGGGGGCCGTGGGGGGGGGGGGGGATCTTTAGCAGGCCCTGCCTTCCAGTTACCTCAGGGTTTAAGTTTGTCTGGAGGGTGGCATGCAGGCATCGCTTCCTATGTCCTCCTTGCTGGGCTTCTGGGCAAATCACCACTGAGGGAGTGCCAGTCCTTACTGGGAGCTGGAAAATGGGTGGCCGGAGGTAAATGCTGAACGTCAGCATTGGAAGCGACTGTGAGTTTCCTGGGTGGGATCCCAGTCTGCAAGGGCAGTGGGGGAGTTCTCAGGAATGGGTTGCAATCTGCTTCATGAGGGCTTTCACCTGGAGAAGCACAGCTGAACTGTGTGTCGAACCCCAAACTCAGGCGGCACTCTGAAATATTGAATTTCTATTCCACTTTTCATGGGAAGTTTATCTGTCAGGAATTAGTGTGTAGGGCTGCGAATTGGGAGAATGGGGGTCCCCTCTGGGATTATGCTTGTCATGCTAATTGCAGGCTTCACTAATCAGCTGTGCCTCGCCTGCCACGAAAGGCAGTAATCTGCTCAACCTTCATTGGCAAATCAATTGTGCAAATGAAATTTGCACAGCTACAGTTCACTCCCACTGAATGGAGTCCCTAGCATTGAACTCCAATGCTCGTAGAAGTGAAGTGAAGTGAGCACCAAAGCACGGCTTCATGGTGAAGTCTATCATCACTCACTCCGTGATGGGGGTGGGGGTTGGGTGGGGGGGGGGGGGGGGGGGAGGGGTAGGGTGGCAGAGTGTCTTTGAGGTGCCCCATGAGAATGCAGACATGAGCCCCATGCATCCACTCAATAGCCTCATTTATTTTTTATTCTTGGGATGTGGGCATCGATGGCTGGGCCAGTATTTGTTGCCCAACTCTAATTGCCCTTGAACTGAGTGGCTTGCTGGGCCCATTTCAGAGGGGGGCAGTTAAGGATCAACTGCATCGCTGTGTGGGTCTGGAGTCACATGTAGGCCAGACCAGGTAAGGACGGGAGATTTCCTTCCCTGAGGGACATTAGTGAACCAGGTGGGGTTTTGCAACAATCGGCAATGGTTCCATGGTCATCATTGGACTGTTAATTCCAGATTTTTACTGAATTCAAATTTCACCATTTGCCATGGTGAGATTCGAACCCGCGACCCCAGAACATTACCCTGGTCTCCGGATTATTAATCCAGTGACAATATCACTACGCCACTGCCTCTCCATGTTTCCTACCAAGGTTTGGCGGGGGAAGTTGGGTTTAGGAAATGTCAGGAGAAATGTGTCAGTGAGACTCTCGATGGTCTAGGAGCCTAATCCTGGTGGAGTAGAGAGGGACAGGAGTGGAGATATGCCAGGGTGAGAGGAGAGTCTGTGAGGAACAGTGGAGAGTCACTCACTAAGGGGGAAGTGCATGGCAGATGTCCCATGGGAGTGAAGGGCTGAGGGCCAGGGCTTTCCCAGGAATCCTCACCGCCCTCTTTGTTGTTCTTCTCTATCCAGTGAATGATTCTGGAGAATCACAGAGCCTGTCGAGTTGGCGTTTCCACTCATAGCGATCGAGCAGCAGCAGAGACAGAGACATGCCGCTGAACAAGGCCAGGAATAGCGTCCTGCTGAGGAGTGGGAACCTGGGCCCTTAGCCGTACAGGGAGCGGCACCACAGAGCGAACAACCCCATTTGACACTGTCCCGACAAAGGGTATTTCAAGGTCGGACTTCCTACCAACAGATGTTGGAGCTTCAATGCCACAGAAGACTGCACCTATTCCAGGTGATGGGTGATTAAGTTTTCCATGTCCTGGAAGAGAGGGCACCACATGGAACGGGAGGGTAACCACTGCCCATGGCCCTTGAATCACTGCCACTCTGAACGTCTGTGCAAGTGGCTTATTTCAGGGCAGCATCAGTGCTGTGTGACATCTCCCAGTCAGCCGCACACAAATGCAGGGAGGTGACAGATGCCCTTCATGCGAAAACACACATGTATATAAACTTTGACCGGCACCAAGAAAGACAAGACACCAGGGCTATGGGCTGAGTGTGGCCTGAGCCACACCAGGGCCATGGGCTTCGCCCGCTTAGCTGGCATGCCCCAAGTGCAGGGCTTGATAGACTGCACTCACGAGGCTCTACGTTCTCCATGGTGTCATACACCACCATTTATGAATTGCAAGGGATTCAATTCCCTCAACGTCCAAATTGTCTGTGACCACACGATGCAAATCATGATAGTGTGTGCCCCTCCTGGGAGCATTCATGACAGTTACATTCTGAGGAGTTTGCAGATCCCCTGACATCTTGAAGGAGAGAAGCATCTGGAGGGATGGCTCCTTGGGGACAAGGGGTACCCAATAAGGAGTTGGCTGATGGCACCAACAAGGAGGCCACAAACTGAGGCAGAGACTTGCTACAGCGAGAGTCATGCTACAACATGTGTGCTGGTCGAGCGGGTGATTGGACAGCTGAAGGTGCGGTTCCGGTGCCTGGACTGGTCGGAGGGGGGGGGGGGGGGGGGGGCGGTGCTATCTAAACAGCCCCAAGATGGCGTCCCACATAATTGTGGTATGCTCTGCTCTTCACAACTTGGCATTGCAGAGGGGAGGCTATCTGGACCAGGAGGATTTGGAGGAGGGTCATATCTCCTTGGATGAGGAGGTAATCGAGGAGGACAGTGCGGGACAACCCAGGGAGGAGGAGGATGAAGGGTCTTACGCCATGGCCAAGGCCTGCTTGGGCCGTTGGGCTAGGGACGTTCTCATTGCCTCTAGGTTTGGGGATGAGCAGGACTGTGAATGAGGAGATCTCCGACCTTGGGGACTGTGATCTCATCATTGATATGGTGCCAGCGGTAGGTTTCCGAGATGGTGCCAGCTTCCATGGGCAGGGCATTAAAACCATTGACTGGACTCTGCAGGAGAATGATGATGACTTGTATTGAGGACAGAGCGATGCTCCTCTCTTCCACAACGATTTGCCTGACCCCTGCCTGACAGAGCTGAACGCGTCCTGCCAAGGGTAGGGCTTAATATGCCGTTTAGAGACGCGGGATGAGCTCTTATCTGCTACAGCCCCCTTCAAGGGCATGGATTGTGTTGTGTTCCTCCAACTAACCTCTGGGGTGGGTCAGACTCTCTGCCCATTGTGAGCCCATGGCATCCTCATCACTGTGGCTGCAATGAGGGGCCTGAGCATTGATCCCGGGGTGGGGGGGTTGCCTGCAGCAGCGCATCTTCATTGAGTGTGGGAGGTGGGAGGATGGGAGAGACATGGAACTGCCACTCTCACACTGCACAGGGATGAAGCGCCGAGTGTGCGCGGGGGTTTGCGGAGCTTGGCGCCATGACAAGGAGGAGGATTTACTGGTGAACAAAGTGGCTTTATTTACATGTGCTTCTTTATAATGGTGAGCTATCTTAACCAGAGCCTCTGGTCACCCGCACCCACTAGGTACCTACAGTTTCTTACACTTTCTAACCCTCACACTACATCTAGGTGCTTCTCCAGGATCGACAGCTGAGGTTAATGCGGTCTGCTGCCTTCCACACCCTGTTGCCTGAGATTAATTTGGCAGGTGTCCCTGGGGGGGGCCTGGTTGAGGGTCTGAGCATGTTTTCTGGCAGCATGGGTATTGAGTGCTACCCTCCTCATTGGGGCTGAAGGGGTGTCACTCACAGGGAGGTGGTTGTCAGATGGGGTGGACACCCCCAGGATTACCTGGGTGGAGGGCCCCAGGTGCCCCTGTGCTCAACCCATGGGATAGAGGGGCAGCTGGATTGAGATCCAGAAGCCCCGCCCGTCCTCTGGCGCAGGTACTTGTGGCTTTTCACCAGCGCCTGCACCATGCAGCTGAAGCCCTGCAACATGGAGCACATGCCCTCAGCCATGGAGCGGACATCCCCCGCCATGGAGTGCACGTCCTGCACCAAGCTCTGCACTTCGGATCCCACCCCCGCAGTGTTAACTTTGTTGCATTGCAATGACGGTACCTTCTCCTCGGTCAGAATGAAATTCAACTCCTCCAGTCGGCCTTGCAGTCTGAGGAGGGAATTCTGTCATCCCTTCCTGATGCTCGTGACTCTGCCTTTGCAGTTTCATCAGCTCGGGGACAACTTGATGCCGGGGAACGTCATCGACCTGGGACTCAGCAGTGTCCCCGGCTCTGGCATCACTCCGAGTGCCGGATCTCTGGGCTGTCCTTGTCTCTACCTGCTGTGGATCATCAGCTGTGAAGTTCTCACCAGTGAGTGACCCAGACGCCTGCCTGCTACTTATTCTCACTGAGGTGTGAGTATTTGCACTGGTGGAGGGTGTGGGTGAAAGCTGTGATGTCTCTTTGATGGTAATGTCCGAGAATTGCCCCTCTGAGCTGGTTGGGTCTGTGATTTTCAGGATGATCTGAGCTGCTCTCTTCATTGACCGGCAAGGGAAGGGAAGTGGCAGTAGTACATAACGGGGGATAAAGTCTGCAAAATGTTTACTCACTTGTGGTTTCAAGAACAACTGTTTGTCCTTAGGGTTCTCACTTTTGCTCATTGCCCCCATTTTGCCTTTTTTGGCCTTTTCCTTCCCGGACAGCTCAAGGGCTTTTCCCTCATGGCACGTGAGGGTGCGGAACTCCCAAATCTGTTGTGCTCGATTTTGTTCTGCGGGGATCCAAATGGGGAGAGTCGAGGCGGGGGTCCTGCCAGTTCAGATGGTTGAGGAGTGGCCTGCTGAGTCTGGAGTGGGCATATGGATGTGAGGAGCAGAGTTGAGGCAGAGGGGCACCAATTTTGTTGGGAGGAGTGGGGGAAGGGTGCCTCGTGACATGGAGGTAGCCCCATGTGATTGGGTGAGAAATCACCTTGGAGGTGAGAGGGGTGGGTGTGTGTGGGGGGGCGGGGGGGGACAGCGAGAGACTGCAGGCGGCAGACTTCCCCTGGCCGCGCAAAGGTGGTCATTCATTTACTTATGGCACTGCGCCCCCCATCCTCTTCTGCAGGGAGCTGGCACTTACTAAGGCTGCAATGTCCTCCCTGGTGGGGATGGTCACCTGGCTGGTGGGACGCTTTCTGGAGTATGGATACAGGACATCCTACACACCATCCAGCAGTCTGGTTCGGGCTCCCTTTGAGAGACGTTGTGTTGGTTTCGTGGCAACCATCTCCTTGAATGGATCTGGAATAAGTGCTCAGGAGGCGTTTATATGGAGCTCCCCGCTGATTTCAGTGATTAAATTTCCCTGGGGTGAGCGAATCAATGAGAGGCTGCCATGGACATGATGTGATTCATGTGGGAACAAAACGTTTTTTTAAGAGGTTCAAAGTTCTGTGCAAAATCTGTGGGTGGGATTCACACCGTTTTTCTCATCTTGCAAGTAATTGCAAAAATTACTTTGCAATTTTTGGATAAGATTCCGCCCATAGTGTCCAACATCAGATGTGATTCTGTGATTGGACAATATTTGCTAAGTAAGCCTCAGTGTGCAAAAAATTACACTGACAACCAATTTAAAATTGTCAGTTGTCTTTATCAATCAGTTTCCATTTGCCAACAATCAGCATTCTCTTCTCATGCAGTATAAATTGTTGTTTTCCACTTTTTATTTTGTTCTTTTACGGGGTGCGGGCATCGTTGGCTAGGCCAGCATCTTTTGCTCAACCCTAGCTTCTCTTCAGAAGATGGTGGTGAGCTGCAGTCCCTGAGGCATAGGTACATCTCATAAGTACATCATGGACTGCTCGTCAGTGGTGGAGGGTTTGAATGTTTGTGGAAGGGATAGTAATCAAGTACGCTGCTTTGTCCTGGATGATGTCGAGCTTCTTGAATGTTGTTGGGGCTGCACTCATCCAGGCAAGTGGGGAGTATTCCATTAGACTGATATTCTTGCGAAGGGTCCTGGTGAGTGCATGATGAGAAACTTTGACATGCCTCTTTTTTCAGCAATACTCAAGTTCCTTACTACCTAAATGACTATTTATCTTGTCACTGCATACTACTATTCTGACTGCTGAGTTGTAGACGAGCTGGCTTCAATGATGATAGGAGAGATAGTCAAAAGCTTGAAAGCACACTTCAGTTATTATGACATTCCTGAGATTGTAATGAGTGACAATGGCACTCAGTTCACAAGTGAATAATTCATGTGCTCCACAGCGTATTGGGAAACTCAACATTGTACATAATTTCCACACTATCCCTAGTCAAATGGAAAGGCTGAGACAGCAGTCAAAATCGCCAAAGGATTCATCAATCTGAGCAAATCTAACACAGATGTATATAAGTCAATCCTCAAGTGGAGAAAGGCACTGACTGAAGGCATGAAAAGTAGTCCTGTCCAATGACTAACGTCACATTGCACACAAACTACTCTTCCAATAGCAGAAAAGCGACTGAAGCCAGAAGTAGGAACAGACATGAGTGAAACAATCAAGGTGAAACGGCAGAAAGACAAATTTCATTTTGACAAGACTGCCAAACCATTGGCAGTGATGCACATTTGAGAGCCCAACAGGAATCAGCCTCAGTGGAAACTTAGCACCTACGTAAGGCAGTGTTCACCTCAATTGTACGCGATGGAAGCAAATGACCAAATATACCGGCATAACCGCAGGCATTTCGCAGCAGGGTGTTTTTCACAGTAACTTCATTTGCAGTGTCAATGTAAGCCTACTTGTGACAATAAAGATTATTATTATTATTTGGACACAACTGGAGAAGCTGCTCCTTCACTGCAGGTGGCCAATCAGGAAGAAGGGATCTCACCAGCTGCACAGAGTACAGAACAACCATCACTCCCAGAGGTTCACCGACATCCAGAAATGGAAATAGAACAACAACAGTTACCATGGCAGCAATAAGTGCCATGGGAATTACACTTCCCGGAGAAGGAGCATCACTCAGATGAACAACCAATAACAGCAAGCACACATATCACTAAGAGACCTGCACGATTTAACAACTAAGTGTGCAACGCATGTGTAGAGGCTGGTGAGAATGACAAAACAATTTATTAATGCACGAGAACAGTTGTCGTGTAGCGGGTACTTTGGCTAACTCACAGTTACACATGATAGTGCATGCAAAGTTGTCTGTTGTTCATTATGGAAAGGGGGGATAGTTGGGTTTTGAAATGCAATCACTACTTAATGTCCTACCTAGCTTGCCATAGTCATGTGACCTCTGCTATGGGGCACCAATGATACATTCAGTTTAATAAAGACAGTGTACGCGAAAGATTGTAGCCTTTGATGTTGTAACAGGTGTTCTCTGAGTGACCCTCAGCACAGAGGGGATGGAACTGAGATCCATTTTGAGAATAAAATACAACCTTGCAAGGACTGCAAAAGGTAATTCATTGGAATAGAAAATCTCACAAGATACACAACAGATGGCAAATCTACTGCAACCTGCTTTGTGCCCCTGGCATACTTGAATTGTATCCCCTCTTCATCTAAGTTGCTCAATGCTGCAACAAATGTGCATTTGCCCAGTAAGGCACCTGTGAGTGATCTTTGGTCCAAATTATAAATTCCATCATGACCGATTATAGAGGGAATGCTGCCATAAAATCAGTACTCTTTACCATACCACAGACTATACAATGGGGGTGATTCTTGGGCCACATTGCGCCTGACGCAAATCCCGCTATGTCGAGAGAATTCCAGGAGAGGCCCGAAACAGGATTTGCGCCGGGCACCAAATAGTCTCCGCCGCTCCTGGTCCACCTCCAGCTGGTGCGGTGGGAGTTAACTAGATTAGCATATTTAAATCCTCATTGGCAGTTCCAACAAGATTGGCAGTGTCAAGGGGTGGGGCCTGAGGGCGTTAGGGCCTGAGGGGGTCAGCGCCTGAAGGGGGACATTAAGGAGGGTGGCATTTGGCAACCCCATAGTGGGGTGTTGATCAGCTGGGGTGGGGTACTGGGCCCAGTGATTGGGGGGTGCCTGATTCCAACAATTGGTGGTGGGGGGGTGTCTTTGGCGGCAAGAGGTGGGGAATGTTGAAAGCGTTAGTCTGAGATGGGCCGCCTTTTATAAAGGGTGCCCCAATCACTGAGGAGTCGGACTTGTATCTTCAGGTCCCGCATTAGGGGCGCAGTTCGCCCCCAACATCTGGATCGCTGATTTACCCGGTGGGAATTGTACCTCGTTTCCCATCAGAAACCACACTTAGAAATTGTTTGGGAGAATTGCACCCCAAATTTATCTTTTATCTCTTAATACCTATGGTTATGATCAGCCTACCCAAGAATCTTTTTGAGGTAGAATGAGCCAGCGTTCTGTTCACTGTTGGTACCATATTCGGGGGATTTATTCTGGCACGGAAATAGTGCCACTTGTGGAGTTTGTGCCCGACCTGGATATCCTCAAGGGTGCCTCAAGATAAAGTCTTGGGCCGTGCCAACATTATTTGGGCAAGCTGACAGAAATGTCTTCCCCATTTATTGAAGATCAATGTTGGGCCACTTGTAAATCTTCGGGGTTGGAGGTGGCAAAGAATATGGTAGTGGGGGTGGGGGCAGGACCATTGTGAGCCCGCACGGGCCCATAGGAATGCTCTGAGGTAGGGAAGTCACGCTTCATGTTTTTCCTGGCTCTGTATCAAAACTAAAGGAAAAGAAGATTCACATTTTCAGTTGCAGTTGCTTGCTCGGCTCCATACACACATAGAAACATACACGTTTGACATGGCGTACAAATCACCAAGGTGACCTGCTGGGAAATGAGCACAATGCATGGAACCACAGCAGCAACTTGCATGTTTATGGTGGTTTAAACATGGAACAATGCTCCAAAGTGCTTGACACGAGTGGAATCAGACAAAAATTAAGTGGGCACTTGTCAAATTCTTGAAATCAGAATATTCTTCCCTGCTGACACCGGGCGTGATTCTCCGCTCCAACGGCAGAGTGTTGGCCCTGGCGCCAAAACGGGAATGTTTCAGTCCGCGGTCGGCACCCGTTCTGGGACCCTGTTCTACGCCGTACAAGGGGGCCAGCAGAGGCGTGGCGGAAAGCAGGGGGACGCGGCCTCAGAGCTGCTTGGAGACGCGGCGCCACGCAATCGACGTAGCGCCGCATCGCACATAAGGCGACGCGAACGCACAGGCTGCCGATGGAGCAACATGGAGCCGCGCCGAGCAGCGCCCCGGTTCACCAACCATGACCTGGAGACGCTCCTGGACGCCCTCAAGGAGAGGGAAGGGCGTCTGTACCCTGGACCCGGCTAGGGGGTCCCACCCAACGTGGCCGGCATCTGTGGAGGGAGGTGGGAGCGGCCGTCAGTGCCATCGCGCTGACACCCAGGACTGGCGAGCAGTGCCGCAAAAATCTCAACGACCTACTGAGGGCAGCCAGGGTGAGTACCCAGCAAGGTGCCCATGGCACCAACCCCCCACCCCACACAAGTGTAACACCCACCTCCTCCCCAGGGGGATGGTACAACCACAGCCGTGACCCGCACAGCTGCAGGCACCCATGCAAGCCGCGTTGGCCGTGTGCCCTGTGCACCCATGCCAACAGAGATCCAACTGCATGCATCGGACTGCCTAACAATGCTGTCATTCCCAACCCCCCCCCTCCCCCAAGAGAAGAGCGCCCATAACCAGTGAGAGCATGCCCGAACCGGAGGGGGTGAACCTGACTCGCGGCCCCTCACCGTGCATGAGCAGAGGGCACTGGACATAGCTGGCGCACCTGAGGACCGGGAGATTGCCCATGCAGAGATCGGGGGCGCACCACTGTGCACTATCAATTACGACGAGACGAGAGTAGAGAGTAATCGAGGCTTTATTAAGCAGAGATGTGTGGCCTCCTGCAGCTGCTGCCAGAAAAGGGAGTAGCTCGGTGTGCACACACATTTATACTCCGCCTACTGGGCGGTGCCAGTAGGCAGGGATCTAACCCCATACCTGTAGTACAGGAGCCTTACCGTATTACCTCTAATACAACTATTATACAAACAATGGTGACTACCACATTCACCCCCTGTTAAATAAGAGTCCAGCGGGGAAGGTGGGAAAATTTTTCACAGGTTTGTGAGAATTTGAAGTTTACAGTCTGGTGAAAATTTACAAATTCAGCCGGTCAGGTGCCTTGATCCTCCGCTGTGAGAGCCTCGGTCCCGGTAGTGATGCAGGCGCCGACTTGGCCGCCTGTGACTCCGGGAGCGTGTTGTCCTCATCTTCATCCCTGGGTGGAACCAGTGGGAGGACGGATCGTCCTGGGGCGGGGGCTGTAGTGAGGTGCGCTGGGGGGAGAGTGGGTGGCGCCGGGGCAATTGGAGGGGTGGTGTCGGGCGGTGTTGGGCCATGGGTGGGGATCCAGCTGGTGCCAGGTCCCTGAGGGAGACTGTGTCCTGGCAGCCGTCGGGGTACGCCATGTAGGCGTACTGCGGGTTCGCATGCAGTAGTTTCGACCAACGGTCCGCCTTGTGGATCCGCATGTGTTTGCGGAGGAGGACGGGTCCTGGAGCTGCCAGCCACGTTGGGAGCGAAACCCCGGAGATTGACTTCCTAGGGAAGGCAAGGAGACGTTCATGGGGGGTTTCATTAGTTGCAGTGCAGAGTAGCGATCGGATGGAGTGGAGCGTGTCGGGGAGGATTTCGGCGGGAGAGGAGGAGCTGGTTTGTCAATTTCAGCGGGGGCAGTGCGGAAGTGATTGCTGGGAGGTAAGTCTGTGCTTTAAAAACACTTGTCTTTGCAGGGGCAGGCCAGTCGATTTCGGCGGGAGAGGAGGAGCTGGTTTGTCAATTTCAGCGGGGGCAGTGCGGAAGTGATTGCTGGGAGGTAAGTCTGTGCTTTAAAAACACTTACCTGGTCCCGTTTTTGGTCCCTCTTTTCTGTTTTTTTAAATATTTTAGTATTTAAGGCGGGAACAGGAAGTGCGACCTGCGGACGTCTGGGAAGACCCTCACCAATAAATTCTGGTGGAGAGGAAACCCGAGACACTACATGTGTAGTGTCTCCCACCCGCCCTCCTCCTCTAACCTAATAATAAAACCCGAGACACTACACGTGTAGTGTCTCCCACCCGCCCTCCTCCTCTAACCTAATAATAAAACCCATTGATGTGAGGTAAGTACCATATTTTATTATTAACACGAAGAAGGTAAGTAAGTGATTTTTACGCATTTTTCCTTTTGTACCTTTTTCAAATTGTGTGTGTGTCGGGGGGGAAACTGAAGTGAAATCACAGAAAAGCTGTGGCCTGAGTGGCTGGTTGGGATTCTACACTAAATTAAAAAAACTGAGCATTGGTAACTAATTAAACAAAATTACTTAATTATAATTTAGAGGGATATCTAAGCCAGAGATCGGAGAGTACTATATTTAGCTTTCGCATTTCTATTAGAAATCTAGTGCTAGGAAACAGATAGTCAACAGTAACTTTGAAATTAAAAAAAAAAATATTCAAAAAAAAATTTAAAAAATTTAAATTTTAATTTCAATTAATTGACGCAATGTCAGTTAGAGGGGTGCTGTGCTCTGACTGTGGGATGTGGCAGGTCCGGGAGGCTTCCAGCGTCCCGGATGGCTTCATCTGCAGAAAGTGCACCCAACTGGAGCTCCTCACAGACCGCATGGTTCGGTTGGAGCGCCAATTGGATGCACTTAGGAGCATGCAGGTGGCGGAAAGCGTCATAGATCGCAGTTATGTAGATGTGGTCACACCCAAGGTGCAGGCAGAGAAATGGGTGACCACCAGAAAGGACAGGCAGTCAGTGCAGGAATCCCCTGTGGTTGTCCCCCTCTCGAACAGATATACCCCTTTGGATACTGTCGGGGGGGATAGCCTATCAGGAGAAAACAGCAGCAGCCAGAGCAGTGGCACCACGGCTGGCTCTGATGTTCAGAAGGGAGGGTCAAAGTGCAGAAGAGTAATAGTAATAGGGGACTCTATAGTCAGGGGCACAGATAGGCGCTTCTGTGGACGTGAAAGAGACTCCAGGATGGTATGTTGCCTCCCTGGTGCCAGGGTCCAGGATGTCTCCGAACGGGTAGAGGGCATCCTGAAGGGGGAGGGCAAACAGGCAGAGGTCGTTGTACATATTGGTACTAATGACATAGGCAGGAAGGGCCATGAGGTCCTGCAGCAGGAGTTCAGGGAGCTAGGCAGAAAGTTAAAAGACAGGACCTCGAGGGTTGTAATCTCGGGATTACTCCCTGTGCCACGTGCCAATGAGGCTAGAAATAGGAAGATAGAGCAGCTAAACACGTGGCTAAACAGCTGGTGTAGGAGGGAGGGTTTCCATTATCTGGACCACTGGGAGCTCCTCCGGGGCAGGTGTGACCTGTATAAGAAGGACGGGTTGCATCTAAACCGGAGAGGCATAAATATCCTGGCCGCGAAGTTTGCTAGTGTCACACGAGGGGGTTTAAACTAGTATGGCAGGGAGGTGGGCACGGGAGCAATAGGTCAGAAGGTGAGAGCATTGAGGGAGAACTAGGGAATAGGGACAGTGTGGCTCTGAGGCAGAGCAGACAGGGAGAAGTTGCTGAACACAGCGGGTCTGGTGGCCTGAAGTGCGTATGTTTTAATGCAAGAAGTATTACGGGTAAGGCAGATGAACTTAGAGCTTGGATTAGTACTTGGAACTATGATATTGTTGCCATTACAGAGACCTGGTTGAGGGAAGGGCAGGATTGGCAGCTAAACGTTCCAGGATTTAGATGTTTCAGGCGGGATAGAGGGGGATGTTAAAGGGGAGGCGGAGTTGCGCTACTTGTTCGGGAGAATATCACAGCTGTACTGCGAGAGGACACCTCAGAGGGCAGTGAGGCAAAAGGGTAGAGATCAGGAATAAGAAGGGTGCAGTCACAATGTTGGGGGTTTACTACAGGCCTCCCAACAGCCAGCGGGAGATAGAGGAGCAGATAGGTAGACAGATTTTGGAAAAGAGTAAAAACAACAGGGTTGTGGTGATGGGAGACTTCAACTTCCCCAATATTGACTGGGACTCACTTAGTGCCAGGGGCTTAGATGGGGCGGAGTTTCTAAGGAGCATCCAGGAGGGCTTCTTAAAACAATATGTAGACAGTCCAACTAGGGAAGGGGCGGTATTGGACCTGGTATTGGGGAATGAGCCCGGCCAGGTGGTAGATGTTTCAGTAGGGGAACATTTCGGTAACAGTGACCACAATTCAGTAAGTTTTAAAGTACTGGTGGACAAGGATAAGAGTGGTCCTAGGATGAATGTGCTAAATTGGGGGAAGGCTAATTAGAACAATATTAGGCGGGAACTGAAGAACATAGATTGGGGGCGGATGTTTGAGGGCAAATCAACATCTGACATGTGGGAGGCTTTCAAGTGGCAGTTGAAAGGAATTCAGGACCGGCATGTTCCTGTGAGGAAGAAGGATAAATACGGCAATTTTTGGGAACCTTGGATGACGAGAGATATTGGAGGCCTCGTCAAAAAGAAAAAGGAGGCATTTATCAGGGCTAAAAGACTGGGAACAGACGAAGCCTGCGTGGAATATAAGGAAAGTAGGAAGGAACTTAAGCAAGGAGTCAGGAGGGCTAGAAGGGGTCACGAAAAGTAATTGGCAAATAGGGTTAAGGAAAATCCCAAGGCTTTTTACACGTACATAAAAAGCAAAAGGGTAGCCAGGGAAAGGGTTGGCCCACTGAAGGACAGGCAAGGGAATCTATGTGTGGAGCCAGAGGAAATGGGCGAGGTACTAAATGAATACTTTGCATCAGTATTCACCAAAGAGAAGAAATTGGTAGATGTTGAGTCTGGAGAAGGGTGTGTAGATAGCCTGGGTCACATTGAGATCCAAAAAGAAGAGGTGTTGGGTGTCTTAAAAAATATTAAGGTAGATAAGTCCCCAGGGCCTGATGGGATCTATCCCAGAATACTGAAGGAGGCTGGAGAGGAAATTGCTGAGGCCTTGACAGAAATCTTTGGATCCTCCCTGTCTTCAGGGGATGTCCCGGAGGACTGGAGAATAGCCAATGTTGTTCCTCTGTTTAAGAAGGGTAGCAAGGATAATCCCGGGAACTACAGGCCGGTGAGCCTTACTTCAGTGGTAGGGAAATTACTGGAGAGAATTCTTCGAGACAGGATCTACTCCCATTTGGAAGCAAATGGACGTATTAGTGAGAGGCAGCACGGTTTTGTGAAGGGGAGGTCGTGTCTCACTAACTTGATAGAGTTTTTCGAGGAGGTCACTAAGATGATTGATGCAGGTAGGGCAGTGGATGTTGTCTATATGGACTTCAGTAAGGCCTTTGACAAGGTCCCTCATGGTAGACTAGTACAAAAGGTGAAGTCACACGGGATCAGGGGTGAGCTGGCAAGGTGGATACAGAACTGGCTAGGCCATAGAAGGCAGAGAGTAGCAATGGAAGGATGCTTTTCTAATTGGAGGGCTGTGACCAGTGGTGTTCCACAGGGATCAGTGCTGGGACCTTTGCTCTTTGTAGTATATATAAATGATTTGGAGGAAAATGTAACTGGTCTGATTAGTAAGTTTGCAGACGACACAAAGGTTGGTGGAATTGCGGATAGCGATGAGGACTGTCGGAGGATACAGCAGGATTTAGATTGTTTGGAGACTTGGGCGGAGAGATGGCAGATGGAGTTTAATCCGGACAAATGCGAGGTAATGCATTTTGGAAGGTCTAATGCAGGTAGGGAATATACAGTGAATGGTAGAACCCTCAAGAGTATTGAAAGTCAAAGAGATCTAGGAGTACAGGTCCACAGGTCATTGAAAGAGGCAACACAGGTGGATAAGGTAGTCAAGAAGGCATACGGCATGCTTGCCTTCATTGGCCGGGGCATTGAGTATAAGAATTGGCAAGTCATGTTGCAGCTGTATAGAACCTTAGTTAGGCCACACTTGGAGTATAATGTTCAATTCTGGTCGCCACACTACCAGAAGGATGTGGAGGCTTTAGAGCGGGTGCAGAAGAGATTTACCAGAATGTTGCCTGGTATGGAGGGCATTAGCTATGAGGAGCGGTTGAATAAACTCGGTTTGTTCTCACTGGAACAAAGGAGGTTGAGGGGAGACCTGATAGAGGTATACAAAATTATGAGGGGCACAGACAGAGTGGATAGTCAGAGGCTTTTCCCCAGGGTAGAGGGGTAAATTACTAGTGGGCATAGGTTTAAGGTGAGAGGGGCAAGGTTTAGAGTAGATGTACGAGGCAAGTTTTTTACGCAGAGGGTAGTGGGTGCCTGGAACCCGCTACCGGAGGAGGTGGTGGAAGCAGGGACGATAGTGACATTTAAGGGGCATCTTGACAAATACATGAATAGGATGGGAATAGAGGGATACGGACCCAGGAAGTGTAGAAGATTGTAGTTTAGTCGGGCAGCATGGTCGGCACGGGCTTGGAGGGCCGAAGGGCCTGTTCCTGTGCTGTACATTTCTTGTTCTTTGTTCTTTGTCCTGCCAGTGGGAGACTGGGAGATTTTTAGACCGCAGGGATAGCAGGACGGCCTTCCAGATCGTCCCATTCTCCCTCTCCTCCTGCCCGTTTCCCCGGGGGTTATAGGTGGTCATCCTGCTCGAGGCAATGCCTTTGCTGAGCAGGAACTGACTCAGCTCATCGCTCATAAAGGAGGATCCCTGGTCGCTGTGGACGTAAGCCGGGAAACCGAACAGGGCGAAGATGCTGTTGAGTGCTTTAGTGACCGTGGCAGACGTCATATCGGGGCATGGGATGGCGAAGGGGAATCAGGAGTACTCATCGACCACGTTCAGGAAGTACGTGTTTCGGTCGGTGGAGGGGAGGGGCCCTTTAAAGTCCATGCTGAGGCGTTCAAAGGAACGGGAGGCCTTCACCAGGTGCGCTCGGTCTGGCCGGTAGAAGTGCGGATTGCACTCCGCGCAGACCTGGCAGTCTCTGGTGACAGCCCTGACCTCTGCAATGGAGTAGGGCAGGTTACGGGCCTTTATGAAGTGAAAGAACCGGGTGACCCCCGGCTGACAGAGACCATCGTGTCGGGCCCGGAGTCGGTCCACTTGTGCTCTGGCACATGTACTTGGGATAGGACATCGGGGGGCTCGTTGAGCTTCCCAGGGCGATACAAAATCTCGTAATTGTAGGTGAAGAGCTGGATCCTCCCACCTTAAGATTTTATCATTTTTGATCTTGTGTATTATTAAACATGAAGGCAACCGACCGTTGGTCAGTGAGGAGAGTGAATCTCCTCCCAGCCAGGTTATGCCTCCAATGCCGCACAGCTTCCACGATGGCTTGGGCCTCCTATTCGACAGAGGAGTGCTGAATTTCGGAGGCATGAAGGGTGCGGGAAAAGAATGCCACGGGTCTGCCTGCCTGGTTGAGGGTGGCGGCCAGAGCGATGTCCGATGCATCACCCTTGACCTGAAAGGGGAGGGTCTCGTCGACCACATGCATCGTGGCCTTGGCGATGTCTGCATTGAAAAGGTTGAAGGCCTGGCGGGACTCAGCTGTCGGGGAAAACTGTGGAGTGGATGAGTGGGCGGGCATTGTCCGCATAGTTAGGGACCCACTGTGCATAATAGGAGAAAAACCCAAGGCATCGTTTCAGGGCCTTGGGGCAGTGGGGGAGTGGGAGTTCCATGAAGGGGCGCATGCAGTCAGGGTCAGGCCCTAGAATTCCATTTTCCACAACATAGCCAAGGATGGGTAAGCGGTTGGTGCGGAACACGCACTTCTCCTTATTGTACGTGAGGTTCAGGAGTTTGGCGGTGTGGAGTAATTTGAAAAGGTCAGCGTCATGGTACTGCTGGTCGTGGCCGCAGATGGTGATGTTGTCTAGGTACGGGAAAGTGGCCCGCAGCCCATACTGGTCAACCATTCGGTCCATCTCACGTTGGAAGACCAAGACCCTCATTAGTGACGCTGAAGGGAACCCTAAGGAAGTGATAAAGGCGGCCGTCTGCTTCGAATGCCGTGTATTGGCGGTCCACCTTGCGGATGGGGAGCTGGTGGTAGGCAGATTTCAGGTCCACTGTGGAAAAGACCCGGTACTGTGCAATCTGATTGACCATATCAGATATGCGTGGGAGGGGGTACGCGTCGAGCTGCGTGTACCCTTAGTGGGGTTACTGGGTTATGGGGATGGGGTGGTGGTGTTGACCTTGGATAGGGTGCTCTTTCCAAGAGCCGGTGCAGACTCGATGGGCCGAATGGCCTCCTTCTGCGCTGTACATTCTGTGATTCTGTACCGATTGATGGCCTGACTGTAGTCAATGACCATCCTGTGTTTCTCCCCAGTCTTTACTACTACCACATGGGCTCTCCAGGTGCTGTTGCTGGCCTCAATGATGCCTTCCCGCAGTAGCCGCTGGACCTCCGACCTGATGAAGGTCCTGACCTGGGCACTGTACCATCTGCTCCAGGTGGCGACGGGTTTGCAATCCGGGGTGAGGTTTGCAAACAGGGAAGGTGGGTCGACCTTAAGGGTCATGAGGCCACATATGGTGAGGGGTGGTAGGGGTCCACCGAATTTTAGAGTTAGGCTTTGGAGGTTGCACTGGAAGTCCAGGCCGAGTAGCAGGGCAGCACAGAGGTTGGGGAGGACGTAGGACTCTACGCCCTGGACGGTGAGGGTGGCGATACAGTACCCCCGAATTTCCACAGAGTGGGATCCGGAGGGCAGGGAGATTCTCTGGGTAACGGGGTGTGCCGCGAGGGAGCAGCGCCTCACCGAAGAGGGGTGGATGAAGCTTTACGTGCTCCCGGAGTCAAGAAGGCAGGATGTCTTGTGCCCATCGACTTTCACCGTCGCGGTTGCGAGGTTGTGCGGCCGGGGCTGGTCGAGCATGATGGAGGCGAGCTGCGGCTGATGTTGGTGGGTCCCGGGCTGTTCGGCGGTGGTGGCAGACGATGAATGACCAGATGAAGTGCCCGACGAGCAGGGGTCCTGAGGCACCATCCAAAATGGCGCCGAAGATGGTGGCGCCCATGGGGCGCACGTGGCGGTCGGCTTTAAAGATGGCGGCATCCACGGGGCGCACGTGATCTGCTGGGAGAAGATGGCGGCACCCACGGGCTGCACGTGTTCTGTTGGGTGGAAGATGGCGGCGCCCATGGGCCGCACGTGGTCTGCGGGGACGAAAATGGCGGCGCCCACGGGTTGCACGTGGGGGGTCCAGGAACACTGGGCCTAGATACAGCAGCGAACGACCGGGCCTGGCACACCGCAGCAAAATGTCCCTTCTTCCCGCAGGTCTTACAGATTGCACTTCGTGCCGGGCAGCGCTGCCCGCAGGAATAGCATTTGGGCCCCCCGGGGTTGGCTGGCTATCGGTTTCCAGCACCTGCAGACACAAGTGCAGGAGTGCATCCGCATCCAGGAGCAGGAACTGGTGCCGGTCATAAGTGCCACAAAGGCTAACACTGCATGGGTGGTGTCCACGGTGGAGACAATGGTGGCGACGGTGTCGGGCATGGGACTGAGTTTGCAGGGCCTGGGGCTATCTGTGCACACGTCCTCCGCGGCCCAGGACAGGGCTGCCGTCTCACAGGCTGCCATGAGCCAGGGCCAGCTGAACATCGCAGAGGTGCTCAACAATCTGGCGCTGTCTCAGCTGTCCATGGCCCAGTCCCAGCAGGCCATCGCTAAGGGCATCAGCGCCATTGCCCAGGTGATGGACGGCGTTGTACAGAGCCAAGCAGGGATGGCGAACCCCCTGAGCTCCATGGCTGCGAAAGTCCAGACCCTGTTCGATACCAGCGCAGGCCTCCAGGACTGGCAGCGCCAGGTGATGGTGGTGCCCCGGGTGCTGGATCCACTCGCACCCTCAACACTTGGAGAGCCCCAGGGTCCATCGGGCACCCCGAGGGAGGAGGAGGTGCTGGGGCGGTGCCGGAATGCCGCGCCACCTCGGACCCCCCCCCCCCCCCGCCCCCCCCCCCCCCCCCCCACCGTCCCTGGTGCATCAAGTGGGCAACGGGCAGAACAGGGTGGCACCACGCCATCCCAATTGCCTGAGGTCCAGGCCGGGCCACCCCAGGAAATGGCCGCCAAAGGGGCCCTAATCACAGGGCAGGAATCACAGGAGTCCACCTCCAGTCTTGCTGTACCGTCTGGGGGAACACCGAGACGTAGTCATAGGGCCCGTAAGGCCAGAAAGGTAGACACTGATGAGTAAGTTGGCACGGGTGCAGGGCACACAATAGTTAGATGGACTAGGACATATGTACAGGACGTCTGTTATTAAACTCATTCCACACCTACGTGAGCTGCCTCCGTGCTCTGTCCGATGTGGGCGGGGACTGTGTGGCAGTGTGTGTGAGGGGCACTGCGATGGAAGTTGAGCGGTGGTGGGGGAGGTGAGGGTGGACGGTGGTGGGGGAGGTGAGGGTGGACGGTGGTGGGGGAGGTGCCGAAATCTGCTGTCTGTGCCCATGCCCATCACTGCTGACCCCCACCATGGTCGCCGGAACGTGCAGCTAACAGCGACATCCGTGCCTGCTGGCCCAGCCGGCGCCGCTGGGCAGCCTCCTGTTGCCGTCCATTCCTCCATGTGCCATTGCATCTGCTTCCCCCTCGCCATCCCCCTCATCTGGAGAAGAGTTCCCCTCATCCTGACCGTCCTCCTCCTCCTCCAGCACATCGCCCCTCTGCTGGGCTATGTTGTGCAGGACGCAGCAGACCACAACGATGTGGCCGACCCTCTGCGACGGATACTGGAGGGCCCCCCCAGAGCGGTCCAGGCACCTGAAGTGCATCTGCAGCAGCCCAAAGCACCTCTCGACCACCTCCTAGTCGCTGCATGGGCATCATTGTAGCGGCGCTCCGCGTCGGTCTGTGGCCTCCAGATAGGCGTCATCAGCCACGACCGCAACGGATAACCTCTGTTGCCCAGCAACCAGCCCCGCAGGCAGAGGGGCTGTCCCTCAAACATGGCGGGGATGAACGATTGGGAGAGTATAAAGGAGTCATGCACACTGCCAGGGGACTCGGCGTAGATGTGCAGGATCGTCACCCTGTGGTCACAGGCCACCTGCACGTTCATTGATTATGTACCCTTCCTGTTCAGGCACATGACCCTTTCCTCCGAGGTGGGCCGCATGGCGATGTGCACTCCATCGATTGCCCCTGCTCCATGGGTATCTGGGCAACAGCGGCGAAACCCGCTGTGCGGGCATCCTGGTGGGCGCGGTCCACAAGGAACTGTATGCACTGGTCCGTGATGTCGTACAGCGCGTCGGTGACGACCCGGATGCACCTGTGCGCCGATGGCTGGGAGATGCCGGAAGGTCCCCACTCGGTGACTGGAATGACCCCGTCGCGAAGAAGTTGAGGGCGACTGTCACCTTGACGGCCACCGGGAGGGCATGTCCACCCCCAGTCCCACGTGGTGCCAGGTGTGCCATCAGGTGGCCGTTGGATCCGCCCTGCCATGGCGGGCCGTGGCCGCCCGCAGCCTTTGTTGCCCCACCGCTACTTCCCCACTCCCACCCACCCCCGGATGTGTGCCCCCCCCCCCCCAACACCCCCGGATGTGTGGACCCGCCCCCCCCCCCCCCCAGATGTCTGGCTGACGCTGCTTTATACCATGTTAGAACGGCGCCGGCGTGACATCCGGCCACGCCTGCGGGACTTCGGCCCATCCGGCCCGGAGAATTCCTGCTACAGCGGAGAGTCAACGCTGCGACCGTTTTTGGCGATTCTCCGAGCGGCCGGGCGCCATGGGCGGGTGCTCGTTTTGCCACGCATCGGAGAATGGTGTCCCGGTATTGGAGCGGCGTCGCGTGATTCGCGCGTCGCAGCGGCGATTCTCCGACCACTTGTGACATCAAAAGAAAGAGAGAGACACAGACAGAAGGATTCGAACAAGGGCCGACAATTCCTTTATTTCAATTTTTTTTAAATCAGATTTTAAAAGGTAAGTAAAGCCTCTTTGGGGAATAGATAACTGGTAGGAGGTGAACGAGTTTGACCTTGCTCCTTTTTTTTCTGTCTAGTGATGTTCCTTTGCTCATTAACTACTTTAGTTAAAGGCCAGAGACTATTCTAACTGATGATTTTTATTACTGACAGACAGGAGCTAAGGGTACTCAGTGGCCAAGACTTCTCAGTTCTTCCAGCATGATTCTTCTGCTGTGGGCAGTGGGGAGTTTCTCATTTGGCTAGGGTCAGTCCAAGCACTTGGGCGGCACTAGAGTCTCTGTCTCCATGTTCGCATCTACTTTAAAGGGACCTGTGGGCAACATCCAGCTCAGGAACAGCATCGACAGTGGCAGTCATAGAATCGCATTAGCACAGAGGCAAGACATTTGGCTCATTGTGTTGGTGTTAACTTTCAATGTCTAATTTTTATGAGTATTGTGGGGGAATCAGCAGAACCAGATTATTTAACTGCCCAAAGTTGCAGAATACAGATGGTGGATGCATTGCTCTGTATGGTGACACCTTCATCTCCTTTCCCCCTGCTTAGCAAATATAGCAAGCTGATTCTTGTCTGTTGGCTTTCACAAGGGACTCCTGCGACCATCAGTGCCCCTCGGCCCCTATTACCTTATTTCACGTCAAACGGGTTGATACATGAACCTGTATGAGCAAGGCCTTTTTGGACGGCAGGAAAGAGGTAGATCTAATCCCATCCCTTGTCCTGTAGGTGAGAATGCAGCTGCGTGTATGACTGCTGTGTATGATCCATTCCTGACAGCTATGGTCAGCATGCGCAGTCTCCTGTGTGGGTGGAAGCACACAGAATGGATCATGTATTTGGAAGCTGTATGAGTGCAGTCTGAATGAACTCTTTCATCCCAACTACATGTGATGGGGAATTTCCATTTTCTCAGTGCAGATGGGTATTGTTTAAATTTCAAATGAGTTCCTAGTAAAACGTACCAGAAAGAAAAAGAATTACATTAATATTGTGCCTTTCACAATCTTGGGAGATCCCAAAGTTGCTTCACAGCCAATTAATTGCTTCTGAAGTAGCCAGTGCTGTCATATAAGAGTCTTGACCTGGTCTTTACTGATTCAACTGATCCCAGCTATGGTGATATTTAGGGACCTATAATTAACCTGAATTAGGGCAGAAGAATATTGATCAGAATCCCTACAGTGCACAGGAGGCCATTCAGCCCATCAGGTCTGCAGCGACCCTGCGACAGAGCACCCTACCTAGGTCCAATCCTCTGCGCTATCTCTATAATCCCACCTGAGGGGCAATTTATCATGGCCAATCCACCTACCCTGCACATCTTTAGACTGGGAGGAAGCCGGAGCACTTGGAGGAAACCCACACAGACACGGGGAGAACGTGCAAACTTCACTCAGTCACCCAAGTTTGAAATTGAACCCGGGTCCCTGACGCTGTGAGGCAGCAGTGCTGCCCACTGCGTCACCGTGCCACCCAATTTGAATGATGAAAAGTGCACAATGCGATGGCAGATACGGACAAGCTAAATCTATGCTGGAGTCCCCATTGACATTCATTGTCACTCATTGTGTCGGCTTACACATGAAGAGTGGTTACTCGGTTGAGCTAATAACGGGTACCACAATGCCGTAATATGTCAGTGGAAGAGTAAAGTCAATACCTTCGAGGAGGTGTGAAAACCATAGCAAAAGTTACAACAAAAAACCTTCCATTATCAGGCACAATCTCAATAATAAATGGTCCAAGTTAGCTCCCCATCAGCACTAATCAGTAGTTATTTATTGCCTAGTACATGACTGACATAGAGAGATTAGCATTTAGTTAACCTTTAACTCAATATGCTCTATGTGAATGCCAATATTATTTGGTTCATACCGCTCTCTGCAAGGTCAACATAAAAATAACTCGCAACATTAGCGTGGACTAGTAGGTGTTACATTTTTGGGTGGAACCGAGCTAGGTATTTGATTTGCATTAAGCTTCAGACTAATTTACTGCCTGATATAAACTGATAAATTTAAAGTGGAGATTCGAGTTAACAGGGAATATGCTAGTTTGTGAATTCCTGTGGAGGTTTCACAAGGTGGTATTTCTTTCATGCTGCTGTCAAGGAAACCGTAATTTAGCCAGTTATTGGGGAATGGAGCCAATTGATGCTGCTAATCTCAGCTAGATATAGTGCAGGAATCTGGAGGTAAAGTCCACTTGGACAAAGTTTAATCTTCAACACGATGATGTAAAAACTCCCAGGCAATAGAAAAGAAGCACACCTCTGACTGCAGCCTCAATGTTCCTCCTGTTGCGTGGAGCCTAATACCGCTCTCAGTATCAAACTGATGTTTTGTTATCTTTTCACAGTTAACATAGATAACATTGATGCAGTGTGAGAGACCTGTAGATTTAATTACCTGCAAAGACTTGCATTCAAAGTATCATATCTTGCATCTTTGACTTTGTCTCTCTGTATGTTTCTGGAACCCACCTCTTCATTCAGCTGAGGAAGGAGCAGTGCTCCGAAAGCTAGTGATTCGAAACAAACCTGTTGGACTTTAACCTGGTGTTGTAAGACTTCTCACATAGATAACATCACCATTACCTCTTGGCGTTTATATTCTATGCTCGTTAAGATTAAAACCTAGATTTACATCAAGAGGCAAAATTCCCCGCATCACGATGCCGCAAACGTGAACCACGATCGCGCAGAGAATTGGGCATCCGGCCAAAGTTGAGGTCCGATTCAGGAGCCATGCTCCGTCCCCCGCTGGTGGCAGCAGCGGCATGAAAAAACGGCATTTGCACACATTTAGATGTGATTAGCGGTTGGACACAGTATGCCCCGACCTTCCGGGATGCTCCGCTCCTCAGGCGGAAGTCTCGCGGACGTGAATTACGACAAGTATTTAAGAATAAGAATAATCTTTATTGCCACAAGTAGGCTTACATTGACACTGCAATGAAGTTACTGTGAAAAGCCCCTCGTCGCCACATTCGGGTACACAGGGGGAGAATTCAGAATGTCCAAATTACCTAACAGCACGTCTTTCGGGACTTGTGGGAGGAAACCGGAGCACCCGGAGGAATCCCACGCAGGCACGGGAAGAATGTGCAGACTCCACACAGACAATGAACCAAGCTAGGAATCGAACCTGAGACCCTGGCGCTGTGAAGCAATCGTGCTAACCACTGTGCTACCGTGCCGCCCAATCGTGGACTGAACAGCATGCCTGCGGAGGAGGAGCGGGAGGCTAAGCAAACACTGAAAAATCATTGAAAACTGTCCGTCTTACTGGGGGGTGGCTGCCCGGGCTGGCCGTAGTAGCAGTTAGTGACTTGGTGCCCAGTCCGCAGGCTTGGGGTGCCCTCCTTGGGATAGGGTGACCTGTCTCAGAGTGCCATTGCTGCAGTGGGTCTTGGAAATGCACCCCTTTGGTGCTACTTAAAGGCTCCTGGCTGCTCACACTGCTTAGCCTGTGTCCTTTAAATGCTTAACAGGCCTCTGGTCACCTGGGAGCTCACCCAAGCCACCCCTCTGGACACCCTCATACCCCAGCTGTATCATCAAGGACCAAGCCCAATCAGGAACCCACCAGGTGTTGGCACTCCTCAGAAGCGCTGCCCCATTGCAGAGGAAGCAGGGGATCAGCAGAGCTCCCACCAAGCAGAGGACACCTGCACCGTGGCCTTTGGAACCCTTCCTGGTTCTCTGCCCTCTTAGGACAGAGGACTCGCCAGTGACCCCCACCCCTCTGGATCACCAGCTGTCTTCTCCTGGTGTGACTGACAGTGCTGACTGCCTCTGCCACCACCACCCAGGCAATGTTCAAGAGGGCAGGCTGGAGTCTGGAGCCCACCCTGGGGAAGAGAGTGACCCTCCATTCCTCACTGGCATGCAGCTGTGGGTCCACCTCGGACTTCCGGACTTGGAGGGAGACAGGTCTTCTCTGAGCCATCTTGGTGGCTGTAGTGAGTGTGAGGTAAGTGGAGCGCTTAAAAACAGCTCCAGCTGTCAGGCTCTTTAGCGTTAACTCTGGCCTCAGAACTGGGTGGGAATTGCTCGGAATTGACGCCGGCAGAGTGTTGGCGCATCAGCATGCCCTGAATAGCGCCCTCAACGGGAAGGCGAGCTACACGCAATTCAATCCCAGCGTCAACACTTTGGGGTGAATTCTCCGCCTCCCCAGCTGCATGTTCCTTGGTGGAGCACTGTCACGGGCAGCAGGATTCTCTGTTCGTGCCGCTGGCCAATGCGATTTCCCCTTGTGGCCACCCCGTGCCCCCGGGGCAACGGGGATCCCCGCCGGCAGAGAGTTCACCCCTTAGTATTCCAAATGGAGAATTTTGCCCAAGATTTCATTAAGGTGAGGTGCTGCCTTTAATATCCTGCAAACCTGCGACCCCAAATCTTCGACGGGAATCTCTGTCAGCGGGATCCTCCGCTTCCCCGGCAGCGCACACACGCCCGTGGGTTTCCCGACGGCGTGGGGTGGCCACAATGGGAAAGCCCTTTGGCCGGCTGCTGGAACGGGGAATCCCACTGCCGGCGGGGGCGTGCCGTGCCGGAGAACGGGGCTGGGGGCGCATGCGCGGGAAACTGTCAGCGGCCGCTGACGCTCCCGCGCATGCGCCGCCCCGACATGTCATTTGCCAGCTGGCGGGGCAACAAAGGCCATTTCCGCCAGCTGGCGGGGCGGAAATTCCTCCGGCGTCGGCCTAGCCCCTCAATGTTGGGGCTCGGCCCCCAAAGATGCGGAGCATTCCGCACCTTTGGGGCGGCGCGATGCCCATCTGATTGGCGCCGTTTTGGGCGCCAGTCGGTGGACATCGCGCCGTTTCCGGAGAATTTCGCCCCTGATTACTGCTGGTGTTTTTTGTTTCAATGAAATGCATTGCCTGAAACTACCTGGAATTGGGCAGGGCTGTGCATACTGAAAGCTACACCAGTAGTAGTAGAAGTCTTGGTGGGCCTGCACTAAACAGGCTGAAAGGCAGAAGACAGATTAAAGTGGCAAAATGGATTCAGGAGCTAGCTGAACAATCTATCCATTGAAAAATGTATTATGCTATGGAAATAGTCCAAAGACGAGACGAGTCTGTTACAGACTTGCAGACAGAAACATCGGGCTGGAATCTCCACTCCAATGCTAAAATCGTGGCCGGCGCCGGGACGGAGAATCTATTTCCCCGCACGGAATCGGGGCCGGCGCCAGTTTGCGATTCTCCGCCCCCTCTAAACCAGCGTCATCATGACGGGCACCATGCGCAGTGGCAAGGCCGTTCGCATCTCATCAGCCTGTCCATGGAGATGCTCCGCCCCCGCTGGGCTGCGTTCTCGATGGCGGGGGACCGTGTGGTCCGAGCCGGCTGCGGACTGTGTCCAGCGCCACCACACTCGGCCGGGATCCATGCCGCTGGCCTGGGTGGCATCTGCTAGGGCTGGGGGGACTGGTGGGAGCTGGCCAGGGGGTGGCCAGCGGGTGGGCTGTGGGGACGCGGTTTGCAGGTTCAGTTATGCGCTCAGCCGGCGCCATGTTGTACGGTGTGACCGGAGCAGGTCGTCAGCCGTGCGCATGCATGGCCCGGGACCCGGTCATTCTTCAGCCATTCTCGACACGATCTGCGGGCGCTTCACGTGGCCCCGGTGCTAGCCCCTCACCGGGGCTACCAATTTTCCTGACGTGAACCTCCCGCGGATTCTCCGTTCGAGCCGGCACTTAGCCGCAGAAGCCAAGAATCCAGCCCTATATCCTCCCGCTGCAACTGAATGGCATGGAATTCATGTTCCCGCTGGGAGCGTTGTACAGAGCAAAATCAGGTCATACAAATGGGCCAGCACTCTGTCCATGTGAATTGCAAGCATTGGATTTGCTGGGGCCGGAATTCGGGTTAAAGAGCCTGACTAACTGGATCTGCTTGTCAGCACCCCACTCAGCGCAGTCTCATTCCAGCAAAGAAGATGACTGCACAGAGACCTGCCCTCTGATTTCGGGAGTCTGAGGTGGACAGAATGCTGGATGTCATTGAGGTGAGGAGGGACACCCTCTTCGCCAGGGTTGGGAGGGGGGGGGGGGGGTGGGGGGGGGGGGGGGGGAGTGTACTGAAGCCCACTCTCCTGACCAGTGCCTGGGAAGAAGTGGCAGAGGAGGTCAGTGCTGGCATGACAAGGAGGGCTGGCACGCAGTGCCGTAAGAAGATAAATGACCTCCTCAGGGCAGCTCGGATGAGTCACCTGGCATCACTCTGGTCCTTCACACCTCACGTCACTCCCCAATCCTCCAGAGGCCAACAACAACCCACCTGCCTGCATCGCCCTTACAACCCACCCTTCAGCAAACTCCGACACATGTATTGTCGTCTTTGGGCTGGAGCCTTGCACACATTTTCCACCAGTTACAGACCCCCACAAAGAACTCACCCCCCAGTGTCTCACTATGTCCTTTCTGTGTCCCAAGGATAAGGCGCCCCATAATAGGCGAGAGAGCCTGAAAACGGGAGGGGCATCTCTGACGTTCAGGTCTCGACCCCAGCTGAGGAGAGGGCCATGCAACTCGCGGGCAAGGCTGAGGAGAGGGCAGTGGCAGCGATGGAGGGCGGCATGTGACAAACAAGTGAGAGACGAATGCAATGCTGATGTCCCTATAGGAAGTGAGTCAGCCCTCTCCCACAGACCAGTCCTTCCCAAGATCTCATCATCTTGCAGCATCACCAACAGATGAGGCTGGGCCATCCAGGGTTGCTGCCCTCCAGCAAGATCCCCAGCACACCCTGGATCACCACTCCGGGGAAGACACTGATGTTTCGACACTGCTGTTACCTGCACCATCCACCATCAGAGAGACTATCACCTCAACGTGAAATGTTAGTGATGAGGCTCCTGGGTCACCCTCTGGTTAGCACGGCACACAGGCTGCAGCACATCAGGTGGAGACAGGGCCTCCCGAGGGAGCGGATGGTCGGAGGCTGCCTGATGCTAGGGAACAGTTATCATCCAGACAGGTGTCGCGCTTCTGGAACGTCTGATCCCTTCACTGGTGCAGGTGGAGACGGAGAGCCAGAATCTACAGGAGGAGCTGTCAGCAACTTTCCAGGGCCTGCAAGTCCAGCTGGAGGAGTCCAACCGCCTTCAGATGCAGGAGATGTTGCCGACAATGCACGGTACCCGGCAAACACAGAAAGGGGGGCGTCTGCAGTGGAAGACCTGGGGCAAGAAGTCAGAACCATGCGTCAGGACGCTCAAGGCTTGGAGCACATGGTGCTGTGAATGGCGGAGGCTCAGGACCGGAGAATCCAGTCACAGGTGGACATGCCCTGGCTGCAGATGGACATTGCAGAGGTGCTCCAGAGCTTGGCCCAGTTACGAAGGGTCATGTCTGAGGGCATCAGGAGCACTGGCTGGGCGCTGACTGACTATGGTCAGTTACAGAGTGGTTCCAGGACTGGAAGTGTCAGGTGACTTTGGCGCCTCACTGTGGCCTCCATCCCATGGAGTAACCTGGGGTGAGACCCCCAAGGGAGGAGGAAGTGATGGGGCTCATGCCAGCGGCTCCTGCAGAAGAAGTGCTGGAACACCTCAGCACTTCTGAATCTCCCCTACTTGACACTGGTGCATCTCATGGGTAGCAGGAACAAGAGGCCGAGACGTCATCACCTGTGATACTCAAAAGTCAGCCGGGCCCATCCAAGTCCAGGCCCTCTAGAGGACGGTCACCCTGGGCATCACAGGGCAGAGGGCGAGGCATGCAGCAGGTCCCCTTCATTTCTAATATGCTGCCTGGGATAATGCCTGGAAGGAGTGGTAGGCCATGCAAGATATGGAAGATAGATGACACTTAGGTTGGCACGGGTGTAGTACATGGATGATAGTTTAGGTGTCCGGACACACCTTTGTACATAGTCGCCATAAGCACTTTTCCACAACCAGTCTGACCTGCTCTAATCTGTGTCTCACAGGTGTGAAGGATGGGCTGCAGCTGGGAGTAGAGCATCTGCTGAGTGGGATGGGGGAGGGTGGGGCAGGGTGCCCATAACACATGAAAGTCTCACAAGATGACACCCAGAGCAAGAAATGGCGGAGCATGGGGGCAGCAGTGTGAGCCTTGAATGACAGCAACCCCAGAGAGCGAGCACTAACCATTCACCATGTCCCGCAATCCAACCCCCCCCCCCCCCCCCCCCCCCCCCCCGCAATATATAAGGGCCTCTGAGAAGGTCTTGCCAGCAAACATGCAAGGATCACCTGGGTGGACTGTGGAATATTACCCCGAAGACAGGAGCCAGATTCTGTTAAACAATGAAGAGCACCAGAGCTCATCTCACAGTGAGTCGTCATCATCCTCCAGCCCATGGACAAGATACAGCCAACCCAAGGCCTACACCCTGTGGTGATGCTGCTATGACCCTCAGAGAGAGGAGGCGGAGTTGTAGTCATGGGAAGGAGTGGAAGGCCAGGGCGCACAGTGAAGGACTGAGGGATAGGGAAGGTGAAGTGAAGAACTGAGGGACAAGGAAGGGTTACAGACCCTGGGGAAGGGGGATTCTGTGTGTGGGGAGAGGGGGGTGCGGGAAGGAAGTTTGGAGGGTGAGGGGAGAGTTGGGACAGGGCAGTGGAGCTGTGGGATGTCAGGCCTCCCAGTTGGTGAATTGGAAGGTGGTGAGGTTGGCCAACACCGCTGGCTCTGGATCACACATTGGGCAGCCTGTCGTGCCACATCGGCCCCACGCACGATCCTCCTGGACACCCTCCTTATCCTCCTTATCAGAGGAGGCAGGCATTCTTCCTCCTCCTCCAGCATGTCGCCCCTCTGCTGCGAGATGTTGTGCTGGACACAGCA
The DNA here is from genome assembly GCF_047496885.1 of Scyliorhinus torazame. Taxonomy (NCBI): domain Eukaryota; kingdom Metazoa; phylum Chordata; class Chondrichthyes; order Carcharhiniformes; family Scyliorhinidae; genus Scyliorhinus; species Scyliorhinus torazame. The sequence goes on along the minus strand of NC_092712.1, from coordinate 71,461,016 downwards.
GGCCACAATGATGTTTGAGACCCTTCACGGGGCTATATCGGAACTCCCCACCAGAGCGGTCCAGGCATTGGATGTGCATCTTGAGGACGCTGGTGCACCGCTGAATGACGCTCCTGGTTGCTGCATAGGTGTCATTATAATGGTCCTCTGCCTTGGTCTGCGGCCTCCGCATAGCCGTCATTGACCGTGACCTCAGCATGTAACCCTTGTTGCTCAACAGCCAACCCCTTAGCCGAGAGAGCGCCTCAAAGGTGTCAGGAACCGGCAGGCGTGCCAGGATGTAAGCATTGTGCTCACTGCCTGGATATCGGGCACGGACATACATGATGTGCAGCTGGTGGTCACACACCAACTGCACATCAGGAAGTGGAAGCCCTTCCTATTGATGAAGGATATCCCCTGTTGAGCCGGTGCTAGGAGGGCAACACGCGTGCCAACAATTGTCCGCTGGACCTGGAGTATGCCAGCGATGGCAGCAAATGCTGCTGCCTGGGCATCTTGTTGGGCCTGGTCCAGATTGAATGTGATGTAGTCTGATGCCCGGGCACATAGGGCATCTTTACAAATGTGGGTGTACCTGTGTGCGGACGTTTGCGAGACCACATACAGGTGCCCGCTTGAGCCCTGGAATGAGCCAGAGGCATAAAAGTTCAGGGCAGCCATTACTTTGACTGCCAGCGGGATCGGGTGACCCTGCAGCACCAGGTGTGCAGGTGAGCTGGAGTCGTTGGCAGCATGTGGGATTTGGCAGTTCCACGAAGATTAGGTGCCTCTTTTGCACCTCTTCCTTGGCCTGTTGGACGGCCGGCACTTGAGCCTCAACGGCAGGTGCCTGCTCTTCTGGAGCAGGCTCCTCTCATGCAGGGTCCTCCCTGGGCTGACCCTGGCAATCCAGTATCCATTCATCCACAATGACAGCAGCGGCCAGGTAGATTGCAAACAGAGCTGGCTGTAGTCTGATATCCATGTATCTGTGAGAGGGAGAGAGACAGAGATTGTCAGCAAGATGAGGATCCCCTTGACCATCCAATGCCACCAGGTTACATGGTCACCCCGAGTTGTACTGCTGCGCCACCTTCAAGACGTCCAACGTCCTTCCCTCACGGCTCACCAGGCATCTTCGATATGGTGTCGTTCGCATGGCACCCAGCCTGTGATATGTGAAACTTCTATCCTCAACTCCCGTCCCTATCAACAGGGGTAACGGTGGGTGCAGCAACCGGTGACAGCGATAGGCTCCATGGCCCCTGTCCTATCTGTCCTGTCTCTCCCAGCGTGATATACTGTGGTTCTTCTTACTGGGGAAGCCATGTGTTATCCCGACAACAGGGTGGCAACTGGTTGTGTGGTGGAGATGGCCAAGTGTGAACAAAGAACAAAGAAATGTACAGCACAGGAACAGGCCCTTCAGCCCTCCAAGCCCGTGCCGACCATACTGCCCGACTAAACTACAATCTTCTACACTTCCTGGGTCCGTATCCTTCTATTCCCATCCTATTCATATATTTGTCAAGATGCCCCTTAAATGTCCCTATCGTCCCTGCTTCCACTAACTCCTCCGGTAGCGAGTTCCAGGTACCCACTACCCTCTGCGTAAAAAACTTGCCTCGTACATCTACTCTAAACCTTGCCCCTCTCACCTTAAACCTATGCCCCCTAGTAATTGACCCCTCTACCCTGGGGAAAAGCCTCTGACTATCCACTCTGTCTATGCCCCTCATAATTTTGTATACCTCTATCAGGTCGCCCCTCAACCTCCTTCGTTCCAGTGAGAACAAACCGAGTTTATTCAACCGCTCCTCATAGCTTATGCCCTTCATACCAGGCAACATTCTGGTAAATCTCTTCTGCACCCTCTCTAAAGCCTCCACATCCTTCTGGTAGTGTGGCGACCAGAATTGAACACTATACTCCAAGTGTGGCCTAACTAAGGTTCTATACAGCTGCAACATGACTTGCCAATTCTTATACTCAATGCCCCGGCCAATGAAGGCAAGCATGCCGTATGCCTTCTTGACTACCTTCTCCACCTGTGTTGCCCCTTTCAATGACCTGTGGACCTGTACTCCTAGATCTCTTTGACTTTCAATACTCTTGAGGGTTCTACCATTCACTGTATATTCCCTACCTGCATTAGACCTTCCAAAATGCATTACCTCACATTTGTCCGGATTAAACTCCATCTGCCATCTCTCCGCCCAAGTCTCCAGACAATCTAAATCCTGCTGTATCCTCAGACAGTCCTCATCGCTATCCGCAATTCCACCAACCTTTGTGTCGTCTGCAAACTTACTAATCAGACCAGTCACATTTTCCTCCAAATCATTTATATATACTACAAAGAGCAAAGGTCCCAGCACTGATCCCTGTGGAACACCACTGGTCACAGCCCTCCAATTAGAAAAGCATCCCTCCATTGCTACCCTCTGCCTTCTATGGCCTAGCCAGTTCTGTATCCACCTTGCCAGTTCACCCCTGATCCCGTGTGACTTCACCTTTTGTACTAGTCTACCATGAGGGACCTTGTCAAAGGCCTTACTGAAGTCCATATAGACAACATCTACTGCCCTACCTGCATCAATCATCTTAGTGACCTCCTCGAAAAACTCTATCAAGTTAGTGAGACACGACCTCCCCTTCACAAAACCGTGCTGCCTCTCACTAATACGTCCATTTGCTTTCCAAATGGGAGTAGATCCTGTCTCTGTGCTGCCAATTACCTCCGAGCTAAGAGGCTGTTGTGCCGGCACGCCCTACAGATGGGGGTGAGCAAGGGGTGTGTGATTGCTGGGAGCTTAGCTGCAGTGTGATGTGTAGTCTGGGTTTTACACACAGGTTGTGACAGGCTGGTCAGTTTACTGGCCGGGGATACAATAGATGAAAGCCTGGGCAGGTTGGAAAGGCAACGCATGGAGACATGTCGTGATCCTATGGGGTGGTGAGGCTTCTACTCTGAGAGAAGCTGTGTGCCAGGGAGGGCTCCAATGGGCATGGAGCACATGTCCTTTATTTGGGGTGAGCTCTGTTATTCCCCAGCTTCATCTGCAGTGGAGCTGCGCTTCTGGGGAGTGCACTGAGGAGTGCCAACGCCTGGTGGGCCAACGACTGAGTCTGTCCATGCCCATCCCCTTGATACTATACCGCTGAGGTCTGTGAAGTTCCAGATGGGCGACCAGAGGCTCTCTGAGCATACACAGCATTGAGTGAGCAGTAAGCAGTGTGAGCAAACAGGAGTCTGTATGTTGCAACAAAGGGGTGGGTTTCAATAATATACTGCTCTGAGGCCTATTGCTGTACCTACGCTCAACATCAACCCATGGCATCACCAGCTTTCCTTTACACCCAGCTACCTGCTTTACTCCAGTCCGTAAGCTTGTCTATACTGGGGAAGATTCTTGCAACAATTCTGAACAGTTAATCAACTGTTGCTGATTTTCTCCTTGGTTCAATTGCTCTGTTTTATTACCTTTGTTCTCGAGTCGCCAGGTATCTTTATGATACCACCACGAGGTTCAAGTCCGAGTAATGATCAATAACCCAATACACCGATTAGTAAGATTTAAATCAAAGCACATTTATTATACACAGTAATCGCTACTCATGCACAATTTCTACGTCTAAGCTACTTCTACAACTAACAGGCCTATACTTAACTTCGGACTGGCCCACCAGGTCAGGGGAACAAATGGCCTTTTGTTCGGGTTCTGAGTCTGCGGGATTCGAAGTTGGTACGGATTGGTAGCTAGGAGCGCCTGTCTCGTAGTGAGGGTTGAATTAAGACTTACTTCTGTCGGTCGTCACTGCACCGGTCACGGTCAATGTTGGTCCATGTTGCTGGGTGACCCAGGCAGGACGCAGAGGTGAAGAAGAGAGTGATTTGAACTTGGGGCTCAACTCTTATAGTCCCCAGGGGCTTCCCGCCTTTCAGGGCGGACCCTGTACCTGGTCCCAAGTGATTGGACTTTGCCACAATCGCTTGGTTCGATTTTCTCCAATACTGGAGCGGTTCCCTGATCGATGGGCGATCTTGAGGTGCTCGTTCACCTCCTTTGTGTTGGCTCCTGCTGGCGCTGGGGAGTCTGGCTTTGCTTTGTGTGTCCAAAATGTTACTTATTGTTCCCGGGGATTGCTCATCAGTATGCAGATGGCTGCTACTTTGTTATGCTGATGGCCGCTGGTATCGATGTTGTCTGGCCTTTGCTGAGGCAAATACACAGCAAACCTGCAGCAGCTGGTTTCTGTCTATGTTGGCTGACTTTCCCATCAGCGTTTGCCGTTCGCCATTTTAAATCGGAATTTGGCCAATTTAGGTGGCTACAGTACGAAACTGCATAACTTATGAGACTACGGAGTAATAAAAAAAATCTTCAGAGGACAAAATCGAAGGACTCAATCCAATGCAATTTTCCACAAGTGGAAAGAAGACCTGACAGAAATAATTTTCTGCTCCTGTTGGCAAGCAACAAAGTATCCTTCTGCCTGGATTATGAATGACAGCTAAGGTAGTTAGTTTATTTTTAAAGATCCCTTGTGCATTCACTCAGGGGTCTGCACAAGGCGCTGTCTCCAAAAACCTCGGGCCAGCAGACTAGGGCACGCGTATTATCAGCACATCTCGCAATCACTGCAAGTCTCCCAGATGTTCCAGCACATATTAATAGGTGGAATGTTTTCCCAATTAAGTGGTTGTATCCATTTCAGGACTGTTGTAAACTTATTCATGTGTCCGTGTGCAGCTGTGCCTTGTGCAATATTTGGCAAAAGAGGGCCTGGAATCTCGGGAGAAGTTACATTGCAAAACACAAATATTATCGGGAATAAAATTGGAAGTAACAGAAGGTTGCATCATATTACAGTGCTTGGCACCGCGTCTTCAGTTGTACCTCTGAAGCTGGGCTCTCTCTACCTTTCTCTCTGAAGAGCTCATTTGCTGGATATGTGATCCCGAGTATACAGAGGTTTCCATTCCTAATATAGGCATTCAAAAGTTTCAGGCTTGTTCCTTGCTGAGTTAACTTGATTGCCGGATGGGATGCAACACTTGCATTTAATACCACTGGGTCAAGGAGCTGAGAATGAGTTGTGAACGAACCCCCCCACCCCCCCCGGCTCCCCGATTGCTAACCTGCAGTTCCTGCTTCTCCTGAAGTTTTGCCGTATGCTTGTGGTCTGCATTCATGGCTCACCTGACATTGTAGCCTTGTGTAATCCAAATGCCAGTGGTTGGACTCATCTCAGGTCAACATACTGCTTAAAGTTTATTGACCCCAGTCATCCACCAGGCCTGCATTCACCAAAAGCCCTCCAATGTTGATCCCACCGGTGTTCAGTGAGAGCCCAACTAATTTACAGTTGTCTATTTGGTGCCTTCCTGTCCCAAGTACCTTGAAAACCTGATGGTTTATCATTTCTTTTTTTTCGGGGGGGGGTAGTTAGAAATGACCATGCCCACCCCCAGAGAAACTTCATCAGTTCCATATATATGGATGATAGTTTTCATTTCATTTGCATTGAGCGATATTTTGGGGGGAATGAATGTGAATGCTCTCTGAACTGGATGCCCGCCACCAAAAGGGGTTAACTCTGTGGCTTATCCAGAGGCTGGTGCATCACATATAAAAGGACAAGGGTAGTAGATACCTGCGAACACCACCACATGCACATTCTCCTCCAACCCACTCACCACCCTGACTTGGAAATATATCGCCATACCTTCACTGTCGCTGCGTCATAATCCAGGAACTCCTATTTTAACATCACTGTGGGTGTACCGGCAAAGTATATACTGCAGTGGTTCAAGAAGGCAGCTCACCCCACCTTCTCCACAGGCAATTCGTGCCAATAAACGCTGGCCTAGCCAGCGACGCCCACGTCCTGTGAAGGAATAATAAAGAATCTCACTAAAGCACTAATATCCACTGCTATACTGGGGCCAGGTGAATTAGCGAAGAGGGAACTCTCAATGGAGGGACTTCCCACTCCTTCCTCCACTCCCTGGTGACCTTTGAAGGAAGTGGGCCGAGATTCCCCCCCTCAGAAGATGTGTCGAAAAATCCCAGGAAACTCCCTGAGAGACCCGGGATTTTGCTAATCCTCGTAGGTTTTGCCAGAGTTTTATGGAGGGAGACTGGTGGAATCCCTGGCTGGAATTCTCCGGCCGTTGGGATTCTCTTTTCCCGGTTTCCCGGTGGCATGGGGTGGCTTCAATGGGAAATCCCACTGACAAGCTGTGGGAGTAGAGATTCCCATCACCAGTGGACGGCGCGATGGCAAGACACATGCGGTGGGGGAACGGAAAATCCCGCCCCCTGTGCCCATCCAATGTCCATCAACTTTAACTTTGTCAATCCCTTTGCTAATTTTAAACAGTTGGAATAAGCATGCGGAAAGATAGATGCATAAGATAGGAAGCTGGAAGATAGGCAAATATTCTCGCAACATTTTCGCTAAGGACAGGGGAGAAGCTTAAAAGTACAACAAAAACATTATTTTATTGACTTTCTATATAACCACATGTGATGCAGAACTGAAGTGCCCTCTAACATGATCAGTGATGAAAGGGGCCATCTCTCCAAGAAACACTGATAAATGTCAAGCCTGTTATAAAACTATAGTCAACATAAAATAAATCGCTTAACATCACCTGCATGTAAAGGGGATGGAATGAAGAATTCACCTGTTTTATCAACCAAATATAAATTAACGAACAAAGAAGGACTGAAGGTCAACGTTCTCTCGGTGGGTAGCTGGTAAACAAAGTAAGGAGAAATAAAAGAAATGGACAAGAAGTGTTTCGCAGGCAGAAATAAAAGAGGACATAAAGGCTGCCTGTTGGGGATCTGCACCAACCAATTTCCATAAGTCAAGCCAGTTAAAGGAACATCAAGGCGTGAGAAACTCGCAATGCTAATTGCTTATTAATCACACTTATGACTCTATCTGTAAAATAGTAACTTACTGAAATTGGAGAGTTGCAGAATATGTTACTATTTAAATTGATCCTCATCACTTTCTCACTGAACAATGTCCCCTGTCATATGAACGGATGACATTTGCTCTGAGCTGAATTGTACAGAGTCCACTGATTCTTCTGTTAAATGTGACATGAATTGCAAATCGCCTTTTTTTGCTGTTTTTTCACATGCTGCGGCTTGACTCCAGTGCACTTCCCACAGTCCCACACACCCTGGCCTCTGTCACAGCTGTCTGGTGTCTGGTTCAACCATCTAGAGAGCAGTGAATACAGCAAAGCAATTGTTAATTCACAGAGTGAGGGCAGAAATTGGTATGCTCCGTGCCTGATTTCTGGACTCAAAAATCAGGGTTAGGGGAGCCAGTTTCGGGAAGTGGCCTGATCACCCAGGAAGCGCGCCATCGGCCAAGTGTCTGCTTACCTCGGGTGCGGGGGGTGGGGGGGGCATGCATACACCTGTCTTGGGACCTTGAAGATAAATTGTGGAATTAAAACTGAGGGGGTCATGCACCATGTGTTTTTCACTCAGTTTTTCCTGGGTCTGAACAATTGTCTAAACCAAGGCCGGCCTGGGGATGCATTATTAATGCCAACAGCATGCTAACTAATTATCAATAATGGTTTCCCCGTTGGCCTCATGGGGGTTATGGCACACGACTTGCTATCAATTTGGGCTCTACTGCCTTGCCGCCCGGTCCAGCAATTTCTCAGTGCATCTTGGTGCTGGAATGAGCAATTTCTCACTGTTCCTGGGTTCACACAATCTCAAATTTTCGGAAGCGGTTAACGTGCTGGACATATGCATGAAGCAGTAGGGATCGGAGGCTACCTCACTCTTTATGTGGGATAGGTGGGAATGATCACGTGGTGTCAATTCGATGGCGTCATTGCGGTGAGCTGCAGTATAACTGGAGACTTTGAAAAGATGTACTGTCAGAGCAGAACCTTATGGTCCATTTACAATGAGGGAAAAAATTGCTCTCCAGATTTAAGATTGAACTGTTTTTTGTAATATTATACCAGTGAGCCTGCCTTGGAGGGGTTGGCGTGGCAGGGAGGAATGATGTAATAATAATAATTTATTAGTATCACAAGTAGGCTTGCATTAACTCTGCAATGAAGTTACTGTGAAAATCCCCTAGTCGCCACATTCTGGTGCCTGTTCAGGTACACAGAGGGAGAATTCAGAATGTCTGATTCACTTAACAAGCACGTCTTTCAGGACTTGTGCGAGGAAACTGGAGCGCCCGGAGGAAACCCACGCAGACACGGGAGAATGTGAAGGCTTCGCACAGGCAGTGACCCAAGCCAGGAATCGAACTTGGGGCCCTTGTGCTGTGAAGCAACAGTGCTAACCACTGTGCTACCGTGCCGCCATAATTAGGTAATCATGATTAAGGGATTGAGGGAGGTTGGTCGATAGTAGTTACAGACCTTGGGTACTGACATCAATAGAGAGGGGGTCACTGTTTGACAGATGACGGATATTGATTTTGTGGGGCTGGGGTGTAATTGATCTTGTGATTGACTGTACTCCTGAGCAGGATTCTTTCAAATTTAAATGCTGTCCCGTCCACCACAGCAATGCCGGGTGCCGGTTATAATAAGACTATAAGAAATAGGAGCAGAATTCGGCCATTCGGCCCATCGAGTCTTTTCCGCCATTCAATCAAGGCTGATATGTTTCTCATCCCCAACCTCCTGCCTTCTCTCCATTACCACTGGTCCCCTTACTATTGCTTAATATCGCTAAGGAGATAATGATGTCACTCCAGCATTACCAAACAATTTGAATGTGCTAGCCTAGATTGTACTCGGGAGGGTCTGTTCAGCAGCCATTGACACTTCCAGTGGAAAATCCCAGAAGAGTCAGGGACCACGGAGTGTCAATGGCCCAACTGATTCTCCTCCCTTGCCTCCAACAAACCATGTCCATTATTATCTTCCTTTCTCCCCTCACCCTTCATGGCTGGTTGCCATTTTGGGGAGGGAAAGCACCTGGGTATAATAATACAAATGGCACACAGCAGCCATTTTGAAATAGGGTGACATTTTGATTATGAGGCAATGTTTCCATGATCTACATCAAGAAGAATGCCTTCCCCACAACGTCACAGTCGTGATGATATTCCTTTCAGACATGTTTCATTGCAGAAAGAGCACCTTTCCTGTTGATTCCTGCTCCGAAGTAAGCATCTCATTTTGCATCCTTGTGCGAATGCTACCAGTTTGCCTTTCTCCGCTGGTTATGTTTGCTCCGGCATTCTCAAGGCCGCAAAATCTGAACTTCACACAGTGCTGTTGGTATTCAAGTCATCGTGCAATTTGACCAGTTCTTGTAAGCGTTTAAGGAAATAAAAAAAAGAAAAATTAGCATTTACTGTTCTCATAGATCATACAGTGTAGCAGGAGGCCATTCGACCCATCGAGTCTGCACCGACCCACTTAAGCCATCGCTTCCACCCTATCCCCATAACCAATAACCTCATCTAACCTTTTTCGACACTAAGGGCAATTTAGCATGGCCAATCCACCTAACCTGCACGTCTTTGGACTGTGGGAGGAAACTGGAGCACCCGGAGGAAACCCACGCAGACACGGGGAGAACGTGCAGACTCCGCACAGACAGTGACCCAGCGGGGAATCAAATCTGGGACCCTGGTGCTGTGAAGCCACAGTGCTAACCACTTGTGCAACCATGCTGCCCCTTTTATAGAGCACGTTTCACATCATCAGGCCAGAAAGCACCTTAAAGCCAAAAAAGTGCTTTTGAAGTGTAGTGAAGATTTTAATGCAGGAAATAAACAGGAATGAAATAAATTTGCTTCAGTAAGGGCTAAATCATGCCTTGTAATACATACCTTTTACTGAACGGGGGATCTCCCATTATGAGTTCTTTTCTAGGGGTGAACAGTGGGGTTTATTGGAACGTTATATACTATAGTGTCTCCACTGGAGCAGACCCATTGCTTAACCTCAGCAAGGGTGTGTGCATCGGTCCGTTAATCTGTTCAAACTGGTGGAGTATTCCTTTACCTACCCGAACATAGGTTTGAAATTCTGGGTTTTAATGGGAGCAGGAGTCGAGGCGGACTGGACCTGAAAATCCCAGCACCCATTAGTATACTGGTTTTCCGATGCCATTCCGGGTACTGGCCTTGAACACCATGGTGAGGGAAGGTGGTGTTGCGGTCCCACCTGATCTCTGATCAAATGGCCCAGCAGCTTATTAAGAGTGTGTTAATGGAGGGTACATAATGTTGAGATTTCACATGAGCTGCACACACTGTCTGGGGCAGACCAGGTGAAGGGAGACAGGTACACATTGGGGAGCCAGTCATCATCGCTCCAGGGAATTACCCGGGCCTCTTATAAAGATGTACGGTAAAAGGAGGGAGTCAGTTGTTGATAAACATGTGCACCTCGTGCTGCGCGGCTGATGGAGAACATGAGCAGTATGCACTTCGGCACAGGGGGATCATAACTCTCCTAACATTGTATGTGCATAGACCAGTGGGCAAGGCAGCTAAAGACAATTGACCACAAGGATGCCTGTACCTGGAAATGGGGGCACAACTCTCAGATTTTGCACCCTGTGATGAAGGCTGGACTGCTGGGCATCAGGAGTGCGGGGAAGAGGAGCAAGGAGTAAGGGTAGAGGGACTATGTCTCAGTATAGGATACACCACCAAACACAGAGCTAACTGGAAATGACTGTGATCCAGTGCCTCAGCGGACTGCACCTCTTCGGGCAGATGGTCACAGACATCTGAGCCCTCGTCGCGATGAATACATATTTGCAGCACAAGTCACCATGCTCTGTCACCAATCCACAAAATCACTGTTGCCTTGAACTTTCTCACTCTGGCTCCTCCCAAGGATCAGATGTCAGCATAGGTGGCACCTTGCAAACGACAACACACCACTATTTCTCGTAGGACACTGATGCTGTCTTTTCCAGAGCTGAACAGTACATTCAATTCACGTCAGATGAGGCCTCGCGAGCACAGAGTACAGTGGGTATTGCCACAATTGTTGGATTCGCCAGAGTGCAAGTATCATTGATGACACCCAAGTGACCACCAAGGCAGCCAGTGACCACCCAGGGATATTTATCAACAGGAAAGGTTTCCACCTCCTCATTGTCCAGCTGTCAGCGAGCACAGCAAGAGATCCGTCCATGTGCGTGATTGTTTTCCTGACGGTTCCGTTAACTTCTTCAGCCTTTGCTAGTCCAGGCTGTCTCAGATCTTTACTCCAAGCCCCTACCAGGGGACAAGACACATCCCTTGAAGAGATGGCTACTAAGAGAGTCCAAGTTTGATGCATGGACAATAGCCAAAACCACATTCTCACTAGAATGCCACAAATGCCAGAGATCATTTTATTCAGGAATATTTCAACGGAGCGTGATATGGAAATTAGTCTGTGGTGCCTGTGCTAGTGCACCTATTGTAGATGCGGGCAAAAACATTGAACTTCTTATCATCAATGAAGGATGCACATTAACCCAGAAGATTTCCCCTAACTTGTCCCACCATCAATAACAGGAGTATCACACATGTGCCATCAAGCATATAATGCTCAAGGGCAGCACGGTGGCGCAGTGAGTAGCTCTGCTGCCTCACGGCGCCGAGGTCTCAGGTTCAATCCTGTAAGCTATGGCAACTCTCCATCCATACCAGTTAGGGCAACATTGCTACCGAAATGGCAAGACTTACAGACATTTTAAAATAAGAACGCTTTCCTGCAAAAGGCCTGCAACAAAATGGCTGGAAGCAGCCAGACAGAGGGATACACATCATAGGATCATCCCAGAGAAGAACAAAGGGGACAATGGGCCAGGGCAGGGCCAACAGAAACATTATGCCAGGTACGTGGAAGGCTCTTGGTGAGCTAAGGAAGACAATGACTATGGAAATGAGTTTCTGCCCAAAGCAGACAGAAACCTATTCCACTAATGGCAAACTAATTCAAACTGTCCCAGTATCTCCTCGGAGCCATTTGCGAGCAATCAGGCAAGCTCCGGAGACGTCATCAGCTATTGTGAAGAAACTGACCAGGTTAGCTTCTTCCTGAGGGCGATTAGCGTGCCTTTTGTCTTTGAAATTGATCAGTGGGAGGAGCCAGCCGGCTTCATTGAAACATGTGCTCTTAAAGATACAGGACCCAGACAAGTGAGAGAGCGATCTTGGGTAGATTTTACTCAGAAGTTCCGATTGAGAGGTTTTGCACAGAGGTTTGGGCTGGAGGAGATTTGAGAACTAAGAAGAAACTCTAAAAACCGATGAAGGGACCACCACAAGGTAGAACTACGGGCCCAACAGGAGAAGCAAGTCTCCACGAACCAGGTGCAGAGGCAGACCGTAACGAACTAGGACCCAAGAAGCCAGAGGGGAGCCTGAAGATTTTGTGTGTTTTTAAACAGACCCATTCAGCTAGGAAGTGCTGAGTATATTTTGTCAGCTTACAGAAACCCCCAATTAGGCTAGGCTTGTTGAGGAGGGGTGGTAAGGGACGGTATATAACAAGCTCTTGTAAAACATTGCTAAAACTGTTTAAAGTAAAGATTTTCGTTGTGCCGTTAGTCCTAGCTCTCACAGACATAATTGCAAGTGTGTGTGTAGATTTCAATTTGGGTTGTGGATTTCATAAACTGGACTTCCTTTTTAACGAATAAATTACTTAATTTGAATTCACCTTGGTTGTTGCCTCGCCTGTTCCCTTATCACTCCCCCTGGCCAAGTCATACTCAAGTGCCAGGACGTAATTCCGCAGTCGAGAATATTTGAGGGGGTCTGGGCGCTTCGAAACGCTCACCCAGGAGGAACCAGCTGGTTCGGGATAAACAGGGATTCCTCCTTCTCTCTCTCTTGTGAAGCAGCCCTAGCGAGGCACTTACAGGGTGGTAGTTTTCGCCACCGACAAGAGAGAGAGTCACACAGGTGTAGGGGGCGGTCAGGATAGCTGGTGTGGCATAAGGACAGGGTCACCGGTCAGGTATAAACGGTGAGCTTTGTTCACTCTCCCTTGTGACGTGGTCCCAGTGTGACGCTTCCGGGTCTTTGATTTCAAATCCTGCAGGGAAGAGACACTCACAGCTATCTGTGACACCCAATTCCAGCCTGTTGTGGGGTAAAAAGAACACCCTTCTACAATCCCGGCTCTAGGTCGCTGTCCGTGTGGAGTTTGCACATTCTCCCCATGTTTGCGTGGGTTTCGCCCCCACAACCCAAAGATGTGCAAGCTAGGTGGATTGACCACGCTAAATTGCCCCTTAATTGGAAAAAATTAATTGGGTACTCTAAATTTATTTTTTAAAAAGCATATAATGCTCAGAAAGTAAAACAATGCACAGTTACAGCAATAAGGACTCAGTGCTCTGAGTGAAGTGGTGACCTCCATGCCTGGCCACTTCTATGAGATGCTTCCCCCTGTGGCCTCGGAGGAGCTGGGGGGAGATAGCTCACTTGTCTCGGCAATGGCCGGCACAGTAGCACAGTGGGGGCAACACGGTAGCACAGTGGTTAGCACTGATGTTCCTGCTGCATGCTCTGGGTCGAACTCAAAAGTTTGCAACCCTAATATGCGTCTCAATTCTGAACTGTGCTCCAAATTTACGTTTACCAAGACGTCACCTCTAAAACATCATCTGTCTATCCTTAGCTCATCCGCCCACCATCCAAACTCTCATTCGTTGCCTTCTCAAGGGTAATTAGGGCCAGAGTTCGATGGCCCTGTCCTTGTAGGGGCGGGGCTGGAAAATGCGACGAGCCGTTCAATAATCTATTGACTTTGATGGGACTGGAAAATCCTGCCGGCGAGAAGCGCCGTAAAATTCTTCCGAAGGGAAGGATAATAAATATTGACCTTGTCAGAAAAACATATCCCAAGAAAGAATTTTAAAAATCCAAAGAATTAACTTTATAATGTCCTCAAGACTGTTCGTCCAAATTGTACCTGACACAATCTCCAACTTATTCAGAAGTTAGCTTCTTGCATCCTTTCCCGTACTAAGGCACAATCCCCCATAACTCCTCTTCTTCCACATCAGGAACAAATCAATATCCAAATAGGTCCAAATTGAATCACTCCAAATTCCACCTTAACAGATTGTAAATCAGCCAAATTCAGGTTCTGTCCAGAATGTATTTGGAATTAACATCCATACATTTACATTTATTGTTTGAATTTACAATGAAATGCATAAAACATAGGGAAGTATAAGCTCACAGGTTAGCAGGGCTGTTCATTTATGCTAGAATAGCAGAGTGAAACATACAATAACGTGTCCTTAATATTTTGCAATTTGCCAACTGACTCGGTCAGGGATTGTGGGCCTCCACGGGGGAGGGGATTTAAAATCATTCTACTGATGAGAATTGTTTAATTCCCTCTCCTGCAGACATCGTATCAGGTTTGTCAGTAAAGTTGATAGAGAGCCTCAAGTACAGGCGAGGATTCTGTCATCACACCTAGATATCTGCAGTTTGTCCCATTCCTGCTGAGGGACTGGCTGCTCTCAGGGACTAATATTTCATGACTGCACAACCAACCTCTCTGTTCCCAGGCACTTCAACGTTTAGGTTTCCTATTTCAGCTGCCAAGATCCCAAGTTCTGTACTTCTCTCCCTAATTTCTCCTCTTCTTCTTAAATCCCAACTTTTTTGACCTGCTTTAATTATTTGCCTTAATACATCAAATGGCTTGGTGTGAAATTTTGTCTGATACATGTCTGTGCATTTCAGTGGGACATTTTGCTGTGTGACAGGTGCAGTATAAATTCAAGCTGCTGTTGCTTTGTGTATATAGGCAAAACTCGTGTTTATAAATTGGCTTGTTTTTGCTCCAAACTTGTCTTTAATGGAGCTTCTTCCGAAACCCGGGAATGTTTATTGTAAGTAGCTGAATTCCTATGGCATTGCAGACAGGATATCAAAAATAAAGATCAAGCAGGGTTAGGGGCCATGGGGAAAGTTGGCTCAAGCCAGAGAAACAGGGTATGATGGAGGAGTTAGTTGTCAAAAGGAAGAGAGACGGGCAGAATTAAAGTGCTAAGGTGGGGAAAGGAAGATGAAGTAAAGGAGATTCAGGAGGGGATATGGTACAGGGTCAAGTGAATATAATAAGAGGGGTGGGGTGGAATAACGGAATAGGTGTGGGCGCAAGTCAAAAGGGGAGGGGGAGAGAAGCAAAGAGAAGAGGAAGCCAGAAGTCCAGAAGCCAGTGTTGAGAGTAGTGAGGTACTGAGGAGGTCGCAGGAGTGTACCGGCAGACAGAAAGGTGGGTTGAAGTATGTCTACTTCAATGCAAATGGCATCCAGAATAAGGTAGGTGAACTTGGAGTGTGGATTGGTCCTTGGGACTATGATGTTGTGGCCATTACGGAGACATGGTTAGAACAGGGACAGGAATGGTTGTTGGAAGTTCCGGGGTATAGATGTTTCAGTAAGAGTAGGGAAGGTGGTAAAAGAGGTGGAGGAGTAGCATTGGGCTGGTTTAGCACCGGGCTAAATCTGCTGGCTTTGAAAGCAGACCAAGGCAGGCCAGCAGCACGGTTCAATTCCCGTACCAGCCTCCCTGAACAGGCGCTGGAATGTGGTGACTCGGGGCTTTTCACAGTAACTTCATTTGAAGCCTACTTGTGACAGTAAGCAATTTTAATTTTCATTTCATTGTTAATCAATGATAGTTTAACGACTGCAGAAAGGCAGTTCGAAGGGGATCTGCCTACTGAGGTAATATGGGCCGAAGTTAGAAATAGGAAAGGAGTGGTCACGTTGTTAGAAGTTTTCTATAGGCCCCCAAATAGTAATAGAGATGTGGAGGAAGAAATTGCAAACAGATTATGGATAGGCGTGGAGGTCTCAGGGTAGTTGTCATGGTGACTTTAACTTTCCAAATATTGATTGGAACCTCTCTAGGTCGAACAGTTCGGATGGGACAGTTTTTGTACAATGTGTGCAGGAGGGTTTCCTGACACAATAAGTGGATAGGCTGACAAGAGGGGGGGCCACATTGGATTTGGTACTGGGTAATGAACTGGGTCAAGTGTTAGATTTGTTTGTGGGAGAGCACTTTGGAGATAGTGACCACAATTTGGTGTCTTTCACTATTGCAATGGAGAGGGATAGGGCCATACGGCAGGGCAAGGTTTATAATTGGGGAGGGGTAATTATGATGCGATTAGGCAAGGATTAGGGGGCATAAGATGGGAACAGAAACTGTCAGGGAAAGGCACAAATGAAAAGTGGTGCTTGTTCAAGGAACAAATACTGCGTGTCCTTGATAGGTATGTCCCTGTCAGGCAGGGAGGAAATGGCCGTGTGAGGGAACCATGGTTCACAAAAGAGGTTGAATGTCTTGTGAAGAGGAAAAAGGAAGCGTATGTAAGGATGAGAAAACCAGGTTCAGTTGGGTCGCTTGAGGGTTACAAGGTAGCAAGGAATGAGCTAAAAAAAAGGGCTTAGGAGAGCTAGGAGGGGGCATGAGAAGTCCTTGGCGGGTCGGATCAAGGAAAACCCCAAGGCTTTTTACTCTTATGTGAGAAATAAAAGAATGACCAGGGTGAGGTTAGGGCCGGTCAACGACAGTAGTGGGAACTTATGCATGAAGTCAGAAGAAATAGGAGAGGCGCTGAATGAATACT
Source organism: Scyliorhinus torazame (assembly GCF_047496885.1). NCBI lineage: Eukaryota > Metazoa > Chordata > Chondrichthyes > Carcharhiniformes > Scyliorhinidae > Scyliorhinus > Scyliorhinus torazame. The sequence goes on along the minus strand of NC_092712.1, from coordinate 71,444,394 downwards.
TTTCTTCAGTGTTCACCAAAGAGAGGGGCCATGTTTTTGAGGATGAGAGTGTGATACAGGCGGGTAGGCTGGAGGAGGTATATGTTCTGAGGAAGGATGTATTAGCAATTTTGAAAAACCTTAGGGTCGACAAGTCCCCTGGTCCAGATGGGATATATCCAAGGATTCTTTGAGAGTCAAGGGATGAGATTGCAGAGCCTTTGGCTTTGACCTTTGGGTCCTCACTGTCCACGGGATTAGTGCCAGAGGACTGGAGAGTGGCGAATGTTGTTCCTCTGTTCAAGAAAGGGAATAGGAATGACCCTGGTAATTCTAGGCCAGTTAGTCTTACTTCGGTAGTCGGTAAGTTAATGGAAAAGGTCCTGAAGGATAGGATTTATGACCATTTGGAAAGATGCAGCTTAATCGGGGATAGTCAACACGGATTCGTGAAGGGTAAGTCTTGCTTCACAAAATTGATTGAATTCTTTGAGGAGGTAACTAAGTGTGTAGATGAAGGTAGAGCAGTTGATGTCGTATACGTGGATTTTGGTAAGGCATTTGAAAAGGTTCCCCATGGTCGGCTTATGAAGAAAGTAAGGAGGTGTGGGATAGAGGGAAATTTGGCCAATTGGATAAGTAACTGGCTATCACATAGAAGACAGAGTGTGGTGGTGGATGGAAAATGTTCATAATGGAGACCAGTTACCAGCGGTGTACCACAGGGATCAGTGCTGGGTCCTCTGCTATTTGTGATTTTTATAAATGACTTGGAGGAGGGGGCTGAAGGGTGGGTCAGTAAATTTGCTGATGATACCAAGATTGGTGGAGTAGTGGATGAGGTGGAAGGCTGTTGTAGGCTGCAAAGAGACTTTGATAGGATGCAGAGCTGGGCTGAAAAATGGCAGATGGCGTTTAACCCTGATAACCCTGATAACCCTTGACAGAAATCTTTGGATCCTCGCTGTCTTCAGGGGATGTCCCGGAGGACTGGAGAATAGCCAATGTTGTTCCTCTGTTTAAGAAGGGTAGCAAGGATAATCCTGGGAACTACAGGCCGGTGAGCCTTACGTCAGTGGTAGGGAAATTACTGGAGAGAATTCTTAGAGACAGGATCTACTCCCATTTGGAAGCAAATGGACGTATTAGTGAGAGGCAGCACGGTTTTGTGAAGGGGAGGTCGTGTCTCACTAACTTGATAGAGTTTTTCGAGGAGGTCACTAAGATGATTGATGCAGGTAGGGCAGTAGATGTTGTCTATATGGACTTCAGTAAGGCCTTTGACAAGGTCCCTCATGGTAGACCAGTACAAAAGGTGAAGTCACACGGGATCAGGGGTGAACTGGCAAGGTGGATACAGAACTGGCTAGGCCATAGAAGGCAGAGGGTAGCAATGGAGGGATGCTTTTCTAATTGGAGGGCTGTGACCAGTGGTGTTCCACAGGGATCAGTGCTGGGACCTTTGCTCTTTGTAGTATATATAAATGATTTGGAGGAAAATGTAACTGGTCTGATTAGTAAGTTTGCAGACGACACAAAGGTTGGTGGAATTGCGGATAGCGATGAGGACTGTCTGAGGATACAGCAGGATTTAGATTGTCTGGAGACTTGGGCGGAGAGATGGCAGATGGAGTTTAATCCGGACAAATGTGAGGTAATGCATTTTGGAAGGTCTAATGCAGGTAGGGAATATACAGTGAATGGTAGAACCCTCAAGAGTATTGAAAGTCAAAGAGATCTAGGAGTACAGGTCCACAGGTCATTGAAAGGGGCAACACAGGTGGAGAAGGTAGTCAAGAAGGCATACGGCATGCTTGCCTTCATTGGCCGGGGCATTGAGTATAAGAATTGGCAAGTCATGTTGCAGCTGTATAGAACCTTAGTTAGGCCACACTTGGAGTATAGTGTTCAATTCTGGTCGCCACACTACCAGAAGGATGTGGAGGCTTTAGAGAGGGTGCAGAAGAGATTTACCAGAATGTTGCCTGGTATGGAGGGCATAAGCTATGAGGAGCGGTTGAATAAACTCGGTTTGTTCTCACTGGAACGAAGGAGGTTGAGGGGCGACCTGATAGAGGTATACAAAATTATGAGGGGCATAGACAGAGTGGATAGTCAGAGGCTTTTCCCCAGGGTAGAGGGGTCAATTACTAGGGGGCATAGGTTTAAGGTGAGAGGGGCAAGGTTTAGAGTAGATGTACGAGGCAAGTTTTTTACGCAGAGGGTAGTGGGTACCTGGAACTCGCTACCGGAGGAGGTAGTGGAAGCAGGGACGATAGGGACATTTAAGGGGCATCTTGACAAATATATGAATAGGATGGGAATAGAAGGATACGGACCCAGGAAGTGTAGAAGATTGTAGTTTAGTCGGGCAGTATGGTCGGCACGGGCTTGGAGGGCCGAAGGGCCTGTTCCTGTGCTGTACATTTCTTTGTTCTTTGTTCTTTGTTCTAAGTGCAAAGTGATTGATTTTGGTAGTCAAAATTTGAATGCGGATTACAGGGTCAACGGCAGGGTTCTGAGGAATAGAACAGAGAACATAGAAAAATACAGCACAGAACAGGCCCTTCGGCCCACAATGTTGTGCCGAACCTTTGTCCTAGATTAATCATAGATTACCATTGAATTTACAGTGCAGAAGGAGGCCATTCGGCCCATTGAGTCTGCACTGGCTCTTGGAAAGAGCACCCTACCCAAAGTCAACATCTCCACCCAACACGAAGGGCAATTTTGGACACTAAGGGCAATTTATCATGGGCAATCCACCTAACCTGCACATCTTTGGACTGTGGGAGGAAACCGGAGGAAACCCACGCAGACACGGGGAGGATGTGCAGACTCCGCACAGACAGTGACCCAAGCCGGAATCGAACCTGGGACCCTGGAGCTGTGAAGCAATTGTGCTATCCACAATGCTACCGTGCTGCCCTTAAGAACAAATAAATCTACACTATATCATTTTACCATAATCCATGTACCTATCCAATAGCTGCTTGAAGGTCCCTAATGTTTTCGACTCAACTACTTCCACAGGCAGTGCATTCCATGCCCCCACTACTCTCTGGGTAAAGAACCTACCTCTGACATCCCCCCTATATCTTCCACCATTCACCTTAAATTTATGTCCCCTTGTAATGGTTTGTTCCACCCGGGGAAAAAGTCTCTGACTGTCTACTCTATCTATTCCCCTGATCATCTTATAAACCTCTATCAAGTCGCCCCTCGTTCTCTGTTCTAATGAGAAAAGGCCGAACACCCTCAACCTATTCTCGTAAGACCTACTCTCCATTCCAGGCAACATCCTGGTAAATCTCCTTTGCACCTTTTCCAAAGCTTCCACATCCTTCCTAAAATGAGGTGACCAGAACTATACACAGTACTCCAAATGTGGCCTTACCAAAGTTTTGTAAAGCTGCATCATCACCTCACGGCTCTTAAATTCAATCCCTCTGTTAATGAACGCTAGCACACCATAGGCCTTCTTCACAGCTCTATCCACTTGAGTGGCAACTTTCAAAGATGTATGAACATAGACCCCAAGATCTCTCTGCTCCTCCACATTGCCAAGAACTCTACCGTTAACCCTGTATTCTGCATTCATATTTGTCCTTCCAAAATGGACAACCTCATACTTTTCAGGGTTAAACTCCATCTGCCACTTCTCAGCCCAGCTCTGCATCCTATCTATGTCTCTTTGCAGCCGACAACAGCCCTCCTCACTATCCACAACTCCACCAATCTTCGTATCGTCTGCAAATTTACTGACCCACCCTTCAACTCCCTCATCCAAGTCATTAATGAAAATCACAAACAGCAGAGGACTCAGAACTGATCCCTGCGATACGCCACTGGTAATTGGGATCCAGGCTGAATATTTGCCATCCACCACCACTCTCTGACTTCTATCGGTTAGCCAGTTCATTATGCAACTGGACAAATTTCCCACTATCCCATGCCTCCTTACTTTCTGCAGAAGCCTACCATGGGGAACCTTATCAAATGCCTTACTAAAATCCATGTACACTACATCCACTGCTTTACCTTCATCCACATGCTTGGTCACCTCCTCAAAGAATTCAATAAGACTTGTAAGGCAAGACCTATCGCTCACAAATCCGTGCTGACTATCCCTAATCAAGCAGTGTCTTTCCAGATGCTCAGAAATCCTATCCTTCAGTACCCTTTCCATGACTTTTCCTACCACCGAAGTAAGACTAACTGGCCTGTAATTCCCAGGGTTATCCCTCGTCCCTTTTTTGAACAGGGGCACGACATTCGCCACTCTCCAATCCCCTGGTACCACCCCTGTTGACAGTGAGGACGAAAAGATCATTGCCAACGGCTCTGCAATTTCATCTCTTGCTTCCCATAGAATCCTTGGATATATACTGTCAGGCCTGGGGGACTTGTCTATCCTCAAGTTTTTCAAAATGCCAACACATCTTCTTTCCTAACAAGTATTTCCTCGAGCTTACCAGTCTGTTTCACACTGTCCTCTCCAACAATATGGCCCCTCTCATTTGTAAATACAGAAGAAAAGTACTCGTTCAAGACCTCTCCTATCTCTTCAGACTCAATAAACAATCTCCCGCTACTGTCCTTGATCGGACCTACCCTCGCTCTAGCCATTCTCATATTTCTCACATATTTGTAAAAGGCCTTGGGGTTTTCCTTGATCCTACTCGCCAAAGATTGTTCATGCCCTCTCTTAGCTCTCCTAATCCCTTTCTTCAGTTCACTCCTGGCTATCTTGTATCCCTCCAACGCCCTGTCTGAACCTTGTTTCCTCAGCCTTACATAAGTCTCCTTTTTCCTCTTAACAAGACATTCAACCTCTCTTGTCAACCATGGTTCCCTCACTCGACCATCTCTTCCCTGCCTGACAGTGTCATACATATCAAGGACATGTAGTACCTGTTCCTTGAACAATTTCCACATTTCACTTGTGTCCTTCCCTGACAGCCTATGTTCCCAATTTATGCACTTCAATTCTTGTCCGACAACATCGTATTTGCCCTTCCCCCAATTGTAAACCTTGCCCTGTGGCACGCACCTATCCCTCTCCATTACTAAAGTGAAAGTCACAGAATTGTGGTCACTATCTCCAAAATGCTCCCCCACTAACAAATCTATCACTTGCCCTGGTTCATTACCAAGTACTAAATCCAATATTGCCCCTCCTCTGGTCGGACAATCTACATACTGTGTTAGAAAAGCTTCCTGGACACTCTGCACAAACACCACCCCATCCAAACTATTTGATCTAAAGAGTTTCCACTCAATGTTTGGGAAGTTAAAGTCACCCATGACTACTACCCTGTGACTTCTGCACCTTTCCAAAATCTATTTCCCAATCTGTTCCTCCACATCTCTGCTACTATTGGGGGGCCTATAGAAAACTCCTAACAAGGTGACTGCTCCTTTCCTATTTCTGACTTCAACCCATACTACCTCAGTCGGCTGATACTCCTCGAACTGCCTTTCTGCAGCTGTTATACTATAGAACATAGAACATAGAACGATACAGCGCAGTACAGGCCCTTCGGCCCACGATGTTGCACCGACATGGGAAGTCAAAAAACAAAAGCCATCTAACCTACACTATGCAATTATCATCCATATGCTTATCCAATAAACTTTTAAATGCCCTCAATGTTGGCGAGTTCACTACTGTTACAGGTAGGGCATTCCACGGCCTCACCACTCTTTGCGTAAAGAACCTACCTCTGACCTCTGTCCTATATCTATTACCCCTCAGTTTAAGGCTATGTCCCCTCGTGCTAGCCATTTCCATCCGCGGGAGAAGGCTCTCACTGTCCACCCTATCTAACCCCCTGATCATTTTGTATGCCTCTCTATCTCTAATTAACAATGCCACCCCCCACCTCTTTTACCACCCTCCCTAATCTTATTGAAACATCTATAACCAGGGACCTCCAACAACCATTTCTGCCCCTCTTCTATCCAAGTTTCCGTGATGGCCACTACATCGTAGTCCCAAGTACCGATCCATGCCTTAAGTTCACCCACCTTATTCCTGATGCTTCTTGCGTTGAAGTATACACACTTCAACCCATCTCCGTGCCTGCAAGTACTCTCCTTTGTCAGTGTTCCCTTCCCCACTGCCTCATTACATGCTTTGGCGTCCTGAATATCGGCTACCTTAGTTGCTGGACTACAAATCCGGTTCCCATTCCCCAGCCAAATTAGTTTAAACCCTCCCGAAGAGTACTAGAAAACCTCCCTCCCAGGATATTGGTGCCCCTCTGGTTCAGATGCAACCCGTCCTGCTTGTCCAGGTCCCACCTTCCCCAGAATGCGCTCCAATTATCCAAATACCTGAAGCCCTCCCTCCTACACCATTCCTGCAGCCACGTGTTCAGCTGCACTCTCTCCCTATTCCTAGCCTCGTTATCACGTGGCACCGGCAACAAACCAGAGATGACAACTCTGTCTGTCCTGGCTTTTAACATCCAGCCTAACTCCCTAAACTCATTTATTACCTCCACACTCCTTTTCCTACCTACGTCGTTGGTACCAATGTGCACCACAACTTCTGGCTGCTCCCCCTCCCCCTTAAGGATCCGGAAGACACGATCCGAGACATCCCTGGCACCCGGGAGGCAACATACCTTCCGGGAGTCTCGCTCGCGACCACAGAATCTCCTGTCTATTCCCCTAACCATTGAATCTCCTACAACTATTGCTTTTCTATTCTCCCCCCTTCCCTTCTGAGCCCCAGAGCCAGACTCCGTGCCAGAGACCTGACCGCTAGGGCCTTCCCCCGGTAGGTCATCCCCCACAACAGCATCCAAAACGGTATACTTGTTTTGAAGGGGAACGGCCACGAGGGATCCCTGCACTGTCTGACTGTTTTTTTTTCACCTGATTGTAACCTTTGTCCTGTACCTTGGGTGTGGTTACCTCCCTGTAACTCTTCTCTATCACCCCCTCTGCCTCCCGGATGATCCGAAGTTCATCCAGCTTCAGCTCCAGTTCCCTAACACGGTCTTTGAGGAGCTGGAGTTGGGTGCACTTCCTGCAGGTATAGTCAGCGGGGACACCGGTGGTATCCCTCACCACCCACATCCTACAGGAGGAGCATGTAACTGGCTTAGCCTCCATCCCCTCTTACCTTACAGAATATAGCTGCCCTGTGGACCAACTGGATCTCCGCCCTCCGACTCTGCTCTCAGTCAGCTGCACTCTCTGTAAACTCCTGGCTCTCTTCTCACTCTTTGTGGAAATGTCGGAAACAAAATGAAAGGAGCACCTTACTCCCTCCTCACCTAACTCCCTCAATCACCAAACTCTCACTATAGCACTCAAATGCACCAAATTCAGCACTCCCTCAGTCACCAAACTCTCACTATAGCACTCAAATGCACCAAATTCAGCACTCCCCCAGTCACCAAACTCTCACTATAGCACTCAAATGCACCAAATTCAGCACTCAGTGCAAACGAATGTGGAGGAACAGAGAGATCTTGGGGTTCATGTCCACAGATCTCTGAAGGTTGCCACTCAAGTGGATAGAGCCGTGAAGAAGGCCTATAGTGTGTTAGCGTTTATTAACAGGGGGCTTGAGTTTAAGAGCCACGGGGCTATGCTGCAACTATACATGACCCTGGTGAGATTGTGTGCAGTTCTGGTCACCTCACTATAAGAAGGATGTGGAAGCATTGGAAAGGATGCAAAGGAGATTTACCAGGATGCTGCCTGGTTTGCAGGATAGGTCTTATGAGGAAAGGTTGAGGGAGCTAGGGCTTTTCTCTTTGGAGCGGACAAGGATGAGAGGCAACTTAATAGAGGTTTATAAGATGATGAGGGTGATAGATAGAGTGGACGTTCAGAGACTATTTCCTCGAGTGGATGTAGCTGTTACAAGGGGGCATAACTATAAGGTTCAGGATGGGAGATATAGGAGGAATGTCCGAGGTAGGTTCTTTCCTCAGAGAGTGGTTACGGTGTGGAATGGACTGCCTGCTGTGATAGTGGAGTCGGACACTTTAGGAACTTTCAAGCAGTTATTGGATAGGCATATGGAGCACACCAGAATGACAGGGAGTGGGATAGCTTGATCTTGGTTTCGGACAATGCTCGGCACAACATCGAGGGCCGAAGGGCCTGTTCTGTGCTGTACTGTTCTATGGTCTATGAAATGGAGAAAAGAGAGAGGGAATGGGGAGAAAGTTTGAGGAGAACAGGAGAGATAACAGGATGGGGTGAAGGAGAGGCGGAGAGCCTTGAGGGAAAGGGGAGATGGAGTGAGAGATAGGGAAATGCTTTTAGCAGAAGGAAGGGTGGAGGCATGGGAAGGTGACAAGGACAAAAGGGACAGAAGGAAGGTAGGGACGAGAGCTATTTTGACTATTTTAGTGCATTGGCATCTCTGCTTCTATGCGAGATCCTCAGCAACGATGCCCTTTGCACGCTGATCAGGGTGCCATCATTCAATCTCCAACAAAGATGGTCAAAGAAAAATATGGTTTCATCAATTACAGCTCTTCCAGATGATGAGAAGGTAAGCAGAATAATTGAAAGAAGTAATAGTTGCATTCGAATTTGCTTGGATGAGCACAGAGATTATGACTGATAAATTCCAACAAATGGAATTCCTAATAGTACAATAGGGCTGCCACGTAACATCAGTTGTTGCAAAAGTTACATAATATGAGCTTCATTGCATCACCTTGTCAGATGGACAGCAGCAGCACTTGATGCTATGGACATACTTAAAATTATCACTGCCCAGCAACGATGCTTAGTTTTCAGAAAGTGGCTCACATAGATCCATAGAATTCTTACAGTGCAGAAGGAGGCCATTCGGCCCATCGAGCCTGCACCAACCCTCTGAAAGAGCACCCTATCTAAGCCCATAGTCATGGGATGCACTTAGAGGACAGACCAGGTGGAAGTCACATTGGAAGATTTTGTTATGATGGGTTTGTCTTTGGATTTGTTAGCTTCCTAATCTTGCTGGATGCAATTGTCTTTGTTCAAAAACATTTAGTTAGATGCTAACTATTTACAGAGGTTAAATAAGGCAAACATATTGCTGGAGCTGCGATGCCATTGTGACATCTCAGTGAGTGACACCATTGTGACTTTCTTTTTGCACATGCCCTCATTTACTCTTCACAGATGTTTTTCTTTGGTCCCATTATCATCTTGTGAAAGGTTATTGAAGAAGGTGAATGAAATTTTCTGTTAAGTTTCATTTTCTCCCTTTCCCCTTCCTCTTCGATTTACTTACTGTCCTGTGGGTGTTAAATCTTTGACTGGAATGTGACTTTTGAGTCAGTCTAGTGTTTTGGTCAACTGTGGAAGCTATCATCAGTGGCCTGCATTCTGTTTGCATTAAGGACCCAGACATGAACATCCAGCAGGGTCCTCCTTAGCTATCACAAGTGAGAACTCCCAACAGATTTTTCTTTCCCGAACCAAGGAGTCAGCAACCTTTATACCTGAAGATCAATTTTGAAGAAATTTGCCTGAAATGCAATCTGCTCAAAGCTGTAAGACCAAAATTTTTTTTAAAAGATGTATTAAGAAACTAAAACAAATTAAAGTGGTAAAACTATTTGTCAAGAGTCTAAGCAAAATCTTGAAGTTACCGGATGCTGTAAACAGACAATTACCATTGTTCTTCAGGATGCGAAAAAAAGGGAAATGCTGAAAAGTTTACTGATGTTGTATCTGACTTGAGTCTTAATACAATATTTAGCATGCCTTTTGTCTTTCTAAATTCTAGAAATCAACTAGCAAAGGCTTCTTTCATTTCATAGGGTCTTTTACATCGAGTCGTTCACAGCAGAGAAGGAGGCCATTCAGCCCAGTGAGACTAAGGGCAGGATTGTCCGTTTAGGAGACTACGTTCTCCTGCTGGAGTAGAATTGCTCCTGGTCTGTGCTGACACTTGGAGCGGCGCTCAGTTGGAATTACCTCTCCCTTCCCTTGCAATGTTATGTATGGTGGGAAGCTCCATAATCCCACTATCAGGTCAGTGAAGACCAGGCGGCTGGCTTCCTCTCCCCACAATATGAATCTTGCACACCCATGCCCCCCCCCCCCCCACCGCATGCATACATGAGGGTGACTCGACCCCCCCGTGATTCCCCACCAGCCTCCCATCAGCGACCCCCCCTCCCCATCAAAACCCCGCATCAGGCTCCCATATCAGAGATCTCCCCACATATCAGAGAATCTCATATCAGGGACCCACCATATCAGAGACCCCTATATCAGTACCCCCCCCCCCCCCCCCCATATCAGAGATCCTTATTTCAGAGTCTCCGCCCGTCAGTCACCCTTGCCTGGAAGCTAAAGAGCAGCCCAGGCAGAAACTGAAAAATCACTGCTTTTTCACGTACCTGTTCCTTACAACTGCTGCCTCAGATAGAAGTGTGGAAAGCAGCAGCTGTTACTTTATAGAAAATCAAAACATATCTCAAGGCTTTAAGCCCCCTCATAACCTTTGGTCTGCAAGGCTTCTATTTGCTTTCAAAGAGAAATAGCTTTTAGTAAGCTGTAATTGGTAGCGTAACAGCTTCCAGACAGCCAGGTATCTGGATTGTTTATTTTCATTACCCTTCACGCTTTAATGCATTTCAGTACCCTGAGGGCAGCACGGTAGCACAGTGGTTAGTACTGTTGCTTCATAGCGGCAGGGACCCAGGTTTGATTTCCAGCTTAGGTCACTGTCTGTGTGGAGGCTGCACATTCTCCCCATGTCTGCGTGGGTTTCCTCCGGGTGCTCCGGTTTCCCCCCATAAGTCCCGAAAGACGTGCTTGTTAGGTGAATTGGACATTCTGAATTCTCCCTCAGTGTACCCGAACGGTGCCGGAATGCGGGGACTAGGGAATTTTCACAGTAATGTCATTGCAGTGTTGATGTAAGCCTACTTGTGACACTAATAAAGATTATCATTATTATTATGATGTGATAATGTGTATAAACATCGAGCTATGATTGTCAAGTCTTCACCACATCAAAAGCTGAGAAGAGGAAGTGAAAACACATATCTCCTAAATGTTTATAAACATTGAGGTTAGCTTCAGCGAGCTACACACCCCATGCCGGCAGGCACCTGGAGCATCAGAATGGGTGCTGATCCGTTTTTTTCCTGACATGTGATTCACCGCCACATCGGGAACTCCTTTACCTGTGGTGGACAGCAGAAAATCCACCCCAATGGATATATTGCATTTTTTAAAAGAAACTTTTAATTGATACATTTGCCTTTAAAAAAAAAATTTAAGCAGTGGAAAATGCGGCGAAACAACCTCCCTATATTTTTTGAATATGATTCTAATTTTCACTCTAACGAGGGCACTTTTTCCAATCACAATATTTACGAACATAGAACGTACAAAATAGGAGCAGAAATAGGCCGTTCAACCCCTTGAGCCTGTTTGACCATTCAATGAGATCATGGGTGATCTGTTTGTGTTTTGAATTCCACATTCCCACCTATTCCCGGTAACCTTTGATTCCCTTGCCTAACAAGAATCTCTTGAACACTATCTTCCATCTTACAAATATTCAATGACCCCGCCTCCACTGCCTTCTGAGGCAGAGAGTTCCCGAGTCACACAACCCTCTGAGAGAAAAAACATTCTCCTCATCTCTGCCCTAAAAGGGTGGCCCCTAATTTTAAAACTGCTCCTGTTAGTTCCGGAAAAAGCTGGTGCTATCAACCATGAAACAAAACTTGACTAACCAATCAGGATCTGTTTGTTCACCAAGGTAGTGTTTCTTTCTCTTTATTCTTTTACAGGATGCGATGCCACTGGCTGGGCCAGCATCTGTTGCCCATCCCTAACTCTCCTTGAGAACGTGATACTGAGTTGCCTTCCTGAACCACTGACGTCCATGTTGAATAGCTGCACCCACAGTGCTGTGCGAGTTCCAGGATTTTGCCCCAGCTAGCAGCAGCGATATAGTTCTAAGTCAGGAGCGTGCGTGACTTGGAGGTGGATCCTGCAGGGGTGCTTTATCATGCATATGCTTCCCTTGTCCTAATTGGTAGAGATTGTGGATTTGGTGAAGGAGCCTTGGTGAATTCACAGAATAGAATCCCTACAGTGCAGAAGGAGGCCATTCAGCCCATCGGGCCTGCACCGGCCCTCTGAAAAACATCCCACCCAGACCCACTACCCCGCCCTATCCCCATATCCCCACATAATCTGAACATCCCTAGATACGAAGGGGCAATTTAGCATGGCCAATCCACCTAACCTGCACATCTTTCGACTGCGGGAGGAAACTGGAGCACCCGGAGGAAACCCACGCAGACACGTGGAGAACGTACGAACTCCACACAGTCACCCAAGGCCGGAAATGAGCCCGGGCCTCTGGCACTGTGGTGTAACCGTGCTAACGACTGTGCCACCATGCTGCAGTACATCATGTAGATATTCTGTCACTGTGCCTCAGGCCTCTCCTATTAATAGCAGTTTCTCGATCCTGCTGAATTAGTAATGTATATTTTCTGTACTTTCCATGTTGATGGCCGGAATACTCTGGCTGTTTGCTAACAGCAGGATTCTCTGGTCCCACAGGCAGCGCACCCCCTCCGTGGATTTCCTGGCGCGGTGTGGTGCCTTCAATGGGAAATCCCACTAATAGCGGGGACAGCAAAGAATCCCACCGCCAGCAAACCGCGCGCAGCCTGCCGTTGCCGAGACACACTCAGCTGAGAGGCTGGGTATTCAGATTCGTTTCTAAAGCATTCTGCCACTCACACATCCAGTACTATGCTAACCCCGTTCATGTTATCTAAATCAATTCGAGGCATTTTGTGTAATCTTGTGCCCTCCCCCCGTGATGCATTTGGTGGAGGGGGTCATTTAGCCAGGTGAGAACGTGGTTGGTGGGGAACCTGTCACCTTCTCATCTCCACCCTGAATAGGTCCCTGGCAGCAAAGCCCATGGATGGCCTTCTCACTCTGCCTGCAATTGAGGCCCTTTAGGTGGCATTTAATGCCCACTTAAGGGCTTATTACACTGCTGCTGGTATTAACGCAATGGCGGGAGGGGGACTTGCCTTGTGGGGAGAGCAACAAACAAACCCTGGTGAGTTTGCTTGAGGATTATGGTAGTGGGGGAGTGATGGTTCCTCATTAAAAGGCTCTGGTTTCCTCTCACAAATCCCGAAAGACGTGCTGTTAGATAATTTGGACATTCTGAATTCTTCCTCAGTGTACCCGGACAGGCGCCGGAATTTGGCGACTCGGGGCTTTTCGCAGTAACTTTAGTGCAGTGTTAATGTCAGCTTATTTGTAACACTAATAAAGATTATTATTATTCTTCTGTCACTAAACGTTGATCCACATGTCGTCTCCATGCAACATTGTCTCGGGTTTGCACTGTGTAGGACATTGGACCTGTTTGTGTTAAGGTGGTGGCAGGAATCAACTTTTCACTTGTGGTATAATTTCTTGCCAGAACTTCTTGACCCTGGCAAAAGACATGACACTTCGACTAGCTCTCCCGCCATATGACCTGATCCTGCTGCTTTTTCTCGACAATTTATTTTGTCTTGGGTGGTTTTAGCAAATCGAATGCTGTGCGTGGTTGACATTTAACCATGAGCAACGGTGGAGAGACTTGGGCTGTTGAGTGCGCAGTATTGCTGTACGTCAGCAGGAATTGACTCAAGCGTTTAGACAATGAACCTTGTTCTTTTGTTACCTTTAGACAATGTTCCATCATCTGTACAAAATGTCTTGCCAGGGTGGCAGGGTGATAAGGAGCAGACCGGATGTGTTAAATTCTTTTCTCCTTCAAGTCGTTCATGAACTCTTTATATATGAACTGCAGTCCATTAGCATGGGCAGCACGGTAGCATAGTGGCTAGCACAGTTGCTTCACAGCTCCAGGGTCCCAGGTTCAATTCCTGGCTTGGGTCTGTGCAGAGTCTGCACGTTCTCCCCATGTCTGCATGGGTATCCTCCGGGTGCTCCGGTTTCCTCCCACAGTCCAAAGATGTGCAGGTTAGGTAGATTGGTCATGATAAATTGCCCTTTGTGTCCAAAAAAGGTTAGCTGGGGTTACTGGGTTACAGGGTGAAGGTGTGGGCTTAAGTAGGGTGCTCTTTCCAAGAGCCGGTGCAGACACGATGGGCTGAATGGCCTCCTTCTGCACTGTAAATTCTATTCTATTCTATGATTCTATGATTATTGCTCAACAGTTGTTAAGGGTAACTTAACCTGCTGAAGATTTACCCAATCGCTCAATTATTTCATCAGATGACGTTGTCTTCATGATGGCAGCTTCAGGCCATTTCAAGTGAGCATCGACTCGGAATGAGAAACATGAGCCATTCCAACAGTCCTGTGTAATCAACATGTGCCCTTTGCCTGGCCTCTTCTGGCCATTCCCATGGGTGCAACATGACTAATGGTGGAAGATTTCACACTTTAGCTCAAGATGAACACATTCCCATTTACTCATCGATTTCGGCACCTAGTCCCGGCCACCAAAAATTGTTCCTGGCTTTCCTTACAATACTACAGTGGCCTTCGTGTAATTTGTTTAATACACATTTTCTGAATAAAGGTAAAATTATGACTCTCATTCAACCTGTCTGCATGGTTAACACAAGTCTTCGGGTGGACTATGGCTTTAACTTAGGGTTTGCGCCTGAAGTCTTGCCTCGAAGCACCGTGTTCATAATCTCTGACAGTACTGGGTCATTTCTGGTATGCTTTTTCACTTGTCCAGCGGTTACAGGAGTGTTATCTACTTGCTCAATGTAGAAAATGTTTCCACATGAACTGCTTTCAACAAACTATTTGTAAAGGTAGTTGGGAGAGTCCATCTGCATTTCCATGAAGGTTTGACGGTCGATTCTTGATTTTACATGTGTGTGCTGACAAGAGCAATGCCCACCTCTGCATTAATCCCGGTATGATGTACAAAAATCATCGTTAGCGGACATTGGTCCGCCAATAAAATGAATTTCCTCCCATTCCTCCCAATTGGGAGAACCATTTTATTCCAAAAATGATTCCTCAGACTTTTTTCTCTATCCGTGCATAATTACTTTTGGCTTTATTTAAGTCCTTGATGCAAAGGCTATTGGCTTCTCTTAACCTGTGGGCATTACATAGGAAACCGCTGCCCCAATCCCATAATGTGATGTGTCACATGCCAGTTGCAGGGGTAAGTTTGGATCAAAATGTGTCAGGGCTTCTGGAATGGTGCCTCTTTGGATTGCATGAATGCTCCCTCACGTTGATCCTCCCATGTCCACTATTTATTTGGACACAGATTGTGCAAGGGTTTTAGAATAGTCACCACATTAGGGACAAACCTTCTGTAGTAATTTTGAAAGATCAAAGTTGGTTAACATTTTGAGGTGTGGGTGCCTTGATAATCGCTTTGACTTTTGAAGGCGACTTATATAGTCTCTTGGGGTTGACCCAGATATTCAATTGAAGATTGGAAAAATTCACATTTGCCTTTACGGACTCTTAATCCATAATCTTCTAATCTCTGGAGTGTGGCATCTAGGTTGCGGAGATATTCTTCCTCATTCTTCACAGTAACAAAGATGTCAACTAAGTAACACTGGATTCTGTCTAATGCGCTTAAGATTTGATCCATAGCTTGTTGGAACAATGATTTGATTTGACTTAATTTGACTTATTATTGTCACATGTATTGGTATACGGTGAAAAGTATTGTTTCTTGCATGCTGTACAAACAATGCATACCGTACATCGGGAAGGAAGGAGAGACTGCAGAATATAATGTTACAGTCATAATAATAACATTAATAATTGCTTATTGTCACAAGTACACTTCAATTAAGTTACTGTGAAAAGCCCCTTCATAGCTAGGGTGTAGAGAAAAGATCAACTTAATACGAGGTAGGTCCATTCAAGTCTGATGGCAGTAGGGAAGAAGCTGTTCTTGAGGCGGTTGGTACGTGACCTCAAACTTTGGTATCTTTTTCCTGACGGAAGAAGGTGGAAGAGAGTATGTCCGGGTGCGTGGGGTCTTTAATTATGCTGGCTGCCTTTCCGAGGCAGCGGAAATTGCAGACAGAGTCAATGGTTGGGAGGCTGGTTTGTGTGATGGACTGGGCTATAGTCACGACCTTTTGTAGTTTCCTGCAGTCTTGGGCAGAGCAGGCTCCATACCAAGCTGTGATACAACCAGAAAGAATGTTTTCTATGGTTCATCTGTAAAGGTTGGTGAGAGTTAATGCTAGTGCTCAATTGATGCCAAATATTAATTTTTTGCACAATCATCAATAACTGTCTTGAATCTTGATCCACATGCGTTTGAAGATATTTTGACTGAGATCGGTTTTACTGAAGTGTTAGCCTCCAGCCAACCCAGCGAATAGGCCATCAATCAGGAAAGAGGGTATTGCTCTGCACACAGTACAGGATTAATAGTGACTTTAAAATCACCACAAATCTGTGTTTTTTCAACACGGGTACAAAGAGCTGGATAACGCAGTGGGCTAGACCAGGCATTGTCAAACTCGGGGGCGCGACCCGCGGCTGGGTCGCGGGCAAGTGTCGGGAGGGTCGCGGAGCCATCCGTCGTGGCGCTCCCGATCGCGCAAATCTGCGCGCAACAGCTGCAGCAGCCAGCTGTTAAGAACGCCGGCTGCAAGTGGCCTCCAAAATGGCCGCGAACATGTAAAAAAAATGTGGCCGCACTGCGCATGGGTGCCAGATCATCGCCGCGGATGCGCAAAACTATGCGCATGCACGCCGATGATCGGGCATGCATGCGCAGTGCGGCCGCTTTTTTTTTAGACGGTCGCAGCTTTTTGTTTTACAAGTTTGGGAGGGGGGGGGTTATTCATTTTATTCATTTATTTGATTCATTTAATTTTTATTTTTAAAATTTATTATATTCATTTAAAAAAATTTTTTTTTTACAAGTTGGGGGGGGGGTTTGATAAAATTTTAGAGGCAAAGAATGCAGAACTTTGGACAGTTGGAGACTCCATACTTTCCGACACCGGAAGGCTTCACCTTCATCCAACAGATTCCATTGGAGGAGCGTGTACGAGGGCTAAAGGGACCCAAAACCATTTCCTCCATTTTTGTCAGCAGCAAACAAGGTAAGAGAAAATGGTGGGTCGCGCAGGTCAGCCGGTGTGGGCCGCGAAGGTCAGCCGGCGTGGGTCGCGAAGGTCGGCCGGGTTGGGTCCCAAAGGTTGGCCGGTTGGTAAAAATGGGTCCCCGGAAAAAAAGTTTGAAGAACACTGGGTGAGACAGCTGGTTTGTAACGCAGAACACAGCAGCACAGGTTCAATTCCCGTGTCAGCTTACCCGAACAGGTGCCGGAATGTGGCAACTAGGGGCTTTTCCAGTAACTTCATAATTGTGACAATAAAAGGTTATTATTATTATTATTATGGACATAATCTTTATTATTGTCACAAGTAGGGTTACATTAACACCGCAATGAAGTTATTGTGAAAATCCCCTAGTCGCCACATTCTGGTGCCCATTCTGGTACACAGAGGGAGAATTCAGAATGTCCAATTCACCTCACAAGCACATCTTTCGGGAATTTTGGGAGGAAACCGGAGCACCCAGAGGAAACCCACGCGGACACAAGGAGAACGTGCAGACTCCGCACAGACCATGAACCAAACCGGGAATCGAACCTGGAACCCTGGCTCTGTGAAGCAACAGTGCTAACCACTGTGCTACTGTGCCGCCCAATCACTCACATTAACGGGTTCAAGGACTCCCGCTCTGACCAGCCGTTCTAATTCTGCCTCTACCTTGGGCCGATTGCGTACGGTACTGATCTAGACTTTAGCCTGACTTTCTTCCTCGATCTACAGCTTTACTGAGATACCCTTCATGCTTCCCAGCTCACCGTTGAAGCCAATGGCATGTTTCTGCAAGATTGGGTGGGCTTGATTTGGAAGCTGTCGTGAGATTTACCTCGGCCCAATTTAATCTGATTTAACTCTACCAGATTCCTAAGGAGGTTGAATGTTTACTTCCCCGATTATGCTCAGGAATGTTGGAACTTTTATATCTGCTGTTATTTTGTTAGCTTGAACAAAATAGTCTAATAATTCTGTATACAAGCTTCATTGCTCGATATTCTCATCAAACAGTCCCACCACGCCAAGAGCTCCTGCCATTTTTCTCTATGGAAGGACCTGCATGCGTACCATGTGCCACGACCTTTTGGCACTATCTTGCTTCATTTCTCTCCTTAAAGGGAAACACTAAAACACTATGAATACACAACAGCAGAGGTGCGCAAAATAGGCTGTAATGGACTGGCTACTTGGTGTACACACAACCGATTTTCCTTGTTAGACAATCTTGTGGGGGATATAATGGGTGGTCAATTCACTACAGCCCATTTTACCCTCAAGTTAGATTTCATTTCATTGGGACAGAAATGACTCTTTATGATGTGATCGTATCAGCTGGTCTCAAATTCATCACTCTGTTAATTTAATATTAACTGGTTTGTTTTAAATAGGTTCCACAAAAATGGGTGGCCAAATATTGGATTAGAACAGCGAACTTAATCTAGATCCCTTTGTTCCCATACAAACCTCTGTGTGCTCATCACCTGGTGGTAAAAGGAGGGGGACGTGATATATGGGCAGGGGGAGAAGGGCAGCACAGTAGCACAAGTGAATAGCACTGTGGCTTCACAGCGCCAGAGTCCCAGGTTCGATTCTCCGCTGGGTCACTGTCTGTGCGGAGTCTGCACGTTTTCCCCGGGCAGGAATCTCCCGCAAATGGCCAGATGGCCCAACGCCAGCGCCAAGAGCGGCGCAAACCACTCTGGCGTTGGGACGACCAGAAGGTGCGGAGTCCTCCGCACTTCCAGGGGCTAGGCCGGCGGCGGAGGAGTTGGCGCCGCGCCAAACAGCGCCAAAGGGCCGGAGCGAGTTGGCGCATGGGAAGAACCGCCGGCGTGGATCCGCGCATGCACAGACCAGCCGGCGTGTTTACTGCGCATGCGCAGGGGGGGGATTCCTCTCCGCGCCATCCATGGTGGAACCCTACAGAGGCCAGTGCGAAAGGAAAGAGTGCCCCCACGGCACAGGCCTGCCCGCAGATCAGTGGACCCTGATGGCGGGCCAGGCCACCGTGGGCCCCCCCCCAGGGCCAGATCCCCCCCGCGCCCTTACTTAGCCAGCCTGCAAGCCAGGTCCCGCCATGATGGACCATGTCCATTTCACACTGGCGGGAATAGCCAGGAAACAACGGGCACTCGGGCCATCAGGGCCTGGAGAATTCCTGGGGGGGGGGGGGGGGTGGCGCTGCCAACGGTTCCCGACCGGCGCGGCGTAAAACCCACCCCAGCCCGAAAAACGGCACCGGAGAACACGGCAGCCAGCGTCGGAGCAGCGGGGTGGGATTCGCTCCGCCCCCCGAGAATTCTCCGACTCAGCGGGGAGTCGGAGAACCCCGCCCCCAGCGTCTGCGTGAGTTTCCCCCGGGTGCTCCTGTTTCCTCCCACAGTCCAAAGACGTCCAGGTTAGGTGGATTGGCCATGATAAATTGCCCTTAGTGACCAAAAAGTGTCAGAGCGGTTATTGGGCTACGGGGATAGGGTGGAAGTGAGGGCTTAAGTGGGTAGATGCTGACTCGATGGGCCGAATGGCCTCCTTCTGCACTGTATGTTCTATGTTCTCTCTTGTTTCCAAACAGCAACCGAGTCCCAGACAACCACAGCAAACCTCTGTGTGCTCATCGCCTGGTGGTGAAAGGAGGAGGAAGTGACATATGGGTAGGGGGAGAAGGGAGGTGGCACGGGAGTGTCATTGCTGCTACACAGGATGGAAACCACTGTGGAATGCAAAACAACCTAGATAGCATTTCACAAATGAGAGATTGACAGCACTGACAGATATTCCCCCAAACCTGTGTAAAGCAAGGCAGGTAGCAATAAGGTCAGGGACACCTGAAACCACACATGGCAATAACAAGCAAGATTATTAGACTGATTCTGAGTGACCCCATGGGTCTGGTTGTTGACCTAATAATTAGGTGGTGTTTGTAATGTTGAGTGTCTATAGATAGCCCTGCGTCTCAGTTCATAGACACGAGGATCTAATCAACACCAGCGGTGATAATGTCCCTCCATATCTAACAGCTCTCTCATCATTCAGAAATGTGAAGCTTTTGTGCGGAGGTCTAGGCTGTTTAATAAAAAAAGGTTACTAGAAAGGTTGAAAGACTCTGGAAAATTATCACCTTCAAATAAAACTCAGGACAGCTGGCATGTAATGCAGGGTATAGTGGATACTGTTCAGTGCAAAACAAGGCATGAATAAACGTTAGCAGTTTATGTTATGTAATGAACCGCAAGAAGAAATGTTTGTGGGAGTTTGGACTATTCTCATAAATTCTTCTGAAGTGTCAAGATATTATTATGCTTTATAGTATCTGTGGTTCACCCATTACTGCTGCAGAATGTATAATTGGAGTTGATTATAGTTCCCGTGGTTTAAATGGAGTTGGCTTGTAGTCCGATGTGAGAATTGTAGGAATACTGCCCAGAAGGTACTGTGTCTGATAATAAAATTCCAAGGCCCCTCTGTCCCTCTACACTTCTCAACAGCCAACCATTTATTGTGTATTCCCTTGCCTTGTTTATCCTTGCCAAATGCATTACTGCACCCTTGTCTGGATTGAATTCCATTTACCACTTTTCTACCCACTTGGTTAGACCCATTGATGTCTTCCTGCAGTCCCCAGTTTCATTCCTCATTAGCAACCATACAGACAATTTTACGATCATCTGCTTAGCTCTTAATCATATCCCCTACATTGAAGTCCAAATCATTGATAAATATAATGAACAGCAAGAAGCTGAGCCCTGTGGAACCCCACTGGAAACAGCTTTCCAATCACAAAAGCACCTTTGCTTCTGGCTCATGAACAAATTTTGAAGCAACTTGCCACTTTTCCGTGGGTCCCAAGAGCTTTTACTTTATTGATCAGTGTCCCACGTGGGATATTGGGGTGAATTCTCTGCCACGTGTTCCTTGGCGACACTCTGCCACTGGCAGCGGAAATCTCTGTTCCTACTGCCGGCCAATGGGATTTGCCATTGTGGCCACCCCATGCTGCCAGGAAACCTGTGGGCAGGAGTGTGCTGCCAATGGAATGGCGAATCCCGCTGGTGGAGAATTCACCCATTGGGCAGGATTCTCCGCCGGCGGGATGCTCTATTTTGCCGGGGGTTTCCCGATGGCGTGGGGCTGCCCCACAATGGGAAATCCCATTTAACGGCCGGCGTAATGGAGCATCCCGCCGGCGGGTTGAGGCAGAAAGGTGGCGCGGTGGGGGGAGAATCCAGCCCATTATCTTTCCCTCTTTGGCCTCATGCTCCAATCAAACTCAATGGAAACTTCAGGAATAATGGACCAAATTTGCTGCTCCCAATCCACGATTAAAATGAATGGGTGGAAAATTGTTGGCCATGGATTGCGGATGCATGAAGCAATATTTTATATTTAATTCACAGAATCACAGAATGAGTTCTTACAGTACAGAATGAGGCTATTTGGCCCATCATGTCTGCACCGGCTCTCCGAATGAGCATCACGTCTGAGTGCTATTCCCCTGCCTTTTCCCCGTACCCCGCACATTGTTTCTATTCAAATAATCATCTAATGCCCTCTTGACAGCCTTGATTGAACCTGCCTCCACCACAATTCCATGCAGTGCATTCCAGACCCAAACCATTTGTTGTGTGAAAAAGTTTCCCTCACATCACATTTGTTTCTTTCGCAAATTACTTTAAATCTGTGCCCTCTCATTCCTGATCCTTTTACAAGCGGGAACAGTTTCTCGCTATTTATTCTGTCCTACCCCCTCGTGGTTTTGAACATCTCTGTCAAATCGTCTCTCAGCCTCTTTCTCCAAGCAGAACAGACCCAATCTCTCCAATCTATCCACATAACTGAAGTTTCTTATCCCCGGAACCTCTTCTGCACTCTCTACAATCTGTTCACATCCTTCCTATAGTGTGGTGCCCAGAACACAAATGTACATAATATTCCAGCTGAGGTCTAACTGGTGTGTTGCTCTTTTTCATGGAATACTATCCCACGAGCGTCACCAATAATGTTGCCAATCGGCACCGGAGTAATGCCGCCAATTAATAATGATGCTCTTTAGAGTCGCCAGGTATCGAATGATACCACCACAGGGCTTTACCGGATATCGATCAAAGGACCACACAACCATTTAGTCAATTCAAGTTCAAAAATGGTTTATTTACACACAAGGATTACTTCGACATGCAACACAAAACACTACAAGTTAAACTACACCTAACAACTACAATAACCCACACTTAACTTCAGGGCAACCGGCTCTATGCAGATGAACAAGGCCTTTGTTCGGATCTTGCGTGGCTGGGTGGAAGAAGTGGCTTTGTTTCTGCTGGGCTCATCCATCTGGTAGTGATTGTTGGTCTTGAACTTGTCTTCTGGTCATAATGCTACACTTGGTTTTAGGCGTAGGCCGGGGCCAAGAGAGACCGAACACATGGCTGTATCTCTTCTTATCCCTCTGGGATTTTGCGCTCTTTGGGGCGTTCCTTAGCTTTGGACCCAATAATTCGACAGACTTCGATCACTGCCTTCGATTTTGACCAATAAAGGGGCGGGTGCCTTGATGGCTGGGTGTGTCCTGAGCAGTCATTGACCTTGGCTGTTTGGGCTTTCTTAGCAAAGGGAGTGGCGCTGGTTAGTCTGCATCTATGTCGGTTACCTGAGTACAGTCCTTTTGTTCTGGGGAAATGGGCCCATTAGAATGCAAACGAGAGGGGGTTTCGATCGCGTCTAGCTATCTGGGTTGCAAATACACACACAAGCTCTGAGTCTGTCTGAGTCCTGGGTTGGCCATAATTCCCATGGTCCTTTGCAGGTGGCCATCTGAGATGGCTACAGGTGCCTTGTGCAAGTTAAGCATAACCTCCTTGTTCTTGTACTCTATGCCCCTATTAATAAAGCCCAGGGTATTTGTTGCTTTATTTACTGCTCTCTCCACCAATTGGTGGCCATCCTGCCGTCATCCGATCTGAACAGTGACTTTCACAAGTTCAAACTTAAGCTGTTTCTCTCAGCTTCTTTCATTCCCAGTCCACGACACTCCCTATTTACTCACTCGTTGTCACAACTTAACTAAGATGACTTTTCTTATTTTCCAGCACCTTTTCACCCCTGCAAAAATCTATTTCACCCTGTTAAATTCATTAGCATTTTCTTTTCAGGATATTCCACTGATTACTTTTCATGCAATCCATCTTCCCTTTTTCTTATTTATATCACTCAAGGGGCTCGTCTACCTTCTGTTTCCAGTTGTGGCAAAGCTTCCATGTTTGAAACATTAACTTATCTTTCTGCTCTTTGAGGTTGAGAGGCCAGCTGTGCCTTTCCAGCAGTTTGTTTTTATCCCAGCATGTACAGATCGTTTTTCTTTAGTTACTCACGGGAAGTGGGCATTGCTGACAAGACAAACATTTATTGTCCATCATTAATCGTCCTTAAGCAAGTGTGGTGCGCCAACTTCTTAAACGGCTGCAGTTCATGTGGTGAATGCAGTGCTGTTAGGGAGAGAGTTCTCAGGTGTTCCAGGAATTTGGCCCCGCAACGATGAAGGCACAATGATATCGTTACAGGTCAGGATCGTTACATAGGATATACAGCACAGAAAAATTCTCCTTGCCCTGTTTACGATTTACTTCACCCTCATCCTATCTTTTCTCATTTAAAACTAAAATTGTACCTTCTATTCCCATCTCCCTCATGTGCTCGTCTAGTTTCCCTTAACTGCATTTACCGGTATACTATTTGATTGATCACTTCCTAGGCCAATGTGTTCTGCATGCTTCTCGCTCTTTGAGTGAAGAATTTTCTTCTGAATTCCCTATTGGATTTACCAGTGACTATCTTATATTCATGGCCTCCAGATATGCTCTTCCTCACAAGACAAAGCTTTCTCTCTGTTTCCACTCAATCAAAACCTTTCATCATTTTAAGGGCCTCTCTTAGAACCTTTCCCTTCCTGTTGAAGAGGAAGTAGAACGAGCCTTCATCCTTTACTAAGATGTAGACCCACAAATTTCTGGTATCTGCTGTGTGACTTGGAGAGAAATTTGGAGGGAGTGGTATCCCCATACGTTACCAACTGTTCTCCTTCGAGGCGATAGAGGTCGCGGGTTCAGAAGGCGCTGTTGAAGGACCCTTGACAATTTAATGGAGTGCATCTTGTAGATTGTACACACTGCTGTCATGCTGCTTTGGTGTGGAGGGAGGGAGGGAATGCTGAAGGTGGTGGATGGAGTGCCAATCAAACAGACTGGGCGGGATTCTCTGCTGGCGGAATGCTCCGTTTTGCCGGCAGTCCGGGGGTTTCCCGACAGCGTGGGGCTGCCCCACAATGGGAAACTCCATTGACCGGATGGCGTAACGGAGCATCCCGCCGGCAGGGCGAAGCAGAAATGTGGCGGGGCGGAGAATCCCGCCCGTTGTTTTTACCTAGATGTAGTTGAACTTCTTGAGTATTGTTGGAGCTGAACTTCTACTCCTGGGTTATACGTTGCAGGGGATGAAACGCTTTGGACATTCAGGAGGTGAATCATTCACTGCAGAATTCCCAGATGCTGACCTGCTGATTTAGCCACAGTATTTACATGGTTGGTCCAGTTCTGTTTCAGACCAATGGTGACCCTGAGAATATTGATTTTGCAGAATTTCATTGGTAATACCAGTGAATGTCAAAAGGAGATGGTTACACTCACCGTATTAGAGATGGTCATGTTCAGGCACATTCATGTGCATCTTGCTATTTATCCTTGTTTTAACCTTGCCCAGTTCTTGATGCATCCAGGCACAGACGTCTTCATTATCCGAGAGGTTGTGAATGGAAGTGAGCACGATGAATCTATTCTGTTTAGCATGGTGGCCATTGTTGCTCTTTTTAACCTTAGTCTATTTGCTCTGATTACGTCACCTTTGCTCATGAGTCGCCAGGTATCTTTATGATACCGCCACGTGGTTCAAGTTCAGGTTATGATTAATAATACAGCACACCGCTTAGTAAGGATTAAAACACCGGTCATTTATTATATACAACAAGCAATATTAATACCCTAATACTACTTTTTATATAATAAACCTATCACTACTGGCCAATACTTAACTTAGGAAGAGCCCACCAGGTCAGGGAAACGAATGGCTTGTCCAATCAGATCTGGCCCGCGGGATTCAAAAGGCTGCTACAGGTCGGTGGCTAGGTGTCTCTACCGGATAGCGATCGCTGGATTCAAACTTACTGTTGCCGGTTGCTGGTCTTGCGAAGGTCTCGAGCAGGCGAAGAGGAGAGAGAGAGAGATCTGAACTTGGACCCTCACTTTTATAGGGCCCAGGGGCTTCCCGCCTCCCGGGGCGGCCCTTGACCCTGAGTCCCAAGTGATTGGATCTGTCCCCAATCTCTGGGGTCGATGTGTCCAATGGTGAGGCGATTCCTCGATCGGGGGGTGGTCGCTCACCTGTCTTTGTTTCGGCCACTGCAGGCGCCGACAGGTCTGGCCCGGTATTCAATTGCTAATATGTTGCAATTGTTCCCGGGGATAGCCGATTTAACTGTGGATGTCTGAATAGATGGGCTGCAAACAGTCCTGAATGTAACTGCAGATACCTGGGTGGATGGGCTGTTGATAGCCCTGAGTATCGATCTGGGCTAACTTCCCAGAGCCGAATATGCAATACTGTCTGCAGCTGCCTGCTTGTGTCTTCTTAGCTGCTTTTCCCAGCAGTCTTTCAGGTTAGCCATTTTAAACTGGGTTTTGGCCAGATTAATCGGAACGCAGCCATTTTACGTGGCTACACCATTCCACACAGTGTGAAGCGTGAAGAGTGTACTCCATGTTAAGCTTGGATTTCAGTTTCACAAGACATGTGCTATGCAGTGGTCACTTCTACCAATAGTGACCTGGACAGGTACATCTGCAGCAGGAAAATTAATGTGGACAGGATCAAGTCGAGATTTCCGCAGGTGGACCTTTTACCACTGCACCAAGCCAGTCTGGCAGATATGCCTTTCAGGACTTTTATAATTTCTGTGGACCATTTACAAGTCATTCCTTGGTTCAGTGTTTCATCTTCAGGATATCAAAATTATGGAAGAATATCTACCATAAAAAACACTTGTTTCTCAATTGTTTGGATAGTCAATATACTGCTTGATTTGGATGAGACATCAAACCACTGTCCCTTCAGTCTTTTGGATGGTCATAAATTCTGTGAAATTGCTTGAGGAAAATACACCTTTAATCTCCAGAAGAACAAATTGCCTTGAGTTCCCATTGTGATTCACTGTCCAATGATACCTCTTAGAGAAATCATGGGCTGGATTTAGTCATTGCGACAGGAGGACCTGCTAAGGAACCACAAAATTGGGGTGGCGGAGGGGTGGGAAGGAGAGGGGGGGGGGTGTCAGGGGGTAAGGGTGGGTAAGTGGTGACCCTGCTTCAACAGAATGCAGGATCTGGGCCACATCTTGTCAACAGCTGTGGGAAGAGGCCCTCAATAGAAATTTTGCAAATTTGTAACTCCAATGTTATTCTTCATGATAAAGTGTTTTGGACATTCTGTGGAAATGTTTTCGCTCAATTTGCAGCCTGGATGGAAGTGTATATATGCTGCTGCAGCTTGTCGGCCTCCTGAGTGTCAATCGCGAACCTGCTGAATCCGGCACTGTTTCTCATTGAAATCAATTGTGTTCCACGTGGCGCCGATGCTAGCCCATTAACAATCGTTGAATTGGTCCAGGTGTGACACCAGGTTTGTTGTTGTGGAAGTCCATGAATCCTGCCCCAGCATCAACTCTTAGTCTCAGGAACGGAGACTCCCAATTCAATGGTGTTACCATCGCTAAATCCCCCACTATCAACATCCTGGGAGTTACCATGGATCAGAGGCTGAACTGGACAGACCATATAAATACTATGGCTGAAAGGGCAGGTCAGAAGCTGGGGATTTAGTGGCGAGATGAAAAAGGAGATAGAAATTAAGATGAGGAATAAAAGGTATGCTTATGGCAGGTGTCAGGTAGAAAATACAGTTGAGAACCCTTTACAGAAGGTTCAGTGAAAAAGTACATTAGAGAAGCAAAGAGGGATTTTGAAAAAGTCTGGCCACTAACATAAAGGAGATTCCTAAAGTGCTCTAAAGGCATATAAATAGTAAAAGGGCGGCAAAAGGAGGAGTAGGATCAATTTGATACCAAAAAGGGGGTTGAAACATCAAGGCTGGGGACATGGCTGAATATTTTGAATACTTTGCATCTGTCTTTACCAAGGAGGTGGATGCTACCCAGGACAGGGGAGCAGATGAGGAAACTCTATCCCGAGAAGGGTTCACAATTGATAAAGAGAAAGTGTTCAAAAGACTGTTGTTACTTAAAATTGACAAGGCACCAGGACCAGATGAAATGTATCCAAGGAAATTGAAGGAAGTGAGAGTGGAAATTGCAGGGGTGCTGGCCATAATCTTTCAGTCCTTTTTAGGCTCAGAGGAGGTGCCAGAGGACTGGAGAATTGAAAATGTTACACCCTAGTTCAAAAAAGGTTGTAAGGATAAATCCAGCAATTTAGTTAGTTTAAACCCAGCAGACCAGTTAGTCTAACTTCAGGGGAAGTTTCTAGAAACAATTAGTCGAGATCAAATTAATAGTCACGTGGAAAAATGTTGGTTGATTAGGTTTAATAAAGAGGAAATCGTGTTTAACTAATTTGATGGAGGCTTTTGAGGAGGTAAAGTGTCGATGATGGTAATGCTATTGATATAGTGTACGTGGACTTCCAGCAGACATTCGATACAGGAATTCAACAGGGCAGATGCAGCAGAGGTGGGTTTCACACTGGCATACAGTCGGGAGGGAGTAGCCCTGGAGTTCTCAACATTGACAGTGGAACCAACGCAACAGATTTGTGAGAAAAGTTACAGCTCATAAAATAAAAGGGACAGTAGCAATGTGAATGCAAAATTGGTGAAATAATAGAAAGGAGAAAATAACGGTTAATGGATCATTTTTGGGCTGGAAGAAGGTTTGTAGTGCTGTTCCCCAGGGATCAGTACCTGGGCCCTTTCTTTTCCTGATATATATTAATGATCTTGGTGTGATGGGGACAATTTCAGTTTGCGGATGACACAACATTTGGAAGTATTGTTAACTGTGAAGAGGACAACATAGAACTTTGAAAGGCCATAGACAATTTGGTGGAGTGGACAGATAGGTGGCATATGAAATTCAATACAAAGAAGCGTGAGGTGATGCATTTTAGTAGGAAGAACATGGGCAGACAATAAAAAATAAGGGATAAAATTCCAAAGGAGGTGCAAGAGCAGAAGGGCCTGGATGTATGCATAAGTTATTAAAGGTGTCAGAATACGTGACGAGAGCAGTTAATAAAGCATATCGTTTTCTGGGCTGTATTAATAGGGGAATAGAGTACAACAGCAAGGAGGTTATGCTGAACGTATACAAGACACTAGTTAGACCTCAGCTGGAATATTGCGTACGGTTCTGGACACCATATTATAGGAAGAATGTGGAAGTGTTGGAGAGAGTGCAGAAGAGGTTTACAAAAATGGTTCCAGCGATGAGAAACTTTAGTTATGAGAATAGTTTGGAGAGGTTAGGACTGTTCTCGTTGGAGAAAAGAAGGCTAAGAGGAGATTTGATAGAGATGCTCAAAATTTTGAAGGGGCTGGACAGAGTAGATAGGAATAAATTGTTCCCACTCGTAAAAGGATCAAGAATGAGAGGGCACAGATTTAGAGCAATTTGCGAAAGAAGCAAATGTGATGTGAGAAAAAGCTATTTCACAAAATGAGCTGTTTGGGTCTGGAAAGCATTGTTTGGAAATGTGGAGGAGGCAGGTTCAATCTAGGCATTCAAGAGGGCATTAGGTGATTAGCTGAATAGAAACACTGTGCAGGGGTACAGGGAAAAGCCCTGATGCTCATTTGGAGAGTCGGTGCAGACACGATTGGTCAAGTGACGTCCATAACAATTCTGTGATTCTGTGAAGATGCACTTTAGTAACTCGACAACCATCAACAGTATCTTCTAAACCAGAGACCTCTACCATATAGAAGGGCAAGGGTAGCAGACACATGGAAACACCGTTACCTGTAAGTTCCCCTCTAAGTCACACACTATCTTGACCTAACTATCCTTCACCATCACTAGGACACCTAAATTCCCTCATAACAGTATTGGACTGATGGACTGCAGCAATCATGAAGCTGGGTAAACACCACCTCCTCAGGAGCAATTAGGGATGGACAACAATTTCGGGCCTTGCCTGCGATGCCCACATCCTATGAATGAATGGCAAACAAAAAACAGGGCTGTTGGAGTATGAAATTCCTCTGTTACAGAGAACAGTTGAGACAAAGACTGCTGAATCTTTAATGGAATGTGTAGAGATATTTGAGGAAGAGGATGATACTGAGCTATTGGAGTGCAGGATGGTGCAATTGACATTGGATTGCTGGAGAAAAGAGGCAGCACCACAATAGATCTCCGTCTATGGTGTATACCTCTATGGTTCTGTGGAGTAGTCATTGAGTGCTTCTGACTCTCAAAAGGTGAAACATACCAGACTGCAGCTAGTGTCTAAAAGCTAAAATTAATAAAATGATCGACGGAAGCAGTGATAAACAGTAAAATATTTTAAAAACAATAAAAGTAGTATCAGCCCAAGCAAGGTTTGGATGTGTGCCTTGCACAGTTTGATAATTGGCAGGATTTCCAGATGAAACAATTTATCGCAGAACTTACGGATGTGAGCTTCTTTCCATTGTTTCTTCGATTTTCTTCCTCTCTCCCCACTTTCTAAAGGCAACTCAAATTTTTCTCAAGCCTCTGACCTATAAATTAGGTGAAAAGAAGGTGGTCCTCCGATTTTTGTGCATGGTCAATATTTTAGGGAAATTCATCCCTAACCTTGCCTCTCATACTACGGCTCTCAGGAACCTGGTCAGGAAGACGACAGACATCCAATAGCTCCCTGCCCATGAGCGAGAATGGAGAGAACTCAAAACAAAACTGACCACGGCCGCGGTCTTAGCTTTCTTTGATCCAGCAAAGTAGACCAAAATTTCGACCGATGCCCGTCAATCAGGCATTGGGGCAGTGCTCCTTCAGTGTGATGAGGCCTCATCATGGGCCCCCGTTGCATATGCGTCACGTGCGATGACTCTCCACGGAGCAGCGCTACGCGCAGATAGAAAAGGAGTGCCTGGGCCTTCTGACCGGTGTGGTTAAGTTTCACGATTATGTCTATGGACTTCCTCAATTGACCATCGCCCGCTGGTCAATATAATACAGAAAGACTTGAACGACATGACGCCTCGCCTCCAGCGTATTCTTCTCAAGCTCCAGCGATATGACTTCCAGCTGGTATACATCCCAGGCAAAGACCTCATCATTGCTGATGCTCTCTCCAGGGCAGTCAACACTCCATGTGACCCAGCGGGATTTGTCTGCCAGGTTGACGCCCATGTGGCATTCGCGGCCTCCAATCTACCTGTCTCGGATGATCACCTCGTCCAAATTCGCCGCGAGACGGCAGCTGACCCCTTGCTACAGCGTGTCATGCGCCACCTAATGGACGGATGGCTCAAGGGCCAATGCCCTCAATTCTATAATGTCAGAGATGATCTGGCGGTAGTAGACGGGGTTCTTCTAAAACTGGACTGCATTGTCATCCTGCATAGCATGCGCCAGCTTGTCCTGGAACAACTACACGAGGGCCATCTTTGCGTGGAAAAGTGCCGCCGAAGGGCCCGAGAGGCAGTGTACTGGCCCGGCATTAATGATGACATAGCCAACACCGTGCTCAACTGCCCCACTTGTCAGCGCTTCCAGCCGGCCCAACCACGTGAGACTCTGCAGCCCCATGAGTTGGTCACGTCACCATGGACCAAGGTGGGCATCGACCTGTTCCACGCGCTGGGTAGAGACCATGTCCTGATCATGGACTACTTTTCAAATTACCCGGAGGTGATACTGTTGCACGACCTCACCTCATTTGCAGTCATTCGTGCAAGTAATGACACCTTTGCTCGACACGGCATCCCGCTCACGGTTATGTCGGACAATGGCCCCTGCTTCGCCAGCCAAGAATGGTCCATCTTTGCCAGGCGGTACAATTTTGCCCATGTGACATCCAGTTCAACGGTAAAGCGGAGAAGCGAATACATATTGTCAAATGGCTCCTATGCAAGGCTGCCGATGCTGGGTCCGTTTTCTACCTAGCCCTGCTGGCCTATCGCTTCGCCCCGCTGTCCACTGGCCTGTCGCCAGCCCAGCTGCTCATGGGTCGCACAATGAGGACGACGGTGCCGTCCATCCATGTCCCAGACCTCGACCACGTTCCGGTCCTTCGCCGGATGCAGCTGTCTCGAGCACAGCACAAGGCGGCTCATGACTCTCATGCAGCTGATCTTCCTGCTCTGGCTCCAGATGACAATGTCCGCGTCCATCTTCTGGATGGGGGCTGGTCTGCAACCGCTGTTGTCCTTCGGCAGGTGGCCCCCCGCTCGTTCCTGGTTCGTCTACCGGATGGCTCTATTCTGCGCCGCAATCGACGCGCCCTTCGTCTTGTTCCACGCTCGCTACATGATCCTCGACTGTTGCCTTGCCCTCCTGCTGGTCCTGCCACGGACTATGCAGAGCTCCCTGTCACTCTGCATCCCCCTGACTCTGACGCAGTCCAGCCCGATCCTGAACCGGCGGCTCTCGACCCACCCTTGAGGCGGTCAACCAGAATTCGTCGCCCACCTCAGAGACTAAATTCATGCACTTTGCGAACTTATGGACTCTCTGAATTGTTTTGTTGCTTTGTTTGATCATTTCCCTAGTTTGTATATAGTGTTGATCTCGTTACTTTTGTTGCATACTGCTTCTCTGCACCAGGCACCTTCCCATGTAAATAGCTTAGTTCTCATGTACGTAGTCCTGTAAATATGTCTTCACACCCCACACATAGTTAGGAACATTCTCACCATACATTATTTATTGCCACACACATGCATTTTTTTATAAAAGGGGTTGTCATAATATACACCAGTATATCATGGTGCAGACACACACACTTATGGACACACAGCAAGACCAATCAACACACACAACACCGCAGCCACTCACCAGTTAGAGCAGACTCACTATAAAGACAGGGGGCATCAGAGTTCCCGCTCATTCAAGCTGCAGCCTCCTAGTAGGACAGAGCTTACAGCTTGCAGCACAGATCTTCACCATGTGCGACTTCCGGGTGCGGCTATGCAGAGCTAGATCGCATATTCGGTCGCTCCCGCTTGGAACGGACTTTTGGGCTCTTTTGCAGGGCCCCACGGCATTTGTTTGACATTTCCCGGTGTGGCAAGAGGACTGCAACACTCCCCTGACGGTGTCCCCCAGGAGTGTTGTGTCTTTTGGCTGCCAGGCCCGGCAGAAGCAGTGGAAGATTTGGCTGCAACAGGATAAACAGCATTTGCAGCAGTTTGCAGCATGCAAGCGGGGGAAGGGCAAGCTTAAAGCTGCAAACAGTCCTGAGGACCTTTATCAAAAGTGAATTCTAACAGCAGAGGGAACAACTGTGAAAAGATCTCACCAAGGCCACTGAAGAAGCGGGGACGAGGCTTCCGTTGGCGGCCATGGAGGAGTAGGTCACGCATTCGGCAGCTCCCGTCTGGAACGGACACTTAGACCTTTTTCAGGAGTTTCCACGGACATTTTGGGGCAGATTGGTGAAGCGAACACTGCCAAAAGGATTCCCTCTCGAGACTTTTGGGCTCTTTTCAGGGCCCCCAAGGGCACTTTTTCGACGTTTCCCGGTGTGGGAAGGAGTTAATAATAGTTCCCCGTCAGTATATGGCTTTAACTAGGAGCGGTGTGACAAAAAAGGTGGTGGTGGACCAGAAGAAGGGAGGGAAGAAGGACAAAATGGCGGCGGGCGGAGACCAGGCAGCGTGGAGGCAGTGGGCGGAGGAGCAACAGGAGGGTATCCAGCGCTGCCTCAGAGAGATTAAAAAGGACCTGCTAGAGCCGATGAAGGCTTCTATTGATAAGCTGCTGGAGACACAGATGGCCAAGGGGGTGGCGATCCGAGAGGCTCAACAAAAGATCTCTGACAATGAGGACGAGATCTTAGGCCTGGCGGTAAAGGTGGAGGCGCACGAGGCGCTCCACAAGAAATGGCAGGAGCGGTTCGAGGAGATGGAGAATCGGTCGAGGCGGAAGAATCTCAGGATTCTGGGCCTCCCGGAGGGGCTGGAGGGGCCGGACGTGGAGGCCTATGTGGTCACCATGTTAAACTCGCTGATGGGAGCGGGGTCCTTCCAGGGGCCCCTGGAGCTGGAAGGGGCCCATAGAGTGTTGGCGAGGAGGCCCAAGGCTAACGAGCCTCCGCGGGCGGTGCTGGTGCGGTTCCATCGGTTCGTCGATCGGGAGTGTGTGCTCAGGTGGGCCAAGAAGGAGAAGAGCAGCAGGTGGGAGAACGCGGAGGTTCGGATATATCAGGACTGGAGTGCGGAGGTTGCGAAGAGGAGGGCCGGGTACAATCGAGCGAAGGCGGTGCTGCACAGGAAGGGGGTGAAGTTTGGCATGTTGCAGCCGGCGCGATTGTGGGTTACCTACAAGAACCGGCACCATTATTTTTAGTCTCTGGAGGAGGCGTGGGCCTTTGTTCAGGCCGAGAAGCTGGACACAGACTGAGGGTCGGGATGGGCGACTGGGGACTGCGGTGGATATGTTATGCCTATTTTTGTTTCGGTGGGGAGGGGGGGCCTTTGCATTGTTTTGGGTTTCTTTTTCTCTGTGTTTTTCTCTTTCGGGTTGGGGAGGGTGGATCGGGCGGGTTGGGCACTGTTTTGGTTGGTGGTGGGGCCTGGTAGGTGGAGAGCGCGGGTTTTTTTTCCCGCGCTGAAGACTGGGGGGACGGGACCGGGGTGGGGAAGCGAGGATTGTTTCCCGCGCTTAGAACGGAGGGGGAGAGCCTGTGAATGGGGAGCGGGAGAGGAGGGTGTGCCACACAATGGGAGGAGTCGAAGGGGAGGCGGGAGTGGTCGGGGTCAGCAGGAGTCAGCTGACTTGCGGAAGTGCAATGGGGGGAGTAAACCAGCTAGGATGGGCCCTAGCCGGGGGGGGGGGGGGGGGGGGGGGGGATCGTGTTGCTGCTGCTAAGATCAAGGAGGAGCTGGAGCAAGTGGGGTGGGTCAAGACGGGGGTATGCCGCTGTGGGGAACGGGCCGGGTGTGGGGTGCGAGCGCGTGGCTGGCCGAGGAGGGGTCATGGCTAGTCGGCGGGGGAGGGGGGCGGGTAGCCCCCTAATCCGGCTGATAACCTGGAATGTAAGGGGACTGAATGGGCCGGTTAAGCGGGCCCGCGTGTTCGCGCACCTGAAGGGGCTCAAGGCGGATGTGGTTATGCTCCAGGAGACACACCTGAAGGTGGCAGACCAGGTAAGACTGAGGAAAGGGTGGGTAGGTCAGGTGTTTCACTCGGGGCTAGATGCCAAAAATCGAGGGGTGGCGATCTTGGTGGGAAAGAAGGTGTTATTCGAGGCATCGAGCATTGTGGCAG
Source organism: Scyliorhinus torazame (assembly GCF_047496885.1). NCBI lineage: Eukaryota > Metazoa > Chordata > Chondrichthyes > Carcharhiniformes > Scyliorhinidae > Scyliorhinus > Scyliorhinus torazame. Next base: position 71,409,783 of record NC_092712.1, on the reverse strand, counting down.
ATAATGGCGGTAGGTACATAATGGTAAGTGGTAAGTTGGAGGGAGAGAGGGTGGTACTGGTCAATGTGTATGCTCCGAACTGGGACGATGCTGGTTTTATGTGGCGTATGTTGGGTCGGATCCCAGACTTGGAAGTGGGGGGGCCTGATAATGGGGGGAGACTTTAACACGGTGTTGGATCCTGCACTGGATCGCTCCAGGTCTAGGATGGGTAGGAAGCCGGCGGCGGCTGGAGTGCTGAGGGGGTTTATGGACCAAATGGGAGGGGTGGACCCTTGGAGATTTGCAAGGCCGGGGGCTAGGGAATTTTCATTCTTCTCACATGTCCATAAGGTTTATTCTCGAATCGACTTTTTCATTTTGAGTAGGGAGCTGATAGCGAGAGTAGAGGATACCGAGTATTCAGCAATAGCCATTTCGGACCACGCCCCGCATTGGGTGGACTTGAGATGGGGGAGGAGAGGGACCAGCGCCCGCTGTGGCGCTTGGAGGTGGGGCTGTTGGCGGACGAGGAGGTGAGCGAATGGGTCCGAGGAAGTATAGAGAGGTACTTGGAGACCAACGACAACGGGGAGGTCCGAGTGCGGATGGTATGGGAGGCACTGAAGGCGGTGGTGAGGGGAGAGCTGATCTCCATCAGGGCCCACAAGGAGCGGAGGGAGCAGGGGGAGAGGGAGAGGCTGGTGGGGGAGATGGTGAGGGTAGACAGGAGGTATGTGGAAGAACCTGAGGAAGGATTGTTGAGGAAGAGGCGCAGCCTTCAGGCCGAATTCGACCTGGTGACCACCAGGAAGGCGGAGGTGCAGTGGAGGAAGGCCCAGGGGGCGGTCTACGAGTATGGGGAAAAGGCAAGCCGGATGCTGGCGCATCAGCTTCGGAAGCGGGACGCAGCTAGGGAGATCGGGGGAGTTAAGGACAGGGGAGAGAGCGTGGTGCGGAGTGGGGTTGGCATCAATGGGGTCTTCAGGGACTTTTACGAGGAATTGTACCGATCCGAGCCCCCACGGGAGGAGGGAGGGATGGGCCGTTTCCTGGACCAATTGAGGTTTCCAAAGGTGGAAGAGGGACTGGTGGTGGGACTGGGGGCCCCGATTGGGCTGGAGGAGCTGATCAAAGGGATAGGAAGCATGCAGGCGGGGAAGGCACCGGGGCCGGACGGTTTCCCGGTCGAGTTCTATAAAAAATATATGGACCTGTTGGGCCCGCTGTTAGTTAGGACCTTTAATGAGGCAAGGGAGGGGGGGGCTTTACCCCTGATGATGTCCCGGGCACTGACCTCCTTGATCCTGAAGCGGGACAAGGATCCCCTGCAATGTGGGTCTTACAGACCGATTTCTTTGCTAAATGTAGATGCCAAGGTGCTGGCGAAGGTCTTAGCCACGAGGATTGAGGATTGTGTGCCGCAGATCATCCATGAAGACCAGACGGGGTTTATGAAGGGGAGACAGTTGAACGCGAATGTGCGGAGGCTTTTGAACGTTATCATGATGCCGGCGAGGGAGGGGGAGGCGGAGATAGTGGTGGCGATGGACGCTGAGAAAGCCTTCGATAGGGTAGAGTGGGGGTACCTGTGGGAGGTGCTGAAGAGTTTCGGGTTTGGGGAGGGGTTTGTCAGGTGGGTTAGGCTGTTGTACGAGGTCCCGATGGCGAGTGTGGCCACAAATAGGAGGAGGTCCGAGTACTTTCGGTTGCACCGAGGGATGAGACAGGGGTGTCCCCTGTCCCCCCTGCTCTTCGCACTGGCGATTGAACCCTTGGCTATGGCACTGAGAGAGTCGAGGAACTGGAGGGGGTTGGTGCGGGGTGGGGAGGAGCACAGGGTGTCGCTTTATGCGGACGACCTGCTGCTGTATGTGGCGGACCCGGTGGGAGGAATGCCAGAGGTAATGAGGATGCTTAGGGAATTCGGGGACTTTTCGGGGTACAAGCTCAATATGGGAAAGAGCGAGCTGTTCGTAGTTCAGCTAGGGGACCAGGAGAGGGGGATTGGTGAGCTCCCACTAAAAAGGGCGGAGAGGAGTTTCAGGTATTTGGGGGTCCAGGTGGCCAGGAGCTGGGGGGCTCTGCATAGGCTTAACTTTACAAGGCTGGTGGAGCAAATGGAGGAGGAGTTCAAGAGGTGGGACGCGTTGCCGCTGTCCCTGGCGGGTAGGGTGCAGTCAATCAAAATGACGGTGCTCCCAAGGTTTTTGTTCCTGTTCCAGTGCCTCCCCGTGTTTATCCCAAAGGCTTTTTTCAGACGGGTTAACAGGAGTATAATGGGGTTTGTGTGGGCGCGAGGGACTCCGAGGGTGAGAAGGGTGTTCCTAGAGCGGAGTAGAGATAGGGGGGGGCTGGCACTGCCCAACCTCTGTGGGTACTACTGGGCCGCCAATGCGACAATGGTGCGCAAGTGGGTGATGGAGGGGGAGGGGGCTGCATGGAAGAGGCTGGAGACGGCGTCTGTGTGGGTACGAGTCTGGTGGCGCTGGCAACGGCGCCGTGCCGCTCCCTCCGAGGAGGTATACCACGAGCCCGGTGGTGGTGGCGGCCCTCAAAATTTGGGGGCAGTGGAGGCGGCATAGGGGGGAAGTTCGGGCCTCGGCGTGGACCCCATTACGGGGGAACCACCTGTTCGCCCCAGGTAGAACAGGTGGAGGGTTTTTGGGGTGGCACAGGGCAGGCATACGAAAGTTAGGGGACCTGTTTGTGGACGGGAAGTTCGCGAGCTTGGGTGAGCTGGAGGGGAAGTACGGGCTCCCCCCGGGGAACACCTTCAGGTACTTACAGGTAAGGGCGTTTGCCAGACGGCAGGTGGTGGAATTCCCATGGCTACTGCCACACACAGTACAGGACAGGGTGCTCTCGGGGGGTGGGTGGGATCGGGGAAGATCTCGGAAACTTACCAGGTGATGCAGGAGGAGGAGGCCTCGGTGGTGGAGTTGAAAGGTAAGTGGGAGGAGGAGTTGGGAGAGGAGATCGAAGAGGGGGCGTTGGCAGATGCCCTAGTGAGTGTGAACTCTTCCTCTTCATGCGCGAGGCTCAGCCTCATACAGTTTAAGGTGCTGCACAGGGCACACATGACCGGGACAAGGATGAGCAGGTTCTTTGGGGGTGAGGACAGGTGTGTTAGGTGCTCAGGGAGCCCAGCAAATCACACCCATATGTTCTGGGCATGCCCAGCGCTGGAGGAATTTTGGAAGGGCGTAGCGAGGACGGTGTCGAGGGTGGTAGGATCCAGGGTCAAACCGGGCTGGGGGCTCGCAATATTTGGGGTGGCAGAGGAGCCGGGAGTGCAGGAGGCGAATGTGGCTGGAATTCTGGCCTATGCGTCCCTGGTAGCCCGGTGGAGGATTCTCCTTCAGTGGAAAGATACGAGGCCCCCAAGTGTGGAATCCTGGATCACCGATATGGCAGGGTTCATTAAATTGGAGAGGGTGAAATTCGCCTTGAGAGGGTCGGTACAAGGGTTCTTTAGGCGGTGGCAACCGTTCTTAGACTTTCTGGCAGAACTCTAGACATTGGTCAATGGCAGCAGCAGCTCGTGGGGGTGGGGGGGGGTTTACTTTATTTTTGTTTGTGTTATTTACACTGGAAGGGTCTGAGGGGGTGTACACACCTGTTGTCTTAAGTCGGGGTGTTAATGTTAATTTATTATTTAGGTACGGGTGGTAGGATTGTGTTTTGTACTTACCCTTGTTGGGTTCTTTTTTCTTTCTCATTTTGTTATTGATATTTTATGAAAACCTTTAATAAAAATTATTAAAAAAAAAAAGATCTTCACCATGTGCTGAGTGCATAGGTTGGTTAGGACAGGCATAGGTCTTTAGTTTAATCTAACATCGCGTTAACCCACAGTGAAAGTATGTTCAACAGTTTCTAGCTTAATAAAATAGTGTTGCACTATTTTAAGTGTTGGTGGCCTGTATGTGTTCCACGGATCCAGAGCACCCAACACAACAAATAGTTCTTTATTTTTTGCAGGAAACTGGGGCGTGAAATGCCAGCATTTTTACACCGGCGTGGGGACATAGCCCCATTTTGGGAGAATCCAGCCCAATATATTTATGAACTAATAGGCCAGTTCCTGTCTGCTTTTGCTTTGTGACCAGTTACGTTATAACCCCAATTGTATGCCATGTTGCCAACTGGCATTTTAGTATTTTGAACTATGGCCCAGAATGAGTGCACGTGAAACTTTCTGTCTATATTAACAGCTACTGATAACAATAAACTTAGGTGCCTGATGCAAAACAGTTCTTAAGCAAACAACTCCCCGACTGAAAGGCTCACTTCATTTATTTTATTGTCTTTCGTGATAAGCAATGTTGGTTCATGGTGATGTCGAACCATGTAATTTTCTTGGCCTTGGAAAGGGAAGGGAAGAGACTGAATGTCTCCATGTTCAGACTCCTAACCCACAAGCAGCAAGTGATCAGAACCTAGCTGTAATTCCAAGCACCAGACTCACTTCATGCCTGACAAACTGATCATGATTCATTAACTGATAATCAAACATTCCATCAACGTTCGTCCTTATGATAGAAGCTGGATGAACACCAACCACAGACCGGCCTGTGGAATCCTGTATCGCTTGCGATTGTGTTGGGCAGCTAAAGAAGAAAATCAATAAGGAATCTGAACAGATTAACAAGTGTTTATCTTCCAAGGTCTTAAACATTAAACCGAATCTGGCAAAAGCACAGCTGTAGAAATGCCTTATCTGAAAGAAGTACTATAAAAATCAGCAGCACTTCATTTTTTTGTTGATTTACGTGGTTCTTAGAATAATCAAAAAATATAATCAGCAAATCCTACTAAATAGTTGTCTCAACATAAACTCTGATAGTGACTACTGAATGCCGAGCGAATAATCATTTTAACATCGGAATGTCAATCACCCCCTATTTATCCCATATAACATTGTGCTGGTGACAATTTATTTTACTGTTCCGACCTAAGTAAGAATAGTTATTATTCAGCAGCAGACACACAATGTAGCTTTTCTCGAGGTTTAACTTTCAAAGCTCACCTGGGCAATTCTTGTGAAAGGTAAAAAGTAAAGAGCAGCCTCATTGGAAAACTTGCAGTTACACTCAAGTTGAGAGAGTGGGCAAATGCATGGCAGATATGGTATAATGTGGGGAAGTGTGAAGTTATCCACTTCGGATGGAGAAACAGAATAGCGGAGTGTTATTAAAACTGCCGATAGATTTGGAAATGTTGGTGTACAAAGGTACCTGGTTGTCCTTGCACATCAGTCAACTGATAGCAAGCCTGCAGGTACAGCAAGCAGTTAGGAAGACAAATGGTTTGTTGGCCTTCATTGCAAGAAGACTTGAGTACAAGGACAGATTGGATTTTGTTTATTGTCACGTGTACCGAGGTACTGTGAAAAGTATTTTTCTGCGAGCAGCTCAACAGATCATTAAGTACATGAAAATAAAATAAAATAAAAGAAAATACATAATAGGGCAACTCAAGGTACACAATGTAACAACATAGCACCGGCATTGGGTGAAGCATACAGAGGTGTTGTGTTAATCAGGTCAGTCCATAAGAGGGTCGTTTAGGAGTCTGGTAGAATACAATGTGGACAAGTGTGAGGTTGTGCACTTTGGAAGGAGGAATGGAGGCATAGACTATTTCCTAAATGGGGAAATGCTTAGGAAATCAGAAGCACAGAGGGTCTTGGGAGTCCTTGTTCAAGACTCTTTTAAGGTTAACATGCAGGTTCAGTCGGCAGTTAGGAAGGCAAATCATGTCAAGAGGGTTAGATTACAAGACCAGGGATATGCTTCTGAGGCTGTATAAGACTCTGGTCAGACCCCATTTGGAGTATTGTGAACAGTTTTGGGCTCTATATCTAAGGAAGGATGTGCCGGACTTGGAAAGAGTCCAGAGAAGGTTCACAAGAATGATCCCTGGAACAAAGAATGTGTTGTATGAGGAACGTTTGAGGACTCTGGGTCTGTACTCGTTGGAGTTTAGAAGGATTAGGGGGATCTTATTGAAACTTACAGCATACTGTGAGGCCTGGATAGAGTGAATGTGGACAGGATGTTCTTCCCTACTGCCATCAGACTTTTGAATCGACCTACCTCGTATTAAGTTGATCTTTTCTCTACACCTTGCTAGAACTGTAACATTATATTCTGCAGTCTCTCCTCCTTCCCTATGTACGGTGTGCATTGTTTGTACAGCATGCAAGAAACAATACTTTTCACTGTATACTAATACATGTGACAATAATAAATCAAATCAAACTTGAAGGGCTGAATGGCCTCCTCCTGCTTCTATTTTCTATGTTTCTATGATATCACTGTTCACGGAGAGAGAGTGCTTTGTGGTCTAATTTATTTGGGTGGGAATGCTACTTTATGGAATTATTTGCTTAAAAATAGCTTACTGCCTATCTAAACATTGACCAGTAAGAGGTTCAAAACATTTACTGATGCAATAACACAGCAGGTCAGATAGCATCCGTAAAGGTTGCTGCATTTCACATGAGCATGCTTCATCAGAAATGGGGAACATCAAAACTCATCTTTTCCTTTACTGACTTTGACTGCTTTGCTCCTTATTTGCAGTCATTTTTGCTTATATTTCCGATGGCCAGCATTTGTAAATTATTTTACTATCAGATATTGGTGGATTAGCCAGGTCTTCCTGAAGCTGGCATGAACCCAGATTGGTTTTGCAATAATGGTAGTTTTGAATACTTCCAAAGATGCAATCTGGAGAGAAAGCTTTTTGCAAGGAGGATTTCATCTTTGAAACAGTTTAAGGTGGATTTACAGTAATAATCACAAAATATCTGGTGATTGACTGCAATCTTTGACTGCTGATAATCTGGGACCTTCAAATAGTTCCAGAAGACTGCATAAGGCAGTGATGATATGGCTCATTTATCATAAGGAATGCATTTGCAAGCAAGAAATCTTGTTGACAAACTTTGCAATGTAAGTTCAGTGATAGTGATAATGGCAATAAGTATGTGCCTTAGAGTTTAATCTCTTGGAGATTTATTGATGTACAGAGCATAGAAGAATCAATCCATCTGCCACTTTCCTTGCTATTACTGAATACAGACTGTCTTCTTTGTTATTTGCTCATGTTATGCAGGCATCGCTGGCTAGCCCAACATTTATTTCCTTTGAGATGGTGAGCCGCCTTCTTGAACCACTGCAGTCCATGTGGTGTAGGTAAACCCACGTGCTGGTAGGGAGGGAGTTTCGGGTTTTTGACCAAGTCACTGTGAAAGTACAGCGATATAATTCCAAGTCAGGATGATGGGTGGCTTGCAGAGGAACTTGCAGGTAGTGGTGTTCCAATGCATTGGCCACTCTTGTGGGTTTGGAGCTTTGCAATTCTTGTAACTTCTTTGTTTCTCTTCAGTTGGTAGCATTTCTATTTTATTTTAGAAGTTTTATGGGAAAATGCACACAGCAGTTTGACATTTTACATTTACAAAGTTTCAGGCCCAATCCCTAGTCTGTACTGAGAGAAGTTATCTCAGGGCTCGCGACCAGGATGCTACACTTAACTGCATCTTGTGGATGATATGCATGGCTGCTGTTGTGCATTTGCGGTGGAGGGAGTGAATTTCACAGGTAATGGTTGGGGTGTCAATCAAGTGGGCTGCTTGTTCCTGGATGGTTTTGAGCTTCTTGAGTGTTGTCGGAGCTGAATCCAGGCAAGTGGTTAGGATTTTATCACACTCCTGACTTGCACCATGCAGATGGCGGACAGGCTTTATCAGCAGACAGGATTTCACTTGGCTGGTGCACGGTTTCTTTAAGTTCTTTTGCATTACCAGCATCCATGTGCTCAAACGTGAGCGACAGGCTTCATCACAATTACATCTGGCAAAAAGAAATGCAGGGAATGATTCCCAACCACGATTTTTATTGATTTGCTTTGTTTCTGGCTCACCACAGTATCATATCAACACCATGAACATTATGCTGTAAGTTGTTGCTAGAGCTGTACTGAATTTCCTCTCCCCAATAGGGCAATTCCTCTAGCTCCAGACATTGCCTTCCTGTTTTCTATTTACACGGTAGTCCTACATCACTTCTTCCCCACTGTTACTGGACTCCTGAATGACCCTCTTATGGACTGAGCTGATCTCGCCACGCATCTTCTCTACTGTTGTAGCACTATACTTCATATGCTTCACCCTATGTCTATGTCTGCACTGAGAGAAGTTATCTCAGGGCTAGCGACCAGGATGCTACACTTAACGACAATTCCAAGCTAGGGTTGAAAGGAATCAGTTTGTGTTCTTGCTCCTAATTGGGATTTACTTTGTCAGACCCCCTTGCTGTGACATAAAAAAATTGATTCCACTTCCGGTTGCGGCGATGCGGAGCTAAGCCGCACATTTCGGCAGCTCCCGCTATAACGGACTTTTGGGCTCTCCAGAGGAGCCCCAACGGAAATTTTTTGATTTAATCCCGTGTGGGAAGGTGAAATAAGGTCCCCCCTTACGTTGTATGGCGGAAATTAGCGGTGGAGCGTCGGAGAAAGAGGCTCTGGAGGTGCTGGCGCCAATGCTGTTGGGCGATCGAGGGGCTGAAGGAGACCCAGAAGGCCCAGGCGGTGGAGCTTCGTGAGGTGAGGGATAAAACGAATGAGAACGAGGATGAGATCCTGGGCCTGGCGGTAAAAATGGAGGCGCACGAGGCGGTGCACAGGAGGTGGACCGAGAGACTCGAGGTCCTGGAGAACAGGTCGAGAGGGAAGAATCTCCGGATTCTGGGTCTCCCCGAAGGAGTGGAGGGGGCTGATGCCGGGGCGTATGAGTACGATGCTCCAGTCGCTGATGGGTGTGGAGGCCTCTCCGAGCCCCCTGGAGCTGGAAGGAGCTCACCGGGCCCTGGCGAGGAGACCCAAGGCTGATTGGCCGCCAAGGGCGATAGTGGCAAGGTTCCATCGCTTCGCGGACAAAGAAAGTGTTCTGAGATGGGCCAAGAAGGTGCGGAGCAGTAGATGGGAGAATGCGGTGATCCGAGTCTACCAGGATTGGAGCGCGGAGGTGGCAAGGAGGAGAGCTGGCTTCAACCGGGCCAAGGCGGTGCTGCACAATAAAAGAGTCAGGTTTGGCATGCTGCAGCCTGCGCGACTGTGGGTCACTTATCAGGACCGACACCATTATTTTGAAACGCCAGAAGAGGCTTGGACCTTTATCCAAATGGAAAAATTGGACTCGAACTGAGGGGCTGTGGATGTGGGGGGGGGGGGATGTTGGTTGTATACGGGGTTGTAAATATGGGCAAAGAATATTTCATGGGTGGGATGATGGATGGGGATGTGGGTAGAGTTCTGGTTAAAATTCTTTTTTTTTCTGTAGACGAGATGGTGGGGAATGTGGGCGTCGGTGCTGGAGGGAGGTGAGACTCGGGGATGGGGGAACTGGGACAATGGCCACAACAGGAGCTGCGCCACAGGGGGCGGGGCTGGCTCAGGAAAGCGCGGGCTTTTTCCCGCGCTAGGTGGGGGGGGGGATGGAGGAAGGTAAGGAGGAAGAGAGACTCCCACACGGGGGCGATCAACGGGAAGGAGGGGGAAGCCGGGGTCAGCAGAAGTTAGCTGACTCACGAAAGTAATATGGGGGGAGCAAAAGTGCTAGATGCGGATCTAGTGGGGAGGGGGGGAGGGAAGGGGGGGAGAGGGGGGGACATTAGGGTTGCTGCTGCACTGTCCGAGGGGGAACTGAACATGGAAGAGATGGTCGGGGCGGGGGTTCCCCGTCTGGGGGACTGGAGGGTGTGGAAGGCGCGGGCACGGGACTGGCCTAAGATAGGCGATGTCTCGTCGGCAGGGGGCGGGGGGGGGGGCGTGGGGGGTAGCCCCCCAATCCGGCTGATCGCGTGGAATGTGAGAGGCCTAAATGGGCCGGTTAAGAGGACCCGAGTGTTCGCGCACCTAAAGGGACTGAAGACAGACGTGGCCATGCTTCAGGAGACACATCTGAAGGTGGCCGATCAGGTCAGGTTAAGGAAGGGATGGGTAGGACAGGTGTTCCATTCGGGGCTGGATGCGAAGAATAGAGGGGTGGCAATATTGGTGCGGAAGCGGGTGTCGTTTGAGGCCAAGAACATAGTATAATGGAGGCCGATGCGTGATGGTGAGCGATAGGTTGCAGGGGACGGAGGTGATACTGGTGAATGTATATGCCCCGTACTGGAACGATGCTGGATTCATGAAACGGATGTTGGGGCGTATTCCAGACCTGGAGGTAGGGAGCTTGATAATGGGTGGGGAGTTTAACACAGTGCTGGACCCAGCATTAGATCGTTCCAGATCTAGGACGGGGAAGAGGCCGGCTGCGGCCAAGGTGCTTAGGGGGTTTATGGATCAGATGGGGGGAGTAGATCCGTGGAGATTTGCCAGGCCTTTGACCAGAGAATTTTCTTTTTTCTCCCACGTACATAAGGCCTACTACCGGAAAGATTTTTGTGTTCTGGGCAGGGCATTGATCCCGAAAGTGGAGGGAACGGAGTATTCGGCCATAGCCATTTCACACCATGCCCCGCATTGGGTGGAGCTAGAGCTGGGAGAGGAGAGGGACCAATGCCTGTTGTGGCGGTTGGATGTGGGACTGCTGGCAGACAAGGAATTGTGTGGGAGGGTGTGGTGGTGTATGGAAAGGTATCTGGAGGCCAACGACAACGGGGAGGTGCAGGTGGGAGTAGTATGGGAGGTGCTGAAGACGGTGGTCAGGGGAGAGTTAATCTCCATCAGGGCTCATAGGGTGAAGAGAGAGGGCAGGGAAAGGGAGAGGTTGGTGGGGGAGATTTTAAGGGTGGACAGGAGATATGCAGAGGCCCCTGATGAGGGACTACTCAGGGAGAGGCGAAGTCTCCAGACGGAGTTTGACCTGTTGACCACAGGGAAGGCAGAGGCACAGTGGAGGAAGGCACAGGGGGCGATATATGAATATGGGGAGAAGGCGAGTCGGATGCTGGCACATCAGCTCCGTAAGAGGATGGCAGCGAGGGAAATAGGTGGAATCAAGGATGGCAGGGGAACTACGGTGCGGAGTGCGGTGAAAGTGAATGAGGCATTCAAGGCCTTTTACGAGGAGCTGTATAGGTCCCAGCCCCCAGGGGGAAAAGAGGGGATGCGACGATTCTTGGACCAACTGAGGTTCCCGAGGGTGGAGGAGCAGGAGGTGGCTGGTTTGGGGGCGCCAATTGGGGTGGAGGAGCTGGTTAAAGGACTGGGGAGCATAGAACATAGAACATAAAAAATACAGCACAGAACAGGCCCTTCGGCCCACGATGTTGTGCCGAACCTTTGTCCTAGATTAATCATAGATTATCATTGAATTTACAGTGCAGAAGGAAGCCATTCGGCCCTTTGAGTCTGCACCGGCTCTTGGAAAGAGCACCCTACCCAAACTCAACACCTCCACCCAACACCAAGGGCAATTTTGGACACTAAGGGCAATTTATCATGGCCAATCCACCTAACCTGCACATCTTTGGACTGTGGGAGGAAACCGGAGCACCCGGAGGAAACCCACGCAGACACGGGGAGGATGTGCAGACTCTGCACAGACAGTGACCCAAGCCGGAATCGAACCTGGGACCCTGCAGGGAAGGGACGGGGCCTTCCCCAGCATGCAGGCAGGGAAGGCCCCGGGGCCGGATGGGTTCCCGGTGGAGATTTATAGGAAGCTTGTAGACCTGTTAGCCCCGTTGCTGGTAAGGACCTTTAATGAAGCAAGGGAGGGGGGGACCCTGCCCCCGACAATGTCGGAGGCGATAATCTCTTTGATCTTGAAGCGGGATAAGGACCCACTGCAATGTGGGTCGTATCGACCGATCTCGCTCCTCAACGTAGGTGCTAAGTTGCTGGCAAAAATGTTGGCTACGAGGATTGAGGACTGTGTCCTGGGGGTGATTCACGAGGACCAGACGGGATTCGTAAAGGGTAGGCAGCTGAATACCAATGTGCGAAGGCTCCTAAATGTGATAATGATGCCATCGGTGGAGGGAGAGGCGGAGATAGTGGCAGCCATGGACGCGGAGAAGACCTTTGACCGAGTAGAGTGGGAGTATCTCTGGGAAGTGTTGAGGAGGTTTGGGTTTGGGGGAGGGTTTATTAGTTGGGTCAAACTCCTGTATAGAGCCCCGGTGGCGAGTGTGGTCACGAACCACACTGCTGCAATTATATAAGGTGTTAGTGAGGCCACACCTGGAGTATTGTGTTCAGTTTTGGTCTCCTTACTTGAGAAAGGACGTACTGGCACTGGAGGGTGTGCAGAGGAGATTCACTAGGTTAATCCCAGAGCTGAAGGGGTTGGATTACGAGGAGAGGTTGAGTAGACTGGGACTGTACTCGTTGGAATTTAGAAGGATGAGGGGGGTCTTAAAGAAACATATAAAATTATGAAGGGAATAGATAGGATAGATGCGGGCAGGTTGTTTCCACTGGCGAGTGAAAGCAGAACTAGGGGGCATAGCCTCAAAATAAGGGGAAGTAGATTTAGGACTGAGTTTATGAGGAACTTCTTCACCCAAAGGGTTGTGAATCTATGGAATTCCTTGCCCAGTGAAGCAGTAGAGGCTCCTTCATTAAATGTTTTTAAGATAAAGATAGATAGTTTTTTGAAGAATAAAGGGATTAAGGGTTATGGTGTTCGGGCTGGAAAGTGGAGCTGAGTCCACAAAAGATCAGCCATGATCTCATTGAATGGTGGAGCAGACTGGAGGGGCCAGATGGCCTACTCCTGCTCCTAGTTCTTATGTTCTTATGAACCGGCGGAGGTCGGAGTATTTCCGACTGTATCGAGGGACGAGGCAGGGGTGCCCTGTCCCCTCTGCTGTTTGCATTGGCAATTGAACCTTTGGCCATGGCGTTAAGGGAGTCGGGGAGGTGGAAGGGGGTGGTCCGAGGGGGAGAGGAACATCGAGTGTCGCTGTACGCAGAGGACCTGTTGCTGTATGTGGCGGATCCAGTGGAGGGGATGGTTGAGGTCATGCAGATCCTAAGGGAGTTTGGAGACTTTTCGGGCTATAAGCTCAACATGGGAAAGAGTGAGCTCTTTGTGGTGCATCCGGGGGATCAGGGGAGAGGGATAGATGACCTACCGTTGAGGAGGGCGGAAAGGAGCTTTCGATACTTGGGGATTCAGGTTGCTAGGAGCTGGGGGGCACTGCACAAACTTTATTTGACGCGGCTGGTGGAACAGATGGAGGAGGATTTTAAAAGGTGGGACATGTTGCCGCTCTCGCTGGCGGGCAGGGTACAGTCAATTAAAATGGTGGTCCTCCCAAGGTTTCTTTGTGTTCCAGTGCCTTCCAATCGTGATCACCAAGGCCTTTTTTAAGAGGGTAGGCAGGAGCATTATGAGTTTTGTGTGGGCGAGCAAGACCCCGAGGGTAAGGAGGGGGTTCCTGGAGCATAGCAGGGATAGAGGAGGGTTGGCGTTGCCGAATTTGGATGGCTACTACTGGGCAGCCAACATGGCGATGATCCGTAAGTGGGTGATGGAGGGAGAGGGGGCGGCGTGGAAGAGGTTGGAGATGGCATCCTGCAAAGGTACGAGCCTGGGGGCGCTGGTGACGGCACCGCTGCCGCTCTCGCCAACAAGGTACACCACGAGCCCGGTGGTGGCGGCCACGCTAAAGATCTGGGGGCAGTGGAGATGACACAGGGGAGCGTTGGGAGCCTCGGTGTGGTCCCCGATTAGGGATAACCATCGGTTTGTCCCAGGAAGGATGGACGGGGGGTTTCAGAGCTGGCATCAGGCAGGGATTAGAAGAATGAGGGACCTGTTCATCGATGGGACGTTTGCGATCTTAGGGGCGCTGGAGGAGAAATTTGGACTACCCCCGGGAAATGCCTTCAGGTACATGCAAGTGAGGGCATTTGTGAGGCGACAGGTGAGGGAATTCCCGCTGCTCACGGCACAGGGGATTCAAGACAGGGTGATTTGGGGCATATGGGTCGGGGAGGGCAAGGTGTCGGCGATATACCAGGAGATGTCCATATGTTTTGGTCATGCCCGGCACTGGAGGGGTTCTGGAGGGGAATTGCGGAAATAGTATCTAAGGTGGTGAAAGTCCGGGTCAAGCCAAGCTGGGGGCTAGCATTATTTGGAGTAGTGGACGGGCCGGGAGTGCAGGAGGCGAAAGAGGCCGGCATTCTGGCCTTTGCGTCCCTAGTAGCCCGGCGAAGGATCTTGTTAATGTGGAAAGAGGCGAAGCCCCCCAGTGTGGAAGCCTGGATAAATGATATGGCCGGGTTTATCAAGTTGGAGTGGATAAAGTTTGCCTTGAGAGGGTCTGCGCAGGGGTTCTACAGGCGGTGGCAACCGTTCCTAGACTATCTCGCAGAGCGTTAGATGAAGGTCGGACAGCAGCAACAGCAACTCAGGTGGGGAGGGGCGGGGGGCGGGGGGCGGAGGGGGGGGGGGGATATCTTCCGTTGGGGGGGGGGGGGAGGAGGGAGGGAGGGGGAAGGTTTTTTTTTCTGGGGGGCATTTGAGCAAGAAAACACATGAATGATCCGGAAAACTGACATGTACGGGAGGAATCTAATGTACAAAGTTCTGTATCATAATGACTTGCCATGTTCATGTCTTGCTATGCAAGCTTTCTTTCTTTTTGTTACGAGGTGGGGGGGGGGTTGTTTGCATGGTTGAAAATTTTGTTAACAAACTCTTAATAAACATATTTTTTAAAAAAAATTGATTCCAAGCTCGGTAAATTTGTCAGAAAAGGATTAGGGAATAGATACATGAATATGAATCGGTTATTAGGCAACGAAGTGGAACTTAACAACAACAACAAATTGCATTTATATAGCACCCTTAACATTGCAAAGCATCTCAAGGAGAATGATCAAACAATATTTGCCACCAACCACCTATTAGAATGGGTGATCAAAATCTTGGTCAAAGAAATAGATTTTAAGAAGGAACTTAAAGAATGACAGGTAGCCTAAAAATGATTGTGAGAGATGTTAGTCGACGATCAATTAGTAAATTTACACACCCACCATTTTAATGCAGGAATTAACCTGGTTATTCTTAATATGCCGACGGCTCAGTTTAAATCGCTTCGCAGCCTTTTTGCTTCTCGTGTTTCTCTCCCACGTTATAAAAATTCTATTCGCCCACAACACAACACGTCTTTTTTTCTGTACAAAAGTTGGATACGCAATAAAGCAAATGTATAATTTCACTTACTTAATAAAAAAAGTGTTGCTGGTGCTGAATGACACTTGTCAATTCTTGTGACAACGTTCAAACCTAATGCCACCTCACTTCCCTGCCCAGTTATCCCTCCCCAGTTAAAGTGTGTTTCGCTTTGCATGTCTTGAGTTTTCACCATTATTTTCATCTACCAGATGTTCTAAATTCATTCCCCTGCCCATTCTAACTGAACACTCCTTCAGACCAGTCAGCTTGAGGCTGGGCAGGCCGAGGAAACTACACCAAATGATTGACGCCTCAGAACAAGTCCCTTCACTTGCCTAATTGGTATGTGATCATTATGTCTGGTTGAAACACAGACAGTAACAGGGGAGCTGCAGGCATAGTGGTAGTATCACTGTACTATTAATCTAGTGAGGCAGGATAATATTCGGTGGGCCTGGGATCGAATCCCACCAGGGTGGACAGTGAAACTTTTTTTTATTTGTTCATGGGACGTGAGAGTCGCAGGCTAGGCCAGCATTTATTGCCCAACCCTAATTTCCTTGAGGGGGTAGTTAAGTCAACCATTTTGAATTGAATTGAACCAAGTTGTGAATTTAATTAAAAAATCTGGAATTAAAAGTTCAACCTGAAACCATTTTCGATTTGTAAAAATCCATCTGATTCACTAAAACTCTTCAGGGAAGGAAATCTGCCATCGTTATTTGTTCTGGCCTACAGCAATGGGGCGACTCTTACCCGCCCTCAGAATGAGTGCAATAACTGCAGGCCCAGCCGGTGATGCCCACATCCCATGAATAAAAAATATTGCCTTTTTGTGCAGTCAAAACATCTCGAAACGCTTCACAGAGCAAATTACCCGATTGCAGAACCCCCAGTTAGATAAGCAAACTCATTGAAAATATTCTCTGGTTACTTTTTGGCAAATTCCGTGAAACATTCACACAAACCCAAGTGACAGTGTCCCCTGGCAGAGAAGCCCCGAACTCGAGGACAGAAAAATGTCCTGCAAACGTGCTAAGTGTTCATCCATTTATATTACCAGAAGTAATTATTTAGTCTTCTCAAAGTAATTTAATATATGCTGGAAATTTAATTTGTGTTCTGGGCAACAGAATTAATTTAATTTCCCAAACCCTTGTGCAAAGTTAACTAATACATTATACAGTCTGAATTTTATCAAAGGTGAACTGAAGAGAGTTAATTTATCAACACACAGTAAATACGTTTGATGTGACCTGAATTGTAGGTCATAGGCTGAAGTTAATTCATTGGAACAAAGCGATAACAAAAATCAGGAAAGGTCAAACTAAATCAATTATCAATGGTTGTTTATAAGAGAATTATTTATTAACATAATGTTTGCTGATTAGCTAATTAACCTGATACTGAGGCAATGATAAATATTGTGACTTCAGAGAAATTTTTGCTGAGTAACTTGTGATAATCAGTATAGAATTATAATGAGGGAATTCAATGTACATTGAATTGTCATAAGATTTACGGAGGAGGATAAATTGTGATTCTCAAGATAAAAGTGCATGCCCAGCAGAATCCTAAATCATGAGTGGAAACCGATAATCGCAAGACTGGAGCAATAGGTGTAGCCACCTAAAATGGCTGATTCCCTGTTAATTTGGCCAAAACCCGATTTAAAATGGCTAACCGGAAAGGCTGATGGGAAAAGCAGCCAACAGGACACAAACGGACAGCTGCAGACAGAATAGCATATTCGGCTCTGGGGAAGTCGGCCCAGATCGATACTCAAGACCATTAGCAGCACATCAACCCAGACATCTGCAGTTTAATCGGCTATCCCCGGGAACAATTGCAACATATTAGCAATTGAATGCCGGGCCAGACCTGTCGGCGCCTGCAGTGGCCAAAACAAAGACAGGTGAACGACCACCCCCCGATCGAGGAATCGCCCCGTTATTGGACGTATCGAACCCAGTGATTGGGAACAAGTCCAATCACTTGGGACTCAGGGTCAAGGGCCGCCCCGAGAGGCGGGAAGCCCCTGGGCCCTATAAAGTAAGGGGGCCAAGTTCAGATCGCTCTCTCTCCCTTCTTCTCCTGCTCGAGACCTTCGCAAGAACATCAACCAAGAAACAGTAAGTTTGACTCCAACGATCGCTACCCGATAAAGACTCCTAGCCATCGACCTGTATCAGCCTTTTTGAATCCCGCGGGCCAGGTCCGATTCGATAAGCCATTCGTTTCCCTGACCTGGTGGGCTGTTCCTAAAGTTAAGTATTGGCCAGTAGTGGTAGGTTTCTATATAGATAGTAGGATTATTGTGTCAGCATTACTTGTTGTATATAATAAATGACCGTTGATTTCAATCTTACTAAGCGGTGTGCTGACTTATTAATCATAACTCGAGCTTGAACCACATGGCGGTATCAGAAAGATACCTGGCGACTCGTGAGCAAAGGTGACATAATCAGAGCTAATAAACCAAGGCTAAAAAGAGCAACATAGGTCAGATAGGAATTATATTAGAGATCGTCCATGATCTGATTAAATGGCGGAGCAGGTTCAAAGGGCTGAATTGCCTACTTCTGCTTCTAATTCCTATGTTCCTACATATATGCAAGGTGTCCTAATTTCAGTGATTCAGACGCAGACTGATTGCACGTTATATTACAATGGCAAGTCCTAACTTGATTTCCAAGTAAAACTAATTAATCACAGGATCAGGTAGAACCAATATATTGCAGAGACACAGTTCCAGGCAGATAGAGGTTTGACGAGACCTTGGTAGGTGTGGTGGTATGTATTAGGGGTAATACAGTACACCACGTGCTGACAGGCTATTGGTGGAGGGATGCCGGGTCCTGATAGGATCTGCCACCTACTGGACTCCACCCAGAAATGCCGGTATAAGAACCAGGCATTTCCCTCCATTTCCCTCAGCAGCTGCATTCTGTAACCAAGCTGCTGGGGATCAAGTTCTGCTTAATAAAGCCTTTAATTGACGTTACCTCAACCTGCCTTGCGTCATATTGACGGTACAACAATTTATTAAGCAGACTTAAATAGAAGATAAACGACGTAGGAATATGGAGCTCCGCATCATCCCGGAGTGCCTGCGCATCGCACCCCAAGCAGCTAACTCAACCTCTATCTTCAAGCACTGGCTGGCATGCTTTGAGGGCTACCTCCGAACGGCCCCCGGCAAACCGACAGACGAACAAAAAATGCAGGTCCTCTATTCCAGGGTGAGTCCCGATGTCTACTCCCTTATCGAGGACGAGGACGGTTTCACTGATGCCATCGCCGCGCTGAAGGATATCTACATCCGGCCCGCCAACCAGGTTTTTACTCGCTACCAGCTCGCCACACGACGGCAATTTCCTGGGGAATCGCTGGACGAATTTTATAATGCCCTGCAGATCCTGGGTCGAAACTGCAACTGCCCGGCGGTAACCGCGAATGAACACACAGAGCTCCTGGTCCGCGATGCGTATGTGGCAGGTTTGGCTTCTTCCCAGATCCGCCAGAGGCTTCTGGAGAAAGAATCTCTGGGTCTCTCAGAAGCTCGGGCCCTGGCGGCATCCCTCGATGTGGCCTCGTGTAACGCCCGGGCCTATGCCGCCGACCGCACTGCAGCCCCTTGGGCTCCGTGGACCCCCACTGCGATCGACGCTCCGGCACCCCCCCATCCCCGCAAACCTGCGCGGCCAAAACACCAGACCAACCGGGGGGGGCCCCGCTGCTATTTTTGCGGCCAGCCGAAACACCCTCGGCAGCGCTGCCCGGCCCGCGCGGCTACCTGCAAAAGCTGCGGAAAGAAGGGCCACTACGCCACGGTGTGCAAGTCCCGCGGTGTTGCCGCTATCTCCAGGGAAGATACGGGACCACAGACCCAGCTCCCCCAGCCCACGTGCGACCAATGGACGCTGCCATTTTGTACCCCGGACGCCACGAGGGAGGGATGGGCGCCGCCATTTTGTCCACCCCCCACCGCGTGCGATCCGTGGACGCCGCCATCTTGGCTGTCAGGAAAGGACCCCGACACAGACGGCCCCATACTGCCTGACTACGATGACCAACTTCGTCAACCACGTTTGGCTTTGATGACCCTCGACCAGTCGCGACCTCGGACGCTCCAGACTGCAACCACTACGGTCCTGGTGAATGGTTACGAGACGCCGTGTCTTATCGACTCTGGGATCACGGAAAGTTTCATCCATCCGGACACGGTAAGGCGCTGTTCCCTTGTAATTCAGCCAAGCACCCAGAAAATGTTCCTGACGGCGGGATCCCACTCCGTTCAGATCAAAGGGTTCTGCATCGCTAACCTAACGGTGCACGGGAGGGAGTTCCAAAATTACCGGCTGTATGTCCTCCCCCATCTCTGTGCGCCCACACTCCTAGGGTTGGACTTCCAATGCAACCTCCAGAGTTTTACTTTTAAATTTGGCGGCCCTATACCCCCACTGACTGTCTGCGGCCTCGCTACCCTCAAGGTTGAACCGCCTTCCTTATTTGCGAACCTCACCCCGGATTGCAAACCCGTCGCCACTAGGAGCAGACGGTACAGCGCCCAGGACCGAGCATTTATCCGGTCCGAAGTCCAGAGGCTGCTGAAGGAAGGCATCATCCAGGCTAGCAACAGTCCCTGGAGAGCCCAGGTGGTAGTCGTTAAGACCGGGGAGAAACAAGAGGATGGTCATCGACGATAGTCAGACCATCAATAGGTACACTCAGCTAGATGCGTACCCTCTCCCCCGCATATCCGACATGGTCAATCGGATTGCACAGTACAAGGTTTTTTCCACCGTGGACCTCAAGTCCGCCTACCACCAGCTCCCCATCCACCCCGGTGACCGCAACTATACTGCCTTCGAAGCAGACGGGCGGCTATACCACTTTTTAAGGGTTCCATTCGGCGTCACGAATGGAGTCTCGGTCTTCCAACGAGAGATGGACCGAATGGTTGACCAGCACGGTTTGCGGGCCACGTTCCCGTATCTCGACAACGTCACCATCTGCGGCCACGATCAGCAGGACCACGACGCCAAACTCCAAAAATTCCTCCAGACCGCTAACGCCCTGAACCTCACTTACAACAAGGAGAAATGCGTGTTCCGCACCGACCGTCTAGCCATCCTGGGCTACGTAGTGCGTAATGGAGTGATAGGCCCCGACCCTGAATGCATGCGCCCCCTCATGGAGTTCCCTCTCCCCCACTGTGTCACAGCCTGAAATGCTGCCTGGGCTTCTTTTCTTATTACGCCCAGTGGGTTCCACAATACGCCGACAAGGCCCGTGCACTAATCCAGTCCACTAATTTTCCCCTGTCGACAGAGGCATGCCAGGCCTTTAGCCGCATCAAAGCGGATATCGCAAAGGCCACGATGCGCGCCATCGACGAGTCCCTCCCCTTCCAGGTCGAGAGCGATGCATCAGATGTAACTCTGGCGGCCACCCTCAGCCAAGCAGGCAGACCCGTGGCATTCTTCTCCCGAACCCTCCATGCTTCAGAAATCCGCCACTCCTCAGTGGAAAAGGAGGCACAAGCAATAGTGGAAGCTGTGCGACACTGGAAGCATTACCTGGCCGGTAGGAGATTCACTCTCCTCACTGACCAACGGTCGGTTGCCTTCATGTTCGATAATGCACAGCGGGGCAAGATCAAGAACGACAAGATCTTGCAGTGGAGGATCGAACTCTCCACCTTCAATTATGAGATCTTGTACCGTCCCAGAAAGCTGAACGAGCCATCCGATGCCCTATCTCGCGGCACATGTGCCAACGTACAAGTGGACCGTCTACAAGCCCTCCACGAGGACCTCTGCCACCCAGGGGTCACCCGTTTCTACCACTTCCTCAAGGCCCGCAACCTCCCTTACTCCGTCGAGGACGGCTGAACAGTCACCAGGAACTGCCAGATCTGCGCTGAGTGCAAACCGCACTTTTTCAGGCCAGATAGAGCGCACCTGGTTAAGGCCTCTCGCCCCTTTGAACGCCTCAGTTTGGATTTCAAAGGCCCCATCCCCTCCACCGATCACAACGCGTACTTCCTGAACATCGTTGACGAATACTCTCGTTTCCCTTTCGCCATCCCCTGCCCCGACATGACAGCGTCCACGGCCATTAAAGCCCTCGGTACCATTTTTACACTGTTCGGTTTCCCCGACTATATCCATAACGACAGGGGGTCCTCCTTTATGAGTGACGAACTGCGTCAATTCCTGCTCAGCAAGGGCATAGCCTCGAGCAGGACGACCAGTTACAACCCCCGGGGGAACGGGCAGGTAGAAAGGGAGAATGGAACGGTCTGGAAGGCCGTCCTGCTGGCCCTCCAGTCTAGGAGTCCCCCAATTTCCCGCTGGCAGGAAGTCCTCCCGGATGCCCTTCACTCTATCCGGTCCCTGCTGTGCACCACCACGAACCAAACGCCTCACGAGCGCCTCCTTCTCTTTCCTAGGAAGTCCTCCTCTGGAACGCCACTTCCGACCTGGCTAGCAGCTCCGGGACCCATCCTGCTCCGGAAACATGTGCGGGCGCACAAGTCATATCCGTTGGTGGAACGGGTGCATCTCCTTCACGCGAACCCGCAATACGCCTATGTGGAGTACCCCGATGGCCGACAGGACACGGTCTCCCTGCGAGACCTGGCGCCCGCCGGAGCTACCCACACCCCCCAACGCCAATCACCACCTCCTCACTCCCGCCGGTTCATCCCACAGCCACCCCCTTCCCGGGGGGTTCGGTTCTCCTCCCAGACCCGCCCAGGAGTAAGGACACAGGGGACAGCGCTACGCTCCCAGAGTCGACGGGACTCGAGCCAGCGCCATCACCACCACGCCCGAGACGATCGGAAAGGACGACCAGGGCACCCGTCCGGCTCATCGAATCACTTTAATTCTCAACGTTTTCAGTTATTGTGTCTTGTTATCGTTATGGCATCATGCCGACCCTGTTTGGCCCGTTGGCCCAGTTAAAGCGACAATTTTGTTTCTTGTTCAAAGTTACGGCACAGTACCGACTCTGTAAACCCTTACCACCATGCAAACCACCATCCCGCCAGGTTCCTTTGCAACAAGGGGTGAATGAGGTGGTATATATTAGGGGTAATACGGTACACCACGTGCCGACAGGCTATTGGTGGAGGGATGTCGGGTCCTGATAGGATCTGCCACCTATTGGACTCCACCCAGAAATGCCGGTATAAGAACCAGGCATTTCCCTCCATTTCCCTCAGCAGCTGCATTCTGTAACCAAGCTGCTGGGGATCAAGTTCTGCTTAATAAAGCCTTTAATTGACATTACCTCAACCTGCCTTGCATCATATTGACGGTACAACAGTAGGGCACGATTTAACTTAAAAACAGAGTCGATTCTGGGCAGGAATCAGTGCCGGGAACGATCCCGCTGTCTAAGGGCACTTTCTTTTTGGCTCCTGCTGAAGAACGCCCCACCAAGGCCGCACGCAGCTGCATATCCTGCACTGAGGAGCTCCGATGAGCTCGGTACAGGAAGAGATGGCGCCCTGATCTCTCAATCTGCCAACTTGACTCCCAGACCTCCCCAACGCCCTAACGCACCACATACAGGCAGGACACCCCGGGCCCAATCTACGGTGCAGGAAAAGTGCCATCTGGGCACCTTGGTCCTGGCACCCTGGCAGTGCCCCAGCCAGCCTGGCCTTGCCACATGGGCACCCTGGCAGTGGCAGGGTGGCACTTGTGGCACTGCCAGGGTGCCCAGGTCGTACTACCAGGATGTCAAGCTGGTGGTGCCACCGTGCCTGTGTGGCATCAACAGTGCCAAGGTACTAGCCTAGCCAGAGGCCAACTATCCAGGGGCCTCCGATCAGCTGGGTTACCCCCCAAGTGTTGTTCCACCTGGTTTCTGTTTGTGGGGACCAGTGCTAAAGGGTCCTGATCACAGTGTCCCTGGGACGTTCCTTCCTCACCAGAAAACCCACTCGATAAAAAACATTTACCAGAGTTAACAAACCTTCCTGATATTTATAATTCAGCACATTTTATAACACTAAGAAAATTCAGATTTAAGGACAGCTTTCCATCTGCAATGCTTTACAAGGCTGTGCTTATCAGGTGTTCTTCCATGAAGGAATACAGACTAACCTCGACTTGTTCCATCCTATCTATGCTCACGGAATATTGCTGTACTGAGAAATATTCGTGAAAATTAACCATTTGCCTGAGATTCCATTGAGGATAACCACACTTTTCAACTCAGCAGCAAGATTTTGCTTAGTTGTGACATTTATTCTTGCTGTCACAGCAGAAGGACATTTGCGAGTTGCAATTACTACACCTTGGATAGTAGTTCTTGTTTAAAGTGTTTACGCCAGAAAACAAAATGGCTCAAGCCATGTTATTGTCGGTGCTAAAACATGTGTGTGGGAGATGGTGGTGCAGTGGTAATGTCAGTAGTAATTCAGTAGCCCAGGCCAAAGCTCTGAACTGGGTTCAACTCCCAGCATGGTAGCTGGTGGAATTAAATTCAATAAATAAAATCGGGAATTGAAAGCCTGCTTTGATTGTGCTAGCTCACAGATGTGAAAGAGAGGGAAATCTCAGGTGGGGTGGTAGCGCAGTGGTTAGTACTGCTGCCTCACGGCGCTGAGGACCCGGGTTCGACCCTGGCCCTGGGTCACTGTCCGTGTGGAGTTTGCACACTCTCCCCGTGTCTGCGTGGGTCTCGCCCTCACCACCCAAAAGATGTGCAGGGTAGGTGGATTGGCCACGCTAAATTGCCCCTTAATTGGAAAAAGTTTAAAACAATTCTAAAAAAAGAAAGAAATGGAAATCTGCCACCTTTACCTAGTTTGGCCTCCCATGTGACTCTAGACCCACAGTTGTGTGATTGGCTCTTTAATGGCCCAGTTAGCCTCTCAGTTCAAGTCTAATTAGGAACAGGGGCAACAAATGCCAGCGATGTCCAAGTCCCACAAAGGAATAAATTTTGCTCATTGGCATTAGCACATTCATTAACACCATACACTGAAATTTTAATTAATTGTTCTTACACCTTATGGTTTAATCAATTTAGCCAATCATTCAAAGCTACTTTGTATACAAACTGGATCCTTCAGCACAATGGCTGCTCCTACCTCGCTCCACTCCGTACACCCCTTCTTTTGAACTGTTACTGCTTCTGAAGAATTCACTCAGATTGGGTGCTAATCGCTCCAGAAATATTACATTACTCATGTGGAAAGTCCCCTTGCTTGGTGCCAATTGCAGAAGCATTTAGGTCTTGTATGCACATGTTACCTGTGATTCCAAAGCAATGCATGACACATATGTAACATGTTAAAAATTATCAAGTGTCTGTCTGTCACTACATGGTGTATCCGCCTTTTATTAAAGAAAAGCTCCTTACATGTCTTTGGGATGTCACAGAACAGTTTCGAGCCAGTGCATTACTTTGGAATTGTAATCATTGTGAGGGAGCAGCCAAGTTCCACTAATAGCTAATGAATTGTGACCAGTTAATCTGCTTTTTGGATGAATGTTGGCCAGGACACCTGAAGAACTCACTGTTCTTCTTTAAGTACAGCCAAGGCATTGTTCGCACGCACAGGCAGACCTGGCCTGTTTTCATTGTTTCATCTGAAAGTTGGCACCTCTGACACACAGTGCAGCACTCCTTCAGAACTGTATTTCAGTCTGTAGGTGGCCTTTCATTTGCAAATCTCTGCCTTAAAGGTGAGAGTTATACCAATTAAAACAAAGTGTAAATGACCAGCTGGATCACGCAGCACAATACGCCAGCATTAATTTGAATGGATGTAACTGAGAGTTCCTCCACATTATGGTTGGAATGTCTGCCTGATTAATATTAATTGGCAACCCATTGCTCCAAAACAATTGCCTTGCTTTTGTTAAGTCTCTGGCATAAACGCTTTATCACACTTTTAAATTCATGTGGAAAAATGTGAGCCATGATTATTAATGGCTGACACCATTTTTATGCCAAGTCAGACATCACTCTGGCATCGGCAGGCTTTCGAATTGCCAGCATGTAGATTGTTAACCACTTGAAGTTAATAATTAGGATTGTTTGCCCATTCAGGCCAGCAAGCGCAGAAAATTAATTTGTTAAGTGTAACCTGGTTGTATTCATTGAGGGAAGTTATTCTAATCTTTTTTCTTGTTGCCTCAATATGATTTTAAATACTTATTTGCTCTTGGCTTGGTAATTGTAGAATCCGCTAAGCAGCATGCATTGACCAGGCAGGTGGAAAACAAAGATTATATTTATTCACAATATTCCACTCTCCACTCCCCACAAAGAGTCTCCCTCACTGACTTGCTCCCAGGTCCAGGTTTTTATACTAGAGGTCTGATTCCTCCAGTTAAGGTGGAAATTCCGCCCCCTCATTACCGGGCGAGCTCATATTTATACTAGAGGTCTGATTCCTCCAGTTAAGGTGGAAATTCCGCCCCCTCATTACCGGGCGAGCTCATATTCAGAAGGTCACCTGAAATCTAATTGTCCTGATGTGACCTCCTTGCGGGTTATAACATTCCTCCCCATCCCCAAATCCGAGGGACGTCCATGTCCATGTCTGCAGTCCGGTCTGATGGTGTCTTAGGTGTCCTAGCCCGAGAACGACCGCCGAGGTCTGATTGTGCGGCATCCGTTAACGTGTACCGAACTGGGGAGCGGCGCTTCTGCGTGGAGCATCTCGGTGGGGTCATAGGTGCTGCGGTGACTAGCTTCATCGACGCCGTTGGCTCTGGTGGTTGCAATATGTCCATTTTGACCTTGGAATCACAGTTCAGTGGGCCTTCGTCCGGCATTTCGGTGTCTTCTATCTCTGAAATCAGCTGCTCCAAGGTGTGCCACGGACTCAACGGTGGCGACTGGGATAGAGGAGGAAATTCGAGCTGGGGGTGGTTTTAGTCCGAAAACTCCGCAATCAGATCTGGCATCTCTTGGATGTCCCCTCAGAGGTGATCTACATGCCGGTTCAATTCGCGTCCTTGTGCCTTTGCTCGATATGTGACCAGTCCTATCTCGGCTAACACAATATCTGGTGTCCACATGGCTCCTACTCCAAAGTTTCGGACGTACACTAGGTCTCCTTCTGTGAATGTGCATAAGGGCGAATGTCGCCTAGTGTCAGCTTCGACCTGATCCTGGCCCTGGTGGATTTCCCACCAATGTCCAGGAGGACTAAACTCAAACATGTGGCTGGTGTCGTCCTGTAACAAAAAAGGAACCATGTCAGTCGCATCTTCCGAGACCCCAAGATCTGCTTCTTCATTCCGTTTTGAAAAGTCTGGATGGCGCGTTCCGCCAATCCATTCGACACTGGTTTGTAGGGGTGCTGTGTATGTGTCATATTCCTTTGGTGTCCATGAATACTCCAAATTCTGCACTTGTAAATGCTGTCCCATTATCCGAGACCAGTGCCGGGGTTCTCCCCTACCTGGCGGGGCGGGGGGTCCCGGCGGGATGGAGTGGCGTGAACCACTCCGGCGTCAGACCGCCCCAAAGGTGCGGATTTCTCCGCACCTTTAGGGGCCAAGCCCTCACCTTGAGTAGTTGGCGTGCCGCCAGATGGCGGGAAAGGCCTTTGGCACCATGCCAGTCGGGGCCGAAGGGTCTCCGCCGGTCATCCCCACGCTTGTGCGGGGTGGGGGGGGGTCTCTTCCGCATCGGCCATCGCGGAGGCTGTGGCCGAGGCGGAAGGAAAAGAGTTCCCCCACGGCACAGGCCCGCCCGCGGATCGGTGGGCCCCGGTCGCGGGCCAGGCCACTATGGGGGCACTCCCTGGGGCCGCATCGCCCCGCGCTCCCCCCCCAGGAACCCGGAGCCCGCCCGCGTCGCCATTCCTGCCGGTGAGGGAGGTGGTTTGATTGACGTCGGTGGGACTGGCATGACAGCAGCGGGACTTCGGCCCATTGCGGGCCGGAGAATCGCCGGGGGGGGGGGGGGGGGCCGCCGACCGGCGCGATTCCCGCCCCCGCCGAATTTTCGGTGCGGGAGAATTCGGCGACCAGCGGGGCGGGATTCACGCCGCCCCCCGGCGATTCTTCGACCTGGCGGGGGGTCGGAGAATCCCGCCCCAGGTATCCAGTGTGTGTTGAAAGATTGCCGCAATCTGTCGATGATGGCCCGAGCCATCGTTCTTTGAATCTTGTAGACCTCCATCCACTTGGTGTGGGCATCTACGACGATGAGGAGCATTTCCCACTGGAATGGTCCCGCAAAATCGATGTGGAGACTGGACCAAGGACGGTCCGGACATCCCATCCTCGCCACCAGTATAGAATCCACTAAAGCAGCCGCATTGACCAAGCAGGTGGAAAACAAAGATTTTATTTATTTATTTTTAATAAACATTTTATTGAGGCATTTATGGTTTTATAACAATAAAAGATACAAATACAAATGTAAACATAATTCAGTGCGTAACACCCTCCTCCATCTCCTCTCACTGTTCCCGCTTAAACTAAACTAAAAGATTATATTTATTCATGATATTACAATCTCCACTCCCTGGTAAGGGTTTTTATACTAGAGGTCTGAAACCCTCAGTTAAGAGGGAAACTCCGCCCCTCATTACCGGGAGAGCTCATATTCAGACGAGGTGACCTAGAATCTAATTGTTCTGATACCGTGACCTCCTTGAGGGTTATAACAGTAATAATCTATATAATCAATGTTATCATCAAATAAATACCCGCTGAAATAATGTTCAGCCAAACCACAATGGAATTTGAGGTCATTTATTTTCAATTATGGACAACAGCAATTAAAACTATTTCCATATGAACAAACATTTAAATTGCAAAATATTAAATCAAGGATGGATGATGATACTACAATAATAAAATTCTTCCCAGTTCACAAAGTATTGAATGTTTTTTATGCAGTGGGGATCTAAGCTATAATAAATTTGATGGAGACAATTTGCAAAATAGAGTGAAGTCCTGTAACATGTTTTACACTTTATGTGATACTGATTTTATGAGGTGATGTTCTCAGTGTTTAACTTCATATCATTCAAAATTCTACTGTCTGTGTTGTATCTCATGCCAGTTCAAACTCATCCATTATTCATTTGTTCACTGATCTGCATTGGCTCCGATCACCCAAAATCTCTGTAATCTCTACCAACTGGGAACTCTCCATTCCTCTGTCCCTGATCTCTTGTCTATCTCTCTTTCCCTTTGCCTTTAATGATCATGTCTTCAGCTACCTCAGCTTACATGCTCTGGAATTCCTTCTGCTTCTCCATTCCCTTGAAATCCATCACCAATCACAGAATCACAGGATTGTAATGGCACAGAAGGATGCCATTTGGCCCTTCATGTCTGCACTGTCTCTCCAATAGTGCCATTAGTGCCATTCCCTGCTTTTTCCCTACATCCCTGCACAGTTTCCATTCCAAAATTCATCTAATGCCCTTTTGAATGCCTCAACTGAACCTGCCTCCAAGTCACTTCTGGGCAGTGCATTCCAGACCTAAACCAATAGCTGTATGAAAGAGAAATTCCTCACATCAAATTTTCTTCTTTTACAAATCGCTTTAAATCTCTGCCCTTTCGTTCCTGACCCTTTTACAAGCTGGAACAGTTTCCCCCTATCTTCCCTGTCCATCCCCTCATGATTTTGAGCATCTCTATCAATCTCCACTTAGTCTACTGCTCTCCAAGGAGAACAATCCCAACCTGTCCAATCTCCTTTTGGTTGGCGCGGGCTTGGAGGGCCGAAGGGCCTGTTCCTGTGCTGTACCTTTCTTTGTTCTTTGTTCTTTGTTCATCCTCATAACTGAAGTTTCTCATCCCTGGAATCATTCTTGTGCACTCTCTCCAATGAATTAACATCCTTCCGAGAGTGTGGCACCCAGAACTGCACACAACACTCCAGCTGAGATCTAACTAGTGCCTTGTGTACGTTCAGCATACCTCCTTCCTCTTGTACTCTATGTCCCTAGAAATAAAACCCAACTTACTATATGCTTCACTAACAGCTCTCTCCACCTGCTCTGCCACCTTCAATGATCTATGCACACATACACCCAGGTCCCTCTGCTCTTGTACCCCTTTTAGAATTTTACCCCTTATTTTATATTGTCTCTTGGTCACCCCATCTAATCTTTACTTCTTTAGCCTATGCCTCACTGAAGTAGCTCACAATATTCTTTTCCCCTTTAAATGTTCCATATGGGTTTGAGTTGTTAGTTGTTGTTTCACTCTGCTAGACCGGACCGTGAGTCACAGAATTGCTCCTGTGTCAGTCAGCGATGGTTCAGTTGGTAACATTCCTGAATGCCCCAAAGTGCCAGCTTTGAGTTTTCTACTCAAACCCTGGTGTGGGGCTTGAATCCAGAACCTTGCATGTACTGAAGGAGCACTGCACTGTCAAAAGTGCCATTTTTTGGATGAGATATTAAACTGAGGCCCCATCTGCCATGTAATCTAAGTGGCGGAGCAGAGGGTAGGGGGTGATGGGGGTGGTGGGGGTGGGGGGGAGTTGTAAGCAGTGGGAAGGTCCCCCAGGGAATTTTATGGGCCTCCCTGCCTGTAAACCTACAATTATAAAATTCTGCCCCATAAGTACTTCAATGGATTTAGAGTACTTTGGAATGTCCTTACGTCATGAAAGATGGAAATGCAAGACTTTCTTTTTTACAGGTTGGCTGGTGTGTGACATACTACAATGCACACTGTTACAACATGAGGTAGCGTTCTGAGGTTGGAGATGAGACATCTTTTATGTAAAACTGCACAGAATTTACAACAAAAATAAAACAGGCCATTGAGCACAATCAGTCCATTCAAACCTATTCCCATCAATCTGGTGTGTTTTTTGGAAGTATTCTGCTGACATGCAGGGTTTGAGAGAGAGTGTTGTTGCACCCTGACACAGGAGTCAAAGGAGATTTATGATATATTCACAGAAAGGCTACTGAAGTCCTGGGCCAATAGTTTGAACCTCAGGGCAGCACGGCGCCGAGGTTCCAGGTTCGATCACGGCTCCCCGTGGAGTTTGTACAATCTCCCCGTGTTTGCGTTGGCCACACTAAATTGCCCCTCAATTGGAAAAAATGAATTGGGTACTCTAAATTAAAAAAAAATAATAATAATTTTAACCTCTTTGGGTTTGCAACATGATGAGGAGGTGGAGCTGAGATTGAAGAAAAGAGAACAGAAGACCACGAGTAACAGGAGCGGGAGTAGATCATCTCGCCTCTTGAGCCTACTCCACCATTCACTATAATCATGGCTGATCTTCAGCAGCAAATTCACTTTCCCATTCGTTCCCTTGATTGACTGGGACACCAAAAATCCATCTAACTTAGCATAAATAAACTCCACAATCGAGCATCCACAAATCCTCTGCAGTATAATTCCAAAGATTCACAATTATTTGAGTGAAGAAATTTCTCCTCATCTCAGTTGCTGATGACTCCCCACTTATCTTGAGACTGTGCCCTCATGTTCAAGATAAACCCCAGTCAGGGGAAACAGCGTATCAGTGTCGACCCTGTCAAGCCCCATTGGAATCAATAGGATTCAAAGAGATAATTTCCCAATCATCTGAACTCAGAGAAGATATACTGACTTTACACAGCATCTCATTATAGGACAACCCTCCCATCCCAGGGAGAGTCTAGTGAACCCTTGCCTCCAATGCAAGTATATCCTTCCTTATGTCCAAAACTGCACATAGTGTTCCAGGTAAGGTCTCGCCAAAGCCCTGTACAATTGTAGCAAGACTTCTTTATCCTTGTACTTGTAATTGGCTGGATTGGATTTGTCCTGCTTTTTGTGGACAGAACATACTAGTTCAATTTTCCACATTGCCAGCATTTAGCTGTACTGTAAAGACCTGGTTAAGGATGCAGTTAATTTTGGAGCACAAGTCCTCATTCATTACTATTGGCAGGATAGCGTCAGGGCCCATAGCCTTTTTGGTATCCAGTGCCTTGATTTTTAAAATTTATTCTTTCATGGTATCTGGGCATCACTGGTAAGGTCAGCATTTGTTGCCCATCCCTAATTGCCCTTGAACTAAGTGACTTTCTAGGCCATTTCAGAGGACAGTTGAGAGTCAACCACATTGCTATGGATCTGGAGTCAGATGTAGGCCAGGCTGGGTAAGGACGGTAGATGTCTTTTGCTAATGGACATTAGTGAACCAGATGCGTTTTTGTGACTATCGATGGTAGTTTCATCATCACCATTACGGAGACTAGCTTTCAATGTTGTACCTGCATGTCAACTTTCTCCATTCCTTGCACCAGTACATCTAAGTCTCTCTGAACATCAACATTTACAAGTTTCACATCTTTTAAAACATATTCTGCTTTTCTATTCTTCCTACCAATTTAAACAACCTCACACTTCCTCACAATATTCTCTATCTGCCACCTTGTTTCCCACTCATTTAACTTTTTTCTATCTCTTTGCGGCCTCTTTGTGTTCTCCTCACAGCTTACAATACCATCATCTTTGTATCATTAACAAACTTAGATGTCTGTCTCTTTGTGAATAGCCAAGACCCCAGCATTGAGCCTTGTGTCACTCCATTAATCACAGCCTACTGACTTGGAAATGGCCCATTTATCAAGACTCTTTGCTACCTGTCTGCTACTCAGCCATCTACCCATGCTAATACATAACCATAACTCTCCTTGTCTGGTGTATTAACCGTTTCCTACTCAGATGGAGGAGCAGGACAGCTCGCCACAGAAGGGAGAACTCCACAGAAGGGAGGCCTCCTCCGACTGCGATCTCAGCCAGGAGTGTGTAATTTACTAAGGAGATGGTCATTGAACTGTGCCACCTCCTTTACCGAGCACTGCAGCCTCACAGCACAGCAAGGGTCATGCTGTCAGTGATGGTCACCATTGGTCTCAACTTCTATATAACCGGATCCTTCCAGATGGGAGTAGGCATCATTACCAATATTTTTCCATTCGCCATCCCTCATTGTGTCTGAGAAGTGACAGAGACCCTGTACTACAGGAGAGAGGATTTCAACATCTTCTGTCTGACCAGAATGTGCCAGGGGAGTAGGAGTTTCAACAGTGGCGGGAGCCTTTGAATGCATGCACGTGGCTCTCAGGCTCCCATGTATAAACGGGGTGATGTACCATAACCGCAATTACCTTAATGTGCAGTTGGCCTCAGATCATGCCCAAACTTTCATGATGGTGAATGCCTGCTATTCTGGCAGGAGCTAGGATGCCTTAATCTTGAAATTTAGCTTTCCCCGCCATAATTGGACCACCGCGGATAGGTTGGCTGCTTGAGGTAAAAAAAATACCTCTTCTATGCATGAATAATGACTCCCCTCCACAGCCAACTAAATGATAAGAAGATGCTGCAACAAGAGCCATGCTGCCACCAAGAACATTGTGGAGCAGACCATCCATGTTTTCAAGCAATGGTTTCACAGTGGGCCGTTCTTCTTGGCCCCTCTAGAAGTCATCTTTATTTTAACCCATAAAGGTATACCTCCATTTTGAGGTGCCCTCACATTCTCCTACTTGCCTCAGCGTGCCCTCCTACCAGGGCTCTAGACCCTCTGTTTGAGCCAGCACCATTGGGAGCCTGACTTTAGGACAGAGAGCTCAGAGACAGCCAATAAGGAGGCACATGAGGGATAAAGGAGCAGAAACCGATGATGACAGAATGAGCTGATGTTGGGTTAAAGATGCAGCATCAATATCAACAAAGGCAAGTTGGGGTTAGAAGTTCTATGTTAGCTAAAGCCACCCCTCATGTCTTTCTACAATTTAATATTTTGTTAAAAGTTTTGTAAAGATAGCTTTTTGTACATTCTTTAAAAAAAGCAATATCATTCTCTAGATTCAGGCCCATGTTTAATTTTGCTATATAAGGATTCAAGATCAAAGCAAAACAACAATCAGAAAGCTAAGCTTTACTTGTTATCCTGATCCAAAGTCAACAAAAGATTTTCAGGTGGAATCACACAAAGACTTGCAGAATCATGCACCATTAAAAAGATGAAACACATCCTGACATAAACTGTAAAACAGCAACAAGTTAACAGAGTTCACGACAAAATATGAGCAGGAGAAAGCCGCGAATAACATGTTATTATTATGTTTGAACCTTTAAATGGCAGCATGGCATCTGTGTTTTTATAGAATTACACCGAATGTGTTTGGTCCAGATTGTCTGTGCTGGTGCTTACACTTCACTCATTGCATCTGCCTCATCTCAACCTTTCAGCATAACTTTCTGTTCTTTTTTTCTCCATGGTAATTATCTTGCCTCCCTCATAAAAGTATCAGTCACTTCCTGTCGTACTGAGTTCCATTTTCGAACCATTCTCTGGTTCCTCAGTTGGAGCCTCAGTAGAAAAACTGATAGACCCCTAATTGTGCAGCTGGTGAGATTGGCATTTACAAGATGGCTGCCATGCCTGCAGATCTGAACTGCAAAGGTCAGGTTTAGAGTGTCAAGTCATCCTTTTGTGCCTCACAGTCTGTGACATATGAGTGAACGCGTTTAGCCGCGTGTTTCCCGGCACTCACTTTGAACAAGGCGCCTGAATGGGGAACACGTGTGTTAAGTAATGGGTTAAGAGACATTGCAATTAGTTGTCTCATTTATGTTAAGTATCCATTAATTGACACTGATATGTAAAGGGGCTTCAGGTGGCCTCTGTCAGGTGATGTATAGTTAGAGTTTTGTGCAAAGGCTGTTGGAATGAAATAAATGTGTGTTTGTGAAAAAGGAAGAGAACTTTAGACTCTTCATATCACAGCAACTAAAATGTCTAACAATTGGTCGCAGAGGATGGTTGCTGTGTAAATATAAAGGGTTGAAAGATACAACTTTTCCAGATCAAACCAAGGAGTGAGTGAGAAAAAAAAAAGGGATATATGGCTGAATCGAGGATAAAGATGGCTGGATATGACTATCCTCCCTTATTTTCTGAAAGGGAATCGTACGACCAATGGAGAAGTGCAGTAGTTATGTGGACTAAGGTAACTGCTTTGGGAAAGAGAAAACAAGGTATGGCATTGGCTCTTTCTCTATCATATGGCAGTAAAATCCAAAACAAAGTGCTTTCTGAGCTAGAATTGGAAGAGTTAGATTCAGAAGAAGGTCTGGCGACTTTATTACATTATAGGGATAAGATTTTCATTTTCATTTCATTTTTTTTTTCATTTATAAGAAAGATGATTTGTTAAGTGTGTATGAAGCATGGTCAGATTTTGATAAGTTCCAGAAAATGGAGGATATCTCCATGGAAGACTATATAATGGAATTTGGCAGACTATATAAAAGGCTGCAGAAAGACAACCTGGAATTTCCACAGTCTGTGTTGGCCTTTAAATTACTTGACTGTGCTAAAGTGAGCAACATGGATAGGCTCCTGGTTTTGACAGGAGTTCAGTTTACTGAAAAGGATACTTTATTCGAACAGATGACAAAAGCTTTCCAAAGGTTTCTGGGGAAACATTCGATTCCGATGGCTCTGATGACCCAAATAGGTCAGCCTGCAATAAGGCAGAATATGGAAGATACACTACTAGCAGGATGGCGAAATCGTATGGCTACGAACAGGGCTCAAGACTATAGAAGGAGACCGAGACAAGGAAATTATGAAGACAGAAACCCAGTTAGAACCTACAATAGGAAGATGAACCCCAGAAATGCACGGGGCATGATAAATCGATGTTTTCGATGTGACTCTCAATACCATTATGCTTTCAACTGTCCAACTCGTTATGATAGAGTGTTTGAAGTGACACATGACATGGAAGAGCCAGAAGAGGAAAATGATAGTGACCAGAAAGAAGGCATTGTCCTATTGACGAGCAGTTTTACACCGGTAATGAGGGTGTTGGTTGCAGAATCCTTCAACTGTGCTGTATTGGACAGTGGCTGCACATCTACTGTGTGTGGAATTGACTGGTTAAAATGTTACCTGGACTCTTTGAATGCTGAAAATCGTAACAAGGTTAAGGAATTTGAAAGTTCCACAAGTTTCAGGTTTGGGGATAATATCCTGAAGTCGCTGAAAAGAGTGGTGATCCCTTGCAATATTGCCAGAGTGAATCATTTCATTAGCAAGGATGTTGTGTCAAGTGAGATACCTTTGCTTCTGAGCAGACCGTCGATGAAGAAAGCACACATGAAACTGGATATGGAACAGGATAGGGCAACAGTTTTTGGAAAGACGGTGAACTTACAATTTACACAGTCGGGACACTATTGTATTCCATTACTGACAAATAATATTTCAAGTAGAGTTGTTAAGGATGTGTTAATGGCAGTTGAAAATGGGACTTTAGCTGATAAAAAGCTTGTGGTATTAAAACTGCATATGCAATTTGCACATCCATCTCTTCGGAGGCTGAAACATTTATTAAAGGATGCAGGGGTAAGGGATGACGACTATACTAAACTGATAGAACAGGTTAGTGACCGCTGTGAAGTTTGTAGGAAGTACAGAAGGACATCAGCACGACCGATAGTAACCCTATCTTTGGCCAGGGATTTTAACGACATTGTGGCTATGGACCTTAAGATCTGGGATAAATCAAATAATATATTTATTTTGCATTTTGTAGATTTAGCAACCAGATTTAGTCAATCGACGATTGTACGAAGTAAAGAAAAGAGAGTAATTCTGGATCAAATCGTGGAAAAATGGATAGGGACAGGAATGGTCCACCGTCAAAATTCCTTACAGACAATGGGAGAGAATTTGCTAATGATGAGTTTAGGGATATGTGTGAAAATATGAATATCAGAGTTAGGAATACGGCTGCAGAAAGCCCATTTAGTAATGGTGTCTGTGAAAGAAATTATGCTGTCATCGATGACATGCTTCGGAAAATTTTGGCAGATCGACCAAATTGCAGGCTAAATTCAGCTTTAGCATGGGCAGTACATGCAAAGAATTCATTGCAGATGGTTGGGGGCTATAGTCCTTATCAATTAGTGTTTGGTAGAAATCCTAAAATTCCGTCCATTTTGGATGACCAGCCTCCAGCTTGGGAGGGGACTACAATTAGCTCTGGTTTTGCTGAACATTTAAATGCATTACATAGCAGTAGAAAAGCTTTTTTGGAAGCAGAAATCTCTGAAAGAATTCGCAGAGCTTTAAGACATAACATACGGCCATCAGATGCCGTTTTTCAGCAAGGAGACTTGGTATACTATAAGAGAGACAATTCTAATGAATGGAAAGGCCCAGGGAAGATCATAGGCATAGATGGCAAAACAATTATTTTGCAACATGGGGGTAATCAAACTGTTAGGGTACATTCATCAAAGATAATGGGTACAGATTACAAATTTTCAAATTTAGACAGAGCAGACAGACATGACGAGGAACCAGAGTCATCTGGTACGCATGTGTTACAGAACTATGAGGACCAATTAACTGATATAGACAGGGTTTCTGTGGAAGAACACAACACTTCTGATGAATTAGAACAGGTCATTTTTCCGAAAGGGCAACTGCCAAAAGTTGGTACAAAAGTGACATACCTGCCTGAAGTGTCTAGTCAATGGAAGGATGCAACTGTTATTAGTAGAGCAGGGAAGGCCACTGGAAAGTATAAACATTGGTTGAATGTACAGCATTCAGGGGAAGGAGTCAAGACAATGGATTGGGAAAACGAAGTTCAAAAATGGAGAGCACAGAAACGCAGTGCCAGTTCAGATAGAAAATCGGATAGTGAACAAGTCTGCAGGAAAAGGTCATAGATCATAGAATTTACAGTGCAGAAGGAGGCCATTCGGCCCATCAAGTCTGCACTGGCTCTTGGAAAGAGCACCCTACCCAAGGTCAACACCCCCACCCTATCCCCATAACCCAGTAACCCCACCCAACACTAAAGGCAATTTTGGTCACTAAGGGCAATTTATCATGGCCAATCCACCTAACCTGCACATCTTTGGACTGTGGGAGGAAACCGGAGCATCCGGAGGAAACCCACGCACACACGGGGAGGATGTGCAGACTCCACACAGACAGTGACCCAAGCCGGAATCGAACCTGGGACCCTGGAGCTGTGAAGCAATTGTGCTATCCACAATGCTACCGTGCTGCCTATTGAAAGGACATCCCATAGCAGAAGGGAAAGATCAAGCAGTAGCAGTACAGAACGAGATACCAGGCGGGAGAGGGGACGTAGTTTATCAAGATCTCGGAACATGAGTAAGACTATGAATACTAATAGGAGTAGAAGCCCACAGGCACGTGAGATTTCAGTGGCTTCAAATAAATTAGATGAAAAAGTTATCAAAGAAACTAAACAGCAAGAATTGCATAGTTGGAGTGAATTTGGGGTATACACGGAAGTACAGGATAGGGGACAAAGAACTCTATCCCACAGATGGATTTGCACGGAAAAGGTACTTCCGGATGGAACTTTTCAGGCAAAGGCCAGGCTTGTGGCAAGGGGATTTGAAGAAAACTTAGAAGATCAGGATTTAAGGGTAGATTCACCTACAGCTGGAAAGGTTATTTTAAAGATCTTCTTGGCTCTATTAGCCACAAAGGCACGGGAATGCAAATCTATAGATATAAAAGCTGCCTTTTTGCAGGGGCATCAGCTCCAGAGAGACATTTTTCTCCATCCTCCTAAAGAAGCAGCTAACACAGAAGGGGTACTCTGGAAGTTGAACAAATGTGTATATGGATTAAATGATGCATCTAGAGTCTGGTATTTTTCGGTAAGGTCAGTTATGTTAAAGTTAGGCTGTTGCCAGTTGAAAGCAGATCCTGCAATGCTTTACTGGCACTATAAAGGAAATCTTTCTGGCATTTTTATGATGCATGTCGATGATTTTTTGTTGGGTGGGTCTAGTGATTTTGAAGCAATTGTAATCTCTGGTTTGAGGAAAGAATTCAGAGTTGGAAGTCAGGCTTCCGGTGCATTTAAATATATTGGACTGGAAATTGGACAGACTAAGTTAGGGACAACTTTATGTCAGCAATGTTTTTTGGAAAGCATCAGCCCAATGGCAATTAGTCGTGGCCGTGTTTCACAAAAAGACGCAACGGTTTCAAAGATAGAAAAAGAACAACTGCGAAGTTTACTTGGGCAACTGAACTGGTTAGGTAGACAGACTAGACCGGACGTGAGTTTTTGAGTACAAAAATGAATGATCCCAAAGTGGAAGACATAATAAGAGCAAATAAAGCGTTGGCCAAGCTAAAAATGCAGGAGTGTGTTTTGAAGATCTCGGTTTTAGGTGACCTTAGGCACTTGAAACTCATAGTTTATAGTGATGCATCCTACGCAAATTTATGTGATTGGGTTTCAAGTGCAGGAGGTTTTATAATTTTCCTTTTGGGGAACAATGGTAAATGTTGCCCGCTTGTGTGGGAAACAAAGAAAATAAGGAGAGTGGTAAAAAGCACTTTGACTGCTGAGACATTAAGCCTTGTAGAGGCGGTGGATATGGCCTTTTATATAAGTATGATATTGACAGAAATTTTGGGATTAGGGGATTTGGGTACCTATTGACTGTCACATTGACAATAAATCCCTGTGGGAAAATGTGCACTTCACAAAAAGTGTCAATGAAAAGAGGTTACGGATAGACATCGCAAGTTTGAAGCAGATGTTGGACAGAGGGGAAATAACAAAAATTAAATGGGTCGACAGGAGCTATCAACTGTCAGACTGTTTTACGAAAAGAGGGGCGAGTTCACAGAAACTTTTGGATATTGTTAATGAAGGGCTCTTGTTTCTGTGACTGTTTTTTTTTCTTTCTCGTCCAAACCAAGAACCAATGGTGGACTGAGAAAGATAAGGCACTGCAACTCCTCGCTGACAAGCGCGACACCCGGGGCTTCTTCAGTGTCACCAAGGCAATATATGGACCCAACACACTAAACCTCAAACTGGTGTGGAGTAAGATTTGTAGCCACCTAAAATGGCTGATTCCCGATTAATTTGACCGAAACCCGATATGAAATGGCTAACCAACAAGGCTGATGGGAAAAGCAGCCAACAGGGCACAAATGGACAGCTGCAGACAGAATAGCGTATTCGGCTCTGGGGAAGTCGGCCCAGATCGATACCTGCGACCATTAGCAGCACATCAACACAGACATCTGCAGTTTAATCAGCTACCCCCGGGAACAATTGCAACATATTAGCAATTGAATGCCGGGCCAGACCTCTCGGCGCCTGCAGTGGCCGAGACAAAGAAAGGTGAACGACCACCCCCCATCAAGGAATCGTCCCATTATTGGAGCATATCGAACCCAGTGATTGGGAACAAATCCAATCACTTGGGTCTCAGGGTCAAGGTCCGCCCCGAGAGGCGGGAAGCCCCTGGGCCCTATAAAAATAGGGGCCAAGTTCAGATCGACCCTTCTCTCCCTTCTTCTCTTGCTCGCAACGTTCGCAAGAACCATCGACCAGCAACCGTAAGTTTGACTCCAGCGTTCGCTACCCGATAGAGACTCCTAGCCATCGACCCATATCAGTCTTTTGAATCCCA
Organism: Scyliorhinus torazame; assembly: GCF_047496885.1. NCBI lineage: Eukaryota > Metazoa > Chordata > Chondrichthyes > Carcharhiniformes > Scyliorhinidae > Scyliorhinus > Scyliorhinus torazame. Next base: position 71,370,168 of record NC_092712.1, on the reverse strand, counting down.
CAGGCCAGGCCCAATTCGATAAGCCATTTGTTTCCCTGACCTGGTGGGCCATTCCCAAAAGTTAAGTATTGGCCAGTAGTGGTAGGTAGTGATATAGAAAGTAAGATTATTGTGTAAGTATTTATTGCTGTACATAATAAATGACCGTTGATTTTAATCTTACTAAGCGGTGTGCTGTCTTATTAATCATAACTAGAGCTTGAACCATGTGGTGGTATCAGAAAGCTACCTGGCGACTTGTGAGCAAAGGTGACATAATTAGAGCTAATAAAACTAAGGCTAATAAGAGCAACAAATTGGCGACTCCGCCGGGACCCGGTATAGAAGTGGAAAACCACTCCGGGAGAACCCCAGGAATTTGAATAGAATCCAATTGGAAACAAAAACAAAACAAAAAAACCACAAGTGTTCAAGCGGTTCTGGTTAATAATTCACAATTCGGAAGTGTGTGTATGCATGCGTAACTAACAGGGTTATAAGGTAAAACTGATAGATTTTGTTGCGTCAAAACTGTCGGAAGTCGGTATTTTCGGAAATTAGCGCAAGCCATACCCACATCTACGACACCACCTTAGCCCCCTGTTCCAAATTCGAACAAAGCAAGCAGATAAGAGAGATGGCCATGCAGGCAATGCAACGCCTCATGAATCCCGAAGAATTTGCGGTCGCAGCGATCAGCAGCATTAAAGTGGGACAGTGTCCCATTTGGGAAGTGGAAATTCAGAAATTTCTTCAGGGCAAAGGATGGCCCGTGTGGAATGATTTCTGCAATAATGACGACTCAGCTCCTGGAAGTATAGGGCATACTTGGTGGGAGAACATGAATGAAATCCATAAGAAGAGCTCAGCAAAAGCGCGCAAGCCAATGGCAATTGTGTCCTGTCTGGCACAATTGCGAGGCACAGAGGAGGTTGTCAGGACGTCAGAAATAGAAGGCATACATCGTATGAGTAAAATCGATGTATGCGAGGTTGAGAAAGAGAACCTGGAATTGAAAAGGAAGTTAGCGGCAAAGGATGAAGAGGTGGCTGATGCGAAACGGGGTCACCAGTCTTGTCTGGTGCATTTGAGTAGTTTCCAGTCCCAGTATGAGAAGGCTTATCAGGACACGCAGCGTGCAGTCCTGGTGAAGAAAGAGACAGCGAAGCAGGTGGAGACGCTACAGAAACAATGTAGTGATCTCAAGGCAGCCTTGAGAGCGCTCCACGCTGCAACCACGGAACAAAGGCAGAGTACCATAGACCATGCAAAGTGCCGAAAGCAAATTGCAGATCTGCAATCACTGCTTTCTGTCCAAAAAGGATTTCAAGAAACCTTTGGGGAAAGTTTAGAACAGGAAGACGGCCCTGATTGGGAAGAATTGCAGGAGACAGCGCAGAGATATGTTCAGGGAACATGTGCGCAGGGAAAGCCTCAAAGGAGGAAAGCACCCCCACCCCCCACACAGCAGGTAGTTCAGGCTCCCATGAACCCTGTAACAACCCACCACACAGCCACAGCAGACGAGGTGGAATTCCTATATTCCACCCCCTCACAGTGATCCAATTACAGGACCCGTGTGCGAAAATCACACCGTTCCTCCCCGCTTCAGACCCACACCATTTCTTTGCCACCGTCAAACACCAGGCGACCATGTACGGCCTGGATGAGAAAGAACAGGTAAAGCTCATGGTCCTCAGCTTAGACCCATCGGTCGCAGCAGCCCTCCCTGACCCACAGAACGTAGGAGGAGGCACCTTTGCAGAAATGCATACCGCGATCCTGGATGCGATCGGGTATAACCGGGGTGACCCCGTAGACGGTCTAAATAAGTGCAGACAGAAGAGGTCTGAACACCCCACAGCGTTCACAGGACGCTTGTGGATTCACTTTGAAGCCGTTTTTGGAAACGTAGACCGTGCCCATTTGTCCGCAGATAATATGGCCAATGGACCCGCACCCTTATCTCCCATGCCACGGAAGCAGGACAGAATGCCTGTAGTAATTCTGACCCCTCGGAGGAGGCTCAGAATAAGAAGTGTGTGGTAAAAAGATTGTCCCGTGTTTGGGAACAGTCTGCTCACAATAAACCCGCCGCTAAAACCCCCGAGGAAAACCAAGCCGCCGCAGACGTGCAGGCAGTAAGAACCACTCTTCACAACCCCGCCTGGGTAAACGAGGGGAAGAGCAGCCCCTCAGCAAAACCGCAAGAATGCTACAATTGCGGACAATTGGGACATTTTGCCAAAGAATGCAATGCCCCTAAAAAACCACAGAGAGTCCAACAGACAGGCACTCTCACTAAGAAAAAGGCAGAGCCCATACATAGCGTTAGCGCCCGGTCGGATCAGACAGACTTGACCGGAACGGACTGACGGTGTACAGGCTCCCCCAGTTGGGTCTGCGATACCCTTTGGGATAGGTCAGGACGACCAGTAGTCGCAGCGAAAATTCGGGGACAGCCGATCGAGCTTCTCTGGGACACAGGAGGGTCCCGCACCACCTTAAATTCCTCCACCCTTGGTAAGGACACGTGGCCCACTACAGCCACTATCACCCTCAGCGGCTTCACAGGCCACTCACACAGGGACACATCACAGCCCCTGTACCCATCCAAATCGGAACCATTAACACAAAACACCCCGTAGTCTTAGTCGACCTGCCCCAAACAGCACCACCACCTCTTTCGATCCAGTCAACCAGTGTGTCTGGAAGATGGCGTAATCCGCTAGAGCCCCCGCAATGCTCAACATTGGGGACTATATGAACAAAATTAGCGCAGTAGGCGAGTTTTGGTTCAACCCCACCACACTCAGCACGGACTGACAGGTTAGGGCAGTCCTGTAAAAAAAACAGGGCAGCATTCGCAACCCACAAACACGACTGTGGACGGATGATTGGCTCCGTACAAATAACAGGACCAGACCCTAGACCCCAAAAGCAGTACGGATTCCCCCTAGAAGCAGAGGGAGCAATCCTAAAGGTTATAGAAAGCTTATTAGATGAGGGTGTCCTAAGATTGGTAGCCTCAACTAATAATGCCCCGATTTGGCCAGTAAGGAAGCCCGACAGATCATGGCGCTTGACCATTGATTATTGGGAACTCAATAAAGTCACCCCCGTAGCAGCCCCCACCGTAGCAACAAGTCCCGAGACCATGCTCAAACAGTGACTCCGTGCCCGATATTTCACGGTTTTGGGCGTCAGTAATGGATTCTGGTCCGTTCCATTGGCAAAGGCGTGCCAGTATAAATTTGCCTTCACTTTCAGAGCGCAGCAGTACACGTGGACATGCCTGCCACAAGGCTTCCACAACTCCCCCTCCATTTTCCACCGACAGCTGGCAAATGGACTAGCAAAATTTTCTCGCCCCGAATGTCTGGTCCAGTATGTAGACGATCTACTACTGCAGACAGACACAAAGGAAGAGCACATTGAGCTTCTGTCCGAACTCCTGGAATTATTACATTCCATTGGATGTAAAGTCAACCCCAAAAAGGCCCAGACATTGGAAGAAAAAGTGGTATATTTGGGTACTATTATCACACATGGCAAACGCGAGATCGAGCACAAAAGAATTGACTCGATTGCTAAATTGCCCCTTCCCCAAAACGTTTCAGCCCTCCGGTCATTTTTAGGACTGGTTGGCTACTGCCGAAACCACATTGACGGTTTCGCCAGCAAGGCAGCGCCCCTCTCAGAGCTCTTAAAGAAAGGAGCCCCCTGGGAGTGGCTTCCGCAGCATACGGATGTTGTGGAATCATTAAAACAGGCGCTCATAGCCGCCCCCGCACTACAAGTTCCAGACCCGCTTTCCCCTTTCGCCATAGAGGTAGCGACCACAGACCGCACCCTTTCAGCCGTGCTCCTGCAGGAACGGCACGACCAGCTAAGACCCGTGGCTTATGCCTCCCGAATTTTAGATGCTGCGGAGTAGGGATTCTCACCCTGTGAGAGGCACCTGCTCGCAGTTTTCTGGGCAATCCAGTACTTTTCATACATTACCGGACTGAACCCCATCGCCATTTTGACCGAGCACACCCCCACCCAACTTTTACTAGACGGACGACCGAAAGACGGTACCGTCAGCCAGATACGCGCTGCTAGGTGGACCCTGCTCTTACAAGGACGGGACATCACAGTCAAACGGACCAAAACTCACACATACTTAGCGGACAATTTACAGTACCCCGGAACCCCCCATGAGTGTGAAATCATCTCGCCCCACCATAATACAGGCCCCTTTATAGCTAAAACACCCCCCAGAAAACTAGCCACTCCATCTCAGAGCCCCCCTCACCCGGACACGTGTGATGCCATTAGGATCTATGTGGATGGATCTTCCACAGTCCTGGATGGGCAACGCAAAACAGGTTGTGGGGTTTATGTGGAGGACGCGCATGGACGCGCCCTCGAGGAAATCGCATTAAAATTATGCGGACACTTAGGCGCGCAGGCAGCAGAGCTTGCGGCCATCGCTTACATTGTAGAGCACCCAGATTCCTTCCCCAGCCCAGCAGACATATATTCAGACAGTCTATATGTCTGCAACAGCCTCACCGAATTTCTGCCCCTGTGGGAAACAAGAGGATTTGTTTCCGCGGATGGGAAACCCCTCCCCTCAGCCCCATTACTCCGCCATATTTTGCAAAAAGCCAAGGACAGGACTTTTGGCATCATAAAAGTCCGCAGCCACCATCGTTCCTCCCCCCCTGGAAATGTAAAAGCTGACACACTGGCTAAGGCAGGATCCAGGCATGGGTACCTTTGGAAGCCCCCAAAAGCGCCCCAGTGAGTGCGCCAGTGAGTGCAGTTCAGGTCACGCAGACCAGGATCAAAGATCTAGTAGAGGCCCAGAAGCAGGATAGCGCTCTCACTGAGATCGTGAAAGGGAAGTTTCCAGCCTCATACGAGAGGTACAGAAACACAATAACCACACATGACGGTGTGGTGTTAAAAGACACCCTTTATGTAGTTCCTAAGCAGGATAGGAACCAATTAATCTGTTTATTCCATGATGGTCATGGACACCAGGGAATCGATCCCACCGCAGCCCACCTCAAACAGCTTTGTTGGTGGCCAAATCTCAAGGAAGATGTATCCCATTACATTGAGAATTGCCTCATCTGCGCACAGAACAACCCAGATAGATATGCCAAAAAGGCACAACTCAGCCACACCCGACCCGTTAACGGCCCCTGGACTAACCTCCAGATCGATTTTATAGGTCCATTGCCCCCTTGCAGGAATGGCTATAAATATGTTCTGGTGATCATAGACACTTTTACAAAGTGGGTGGAAGCATTTCCAGCCCGCACCAACACCGCGAAAACCACAGTCAAAATCCTAACCCACCACATCTTTACAAGATGGGGACTCTCCCGCAGTATTGAATCGGACCAAGGTTATCACTTTACGGGACGGGTCATGCAGAACGTCCTCACGATATTTGGCATAACCCAAAAATTTCACATTCCGTACCACCCACAGTCGAGTGGTATAGTGGAGCGCATGAATCGGACCCTAAAATCCACCCTCAGAAAAATGGTCCAGCAGAACAACACCACTTGGGATTCTGTCCTCCCCTTTGCACTGATGTTTTTGCATAACACTGTTTCCACATCCACAGGTTACACCCCACACACCCTCATGACCGGACGCCCCATGAAAGGGACAGAATATTTGTTAGGTTTAGACCTGACCATCCTTGAAGTAACGGCCCTCACTCACGAGAAAGCCGTTGAGCAATTAATTGCGAATGTAAAAACGGCTCAGTTAGCAGCCGCAGTGAAATTGGGCACCAAAAGGAAACAGAGCAAGGCCTGTTTTGATAAGGCAGTGCATGCACCGGAGTATGATATAGGACAACAAGTGATGTTGTCTGTGTATAACCCCAGCACATTCCTGTCTCCGAAATACTCGGGTCCGTACTCCATTACGCATAAAGTAAGCCCATCGGTATACAAAATCAAATACCCAAATGGTAAGACTGCGTAGTTTCACATAAACCAGTTAAAGGCTTATGGAGCCCAGTCAAACCACGCCCACCACGTCATGCTTGACGCAGCAGACCACACCCCGTCCACAGCCAACGTAACCAGACCAACCCCCACCACGTCCAGCCCAGACACGGACTCGCCCCCGACTCCACCCCCAAAATCTACACTCCGCCCCGGAACGCCCACAGACTGCAGCAGCAGAGACAGCGACTGTGACTCAGACGATGGCCACAGCACGCCTCCCTACTATCCCCATACAACCGGACCCACACCCAGCGACTCCGATTTCTACTCCAGTGATCCCTTCATGATCACTTTCCTAAACAAACCACACCACCGACCACCGACCACAGAACTCCAGAAGCTCCAGGACCGGAGAAAACAGAGAACACAAAGAAAGAAAAAGAGAGAGGACTGCCATGAGGACTCCCTTCATCGTGCTCAACATTTTTCTTATGGACCTTTGGTTGCACAGGAACGCGGACCCCATTACTCCAAACCGCCCTGCCGTTAATGTTTCACTGCCCCGCAGTACCCAAAGCCCAGTCACCAGCGACACTGCATCTTCCTGGTGTGACAGGTTCATAACCTGGTACTCCATGTCTTACGTAATTGAAGCACTGTTAGCGTTGACCCCTGCAGACCCCCGACCCCCGCGACCTATAATACAATAATAAAGAATATGCACTTGCGTTTTTCTGTAAATAAAAAAAATGTACAAAACTTCCATATTCAAAAAAATGTATGATCCTGAGCTTGACTGCCAAGCCAGGAAAGAGTATATTGAATGTTATGATTGTTGTTGTATGTTTTAGAAAGATAGGATGATGCAATGTTTGATGAGTGTATTTAGGTACAATAAGAGGTTCCAAGCTTTATTTTGTAGATGCATGCCCCTGCCTGACAGAGCACCCTTCAGAATTGTTTAGGTAAATTTTTGTGCATAGCTAGGGTCAGAGTAGTGGCCATGTAGGAGGTGTCCTTCCCGGTCAGGGAACGGAAAGGACAAAATTTAGGTGATCCTCCACGCTTCGCGTTAGGATCACAAGTAGGGAATGTAGCCACCTAAAATGGCTGATTCCCGATTAATTTGGCCGAAACCCGATGTAAAATGGCTAACCGAAAAGGCTGATGGGAAAATCAGCCAACAGGGCACAAATGGACAGCTGCAGACAGAACAGCGTATTCGGCTCTGGGGAAGTCGGCCCAGATCGATACCTGCGACCATTAGCAGCACATCAACACAGACATCTGCCGTTTAATCAGCTATCCCCGGGAACAATTGCAACATATTAGCAATTGAATGCCAGGCCAGACCTCTCGGCACCAGCAGTGGCCGAGACAAAGACAGGTGAACGATCACCCCTGATCAAGGAATCGCCCCGTTATTGGAGCACATCGAACCCAGTGATTGGGAACAAGTCCAATCACTTGGGACTCAGGGTCAAGGTCCGCCCCGAGAGGCGGGAAGCCCCTGGGCCCTATAAAAATAGGGGCCAAGTTCAGATCGACCCTTCTCTCCCTTCTTCTCCTGCTCGCAACCTTCGCAAGAACCATCGACCAGCAACCGTGAGTTTGACTCCAGTGATCGCTACCCGATAGGGACTCCTAGCCATCGACCCATATCAGTCTTTTGAATCCCGCAGGCCAGACCCAATTCGATAAGCCATTTGTTTCCCTGACCTGGTGGGCCATTCCCAAAAGTTAAGTATTGGCCAGTAGTGGTAGGTAGTGATATAGAAAGTAAGATTATTGTGTAAGTATTTATTGCTGTACATAATAAATGACCGTTGATTTTAATCTTACTAAGCGGTGTGCTGTCTTATTAATCATAACTAGAGCTTGAACCATGTGGCGGTATCAGAAAGATACCTGGCGACTTGTGAGCAAAGGTGACATAATTAGAGCTAATAAAACTAAGGCTAATAAGAGCAACCGAATGGAATACTTTTGGGAGACAGAGACAACATCAGATTTTGATGGAGAGAACACTTCAAAGAACTCCTAAACCATGATGCAATCATACTCGAGGACGTGTTCAAGCGAATCCTCCGACACCCCATCAAAGGTGAGCTTGGACTCCCACCAAGCGTGGATTAAGTCAAAGCCGTTATTAAACACATGAAGAATGGAAATGCTGCACAAGTGGATGGAATTCCAGTGGAGATTTTCAAATTTGGAGCAGATGTGATCACCCGTAATCTCCACCAGCTGCTGCTGATGATCTGGGACAGAGAAGAAATTCCTGCCAACCTCAGAGATGCAGTCATTGCCACCATCTTCAAGAAAGCAGAGTGTGGGAACGATCAAGAAATCTCCCTACTGTCCATCGCCGGGAAGCTCATTACACAAATCCTCACTAACTATCTTCTACCAGACTGTGAAGGAATCCTTCAGGAAAGTCGGTGTGGCTTCTAACCAAACCAGGAACAATGGACATGACCTTCACTGCTTGGCAACTTCAAGAGAAATGTCAGGAACAACATCATCCACTCTACATGGCCTTCATCAATCTGACCAAAGCTTCCGACTCAGTCAATCGAGAAGTGCCATGGAAGACACTGCCAAAAGCCGGCTGCCTGAGAAATTTATCAACATCCTCCAACTCTTCCATGGCAAGATTTCAGCGACAGTCCTCATTGACAGAAATAAGACAGAAACCTTCGAGGTCAAGACTGGATCAAGCAGAGTTGCGTTATTGCCTCCACCTATTTTTCTATCTTCATCATCACAATTCTTGTCAAGGGCAAGCTTCCCAGTGGAGTGGACATCATCTACAGGATGGATGAAAAACTTTTCAACCTTGACCAGTTGAAATCCAAGAATAAGGTAACGCTGACATCACTTGCGGAACTTCAGTATGCGGATGACAATGCCTTCTCCACTCCCTCAGGAGACAATCTCCAAGCCATGCTTGACACCTTCGCGGAAACATACCGAAGAATCAGTCTGAGCCTCTACCTCAAAAAGACTCAAGACCAACCCATCCCAGAGCAAGATCCGGTCTCTCCCTCCATCAAGGTCAATGGAGAAACCCTCCAAAATATGAGATATTGCCCCTATCGAGGGAGCCATCTCTTATCTAAGGCTGACATTGATGCGGATATCCAACATCGTATCCAATCTGCGAGCGCCACCTTCCGACTCCCAAGGACAAGAGTCTTCGATGACAACGACATCCATGCTGATACTAAGATTATCATATACAAGGCAGCCATCCTCCCAACTATGGACAGACACCACCTCAAGGCCCTGGAGAGAGGAAAATCAATGCTGTCAGAGATGGATTCTCCAGGTCAGCTGGGAGGACAGATGTACTAACATCTGTGTCCTTGAAGGAATCTAAAGCACCAATATCAAGCCGATGATCATCTAAAACCAACTCCACTAGGCCAGCCATGTGCTTAGGATGTCAGAGTTCCGACTGCCAAAACGTGTCTTCTTTGACTAGTTCAAGGAAGGCTTCTAAACAAGAGGAGGGCAAAGGAAGTGCTTCAAAGACACCCTGAAGTCTTAGCTCAGGAAATGCAACATAGGCATCAATGCCTGGGAGATACTTTCTCAGAGGAAATCTACTTGAAGGAGCCTTCTGGTTGAAGAGACACAATTCTTCGAGAACACTGGACGGGAAGAGGAGTCCTGGAAAAGGAACCTGAGAAAGAAATGCCAGCTTTCTAGAGTCCAAGGACCCATCCCACTTCCCAGAAACACATGCCAAGTTTGTGGTCAGAGACGTAGCTCCAAGATCAGGCTCTTCAGCCAGGCAAGAAACCACAGAACTCATGACCATGGACACGGAGTTTCTTAAGTGGACAATCATATTCGTTAGCGAGTGATCATCAAAGAAGGAACACTGTAATATATTAAATCATTTGGAGATCTAAGTATTTAAACTCCTTGGGCTCCTTTCGACCCTGCCCGCCCAATGTCCACCCATTCCCAGATGGGTGGAAAACTATGAGGCCAGGAGATCACCCAGTGAAATCAGGTGAGTGATGGAATTGGTTGGCGAGGTTACCCTGTAGCACTCCTGCAAGGGAGAATGAGGGGTGGGGTCAAGTTCATAACAGGGGATAACAAAGCTTTTCTTGAGAGGCCAGGGGCGCGATTCTCCGACCCCCCACCGGGTCGGAGAGCGTGAATCCTGCCCCCGCCGTGTCCCGAATTCTCCGCCACTGGAGATTCAGGGGGGGGCGGGAATCATGCCGCGCCGGTCGGCGGAAATCGCGCCGGTCGGCGGGCCCACCCCCGGCGATTCTCCGGTCCGCGATGGGCCGAAGTCCCGTCGCTGTCAGCCCATGCCAGCCGGCGTGGATTGAACCACCTTTCGAACGGCGGGACAAGGCGGCGAGGGTGGGCTCCAGGGTCCTGGGGGGGCGCGGGGCAATCTGGCCCCGGGGGAGTGCCCCCACGGTGGCCTGGCCCGCGATCGGGGCCCACCGATCCGCGGGCGGGCCTGTGCCGTGGGGGCACTCTTTTCCTTCCGCCTTCGCCATGGTCTTCACTATGGCGGAGGCGGAAGAGAGCCCCTCCACTGTGCAAGCGCGGGGATGCCGTGAGCGGCTGCTGACACTCTCGCGCCTGCGTCGCACGGCAAAGCCATTTCTGCGTCAGCTGGCGGGGCGGAAATCAGTCCGGCTCGGGCCCTCAAGGTGCAGAGAATTCCACACCTTTGGGGCGGCGCGATGCCGGACTGATTCGCGCCGTTTTTGGCGCCGGTCGGCGGACATCGCGCCGATTGCGGAGAATCCCGCCCCAGGAGCTTCATACTCCGTTTGTCACCACAAGTAAAGTCAATATTTTTAAGAACACTTTTTAGACTTCTTCCGGATTCGATCTGTTTCCCTGCCATGTTGGCCTGGCAAAGAACAATGTCGAGAACAACACCAGGAACTTTTCATTGCTTTCACTGGCCTGACCAATGCATTTGATTCAATAAATAGTGAGGCTCTGTGAATTGTACTCCAAAGATTTGGGTGTCCAAGAGAAGTCACTCACAGTACTGCAATTGCTTCATGATGGTGTGGTTGCAACTATCTTGAATGGAGATCTCAACAGATGTCTTCAAAATCGAGACCAAGGTTAAGCAAGGCTGTGTGATAGCCCACATGCAATTTACATTCAGACCTGACTTTGGCTGTTTACCTCATCAAAGATTAACTGCCCTCTGGTATGTTTATTAAATATCAGCTAATGGAAAACTGTTTAACCTCAGTCACCTCTGTGTCAAAATTAAAATGACAAATGTATATGTCCATGCTCTACCGTTACTGCAGTGTCATTGCCCACTCTGCACCAGGTTTTCAAGCCACTCCTAGTCTCTTCAATTCTGCATACAAGAAACCTGCCTGTGTTTGAATGTTGCAAAAACAAGAACAAAACAAAACAACCTATTCGTGATCAGCCAAATAGTCACTTCCCATGCATGTTGAAGGGGAATCTCTGGAATATGTTGGGCACTTTCCATTCCTTGGCAGCCACCTCACTCAGGGAACTGGCCAGAGGAGGATCCTGAAGCAGGCAGTCAGCAGCACCTAGAGGGGTGGGTGAGAGGAGCACTCTGAGACAGGCAGTCAGCAGCAGCTAGAAGGGTGGGTGAGAGGAGGTCCCTGAGCCAGGCACTCAGCAGCACCTAGAGGGGTGGGTGAGAGGAGGACTCTGAGACAGGCAGTCAGCAGCAGCTAGAAGGGTGGGTGAGAGGAGGACTCTGAGCCAGGCACTCAGCAGCAGCTGAAGGGTGGGTGAGAGGAGGACCTTGAGCCAGGCAGTCAGCAGCACCTAGAGGGGTGGATGAAAGGAAGACTCTGAGCCAGGCAGTCAGTATTGTGTTGAGGACGGGACAATAAGAGCACCACAAGACATGCAGTCAGTCCAGTCTTTGGCTACAGAATGGACCAACCACAATCTGAGGAAAACCTGGTGTGATATCAAAGGAAAACAGGTCATTGATTGCTTCAAGGTTTTGCAGCCTTTACAGATGAAAACTGGTCTTAACCTCGTGTCGTCGATATGGCAGACCTGTGTGGAACCACTCTGGAGTAAAAGTACATAAATTGAGCCCAGGTTCAAGGCCTACACTGACCAGGGAGTGAGCGAGGTGATGAACCTTGGATGGTGGCACGGTGGTTAGCTGCCTCACAGCGCCAGGGACCCGGGTTCAATTCTGGCCTTGGTTCACTGTTTGGAGTTTCCGTGTTCTCCCCCATCTGTGGGTTTCTGAATAAACGTCACCCTTGAATTGTGTGATGACCGACGTTGATTGCCTGGAGAAAAACAAAATGTGGCTTCCCGTTAAATTATAGTCAGGCCAAGCCCCAACTGAAAAATAAGAAAAAAGTAACTCCAGCTTGGCACTGCAGAGATAAACAGCAGAATTTAAAATTCCCAGCTTTTTTTCAAATCCCTCCATGTCTCATCCCTCTCTATCTCTATAAACTCAACCAGCCCTACAATCCTTTGAGATCTTTGTGTTTCCCCAATGTAGGCCTCTTGTATATCTCTGATTTCATAGAATTTACAGTGCAGAAGGAGGCCATTCGGCCCATCGAGTCTGCACTGGCTCTTGGAAAGAGCACCCTACCCAAGGTCAACACCGCCACCCTATCCCCATAACCCAGTAACCCCACCCAACACTAAGGGCAATTTTGGACACTAAGGGCAATTTATCATGGCCAATCCACCTAACCTGCACACCTTTGGACTGTGGGAGGAAACCGGAGCACCCGGAGTAAACCCACGCACACACGGGGAGGATGTGCAGACTCCGTACAGACAGCGACCCAAGCCAGAATCGAACCTGGGACCCTGGAGCTGTGAAGCAATTGTGCTATCCACACGGCTATCGTGCTGCCCTTTCTGTCGCCTCACCATTGATGCCTTCAGCTGTCTAGGCCCTGGGCTCTGGAATTCTTTCCCTGAACCTCTCTGCTTCTCTCTCTTCCTTTAAAACCTACCTCTTTGACCAAGTTGTCTGCTCTTCAAGTAACAGGGTGTAAAATTTGTTTCCTGACACTCCTGTGAAATACCTTGCGATGTTTAACTATGCTAATTGTGTAATATAAATGAACGATGTTGTTGCTGGTGATGACTGCCAGATATACAAAGTGGTTGAGAATGAGGCAGCTCCGTTCAATACTAAGAGCAGTTTGGAGAATGCTGCCTGTGCTGAAAAAGAATGGCCCGGATATTAATGTGGCCACGCCTTCAGAGCCCGGATGTACCCTCCAAGATGCACTACCAGACACCCCGGACATTCCAATGCAATGACTGTGCGAATTCCCCAGAAGGTTTGATCTTCCAATGGAAAATCCTCCTACTCCCTGGGAATCTCTGATCTTACAATTCTGAGTTACAGCTGGAGATGCTTTGAGTTATCTGGATAGTTACCCAGCAAATGTTCGATATAATTCTTAAATAGCTATACAACTGAACCCCCCACCATCATAAATCCCCCTCCTGACTGCCCCTTGACCGACCTGGCTCAACCTCACTATCCTGCCTAGCTACTGCCCTACCCCCTTATCACATTCTACCCCCTTACCTCACCCACCCTGCCCCCATACCCACTTACCTCAATCACCCTACCCTGCTACCCACTTACCTCACCCACCCTACCCCCTATCCACTTACCTCAACCACCCTACCTCCTACCCACTTACCTCGCCCACCCTGCCCCCCACCCACTTACCTCACCCACCCTACCTCCTACCCACTTACCTCACCCACCCTGCCCCCACCCACTTACCTCACCCACCCTGCCCCATACCCATTTATCTCACCCACCCTGCCCCCCACCCACTTACCTCACCCACTCTACCTCCTACCCACTTACCTCACCCACCCTACTCCCCTACCCACTTACCTCACCCACCCTACTCCTGACCCACTTACCTCACCCACCTTACCCCCACCCACTTACCACACCTACCCTACCCCAAACCACTTACCTCACCCACCCTCCCCATACCCACTTACCTCACCCACCCTACCCCCTACCCAATTACCTCACCCACCCTACCCCGTATCCACTTACCTCACCCACCCTACCCCTACCCACTTACCTCGCCCACCCTACCTCTACCCACTTACCTCACCCACCCTGCCCCCACCCACTTACCTCACCCACCCTGCCCCATACCCATTTATCTTACCCACCCTGCCCCCCACCTACCTCACCCACCCTACCTCCTACCCACTTACCTCACCCACCCTGCCCCCCAGCCACTTACCTCACCCACCCTACCTCCTACCCACTTACCTCACCCACACTACCCCCATACCCACTGACCTCACCCACCCTACCCGCTACCCACTTACCTCACCCACTCTACCCCCCTACCCACTTACCTCATCCACCCTACCCCCGCCCCACTTACCTCACCCACCTTACCCCCACCCACTTACCACACCTACCCTACCCCAACCCACTTACGTCACCCCCCTCCCCATACCCACTTACCTCACTCACCCTACCTCCTACCCACTTACCTCACCCACCTTACCCCCATACCCACTTAGCTCACCCACTCTACCCCCTACCCACTTACCTCACCCACCCTACCCCCGACCCACTTACCTCACCCACCTTACCCCCACCCACTTACCACACCTACCCTACCCCAACCCACTTACCTCACCCACCCTCCCCATACCCACTTACCTCACCCACCCTGCCCCCTACCCACTTACCTCACCCACTCTACCCTGTATCCACTTACCTCACCCACCCTGCCCCCTACCCACTTACCTCACCCACTCTACCCTGTATCCACTTACCTCACCCACCCTACCTCTACCCACTTACCTCACCAAGCCAACCTCCATACCCACTTACCTTACCCATCTTACCCGCTACCCACTTACCTCACCCACCCTACCCCAGCCCACCTACCTCCCCCACCCTCCCCCTACCCACTTACCATACCCACCTTACCCTCATACCTACTTACCTCCCCCTCTACCTCCCTCCACCCATACCTTACCCCCTACCCATTTACCTTACCCACCCTACCCCCATATCCATTTACCTCACGCACCCTCCCCCATACCCACTTACCTCACCCATCCTGCCCCCATACCCACTCCCTCACCCATCCTGCCTACAATGCTGGTTTAGCTCAGTGGTCTGGACAGCTGGTTTGTGATGCTGAACAAGACCAGCAGCGCGAGTTCAATTCCCGTACTGGCTGAGAATTCTGAATTCTCCCTCTGTGTACCCGAACTTGTGTCATGAGAATGTCACTTTTAGAAATGCTTGTCTGCTCATGTTACTGCAGTGGCGACTAGGGGGCTTTTCTGAGTAATTTCTTTGCAGTGTTAATGTAAGCCTACTTGTGACAATAAAGATTATTTATTTATTTCTGCTCATTGACTAACACACTGAAAATGTTAAAATGTCCAAATGTTTTGAAGTAAGTTAGTGAACACTTACCAGAATATGTCAGCTAGTGCCGTAAGAGGTGGTCGTGGCTTCTGCGCAGAAACCCTTTGCTGATGACTTTGAGGTTTCCTGCGCTGACTGAGTTCTGCAGGATCCTCCATTAGAAGATTGCCCAGATATATCGGAGAAAGGTAAGTTGGTATTTTTTTTTTCTTTGATCAGAGTCGGAAATAGGGGTTCTATAATAATCTTCATTAGTGTCACAAGTAGGCTTACATTAACACTGCAATGAAGTTACTGTGAAAATTCCCTAGTCGCCGCATTCCGGCCCCTATTCGGGTACACTGAGGGAGAATTCAGAATGTCCAATTCACCTAACAAGGCCGTCTTTCGGGACTTGTGGGAGGAAACTGAAGCAGCCGGAGGAAACCTGCACAGACACAGGGAGAACGTGCAGACTTCACACAGACAGTGATCCAAGCTGGCGCTGTGAAGCAACAGTGCTAACCACTGTGCTACCATGCCTAATCAGAAGATTTGAGCCATTGAACACAGATCTGAAAGTGTAATGTCCAAAAAGACACCATCAATAAAAAGATGAGGTTACTGTGGAAATTGTGAGAGCCAAGGGGATATAAATGCTGGTGTCACGTCACTAAATGGTTTATGTTGGACAGATTCTGCGTTGAAACTGGTATGCAACCCACAGATCTTGTGGTGAATTTTTGTAAAGTGCTGATGATAGCAGGCTCGTGTTACAAATTTAATTCTGGAGTAAAATCCGCAGTGATTCCAATACTGAACCAAGCTGGTGGTGTCAATCATATTGACATCTTATGATTTGCTTGTAAGATTCTCGTGCAAAGATCAAAGGCAGGCTGTGGCATCTGACCAGTCCCATGTTTATACTGCCCTATTACTCGTAATAGAGCCTATGGAAAGGTGACTTTTCGTCCAAGTGCATTGGATAACTTTTTTTCATAGATTTGGAATCGTGGAATCCCTACAGTGCAGAAGAAGGCCATTCAGCCCATTGAGTCTGCACTGACCCTTCGAATGAGCACCCCACCCATAACCACTCCACCGTGCACCCCACCCTATCCCGTAACCCCATAGCCTAACCTGCACATCCCTGGACACTAAGGGGCAATTTAGCACGGCCAATCCAGCTAACCTGCAAATCTTTGGACAGTGGGAGGCAACCGGAGCACCCAGAGGAAGCACACGCAGACACGGGAAAAACGTACAAACTCCACAGAGACAGTGACCCATAGACGTTATTGAACCCGGGTCCTTGGCGCTGTGAGGCAGCAGTGCTGACCACTATGCCACTGTGCCAATTTGCAGTACCTTCCAGATTGAAGTGTCACACGATTGCCTTCCCTGGCCAATACAGTGTGGACTGTCGTTGGGGGGCCTAGCAGGAGGGGATTGGGAGGCCATTGAGCAGCTGGCAGAGATCCAATATCAACAGACTTAAGACTTTTACCACAATCAATGTATGCGCAAGGAACTGGTGAACTGTTGCACGAGAACTGTCAAAAATGAGTAATTCTCTTGGAAGAGTGCAGCTATGTTACCACCTTGCTAGATTTAAAAAATTGAAGCCCGTGACAATGTTAATTAATTTTCTGCTCTAAGTGTATTCAAGGAATATGGTTTAAAAAGTGTCATGCTCCTAGTGTCTCACAGCGCTCAAAATCCTGTCAGGGCTCTCTCATTTCTCGGGTAAATCTGAGAGCCTGAGGGTTCATGTCAAAACCGCATGACTTACTGAACTGTCTGTTTCTACAAGCTAATTTGTTATTCAGCCCCAAAGGAAGCAAGTTGTTGATTTTGGCACTGTTTACCATTCCTACAAACAAATTAAATGTTTTCCAGACCAGCTGTCTCTTAAAGTCACTCGAGAGATAGAAAAGAAGTCTGCCTAAGGCTTCATCCAATCTGGGTTTTTTTTGTTGATGTTCTGTGAAGGTTCTGTGGCAGACACAGCTGCGAGAGGATTATCTTTAGTCAAGATTATCCTCAGGGTCGATCGAGGTCCTTCTTCTCACTGCAGTGATTTTTCTCTGATGGAAAGAAATGAAAAAGTCTGTTGGAAAGGAGATGTTTCCTCAACTAGTTTAGTTGTACCATCGGTCAGTTCGACCGGGATAGCTGAGTTTCCATTGTTTATCATTTGGATCGGGCATCAGCAACTTCTGACCTATCCATCAGGGCCCTGAAGATCCCTCATTTTAAACTGCCATCCAAAATGCAGCGCCTCCGACACATAGTACTGCATTGGAGTATCACCCTAGATTTTACAGTTCATGTCCAAGAGCAGGACTTGAACCCACAACCTTCTGACTTAAGGGCAAGGCTGCTAACAACTGAGCAATAATTCACATATTGGTAGATAACTAGACGGATACATTTTTAAAATGGTTCAACAAGAGTAGCAAAGAATGCTTTTGACCTTTATTACATGACCCTCAAGCTCACCTTAACTTGTGAAAAATCTATATTCCACAGTATGTGAGCAAGGTACATGAGGCTGGAGAAATATAGATGTATGCAAACTATCCACGTGCACTTATCAGAGTGTTAGAAATAGCTGTTGAGTGTCACTGGAGTGAAAGTCTATTTTCTTTCTTAATGGCCCAGAGTTTGCTGCAAAATAATAGCAAGTGTTATGGGCCAGGGTTTAGAGAACCCCAAATTGTATCATGGAGTTCACCGGAGCCACAACTTTTACTAGATTGTGGTATGGGGAACACACGGCCCACTCTACTGGTGTGGTGCAGCGGACATCTAACAGTATTTGGTAAAGCAAAACAATGTTTATTCTATGAACTCAAGTCCAAAGAATACAACACTAAGTAATCCAAAAGTCCAAAGAATACAACACTATGTGCCCATGAGTTTTCTATAATTGCTGAATTTGCATGTTACTGCATCATTCAGCTTGCTTCTTAGGACTGGAAATTGACAGCACAAGTACCTTCCTAATGAGGTGATTAATGGTCCTGCAATGCCAGTCAAACTCTTCAGTCCAGAAAGTGGAACAATTCAAAAGATGGTCTTGTCCTGATAAGCAGCAAATGTTAAAGAGAAAATACATTTCTATTTTTGGTACGTTTCTTTTTCCCTCTCTTTATTTCTGTTTCTGTATCTGATTTCTCTTCTTTCCTCTGTTTCTTTCTAACCCTTCCTCTCTTTGGTTAAGGAAATAGACTTGTTCAATCACTAAATTCTCACATGCCCCATTGCCCATTATCGGTTCACTTCTGCCAACTTGCAGGGTAAAATATTTTTGGCTGAAGCGGGAGGGAAAATATGTAACAAATGGGGAACTCTATGACATGCAGCACAATCTGGGCCCTTATCTCAACCTATACAGATGCAAACAATCTCAATTTGATGCCATAGCAGCAACATATTGGAGGATCCAACATTCATTGTTCACTCTTTGTGACTTCACAATTACACCATGACTGAAGGAAAAAATAATTTCCAACGTATACAATCACTACAGTGCAGAAGGAGGCCATTTGGCCCATCGAGTCTGCACCAACCCTCTGAAAGAGCTCCCTGCCTGGGCCCATTCTCCCACCCTATCCTGTAATCCCACCTAACCTGTACATCCCTGGACACTAAGGGGAAATCTTATCATGGCCAATCCACCTAACCTGCACATCTTTGGATTTTTGGGAGGAAACCGGAACACCTGGAGGAAACCCATGCAGACATGGGGAGAAAGTGCAAACTCCACGCAGGCAGCCACTAACAGCCAGAATTCAACCCAGGTCCCTGGCGCTGTGAGGCAGCAGTGTTACCAGCTGTGCCAGCATTCTGCCCCATTTGTGCAGACTTTATTTTACATTTAGAGTACTGAATTCATTTTTTCCAATTAAGGGGCAGCCAATCCACCTACACGGCACAACTTTGGGTTGTGGGGTGAAACCCACGCAAGCATGAGGAGAATGTGCAAACGCCACATAGACAGTGACCCAGGGCTGGGATCGAACCTGGGACCTCGGCGCCGGAAGGCAGCAGTGCTAACTGCTGTTCCACTGTGCTGCCCTTGTGTAAGACTTTTAAGAAATATATAAAGCTGATGGCCAACATTACTAATAATTCAAGCAAGGCATTGTGTCTGCAAATAGGAATTTTGGGCAGAATCTAATGCCCTCCTCCTGGAGGTGAGTTCGAAGGCAGGCAAGCCATTTGATCAAGCGGGGTAATGGAGAGTGGGGTCTCCACTGTGTTAGGAAAATAAAGGTAGTTTTACGGGATTTATATTTGTCCTGGTAAACATTAGAAATAAGGCATCATTTTAAGTCTGTTTATTTTAGTGTTTCTACGTCTGGAAGGGCAAAACCTATAGTTAGAATCATGCTGGGCAAAGGTGTTTGCATGCAAAGTAGTTGGTTTCAATTCCAACTGTGATTCTATTATGCTTAGAGAGGGCTATGGCATGAAGAGTAAATACACCAGTCATGGTTGCTTAGCAACTGGGGCCTGGTAGAGAATATTTTAAGTTAAGTTAGCTAATTTGATTGCAGTGGAGATAGGTAGTGGGAGATAAGGCAGCTCTCACAGGTTTTAGAAGGCTGAAGAGAGAACATATCTTTCAGCCTTGCTAGAAGAAAAGCCATACTATGGAGTAATGGCTAAGAGAACAGATGCCGGAAATCTAAAGTCCAGCTTATTAAGGAAACGAGAGAAATGAAGAGAAGTTTCCAAGAAGTCTGGAGTTGAGGGGACAGAGGAGACTGGGAATCAAAACAGATTACTATTCAGTAAAATCACAGAGTTGAAAAGGCATTGGATCTTGAGAGGCCTGCAAGATATCTACAATAATGCTGAGGTTTGTGAGAAGTTCCTACAGCTTGGGAGACATTACTTGAATTAATTGTGGAAAGAGGTGGTTGGTCCTCGGAGTTAGTGTAAAAACCTTTAAGACAAAGGAAACCCAAAGAGAGAGGTGTAAAACCTGAAAGCAAAACCTTGATGGAAGCAGCAGAGGGAAAGCATAATTCAAATGATAATTTGAAAATTGAGACTTTTGAAAGTGGGGTTCGAAATCACTTGCGTGGAAACTGGAGTTCAGTGCGACAAGGTTGCTCACGGTAGAAACATAATCTGGGAGGATTTTGAGGAGAAATCCATAGGCATGCACTTGGGTTCGGAGAGGATTGTTTCTTACCACAATCATCTTGTATGCTTAAAAGGAACTTCTTTGCGTGTTAACAAGATTGTTGTAGTTTAAGATGTTCTTCGTAATCTGTGTCAATCTGAATATCTGTGTGAATTTGTGAAGATAAGTGGAAGTAAAGGTTTATTGTATTAAGGTTTATTGTGGGCGGCACGGTAGCACAGCGATTAGCACAGTTGCTTCACAGTTCCAGGGTCCCATGTTCCTTTCCCGACTTGGGTCACTGTCTGTGCGGAGTCTGCACATTCTCACTGTGTGGGTTTCCTCCGGGTGCTCCGCTTTCCTCCGACTGTCCAAAGTGCAGGTTTAGTGGATTGGCCATGCTAAATTGCCCTTCGTGTCCAAAAAGGTTGGATTGGGTGGGGTTACTGGGTTACGGGGATAGGGTAGAGGTGTGGCCTTAGGAAGGGTGCTCTTTCCAAGGGCTGGTGCAGACATAATAGGCCCAATGGCCTCCTTCTGCTCTGTAAATTCTATGAATCCATTTTCTCATGTTTAACAAATGTTTTTTTCTTGTTGTTAAAACTTGTGGCCTTATTCCCTATATAAAAGAGGAAAAGAAGTCACAGGGTCTTTTGAGCCAAGGTTCCTTTTATAACATCAACTGGAATCATAACACCAGCCTTCCTGACTCCTCCCAATTGAGTTAGGGTGGGAAACCTGGAGGGCAGCCTTTGCACCTGGAAGCTACATGAAGCCTTTAAGCCAATAAGGACCACTTACGGGCCTCATCTTGCTGGGGCCTCATTATGTAGAGAAAACCTCCTATCAAACCCTGTTGAGTTTGCCTGTTGCCTTGTAGGGGATGTCCTGTGCTCAGGCACTGTCTGCCCGATTGAAGGACTTAGCATTGGGAAGGGGGTGGGGGCACTGTTGACTTCGCCCCTGTTTCCAACCCTGCTACCCCATTTTCACTGGTGACCCCCTTCCTGAAACCCCTATTCTGCCCACACTCACCTCAGACAAGAACGACCTGTTACGAGGGTATAAGTCTGCAGAGTGGACAGATTGTGGTGTCAGTTAGTATCCCGTGGTGATTTGATGCCTGACGTGCCATTTTGGCTCTTGCTGCTCCAGTTATATCTTTTCTTAAACATGCACAGCTGAATATGAATTCAGCAGAACCTGGGAACACCCAACACCAGGGATATTTGAAAGGACCATCATTCAATTTACAGGTTATTTGAGTTTGATGATCTACTTACTCTTTGCAGCATTCATGAAAATATTGGATTGTTGGAGCCATTTGTGAAAATGTTGATTAAGCCAGTGGGGAGCAATACTGGCCCTTGAGAAGGCGTTGTGTGCTTCTGAAAGGTCTCTGAATGCACATAAAAACAATGCACTAGGAACGGGGAAAAGGCAGGGGAATGGCACTCAGACACAATGCCCGTTTGCAGAACGGGTACAGACATGATGGGCCAATTGCCTCCTTCTGTGATTCTGCACTATTTAGCGTTGCTGCTTCAAAGAAAGAGTGAATTGGGAGACAGCGAATGCTGGCTAAAAAGGAGGCAAACTGATGACATCTCACCAGGGCCATGAGTTGGAGACAGGGAGGGGCCTACAGTAGGATTTATGGTAAACAGTCTATTTTACAGCTGTCTATTTACTCAACAAACAGTGCCCGTTCAAACTACAGCAAACAGAACTGAGGGCTGAAACTGTAGCAAAGTCTCCTGGTAAAAGCAGGATTGTTTTCCCCAACAAAATGCAGTGAGTGGAGGACAATTACATAATACAACTGATGTATGCAAAATCAACCACAGTCACTCAGTGTGGTCTCCAGGCACGATTGACTGGGGAATTTACCTAACTATCTCTACTCTGCCTGGGACTAAAAGAGTCACGATATGCAGCCTTATATTAGCATGTATCTCTTACTGTGGGAATATCATGTGCCTGCTGTTGACAGCACTCCTTCATTCTAAATGTACTTATATCTAGAAGCCTTAATGCTCTATTTATAGTTGGAGGAGTTGAATAGATCGGTTTACAAGAAGCTTTTGAAGACAGGGAGGGAGTAGGGAGGTGAAAAGACTTAAGGAAGAGTTTTGAGCAGCAACAAAGCATTTCTCAATGATATCTCACTGATGTCACTTTTCCTGCCGTCTTTATCATTGCGATGTCAATTTAATGGATGGTGTGTAAAATAAACTAACTTTTGCAATTTGCTGTCATAGGGAAAGAAAAGAGGTCTGAGTGGTCTGAGATCTGAATGTTTAAATAAGTGATTTATCACTGAAGGTAATAAACATAGAAACATAGGAAATAGGAACAGGAGGAGGTCATTTGGCTCTTCGAATATGCTCAACATGATCATGGCTGATCCACTTTCTCGACGACATGCTCCTTGCGCTCTCTCCATACCCCTTGACACGATTCAAGCCTAGAAATCTATTCCTTTCTTCAAAATATTCAGTGGTTTGGCCTCCACAGCCTTCTGTGGTAGAGAGTTCCACAGGTTTACCAGTGAAGACGTCTCTCCGCATCGCAGTCTTAAATGGCCAACCCCGTATCCGGAGACTGTGACTCCTTGTTCTGGACCGCACAGCCAGAGGAAAGAACACCCCAGCATCCAGTCTCTTCAGCCCCGTCAGAATTGTATTTGTTTCAATGCGATCACCCTCTCATTCTTCTAAATTTCAGAGAATACAGGCCTACTTGATCCAATCTCTCCTCAAGCGGAAATCCTGTCATCCCAGGAATCAGTCTGGTAAATGCCCGTTGCACTCCCTCCATGGCAAGTATGTCTTTTCTCAGTTAAGGAGGCTAAAACTGCACACAGTACACCAGGTGTGGTCTCACCAAGGCCCTGTACAGCTGCTGTAAGGCACCCTTGCTCCTGTACTCAAGCCCTCGTGCAATAAAGGCCAACATACCATTTGCTTTCTTAACTGCTTGCTGTACCTGCATCTTTTCTTTCACTGACTGATGTACCAGGACACCAAGGTCCTTTGTACGTCAACATTTTCCAATCTGTCACTATTTAAATAATACGCTGTTCCAGTTTTCTCCCACAAGTCCCGAAAAGAGGTGCTGTCAGGTGAATTGGACATTCTGAATTCTCCCTCAGTATACCCAAACAGGCGCTGTAATGTGGCGACTAGGGGATCTTCACAGTAACTTCATTGCAGTGTTAATGTAAGCCTACTTGCGACATTAAGAAAGATTATTATTATAACTTCACATTTATCCATGTTATACTGCAACTGCCATGTATTTGGCCATTCACTCAACTTGTCTTCAACATATTGGAGCCTCTTAACATCCTCCTCACCACTCACATTCCCACCAAGTTTTGTGTCATCAACAAACTTGGAAATATTACATCTGATTCACTCATCCAAATCATTGAGATATAATCAAGCACTGATACCTTTGGGACCCCAGCGGTCGCCACTCCGAAAAAGACCAATTAAATCCTACTCTGTTACTTATTTGTTAACCAATTCTCAATTCATGCCAATATAGTACCACAATCACACATACTTTAATGTTGCACACTAAACTCTTATGTGGGACTTTATCAAAAGCTTTCTGTGAATCCAAATACACTATATCCACTGGTTCACCATTAACTATTCAGCTAGTTACATTCTCAAAAATCTCCAGTAGGTTTGTCAAATATGATTTTCTTTTCATAAATCCATGTTAACTTTGCCTAATACCGTTAATATAACATTGATCATTGAATTTGTAGTGTAGAAGGAGGCCATTCGGCCCATCGAGTCTGCACCGGCCCTTGGAAAGAGCACTGCTTAAACCCACGCCTCCACCCTATTTGCGTAACCCAGTAACCGCACCGAACATTTTGGAGACTAGGGGGTAATTTAGCATGGCCAATCCACCTAACCTGCACATCTTTGGACTTGGGAGGAAGCCGGAGCACCCAAAGGAAATCCTCGCAGACACAGTGAGAAAGTGCAAATTGCACACAGACAGTCGCCTGAAGCCAGAATTGAACCCAGGACCCTGGAGCTGTGAGGCAGCAGTGCTAACCACTGTGCCACCATGCCGCCCATGTCCTGGTATCACATCCTTTCTAATAGACTCTAGCATTTTCCCGACTAAGAATTGTACTCAATAACTTCTGCCTAACTGCTTTGTGTTGGATTTTCAAACAATAAATCTGAGATTGGGTAAATTTTGCAAGCTAGCTCTCTTATTGCAGATCTTTGTGTGTAAGAAGTGCATATTGCCATTTTGAGCATGGATGACAGTGTGCTCAGCGTGACATTACATCCATGAGAATCATAGGGGACATATCTATCTGTGGTAGCGTGGCTTCTTTAAGGGGGTGTACACCACAGACCACGCTACTGGCTTAGGGCCAATCATGCGGGAGCGTATGAACCCCAGCCACTAGGGATTTTGCACGGGACCCTGGGAGCAGGGTTCGGGCAGTGTGGACTGAGGAGCCAAAGTGTTAAGACCTGTTGTATTCTGTTCTGTGCCTGTTACTTGACTGCCTTTGCCTTTCATCAATAAACTACTTTGTTAACTACTGGAAGCCTCCAGTGTATGTCGTGAGCCACCACATTGGTGACAAGGTAAAAGTTTTCAATCGCAGCTGATAGTCATCATGAATTAAGGGGGGAAGGAAGGAACTGTTGAGAACATAGAGAAGCTCCAACAAGATTCAGGATTATTTAAATCGTGAGTGAAAATGCCTTTCATTGAAAATGAATGAAATGAAAATCACTTATTGTCACAAGTAGGCTTCAAATGAAGCCACATTCCGGCGCCTGTTCAGGGAGGCTGGAACAGGAATTGAACCGTGCTGCTGGCCTGCCTTGGTCTGTTTTCAAAGCCAGCGATTTAGCCCTGTGCTAAACCGGCCATTGGTAAACTAGACCAGTGTTTTTCAAACCTTTTTTTCCGGGGACCCATTTTTACCAACTGGGACCTTCGGGACCCATGCCGGCCGACATTCGCGACCCACCATTTTCTCTTACCTTTAATGTACCCGGCAGTTGTTTCTATGTTGTGTGTTCACCAGTGGCCCTCGAGCTCTGCATACAGCTGACACCAACACTGCTTTGTCTTTCCCTGGACTCTTTTGAGAAGCCCTCGCCAGCAGATTCAGTTGTGAAATTCTGGTCCTCTCTTCCTTATTACAAAATGATCCATCTTCAGTTCTTCAGACAATCCTGTTGCTTGCATGCTGGCAGCTACAAAATGGAGGAATCTCTCATTCATGATTTTGCACCCAAATCACGGACGTACAGGGCACGTGGCATCAGTGTATGTGCCGCGCTTGTGACTCGTTCACCGCCACCGCTTCTGGAGGGAAGACTCCATTATTGTTTTTAAAGACCAGTCGCGGACAGCATTCTTAAATGCTGATCACGGCCGTTGGACGCTTCTCCCATAATCGGGAGTGCATGACTGATCGCTCCGCGATCCTCCCGACAGCACCCCCCTTAACCCTGAGTTCGAAAACCCTGATATACGATGTGAAGAAAAAACACCAGTATGTGTATGGTCGATGGTTCGACATAGTGACTGATCATAAGCCATTTCTGGGCCTTTTATGGGAAGATAATCCCATATCGCCTCTCGCCTTGGTGAGGGTGCAGCATTGGGCGCCCTACAACTATATTTTCCAGCACTGGCCTGGGATGCAAATTGCTAATGCAGGCGCATTAAGTTGTCTGTCCTTACTCAAGAGCATTCCACCATCACATGTACCCCAAGAGATCATCCTGGCTTTAACCTTCCCAGTTACTTTACCAGTGTCCATTGGGCACATCTGCAATTGGGCACATCTGCAATTGGGCACAAAGAGACCCTATTCTTTCAAAGGTTCAATGAAGGATGAAACTGGCTTCTGTTTCAAGAAGTCTGAACAGCTGAGGCCCTACTTCACTCAATAGGACAGTTGACATGTGAAGACGGTGTGATTCTGTGGCAGTCGCGAGTTGTCGGCCCATCTCAGGCCAGGGGGCCCTCCTTCAAGAGCTACATAGCGCTCACCCAGGGCAGATACTGACGTGCAGCTACATCTGGTGGCCAGGCATAGAGAAAGCCATTGAAGAACTAGTACAACAGTGCCATCCTTGCCAAATGCAGCAATCTTTGCCACCTTCTGCCACTCTTCACCCTTGGGAATGGCCAGGTCGCCTGAGGACCAGGGTTGACTATGCTGGCTCATTTATGAACAAGATGTTTTTGGTGCACAACTGAATCTGCTGGCGAGGGCTTCTCAGGAGAGTAAGGACAAAGCAGTGCTGGTGTCAGCTGTATGCAGAGCTCGCGGGCCTCTGGTGAATACACAATGTATAAACAACTGCCAGGTACATTAAAGGTAAGGGAAAATGGTGGGTTGCGAATGTCGGCCGGCATAGGTCGCAAAGGCCGGCCGGCATGGGTCCCATAGGTTGACCAGTTGATAAAAATAGGTCCCCCGAAAAAAAGTTTGAAAAACACTCTAAGTGACTGTAAGTTCAAGAGATGGGAACCACTTCCACAGCAGCCATTGACTGAGTGTTTGCCTTTCATGGATTTCCCGAGTCAATAGCTTCGGACAATGGTTTCTCCCTTCACCAGGGATGATTTCTAGGTTTTATTGAGAGAAAATGGCATACAACACATGAGGACAGCCCTCTACCACCCAGCATTGAACGGTCTGGCTGAGCGGGTCATGAAAATGTTCAAGAATGCCATGAATAAGCTATCTGATAAACCACTTTGCCAGTGGTTGGCTAATGTTTTGTTGTTGTGCAACTCAACCCCTCATTCCACTAGGGGGTCCCACCAGCTGAGCTGTTCATGGGTCGTTGGTTGAGAACCCGATTCGATCTTGTGTTTCCAAGTTTGGTGGGGAGGGTGGAAACACGTCAGGCCTCCCAGAAGAGTCAGTGGTCAGAGTAGAGGGGCAGCAGGCCATTCCGGGTGGGAGATCCCATTTTGGTTCATAATTCCGCTTCAGGTCAGCCTTGGTTAGCCGGACGGTTGGTGGCCCAGTCAGGACCGGTGTTTTATGTGGTCAGTGTTAATGGGAAGACTGTCAGAAAGCACATTGGCTATTTGAGGAGTCAAGTGGTGGCGGTGCCCAACTTGGAGTCTACAAATCCAGCTAGCATCATGAACACTCCTGTAACTCTGTCCAGCCAAGCGGAGCCAGGAACCCCCGATTCTGCTCAACCAGCTGCGCCTATCGAAACTGGTGAGGACAGTTCACTTGCCATTGAGATGGTGCCTCCTGAGGTGGCACCGTCTGTTGACCATTCGATTGGCCAAAAGTGTGCCAAGGCAATGTAGAGCGAGATTGGTCCGGGAGGATCCGGAGGTCTCTTGAACGATTGACATTTTGACAGATTCTCTGTCCCCTGTTATCTCTGTAAACTTCTCTATGTAGTTTTTGGGGTAGTTGTAATAAATGACTTAAGGGGGGAGGGATGTGGTAGCGTGGCCGATTTAAGGGGATGGGCTCCACCAACCATGTGGCTGGCTCGGGGCCAATTGTGAGGGAGTTCGCAAACCCTAGCTAATAAGGAGTTTGCGTGGGGCCCTGGGAGTAGGACCCTGAGCAATGTGGACCAGGGATCTGAAGTGTTAAGACCTGTTGTTTGTGTTCTGTGTCTGTTACTTTGCTGCCTTTGTCTTTCATCAATAAACCCCTTTGTTAACATTTGGAAACCTCCAGTGTAGGTCTCAAGCCGCCACACTATCTCTCAAGCTTAATCTTTGATAAACTCTTAATCTACAAAGCCATGTGCTCACTGGGTGCATTCATAAAATCTACTCCTACACAAACATGTAGACCATAAACATTGATATCAACCATTAACACAGCCTGTAACCCCCTCAGGTTACTCTTGTTATTCATGGTGTGCTCCTGGCTGAGACACCAAAACTTCAGTGCAGAACAGTTTTAACATTGTAAAACACCCCAAGATGCTTCAATGGAGCAGAATCAGACGAAAAATGCATCAAGCAGAGTAAATGCCTGGTCAAATTAGTAGGTTCTAAGCAGCCACCAACGACGAAAAAGGGGTGAGGGGGGAAGCTGGTTGGTGGACAGAACTCCAGAGCTTAGGGCTTAAATTTAAGTATGATTGCCAATGGTGTAACCAAGAAAGTGGGGGGATGCACAAGGAATGTGGAGGGTTTTCAGCTGGTTGGAGGACCGGCAGAAGATGTACAGATAGGGAGGAGTGGGGCAATGGAAGGATTTGAACAGAGATTGAGAACTTCAAAATTGAAATAGTTAAGGCACCTGACTTGACTACCTATCGGACTAGTTACAGAGCTGTTTTCTGAATTTATTTTTATTCGGAAAGGTTACATTTTTTCATATTCATGTCAAAACCTTGCACAATAAAAGCAAGTGTGGGACTGGTAAAGACATAAGGTCACATGCCTCTTGTGGATTATTTATTGGGACAGCACAACATCCACTTCTTCATTTAGGGTCACAGCTAATTTATTGTCTCAGTAACTTCCAAACCAGAAAGCCTTCATCGTCTTCCAGCATTTTAACATCAAACTGATTTGTGACAGATAAGGACTTGGTAGCAACTGAAAACTGGCACGATGAGTGTGTGTTTACCTCCTTACAAAGGAATTATTTGTGTCGTACAGAGCAGTACATTGCTGCTCTCAATAGTATATTACTTTTCTAGGCACTTTATCTATTGTTGATGTGCAACAATGAAATAAAGAGTGCTTACCTTTGATTAGGGTGTGGATAAAGCTAGGTTAGCACAAATTTACCTGAAAACATACTGACAATGTATTGCATGAAAATGTTTATTTATTGTAGCCTATATCAAGCCATGGGGCATTGTAAGTGAATTGGAGGGAGACTTGGATTCAGATCTGACTCAACTTTTCCCTAGCACACCTGAATACTAATGTCACAGCATTAGGGTAATCACAGAATCACATAGTGTGGAAGAGGCTCTTTGGCCTATCGGGTCTGCACCAACATGTGAAAAACACCTGGCCTACCCACCTAATTCCACAATAGCACAGTGGTTAGCACTGTTGCTCCACAGCACCAGAGACCCAAATTCGATTCCCAGCTTGGGTGACTGCAGAGTCTGCACGTTCTCCTCGTGTCTGTGTGAGTTTCCTTCGTGTGGTCTGGTTTCCCCCCACAAGTCCCAAAAGATGTGCTTGTCAGGTGAATTGGACATTCTGAATTCTCCGTCAGTATACCCGAACAGGTGCCGTAGTGTGAATTTTCACAGTACTTTATTGCAATGTTAATGTAAGCCTATTTGTGACATTAATAAAGATTATTATTTTACCAGCACTTGGTTCATAGCTTTGAATGTTATGATGTGCCAAATGCTCATCCAGGTACATAGGATATGAGGCAACCCGCCTCTACCACCCTTCCAGGCAGTGCATCCCAGACTGTCACCACGCTCTGAGTTTTGCCTCAGACCGCCCCCCCCCCCCCCCCAAAAAAAAACCTCCTTCCCCTCACCTTGAACTTGTGTCCTCTCAGGATTGACCCTTCAACTAAGGGAAACAGCTGCTCCCTATCCACCCTGTCCATGTCCCTCATAATCTTGTACACCTCAATCTGGTCGCCCCTCTCTGCTCCAACGAAAACAACCGAAGCCTATCCAACCTCTCCCCATAACTTACATGTTCCAACCCAGGCAACATCCTGGGGAATCTCCTCTGCACCTCCTCCAGTCCAATCACATCCTTCCTAGAATGTGGCGACCAGAATTGCACACAGTACTCCAGCTGTGGCCTTACCAATACAAATCCAACATGACCTCTCTGCTTTTGTTATCTATGAACAAAGCTTCTATGCCCCGATTGAGAAAGGAAAGTGTCCCATATGCCTTAAAGATCAATGTGCAGACATCCTTTTATCTTATTATAGATTGTCTTATTTTATACTGGTGCATCATACATAGACAATAGAAGCAGGATGAGGCCAGTCGGCCCTTCAAGCTTGCTCTGCCATCCATTGTGATCATGGCTGATCATCAAGTTCAAGTATCAGGTATCACCCTATCTTTATTCTGTAGTGTTGTGCCAAGACGTTGTTGTCTTGCTGATATACTGTGCTCATTAGTGCTGTCCAATATTAATTGTCAATAGTCCAATATGCACTGTCAAATCCTGCAATTTATTACAATTGTGTATGTTATACCGATCAGCTACCATGTAGAAGCTTTATTTTCTAGCAGCTGATTTTCATGCACTCATGTTACTCATGGTCAAAAGGAAAATACATTTCTCCTTTCCTGGAGCTGTATCACTGGTAATCTCCCAATGAAATTGGTTTCTTTTGTTTTTGTTCATCTTGTCTTCAGTTCTTCCTTTCACTTGTCTGTGTTCATCTCTGTCACAATTCCTTTCCCTGGCAGGGGTTATAAACTGGAGTAGCAGCCCAAGGCTATGAGTTCAGATTCTCCCATGATAAATGTGGATGCCAATTTCAATACATCTGGTAAGCTGTGCAATATGGAAAATCCAACTGGTTCGTTAACATTGTTTAGAGAAGGGAACTTGGCACCTCTACCTGGTCTAGCCTCCCATTTCAAGATATGTGGTTAACTCTTAATGCACTTCCTGGGGCAAGTGAAATCTATGCTTTTGTCAGCCCCTAGATTCCCATTTTCATTAATTCCAACTCATTCACAACTATGCTGCCTGTTCCGTGTCCAAGGGCCCAGTTTCTGTGCAAGTGAATGGGTTTTGAATGAGTTCAAATCTTGCCCTTTTTACTCACTCAGCACCCATATGCTTATGTTGGCACCCAACCAGAATTCTGCGCCCCCCCCCCCCCCCCCCACTGCCTCCCATACCTCAAGTTCTAGTCATTAGCTTCAAATCCCCTTATGATCTTGCTGCTCCCTATCTCTGTCTCCTTCTCCAGCATCACACCACTGAGAAATCTGTGTTCCTCCAAATCTGGCCTCTTGTAAATTTTAAATCTCTGACTGCAATTGCCAGCTGTGCCTTCAGCTGTTTAGGCTGCAAGCTCTGGAATTTCCGCCCCAAATTTCCCAGCTCCCTCTGCCTCTCTAT
Source organism: Scyliorhinus torazame (assembly GCF_047496885.1). Classification (NCBI taxonomy): domain Eukaryota; kingdom Metazoa; phylum Chordata; class Chondrichthyes; order Carcharhiniformes; family Scyliorhinidae; genus Scyliorhinus; species Scyliorhinus torazame. Next base: position 71,338,604 of record NC_092712.1, on the reverse strand, counting down.
GATCCTCCTTCACATTCAGGACCTTGAACAAGCTTTTAGCTATCCGTCCGCATGGAGGTAATATTGATTTTGGGTTAAATGTTCAAATACGTGATATTGATTCTAAGGTCTCTTGGACATTTTCACAAATGTTCATTTCTGCTGACTGATCAAGACACCTCTTTGCAAGGGTTTGTTCTCCTGAGCTGGGCTGGCTAGGTGCAGGAGAACCAGGCATACATACTGCCTAAAGAGTGGTCCTTAAAGGGAATTAGAGTTTCCAACATCAAGGGTAAGGTTGGTGAAGGCTCTTTGGTGAACAGATGAGTGGGGTGGGGGAGGAGGGATATAGAACCAGAAGAGCAGAGGCTCCCAATGGGGCTGTTGGGGTGGAGGAAATGGCTGGAGTAAGACCTTAGAGGGATCATGTGATGTCTCAGTGACACCCTTGCTGAATCATGCTCTCAAGCAGAACTCCAACCAACCTGACTTCACTTTCAACATGTTTCAGATGCATAAACGCAATATCAGGTATCAGCCTTGTCTCTGAAGTAGTACTCTTGCCCCAACCTAATTTTAAAAAAACATTCATTGCGAATCTCTATTTGCCCTTGAGAAGGTGATTGTGGGCTGTTGTCTTTAACCACTACAGTCCATGTGGTGTAGGTACATCAACAATGCTGTTAAGGATAGAGTTTCAGGATTTTGATCCAGTGGCAGTGAAGGAATAGCGAAATATATCCAAGTCAGGATGGTGAATGACTTGAAAAGAAACCTCTAGATGATGGTATGCCCATGTACCTTGTCCTTCTGGGTGGTTGTGATCATGGGTTTGGAAGGTACCATCAGAGGAGCCTTAAGTTCCTGCAGTGCATCTTGTTTGTCAGTGGGGGAGGGAGTGGATGTTTGTGGAAGGGGTGCCAATTAAGTAGGCTGCTTTGTTTTGGTTGGTTTTGAAATTCTTGAGCTGCACTCATCCAAGCAAATGGAGAGTATTCTATCACAATCCTGACTTGTGCCTTGTAGATGGTGGACAGGCTTTGGGGAGTCTGCAGGTGAGTTACTCACCTGTTCTTGTTGCCACAGTATTGATGTGGCTAGTCCAGTTCAGTTTCTGGTTAATGGCAACCCCCAGGATGTTGATAGTGGGGGATCCAGCACTGATAATGCCATTGAATATCAAGGGTCAATGGTTAAATTCTCTCTTGTTGAAGATGGTCATTGCCTGGCACTTGTGTGGCACAAATGTTAATTGACACCTGTCAACCCAAGCCTGAATATTGTCCAGGTCTTGTTGCATTTGGACATGGATTGCTTCAGTATCTGAGGAGTCACCAATGGTGCTGAGCTTTGTGCATTCATCAGCAAATGTCTCCACTTCTGACCTTACGATAGAAGAAAGGTCAGTGATGAGGCAACTGAGGTTGGTTGGACATAGAACACTACTTGAGGAACTCTTGCAGTGATGACCTGGAACTAAAATGATTGACATCCAACCACCACAACCATCTTCCTTTGTGCCAGCAGAGGGTTTGCCCCCTGATTCCCATTGACTCCAGTTTTGCTCGGGCTCTTTCAGTCAAACCCTGCCTTGATGTCAAGGGCAGTCACTCTCACCTCACCTCTGGCATTTAGCTCTTTTGTCCATGCTTTATCCAAGGCTGTATTGAGGTCAGGAGCTGAGTGACCCTGGTGAAACACAAACTGAACGTCAGTGAGCAGGTTATTACAAAATAAGTGCTGCTTGATAACACTGCTGATGACCCCTTCCATTACTTTCTAGATGATGGGGGTTGAAATTGCATGTACATTATCCAGTTGAACTGTTTGAAGGGCAGAGGAGGATTCTTGTGGTCCTGGCCAATATCTATCCCTCAATCAATATTACTAACAAAATTATTCATTGTCTTCATTATCTTACTGGTCTTTGCAGATTCCTGCGCAATAATGTCCATGGGAAGAATTTTATGTGCTCCCGGGAGTGGGAAACAAGGCACGTATGGGGACTTAATTGAGCGGCAGGCCAAAAATCAGCTTGCTGACGGCGGGGTGATCGTTAGCAATTAAGTTCAGGGAGGACTGAAGGCATGTTGAATTGAACGAGGTTTAATGAGTTTGGTGGTACGCCTTTAATGGCAAGAAAGGATCTTTCGAATGTGTCTCGAGGGTGTGGCAGGAAGTCCAATACTTTTTGAGGGAAAATGTGCAGACATGTTTCATTACCTCAGTCAATGCTAGAGTCTCCATGTACATGGGTGTAAGAATGAGAGGAGGACTCATCTGTGGTCCTCCATGATGGGCTTCACCGCATGGAGTGTGGGGGGGGGGCGAAGATTGGGGGGGGCGGGGGGTGAGGCCCGAAGGAGACTGATGCTGGCTAGAGGGTTTCCCATTGGCTGAAATGCTCAGGGTTGGAAGGACAGCTTCAAAGAATATGCTGGCTAATGTCACGGAAGGCACTATATAAACAATCGTTCTCTCATTCCTTACTGGTTGGAACTGAAATTTTTTCATTGAATTCTAATGCAGCCTAGGCGCACTGATGTCACCAACTGACTATATTATCAAACTAGTCTTTTCATCTCTAACCCAGATACAATCATGAACTAAAATTAATTCTTCACAAACATAGCTGTAATAAACTGCACGGAACACACAGGGCCAGGCTGATTGTTTTCCCCGTGTGGCTCGAGGAGTATGAGGGGCTAACTATGGGGCTGATATCATGTTTTATATAAGGTCTGCCAGATTGAAACTGACCGACAAAGAGAGAGGACCCAGTAAGGTTCACCAAGGCCCTTTGTACGTCTTCTAAATAGTCATCTTCTTTATATTACTTGTCTGTCTCCCTTGGCCTTTATTAAAATAACATCATACTATAGAGAAGGAAGCCATTCAGCTCTTTGTACCACATGTGCTGGCCATTTGAAATCCGTACCCAATTCTCCCCACTCTCTTGTTCCTTACCCCTAGCCTGGTGGGTGTACTTTAAGCAAGAAGAGCAGTTTTTACTGATTGATTTCAGTAAATGATATCTGGCAGGACTGAAACGCTCCTGCAGAGTTATTACCTCGGACTAGCATCCCATCTACCAGTCTTCATCTCAGCTCAGACCAAGCTGATCAAATTTAATGAGGCAAGATGCCACATTCCATCCAAGCATGTCAACATTGGATTGGCTCAAAGCCCTATTTGAATAAAAGTTGTACTGTAGCATTAGCCAAGAATTTGAAATACTTTGGACGAGAGAGAATTTATCTCCACACCAAGTACCAATGCAACAGAGAAGCATCAGCTCACTTGATGTAAAATCCTACATCAGCTCCAAACATATTGGGTGCGATTCTCCACTCCCGTGCTAGTGTGGAGAATCGCTTGGCGCGCCATTTTTCCCCGCAACGCTGGTCCGACGCCCTCCCGCGATGCACCCAAGCAGCGGGAACGGCCCCAAAGGGTTCTGCGCGGCGCAGGCCGGAGAATCGCACGGGACACCCAAAATGGCGATTCTCCACTACACCCGCTATTCTCCGGCCTGGATGGGCCGAGCGGCCTGCCCAAAAAGACGGCTTCCCGCCGGTGCCATCCACACCTGGTCGCTGCCGGCGCGAACAGCGCGGGAATGCTGGGGGGGCGGCCTGTGGGGGGGGGGGGGGGGGGCGAGGGGGGGGCGAGGGGGGGGGGGGGGCGAGGGGGGGGCGAGGGGGGACTTTCACCAGGGTTGCACTCAAAAGGGTTCTGGCCCGTGATCGGTGCCCACCGATTAGCGGGCCGGCCTCTCTGAAGGAGAACCTCCTTTCCTCCGCCGCCCCGCACGATCCATCCGACATCTTCTTGCAGGGCGGCCTCGGGGAGGATGGCAACCACGCATGCGCGGGTTGGTGCCGGTTGGTGCCGGCCAACCTGCGCAAGCGCGGGTGACGCCAGTTAGGCGGCGGATGACGCGGCGCCGCTTTTATGCGGCACCAATGCCCAGCGCGCGCTGACGACGCTGCTTTAGCGACACGCCCCCCGAGTTTCTCGCAGCCCCGATCCTAGCCCATTTTAGGGCCCTGAATCGGTCGGAGATCGGGGCCGTTTCGCGCCGTCGTGAACCTCGATGGCGTGGGCACTTAGTCGCGGGAGCGGAGAATCGCGCCCATTGATTCTTTGATTGAATCATTGAGATGTAATTAAATCTGTTTCCATCATTAACTATAATGCAGGGCAGCACGGTAGCATAGTGGTTAGCACAATTGCTTCACAGCTCCGGGGTCCCAGATTCGATTCCCGGCTTGGATCACTGTCTGTGCGGAGTCTGCACGTTCTCCCCGTGTGTGCATGGGTTTCCTCCGGGTGCTCCGGTTTCCTCCCACAGTCCAAAGATGTGCAGGTTAGGTGGATTGGCCATGCTAAATTGCCCTTAGTGTCCAAAATTGCCGTTAGTGTTGGGTGGGGTTACTGGGTTATGGGGATAGGGTGCGGGTGTGGGCTTGGGTAGGGTGCTCTTTCCGAGAGCCGGTGCCGACTCGATGGGCCGAATGGCCTCCTTCTGCACTGTAAATTCTATAACTCGACTATCCCTCCTCTCAAGAATGTTACGAGCGTGAGCCAGTGGATAGGTGAACATGCTGAACATTATCAATATAAAATCACCTTAGGTCCCCTGGAAGTATAGAAAGACAATCAAAAGAATTGAGTTTGGCACCAGAAAAACGAAACGTAATTCTGATCCTTTTGTGGCACGAGGTAACTTGGCCCTGTGGGGAGCTGGCACAAGACATGATGGGCCGAATAGCCTCCTTCTGTGCTGCAACAATCTGTGATTCTGCGATTTAAGTTGTTGGTCCTTCGGAGCAGATATTTGACTTCTCAAAGTCCCAACTAAAGAATGAGCTGCGTCCTTGGCTTACACATTTAACATGTCTGCGTGAACGTTACTTTGTATGAGTGGGCAACAACAAACATCTTCACTTCAAAATACTGATGGGAATGTCAGGACAGAGGTTGGTATGATTGTCAGAAGCCCAGGATGGACAGAGGCATGCAGCACTGGATCCAGGGATTGACTGAATATGTGGTGGTCTCACTGAGGCCATGCTGGCAGGCCTAGGCAGGGGTCTGCAGTTTGCGAGGTCTTGGGTGAGGCAACCTTTGATGGGGAAGTAGGGGGATCACGGACAGAAGAAGTCAACGATGAGTCAGAATACAGAAGGGAGATGGAGAAAATAGTGGCGTGGTGTAATGACAACAATCTCTCCCTAAGGAGCTGGTCATTGACCCCAGGAAGGGAAGTATCACACAAGCTGCTGTCTGCAACAATGGTGGAGATGATTGACAGCTTCAAATTCCTAGGTATGCGCATCACCAACAACCTGTCCTGGCCCACTCACGTCAATGCAACAACCAAGAAAACACAACAGCGACTATACTTCCTCAGGACAGTAAGGACATTTTGCATATCCACGTTGGTTCTTACCAATTTTTACAGATGCACCATAGAAAGCATCCTATCTGGCTGCATCACAGCCTGGTATGGCAACTGCTCAGCCCAAGACCGCAAGAAACTACAGAGAGTCATGAACACATCCCAGTCCATCACGCGAAACTGCCTCTCATCCATTGAATCTGTCTACAGGGAAAGCCGGCAGCATAATCAAAGATCCCTCAACCCGGGTTATTCTCTCTTCCAACCTCTTCCATCGGGTAGGCGATACAAAAGTCTGAGAACACACACTAAGGGGCTGGTTTAGCACACTGGGCTAAATCGCCGGATTTTAAAGCAGACCAAGGCAGGCCAGCAGCAAGGTTCGATTCCCGTACCAGCCTCCCCGAACAGGCGCCGGAATGTGGCGACTAGGGGCTTTTCACAGTAACTTCATTTGAAGCCTACTTGTGACAATAAGCGATTTTCATTTCATTTCATCAGATTCAAAAACAGCTTCTTCCTCACTTTTACCGGACTCCTGAATGACCCTCTTATGGACTGAACAGGGGCGTCATTCTCCGACCCCCCGCCGGGTCGGAGAATGGCCGTTGGCCGCCGTGAATCCCGCCCCCGCCCCCGCCGAAGTCTCCGGTACCGGAGATTGGGCGGGGGCGGGAATTGGGCCGCGCCGGTTGGCGGGACCCCACATTCAATTCTCCGGCCCGGATGGGCCGAAGTCCCGCCCAGAAATTGCCTGTCCCGCCGGCGTAAATCAAACCTGGTATTTACCGGCGGGACCAGGCGGCGTGGGCGGGCTCCGGGGTCCTGGGGGGGGGACGCGTGGCGATCTGACCCTGGGGGGTGCCCCCACGGTGGCCTGGCCTGCGATCGGGGCCCACCGATCCGCGGGCGGGCCTGTGCCGTGGGGGCACTCTTTTCCTTCCGCCTCCGCTACAGCCTCCACCATGGCGGAGGCGGAAGAGACTCTCCCCACTGCGCATGCGCGGGAAACTTTCAGCGGCCGCTGACGCTCCCGCGCATGCGCCGCATTTCCGCGCCAGCTGGCGGGGAAACAAACGCCATTTCCGCCAGCTGGCGGGGCGGAAATCCCTCCGGCGCGATGCCCGTCTGATTGGCGCCGTCTTTGGCGCCAGTCGCGGACATCGCGCCGTTGGGGGAGAATTTCGCCCCTGATCTCTCCACAAATCTTCTGTACTGAGTAGTACTACACTCCGTCTGCTTAACCTGATGTCTGTGGCTATGTATTTACGTTGTGTATTCATCACATGTCCTATGTTTTTTCATGTATGGAGCGATCTGTCTGGTCTATACGCAGGACAATACTTTTCACTGTACTTTTTACTGTACACAGGACAATAAATCAAATCCAATCCAACCTGTATTGAGGTTCAGGACCTCGATCTCAGAATCACAGCTGTTCCTTTATCATCTCTGATTTCCTGTCTAATGCTAATATTGTAGGGGATAGCAACCAGTGTAAGCATTCAGAGCAGGGGTAATCAAGAACTAGAGAAAAAGACAGCAAGGATAATAAGAAAAGTGATAGGCAGAGAAATCAAGGGCCTGTATCAGATAATGACACTGTAAAAAATAAGAAACTACAGAGAGTCGTGAACACAGCCCAGTCCATCACGCAAAACTACCTCTGATCCATTGACTCTGTCTAAAGGGAAAGCCGGCAGCATAATCAAAGACGCCTCCACCTGAGTTATTCTCTCTTCCAAATAATGCTATTCCCAATATTACCACTACAGTTTGGTCTGTATACCACCCCTACAAATGTTTTTTGCCCCTTGGTGTTTCTTAACTCGTCCCATACAGATTCCACATCATCTGTACTAATATCTTTCCTTAATATAGTATCAATATCTTCTTTAATCAATGATGCAACTCCACCACTTTTTCCTTTCTGTCTGTCCTTCCTAAAAACGGAATAGCCCTCAATGTTCAGTTCCCATCCTTGGTCACCTTGGACTCATGTCTCTGTAATCCCAAATATATCATACCTCTTTAAATCTATCTGCGCAACTAATTTATCTATTTTATTTTGAATGCTCCGAGTATTCAGGTGCAAAACCTTAAGGCTAGTCCATTAAACGTTCCTTGTCTTTTCCCTAATATTTTCTACAGTGTTATTATCTGATACAGGCCCTTGATTTCTCTGCCTATCACTTTTCTTATTCTCCTTTCTGTCTTTTCCTCTAGTTCTTGATTACCCTGCTCTGAATCCTTACATAGATTCCTATCCCCTGCAATATTAGTTTAAATCCTCCCCAACCACCCTAGCACGTAACCCCCCGAATCTCCCAAGGACATTGTTCCTGGTCCTGCCCAGGTGTAACTCGTCCATAACCTCTCTATATGTGCGATTCATGATGTACCTCACCCCGTGGATATTCCACAGTGTCCCCAGCCACCATTCCAGCTCCGAAACCTGGTTTTCCAGGAGCGGCAGCTGGAGACAGTGTGGCCCACAGACAGTTCCTGCACACATGCTGCTCCTGGGAACTGGAAATGTTCCTGGTCTCCCACATGGAGCAAGAGGAGCAGATCGGGCTTGAAGCTCTGCTGCCATGTCTTACCCTTCAAATTAAATTCATCCTTCTAATATCAAATAATATTAACTAGGGCCCTTCTTCTCTGCTCACTGTTATTATAGAATATATAAATTTACTCACCCAATCAGCTCTTTTGATTTCCTGTGTTGGGTTTTTAGATTCACTTCTGCCTTATTCTCCAAGCTTCATTCCCTCACTGTTATCTTTTTCAGTTATTTAAATTTCAGCTATTTAGACACAGCCCCTAATATCGCCAACCAATCAGCTTACCGCTTTCCTGTGACATTATTTTGATTTTTTTTCTCAAACCGAGTGCACGCACTGAAGTTTTTCTCACTTTTCCCGCTCTGCAAACTGGCCGGGTCCGCTACTGTTTCTGGCACTGAAGCTGCTCTCACTTTTCCCGCTCTTTTAACTGGCTGTCTCCGCTGCTTTCCGTGTTGCTTTTGGCACTCATTAGCAGGAAACATTCATTGAAAATTATTTATTTCTTCAATTTAAATTGAGAGTTTGTACACTTCAACTACCGTTGGCATAAAGGAACCTTATTTTGTTTAACCTTTCATAGAATCATGGAATCCCTACAGTGCAGAAGGAGGCCATTTGGCCCATTAAATCTACACCGACCCTCTGAAAGAGCAAACTAACTATGCCCAAACCCCACTCTATCCCTGTAACTCCAGCTAGGGCCAATATAGTATAGCCAATCCACCAAACCTGCACATCTTTGGATTGTGGGAGGAAACCAGAGCACCTGGAGGAAACCTATGCAGACACAGGGAGAAAGTGCAAACTCCACACAGACAATCAACCGAGTTAAGGGGCGAAATTCTCCGTTATCGGCGGAAACTCCGCCGATCGGCGCACAAAACGGCGCAAATCCCACTTGCGTCACGTCATAAAAATGGGCCAATAGTCTGCGGCCCGAAATGGGCTAGCAGCGACGTAACGGGATCCGCGCTTGCGCAGTGGTTCATGCCGTGCAGCGTCATACGCGCTGCACGGCATGACGGCTCATAAGGCCGCGCAGCTCCCCCCACCCGACCGGAACAGCCGACCGCAACACCCGACTTGATGGCTGGCCGTCGCTCAGCCCCGAGGTTCGAGTCACGCGATGTGGAGGCGCTCCTGGATGCGGTGGAGCAGAGGAGGGACGCCCTGTATCCCGGGCATGGCCGCAGAGTTGCCTCACGCCACAGCCGGCGTCTGTGGAGGGAGGTGGCAGAGGCCGTCACCGCTGTGGCCCTAACACCACGGACAGGCACCCAGTGCCACAAGAAGGTGAACGACCTCGTCAGAGCAGGCAGGGTGAGCGTCCCCCATATCCCCTCTCCCCCAAATCCCCCCCTCCCCCATATCCCCCCCTCCCCCATATCCCCCCCTCCCCCATATCCCCCATATCCCCCCTCCCCCATATCCCCCCTCCCCCATATCCCCCCTCCCCCATATCCCCCATATCCCCCCTCCCCCATATCCCCCCCTCCCCCATATCCCCCATATCCCCCATATCCCCCCTCCCCCATATCCCCCATATTCCCCCCTCCCCCATATCCCCCCTCCCCCATATCCCCCATATCCCCCCTCCCCCATATCCCCCCCTCCCCATATCCCCCCTCCCCCATATCCCCCATATCCCCCCTCCCCCATATTCCCCATATCCCCCCCTCCCCCATATCCCCCCTCCCACATATCCCCCCTCCCCCATATCCCCCCTCCCCCATATCCCCCATATCCCCCCTCCCCCATATCCCCCATATTCCCCCCTCCCCCATATCCCCCCTCCCCCATATCCCCCCTCCCCCATATCCCCCATATTCCCCCCTTCCCCCATATCCCCCATATTCCCCATATCCCCCCTCCCCATATCCCCCCTCCCCCATATCCCCCCTCCCCCATATCCCCCATATCCCCAAGTGAATCCAGCCCTAACCTTAACCTCTGCAATGCACGCGCAACCGATGGCGTGCATTCATATACCTGCCTAACACTGTTGCCTTTTACCCCTGCCACCACCCCCCTCCCCCCCCAGGAGAAGCGCGCACACAACAATAGGGAGCATGTGAGGACTGGAGGAGGGCCCGCTGATGAGAGGCCACTGACCGTACACGAGGAAAGGGCCCTGGAACTGGCTGGCGGACCTGAGGACCGGGAGGTTGCTGATGCAGAGGTCGGGGCCCCACGAGCAAGTGAGCCACCAACAGCCCGTCCCCATATCCCCCCTCCCCTATATCCCCCTCTCCCGTATCACCTGATCACTGCCTGATGTCTAACCATGCATGCTTCATTGTGTATCGCAGGACCAAACGTCCAGGCACCCATCCCCGCAGATGCAGACCGCCCGCAGGATGCCCCTCGGAGACCACGGGAGACGGAGAGACCCGCACCCTCCAGCATGCGACGCCCGCAGGATGCCCCTTGGAGACCACGGGAGACGGAGAGACCCGAACCCTCCAGCATGCGACGCCCGCAGGATGCCCCTTAGAGACCACGGGAGACGGAGAGACCCGAACCCTCCAGCATGCGACGCCCGCAGGATGCCCCTCGGAGACCACGGGAGACGGAGAGACCCGAACCCTCCAGCATGCGACGCCCGCAGGATGCCCCTCGGAGACCACGGGAGACGGAGAGACCTGGAGCAACAGGGAGACGACACCCCCGTCACGTGCGGGAGCGACCACCCAGCGATGAGGGGGGCGGCCACAGGCCCCCGTCACATCCGAGCCAGGACACCACTACCCAGGACACCACTATCCAGGACACCACTATCCAGGACACCACTACCCAGGACACCACTATCCAGGACACCCCTACCCGGGACACCACTACCCGGGACACCACTACCCGGGACAGCACTACCCGGGACAGCACTACCCGGGACACCACTACCCAGGACACCCCTACCCGGGAAGACGAAATACCGGACAGTGACTCAGAGTGGATGGGTGGAGACGAACCCCCACCCCAAAGTGCCATGGACTCAGAGTGGGACGAAGAGCACGACACAACGCCACTGCTGTCACCAACACCCTCCACCATCGCAGAAACACTCACCACGGTTGGGCACTTTAGTGATGAGGAGTCTGGTACACTCACTGGTGCGCACAACACAGCCGTCCCGGTACAGCAGGTGGAGGTAGGAGCAGCAGAGGGACCGGGCGGTCGGAGGGCAGCCCAGGCCAAGCGAACATCTGCCGCCCAGATGGATCCCGGGTTCCTGCAGTTACCACACCCACACATAGATCCGATGCAACCACCGACACGGAGACGAGCGAATAGGGTGACGGGTGGCTTGCGGCGGCTGCGGTCGCAGGTGGAGGAGTCCACCCGCGTCCAGGAGCTGGGAGTGGTCCCGGTCATGCGTGCCACCCAGGCTGACACCGCACGGGTGGCGTCCGCGGTGGAGGCAATGGGTGCGACGGTGTCAGACATGGGGAACGGTTTGCGAGGCCTGGGGCCTTCCGTGCAGGCGGCGTCTGTGGCCCAGGAAATGGCTGCCCTCTCACAGGAGGCCATGAGCCAGTGCCAGCGCCAGATGGCAGAGGCGCTCAACGCCATAGCCCAGTCTCAGCAGGCCATGGCCCAGTCTCAGCAGGCCATAGCCCAGTCTCTGCAGGCCATGGCCCAGTCTCTGCAGGCCATGGCCCAGTCTCAGCAGGCCATCGCTGAGGGCATCGGCGCCAGTGGCCATGTGCGAGCTGGCGTCGCACTGTCGCAGACAGGGTTCGACAACCCCCTGGGCTCCATGGCTGCAAACCTGCAGACCCCTGTCGATACCAGCACGGGCCTCCAGGACTGGCAGCGCCAGATGTCGGGGGCGCGTCGGATGGCCAGTCCGTTCGCATCCCCCACCCATGTAGAGGCCTGGGGGCCATCGGGCACCCCGAGGGAGGAGGAGGTGGTGTGGTCCGTCCCGGCTCCCTCTGTAGGGGAGGTCCCGGTACACCGCGACACCTCGGACTCCCCCCCTTCCGTCCCAGGTGCATCGGGTGGGCAACGGGCAGGACAGGCTGGCAGCTCGCCATCCCAGTCGCCCGGGCCGCAGCCTGGCCCATCTAGGCCAGGACGCCCCAGGAAACGGCCGCCAAAGGGATCCAGTGTCAGAGGGCAGGAATCACAGGAGTCCACCTCCAGTTCTGCTGTACCATCTGGGGAACCACGTAGACGTAGTCAAAGGGCCCGTAAGGCTAAACAATTAGACACTGAGTAAGTTGGCACGGGTGCAGGGCACAGATGAGTTTTAGGGGCTAGGGCACATGCATGAACTCCTTTGGTTATTAAAGTCAATGTTACACCTACCGAAGCTGCCTTTGTGCTCTGTCCAAAGTGTGCGGGGGTGTCATGTACGTTGAGCGCAAGTGTGTGTGTGAGGGGTGGTCTTACCTCAGCCCCAGGTGAGTCTGCCCCCTTCCCCCTGGGCCGCCATCAACATCCCCCGGGCAGAGGACGGGACCGTGCGCTGCAGTGTCACAGCCGCATGCAGGGATGGTCCGGGTGGATGGTGGTACTGTGGCCATGGGTCAGACATAGTCCAACGATGTAGAGCCAGGAGCTCATCGGAGGCGGGTTGTCATCATTCTCCATGGCCTGCGATAGACACGCGTCCACCCGCAACTGGGTGAGCCCGGCCCGTTGTGCCGCCGGTGGATCGGCAATTGGGAGTGGGGGGGTGGTGTGCATGCGGGTGGGGTGTGTGGGGTTGGGGAGGGGGGTGAGGGTGCTGGGTGGGTGGATGGGTGGGGGGTGTGGGTGGTCGGCTGTTGTCATGGTGTGCGGTCTGTGGCCATACTACCCGATTCCCACGCCCATCTAGTCAGTGAAGCGGGCGGCTATCAGCCTGTGCCGTGCCCGCTGGGCCAGCCGGTAACGGTGGACAGCCACCCGTCTGTGTCTACCCCGTCTGCCCTGACCATTGCCCCCATCCCCCTCATCTGGGGAGGACTGGGCCTCTTCCTGCTGCTCCTCCACTCCGCCCTCCTCTGCCTGCGGCACATCGCCCCTCTGCTGGGATATGTTGTGCAGGACGCAGCACACCACAATGATGCGGCCGACCCTATCTGACCGATACTGGAGGGCGCCCCCAGAGAGGTCCAGGCACCTGAAACGCATCTTCAGCACGCCAAAGCACCTCTCGATCACTCCCCTTGTCGCTACATGGGCATCATTGTAGCGGTTCTCCGCCTCATTGCGTGGCCTCCGTATAGGCGTCATCAGCCACGATCGCAATGGGTAGCCCCTGTCGCCCAGCAACCAGCCCCTCAGCCGGGGATGGCGTCCCTCGTACATGCCGGGGATGGATGACCGCGACAACACGAATGAGTCGTGTACACTGCCTGGGTGACGGGCGCAGACGTGCAGGATCATCATGCGGTGGTCGCAGACCACCTGTACGTTCATCGAATAGGTCCCCTTCCTATTAGTGAACACGGCCCTGTTATCTGCAGGTGGCCGCACGGCGACGTGCATCCCATCGATCGCGCCCTGGACCATGGGGAACCCGGCAACGGCAGAGAAGCCCACAGCCCGGGCATCTTGGCTGGCCCGGTCCACGGGGAAGCGGATGTAGCGGTGCGCCATGGCATAAAGGGCATCTGTCACTGCCCGGATGCACCGGTGCACCGATGTCTGCGATATGCCGGACAGGTCCCCACTCGGTGCCTGGAATGACCCCGTTGCATAAAAGTTCAGGGCCACCGTAACCTTGACGGACACGGGGAGAGGGTGTCCCCCGCCAGTGCCACGCGGTGACAGGTGTGCCAGCAGGTGGCAGATGTGTGCCATGGTTTCCCGGCTCATCCGGAGTCTCCTCCTGCATTCCCGGTCCGTGAGGTCCTGGTATGACTGCCGGGGCCGGTACACACGGGGCGCCCTCGGGTGCCTCTGTTGCCGTGGGGCCGCGACGTCCTCCTCCCCCTCCTCGTCCTGTCGGTCAGGTGTCCCTCCAGCCTGGGCGGCTGCCGCCTGCCCCTCTGCGGCAGCCTGCGCCGCCTCTCTGGCACGCTCCTCCTCCTCCTCCTCCTCCTCCTCCTCCTAATCCAGGGCAACATAGACATGAGCGGCTGCCACCACGGCGGCCAACATCGCTGGATGATCTGAAAACATGACGACCTGGTGGGGGGGAGGGGAACGACGACATGTCATTATTGCCCATATCCCCTCCTCCCCCCAGCCAGGTGGCATGGACCGCATGGGTCCAACTGTTGGAGGCTGGCACCTGGCCAGGTGGACCAACTCATTTGCCCTCCCATCACCCACCCCGGCACGGACCCCCCCCCCCCCCAACCTCCACCCCGGCACGGACCCCCTCCCCAACCCCCAACCTCCACCCCGGCACGGACCCCCTCCCCAACCTCCACCCCGGCACGGACCCCCTCCCCAACCCCCAACCTCCACCCCAGCACGGACCCCCTCCCCAACCCCCACCCCGGCACGGACCCCATCCCCAACCTCCACCCCGGCACGGACCCCCTCCCCAACCCCCAACCTCCACCCCAGCACGGACCCCCTCCCCAACCTTCACCCCGGCACGGACCCCCTCCCCAACCCCCAACCTCCACCCCAGCACGGACCCCCTCCCCAACCTCCACCCCGGCATGGACCCCCTCCCCAACCCCCAACCTCCACCCCGGCACGGACCCCCTCCCCAACCCCCAACCTCCACCCCGGCACGGACCCCCTCCCCAACCTCCACCCGGCACGGACCCCCTCCCCAACCCCCAACCTCCACCCCAGCACGGACCCCCTCCCCAACCTCCACCCCGGCACGGACCCCCTCCCCAACCCCCAACCTCCACCCCGGCACGGACCCCCTCCCCAACCCCCAACCTCCACCCCGGCACGGACCCCCTCCCCAACCCCCAACCTCCACCCCAGCACGGACCCCCTCCCCAACCTCCACCCCGGCACGGACCCCCTCCCCAACCCCCAACCTCCACCCCGGCACGGACCCCCTCCCCAACCCCCAACCTCCACCCCGGCACGGACCCCCTCCCCAACCCCCAACCTCCACCCCAGCATGGACCCCCTCCCCAACCTCCACCCTGGCACGGACCCCCTCCCGGCACTCCCCCGGAGCCCAGCCTACTCTAACCACCCCCCCACCCCCCCCCCCCCCCCCCGCCCCCCCGCCGCACACACACACAAGCCGAGACACACCTCTCCTCAGGCAATCAGTCTGCGGCCACGCCATTTCCTGCCCAGAGCCAACCCCCCAGGCCGTCACTCACCTCCTCGCTGGTCGGCTCACGCCGATGAAAAGGAGGTTTGATTGACGTCGACGTGAACGGTCATCACGTCGACGGGACTTCGGCCCATCCGGAAGGGAGAATATCGGCAGGCCGAAAATCGGCTGCCTTGCGCAGACCCGTGACAGTCTCCGCGGCAGCGGCGCCATTAACGCCCCGCCAACTTTTCTCCCTTCGGAGATTTCGGCGGGGGCGGGGGCGGGATTCACGGCGGCCAACGGCCATTCTCCGACCCGGCGGGGGGTCGGAGAATGACGCCCCAGAATTGAACCCGCGTCCCTGGTGCTGTGAGGAAGCGGTGCTGACCACTGTGCCACACTGCCGCCTGTGCAGTCCAAGTGCTTAATCCCACATTATAGTAGGAAGGGGCTATTCCCCTTAGCAGAGGCCAACACCCAGTGGACATAGACTTAAAGTAACTGGCAGGAGGATTAATGATTTTACGTAGAGGGTGGCAGGGGTCTGGAACTCACTGTCTGAAAGAGAGGTAAGGGCAGAATCCCTCTTGTATTTAAAAAGTATATGCTTGATGTGACATAACCTGCAGACCTACGAACCTCCTTCTGTGCTGTAAATTGCAATGATTAATTTAGTTTAAATAATTACTTCTGAAGTACTGTTGCTGTTTCTACGAAGGCAAACATGGTGGTCAGTTAATGGACAACAAAATCCTAGAAATAGCAAAGGGATAAACAGTTCACCTGTCTTTTGGTAGTATCATTTGATGGACCTATGTTGGCCAGGACATGCAAGGATTTTTACTATTTTGTTGGTGTCCTGCAATTTCATTTATTTTCATAAAGACTGCTAACTACTTGGTCACTGGGGACATACTTCTCCCATGCTGCTAATTTTAGTAAAATGTCGACATGAGTAAAAAAAAATGAGTTTTCCCATTTTATGCCTGCATCTGTTTTACTGCAAAACTAACAGCACAAGGAACCTGACCCCAATAGGTTCTGTATGGTTGCTTAAGTTAATGAGATAACTACATTATAGATGATTACGCAGGCTGGAAAAGATTTCGCTGCAGAGATTGTGTTGTGATGGCTTGTTCTGTGAAACAAAAATGAAGAAGTATCTTCATTATCCCTCCCAAAAGCAAACCGGATTAATAATGTGATTGAATGATCCTGATATTTAAGGGGAGATAGAGGGGCTGAAGGGAATGGGTGAAAATTGGGAATGTTTCGAAGAGAGGGATGCGAGTTTCCCTCTATCTATTCCATCACATCCCTCATAATTTTGATTTCCTCAATTAAATCTCCACTTAACTTTCTCTGCTTGAGAGTTGCAACTTCTCAAGTCTCTTCATTCAACTGAAGTCCCTTGTTCTTGCTACCTTTCTCATAAATCTCCATTGCACCCACTTGGGCCTTGACATCCTTCCTGAACTGTAGTGCCCAAAATAAGATACAATGCTTTTGCTGAGACCACACTGGTTGTTTATGATGGTTTGCCTAACATCCTTGCGTTTGCATCCTATTCCTCTATTTATAAAGCCGAGGGTTCCATATGTTTTTCGAATATACTTATCAACTTTCCCTGATTTGTCTACGTGCAGGTCCCAATGTTTCTGACCCCCGCCCCTTTAAAATGATACTACTTAATAGTATAGTGTGCATTTAAAAACTTGCTTTTGCAAGATGTGGGCTTCGCTGGCTAGACCAGCTTTTGTTACCCCTAATTGCCCTTGAGAAGGTGGCGGCGAGCTGCCTTCTTGAACCACTGCATGTGGTGTAGGTACACCCACTGTGCTGTTAGGGAGGGAGTTCCAGGATTTCGAACCAATGACAATGAAGGAACGGTGATATATTTCCAAGTCAGGATGGCATGTGGCTTGGAGGGGAACTTCCAGGTTCATGTTATTTGTTTCTGATTCTTCGATATGGAATAAGAAAATAGTGAAGGTTACAACTTGGACGCCACACCACAGGCTTTATTTATAATAATAATAATCTTTATTAGTGTCACAAGTAGGCTTACATTAACATTGCAATGACGTCACTGTGAAAATCCCCCAGTTGCCACACTCCAGCACCTGTTTGGGTACACTGGGGGAGAATTCAGAATGTCCAATTCACCTAACAAGCACGTCTTTCGGGACTTGTGGGAGGAAACCGGAGCACCCGGAGGAAACCCACGCAGACAAGGGGAGAACGTGCAGACTCCGCACAGTGACCCAAGCTGGGAATCAAACCCGGGTCCCTGGCGCTGTGAAGCAACAGTGCTAACCATTGTGCTACCATGTCACCCAAATGGATAAATAGATATTTATCTACATAGAACATAGAACATAGAACAATACAGCGCAGTACAGGCCCTTCGGCCCACGATGTTGCACCGAAACAAAAGCCATCTAATCTACACTATGCCATTATCATCCATATGTTTATCCAATAAACTTTTAAATGCCCTCAATGTTGGCGAGTTCACTACTGTAGCAGGTAGGGCATTCCACGGCCTCACTACTCTTTGCGTAAAGAACCTACCTCTGACCTCTGTCCTATATCTATTACCCCTCAGTTTAAAGTTATGTCCCCTCGTGCCAGCCATATCCATCCGCGGGAGAAGGCTCTCACTGTCCACCCTATCCAACCCCCTGATCATTTTGTATGCCTCTATTAAGTCTCCTCTTAACCTTCTTCTCTCCAACGAAAACAACCTCAAGTCCGTCAGCCTTTCCTCATAAGATTTTCCCTCCATACCAGGCAACATCCTGGTAAATCTCCTCTGCACCTGCTCCAAAGCCTCCACGTCCTTCCTATAATGCGGTGACCAGAACTGTACGCAATACTCCAAATGCGGCCGGACCAGAGTTCTGTACAGCTGCAACATGACCTCCCGACTCCGGAATTCAATCCCTCTACCAATAAAGGACAACACTCCATAGGCCTTCTTCACAACCCTATCAACCTGGGTGGCAACTTTCAGGGATCTATGTACATGGACACCTAGATCCCTCTGCTCATCCACACTTTCAAGAACTTTACCATTAGCCAAATATTCCGCATTCCTGTTATTCCTTCCAAAGTGAATCACCTCACACTTCTCTACATTAAACTCCATTTGCCACCTCTCAGCCCAGCTCTGCAGCTTATCTATATCCCTCTGTAACCTGCTACATCCTTCCACACTATCGACAACACCACCGACTTTAGTATCGTCTGCAAATTTACTCACCCACCCTTCTGCGCCTTCCTCTAGGTCATTGATAAAAATGACAAACAGCAACGGCCCCAGAACAGATCCTTGTGGTACTCCACTTGTGACTGTACTCCATTCTGAACATTTCCCATCAACCACCACCCTCTGTCTTCTTTCAGCTAGCCAATTTCTGATCCACATCTCTAAATCACCCTCAATCCCCAGCCTCCGTATTTTTTGCAATAGCCTACCGTGGGGAACCTTATCAAACGCTTTGCTGAAATCCATATACACCACATCAACTGCTCTACCCTCGTCTACCTGTTCAGTCACCTTCTCAAAGAACTCAATAAGGTTTGTGAGGCATGACCTACCCTTCACAAAGCCATGCTGACTATCCCTGATCATATTATTCCTATCTAGATGATTATAAATCTTGTCCCTTATAATCCCCTCCAAGACTTTACCCACTACAGACGTGAGGCTCACCGGTCTATAGTTGCCGGGGTTGTCTCTGCTCCCCTTTTTGAACAAAGGGACCACATTTGCTGTCCTCCAGTCCTCTGGCACTATTCCTGTAGCCAGTGATGACATAAAAATCAAAGCCAAAGGTCCAGCAATCTCTTCCCTGGCCTCCCATAGAATCCTAGGATAAATCCCATCAGGTCCCGGGGACTTATCTATTTTCAGCCTGTCCAGAATTGCCAACACCTCTTCCCTATGTACCTCAATGCCATCTATTCTATTAGCCTGGGGCTCAGCATTCTCCTCCACAACATTATCTTTTTCCTGAGTGAATACTGACGAAAAATATTCATTTAGTATCTCGCCTATCTCTTCAGACTCCACACACAATTTCCCATCCCTGTCCTTGACTGGTCCTACTCTTTCCCTAGTCATTCGCTTATTCCTGACATACCTATAGAAAGCTTTTGGGTTTTCCTTGATCCTTCCTGCCAAATACTTCTCATGTCCCCTCCTTGCTCGTCTTAGCTCTCTCTTTAGATCCTTCCTCGCTACCTTGTAACTATCCATCGCCCCAACCGAAACTTCACACTTCGTCTTCACATAGGCCTTCTTCTTCCTCTTAACAAGAGATTCCACTTCCTTGGTAAACCACGGTTCCCTCGCTCGACGCCTTCGTCCCTGTCTGACCGGTACATACTTATCAAGAACACGCAGTAGCTGATCCTTGAACAAGCCCCACTTATCCAGTGTGCCCAACACTTGCAGCCTACTTCTCCACCTTATCCCCCCCAAGTCACGTCTAATGGCATCATAATTGCCCTTCCCCCAGCTATAACTCTTGCCCTGCGGTGTATACTTATCCCTTTCCATCATTAACGTAAACGTCACCGAATTGTGGTCACTGTCCCCAAAGTGCTCTCCTACCTCCAAATCCAACACCTGGCCTGGTTCATTACCCAAAACCAAATCCAACGTGGCCTCGCCTCTTGTTGGCCTGTCAACATATTGTTTCAGGAAACCCTCCTGCACACACTGTACAAAAAACGACCCATCTATTGTACTCGAACTATATATTTTCCAGTCAATATTTGGAAAGTTAAAGTCTCCCATAATAACTACCCTGTTACTTTCGCTCATGTCCAGAATCATCTTCGCCATCCTTTCCTCTACATCCCTAGAACTATTAGGAGGCCTATAAAAAACTCCCAACAGGGTGACCTCTCCTTTCCTGTTTCTAACTTCAGCCAATACTACCTCGGAAGAAGAGTCCCCATCTAGCATCCTCTCCGCCACCGTAATACTGCTCTTGACTAGCAGCGCCACACCTCCCCCTCTTTTGCCTCCTTCTCTGAGCTTACTAAAACACCTAAACCCCGGAACCTGCAACATCCATTCCTGTCCCTGCTCTATCCATGTCTCCGAAATGGCCACAACATCGAAGTCCCAGGTACCAACCCACGCTGCCAGTTCCCCTACCTTGTTTCGTATACTCCTGGCATTGAAGTAGACACACTTCAAACCACCTACCTGAACGCTGGCCCCCATTATCATTTAACTGGTTTGAAGGTATTACTGTTATTATTAATGAAATAACTGAACCTTTAATAGTAGTTTTTCAACACTTTTACTGTTTACATACCAATATAAAACTCAGTTTCCACATAAGAAGGTTTATTTATTGATACATAGTTTGGTGGTTGGCACAAGTTATTTGAAATGAAATGAAATGAAAATCGCTTCTTGTCCCAAGTAGGCTTCAAATGAAGGTTCTGTGAAAAGCCCCTAGTCGTCATATTCCGACGCCTGTTCGGAGGGGCTGGTACGGGAATTGAACCGTGCTGCTGGCCTGCCTTACAACAGTTTAGATCTGAATGGCATCTTTACTGTAATGAGGGACCCAACGAGGGCAGCACGGTGGCACAGTGAGTTAGCCCTGTTGCCTCACGTTGCCAAGGTCCCAGGTTCGATCCCAACTCTGGGTAACTGTCCGTGTGGAGTTTGCACATTCTCCCCGTGTTTGCGTGGGTTTCGCCCCCACAACCCAAAGATGTGCAGGGTAGGTGGATTGGCCACGCTAAATTGCCTCTTAATTGGAAAAGAATAATTGGGTAGTCTAAATTTTTTTTTTTTTAATGAAAAAAAAAAATTTTTAATGAAAAAAAAAATGAGGGACCCAAAGGTGCTTCACAGGAGCATTGTTAAACAAAGTATGGCAGAGCCACATAAGGAGATATTAGATGCAATGACGAAAAGTTTGGTCAAAGGGGTAGATTTTAAGGAATGTCTGAAAGAAGAAATGTAAGGTTGAGGGGTGGAAAGGTGTAGAGAGGGCAGCCCAGAGCTTAGAGCCCAGACAATTGAAGACATTAGCCTGCAGCAGTGGAGCAATCAAAGTTGAGGATATTCAGGAATCCAGAGTTAGATGAACGCAGATATCTCAGAGGGTTGTGGGAATAGAGGAGATTACAGAGATGGGGAGGCACCAGGACATGGAGGGAGTTGAAAACAAAGGAGAATTTTCAAATCAAGATGCTGTTTGATGGGAGCCAACATTAGTCAGCAAACACAGGTGTCAGGGGTGAATGTGATTTGTTGCAGGTTAAAACATGGACAACAGAGGTTTGGATCAACACAAGCTTACGGAGGGTAGGTGAGTCAGGAATATGCTGAAATTATCAAGTGGGGGAACAATAAAGGCACGAGTAGAGGGTTTTAGGAACAGATTATGAGAGATAAAGGTGAAATTGGGTGATGTAATGGAGATGGAAATAGGTGGTCTTTGTTACCTTTGGGATGTCTCTGATGCTTTTCCAAAATGCCACGTTCTACAACAGGAGCATTACAGTTCACAGTCTTGACCAGCCATCCTTTTAGATTCAGTGAATGTTGCTCATCCAAGGCTCAAACTCAATTTAACCTTCGCCTTGTTGATTTAGATAAACAACAACCTTTCCCTTTGGAATCTCTGTTCCCGTTTGAAGATGATATGATTCATAGGTTCATACAGAAAGTCCAAGTGAGTGCCATTAAGCATGAGGTAATGATCACTGGCCTTCACATCGTTAAAATGTGGTTATCAAGGTAAAAATTCAAGATACACTCTTTTTCTTTTTTTTTAAACGCAATTTATTCAAACTTGTATCAAAGTAGGTTACAGCAAATAAACACCCCGGAAACATTCTTCCCAACAATCAACTATACAGATTGTACAGATTTTCCTCCTTTTTCACCCGCCCTCCCCATCACCTCCCACCCCCTCCCCCCACTGCGACAAACAGCTCCTCAAACATGGTCACAAACATCCCCCACCTTTTCTCAAACTCCCCCGCTGAGCCCCTTAACTCATACTTTGCCTCCTCTAACTGCGGGAAGTCATACAGGTCACCCAACCATGCTGCTACCCCCGGTGGCGATGCTGACCGCCACTCCAGCAAAATTTGTCGCCGTGCAATCAGAGAGGCGAAGGCCAAGGCTTCCTCCTCTCCATGAGCTCTGGCTTCTCTGAAACCCCAAATATCGCCACCAAAGGGTCGGGGTCCACTCCCTCCTCCACTATCCTGACTAAGACCGCGAACACTCCCGTCCAGAATCTTCCCAATTTTTCACAACCCCAAAATATGTGCGCATAATTTGCTGGCCCCCGCCCACACCTCTCACACTCATCTGCTACCAACTGAAAGAACCCACTCATTCTCTCCCGAGTCATATGCACCCTGTGCACCACCTTGAACTGTATCAGTCTCATCCTTGCACAACAGGAGCTCCCGTTTACCCTTCGCAGTGCCTCACTCCATACTCCCCAATTGATCTCCATTCCCAACTTTGCTTCCCATTTCTCCTTGATCTTCACCACCCGCTCGACTCCCTGCTCCCACAGCCACTTATATATATCCCCAATTCTTCCCTCCCCTTCCACATCCGGAAGCAGCAGTCGCTCCAGCAGGGTGTATCCCGGCAATCTAGGGAACCCCTTCCAGACCTTTCGTACAAAGTCCCTAACCTGTAGATACCTGAACTCACTACCCGTTGGCAGCTTTACCCTCTCCCTTAGCTCCTCCAGACCTGCGAACCCTTCCTCCAAATACAAATCCTTCACCTTGACCAGCCCCACTTCCCTCCACCTTCTGTATACACTATCCATCCCCCCCCGGCTCAAACCCATGATTCTCACACAGCGGCGTTAGCACCGACATCCCTTCCACCCTAAAATACCTTCTCAGCTGATTCCATATCTTCACCGTGGACTGCACCACTGGGCTCCCTGAATACCTACTCAGAGCCATTGGCAATGCTGCTGTCACCATAGCCCTCAAACTAGACCCCTTACAAGATTCCTCCTCCATCCTAACCCACTCTACCCCTTCTCCTTCCCACCACCGCCGCACCTTGCCCACATTCGCCACCCAATAATAATGAAGCAAGTTTGGCACCGCCAACCCCCCCTGCTGCCTCTGCCTCTGTAGCAGGGTCCTCCCCACCCTCGGCACCTTCCCTGCCCATACAAAGTCAGAGATGATTGTGTCCACTTTCTGAAAAAAGACCTTTGGTATAAAGATCGGGAGAGCCTGAAAGATAAACAAGAACCTCGGCAGAATATTCATTTTCAATACTTGGACCCTCCCCGCCAACGTTAAGTGCAGTGTATCCCACCTCTTAAGACCCCCCTGGTCTCCTCCACCAGCTTTGTTAAGTCCCACTTATGGAGCCCCGTCCATTCCCTCGCTACCTGAATCCCCAAGTACCTAAACCTATTCCTCACTACCGTAAATGGCATCCCCCCTAAATTAGCCTACTGTGCCAGCTCATTCACCGGGAATACCTCGCTTTTCCCTACATTCAGCTTGTATCCCGAGAATCCTCCAAATCTCCCCAACAGGCCCATGATCCTTCCCATACTGTCCAACGGATCCAAAAAATACAACAGGAGGTCATCATCATAGAGCGACACCCGATGCTCCCTCTGTCCCCTCATTATCCCCTGCCACTCTGCCGACCCCCTGAGAGCCATCGCCAACGGCTCTATTGTTTGCTCAAACAGCAGCGGCGACAGCGGGCACCC
Source organism: Scyliorhinus torazame (assembly GCF_047496885.1). Taxonomy (NCBI): domain Eukaryota; kingdom Metazoa; phylum Chordata; class Chondrichthyes; order Carcharhiniformes; family Scyliorhinidae; genus Scyliorhinus; species Scyliorhinus torazame. Next base: position 71,314,727 of record NC_092712.1, on the reverse strand, counting down.
CTGCCTCGTACCCCTGTGTAAGTCAAGGTTTCATGAGCTCATATCATTCGTCCTCACCCTTGCTCTTGGCGCCACATACAGCAACCGCACCCATGCCACAAATCTCGGCCCAAACCCAAACCTTCCCAAAACTTCGAACAAGTACCCCCACTCCACCCGATCAAATGCTTTCTCCGTGTCCATGGACACCACCACCTCCGGTACCAGAGCTCTCGACGGATTCATCACCACATTCAACAGCCGTCTTATATTACTCGCGAGCTGCCTGCCCTTCACAAAGCCTGTTTGATCTTCTGTAACCAAACCCGGGACACAATTCTCCATCCTCCCCACTAACAATTTAGCCAATACTTTCACATCCGTGTTCAATCGTGATATGGGCCTATACGACCCACATTCCATCGGATCCTCCCCTTTTTTGGGATTAGTGTGATTACCACCTGCTTCATCGTCTCCGGCAACTCCCCCTTCTCCAGTGCTTCATTAAACATCCCCAACAGATGTGGTGCCAGGTCCACTGCAAATTCCTTATAAAATTCTGTTTAGCTGTTTAGCACAGGGCTCAATCGCTGGCTTTGAAAGCAGACCGAGGCAGGCCAGCAACACAGTTCGATTCCCGTAACAGCCTCCCTGAACAGGCGCTGGAATGTGGTGACTAGGGGCTTTTCACAGTAACTTCATTTGAAGCCTACTTGTGACAATAAGCGATTTTCATTTCATTTCATTTCAAATTTTGCCAGGTACCCATCCGGCCCAGGGGCCTTCCCCGACTTCATACCCCTGATACTATCCAGCACCTCCCTCAGCCCCAGGGGCTCTTTCAATGCCTATCTCTTTGCTTCCTCCACCTGGGAAATTCCAGCTCGTCCAGAAACCGCCCCATGTCCCCCTCCTCTCCTCCTGGGTCTGCCTCATAAAGTCCTTGGTAATACTTTCTAAATGCCTCATTTATTTTCCCTGGCTCTGACACCACATCCCCAGCCCCAGTCCGGATCTTCACTATTTCCCTGGACGCAGCCTGCCTCTGCAACTGGTGCGCCAGCATGTGGCTCGCCTTCTCCCCATACTCGTATTGCACCGCTCTTGCCCTACGCAGTTGCCCTACCGCCCTCCCCGTTGTCAGCCTGTCAAATTACCCCTTGAACTTTTTCCTCCTCGCCAATCCCTCCACGGTGGGCACCCTCGAATATTCCCTGTCCACCTCCACTATCTCGCTCACTAGACGGTCATGTTCCGCCCTCCTTTCCTTATTCGCACAAACCGTAAATGAGATAATTTCTCCCGGACCACTGCCTTCGATGCTTCCCAAAAAATGCCCGCCGACACCTCCCCATTCTGATTGAACTCCACATAATCCCTAATCGCCAACCGCACCTTATCACAAAAACCTGCATCCGCCAACAACCCCGAGTCAAACCTCCACCCCGGCCTCTGCTCTCGTCCCATACCCTCTGCTCTCGTCCCATACGATAGACTCTTTTTCAGTAGAATCATTCTCAAACGAGTTTGTTGCTTTTAAAAAATGTTTCTACATGTTGCCCTTTTAAATGAACCTGGAAAGTATGGGTGTGATTCAGGGGCCTCATCAAACCCGACTTTGTGTCGGGACGAAGCCATTGAATCTTGCGAGAGGACTCTCGCGAGATTCACGACGCTCAAAACGTCTCACGAGACCTCACGATCTGGATCTCGCCCTCACTGATAGGCCCAGATCAGCATGTTTAAATAATACATTAGGTTAATTTAAATATGTGTTAGTGGGATTCTCTCGCTGCTCGGGACCTAATGGCCGCGCCTGGGAGAACTCGCCAGGGCAACGTTGAATACGAGTTTCCACAAACGTGGACCAGTAGTAATGACTCGTTGGGCGGGGGGCTTCCAGGCCATTAGGCACCCCCGGGTATTTGGGTACAGGGCAGGGTGGCATTCCCTCTAAGCAACCAGGCACCTTAGCACTACCAGCCTGTCATCCGGGCAGTGCCACCCTGCTGCACTGCCAGGGTGGCACTTCCAGGCTGGTTGTGGCACTGCCAGGGTGCCAGGTTTGCACTGCCAGTGATCGGACCCAGGGGGGCCTTATCAGGTGAAGGGGGGTGAGGGGATGTTCCCAGTGGCCTTCTGAGATTGAGGAGGGTCTGGGGGGAGTTGGAAAATGGGAGGGGGTGCTGAAAGGGGGTGGATAGGACCAGGGCTGCGTTCCAAAATGGTGCCCGATATGTGAGGAGCCTTTCCTGTTGGACTCACCAGTAGGAAATGACTGAAGTGTGACCTCGGTGGAGTAAAACTCCCCGAGGCCAACTAAAAAGGCAAAGTGCCATTAAATAGTGGGGTGTTTCTCAGTGCTGCAGCCGACGGGAAACACCCCTCTAAACATGGCCAAAACCAGGCATGGGGGCGGGATTCTCTGATCCTGAGGCTAAGTGTTGACGCCATCGTAAACGGTGTTGTATTCCCCAATGGCGTCAACACTGCCTCAGGTGCAGCAATTCGACCCCAACAGGGGGCTAGCATGGCACTGGAGCGACCCACGATGCTCCAGCTTCCGATCGCGGCATCAGATGGGTGCCGCGGGTCTGCGTATGCGCAGTGGGACCCGTGCCAATGCACACATGCGCTTTGGGACCGGGGCCAATGAGCGGTGGCTCCCTTCTCCGTGCTGGCCCCGACGCAACATGGCGTAGGGCTACAGGGGCCAGCGTGGAACAAAAGAGGCACCCAGCCCGAGAGGCCGGTCCGGCAATCGGTTCGGCCCCGATTGCAGGCCAGGCCACAGCGGAGGCCCCCCGGGGTTGGACCCCGCTCACCCCCCACCAGGCCGCCCCCGGATGCATGCACGCCGTGGTCCCGCCGGGTAAGACCACATGTGGTCGGCGCCGGTGGGACTCGGATTTTCTGTACAGCCGCTCAGCCCATCCCGGGTGGAGAATCGGGGGGGGGGGGGCGACTAGAGCGGCCCCCAACCGGCGCCATGCCAACCGCACTGGCTGCGGATTCTGCGCTCTCTGTAGAATCGGCGGACCGGCGTCGGGGCGGTGTCGCGCGATTCGCGCCCGGCCCGACGATTTCTCCGGCCCGGCCTGGGCTGAGAGAATGCCGCCCACGTTTTTCTGTTGAATTGCGCGCAATATAATACTAATAATAATATTTATTAGTGTCACAAGTAAGCTTACGTTAACAATGCAATGAAGTTACTGTGAACAGTGAGATGCATAACGGTAGGAAGTTTATTATTTTGAAAAAATTCACAATGCTCCATTTTGGATGTTGACTTTGTAGATCTCATGGAGATCGCTGAAAAACTACTCCAGCCATTTACACACGGCAGCTATTCTGTTGAAGAGTTCCGTTTTGCCAACAAAGTTTGATAACATCTGTTCACAAATCTTGGAATATAGATTTTGTTCTGGAATTTTCCAACAACTGTTGAATGCATCAGCCAGAAACTAATGTCTGCCACACACAAAGCCTGTCAAATAGTTTAGTGACTAATTTCCGTGGTCATTCAGCTCCACATAAAGAGTTGTGTTCCTGCCAACAGAGTTTAATAGTCAGGCTATTAATTTTCAGAATTTGTTATTCATTGTGAACAAATAATCCCCGACAAACAAATAAATAAGAGACCACTCGATTTGAAGCTCTGTTGAAGTACAATGATGGTTCGGTAATGACCTTGAGTCAAAGAGCGCAGGATGATCCTGAGGCTTGACTCCTGCATTGTGTAGACACAGATGATCACATCCGGGGTATCCAGCTTATCTCTGTACTTGATTAGTAATGAGAAAAAAAAAGTGGTTTGAGTTCTCAGGCCAATCACAGGCCAATCAGTTCCCCATTTGAACAAATATGACCAGTTCATGGAATCATAGAATCATAGAATTTACAGTGCAGAAGGAGGCCATTTGGCCCATCGAGTCTGCACCGGCCCTTGGAAAGAGTACGATCTACTAATAATCTGGATTACTGCTAGTTGCTCCAGGTAAGCGTCAGCGGAAAAATTATGGGATCAATGATTTCCTTTGTGACCCTATGTAGAGAATGGTCACTTAGGTGAGCTTTTTGAGAGCTGTATCCACAGCATAACATCAACATAACATGTTGCATAATATAACCAAAATATCACAAGAATGGTTCCAGGAATGAGAAACGTCAGTTATGAGGATAGATTGGAGAGGTTGGCACTGTCCTCCTTGGTATGAAGAAGCCTGAGAGGAGATTTGATTGAGATGTTCAAAATCATGAGGGCGCTGGACAGAGTGGATAGGGAGAAACTGTTTCCCCTCATGAAAGGATCAAGAATGAGAGAGGGCACAGATTTAAGGTGATTTGCAAAAGAAGCAAATATGGTGTGAGAAAAAACATTTTCGCACGAGTGGTTCGGGTCTGGAATGTACTTTCTGGAAGTGTGGTGGAGGTAGGTTTAATTGAGGCATTCGAGAGATCATTAGATGATTACTTGAATAGAAACAATGTGGAGGGGTACAAGGTAAAGACAGGAGAATGATATAATGCTCATATGGAGAGCTGGAAAATGTCCTCCTCCTGCCCCGCAACAATTCTGTGATTCTGCAAAGTCTCCTGACAAGAAATGTCTCTTAAAATGAAAGAGCACCAATATTTCACAGCAATATTTTGCAGCTTAAAAAAAACAATTGAAATTAACCTTCTGAAACTGAAGCAGGAAGGATCAATAATAGAAACATCGAAAAGTGAATTCTATTGAATTAAAACGGTGGTGACTGATTGTTTAACTGAAAGAATAGTCTCTTTAATAAAACATCACAAAACAAATCCTCTTCGTGAATAACTGAGAAATACCCGTAAGCTGAGCTATTCAACTAAACAAGCAAGTCCATTATTTAACACGTAAAGGGCTTTCAGATGTTATTCTGTGAGATCAGTGTGGATAAGTAAGTCACAACAAAGAAAATGATGCATGACACCAGGAGATACTTAAATGAGATATTGCGGAAGCCACTGATCAGCTCATCTGATCAGCTCATCTGACCAGCCCATTTGCCACCGATCAGCTCATCTGACCAGCCCGTCTATATCCTCCTGTAATCGAACGCTATCCTCCTCACTATGTACCACCCCACTAATTTTCATATCATCAGCAAACTTACTGATCAACCCTGCTACATTCAGATCGAAATAATTTATATACACCATAAACAGCAAGGGCCCCAACACTGATCCCTGCGGGACTCCACTGGACACAGGCTTCCAGTCAGAAGAACACCTGACATGACCATAGTGGGCCGGATCTTGAACGACGACGAGTCAGAAGACAGGAGGGAGATAGAGAATCTAGTGGAGAGGTGCAACGACAACAATCTCTCCCTCAATGCCAGCAAAACTAAAGAGCTGGTCATTGACTTCAGGAAGCAAAGTACTGTATACACCCCTGTCAGCATCAACGGTGCCGAGGTGGAGATGGTTAACAGCTTCAAATTCCTAGGTGTGCACATCACCAAAAATCTGTCCTGGTCCACCCACGTCGACGCTCCCACCAAGAAAGCACAACAGCGCCTATACTTCCTCAGGAAACTAAGGAAATTCGGCATGTCCACATTAACCCTTACCAACGTTTACAGGTGCACCATAGAAAGCATCCTATCAGGCTGCATCACAGCCTGGTATGGCAACTGCTCGGCCCAGGACCGCAAGAAACTTCAGAGAGTCGTGAACACCACCCAGTCCACCGCACGAACCTGCCTCCCATCCATTGACTCCATCTACACCTCCCGCTGCCTGGGGAAAGCGGGCAGCATAATCAAAGATCCCTCCCACCCGGCTTACTCACTCTTCCAACTTCTTCCATCGTGCAGGAGATACAAAAGTCTGAGAACACTGCACTAAATGATCTGTCTGAGCTGCATGCAGAAAAATCCTTTTCACTGTACCTCAGTACACATGACAATAAACAAATCAAATCCAATCCAATCCAATTGGCCAAATTTCCATGGATCCCATAGGCTCTTATCTTCGCTATTAGTCTCCCATGTGGGGCCGTATCAAAAGCCTTGTTGAAGTCCAAGTAGACAACGTCTGCACATCTACACACCTGGTCATCTCTTCAAAAAATGTAATCAAGTTGGTCAGACATAACCGCCCCTTAACAAAACCATGCTGTCTGTTCTTGATTAATCCATGCCCCTCAAAATGCAGATTAATTCTGACTCTCAGAATTGCTTCCAATAATTTCCCCACCACTGAGGGTCAACTGATTAGCCCGTAGTTTCCTGGTTTGTCCCTTCCTCCCTTCTTGAATAATAGCACCACATTGGCTATCCTCCAGTCCTCCAGCACCTCTCCTGTGGCCAGAGGTGAATTGAAAGTTATTGCCAATGCATCTGCTATTTCCTCCCTTGCCTCACTCAGCAGCCTGGGATACATTCCATCTGGCCATGGATATTTGTCTACCTTTAAGCCTGCCAGACCACTCAGAACCTCCTCTCTATGTTAATCTCTTTAATTTTATTACAGTCCTTCTCCCTGATTTCTGTGCCCATACTGTCCCTCTCACAAGGGAACCTGTAGGTAGAATCCTACCTACGTCCTCCAGCTTCACACAAATTACCACAGTGGTCCTTAAGGGGTCCTACTCTTTCCCTAGTTATCCTTTTACCCTTAATGTACTTGTAAAACAATTTAGGATTTTCCCTTTTTACCTGCCATCCTTCATGTCCCCTTTTTGCTCTCCTAATTTCCTTTTTAAGTTTGCTTTCGCACATTCTATATGCCCTGAGGGCTTATGTTGTATTGAGCCCTCTTTTTCTCGTGATCCAAGCTGTATATCCGTTGATATCCAGGGTTCACTGTATTTGTCGATCCCACCCATTTTCTTGATTGGAACATGTTGGCCCTGCACTCTCCCTATTTCATTCTTGAATGCGTCCCACTGTTCTGTCACAGATTTACCTAAAAGTGTCAGCTCCAAGCCCACTCTGGCCAAATCATATCTGATCTTATTAAAATCAACCTTCCTCCAATTTAGAACTTTGATCTCAGACCCATCCTTCCTTTCCCATAACAATATCGAATCTAACGGACTCATGATCATTATCTGCAAAATGCTCCTCCACTGATACTTCAACCACTTGCCCAGCTTTGTTACCTAAAATTAAGCCCAGAACCGCCCCCTCTCTCGTGGGACCTTCTACATATTAGTTTAAAAAGTTCCCCATGATGCATTTGAAGAATTCCGCTCCCTCTAATTCTTTCACACTTTGGCTTCCCCAGTTAATATTGGGGAAGTTGAAATCCCCCACTGCCACTACCCTATTACTTTTACTCTTTTCCCGGCCGCTTTTGTTAGAAATGTTGTTTATATAAGACATATGCTTATCCAGTGCTAAAACTCCACTCAGTTGGGAGCTCTAACTATCCCTGCAGGGTAAACTGTGAGGCAGATTCACAGCCCACTAGATGGACAACATATGAAAGTGACTGTGCAGATCACAGTCTGCGATCCAATTGTGAAGACAAGGACTTGGTCGCACTCAATACTAAGATCTATGGCAGAAGTCATGCACCAAGCAAGAGAATGCTGCCGCACTCAAGAAGGCCATTCACCCCCTCAAGTCTGCACCAGTTGTTTTCTCCACATGAGTTGAGGAGAATTGGCTGCAGTATGACCACCTAAAATAGCAGCAGGGACTCTCAACCAAAGTCGAGGATTGTGAAGGAGAGAGCTATTTAAATATCATAGTGCCGGAGGAGTGAAGGGGAGCCACAGCTGACAGCAACAGCTGATACAAACACATTCCACCACCCTAGCACTTAGCTATTTAGACAGCAATTCTCTTTCCCATGACCAGACTTAAGTTCTGGCTCCTCCTATTGATTGTAAGTTTTAGGTGCGATTTTCCAATTGGTAAGATTTCTCGACAGCCCATCGGTCCACGGGCTGGTATCAGACGATCTATAAAATAAACTGACAAAAGGCAGCATCTCAGGGCGAAATTAAGTGTTCTCTTCAAAGCTATCACCACCATTTGGGTTACTGATTTGTGTAAAGAAGCAGGTTTGTATTCATAGCCTTCAAATATATTTCTGACCACTCCAGTCCTATGTTGAAGTCAGTTAGAAAATAAAGATGATGCTGAATGTAAAAATCATGACTGGCGGAGGTACATGAGGCATTTTGGAACATCTTTGGTCAGACAGCACGTCCACTACTAAATAGCGGGAAGAGCACCACACCAAAGACAAACCTTCCCGTTATTATGGGTTCTTCCAATTTTACAAAATTCAGACCAGAATCACATTTTCTGAGTCAAAGTCCCCAGTTCCCCTCTCCAGGTTGAGTATCCGATCTCCAAACCCCTCAGGGCGGATTGCGTTTTGGAGTTTGGATGTTTTTGTTATGGCATTGTGGTAGTCACCACTGTTGTATTGTATATACCGCATACGAGGGCCCCTGTACTACAGGTATGGGGGTAGATCCCTGCCTGCTGGCTCCGCCCAGTAGACAGAGTATAAATGTGTGTACTCTCCGAGCTGCAGCCATTTCGGCAGCAGCTGTGGGAGGCTACACATCTCTGCGTAATAAATCCTCGATTACACTCTACTCTCGTCCCATCGTAAATGGTAGTGCATCAGGCATTTAGGCCTTAGTCTACGTACATTACATCAAAGGATATCAACCTATATTACAACAATGACTGCGCTTCTAAAGAACGTCAAAACCCTTGTGGATCATAAGCACAACCAGTGACCCTTTGGGCTGAATGGCCTCTTTCTATGGTATAAATTCTATGTAAAAGCACATTGAGACATCCTGAGATCATGAAAGGTGCAATATTTTTCATAAATGTAAATTTTGTTTTTGATGCCGTAATAACCCTCACAAGGCCCACACGGGTATCCAAATCGATCTCCCCGTGGGACTCGTGGAATACGAGCTTCCCCACTATTGGTCTGAGTCCTGCCCAGATGGGGCTTGTTACCGGGCTATGTAAAAGCCAGCCCGTAAAGGGACCTACGTTTTGGCAGTCCCGATGGGGACTTATTGTGTTTGTAGGCCACTGTAGCGGTAGTTTTCTATGACTAAAACAAACTTGCGTTTATTCACCTACAAGGGCCTCCTGGGTTTTCATAGGTCCACACGGATAGAAAATCAGGACACATATATGTAATTGAATGCTAATTCCCTCTTGTATATAAAGGAAGATCACTAAAGTTTTGACTGTGGACATCAGTTAATCACATCAATGTGCTGTGGAACACACCTGGCGCCTTGTCTCAAGCCAAATGCACAAATTCCTCATGGTAGATGAACTACTGATTGCGCCCTGACAGAAAAAGGAAGCATATCAAGTCAAAACAATCCCCCCCAGTGACTTTGTAGGCTGCCTGACTGTCGGAAATGCACATTCCCACTGGCCCGCAATCAATTTGTGCCATCACCAAACACACTGTCTAATCCTGTTGCAACATCGTGTAAGTTATAAAGTAAGTAAGATGTCACTGAGCGACAGCAGATCAAAACAAACAGTCTCAGTCACAGCTACTGGCTTCTGTACAAGAGACAATTATCTCCACTGTATTAAATACAAACACATTTTCCACTTTGAGATCAAAAATAATTTTTATTTAAACAAGTGAGATGGGATCTCAAAACTATTTTCCATTTTTAGTTCACTCTTTGTTTCTTATAAACTCCATGTTTGAATCGCACGCGCTCATTCCATAGGACTGAAATGCCCCTTATCAATGTGCTAAAATACATCCTGAGTGACTGTAACTTGAAGGATCCTTCCTCATTCTTTTGAACCCTGTTTGCAGCCTTTGACACCAGCATCCGCCATCCCTTCTCCTCTGCCATTCGGTTGGTTGGGACTGTACTCACCTTGTTCCAGTCCTATCTATCCCATCATTGCCAGAGAATTACCTGCAATGGCTGCAATGGCTTATCCTCTGCTGTCTCCTCAGTTCCCTATTACTTCTCCTTTCCATGCTGAGACACAAGGTGGGATTTTCCGGTCCCCCAGTCGCGTGTTTCTCGGCGGCATGCTGTTTACTTGCGTTGGGACTCTCTCTTCCCGCCGCGTGTCAATGGGATTTCCCATTGAAGCCACCCCACGCTGCTAGGAAACCACCGTGCGAGGCTCTCTGCCAGCAGGAAAAGAGAATCCCAACAGCCCGAGAATTCCGGCCACAATCTGACTTCAGCGTTTACATATAAGCTCATTACACCCAGCGCGACATCACCATCCCATCTCGTGACACCCCCACACTGCCTCTGACTTGTCAGACTGCTTGTCCCACACTTTACACTGGAGGAGTGGAAATTTATCCAACTAAATATCAGAAAGATGACATCCATTGCATTTGGACCAGTCCACAAACTCCATTCCCTCGTCACTGACTCCATCCTCCCTCCCAACCTGAACCAGACTATTCACACACCGGGTGAAGTATTTGGCCCTGAGAAAGGGAGAAAGAAAGATTTATGTTGACATGGTGATTTACACAACTGCCGAGTTTTACAGCCCATTGAGTATTTTATTGAACTGGAGTCGCTTTTGTAATGTAGGAGATGAGATGAGTTTCTGACCACAGATCTACTCCAAACCACCAACTTACACCACGGTAATAATGCCAGACCCTTCTCCTGCTTCTGCTCACATGTTGCTGAAATCCTCATTCAAGCTTTGTTACCTCTAAACTTGACAAAGCTGTTGCTTTACTGCTGCCCCATCTCCCAACCTCCTTAAACTTGAGAGCATTCAAAATCTTGCTAATCAGCTTCTAAATTGCACCAAGTTCTGTTCACCCATTGCTGCTCTGTGCAGCCACATACATGGGCTGCAGGTCCAGAAACTTAAAATTCTGTTTATTGTTTTCAAATCCCTCCTAACTTCACCCTCTCCTATCACCATGATCTCCTCCAGCTGTGTGATTGTGACTTGGACCCATGCTGATTGGTGAAGTTAAAACATAGGGGCCGATTTTCACCCTGCATAGCCCTCATCGAAAATGACGATGCAGACGCAAAGTACGGCGAGAATCGCGTTTCCCGATTTTCCTCGCCAGTGACATCACGAAGATCACGGAAGGCTGGGAACCTCATTTAAATATATCTGTAGTGATCTCTGTATATGTTAATCCATGATTAGTTAATGTGCAGTCAGTACAGTCAGATGATCATTAGATGGCAACACTAACAGGAACTATATAAGGAGTTTCCCGCTCGTTCTTCGTGTTCGTGAGGTGTATTGCAGCTAGAGGATAGACATGACCAGCTCAGAGTGTAGTGTATTATATTAATTGTTAATTTAATCTAATCTTAGTTAATTCTATTATGAGTCAAAGTATTAAAGTAAAAGAACTCACAAGTATGTTATTTTGTTACTCAATAAATAATTTGTCATCAACTGGAAGACTTCGACTGTTTATCGTCAAGTTGAATACAACTCGGCAAGACAAATGAGTAATATATATATATTACATCTCTGTAATATAACAATATCAACATAGCGTTAGCGAGTCCGCTCTCGGGAATTCTATCCTTCATTGAATATTCATCAGGCGCCAGCGTGAAGTCACTCTGGCGCGATTTACAACAACTGTGTAAAAACGAGAACGTCATGCTGCAGCGCTTCCAGTGTCTTCCTTGCTGGACTTGTTGCGGTATCATCGTTGAGATGTTGCCCTTCTAGAGTGGCAGCTGGAAGGTGGGTGGGAGCAGGTGAATCCATGGCATCAGCACAGGGGGCGACTGAGAGGCCTCGGGCGTGACCATGAAATTCTAGGCTGCATGGGCAGAGTGGGAGACCCTGACAAGTGGTGCTTTCCAGCCTTAAGACCCTCACACAGGGGAGAGGGCGAGTGCAGTGAGAATCCTCAGGCTGAACTTTGAAGCCTGAGGGCATAAGATATCTGGAAGATTTAAAAAGAGCGGGAGCTGAGAGTCAGTGCAAAGATTTAAAAAGAACTGAGAGTCAGTGCAAAGATTTAAAAAGAACAGGAGCTGAGAGTCAGAGCGGAGATTTAAAAACAGTAGGAGCTGAGAGCCAGAGTGGAGATTTAAAAAGATTGTTGGCTGAGAGTTAGAGCGGAGATATAAAAAGAGTGGAAGCTGTGAGTCAGAGCAGAGATTTAAAAACAGTGGAAGCTGAGAGTCAGAGCGGAGATTTAAAAAGAATGGAAGCTGAGAGTCAGAGTGGAGGTTTAAAAAGATTGTTGGCTGAGAGATAGAGCGGAGATTAAAACGAGCGGGAGCTCAGAGCCAGAGCGAAGATTTAAAAAGGGCGGGAGCTGAGAGTTAGAGCAGAGATTTAAAAAGAGTGGAAGCTGAGAGCCAGAGCAGAGATTTAAAAAGAATGGGAGCAGAGATCAGAGCGGAGATTTAAAAAGAGTTTGAGCTGAGAGTCAGAGCGGAGTTTTAAAAAGAGTGGGAGCTGAGAGTCAGAGCGGAGATTTGAAAAGAGCTGGAGCTGAGAGTCAGAGCGGAGTTCTAAAAAGGGCGGGAGCTGAGAATCAGAATGGAGTTTAAAAAAGGGCGGGAGTGGAGAGTCAGAGCCGAGATTTAAAAAGTGGGGGAGCTGAGAGTAAGAGCAGAGATTTAAAAAGTGCTGGGGCTGAGAGTCAGGGCGGAGATTTAAAAAGAGCGGGAGCTGAGAGTCACAGCAGAGATTTAAAAAGAGCGGGAGCTGAGAGTCACAGCAGAGATTTAAAAAGAGAGCGAGAGCTGAGAGTCAGGGTGGAGATTTAAAAAGGGCGGGAGCTGAGAGTCACAGCAGAGATTTAAAAAGGGCGGGAGCTGAGAGTCAGGGCGGAGACTTAAAAAGAGCGGGAGCTGAGAGTCACAGCAGAGATTTAAAAAGGGCGGGAGCTGAGAGTCAGGGCGGAGATTTAAAAAGAGCGAGAGCTGAGAGCCAGAGCGGACATTTAAAAAGAGTAGGAGTGAGAGTCACAGCAGAGATTTAGAAAGAGCGGGAGCTGAGAGTCAGAGCAGACATTTAAAAAGGGCAGGAGCTGAGAGTCAGAACAGAGATTTAAAAAGAGTGGAAGCTGAGAGTCAGAGCAGAGATTTAAAAACGGCGGAAGCTGAGTGTCAGAGCGGAGATTTAAAAAGGGCGGAAGCTGAGAGTCAGAGCGGAGATTTGAAAAGGGCGGGTGCTGAGAGTCAGAGCGGAGATTTGAAAAGAGCGAGAGCTGAGAGTCACAGCGGAGATTTAAAAAGGGCGGGTGCTGAGAGTCAGAGCGGAGATTTGAAAAGAGATAGAGCTGAGAGTCACAGCGGAGATTTAAAAAGGGCGGGAGCTGAGAGTCACAGCGGAGATTTAAAAAGGGCGGGAGCTGAGAGTCACAGCGGAGATTTAAAAAGGACGGGAGCTGAGAGTCAGAGTGGAGATTTGAAAAGAGCGGGAGCTGAGAGTCCCAGCGGAGATTTAAAAAGGACGGGAGCTGAGAGTCAGAGCGGAGATTTGAAAAGAGCGGGAGCTGAGAGTCACAGCGGAGATTTAAACAGGGCGGAAGCTGAGAGTCAGAGCGGAGATTTAAAAAGGACGGGAGCTGAGAGTCAGAGCGGAGATTTGAAAAGGGCGGGTGCTGAGAGTCAGAGCGGAGATTTGAAAAGAGCGAGAGCTGAGAGTCACAGCGGAGATTTAAAAAGGGCGGGTGCTGAGAGTCAGAGCGGAGATTTGAAAAGAGCGAGAGCTGAGAGTCACAGCGGAGATTTAAAAAGGGCGGGAGCTGAGAGTCACAGCGGAGATTTAAAAAGGGCGGGAGCTGAGAGTCACAGCGGAGATTTAAAAAGGACGGGAGCTGAGAGTCAGAGTGGAGATTTGAAAAGAGCGGGAGCTGAGAGTCCCAGCGGAGATTTAAAAAGGACGGGAGCTGAGAGTCAGAGCGGAGATTTGAAAAGAGCGGGAGCTGAGAGTCACAGCGGAGATTTAAACAGGGCGAAAGCTGAGAGTCAGAGCGGAGATTTAAAAAGGACGGGAGCTGAGAGTCAGAGCGGAGATTTGAAAAGGGCGGGTGCTGAGAGTCAGAGCGGAGATTTGAAAAGAGTGAGAGCTGAGAGTCACAGCGGAGGTTTAAAAAGGGCGGGTGCTGAGAGTCAGAGCGGAGATTTGAAAAGAGCGAGAGCTGAGAGTCACAGCGGAGATTTAAAAAGGGCGGTAGCTGAGAGTCACAGCGGAGATTTAAAAAGGGCGGGAGCTGAGAGTCACAGCGGAGATTTAAAAAGGACGGGAGCTGAGAGTCAGAGTGGAGATTTGAAAAGAGCGGGAGCTGAGAGTCAGAGCGGAGATTTAAAAAGGACGGGAGCTGAGAGTCAGAGCGGAGATTTGAAAAGAGCGGGAGCTGAGAGTCACAGCGGAGATTTAAAAAGGGCGGAAGCTGAGAGTCAGAGCGGAGATTTAAACAGGGCAGGAGTTGAGAGTCAGAGCGGAGATTTGAAAAGGGCGGAAGCTGAGAGTCAGAGCGGAGATTTAAACAGGGCAGGAGTTGAGAGTCAGAGCGGAGATTTAAACAGGGCAGGAGTTGAGAGTCAGAGCGGAGATTTGAAAAGGGCAGGAGTTGAGAGTCAGAGCGGAGATTTAAACAGGGCAGGAGTTGAGAGTCAGAGCGGAGATTTAAACAGGGCAGGAGTTGAGAGTCAGAGCGGAGATTTAAACAGGGCAGGAGTTGAGAGTCAGAGCGGAGATTTAAACAGGGCAGGAGTTGAGAGTTGGAGCGGAGATTTAAAAAGGGCAGGAGTTGAGAGTCAGGGCGGAGATTTAAACAGGGCAGGAGTTGAGAGTTGGAGCGGAGATTTAAAAAGGGCAGGAGTTGAGAGTCAGGGCGGAGATTTAAACAGGGCAGGAGTTGAGAGCCAGAGCGGAGATTTAAACAGGGCAGGAGTTGAGAGTTGGAGCGGAGATTTAAAAAGGGCAGGAGTTGAGAGTCAGGGCGGAGATTTAAACAGGGCAGGAGTTGAGAGCCAGAGCGGAGATTTAAACAGGGCAGGAGTTGAGAGCCAGAGCGGAGATTTAAACAGGGCAGGAGTTGAGTGTCAGAGCGGAGATTTAAACAGGGCAGGAGTTGAGTGTCAGAGCGGAGATTTAAACAGGGCAGGAGTTGAGAGCCAGAGCGGAGATTTAAACAGGGCAGGAGTTGAGAGTCAGAACGGAGATTTAAACAGGGCAGGAGTTGAGTGTCAGAGCGGAGATTTAAACAGGGCAGGAGTTGAGAGTCAGAGCGGAGATTTTAAAAGGGCAGGAGTTGAGAGTCAGAGCGGAGATTTAAACAGGGCAGGAGTTGAGAGTCAGAACGGAGATTTAAACAGGGCAGGAGTTGAGAGCCAGAGCGGAGATTTAAACAGGGCAGGAGTTGAGAGCCAGAGCGGAGATTTAAACAGGGCAGGAGTTGAGAGCCAGAGCGGAGATTTGACAAGGGCAGGAGTTGAGAGTCAGAGCGGAGATTTAAAAAGGGCAGGAGTTAAGAGTCAGAGCGGAGCTTTAAACAGGGCAGGAGGTGAGAAGGACCCTTTGGGCAGTGGGCTGAGTTTGAAAAACAATCCAATTACATCATCGGAAAATGGTAAGTTCTTTGGCTGCTATATAATTGCACATTTGCATTACCGATTCTAAATTGCTTTCAGATTAAAAGTAAAAAGAGAAATATTTTACAGACTTAAAGTCCAAAAACCAGCTTTAAATTTTAAAAAAATCAAAGTATAATCTTACGAATAAAATAGAGATGCAGGACCAGACGTGCAGGTTAGGTGGATTGGCTATGCTAAATTACCCTTAGTGTCCAAAAAAAGATTAGGAGGGGGTTGTTGGGTTGCGCGGATAGGGTCGGTGCAGACTCGATGGGCCGAAAGGCCTCCTTCTGCACGATGTGTTCTATGTTCATGTACATCAGGGATGGGGAGAGTTACCTGGATACTGTGTTTCAAGAGGCAGTTATCGAAACCTAGACATAGGAACCTAGAAATTAGAAGTAGGAAGAGGCCATTTGGCCCTTTGAGCCTGCTCTGCCATTCATTATAATAATGGCTGATCATCAAGTTCAATACCCTGATCCTGCCTTCCCCCCATATCCCTGGATCTCTTTACTTCCAAGAGATATATCTAATTCCTTCTTGAAACTACACAACGTTTTGGCCTCAACTACTTTCTGTGGTCGCAAATTCCACAAATGCACCACTCTCTGGGTGCCGAAACTTCTCCTCACCTCAGTCCTAAAAGGTCTGCCCCTTATCCTCAAACTATGACCCCTAGTTCGGGACACCCTACCATCGGGAACATTCTTTCTGAATCTACCCTTTCTAGTCATGTTGGAACTTTGTATGTTTCTGTGAGATCCGCTCTCACTCTTTTAAACTCCAATGAATATAATCCTAACGGATTTAGTCTCTCCTCATATAACAGTCCCGCAATCCAAGGAATCAGCCTTGTAAACCTTTGCTACACTCCCTCCGTAGCAAGAACATCCTTCTTCAGATGAGGACATCAAAACTGCACACAGTACGGCCTCACCAATGCCCTGTACATTACAGTAACCATCCCTATTCCTATACTCAAAAACCCTCGCTATGAAGGCCAACATACCATTTGCCTTCTTTACTGCCTGCTATACCTGTGCGCTAACCTTCACCGACTGATGCATGAGAACACTGAGTACCCGCCTCTTTCAATTTACACCCATTCAAATAATAATCTGTCTTCCTATTTTTGTTACCGAAGCGGATAACCTCACATTTAGCCACATTATACTGCAGCTACCATGCATGTGCCCATTCACTCAGTCAGTCCAAATTCCTCAGAATCATCTCTGTATCCTGCTCACAGTTCACCCTCTACCCAACTTTGTATCATCTGCAAATTTGGAAATAATACATTTAGTTCCCTTGTCCAAATCATTCATATATAATGTGAACAGTTGGAGTCTGTCATGATGTCATGGTTGTGTTGTAATTCACTGACTGACCACGAGGAGTCTCATTAATATATAAGTGAATGTTAGAGTCAAATGACCTCGTTCTGGCTAGGGAGCTGGGAGACAGATAGTGATTTGTGCATGTTTATACTGTTGTTCATCTGTTGTTTTATATATATTTGACCCACAGTTAATGTTAATAAATATTTTTTAGCTTTAGCTACAAGTGTTCTTATAATATTAATCAGGCCATCTGACAAGAACATTACATGGTACCAGGGTTGGATTGTATTAAACGTTGAGAAAAAACTATCACATCATCGAGTGAAGCCTGCCACGAGGTCCACAGAGATTTGAAGATTTTGAAGGCTGCAAGAATGAACTACACAGAGTCGTTGAAGCCACCAATGAGTCTCAGATTTCATGGTAATGTGGACAGCATCTGCCATGTGTTTAAACAACAATTTAATCTGTTTCTTACTGCAGTAAATTTAGGAGATCAATCAGATTCATGTAAGGTAGTGATGCTCCTAACAGCGGCAGTTCCCAAAGCAATTGCTTTGTTTAATATGTTTAAATTTGCAAACGATGAAGATAGTTAAAATTTTAATGAAGTAATTCAAAGATTTGATGAACATTGCACCCCCAGAAAGAGTGAAATTTATGAACGCTATGTACTTAGATCATCTTTACAAAAGAAGAAGAGTCCATAGATCATTTCATCATTGGTTTAAAGTTAAAAGCTAAAACCTGTAATTTCTCTGTGTTGAATCTTCCATGATTCGGGACCAGATTGTGTTTGGTGTGAATGAAAATAAGCTGAGGGAGCGGTTACTGAGGGAATCGGAGCTGTCCTTGGAACAAACAGTTAAGATTTTCCAGGTTCACGAGCAAACAGCATAGCATTCTAAAATGATTCTCAATAATGGTGGAGTCTACTTGGAGGAAAGCACTCCGGTTGCCACCCTTTTTCCAAAAAGGCAGAAAACTTCTAAAGAAAGGCAGGAACGTTCCTGCAGCTCCTCACATACCAACAAATAGGTTAAGTTTGGGACGATGTTTTTCAATTTAAAAGATGTGGTCAAAGGCAGTGTCCAGTGTTAGCCAAGTTTTGTTCCAGATGCAAAGAAAAAAATCACATTGCTCAGAATTGTTACTCTGAAGGCAAGCTCAGATCAGTTTGCACAGTGGAAGACCCGGGGTGGGATTCTCTGGTCGCCGACTCCGAAATCGTTTTCGGCGATCAGCCGGAGAATACCCAATTCCGACCAAATCGGGGGCTTTCGCGATGCGCCGCCCCCTCCAAAGCAGCATATTCTAGGAGTACGCCGTGTCATGTATCGGCGGCCTCAGGGCACTGCCTGAGGCCACCCTCTCCCCACGCTCCGCCGAATTCCTGACGGCGTGGGACGCGTGTGGTCTCACCCGTCAGGAACTTGGCGTGGCAGCTGCGTACTCAGTCCAGCGCTGCCGCAATCGGGGGAGGGATGATCTGCAGGCAGCGGGGGTCATTATTCGGGGCTGGGGGCACCATAGGGGGGTGGTCCTGGGCGTGCGAGCCGGCCAAAGGGGGAGACTATTTTGCAGGTTGGGTCTGCGAGCACCCTCCGCCATGCAGCACGGAGCGGCTGCTGCAGACCCCTGCCGTGTGCATACGCGGCCACGGACTGAGAAATTCTTCGGGGCATATCGACAGCTAGAGCCGGATGCTCTACACTGCCGTCCTGCTAGCTCCCAGCAAAATGGCGAATCAGTGGCCATTTTGCACCATTTTGGCTGGCATAAAATGCCACCCTTACCACGCCGTCGTGGGGATATAGCCCCAGAATTAAGAATCCAGCGCACAGTCTCCAGTGTTGAAACATCATTGTTTGTTGGAATAATAGCAGAGAAGAAGAACTTTTTGGAGACAACAAAAAATTCTCCAGCACTTAAAAAAACTCAAATTGCTACTCCATTTAAAATAAACGCCGTTAATGAGAACAAATGGCTGCTACCACTTGAAGTGGTCCAATTGAAGTTAGAGACTGGTGCCAAAACCAATTTAAACAGCATGACTCATTTAAAAAATCTAAAAATTCAGCCGATTGGAAGAAATCACAAAATATCTCTGAGAGATTATAATGGTTCAAACATTAAATGTTATGGTGCTTGTGACCTGAATGTGGTGGTGAAGAACACAGTTTCATCCGTCCCATTCTGTATTGTATCCAAGGGCTTGGATTCATTATTAAGTGATCAGTCCTGTGAAAAATGAGGTCTAGTGCAGTTAGTATATAGAATCGACAAAGGATTGCATCAGTACTCCAACAATTCTGAGAACATTATCAGCAAATTCAGCGATATGTTCACTGATTTTAGTGCAGTACCATTCGCCAACAAGACACAATTTAAAGAATTTGCATTATCTTAAGCTCCGATACAAACTATTAGTAGTGAAATTGCTGAAGATGTAGATCTGCATGTTGATCTGATTTCTACCCTATTACCAGTATCAGATAGGAAATCCAAGAAGAGACCAGGAAGGATCAAACTCTTCAAGAGGTGATGAGGAACATCAACTCACACTGGCCCAGAGATCAACGTATGGAGTTCTACAATATAAAATCTGAATTCAGCATCATTAATGTAGTGGTACTTGGGTTGACTATAGTTACTCCTCAATCTCTTCGCAAGAATGTACTTAAGAGGATACATGAACGGGCAGCACGGTGGCGCAGTGGGTTAACCCTGCTGCCTCACGGCGCCGAGGTCCCAGGTTCGATCCCGGCTCTGGGTCACTGTCCGTGTGGAGTTTGCACATTCTCCCAGTGTTTGCGGGGGTTTCACCCCCACAACCCAAAGATGTGCAAGGTAGTTGGATTGGCCACACTAAATTGCCCCTTAATTGAAAAAAATGAATTGGGTACTCTAAATTTATTTTTAAAAAGAGGATACATGAAGGACATCTCGGGATTGAGAAGTGTAAATGGAGGGCTTGTGACTCTGTTTACTGGCCAGGTATAAACCAGGATATTGACAGAATTGTCAGTTGTTGTGACACAAGAGAACCTATGCAAATATCTGATTTACCTACGGAACCATGGCAGAAAGTAGCTATGGATCTCTTTCGCTTACGAAGGCAAGATTACTCAATTATCATCAACTATTTTTCAAACTATCCCAAAATGGCTCGACTGTCAAGCATAACAGCAAGCAGTGTAAAACTGCATACCAAGTCAATATTTGCTGGATACGGAATACCTCAAGTCGTCATGAGTGACAACGGTCCTCGTTTTAGCTGTAAAGAGTGACAACACGTTGCAGTCACATATGATTTCAATCACGTCACGTCAAGTCCACTGTACCCAAAAGCCAATGGCAAAGTCGAAAAAGGTGTACATATTGTCAGGCAATTGTTGAAGAAGGCAATCTGATCCATATCTCGCACTATTGAGTTACAGAGCATCACCATTGTTCCTGGGAGACAGATAATGGTTTGTGTATGTTCATACGTTTATTCAACTGTTGTTTTGTGTATATTAGACCCACAGTTAATGTTAATAAATTGTTTAGAGCTTTAGCTACAAGTGTTCTTGTAGCATAAATCAGGCCATTCGTTAAGAACATTCCAGGGTCCTACTACAGATCCCTGCTGTGCCCCACTAATCACTGCCTGCCAATCAGACAAAGACCCATTTACTCCAACTTTTTGCATCCTGTCTGCTAACCAGCTTTCTTTCCATCTCATGACACTACTTGTAATCCCTTGCACTTGAACTTTACATATTAATCTATTCTGTGAGACCTTATCGAAAGCCTTCTGAAAGTCTAAATAAACCACGTCCATCGGTTCTCCGTGGTCAACTCTACTAATCAACACCCCTTAGACTAACTACCTTGAATTCGCTAGTAGTCAGGGACAGGAGGGTGTGATTATGAGTGAGGAAGGTAGAGGGATCCAGGAGGTACGGCTGTAGGAGACTCAGTCCTTGTCCTTTTCCAATAGGTTCAAGATGCTTGCTCCTTTTGTGGATGAGAGCAGGGACTGCAGGGAGGAAGAACAAACTGACCAAAGCACCGTGGTACAGTGAGCTATTCAATTGTGGGGAGAGGAAAGAAATGTAGTCATAATTGGGGATAGTATATTTCGGGACATAAACACGGTTCTCTGTGACCAGAATCAAGGATCCTGAAGGTTGTGTTGCCTACCTGTTGCTCGGGTTCGGGATAGCTCATCTGGACTGCAGAGGAACTTGGAGGGGGAGGAGAAAGTTCCAGTTGTCATGGTCCACGTAGATACCGATGACTTAGGTAGAGCAAGGACCGAGGTTCTGCGAAGGGAATATGAGCAGCTAGGATAAATTAAATTAAAAAGCGGAACCGTAAAGGTAATAATCTCTGGATTACTACGTGAGCCACGAGCTAATTGGCACAGGGTCAATAAGATTAAATAGGAAAATGCATGGCTCAAAGGTTTGTGTGGGAGAAATGGGTTCGAATTCGTGAGACATTGGCACCAGTACTTGGGAAGGAGGGAGCTGTTCCGATGGGATGGTCTTCATCTGAATCATGCTGGGAGCAGAGTCCTGGTGAATCGCATAACTAGGGCTGTAGTGGGGTAGGGTCCAGTTGGATGGAAAATTAGAAATCAAAGTTAAAGGAGAAGGCAGGTTAATAATGAGGACTTTAAACTAGTTAAAGGGGGGGGGTTAGTAAAGTTTCAAGATAAGTAATAGAACAGAGTACGGAAAACAGCAGGAATGTAACTTCAGGGACAGCAAATAAGAGGACAACTAATAATAATAGCTTATTGTCACAAGTAGGCTTCAATGAAGTTACTGTAAAAAGCCCCGAGTCGCCACATTCTGGCGCCTGTTTGGTACAGGTATTGAACCCACACTGCTGGCCTTATTCTGCATTACAAGCCAGCTGTTTAGCCTACTGTGCTAAACCAGCCCCTTAAATTGTTGCAATGAAGGAGACATGCCAGCCAAACAGCATTGGGGACATCTGGATTTGAACCAGAGACCTTTTGATCTGCAGTCAAATGCTCTACCACTGAGCTATAACCCCAACTATGAGAAGGGGGGGGCGGTCAGGACTGAGGGAGTTATACGTAAATGCACACAGTATGCGAAACAAGGTAAATGAGCTTGGTGCGCACATGGAAATTGGTGGGTATGATGTTGTGGGCATCATAGAGATGTGGCTGCAAGAGATCAGGGCTGGGATCTAAATATCCAAGGATGTGTGTCCGATTGAAATGACTGGCAGATGGGGCGGGGGTGCCTTATAGAACATAGAACATAGAACAATACAGCGCAGTACAGGCCCTTCGGCCCACGATGTTGCACCGAAACAAAAGCCATCGAACCTACACCATGCCATTATCATCCATATGTTTATCCAATAAACTTTTAAATGCCCTCAATGTTGGCGAGTTCACTACTGTAGCAGGTAGGGCATTCCACGGCCTCACTACTCTTTGCGTAAAGAACCTACCTCTGACCTCTGTCCTATATCTATTACCCCTCAGTTTAAAGTTATGTCCCCTCGTGCCAGCCATTTCCATCCGCGGGAGAAGGCTCTCACTGTCCACCCTATCCAACCCCCTGATCATTTTGTATGCCTCTATTAAGTCTCCTCTTAACCTTCTTCTCTCCAACGAAAACAACCTCAAGTCCATCAGCCTTTCCTCAGAAGGTTTTCCCTCCATACCCCTTGTTAGTAAGAAATGAAATTAAATCGAGAATAAGAAGCGATAGAGGGTCAGAAGGTGTAGAGTCTGTAGAAGGTGTGGAGTTGAGGAATTGAAAAGGAAAAAAATCCCTGATGGGAGTTATGTACAGACCCCGAGCAGTAGTCAGGCTGTGGGGCGGAAATTAAATCAGGAGATAGAAAAGGCATATAAAAAAGGCAATATTACAATAATCATGGGGGACTTCAATATGCAGGTGGACTGGGAAAATCAGGTTGGTAGTGGATCCCAAGAAAAGGAATTTGTGGAATGTCTAAGAGATGTTTTTTTGGAGCAGCTTGTGACAGAGCCTACTAGGGAACAGGCAATTCTGGATTTGGTGATGTGTAATGAGGCAGACTTGATTAGGGAACTTAAGGTGAAGGAACATTTATGGGGTAGTGGTCACAATATGAGAGAATTTACCCTGCAGTTTGAGAGGGAGAAGCATGAATCAGATGCAACAGCATTACAGTTGAATAAGGGTAACTACAAAGACATGAGGGAGGAACTGGCCAGAGTTAATTGAAAGGGGAGCCTAGCAGGGAAGACAGTGGAACAGCAATGGCAGGAGTTTGTTGGGGTTATTAGGGAGGCACAACAGAAATTCATCCCAAGTAGGAGGAAACATGCTAAGGGGAGGATGAGGCGACCATGGCCGACAAGGGAAGTCAGGGACAGCATAAAAGTAAAGGAAAAAGTATACAATGTGGCCATGATTAATGGGAAACCAGAGGATTGGGATATCTTTAAAAGCAAGCAGAGAGCAACTGAAAAAACAATAAGTGGGGAGAAGATGAAATATGCTAGCAATATAAAAAAAGATTCCAAGAGATTTTCTTCCGATATATAAAAGGTAAGAGAGAGGTAAGAATGGACATTGGACATTGGACCACTGGAAAATGGTGCTGGAGAAGCTCTCTGGGGGTGTTTCAACTAATGCAGCAGGGGCATGGGAACCTGGATTGTAGTTTTAGGGTAAGGGAGAATGAGAGTATAGAGGTCAGGAGCACAGATTTGACGTCGCAGGAGGGGGCCAGTGTTCAGGTAGGTGGTTTGAAGTGTGTCTACTTCAATGCCAGGAGTATACGAAATAAGGTAGGGGAACTGGCAGCATGGGTTGGTACCTGGGACTTCGATGCTGTGGCCATTTTGGAGACATGGATAGAGCAGGGACAGGAATGGATGTTGCAGGTTCCGGGGTTTAGGTGTTTTAGTAAGCTCAGAGAAGGAGGCAAAAGAGGGGGAGGTGTGGCGCTGCTAGTCAAGAGCAGTATTACGGTGGCGGAGAGGATGCTAGATGGGGACTCATCTTCCGAGGTAGTATGGGCTGAGGTTAGAAACATGAAAGGAGAGGTCACACTGTTGGGAGTCTTCTATAGGCCTCCAAATACTTCTAGGGATGTAAAGGAAAGGATGGTGAGGATGATCCTGGATAAGAGCGAAAGTAACAGGGTAGTTATTATGGGAGACTTTAACTTTCCAAATATTGACTGGAAAAGATATAGTTCGAGTACATTAGATGGGTCGTGTTTTGTACAGTGTGTGCAGGAGGGTTTCCTGACACAATATGTTGACAGGCCAACAAGAGGCGAGGCCACGTTGGATTTGGTTTTGGGTAATGAACCAGCCAGGTGTTGGATTTGGAGGTAGGAGAGCACTTTGGGGACAGTGACCACAATTCGGTGACGTTTACGTTAATGATGGAAAGGGATAAGTATACACCGCAGGGCAAGAGTTATAGCTGGGGGAAGGGCAATTATGATGCCATTAGACGTGACTTGGGGGGGATAAGGTGGAGAAGTAGGCTGCAAGTGTTGGGCACACTGGATAAGTGGAGCTTGTTCAAGGATCAGCTACTGCGTGTTCTTGATAAGTATGTACCGGTCAGGCAGGGAGGAAGGCGTCGAGCGAGGGAACCGTGGTTTACCAAAGAAGTGGAATCTCTTGTGAAGAGGAAGAAGGAGGCCTATGTGAAGATGAGGGGCGAAATTCTCCCCCAACGGCGGGATGTCCGCCGACTGGCGCCAAAGACGGCGCCAATCAGACGGGCATCGCGCCGGCCCAAAGGTGCGGAATGCTCCGCATCTTTGGCGGCCTAGCCCCAACATTGAGGGGCTAGGCCGACGCCGGAGGGATTTCCGCCCTACCAGCTGGTGGAAATGGCGTTTCTTGCCCCGCCAGCTGGCGCGGAAATGCGGCGCATGCGCGGGAGCGTCAGCGGCCGCTGTCAGTTTCCCGCGCATGCGCAGTGGGGAGAGTCTCTTCCGCCTCTGCCATGGTGGAGGCCGTGGCGGAGGCGGAAGGAAAAGAGTGCCCCCACGGCACAGGCCCGCCCGCGGATCGGTGGGCCCCGATCGCGGGCCAGGCCACCGTGGGGGCACCCCCCGGGGTCAGATCGCCCCGCGCCCCCCCCCAGGACCCCGGAGCCCGCCCACGCCGCCTGGTCCCGCCGGTAAATACCAGGTTTGATTTACGCCGGCGGGACAGGCAATTTCTGGGCGGGACTTCGGCCCATTCGGGCCGGAGAATCCAGCGGGGGATCCCGCCAACCGGCGCGGCCCGATTCACGACCCCGTCCAATCTCCGGTACCGGAGACTTCGGAGGGGACGGGGGCGGGATTCACGGCGGCCAACGGCCATTCTCCGACCCGGCGGGGGGTCGGAGAATGACGCCCGAGGTGTGAAGTTTCAGTTGGGGCGATGGATAGTTACAAGGTAGCGAGGAAGGATCTAAAGAGAGAGCTAAGACGAGCAAGGAGGGGACATGAGAAGTATTTGGCAGGTAGGATCAAGGAAAACCCAAAAGCTTTCTATAGGTATGTCAGGAATAAGCGAATGTCTAGGGAAAGAGTAGGACCAGTCAAGGACAGGGATGGGAAGTTGTGTGTGGAGCCTGAAGAGATAGGCGAGATACTAAATGAATATTTTTCGTCAGTATTCACTCAGGAAAAAGATAATGTTGTGGAGCAGAATGCTGAGACCCAGGCTAATAGAATAGATGGCATTGAGGTACGTAGGGAAGAGGTGTTGGCAATTCTGGACAGGCTGAAAATAGATAAGTCCCCGGGTCCTGATGGGATTTATCCTAGGATTCTCTGGGAGGCCAGGGAAGAGATTGCTGGACCTTTGGCTTTGATTTTTATGTCATCATTGTCTACAGGAATAGTGCCAGAGGACTGGAGGATAGCAAATGTGGTCCCTTTGTTCAAAAAGGGGAGCAGAGACAACCCCGGCAACTATAGACCGGTGAGCCTCACGTCTGTAGTGGGTAAAGTCTTGGAGGGGATTATAAGAGACAAGATTTATAATCATCTAGATAGGAATAATATGATCAGGGATAGTCAGCATGGCTTTGTGAAGGGTAGGTCATGCCTCACAAACCTTATCGAGTTCTTTGAGAAGGTGACTGAACAGGTAGACGAGGGTAGAGTAGTTGATGTGGTGTATATGGATTTCAGCAAAGCGTTTGATAAGGTTCCCCACGGTAGGCTATTGCAGAAAATACGGAGGCTGGGGATTGAGGGTGATTTAGAGATGTGGATCAGAAATTGGCTAGCTGAAAGAAGACAGAGGGTGGTGGTTGATGGGAAATGTTCAGAATGGAGTTCAGTTACAAGTGGAGTACCACAAGGATCTGTTCTGGGGCCGTTGCTGTTTGTCATTTTTATCAATGACCTAGAGGAAGGCGCAGAAGGGTGGGTGAGTAAATTTGCAGACGATACTAAAGTCGGTGGTGTTGTCGGTAGTGTGGAAGGATGTAGCAGGTTACAGAGGGATATAGATAAGCTGCAGAGCTGGGCTGAGAGGTGGCAAATGGAGTTTAATGTAGAGAAGTGTGAGGTGATTCACTTTGGAAGCAATAACAGGAATGCAGAATATTTGGCTAATGGTAAAGTTCTTGGAAGTGTGGATGAGCAGAGGCATCTAGGTGTCCATGTACATAGATCCCTGAAAGTTGCCACCCAGGTTGATAGGGTTATGAAGAAGGCCTCTGGAGTGTTGGCCTTTATTGGTAGAGGGATTGAGTTCCGGAGTCAGGAGGTCATGTTGCAGCTGTACAAAACTCTGGTACGGCCGCATTTGGAGTATTGCGTACAGTTCTGGTCACCACATTATAGGAAGGACGTGGAGGCTTTGGAGCGGGTGCAGAGGAGATTTACCAGGATGTTGCCTGGTATGGAGGGAAAATCTTATGAGGAAAGGCTGATGGACTTGAGGTTGTTTTCGTTGGAGAGAAGAAGGTTAAGAGGAGACTTAATAGAGGCATACAAAATGATCAGGGGGTTGGATAGGGTGGACAGTGAGAGCCTTCTCCCGCGGATGGAAATGGCTGGCACGAGGGGACATAGCTTTAAACTGAGGGGTAATAGATATAGGACAGAGGTCAGAGGTAGGTTCTTTACGCAAAGAGGAGTGAGGCCGTGGAATGCCCTACCTGCTACAGTAGTGAACTCGCCAACATTGAGGGCATTTAAAAGTTTATTGGATAAACATATGGATGATAATGGCATAGTGTAGGTTAGATGGCTTTTGTTTCGGTGCAACATCGTGGGCCGAAGGGCCTGTACTGTGCTGTATCGTTCTATGTTCTATGTTCTAATAGGGAACAAAGATATGGCTGAGGAACTGAATAGATACTTTGCATCAGTCTTCACTGTGGAAAACACCAGTGGCATACCAGAACGCCAAGAGAGTCAGGGGGCAGTGGTGGGTTTGGTGACCATCACTGAGGAGAAAGTGTTGGGGAAGCTGAAAAGTCTGAAGGCGGATAAATCACCCGGACCAGATTGACTACACCCCAAGATTCTGAACGAAATAGGAGGAGATTGTGGAGGTACTAATGGTGATCTTTCAGGAATCACGGGAGTCAGAGAGGGTGTCAGAGGGCTGGAAAATGGCTAATGTAACACCCCTGTTTGAGAAGTAATGTTCTTGTTGGATGGCCTGATTTATTACAGCTGGCATGGCTGTAAATCTAATCGGAGAATATTAGACTTGGCATTAAGAAAGTAAGCTCAAAAGCTGGCGAGTCTGGGGCAGGACACAACATATATGTGTGATCTGCGGGGGCAAGTGAACAGTGGTAACATCTGTTCTCAACATTCTGGAAAAACTCACTCATCCTTGCGTTGGTGAAGTGTGTCCTATGAGGCACTTTGAACTGAATTAGACTCAATGGGACATGGAGTTGACACTGTAAAGGGCCTCTCTCCAAACCTCACTTGTGAGTATAGGGCCCAGTTCACTCTCCCATTTCATCCTCACTCTGTTCAGTGGGGAGGGATCGGATGAGAAAATGTGGGCATATAGGACTGAGATAGACCCCTTATCAGGCTGGAAAAGGTCCTCTCTGATAAAGTGGAAGGTGGAGCCAACGGAAAGGAAGGGAAAGCCGAATGGGTGAAATTGCGAACTTGAAAGTAGTGAAAAAGACTAGCGCTGGGTAGCTGAAATTTGTTCGCTAATTCTCTAAAACTGTCAAACCTTCCCTCTATGATCAGGTTATCAAAGTGCTCGAGTCTCTTCAATTCCCACAAGTGAAAGGTTAAGTCCAGCCCTGAAGGTAAGAAAAGGTGGTTGCTGCAGATAGGAGCCGGTGAAGAAAAGGAGAGGAGTTCACAATGTTGTCGGAACTGTTTCCAGATTCTAAGAGATGAGAATGGGAGAGAAGGGCAATGGTGAAGTAACTATAGCAAGGAGAGTGGATGTAGTGCAAGAGCCTCTATCAAGCTCCAGATTGAACCGGGATTGCTGATCCACAGTAAGATTTTTTGGATATTGGTGGCTCAGTAATAAAACAATAAGTTTAGGAGGGCAAAGCCCCCGTTTGTCTTTCCCTCTGGAGTAGAACACTCCGGATTCTGGGATTCTTGCCTGCCCAGATAAAGGCGGATATCAATTTATTATCCTTGATACAAAAGGATTTGGGCAGAAAAATGGGGAGGCATTGAAAGAAAAATAAAAATCAATGGAGTATGTTTATTTTTATTATTTCAATCCTGCCAGCCAAAGATAAAGGAAGGTTTTTCCATCTCTGTAGGTCCATTCTAGCATTGTTGATCATGCTGGAATAATTCAATTTATGGAGTGAGGCCCGATTGTGGGCTACCATGACCCCCAAGTAACAGTAAGGGGTACTGGAAAGGTGAAAGGGTAACGTTCCCAAACTGGCTCATTTCCCTTGGGGTTGACTGGAAAACATTCACTCTGACCTAGATTTAATTTATAGTCAGAGAAGGGGCCAAAAGTATTAAGGGCGCTATTCTCCCCCCCTGCCCCCACAGGCTGCCCGGGAGAATCGCCGGGGCGCCGCGTGAATCGCGCCATGCTGCCCCGATCCCCGCACGTGATTCTCCCACCCCCCGAAAACCAGCGGCGCGGGATTCGCACCGGGCCGCTCGGAGAACCGGCGAGCGGCGATTCTCCGGCCGGAGGGGCGAGTGGCCGTTACCGCCGGCGCCGTCCACCCCTGGTCGCTGCCGACGGGAACTCTGAGGGAACGCTAGGGGGGGCGGCCTGTGGGGGGGGGGGGGGGGGAGGGGGGGGGGGCTCCTTCACCGGGGTGGCCTCCGATGGGGTCTGGCCCGCGATCGGGGTCCACTGATCGGCGGGCCAGCCTCCCCCCCCGGGCCTACCTCCTTCTGCGTGCGACCCCAGAACACTGGCTCCATGTTGGTGAGGGGCCGGCGTGCATAAGACGTTCTCCACACATGCGCTGGATGGCGCGGCCCAACTGTGCACGCGCAGGTTTGGGCTGCCCCAGCTGCGCATGCGCGGGTAATGGGTGCCGCGTAAGGACCCATTAGCGAGAAAAGAAAACTTTTGTTCATCCGCCCAATGGCTCTTTTTGAGGCTTGGCGTCAAACTTTGGTTAGTAACACCCATGTGAAGCTCCCTGCCACATTTTACCCTGCTAAAAGATGTTACATAAGCGCAAGTTGGGATTATTCTTCATTCAGAATCTTTTCCTCATGTTTTTCCTCATCTGAACAGGCTGCAGAATTTCACAGATTCAGTTTTTGATGATGCATGTAATCTTAGCTCCCTTGGAAAGTTTGTTGCTTAATTATTACTGCATGATTCAGATTCCAGCGTCAAGAACTGAGACGACTAATTGTGCTGCATTAGTCTCAGAGCCAGTCTGCCGCAGATGCTCACACGCCAGCCCGAAAAGCTCGCAAGAACTGGTCAGCAGCTTCATAAAACTTGACACAGCCTCTGAAAAGCCAGGCAGCTCGAAAACAGTTTTGAATAACAGTCATGTGAGGCGCAGACGAGGGACTGCGCTCGAGTTGCACGGGGCATGAGCAGGCCATAACGTAAGCCACAGATGTAACCCGAGTTTGATGACTTATATTCTGAGGAGAATTCCAAATGGGAGAGAGCAACTCGCGGCAATAGTGAATGTATAAATTAGCGGGGGGGAATATGAATGCTGATGTGTGAGAATGGATTTCTTGAAGGATGAGACATGCTCCCTCAGAGGAGGATTTTTTAAACTTGTACATTTTCTGACTGTTCGAGCCAAAAATATTCTAAATATGAAAGGTAGCTGTAAGAGCTGGAACAGAATTTCATAAGACAAAAAGAAAATAACTGGGTTAATGCCCATCATTAACATAATGGAAAGTGAATGTTGCATTTATCAATTATTATTGCCACCGTGATTTCCAGTTATTCCTCTTCAATGCGTCAAAAGGGTTTTATTTTTGCACGAGATATTAGAATTCAGTTTTTTTTTGAAAAGGTGTACTAAAATGTGGTTTGCAGGAATATGTGACAACATATATTCTGAATTTAGCACTCTCGGTTGGGTCTGACTAATGTTCTAATCTAGGTTTGCACTTCCGTCTATTAAGTAGATTATTGACACCCCTCACACTTGCTCAAGGATGTTGACGATTCTAAGGTGGACTGTGCGGATTCTGTCCCCAGTGACTGCATACTAATGAAGGAAATTCATCTACAAACAATCTGAAAGCAGCTAAGCTACAGAACACAATCAATGACTGCAGGTGCGATTCAGCGACCGTGTTGTGCCTGCGCAGATCGGGGTGCGCAGGGCAAATAGCGGCAAAATCGAGATTCGGGTCGGCCATTTTACGATTCACCCAGCCCGCTCCCGATGGCAAGTTCCGGATCTCAGCCAAAAATGGCGAGAATATCGTGAACCCTAATTTGCATTCATTTTAATCCCACCCATTAGCGAGATTGAAGTCGAATGCAGCGGCCTCCTGGGAATTACCCGACTCCTCAACAGGACGTCACGCGGGCGTCGTTTTCACAAGTTCCGCAATGGTCGGGAGGCTGAAGAGTTCCAGGTCAGAGGTCATCCCTGGGCTGGGGGTGAGGGGCTTTGCATCTTTGAGGCCTTCAAGCCATCTTTAAATATTGTGGAGACCAATAAGAGGGGCAACCACAGCTGCAGCCTGTCTGTCCTACCAAACACTTCCAGGACAGAGACTTGCTGCAGCTTCTCTCCTGAAATTCTACTTCACTCCCTTTGACTGTGAGCAGCCTATAGCTTCACAGCTGAAGGCTATTTCAAATTTGGAATTAGCGTTGTTAGTTGTGAGAGCACTTCACACTCCTCAACTCCCAAGTGCCTCCTCGAGGGCACACGTCTTTCAGAGGATGATTAGTGCATTGCATGTCCAGCAACCTTTGATGCCTGAACAGTGTGCCTGAACTCTAGGAGCATCAGTGCCATAGAGGCAGCTGCCAACAATCAAACATTAAAGAGCAGGACTTCACCATTGAAGATCCTCTCGAGGCCAATAGATAAGTGTGTGGATGAGCGTGGGACAGCTGAGCACGGCCTTCCTAATGTTCACAGCAGAGATCGGAGGTCTAGGGGCTCTTGATGTGGCTGGGGGTGAGTGTGCAGAGCAAGGTTTGCCAACACAACTGGCTCACTGGATGGCACTCTGAGAGAAAGCGGAACAGCCATGGTAAGAGTGGGGGAGGCCTAGGGGATTTGATGGAATCCCTACCTGATTGCCGGCATCTCTCCTTCTCCAATTCCTTCCAGGTAAAACAATGTTACTGTATCCTGTGGGGGCTGCCCTTGTATTGTTTGTGGCAGCCGAGGTGGTCAGACGCCGTAGAAGTCAGCAATGACAACTGAGGCCGGAGGCTGCACCCCATGTGCAGGGGGCCGTCACACCCTTGAAGAACTGGCCGCCCATCAGGTTGAGGAGGGACCCAGAAGGTGAGGCCTGCGACGTCCCAAGGTGTACAGGCTTCATTGTCATTCCATGATCTGACAGACAACAAATGCCGCAGAAGGCTGCATCTTCAATGGTTCTTGATTAATAAGGATATCAGGGGTTGTGGGGAGAAGGCAGGAAATGGGGATGAGAAAATATCAGCCACGATTGAGTGGCGGAGCAGACCCGATTGGCCGAGTGGCCTAATTCTGTCCTATATCTTATGGTCTTATAAGACCATAAGACATAGGAGCGGAAGTAAGGCCATTCGGCCCATCGAGTCCACTCCACCATTCAATCATGGCTGATTTCAACTCCATTTACCCGCTCTCTCTCCATAGCCCTTAATTCCTCGAGAAATCAAGAATTTATCAACTTCTGTCTTAAAGACACTCAACGTCCCGGCCTCCACCGCCCTCTGTGGCAATGAATTCCACAGACCCACCACTCTCTGGCTGAAGAAATTTCTCCTCATCTCTGTTCTAAAGTGACTCCCTTTTATTCTAAGGCTGTGCCCCCGGGTCCTAGTCTCCCCTGTTAATGGAAACAACTTCCCAACATCCACCCTATCTAAGCCATTCATTATCTTGTAAGTTTCTATTAGATCTCCCCTCAACCTCCTAAACTCCAATGAATATAATCCCAGGATCCTCAGACGTTCATCGTATGTTAGGCCTACCATTCCTGGGATCATCCGTGTGAATCTCCGCTGGACCCGCTCCAGTGCCAGTATGTCCTTCCTGAGGTGTGGGGCCCAAAATTGCTCACAGTATTCTAAATGGGGCCTAACTAATGCTTTATAAAGCTTCAGAAATACATCCCTGCTTTTATATTCTCAGCACTGGTCTCAGCACACAGACAGTGTGGCACCTGTGCCACATCCTCACAGACATGGCAGCCCGTGGAGGCGGACACCTGCTCCTGGTGGCCGTGAAGGTCACTGCAGCCCTAAACCTTTACTCCACTAGGTCATTCCAGAGCTCGAGCAGGGACCTGTGTGGCCTATCGCAATCTTCAAGCAACTTGTGCATCAGACTATATCACCTTCGAGCTTGACCAGGCCCACCAAGGTGCCTAGGCTGCAAGATTCCCTTCCATCGCCGGGATGCCCCAGGTCCAGGGGTTGATTGATGGCACGCATGTCACCCTGCGAGCGCAGGGACATCAGGGAGTGCCCTACATTAACAGGAAGGGGTTCCACTCCCTGAATGTTCAGATCGTGTGTGCCACTGCCGTAGAATCATGCATGTGTGTGTCTGCTACCCTGGAAGCGTGCATGACAGCAACATCCTGCAGTACTCGGATATCCCCAATGTCTTCGAGGATCACCCCAAGATGACATGTAGGCTCGTGGGAGACGACAGACACCCACTGAGGTCATGGCTGATGATGCCAATTTGGAGGCCTGAGACCGAGGCAGAAGCCACGTTACCACCTGTGCTGTCATTGAGCAATGCATCGGCCTGCTGAAAATGTGCTTCCGATGCCTTGGCCGATCTGGTGCTGCTTTGCTGTACACCCCCAGAGGGTCTCCCACTTTGTGGTGGTCTGCTGTTGTGCCCTCCACAATCTGGCACAGCAGAGGAATGACATACTGGAGGAGGAGAAGGGGCAGGAAGAGGCGGAGGGACATGCAGCCTCATCTAAGGATGAGGAGCACGAGGCGGATCAGGTAGGGCTGGAGGTCGAGCCCGAGGAAGAGCCGGAGCATGGAGGACAGGCAGCAGTGGCACGGGTCCGACATGCCAGGAGGCCCAGGGAGGCCCACATCATCTCCAGATTCTCCTAGGACGAGGCTGTGTCTGTCAGTACAACCTTGCCCACCATTTCCCACCACCTCCCCAATTCCTTCCCCCATTCCCCACCCTTTGTGCCATTCCCCCCATACACTCCACCCCCACCCTCCACTCCCATCGCACCGTCCCCCTCCCCGACCACTCTGCTCCCCCCTCTAAGGATCTGTGTATCATGATGGCATGGTGGCACAGTGGTAAGCACTGCTGCCTCACAGCACTAGGGACCCGGGCTCAATTCAGGCCTTGGGGTGACTGTCTGTGTGGAGTTTGAGCTTTCTCCCCGTGTCTGCGTGGGTTTCCTCCGGGTGCTCCGGGTTCCTCCCACAATCCAAAGTTGTGCAGATTAGGTGGATTTGTCATGCTAAATTGCCCCTTAGTGTCCAGGGATGTGCAGGTTAGGTGGGGTTACAGGGACAGAGTGGGGAACTGGGCCTAGGTAGGGTGTTCTTCCAGAGGGTTAATGCAGACTCGCTGGGCCGAATGGCCTCCTCCTACATTGTCGGAATTCTAACTTTAAAAAATTGTCATCACTCCAGGGCGCTGGACCTGTGTTGGCACTGCCAACAGGTCACTATACAAGGAGAGTGATGATACCTCGCTGTGAGGAAAGTTGTGCTCCTTAGTTTCTGCTAAAGTCTGACTCTTGTCTTTCTGCTGACAGCACGCTCACACCTATCCTCTGAATGTGGTCCACATTGCTGGCTTTTGACCTTGGACCCTCTGCCCGGCAGGTTGGGAGTGATTGGAGGGGTCGGGGGGGGGGGGGAGTAGTGGAGGGCAACAGGGTGGGGCTGAGATAAAGGCTGCTGTGAAAATTAAGGTGACGGAGGCTCCACATGTATTTGGTGTGACATGTTTTAATAGTGAACATTTCACTGTGAGCGATTTCCATTCCCCCTAGTTAAAGGTAGTGACCTCACCAGTACCCACTCAGTGCTCCTCACTCTTCTTGATCTTACCTGGTCTAGTGGTATGTCTAGGTGTGTATAGGGCAGCACGGTAGCATAGTGGTTAGCACAATGGCTTCACAGCACCAGGATCCCAGGTTTGATTCCCAGCTTGGGTCACTATCTGTGCGGAGTCCGCACGTTCTCCCCCATTATGCGTGAGTTTCCTCCGGGTGCTCCAGTTTCCTCCCACAGTCCAAAGATGTGCAGGGGTAGGTGGATTGGCTATGCTAAATTGCCCTTAGTGTCCAAAAAAGGTAAAGTAAGGTGGGGTTACAGGGATAGGGTGGAAGTTTGGGGATAGGGTGGAGGTATGGGTTTAGGTAGGGTGCTCTTTCCAAGGGCCTATGCAGACTCGATGGGCCGAATGGCCTCCTTCTGCACTGTAAATTCTGTGATTCTGTGTGTCCCCAGGATGCACATCAGAGGTAGAGGCAGCCTTCCATGCCTTGTGGCCTTTGATTTGATCTGATTTATTGTCGCATGTACCGAGGTACAGTGAAAAGTATTGTTCTGCGTACAGTCCAGATAGATTGTTCCATACATGAAAAAACCCACAGGATATACATAAGTACGCAATGTAAATACAGACATCGAGTGAAGCTTATGAAATGAAATGAAAAATGAAAGTGAAAATATGGAGCGTAGTGCTACTCAGCAGAGGAGATGTGTGAAGTGATCATGTCAGTCCATAAGAGTCTGGTAACAGTGATTAAGAAGCTGCGTGGGATTCTCTGTCCCACCGCACCCGTTTTCTGGTGCAGCGCGCCCCCGCTGGTAGCGGAATCCTCCGTCCCGGCAGCCGGCTAATGGGATTTCCCATTGTGAACACCCCCACACCGTCCGGGAAATACACAGGCGTGAGAGCTGCTGGCGAAACGGAGGATCCCGCCGCCGGAAAATCATGCCCGTTGTTTTTGAATCTGTCAGTGTGTGTTCTCAGACTTTTTTTATCTCCTGCCCTATGGAAGGGGTTGGAAGGGAGAATAACTTGGGTGGAAGGGGTCTTTGATTTTGCTGCCGGCTTTCCCAAGGCAGAAGGAGTTGTAGACATCGTCAATGTATGGGAGATGCGTTCGCGTGATGGACTGGTCGGTGCTCTCGACTCTCTGTAGTTTCTTATGGTCTTGGGCCGAGCAGTTGCCATACCAGGCTGTAATGCAGCCACTGGACGTCGTCGTTGAGGCACATTGACTGGTTCTTCTTTGGCACCGGTATGATGGTGGTTTTCTTGAAACAGGTGCGAACCTTGGAACGGAGTAGGGCGAGGTTGAGGATGTCCGCGAACACATCTGCCAGGTGGTCCATGCAGTATCTGAGTGCATGACCAGGGACTCCGTCAGGACCCATTGCTTTCCAAGGGTTCACTTTCTGGAAGGCCGATCTGACTTCGGAATCCGTGACAATGGATATGGGTGTGTCCGAGGCTGCTGGGGCAGTTGACAGCGGTTTGATGGTTTCCTGCTCGAAACGAGCATAGAATTCATTGAATTCATCGGGGAGGGGTGCGCTGTTGCCGGAGATTCTAATCAGCTTTGCTTTGTAGCCCATTGTGTTGTTTTAAGCCTGGCCACAACTGACGAGAATCTGCGTTGTTAGTCTGTGACTCTAGCTTAGTCTGATATTGTCTCTTGGCATCCTCGATAGCTTTGCGGAGGTCGTACATGGAATTCTTGTGTAGGTCAGGGTTGCCTGTCTTGAATGCCTCAGACCTGGCCTTCAGTACGGAGTGAATCTCCCAATTAAACCATGGTTTCTGGTTGGGGAATGTAAGTGCTACCTTCTTTGGCATGCAATCTTCCACACACTTGCTGATGAAGTCTGTGGCAGTGGGGGCATATTTGTTTAGGTTGGCCGCTGCGTTCTTGAATATGGACCAGTCCACTGCCTCCAAACAGTCACATAGGAGCTCTTCTGTCACCTTGGACCAGCATTGCACAACTTTCTTAACTGGATTCTGGATTCTGCCGTTTAAGTTTCTGCTTGTACGCCGGGAGAAGGAGCACCGTTTTGTAGTCTGATTTTCTGAAGTGCAGTCAGGGAATGGATCGGTAGGCCCCCTTGATGTTTGTGTAGCAGTGGTCAAGGATGTTGCCGCCCCTGTTGGGACAGGTGCGTTGGTGAATTTTGGCAGTACACTCTTGAGGTTGGCCTGGTTGAAGTCTCCGGCCACGATGCACAACGCCTCCAGGTATTCTGTTTCATTGTTATTTATAGCGGTGTACATCAAGCACCTTCTTCACTTTCTCCTGGGGTGGGATGTAGACCGGCATGATGATGGTAGTATAGGTGTCACTTCACAGTCAGGTATTCCAACTGACTGTGAAGTAGTCAGTTGGACGGGGAGCAGTAGTTCGCCCGGGTCGTCATGTCCAAGCACCAGGAAGGGTTGATGAGGAGGCAAATCCCTCCACCCTTCGCTTTGCCTGATGACCCCCTTGCCGTCCATCCGTTGTATTGAGAAGCTGTCAAGTTGCTCTTGCCGTACATCTTCTGGAGAGATTGGAGCCAGGGAGGCTTGATCGACTTGCTGTACCACCCCATTCTGCCTGCTGACATTGAGATACGCTGGTGTCTGGAGGAGGCTGGGGGGTGGATTCGGAAGAACTGGAGACCACCGTAGTCTCCTTCTTGGCAGGCCCCGGGTAGCCTAGCACTTCCTCCTCCCTGAGGGTGCCCATAGGGCCATGAGGAACTCCATGGGATGAAGGGGCAACTGGACCAAGCTCCAGAGGTATCTGAGTCATTTGGCACTGCCATTCCTGACCTTAGGGGGGGGGGGTCGCTATGCCTCTAGATAGCCCGGCCTCATCAGGTGGTGATCCTGCGAGACAATGGACATGTGGTCAGTAAGATGTAAGGATCATATTGTCTGACATCAAAAACTTCCTTGAGACAGGTCATCTGGGTGAAGGGGCAGTGGATCCTCACCTCCCTGGTGCAGGCCAACCTCACTGTCGATGAATCTCTCTGCCCGGGCAATCCCGGGATTTCCAGGGCCTGTTCCTCATTGGGGATGAGGCCTCGAATCTCTGGGAGTCCTCCCCCCATCTTGGCCCTTTCCATTTATTATGGACTATCTTCTCCTGCGGGGTCAAAGGGAGGGCTTTGTGAGCCAGGCGCTTGATAGGTCAGGAGGGTCTATAGCAGGTGGCAAGTGTGGGCACCGCACCTGGACCTAAAGGGGTGGTGCAGGTGGGTGCCAGAGGTTCTGAGGAACAAACACAAAGATTGGATGTCGGGAGGGTGCGAGGTGTCAGCCAGTGGATTGGTGCAGGAGGCGGGGGGTGGTTTGGGAATTTGAGGGGTGGCAGCTGGAACTGATGCCAGGAGAGAGGTGGTAACTTACCCTTTTAGCTCGTTGGAAGTCATTGGTCTTTTTCCGACATTGGACGGTGGTCCTCCTTGTCATGCTGCCCGTACTGACAATCACTGACACTTCCTCCCACGCGGCATTGCTGACCCTTCTGCTGGTCCTCCAACCCTCTCGGGAGAACAGGGTGCCCCGCCTCTCATCCACAGCATCCAGAAGCCTGGCCAGTTCGGCATCCCTAAAGGGAAGAGCAGGTCTCCGTGCTGCCATGCTTGTGTGTATGTTAACTGGGAGTGGGTGAACACATAGAATCCCTGATGTGGAGATGCCGGCGTTGGACTGGGGTGAGCACAGTACGAAGTCTTACAACACCAGGTTAAAGTCCAACAGGTTTGTTTCGATGTCACTAGCTTTCGGAGCGCTGCTCCTTCCTCAGGTGAATGCAGAGGTAGATGTTGGAGACAGGAGGAGGCATAGAATCCCTACAGTGCAGAAGGAGGCCATTCGGCCCATTGAGCCTGCACCGGCCCTTGGAAAGAGCACCCTGCTTAATCCCATGCCTCCACCCTATCCCTGTAACCCAGTAACCCCACCTAACCGTTTTTAGACACTAAGGGGAAATTTAGCATGGCCAATCCACCCAACCTGCACATCTTTGGACTGTGGGAGGAAACTGAAGCACCCGGAGGAAACCCACGCACACACGAGGAGAACGTGCAGTCTCCGCACAGACAGTCATCCAAGGCTGGAATCGAACCAAGGTCCCTGGCGCTGTGAGGCAGCAGTGCGAGCCATTGTGCCACCCTGGTGAGGGAGTGCTTAAAAGCAGCTGCCCCTTGTTAGCGACGAGCTGCTGAGGCACGGCTTGGGTGAATCAGACGGCGAGGGAGCCAGTAATGTAGGGAATCTAGTGTGGGATCATTTTTGGCACTAAGTACCATTGAATACAGGCCTCGATCTCACCACCATTCCTGAAATGTGAGGTCACAAACTAGTGCAGGTATGAACAGCATTTACCATAGTTACTCAAGCTGAAACGACACAGCAAAATACTTGGCGGCCACGTCAACAAGCTCACATTTACCTTCCTCCTGGTGCTGACACTCAGACTTGCTGACAATGGGTTTGATCTATTTTTAGTCGGTAGTTAGTGTGACAGTGTGTTGTGGGGCTCCCGTGCCCACCATTTTGTTTTCCAAGCTTGTGACACAGCGACACTACCAGGTTCTCACCCTTTCAGTACTAGATTCACAGTGGCTCATGTGAGAGTTAAAGAAGGGCGGAACTGAAAGAAAATGCACTGATGACTGCCCCATCTGTTTGTCTGTCTTGTTTGTGTGCACAAGGTGGGGGGCAAGTTACATTAGGAGTTAGTACTTATTAACATTAAACCAACTGTATCTGCTGCATATTTCACCATTAATCTTGTTAACAGTAATTGTGTTTCAACTTTAAACCTGTAATTATTAGGCAGCCAAGGGCCAACGACTTTGGGAATTTTAATCAGAAATATCGGTTAACTCATTGTGTTGTGACTTTGGGGCCCGGGGCTGGAATTGATCGCGCACTTGCCCAATGTGGCGTGACACTACTATGTAGCTGTTTGGCTGCGAGGCATGACCACCTCCAATATGTCTTGGCTGCGTGTGGTCTGAACCCTGACTGACCAGGTGTTAAAGGGCAGAGCTTGTGAGCATTTCGATCGTACTACTTTTCCCCCTTAGTCGGAACTCGATGAGGGTGCCATTCACATTCGTTTTGACATCCTGCTGTAATGGAGTCTTGAGGGTTGGGATTATGGTCCAGATGCACCTGGAGAGGAGTCGCTGTGCTGACCAGTGCAGGCCCTGTCTTGGCACATTTCATAGACCGAGGAGTGCAGCATAGAAACCTGTGTGTTCTCGAGCACATTTCTTAAGTAGGTGCTTGGCTGAACTTACCACCTGTTCCGCCAGGCCATTGGACTGTGGGTAAAGTGTACTACTCGTGATGTGCTCAAAGTCCCATGTGTAAAGTTTCTAAACTCACTGGAGAGCTTTATCCTTCTTATCCTCTGAGGGACTCCGTGTGTGGCAAAGTTACTCTTGAGATTGATTATGACTGCGTTGCTCTTCATGTCTGGCAGGTGGTTGAGTTTGAACCATTTGTGATACGATCCAAAGAACAAAGATCAAAGAAAGAACAAAGAACAATACAGCACTTCAGCCCTCCAAGCCTACGCCGACCATGGTACCTGCCTAAACTAAAACCGCATGCACTTACGGAGTCCAAAAGAACAAAGAACAGTGGTCTAGGACCAAGTGCTGTTTACCATTCCATTTGAAAATATCAGCCTCCATGAGTGACCACGGGAGGTCTGGGACCTCATTTAGTGGCTGGATCGCTGGTCATGCAGCATCAATGCATTTTGTATGGTTAGTTCATCTTTGATGGAGAAAAATGTGCAGAACCCATGGGGAGACGCCCCATGATGACCTCGTGAAGCTGTCTGCATGTGATAATCTGCCTGGTCAGTGATGAACGGGTAAACTCTGGAAAGGGCATCAGCTCCTTTCCGCGTTTGTAATCGACACTGAAGTTGTCGCACTGTAGCTTTAGCATCACGCATTGCAGTCATGTAAAGGCAAGGTGAAGTACGCAGAGTTCCTTCTCAAAGTGGTCAAAATGATCTCAATGTCTGTGAGGCCCTTTAAGCAAAAGGCTACTTATTGGCCTACCATTCTGCACTAAGTGTGTGCTTGTATGTATATGAGTACGGGGACTGGAACATCAAAGTATTGTAGCACCAGGGGGGCTGTGAGTGTCTGTTTGAGCCTCTTGAACACAGCAGTGTGGTGCTCCTGCCAACAAAATTCAACATCCAGGAGGAAGAGCTGACAAAGGTTGTCGTGTCAGGTACACTGGTATAACACTGGCTGCCGCTGGATGCAGCTAAGATCAAAAAGATACTCCAGACCTTGAAGTTAGTTCAATCAGGTTTATTGAACTACTAGCACAGTTATCACAGTTCTCTGTGAGTTCGACTCTCTGCTAACTCAAGTGTGGTTACTCTGTCTGACTGAACCAGACGAGCTCTTAGCCACGTGGTGGAGGTATGAGATTGTAACAACACCCTTGACTGACTCTCTAGATGTTCATCAGTGAAGAGAGGCGGTGTGTGAGTGCCTTGTGTCTTTTATAGACAGGTCCCACCCCTGAGTGTCCTGCCTGCTTATTGGTCATGTCCTGTTCTCTGTGTCCATTAGCTGCTCGTCTGTGCCTGCCTGTATATCATTATGTGTGTGTCTGCATATCATGACAAAGGTGTCAGAGACCTCATTGTAACAAGGGCTTGACTTGGAAAGATGGTTTGTCATACCAAGGAAGCACTGGAAAGGGTACTTGTCCACAGGAATGGCCGACTGTCATATAGCTGTTGTTTTGTCTGGATCTGGCTTCACACCGTCAGCTGTGATCACGTGCCTACTTAGAGAAAATGGCTGCCCTGAAATTGCATTTAGTAGGGTTGAGCTTTACCTGTATGGTCCTAATTCTGTCAATGACTAGATGAAGATGTGTGTCATGTTCCTGCCTAGTATGACCCCAGACCAGGATGTCATTGACGATGATATCACAGGATTGGCCTGTAAAGAGTTGTTCCATGCACCATTAAAGACCTTGCTGCCAGTGGGGATCCCATAGGACATGCAGAGAATTTGGTACACTACAGGCATGAATATGGTGAGTTTGCAGGATTCTTCATCCAGCAGTATTTGCCAGAACCTATACTTCGTATCCAAGATGCTGAAAACCTTGGCACTGTGCTATAACCTATTCAACCATCCTCATGGGCTGATGTGGGTCTGAGCAGCGCCTTGCATAGGTGGACTGGGTCGATGCAAATCCGAACCATGCCATCCTTCTTTACTGTAGCCTGCATTGCTGAAACCAACTTGTCTATGAGAGTCCTGACACCCAGTTTCATCATCTGGTGCAGCTCATCGACCACCTTTTACTTCCCAGCTAAGAATACTGTTCTTGGAGCACAGCCTGTTGGTGGTATCAAGTCATCTAGCCTCATATGGTATAATACAATGACATTGCAGTCCTATACTCTATCATTTCTGGGGCCTGGTGTTGCAGAGCATGTATATCTGGGCCAAGGTAGATTAGCCACAGTGTGACCCTTTCCTGAGACTCACCAAAGGCCGAATATTTTGGTTGACATAGTGAAATTTGAAGCTGCCATGTGAACAATGGAGGGTGGCCGCACCTTCCGTGCAGAAGGTCTGTCTTCCATAGTCCATGGGATCCACTTGAGTGTTGGGATCTGGAGCAGCTTGTGGGTCTATTTACGCAGCAATTGCCTGGGCAGTACATTGCACCACCAGTGTCAATCTTTACTTTTAGTCTTGCGTTGCTGCAGACAATGTTCAAGTGGTGAAAATCTCACCCTTCTCCATAATGGTGTCAACACTTTCACAGTAGAGTGTTGTTGGGAGCTCAGAGGTTTGGTTGCACTGATTGAGATCCAGTTTGTTTACCTTGTTCATGCTCCAAACCCTGGAGGAGTGACCAGCTGTGATGTGGCTAGTGGCTTGGTAGGCTGCTGTGGTTTAGATCTGCAGAACTTCACAAACTGGTCCCATTTGCCAGTTTAGTTGCAGCATTTATCGAGCACCAAACATGCAGTTCTATTCTGTGAGTAATGGCAGCTGCAGTTGGGACAGGGTGTGCCCTGTACCGTTAAAACCTTTGTTTCCCACGTTAACTCCTTACCGCGGCTATCATATTCTCCAATCTAATTAACAACCATTTACCATAATTTCCCATCTTCTGTCCTTAAGCCAATTGTTTTATGCAAGCTGACACTGGCCCTCCTATTCCATGAACCTCAGTTTTGTGAACCAGCCTTTTATGTGGTACTTTGTCAAATGCTTTCTTAAAATCAGACAGGCAATATCTATTGTCTCCCCTTCATCAACCTTTGCGGGTCAGAGGCACACCCCCAAGCTCCTACTTGCCCCTTTACCTCCTCCACCTAGCCTAGCAAATCCGAGCCCCTACCTCCACCCACCCTCCTTGCTGGGACCTGTCAGCCTGGTCTCAATGATATCCCTTAGAATTTTACCTCAGAGTCTGGGCTCCTCTTCTGCAAGATCGCCTGTAGTCCCACTGGGACCACCCCTTCTGCTTGTTGCCGCTGGGTCGACAGAGCTGCCGGCCATCCCATTCTGGCAGCTCTGTGAGGCGGGACCTCCTCCCAAGGTGGGACACAAGTCACGCCTTAAGACAATTAATGCTGACCCTAACATTAAACTGCTGTGGGACAGCTGGAAATAATGTGGCGGGCTCCACACCAACCTTTCAGCTGGTCGGGCGGTGGGGGGTTGGGTGGGGAGGAACAACGTGATAGGATCACAGAAAGTACAGTGCAGAAGAGGCCCTTCAGCCCATCGAGTCTGCGCAGACACATGAAAAACACCTGTCTACCTAATCCCATTTGCCAGCACTTGGCCCATAGCCTTGAATGTTATGACGTGCCAAGTGCTCATACAGGTACTTTTTAAAGGATCCGAGGCAACCTGCCTCTCCCACCTTCCCAGGCAGTGAATTCCAGACCCAACCTCCCCCCCGTCACCAGCCTCCGAGTAAAAATGTTTTCCCTCAAATCCCCTTAAACCTCCCCCTCACCTTGAACTTGTGTCCCCCTCGGTGACTGACCCTTCAACGAATGGGAACAGCTGTCCCCTATCCTCCTTGTCAATGCCCCTCATAATATTGTACACCTCAATCAGTTCACCCCTCAGTCTTCTCTGCCCTGCGAAAACAACCCCAACTTATCCAATCTCTCTTCATAACTTAAATGTTCCGTCCCAGGCAACATTCTGTTAAACCCCCTCCAGCGCAATCACATCTTTCCTATAATGTGGCGATCAAAATTGCACCCAGTACTCCAGCTATGACTTCACCAAAGTTCTATGCATGGCCCCAGAAAATACAGCCCTCCGTAAAGTTGAGATAATCCACAACGGAGCTGTCCATGGCCTAACTAACACCAAGTCCTAACTCACGCTGAGTCCTGTTCGCCCGCTATCCCAATGCTAGCTGCCTAACATTGACGTTAGGTAGGAACCAATTGTTTAGCTCAGATTGCCAATCTGTTGCAGAAGCCATGCAAGATGTGTGACACGAGGTATCGTAGGCAGGGAA
Organism: Scyliorhinus torazame; assembly: GCF_047496885.1. Taxonomy (NCBI): domain Eukaryota; kingdom Metazoa; phylum Chordata; class Chondrichthyes; order Carcharhiniformes; family Scyliorhinidae; genus Scyliorhinus; species Scyliorhinus torazame. Next base: position 71,270,670 of record NC_092712.1, on the reverse strand, counting down.
AGAAGAAATAACAAAAGACGCAAATGACCAGAGTAAATAGAAGACTGAGGAGAAGGGGAACGGAAGGAAATCGGGCAAAAACAAACGTGAGTTCTGTTTCACAAAGCATAGCGCTGAAATACTCTGAAACAAAACTAATCGCCTTAAGTTCACCAGTGTAATGCTGGCAATTTTTTTCCTAATGAATTTAGGACAGACCTACAAACATGAAGGAATCACTCCGCAATGTGTGAGGAACCAGCGTTCACACGTGACTGAGGAGAAACCATAAATGCTGTAGGCATTTATGAGTTATGAAGGCTTCTCGCATGGTGAAAGAATGCACCGAGGTGCTCTGTTTATTCTATAGGGTTGAAAGATGCCTGGAGCCCTGGACAACCTTTAAGTCATATTCTTCTGCTAAAGTAATTGTCAAGAGATAACTCATACTTGAGTGTATGAGTTATTGTCCCACTGGACAGAAGTATTTTCTTTTCGACGCAGGACGAATGTTTCTGTACAGCAAATGTTGTACAGTACCTGCAGGAATCTTGTTATTTAATCCATATTAATGCATATTAATGAGATATTAAAACTTGCTGTGGTACAAGCATTGCACAGGGGATATTAAACTCTAAGACTGTTTAAATATCACACAAATCAGTAAGGCGCTTCTGCTGTGCCAGCCTCCTTTTAGAGTGGGTTCATTAAGCTCTCTGTCCCCATACAACTTAGTGTCTGCATTTTTTCAGATGAACACTTTTCAACCCCCAATGTGTACACCATGAATGCTTAGTGTTTTCTCATCAATATGACCAGGATAAATTCATTGCAGCTTCCACTGAAGTACAGGTTATTTGATTCGTGCTCCTGATGAATGAGGAATTTACTCTATTGTCTGTCTCTCACAATAGCACGGCAGGACAGTAGTTAGCACTGTTGCTTCACAGCTCCAGGGTCCCAGGTTCGATTCCCTGCTTGGGTGACTGTCTGTGTGGAGTCTGAACGTTCTACCTGTGTCTGTGTGGGTTTCCCCCGGGTGCTCTGGCTTCCTCCCACAAACCCCGAAAGACGTGCTGTTAGGTAATTTGGACATTCTGAATTCTCCCTCTGTGTACCCAAACAGGCGCCAGAATGTGGCGACTCGGGGCTTTTCGCAGTAACTTCATTGCAGTTTTAATGTAAGACCACTTGTGACAATAAAGATTATTATTATTATTAGAATTGATGTATTTATGATTCTGCCTGTTTGAGATGAGGTTGGTGTCAATCTTAAATTTTTGATCCGTCATTTCAAATCCCTCCACGTATGTCCTCCTCCCTATCCTGGTATCGTTCTCATTGCCACAACCTTCTGAAATCTCTGATTTTTAAGAAATTAAGATACGGGAAGTGGGCATCACTGGCAAGGCCAGCATTTATTACCCATCCCTAATTGCCCTTGTGAAGGTGCTGGTGAGCTGTATTTTAGAACCGTTACAGTCCCTGAGGGGTAGGTACACCCACAATGTTGTTAGGAAGGGATTTCATGGATTTTGACCCAGCAACATTGAAGGAATGCCCAGGATGTTGGTACTGGGATGTTCAGTGATGTTAATGCCCTTGACTGTCAAGGAGCGACGGTTAGATCTCTCTTGTTGGGAATGTTCATTGCCTGGCACTTGTGTGGTGCAAATATTACTTGCCGCGTGTCAGCCCAAGCCTGGATATTGTCCAAATCTTGCTGCATTTGGACATGGACTGCTTCATTATCTGAAGAGTCGCGAATGGTGCTGAACATTATGCAGTCATCTGCAAAACATCCCCACTTCTGACCTTATGATGGAAGGCAGGTCATTGAAGAAACAGTTGAAGATAGTTGGGCCTAGGGCACTAGCTTCAGAAACTTCTGCAGTGATTTCTTGGAATTGAGATGATTGACCTCCAATCACCGCAACCATCTGCCTTTGTGTCAGGTATGACTTCAACCAGTGGGGAGTTTACCCTCTATTTCCTATTGACTCCAGTTTTGTTAGAGCTCCTTGATGCCAACTGAATTAAATGCAGCCTCAATATTAAGGGAAGTCATTGAACCTCTGGCATTCAGCTTTTTGCCCATGTTTGAATCAAGGCTGGAATGAGGTCAGGAGTGGAGTGACCGTGGAGGAACCCAAACTGAGCATCAGTGAGCAGGCTATTGCTAAGCAAGTGCCATTTGATAGCACTGTGGGTGACCCCTTCCATCACTTTAGTGATGATCAAGGGTAGACTGGTGGGGCGGCAATTGGCCGGGTTGGATATTCCACATTGCTGGGTAGATGCCAGTGTTGTAGCTACACTGGAACAGCTTGGTTAGAAGCGTGGCAAGTTCTGCAACACAGGTCTTCAGTAGTATTGCCTGAATACTATTAGGGCCCATATTCTTTGCAGAATCCAGTGCCTTCAGCCCTTTCTTGATATCATGTGGAGTTAATCAGATTGGCTGAAGACTGACATCTGTGATGCTGGGGACCTTCAGAGAAGGTCTTCTCTGGAGGTCCCCTGCACCATGTCAGTCTTCAGCCAATCTAATTCACTTGGATCATCCACTTGGCACTTCTGGCTGAAGATTGTTGTGAATGCTTCAGCCTTGCCTTTTGCACAGACATGCTGCGTTCCACCATCATTGAGGTTGGGGATATCCAGTGAGTTGTTAAATTGTCTGTTACCATTCGCGACTGGATGTGACAGCATTGCAGAGCTTAGATCTGATCCGTTAGTTGTGGGATCACTTAGCTCTGACAATCACTTGCTACTTACGCTGTTTGCCACATAAGTACTCCTGTGTTGGAGTTTCACCAGGTTGACACTTCGGCCTGGATTCGCTGGTTCCCCAGTCGCGTGTTTATCTGCGGTTGTCATTCGCCGGAGCGGGATTCTCTACTCCCACCGCTTGTCAGTGGCATTTCCCATTGAAGCCACCCCACTCAGCCGGGAAACTCACGGGCGGGTATGTGCTGCCAGTGGGAACAGAATATCTCAACGGCCGGTAAATTCCCGCCCTCATTTTTAGGTATGCCTGGTGTTGCTCCTGGCATGCCCTCCTGCATTCTTCATTGATCCAGAGATGATCCCTTGTCATGGTGGTAATGGTAGAATCAGGGATATGCTGGGTTTTGCATTTCAAAGGCTGTCAGGAATATTGAAGTCCTTTCAAATGTTTTTGGCTGTTGAGGAAGCCTCTGACACTTTTAACGGCTGTTGCTTCAAACACTTTTGTCTGAGGCAGCAGATGTTAGGTAAGGGTAAGTGAAATGCAGTGATCTTTCACTGGACAACCTGGACTTTGATGGGAGTCTCTGATGAGGGCCTCTGACAGGAGTCGCAGATGGGGGTCTGATGAGAGTCTTTGATGGGGATCTCTAATGAGGTGACTGATGGGAGGTCTGATGGGATTGCTGGGGGGGTCATGGGGCATCCGAGAGGTGGGGGGGGGGAGGTAGATCACTCTCATTTGTGTGTGCTATGCGGGGGTGTCCCATTATTCCCGTGGAGGGGGCAAGGATTCCTTTTCTTGGCTGAAGGGGTGGGAGGAACGGTGCAAGATTTGCATTGTGGGGGGGAGTGGTCCCACCACTGGATCTCGGATCGGGCCACTTGATCAAAATGGCAGCCTGATACTGGGATTCCAACGGTATTCCTTGCACTCTCCACCAAGCATATTTTTCTATGGTTAAGGAGATGACTTGCAACTGGGCCCAGCTCCCAGCGCCAGTGGAGACCATTCCCAAATCTCCACTGCGGGAGCACTTAAGGCACAGTTCAATGGAACAATATTAAAGTCTGGTTTTGGGCGGGATGTTCCACACGGCCGCAGTGGCCAGATTGTGGCCCATATTCAACGTCACTCAGTGCTAAAAGTGAACCCCCAGGAGATTCCCAACATTACTGTCTGCCTCGCCGTTTGATTTGCCCAACTCACACCTCAGCAGTTCGCCATTGACAAGGGGGAGTTATTTTTAAACGCTCCCTCACCACTCACTCCCACTCAACAGACAAGCATGGCAGCGCGCAGACCTGCTCCACGCTTTGACGATGGCGACCTCATAAGGCTTCTCGAGGCTGTGGATGAGAGGCGGGTTACCCTAGTCCCCAGAGGGGGTTGGAGGACCAGAAACAGGGTCAGCGATGCTACCTGGGAGGTAGTGGCAGTGGCTTCAGTCTAGAAGATGCAGCAAGGCTCTGTCCTGGAAGTGTTCGGTCGGACAGGCAAGCTGCAACTGTAGTTGCCCCTGTTATGGGGCTCCATAATATTTGAAGATGGCTTGAAGGCCTCATAGAATCAAAGTCTCTCATCCCCCATCCTGGGGTGAACCCTGACCTGGACTACTTCAGCCCCCCGGCCAAGTTCAACTCCCCCGAATGCAAATGAGGGTTAACGATATTTTCGCCATTTGTGTGCGTGATCCAGAACTTGCCATCGTGAGTGGGGCGGGTGAGTAGCAAAATGGTTTGCGTCCGGAGCAGATTCAGATTTTACCCTCTCTCCCTATTCATCCGATGCACCCCATTCTGTGGGCGCAAGGCAGTCGCTGCAATGCAAACATCGTCTCCAGAACAGAGAATCCCGGCCGTGGTTACCTGTTGATTCACCAATCTTACCTTGCTCTGTTGTGAGAAAGCTGAGTGTGCAAGACCATCAGCAATTGTATTTGTGCGCTAACTTGTCACTGCAGCCACTATTATGTGATTGCAGATTTGGACATGCCAATATGTATATGCTAATATAATAAAACCTCATGAACCATGTCCATGCGCAGACATAGAAATACCCGGTATATTTCCCAGTGCCAAGGCTATATTGCAGGCAGCAGAGATAATGAAGGATACTTGTTGTCTTCTTTGTGCTTGGCCATTGACTTAGTGCTGCTCCGAAGGATCAACCTGTTTTAATTCTTTTAAAATACATTATTGGGACGTGGGCATCGCTGACTGGGCCAGCATCTATTGCCCATCCCGAATTGCCCTTGAGAAGTTGTCGGTCAGCTGCCTCCTTGAACCGCTGCAGTCCCTGAGGGTTCGGTACACCCACAATGTTCTTAGGGAGGGAGTTCCAGGATTTCGACCCAACGACAGTGAAGGAACAGCGATATATTTCCATGTCAGGATGGTGACTTGGAGGGGAACTTCCAGGTGGTGATGTTCCCATCTGCCTGTTGCCCTTGTCCGTCTGGTTGGTAGCGGTCGTGGATTGGAAGATGCTGCCTAAGGAGCTTTGGTGAGTTCCTGCAGTACATCTTGTTGATGGTACACATGGCTGCTGTTGTGCGTTGATGTTGGAGGGAGTGAATCTTTGTGGAATGGATTCCAATTAAGTGGGTTGCTTTGTCCTGGTTGGTGTTGAGCTTGTTGAGCTATTGTTGGAGCTGCAGTCATCCAGGATAGTAGAGAGCATTGAAACTATGGCGGTGCATCTCGCATCAATATCCTTCATTATTCAACCTTGCTTCAAATTTGTCCCATTTGCCTATTTAAGGTTGGTTTGTTTTCCTCTCTTGTGCTCCCTCACAACCTACCGGTGCCACACTACCGGCTTTCCTTGACTTCACTTCCGGTGACGTCTCCCAGAATATGTCCAGCCAGAGTTGGCAACAGGAGGTTCAGGCCTCAACCACACCAGCACCATCAAAAATATTAACGTGTCGTCCAACTCATAGCTGTTTGCAGGGCCTTGCTGGCTGCCACCTTTATCTGCAAAACAACAGTTGCTGTACTCAAATGGATTGGCTGTAAAGCACTGGTACATCCAGAGCAAACACAATCTGTTGCGAACACTAAACACAAGTACTTCCTTATGAACATTTGACTTGAATTATCCATTCTGGACTCTTTATGGGTTGTGGGACAGGACCAATGATTGGCAGGTCTCACTTGGCAACTGATCTCATGTCTAAACTAACTGACTGAGAAATTATTTCCTCAGCGCAAAGGGTACTTGTGACCTTGTTTCCTCAGCGCAAAGGGGGGGCTATAATATTCTGTAAATGTTACAAGCCTACATTGGTTTGAAAAAATATTTAGAATGAAACGTATATTAAACAAAGCAGCCTCTCCATTGTTGACTGAGTCAAGAACAAGCTGAGACCAGCAGAGATTATTTTTTTGCCTTTCCAACACAATCTCATTTGGGGAATATAAACTGTCAAACTATTTTCTACGTAATTCTAATGGAAGTCTAGCATTAATGGCTACATATGAAATCTCCGTGACAAATATTCAATTATGCATGTGGACACATACTTAATCAAAGTTGATCCAGGGTTGAGGAACATTCTTCCAGCATAAAACAAATAGCAAGACAAGTACATTTTTCACCAATTACTTCATTCACTATTCAATAAGTACCCAACTGCGAGGCATTACCATGGCTATTACCATCTTAGTGCGGGCAAACCTTGTAATAAGTACTATAAAAGGAAATATTCATTTTTATTTTCTAATCCCGTGAAATGCTATCCAAGGTCTCTGTGTCACAGGGATTACCTGGCAACATTAACTTAAAGCAGCAATCTTCATTCCTAATAGCATAGGAAGCTTAATCATTGACCTTAAAAACACTAGACTCAGCTTTACTTGTATTAGCCATCCATCCTTTCTGCTAATTTTAGCAGGTAAGGATATCTCGTTTGTGCACTGCCAATTGGAAGTAATAAAGAGTCTATTCCTTCTAGAATGAACACAACTAATGGCACATGAGGAGAAATTCCTCCACTCAAACGGTTGTGAATCTTAAGAATGGCCCAACCCAAAGAACAAACAGGGTTGGGATCATCTGTGCCAGGCAGAAGGTCCAGAAGACGTTGTGCCATTTTAACAAGACCAGAGAAGTAATGAATATCACTGTAAAAGAAGCATACAGGACACATATAAGTCCACAATCTTCTGATTGCTGCTAGGTTAGGGCTAAAGTTAGTCAGTATAACTTTTATTTTGCCCCAGTAATCCATTTTAATGGCAGCACAGTGGCACAATGGTTAGCACTGCTGTTTCACAGCACCAGGGACCCGGGTTCAATTCCAGCCTTGAGTGACTATGGAGTTTGTACATACTCCCAGGGCTGGATTCTCCGGTTATGAACGGCGAAATTACGAACGGTGATCGGGCAGAAAATAGCTCCCGATGCCGAAATCGCAGCAGGCGCCGGTTTAACACTAAATCGCGATATTCCGCCCCTCCAAAATGGCGTCATTATGATGCACGGCGCGCACAGTTGCAACCTCGGTCACATCGCATTAACGGGCCCACCCATTATGCTCCGCCTCCAATGGCCCGTGTTCCCAACGTCGCGGTCCACGTGTGCTCTCAGCGAACCTGGCGTGGAGGCTGCGGAGAGATAGAGAAGGTGTACAGACAGTGTCCAGCACTGCCATACTTCACCGACATTCGTGCCGCCAGCTGGGGGGCTTCTGTCAGGGCTGGGGGGAGCGGTGGGGAGGTGGCCAGGAGGTGGTCTGTGGGGTTGGGATGGACGGGGTCACGGTCCAGCAGAACCAGGGCCATCTTTTCGGACGCGATCGGTGCGTGAGTGGGGGTGTAAGTGCATGCGTGGCTGCAGCTTGTCAGCCCTGCGCGTGTCCATCATGGACCCGTCGATTCCGCCACCATTTTTTGCATGTTCTGTGGGTGTTCCACATGGCGCCGGTGCTAGTCCCTCACCGGTAGTGCAATTGGTGCAGGTATGGCGCCGATCTTTCTGTCGTGGAACTCCATGGATCTTCCGTTGGTATCAGTGCTTAGGCTCAGGAACGGAGAACCCAGCCCCCAGTGTCTGCATGCGTTTCCTCCGGGTAATCTGGTTTCCCCCCATAGTCTGAAGATGCACAGGTTAGGGGGATTGGTCGTGCAAAATTGCCCCTTAGTGTTCAGTGTTGTGCAGTTAGGATTATGGTGAAAGGGCGGGGTGGGTGGGTGAGTGGACCTAGGTAAAGTGCTCTTTCGGAGGGTCGGTGCAGGCTCGATGGGCTGAATGGACTCCTTCTGCACTGTAGGGATTCTATGACTAATGTAATTAATCTCCGAAATGCAATGCCTCCATCAATTCTCAGCCCAAACACTTATTGTCCTTCTTTCAACTGGAGTTGCCCACATATGCTGTAAAGTAATTTTAACTTGGAACTGCCATGACTCTGCAAAACGTCATTTCCTTTTAATGAGGATGTCCTGGGACTGGATTTATATCAAATCCATTGAGGCAAAAGCACAAATGAGTTAATGCAATATAATATGGCCTGGATTTTCACAACAACAGAGAGCCTCTAGCTAGCCTACCATTTAAATGGCAGAGGAGGGGATGGGGATGGGTGTGGGTTTGCGGGGTGGGGGTGGGGGGGGGGGGGGGGGGCGGTGTAGAGGGGGTAGTAGGAATTTGTATATAAAACAGCAGCTGCCTCCAGTCAGTTTCATCACCAGGAGTTATAAACATGTGTGTACAATAGACCTGGCAAGATCAGGGGCGAAATACTCCCGCAACGGCGCGATGTCCGCCGACTGGCGCCAAAAACGGCGCCAATCAGACGGGCACCGCGCCGGCCCAAAGGTGCGGAATGCTCCGCATCTTTGGGGGCCGAGCCCCAACATTGAGGGGCTAGGCCGGCGCCGGAGGGATTTCCGCCCCGCCAGCTGGCGGAAATGGCGTTTGTTGCCCCGCCAGCTGGCGGAAATGGCGTTTGGTGCCCCGCCAGCTGGCGCGGAAATGCGACGCATGCGCGGGAGCGTCAGCGGCCGGCGACAGTTTCCCGCGCATGCGCAGTGGGGAGAGTCTCTTCCGCCTCCGCCATGGTGGAGGCCGTGGCGGAGGCGGAAGGGAAAGAGTGCCCCCACGGCACAGGCCCGCCCGTGGATCGGTGGGCCCCGATCGCGGGCCAGGCCACCGTGGGGGCACCCCCCGGGGTCAGATCGCCCCGTACCCCCCCCAGGACCCCGGAGCCCGCCCACGCCGCCTGGTCCCGCCGGTAAATACCGGGCGTCATTCTCCGACCCCCCGCCGGGTCGGAGAATGGCCGTTGGCCGCCATGAATCCCGCCCCCGTCCCCGCCGAAATCTCTGGTACCGGAGATTGGGCGGGGGCGGGAATTGGGCCGCGCCGGTTGGCGGGACCCCCCGCTCAATTCTCCGGCCTGAATGGGCCGAAGTCCCGCCCAGAAATTGCCTGTCCCGCCGGCGTAAATCAAAGCTGGTATTTACCGGCGGGACCAGGCGGCGTGGGCGGGCCCTGGGGTCCTGGGGGGGGCGCGGGGCGATCTGACCCCAAGGGGTGCCCCCACGGTGGCCTGGCCCACGATCGGGGCCCACCGATCCGCGGGCGGGCCTGTGCCGTGGGGGCACTCTTTCCCTTCCGCCTCCGCCACGGCCTCCACCATGGCGGAGGCGGAACAGATTCTCCCCACTGCGCATGCGCGGGAAACTGTCGGCGGCCGCTGACGCTCCCGCGCATGCACCGCATTTCCGCGCCAGCTGGCGGGGCACCAAACGCCATTTCCGCCAGCTGGCGGGGCAACAAACGCCATTTCCGCCAGCTGGCGGGGCGGAAATCCCTCCGGCGCCGGCCTAGACCCTCAATGTTGGGGCTCGGCCCCCAAAGATGCGGAGCATTCCGCACCTTTGGGCCGGCGCGATGCCCGTCTGATTGGCGCCATTTTTGGCGCCAGTCGGCGGACATCGCGCTGTTGGGGGAGAATTTCGCCCACCAGCTTTGATTTACGCCGGCGGGACAGGCAATTTCTGGGCTGGACTTTGGCCCATCCGGGCCAGAGAATTGAGCGGGGGCTTCCGCCAACCGGCGCGGCCCGATTACCGCCCAATCTCCGGTACCGGAGACTTCGGCGGGGGCGGGATTCACGGCGGCCAACGGCCATTCTCTGACCCGGTGGGGGGTCGGAGAATGACGCCACAGGTCTTAGCTTTGTGGAGTTCTTAGAAGAGATGGGTGCCCTTTTGGGGAAGTAGGGTACTCCTTTGGCCATTATCTCAGGACACCTTTGGGGGAGGTCAGGTGTCCTTTGGGAGAGGTCAATTGTCCTTTGGGATTTATAAAAGTGGACATGAACACCTGTAAATGGTATATAAATTATTTGGAATTGTCAAGAGAGCAGTCAAGAAGTTAAAATTATCAAAATGAACTATTAAAAGTGTCAAAGAGGAATGTCAAAAGTGTCAAATGTGTCAGAAATAATTGTCAAAAGCAAATGTCAAGCTGTCAAGATATTCAAAACTCCTACCCATTAAATCTTTGAAAAAACTGTGTTGAGTGTGAAAGGAAATAATTCTGTCCCCTGACATACTCCAAATCTGTCATTACTGGATTAATGCTGTACGACTAATTTTATAATCTTCCATTTAACAGTTTGACTGACAGCTACAAGTTCTTCTCGATACTTTAAAGTGGGACAATGAATTCTAGTGCTTGTTTTTTAAGGGATTAAGCACATGAATGAAATGTTTGTTTTTATATTGGATTACATAGTTGAAGGAATGTAAATATAGTCAATAGGTTTTTATTAATGAGGGTGTTTTTTCTAAATAATGAGGTGATAAATAAAGACATAGGGCACGATTCTCTGCTCCAGCGCCGTTTCAGAGAATCGCCTGGGTCACCAAATTTTCCCACCATGCTGGTCCGACGCCCTCCCGCGATTCACGGAAGCGGCCAGATCGGCACAATCGTGTTTTGCACGGTACGGTCCAGTGAATCGCCCGAGACAACCAAAATGGCGATTCACCGGTACCCCCGCGATTCTCAGTGCCGGTTGGGCCGAGCGGCCTGCCCAAAGCGCCGGGTTCCCCCCGGCGCCATCCACACCTGGTCACAGCCGGCTGGAACAGCGCGGGAATGCTGGGGGGGCGGCCTGCGGGGGGGGGGGGGGGGGGTGGAGGGGGGATCCTGCACCGGAGGGGGCCTCAAATGGGGTCTGGCCCGTGATCGGTGCCCACCGATCGTCGGGCTGACCTCTCTGAAGGAGGACCTCCTTTCTTCCGCAGCCCCGCAAGATCCGTCGGACATCTTCGTGCGGGGCGGACTCGGAGAGGACGGCAACCACGCATGCGCGGGTTGGTGCCAGCCAACTCGTGCATGCGCAGGTGATGCCAGTTATGCGCCGCCGGCTGCGTCATGTATGTGGCACCGCCTTTACGCGGCGCCATGGCCTGGCGCACGTAAATGACGCGGCGCCACTCCTAACCCATTATCGGGCCCTGAATTGGTCGGGAAAGGGGTCGTTTTGCGCCATCGTGAACCTTGACGGCGCAAACACTCTGTCTCCATTTCAGAGAATCGCGCCCATAGAGTGTAATACTCCCATACCCCCACGACAGGTTTGGTGACAGGCGGGAGGAGAGAATCTAATGGGAGTCAGAAAGTCAGAAATCCGCTGGCTTAAAACCACATTGCAATGCTCCCAATGGTGAGTTAATGGTGGGTTGGTTTTCCAGCTGGTTGGTAGCGTGAAGGCCATTTGTATTAAATTGTATCTCACGAATGCTCATTAAAACAACTGACCATCGGCATCTTGTCAGGCCTTCCAATCCAGTGTGAAATTATGTCGGTCTCAAACCCGACTGCCAAAGAAGGCATGCACAAGGTGGTTCACAGTTCACAAGAGACTTGAAGGTGAGTGCAATAATGCCTTCCTGCCTTAGTGCTGTGCAACACCTGATGTACTGCACACCACTCTGCTGGGGCAAACCAGTTCCTGCCATTCACCTCCTGGTCATGATGGGCTGCACCATGCTGCTGGACATATGGACCTTCCTGCATCACCAAGTTGGGTCAGTACAGCACCTGTGTTTTGGGAGTACTTGGTGCCACACACCGGTGATTATCTGGACAGATCTGCGCTGTGGGACTCCTGCAACCAGCACAACCAAGGTCTGAAATTTGCCACTGTGATGGACAACTCGTGACTATTCTTCCTGCTGGTGGAAGGTAACAAGGGCAATTTATGGGGTCAGGATAAATCCAACGTAACACACTTGTGGTAAAAGATAGGTACAAATTCAGTCCTCTGTGGAATGCTTTGCGATTTGATCCTTGTACCAGGCAGGTCTATTGTTAATGATTAACCAGCTGGCTGTTTTGTTGCTGGGGCATTGGAGGGTAGGCCCACCATAGCCACAACAGGAACCCTTTTCACTTTGTTCCTTGTCCTGCAAGCCAATCACCAGCATTAGGCATCTAGATAAGCAGCAGGCAACTCACTACGTCTCATCACTGGTAATTTGCAGTCTTTGGTCATTGCTGGTTAAACCCTGGCAGTGTACACTTGGGCATCTATAGTCTTTGGCTTTTTGTTTGGCTTTATTTAAATTAATTTACAGGATGTGGGCTTCGCTGGCTAGGCCAGCATTTGTTGCCTATTCCTAATTGCCTTTGAGAAGGTGACGGTGAGCTGTCTTCTTGAACTGCTGCAGTCCATGTGGTGTAGGTACATCCACTGTGCTATTAGCGAGGGAATTCCAGGATTTTGACCCAGCGACAGTGAAGGAACAGCGATAGATTTCCAAGTCGAGATGGTGAGTAACTTGGAGGGGAACTTCCAGGCGGTGGTGTTCCCATGTATCTGCTGCCCTTGTCCTTCAAGATCATAGTGGTCGTGGGTTTGGAACGTGCTGCCTAAGTAGCCTTGGTGAGCTCCTGCATTGCATCTTGTTGATGGTACACATGGCTGCTACTGACCGTCGGTGGTTGAGGAAGTGAATGTTTGTGGAAAGGATGCCAGTCGAGTGGGCTGCTTTGACCTGGATGGTGTCAAGCTTCTTGAGTGTCCAGGTAAGTGGAGAGCATCCCATCACACTCCTGACTTGTGCCTTGTAGATGGTAGACATGTTTTGGGGAGTCAGGAGGTGAGGTACCCAATTTCTCTACAGTTAGGTAATTGGAGTGTGTCCTTACAGGAAGAAGGAGTGTTCTACATACATTTGGAAACTCCACGTGCACAGGTTGCTCAGCTGGTCGAGTTCGGAAATTGCTAAGCAGTGTAATAGGTTTGATTTATGTCAGACACCTGGCCCAACAAAGAAACAGTTTACAGTGCGCCATTTATCACCTCTTCCTTACATGACAATTGGCGATGCTTCACAGAGACATTACAGTTTCCCCTTGGTGACTCTTCATTAGCATTTGCTGTTGAAATGTCTGTATGGGATTTTAATACTTAGGACTGACCCAAGTCATCCAATCGTATACCTGGGCAAAACTTCCCTGTGTCATATGACTCCCATCCCATGTTGGTTGCTGCAGCTACCTCAGTTTTGAGGCAGTCGGTGCACAAACATTTTGTGTAAAATTTCATTCATGTTCTCTCCCTATCAGGTGATGTTTTGCCCACTTGCTGCCGAGAGAATAACTGTTGGTATTAAACAATTTCCCAATTCCACATGTTGGAATCTAAATGGCAATCACAGGGGAACAAAACAGAAATTAATTACTTTGTTGTTAGCACCTAATTATTCTAATTAGCAGGCTTTGTTTTACAACTACGAACCCTGTGGGGTTATGTTTCAAAGGTAATTTAATCGATTAAATTCGACAAATGATTCCATAATTCAGGCAGTTTTATTTACTGGAATGCTGACAAGGCCTCCCTGTTGACTGTCAGAGGCTTAGAACTACTTTGGGCCTTCATGAAATATTCGAGAGAGACTTCAGCCCAGCCAGGTGAGTTTCAGCCCCATGCTCCTGATCTTTGCTCATCTGGTCCGGGGCTGGGGGGCAGGCGGCAGACAAATCAGGATCTCCTCATGGGCCTGCTCCTGGACATGGTCAAGGTGGCCATTAACAAGCTCAGGCAGCAGTCTGTGGCCGGGATCATTGGACACGACTGACTGCTTGTCCCTCTTTTGTGGCGCTCAGGTGTCCCCGGAGAGAGCGAGCACACGCTGTCTGTCATGATATTCAAACACACATCACAACACACACATCATGATAGACAGACCAACAGACCAATTAGCACACATAACACGACAGCCAATCACAGACAAGAGCAGACACAGTATAAGACAAGAAACACGACACCTCCTGGGCAGTCCATCTGGAGACAGGACAAGGCCAGGACCTCATTAACAAGACACTCACACTTCACCACGTGCTGAGTACCAAGTCAGGTCTGCCCTTAGTGTTGGGTGTGGTTACTGGGTTATGGGGATAGGGTGGCGGTGTTGACCTTGGGTAGGGTGCTCTTTCCAAGAGCCGGTGCAGACTCGATGGGCCGAATGGCCTCCTTCTGCACTGTAAATTCTATGAATCTGTAAACCACAAGTTGGAATAAAACTGCGTTGTACCAATCGCAACCGTGTTGGTTCGTCTGTACCTCAGAGCACCCAACACCACACTGTCCACGGGTACGTTTGAGGCCTTACCCAATCAATGCATCCCCAAGCCCCAAAAACTATGGGGAGGGATTTTCCACTCCCATTTCGGGGGGCTGGGGTGGTGGTGGAGATGGAGAATCAGGCAGGCTTTTACAGCAGCTGGATTTCCCCGATCGATTGTCACTGCCTGCCGCTAATTACATCGCAGGTATCCTGACATTGAACGTTAGGACCCCAATTTTAATACATTTAAATGTAATTTTCAGGCCTTTATGCCGGATAATCTCCGGGCATTAGATTGTCCATTTATGTCAGTGTGAGGACACACCGACGTGAATCATGACAGGTCCCCCATGCAGGCACCTGATGAACAGAACCTGTCGGAGGTGCACTAGTGAGTACAGCCGCCTGAGAGAGAAGGCGATTGCAGGGCAGTACCATGGCCCTACCCACCTTGCATTGCCCAGACACAGCCCCCTGGAACTGCCTGGGCAGTTTTAAAATTAGAACGGTTTCCACCCATTTTTCCCGCCTGCTACGCTACACTGCCAAATAATAACAAAATTCCACATTCTATCTTAATTTAATAGAATCATAAAACCATAGAAAGTACAAACTCCACGCAGATAGTCACCCGAGGCCAGAATTGAACCCGGCTGCTAATTTAAATTGATAAGTTTTCTTTTCAATTACAGTGCCTCCTTTTTTTATACAAATTTAGAATACCCAATTATTCTTTTTCCAATTAAGGGGCAGCGGTCAATCCACCTAACCTGCACATCTTTTGGGTTGTGGGGGTGAAACCCATGCAGACATGGGGAGAATGTGCAAATTCCACACACACAGTGACCGGGGGCCGGGATCGAACCCGGGTCCTCAGTGCCGTAGGCAGCAGTGCTAACCACTGCGCCACCGTGCCGCCCACAGTGCCTCTTTGAGGGGCTTTCAGTTAGTTAGTGTTTATTTGTTCCACAAGAAAAATGTACTCACATGTCCACCCTAGAAATGTAACCTTTAATTTATATTGCCTCTCCTTGTTCTTTCTACCAGGATCACTTTATATTTCTCTGCATTAAATTATATTTGCCATATGACCATCCATTCCACCATCCTGTCCTATTGAAGTCTATCACTATGCTCATGACAGTTTACAATACTTCTGTGTTATCTGCAAATTTTGAAATTGTGTCCTATACCAAATCCTAGTGATTATATATCACCCTGCTATTCAACCACACTTTGCCCTTTGTTTTGGCCTCGGGGAGTTTCTCCCCACCAAGACCACACTTAGAGAGATTTCCTCCCAGACAGTGGCACAGTGGTAAGCACTGCTGCCTCACAGCTCCAGAGACCTCGGTTCAATTCCGGCCTCCGGTGACTGTCTCTGTGGAGTTTGCACATTCTCCCCGTGTCTGCATGGGTTTCCTCTGGGTGCTCAGATTTCCCACACAGCCTTTGTAAGGAGTTTCATGTGGGAATCGATGTCTCTGAGCTCACAGATGAAACGGTCCAGTAAGAATTCGGATGATGTGGCCCCCAAACTCACATGAGGCAGCGAGCGTTCCTTAAGCACACCAAACATTCGCCATTTGATTCTCCTTTTGCAAACGCAACTGGCGGACCATTATCGGGGGCTGCGGGTTAAGATGTGCCTTGACCAGGGCCAACACTGCGAAATGGAGTCCAGCCTCGGGTGCATGAGGCTCTTGATGAGCATCTTGGTGGGTCCCTCGACTGCAGTCAGCAGGATAACGGTCTGTCGTTCAACCCCAATGATCGCATTCGACCGGAAAAAAATATTGCCCTGCTCTACGTACTGGGTCCAGTCATTGTTACCAGCATCAAACTGTTAATTTTTCCGGATGTGCGGCATCTCATCATTCGGAGTGGAGGCCTCTGTGGGCCTGGACGAAGTGGGTTGGTGGTATAACGCATGGCAGTAACAGCAGCTCCACTTCACCCTTGTCGCCAGTATGGAACCCAAACGAAAGAGACAACAGCAACGCATGGTAGGGTAGAAATGATAACAGGTTTATTACAGTATACACAAAATAATGACACTAAAACTCTTCTCCCCGAAGGGCAACCCTCCTTGACCACTCACCTAAGTCAGGGTTTTTGTACTGAGTAGGAAACCTCGCCCCAATCACCGGGGGAGTTCATACCATGCTGTGTAAGGGGGGAATCATATGGAGCACAGTCCTTGGCCCTCAAAGAGCAGCACGGTAGCACACACGGCTAGCACTGTGGCTTCACAGCTCCAGGGTCCTAGGTTTGATTCCCTGCTGGGTCACTGTCTGTGCTGAGTCGGCACATTCTCCCGTGTCTGTGTGGGTTTCCTCCGGGTGCTCCAGTTTTCTCCCACAGTCCAAAGATGTGCAGGTTAGGTCGATTGGCCATGCTATATTGCCCTTAGTGTCCAAAAAGGTTAGATGGGGTTATTGGGATATGGGTATAGGGTGGAAGTAAGGGCTTAAGTGGGTCGGTGCAGACTTGATGGGCCAAATGGCCTCCTTCTGCATTGTACGGTCTATGTTCTATGTTCTAAAGGGGTCATAACACTCACCAAACTGATTTTAGTGATTCAACAGAATTACCCACTCTTTCTAATTTAATATGGACCATTAAAAATAGTTTGACAATAATTGTGTTTGCCCTTGGCATCCATTTCTTCTTGCTTACTTTTTTGTTACCACCAAGGCAAAAAGTGTAAAAATAGGGAAATAACAATACGGGTCCAAACTGGCCTTACACACCTTAAAACCAAAGACTCATAAAACTGGGAATAAGAATACTGGTTGGAACTGGTCTTGCACACCTTAAAGCGGAACGCCAGTAAAAACTGGGAAATAAGAATACTTGTCCGAACTGCTTTTCCATTCTGTCAGATCGCTTGCTGAGATCAGAGAATTGAACCTGCAGTTTGATTCACAGTTTCCTTGCAGTAAAGCCCGAACAAGTTACGTCGTTTTTTTTCCCCTTCGAGAACGGTCTCCTAATTCTTCAGATTTCATGTGGCCACCTCACTTTTTCTTTTTTTTTGCACTGTGCTGTGCTACTTTTTGCTGTGTTTGGATTACAGCAGACTTGCACTTCCTCTGTCTCACATCAACCAGCCATGAGTCAGCTTGGAATCCGGTACGGGGCCTGTCAGAAAGGCTGTGACAAGAAACAGCTTCTCAGAAAAGAACCCGTGACAACTTAATCTACATGAGAATACAATCCTGTCTCGGTCAGCTAGAGTATCATTTCTACAGAACCGGGAGAATTCAAACAAGTTAATTTAAAACAATGAAAGCTATCTTCATCGAAGGTCTGCCAGTAAGGATTTGAACCCGTTTTTTCTTTTGGAATGGGATTAGCGATTGATTTCCACAAAATTTGCAATATATTTGGTTGTTCAGATCACTAGACATAGGCCCCCAAATCTTTCCCATGGTAAATGTTTTTTCCACCTCGTAGTGAATGATGTCAATGCAAAATGTTCCTCAAACTTCCTGGACCAGTTACAGGCAAATCACTAGAGACCCGAAACATCTGGGGCCTTGGCCAATTGCATTCCTCCAAGAATACTGGTATCTCAATTTTCTCTTTATTTTTTTTTAATTGACAGTGTGCAATTTAAGAAATTTACAACCAGGGGGGTTTCTAAAGGATCAGGGGTGTAATTGGAAGTACCTGCCTCTTATTGCACACTGGGCATATTTATATCAGCTTGTCAGTGTTTCAGACCAGAGGCCATTAATCAAAATTTCAACACGGATCAGGTATTTTACCACAAGAGTGTAGTATTTTGTCATTTGCTTTGCAGGAAAATAGTCAGGAGCCCACCCCCGCCCCCTCGTCCCACAACAGCCCAGACTCTCAGACTGCTTGTTTTGTATAATATCAATGTTAGATTTGGAAGTCAGAACTTCTACTCTTCCTTGCTGCCACAGTATAAGTTACGTTGGTAAATAGTTTATTTAAACTTTGTCTGCTGGACGAGACATCACTGTTTCCTTCTGCGACCCTGCAGACCTGTTAATTGTCGAAGTACCTGCGCTGAGGAAATTGACGCCAAATCTCAGACACAGAATCTGGCTGAATGCAAGCAGTCCCTTGTCTGCCACCAGCTTACTCTCTATATAACGCAGGGCTCAACTGTGGCAGGAAATTTCTATTTCAGGCGCAAGAGGTAAAAAAGGTTACAAGGCCATGTCAACAGAAGCTGTGCTGAGTTTGTAATGGTGGATTGTGTGACGGCATACAGGGCAATTTGCTGACAAAGCTGGGATTTCAAATGACCCCCCTGCTGTTGCCGTGAAGCAGTGCGCCAAAGGCACTTACCTCTTACACAAAGCAGCTCTCGCCTCCCAACAGTTGCCGGGTTTCCTGGGACCTAGGAAACCTGGCTGGCCAGTATTAAACCCCAAATTTCTGTGAAATACGAATCACACAGCTTCTGTTCTGTCGTCATTCAAAGCACAAATGGGTGGATTGGATTATATTGGGGTCTGGTTTGAGGCTTTTAAGGTATTAAGATCCTACCTGATCCCAACCACGCATTTCCCTCCCCACCACATGAGAAACTTCAAATACTTTTCAGACTGATCTTAATGTTAAAAGCAATTGTTATGGAAATAATTCAAAAATGTGTTCTAAAAAGTTGTCCATAAGACCATAAGACATAGGAGCAGAATTAGGCCACTTGGCCCATCGAGTCTGCTCCGCCATTCAATCATGGCTGATGTTTTCTCATCCCCATTCTCCTGCCTTCTCCCCATAACCCCTGATCCCCTTATTAATCAAGAACCTATCTATCTCTGTCTTACAGACACTCAGTGAATTGGCCCCCACAGCCTTCTGAGGCAAAGGGTTCCACAGATTCACCACCCTCTGGCTGAAGAAATTCCTCCTCATCTCTGTTTTAAAGGACCGTCCCTTTAGTCTGAGATGGTGTCCTCTGGTTCTAGTTTTTCCTACAAGTGGAAACATCCTCTCCACTTCCACTCTATCCAGGCCTCGCAGTATCCTGTAAGTTCCAATAAGATCCCCTCTCATCCTTCTAAACTCCAACAAGTACAGACCCAGAGTCCTCAAACGTTCAGTACAGTGGATGTATGATTAAAAATTTATAGGGTGTTGGTCACAGTTCAGTTGGTCTGAAGACTTCTTTGGTCGCACGTCGGTTAACTGTAAGCCTTTATTGACTCTTAGAACTACTTGCACATATCCAGTAAAAAGTTCAAGCTAGGAGCTGTCCCCATGCTTGCTGGTACACACTGCCCAACTTACTCAGGGTGTGGGTCATGTGTTCTCTTGCTTCACTGTGTGGATGGTACTGTACTCAGTCCCATATTAGCCCTGTATGCGACAGACTCTCATAGTACAGTAGCTATATGTCATTCCCCTCTGTGGTGAATGGAATGCAGCAAGGAATTAGAAAGGACAAATGTGGGTCCAGTACAAGCGGGGACAGGAGAATTTATTACAGAGAATAGGGAAATGGCAGAGAAACTAAACAATTACTTTCTTTACCTGAAAGATCTGACATCAATTCAGCATTTATAACGGTGTAACTTGGAAAGAGTATTGATCGCAGATCATTAAAATGTAGCCACCTGAGATGGCCACCTGCAAAGGACCATGGGACGTATGGCCAACCCAGGACTCAGACAGATACAGAGCTTCTGTGTATTTGAAACGCAGGTAGCTAGATCTGATCGAAACCCCCGCCCGTTTGCATTCTAATGGCCCATTTCCCCAGAACAATAGGACTGCACTCGAGAAACCGATACAGCCACAGACTGATCGGCGCCACTCCCTTTACTCAGAGAGCCCAACTGCCAAGGTCAATGACCGCCAAGGACCCGCCCAGCCACCAAGGCACCCGCCCCTTTATTGGCCGAAATCGAAGACCGTGATCGAAGCCCTGTCGAATTATTGGGTCCAAAATTAAGGACTGCCCCAAAGTGCGCGAAACTCAGAAGGATTAAAAGGGACACAGCCATGTGTTCGGTCTCTTTTGGACCCGGCCTGTGCCAGCCTTTTTTGCATCCGACCTGTGCCAGCCCAACTGCAGCATAACGACCAGACAGCCAAGTTCAAGACCAATGATTGCTACCTGACGGATGAGCCCAGCAGAGACAGAGCCACTTCTTCAAACCAGCCACGTGAGATCAAGATAAAGGCCTTATCCACTTGCACAGTGTCGGTCGCCTGAAGTTAAGTATAGGTTATTGTAGTTGATAGGTGTAGTTTAACTTGTAGTACATTGTGCTTGCATGTCAAAGTAACCCTTGTGTGTAAATAAACCATCTTTGAACTTGAACTGACTAACTGGTTATGTGGTCATTTGACCGATATATGGGAAAGCCTTGTGGTTCAGTAAGAGGAACAGAAACACCCACAGTATTGGCGACGCTGTTGGGACATAACATCATATCATAAATAGAGACTCAGTATCATATTGGTAACTCTAAAGAGCAACATTATTGGTGATGCTCGTGGGATAGTATTCCATTAAATTGGCAACAAAAGAACTTGGAAAAAAGGTTCCCTTTGATGAATGTAGATCACAGATCATTGAAGAGCTCAAAAATGTAATCCTGTCCTACAGGATTCATTAAAAGGACTCAAAAATGCTGAAAAGCCATTGTGGCATGTCAAGATTGTGGAAATGATCTACTTTCGGAGGCGATCATTTAAAAAATATATTTTTATTAAGGCATTTATAAATAGCTACATAAAACACCACCAAAACCATGAAAAAGAGAACAAACAGGAAGTCTCATAACCAATAAATAACGGCCCACCACCCAACCCTCCCTGCCGTTTCCCTTCATCCACCCTGCCTCCCCCATTTTTACCCCTTATAAAGCCCCCCCCCCTCACTACTGTTGACTTAACTATCCTTAAAGAAGTCACCAAACGGCTTTCATCTCTGGGAAAACCCACCCACAGACCCTCTCAAGGCTTACCTGATTTCTTTTCAGCTTAAGGAATTGAAATGAAATGAAAATCGCTTATTGTCACAAGTAAAGTTACTGCGAAAAGCCCCTAGTCGCCACATTCCGGCGCCTGTTCGGGGATGCTGTTACGGGAATTCCGCGAGATTACTCACCCACAGCCCCGGTTTCGGCAACCCCGAGTCCCTCCATTCCAACAAGATCCGTCTCCGGGCTACCAGGGAGGCAAAGGCCAAGATGTCGGCCCCTCTTGCCCCCTGGACTCCCAGATCTTCCGCCACTCTGACAATCGCCACTTCTGGACTCAGGACAACCTTCACCTTCAATACCTCAGACATCACATCAGCGAAACCTCACCAGTATCCCTCCAGCTTTGGACAGGCCCAAAACATGTGGACATGGTTCGCAGGCTGCCCGTGCACCGCCCACACCTATCCTCCACCCACTCAAAGAACCTGTTCATTTGGCCACCGTCATATGCGCTCTATGAACCACTTTGAATTGAATGACGCTAAGCCTAGCACACAAAGAGGCTGCATTCACTCTCCTCAGAGCCTCCTCCCTTAACTCAGCCTCCACCTCCCTCCCCAGCTCTTCCTCCCACTTCCGTTTAACTTCTCCTATCGGGGCTGCCTCCCAGTCCATTAATTCCTTATAAATCTCCGACACCCTACTCTCAACTTTATTGATCATTATTAATTGGAAGCACTTGGGAATTCAAGGGAATAATGCCTTCACCAAACACTGGGGAAAAACAAGGGACATTTCGCCAGGGATGGTGTAAAGAAACAATCAACAATATAAGTAACAAAGTAAATGTGGCAGAATTGAGATGTGACAGTGCAGTGGAATTAAATTTTAAAGCTAGAAACACAAGTCCCTCCATAGCACCTTCCAAACCCACATCCTCTATCACCCAGAAGGGTGGATCATTGCCACCTGCAAGTTGTGTCTATTTTCATGGAGAAAGATACAGAAAATCTCCCAGAAATAGTAGGGAACCAAGGACGTTGTGAAAATGAGGAACTGAACGAAATTAGTGTTAGTAAAGAGGCAGTCCTCGAAAAATTAATTGGTTTGAAGGTTGATATATCCTTGGACCAGATGAGCTTCATCCAAGAGTGTTGAAGGAGGTGACGAGAGAGATAATGGAGGCGTTGGAGGTTATCTTCCAAAATGCAACAGATTCTGGAAAGGTTCCTGCAGACTGGAAAGTAACAAATGTAACCCCACTATTTAAAAGAAGAGGAAGAGAGAATACTAGGGCTTACAGGCCTGTTAGTTTGACGTTAGTAGTAGGAAAAATGTTGGAAACTATTATAAAGGTGTGAAACTTAGAAAGTTATAACATGATTGGGCAGAATTAACATGGATTTATGAAAAGGGAAATCATGTTTGACAAACATGTTGGAGATTTTTGAGGATGTTACCTGTAGCATAGTTAAAGGAGAAGCAGTGGATCTGGTATAACTGGATTTTCAGAAAGCTTTTGATAAGGTCCCACACAGGAGGTTATTAAAATAATGCTAGAGGACATGGGCTTGGGGGCAATATACTGGTACGGATTGAGAATTGGTTTACAGATGGAATACATGTGTACGAATGCATGGGCCATTTTCAGAACGGCAAACTGCTACTATTGGTATCCTTACCTAAGGAAGAATATACTTGCCATCGAGGCAAGACAACAGAGATTCACCAGACCAAACTCTGGGATGGCAGCAAGGTCGATGGAATGGCTTACCATTGATAATTTCTTTTTAAATTCATTTTGGTACGGGATTTGGGAGTCGCTGGCTAGGCCAGCATTTATTGCCCATACTTACTTTCCCTTGAGAAGGTGGAAGTGAGCTCTCTCTGTGAACTGCTGCATTCCCTGAGATGTAATTATGCCCACAGTGCTGTGAGGGCCGGTTCAGCTCAGTTGGCTAGACGGCTGGTTTGTGATGCAGAGCGAGGCCAATGGCATGGGTTCAATTCCCGTACCAACTGAAGTTATTCATGAAGGCCCCGCCTTCTCAACCTTACCTCTTACCTCGTCTGAGGTGTGGTGACCACTTGATCACCACCTTAAAGGGGAAAACAGCCTATGGTCACCTGGGACTATGATGTAGCTGGCACTGCTGTCTCTCAGCTCCAGGGACCCAGGTTCAATTCCGGCCTCGGGTGACTGTCTGTGTGGAGTTTGTACTTTCTCCACGTTTGTACGTGGGTTTCCTCCAGGTGCTCTGGTTTCCTCCCACAGTCCAAAGATGTGCAGGATAGGTTTATTGGCTGTGCTGAATTGCCCCTTCGAGTCCAAACAAAGCTAGGTTGGGTTACTGGGTTTGTGGGGATAGGGCGTGGGCTTTAGTGGGCCGAATGGCCTTCTTCTGCACTGTAAATTCTATGATTCTATGATTTTACTTTTACTTACTTGCTGTTCCAGGATTTTGACCCACCGACAATGAAGGAACGGTGATATATTTCCAAGTCAGGATGATGGGTGACTTGGAGGGGAACATCCACCCATGTGGATTGGATTGGATTTTGTTTATTGTCACGTGTACCAAGGTACAGTGAAAAGTATTTTTTGCGAGCAGCTCAACAGATCATGAAAATAAAATAAAATAATCTTTTATTGTCACAAGTATGAAGTTACTGTGAAAAGCCCCGAGTCAGCACATTCCGGCGCCTGTTTGGGTAAGCTGGTACGGGAATTGAACCTGCGCTGCTGGCCTTATTCTGCATCACAAACCAACTGTCTAGCCCACTGAGCTAAACCAGCTTTAAGTACATGATACAAGGTGCTGTTCTAAATACAAGGTACACAATGTAACTACATAAACACCGGCATCGGGTGAAGCACACAGGGGTGTAGTGTTAATCAGGTCAGTCCAAAAGAGGGTCGTTTAGGAGTCTGATTACAGCGGGGAAGAAGCTGTTTTTGAGACTGTTTGTGCGTGTTCTCAGTCTTTTGTATGTCCTGCCCAATGGAAGAAGTTGGAAGAGTGAGTAAGCCCGAGTTGGTTGTCAGTGACAATGGCGACATGAGTGCAAAATCCCACAAAGATCAGGAAATTAGATTCTCGCAGATGAGATCTCATTTCCTGATGTGTCAGCTGTCCTTGTCCGTCTAGCAGATCAAAAATCTGGAATTAAAAGTCTACTGATGACTATATGTGGAATTTTCCCATATTTTTCCAGAGTATCATGCTCCGACTGAAAATCGGCGTACAGCTCTCCAGCTGCACAATCGGGTTCTTTGACCCGATCTTGAGCCTCTCTGAAAATCAACAATCGGAGGGCGTGGTTTATGGCATCATGTGGTGGGGTGGGTCCTGATGGAGCCACAGAGATTGGGCTCATCCCCCCCCGTCCCACCACCACCATTAGCATCGGGGCTCTCACCCCTACCCACCACAAACATCAACATCAGGGGCGAAATTCTCCCGAAATGGCGCGATGTCCGCCGACTGGCGCCTAAAACTGGCGCCAGCTGGCGGAAACGGCCTTTGTTGCCCCGCCAGCTGGCGCGGAAATGACATCCCCGGGCGGCGCATGCGCGGGAGCGTCAGCGGCCGCTGACAGTTTCCCACGCATGCGCAGTGGAGGGAGTCTCTTCCGCCTCTGCCATGGTGGAGACCGTGGCGGAGGCGGAAGGGAAAGAGTGTCCCCACGGCACAGGCCCGCCCGCGGATCGGTGGGCCCTGATCGCGGGCCAGGCCACCGTGGGGGCACCCCCCCGGGGCCAGATCGCCCCACGCCCCCCCCAGGACCCCGGAGCCCGCCCACGCCGCCTTGTCCCGCCGTTCAAAAGGTGGTTTAATCCACGCCGGCGGGACAGACAATTTATCGGCGGGACTTCGGCCCATCCGGGCCGGAGAATCGAGCGGGGGGGCCCGCCAACTGGCGCGGCCCAATTCCCGCCCCCGCCGAATATCTGGTGCCGGAGACTTCGGCAACCGGCGGGGGCAGGATTCACGGCAGCCCCCGGCGATTCTCCAACCCGGCGGGGGATCGGAGAATGACGCCCCAGGTCTCTGTTGGAGCCGCGATAATCATAACGCATAGACGACAGTGGAAATTTCCGAACAAGGTTCATTTCAATACAATTCCAATACTCCTCCACTCCCCTAAGGGTCTCCTTCCTGGAACTGCACCCAGGCCGGGGTTTTTATGCAATTGAGGCTCTCTTTGTTAAGGGGCAGTCCCGCCCCCTTGCTGGGGAAGTCCTGCCCCCTAAAAGGGGAAGTTCATATTGCGGGGTGGTCATGGGAAACCATATGGTCCTAATCCTGGGACCTCCTTTGGGGTTAGAACAGTCTCCTTCCTCCCAACAAACAGAACATGAAGCCCAGAGGGTCCGCCTCTGGAACTACCACCTGGCACAGGTTGGCACTGCCTGCCAATCTGTGATAGAGGGAAGTGCCAAAGGGCAGCACCCTCTTGCCTTTCTCTTGCCTGGGGGCTATACTTACATTTGCGCCCATAGGGGGATCCCCTCGACTGATTCACGTTTTTCCAGACATGTTGTAAGCCTCGTTGATATGCCGACTAGTCGGTGAGGTATGTCTCTTCAGTGAGGGGCGAATCACATGGTGGGGAGACTGGGTAATGAGATTAAAATGAATGTAAATCAATTAAATGAGGTTCTTGCCCTTTGTGGGCATGAACCTTGTTTCGTCACTAATGAGAGGCGTGGAAAATCAAGAAATGAGATCTCGTCTGCGAGAATCCCATTTCCCGATCCTTGTGGGATTTTGCACCCGTGTCGCCATTCTCACCTACAGCCAACACGGGCGCAAAATCATTGAAACCATTGTCAATCATCATTAAAACCCACCTGGTTCACTAATGTCCTTTAGGGAAGGAGATCTGCCATCCTTATCTGGTCTGGCCTACATGTGACTCCAGAAAACCCCAGCCCCACAGCAATGTGGTTGACTCTTAAATGCTCTCTGAAATGATCGCGCAAGCAATCAGTTTAAGGGCAATTAGAGATGGGCAATAAATGCTGGCACAGCCAGTGACATCCACATGCCATGCATGAATAAAACATTTTTTTAATAGTCTCGTCCCAGGAGTATGATATCATCACAATGCCCCCAGTACACCACAAATACCTCAAAATCATATTGTTAAACAAAATTGCTTAGTGTTCATTAATTTTTCAGGCAATTGACATGTTGGTTTTTGATATTTTCAGCTGGCCTTGTCAGATGAAGAAAATCAAAGAGAGGGAACGAGACATTTCATTGCCCTTTCACCATTACCTCCAAGGCCGGGGTTTGTATGCACTGCAGACTGATGGGACGGATCTCCTTCTCTGACATCTATATGAATCCAAAGGGAAATAAAAGCTTGGCTAGATTCAAACCATTTCCTCATGGGAGCGAGTTCACAGCATAAGAGTAGTCATAATTTGGCACTAATTGATGCTAAGTTGGCAAACTCACTCTGAAAGAAAATAGTACATTTCCTCGTACTCACATCCATCATGGTTAGGAGTGCAGTGAAAACAATTCTTAAAAATAAAGGAAAATTAAGTCATCTTCAACATGAATTTTGCTTCCAATTTCACTTTAGTCACAAACAATTGAATTTGGCAAATAGAAATGTCAACTTAGATTTCATTACAACTGGCAACACTCTTTCAAATCGTTTCGGTCCCCGACACACACACGCACACATACCAAAGCACATCGACTGAATGACACACACAGATAATCACGCACACAGACAAAAACACACACACAGGTCAATTGGACATAGATGGAGACACATGGGGCAGAATCTAGCTTGGAGGTGGGAAGGACATGTAATTAGGTGGGATGATGGCATGCTGGAACCCTGCTGCATTCCTGCTTCCACCAGAAGGAGGTTCTGGATAGCAAAACCCATTGTCAGCCTTACAGTCCTGCCACCTATTGAGGCCCTTGACTGGCCAATTAATACCTACTTAAAGGCCTCAACCATTCTCTGCTGCTGGTGCTAATCCAGTGGTAGGTTGGTCAGTCGATATCCAGGTCACACCACAAGTAAAACTGTGCAGCCAGTTTGGCACCTCTGGGAACAGAGAGGTGTGGGGAGGAGTCCCTCAATCAAAGACCCTCAGTATCTGATTGAGGGACCATACACCAGGAAGGGGAATCCAATCGTCTCCCAGCGACCTCCATCTGGGAACACTCCCATCCCCCACTCTCCCGCGTTAATTACCTGTAGCCCCCACCCTGTTACTTCCCGCGGGAATGGCCCGTTCCATTATCCTGGAATTCCTGTAGCTAGCCACCAACTTTCCTGTGGTGCTGTTCAGCACAAGAGTTGCCAGCCGATTGGATGGGGAGATATAGGGAGGAGATAGTTCCCTCAAACTCTACAACATCCTCCACCCCCGAACCACCAGAGCAGGCATTAAGTATTAGTTTTATATGCGGAGAATGACATTTCCAATAATCCAGCACTCCCTCTGTACCACACTGAAGCATCAGCATAGATTACACACTCAAATCTTGGAATAGAGATTAAATAAAAATCTTGTTATTCAAATGATGTTCTTGCTGAGCTAAGCTCCTGTTAAGTTTATTATAAAGCTGGTAACTGTAAGATGAGAAATATTTCCAACAATATCATGCCAGCCATGTAATATTATGTCAGATAAGATGATGGATATAAAAGTATTCGAGTCATTATTTAAAGATGGATGTGAAGCCAGAAGAATTAGATTACTAAAAGGTCAAGCATGATAGGCTGAATTACATTTTCTAATTCTCAGTATGTGTTCTGAGAATTATCCTTCTATCTTGGACTGGAGGCATGAGACTTGGTTCTTAGGCAGACTGTAACCACACTCTGTTATCTGCTTAATATTTGTTTATTAGTACAATATCTAAACAGATTACAGAGCAGGCATGTTTCTCCTAGGCACGATTCCAACCTCTCTCTCTCTCTTGGGGGTCTAACACTTCAAACATTTTTTTTAGAGTTCCCAATTCATTTTTTTCCCATTAAGGGGCAATTTAGCATGGCCAATCCACCTACGCTGCACATCTTTGGGTTGTGGGGGCAAAACCCACACAAACACGTGGAGAATGTGCAAGCTCCACACAGACAGTGACCCAGGGCCGGGATTTGAACCCGGGTCCTCAGTGCTGTAGTCCCAGTGCTAACCACTGCTCCACCGTGTTGCCGGAGGTTTAACACATGACTGACTGATGTCAGTGGTACATCATCATCCACATTATAAGTTAGCACCATCCCATCCGTTAACCCTTCACACTACAAATTGTCCTGAGGTTCTAATGTCCAGCAGCGTTAAAATGATCATTGGAGCGATATATCAGAGGTCACGGACAATGAGGAAGAAACAATCAGCATTACTGTAAAAACAAAAAGAAAGTTCAGGTTATGCCCATTTAATCATCCATTTCAAGTTCCTTCGGAAACAGAAACAATCCAGCAGGATAAAATAACCTCTTGCCCATGGGAATCTGGGGCGGGGGGGTCGGAGAATCGCCGGGGGCTGGCGTGAATCCCGCCCCTGCTGGTTGCCGAATTCTCCGGCACCGGATATTCGGCGGGGGTGGGAATTGCGTCCCGCCGGTTGGCGGGCCCCCCCCCGGCGATTCTCCGGCCCGCGATGGGCCGAAGTCCCGCTGCTGAAATGCCTGTCCCACCGGAGAGAATCAAGCCACCTCTCTTACCGGCAGGACAAGGTGGTGTGGGCGGCCTCCGGGGTCCGGGGGGGGGGGGGGGGGGGGGCGGGGCGATCTGGCCCCAGGGGGTGCCCCCACGGTGGCCTGGCCTGCGATCGGGGCCCACCGATCGGCGGGCGGGCCTGTGCCGTGGGGGCACTCTTTTCCTTCCGCCTTCGCCATGGTCTCCACTATGGCGGAGGCGGAAGAGACCCCCTCCACTGCGCATGCGCGGGGATGCCATGAGCGGCCGCTGACGCTCCCGCGCATGCGCCACCTGGCAAAGTCATTTCCGCGCCAGCTGGCGGGGCACCAAAGGCCTTTCCCGGCAGCTGGCGGGGCGGAAATCAGTCCGGCGTGGGCCTAGCCCCTCAAGGTTAGGGCTCGGCCCCTCAAGATGCGGAGACTTCCGCACCTTTGGGGCGGCGCGATGCCGGACTGATTTGCACCGTTTTTGGCGCCGGTCGGCGGACATCGCGCCGATATCGGAGAATCCCTCCCCTGGAAAGCAACACCTTTCGCTGTCCAGCTCCCCAGCAGGGCTTTCCTCTGCTCAAGTGTTCCATTATCAATACTTTCTGTTTTCATCGTGCAATTAGTCAGCTGGTTCCTCAAATTGCATTGGGTTAATTTTAAGCCCCGCTCCTGCAAAACCAGTGCACTTTGGGGATGGGTCAGATGTTAAGGTTTGAAAAGTTTCATCCTGATTCCAACCCACTTCCAGGCCGCTCGCTTCAATGTTCATTGGAGGTGGAGCAAGGGCACGGAGCCACCAGGAGAGGTGGGCTCTGCTGGGTGGGTGCCCGCCTCAGCTCGTTACGCCCACGGATTTCTGAATAACAGGTGAAAAACTGAAGGGTCTCCTGCCCGAAGGGAAATCAATGTGGAGGTTCAACCTCTCCATGGGAAGGTTTATGGCCAAGGCTGCAACCTTTGCACCTTTTTGCAGTACATCCATGTAGCCAAGAACAGGGGGCCACAGTAGCCCTCCACCTGCCACTGGCGGGATGCCACCAAGCTGCTGCCAGTCTTCTGATTCACTGGGGCACTGGTACCACACCGGAAAGATCCCTGTAGTGTTAGCAACTTACTCCCTAGGCCCGTCAATTGGCCTAAATGGTTTCCTCCCACTGCTGAGGAGGTAGCCCCTGCCGCATTGAGATGGGACCATGTTGGCGAGCTGACCTGAGATTTAACTCTCAAATTTTGCTCCTGGCACTCCCTCCAAACCTACTGCCAAGGGAAGGGTTTCACAGAAACAGATCATGTGGCCCAAGTTTGTGCTGGTATTTCTGCTGCACACAGACCCCATCCCATCTTACTTTGGTTTACGCTCTCAACATAGCTTCTCTCAGCTCGTCTTTCTATTTGTTAACATAGCCTTCTATTTATTAGCATTTTGTTCTATTGACTCAGGTTCCAAAGGATAATTCAGATAAACTCTTCGTAAAATAGTAGGAATTTCTCAATTTATTCACAATTTCTCATTTCTGATTTGCAAAAGTTATACCAAAAAAATAAATGCGTAAAAGCTTGGTTCTTCAAACTGAACAAGTACAATGGCTGATGTATAGAAAAGTAGTGCAGTGCCCGACGAAACTGAATCATTATAAGCTAGGCCGGTAACTAACATGCCTGTGTTATTTGCTGAAAAGAAGGAGTAATGAATATTTATGACAAACACTTCTCTTTTTACGAACCTAACAAATAGCCAGATGTTGTGTGAAAGCCTGAATCCTCTTTTGGCAGAAGACTCTTAGGGGGTGGGGGTGGGGGTGGGAGCAGGCGAAAGGGTAAAGCCACAAAACAGAAACCCTTAGGTTGTAGAAGAAACAGTGACATCCATGAGAGCCTGGAACGAGATTAACATTTGAACAGAATTGTCACCGGTCTGGAGATTCATTCAGAAACAGTGTGCTTGTATAAATCAAACTAATGACAAGGTTTGGACCATTTGGAGATTATAATGACTTTTACATGCTCTCTGTAAATGTTCCACTCAACAGCAAAGAAATCTTGGCTTCGCCGGTGTATTTAATCATTTGTATTCCATGAACGTCAAATGACTTTTCATAATTGTCATGGAACCTTTGCTTATTTAAACACTTAAATGCATTGGCTTTCTCCTCTGTATCTTGGCTAAGAGAAACTATCAGTAACTGGATTGAAAAAAAGAGAGCAAAATGGAAAAAAAAAGCACTCAGCCAAGGTGATTAGTTTAACCATCTTAACCCTTTCAGCAGAGATTTTGCTCCAGCTCACAGAGTGGTCTTGATTTTTGTCCCTCAAAGGGACTGCGTTGTGGAGACATTCTCTGTGCTCGTAGCTAGAATACTACAAATGGCAATGTGGTTACTCTTGCTGCCACTGAAAATGTATTTCTTTAAATAGGGAAGGAGACACATTTGTGAATTTGGAATTTGTTGTGGCCAGGAAGAAATTACTATGTTCGGAAAAAGTGAGCTGTTTGGCCAGATACTTCAAATTAGAAATACAATGGGAGATGTTATTGATTGTTCAATGGTTTTGGTAACAGGCCTGCTGATATTGATAAGGGCTTTCTCTCCCCAGGCACTATCCCTCTCTCCGTCAAATCTAGGACCATCACCCCTCTCCTCAAAAAAAATCTTCGACCCCTCAGTCCTTGCAAATGACTGCCCCATCTCCAAACTTCCTTTAGCCTCCAAAGTCCTTGAGCATGTTGTTACTTCCCAAATCTGCGCTTCCTTAGACTCTGTCTGAATCCCCCCAAACAGTTTTTCACCCCTTTGACTGTCACAAAATGGCTCTTAACATAATGTCATCCTGTGTGACTGGGACAAATGTAATCTATCCACACTCATCTTCACAATTTCCCTGTGTCTTTGAAATATAGGATCAGACCATCCTTTTCCACTGTCTACTATCTGGGTGGGTTGCTCATGCCTGGTTCCATTTTTATTTATTCAGTTGCAGCTCGTGAGTCACCTATAATGATTTCTCTTCCCACTCCCACATCAGTTCCTCTGGTGTCCTCCTAGAATCTACTCCCTATCACCTTCTATTTCTCATCTACAGACAGCCCCTCAGTGACACCATCTGAAAGCACTGCGGCAATTTCCATTTGCGAACTGATGTCACCATCACCTTTCACGACTCCTCTACTGTCTCTAATTTGTTAGACTGATCGTCCACCAGAATTGGATAAGCAGGAAGTTACTCCAATTAAATATTGGAAAGGCTGAAATAAGCCATTGGGGCAGATTCTCTACTGCCTGATGTCGCTTTCGGGATTCCCGATTGGGCGGAAAATGGAATGCAATGGTCCAATCCCCATGCTGGCGGACTTAGCGTACTACCTACCCTACACTGGCGGGAGGTTTCATTTCCATTTCATTAACAGGCTGGAAGCCAAGTCTCGACCCCCCTTTATGCATCGACCTCCGCAGCGGGAAATTCTCCAGGTGGGCAAGGTTCCCAAACATGGCCCTGACGCGGTGGACCCCAAGGTGGGTCAAGGGAGTCAGTGCATAGCTTAGGTGCCCCCAAAGTCCATTGGAAGGCCCCCTTCCCCCACAATGCAAATCCCCCCCCCCCCCACACGCACACAGACAAGTAGGGGAAACCTGCCCCCCCCCCCACCATGGGAATAATGGGTCACCCCCCCATTCATGAGGGTGACCCGACCCAGCCCACCGACCCCCTCAGACCTCTCCCCATCAGACCCCCCATCATGACCCCATCCGATACCCCCCCCCATCATGGGCGGGACTGGAAAAATCTTGGCTTTTAGTTTTTCTTTAGGTGTGGGGGGTAAGGGTAAGCCTGTCAACAGAAAGCGAGCCGTAAAATAAAACATTTGTCGAAGCTTTAGTCTATACTCATGCAGTTAAGTTCAGGTTTATGCCGGTAGAGGAACCAAATGTGATTGAATGCACATTTGTGAGGAACAGATGTAGATCTCATCAAAAATGCTTTCTCAATTGGCAACAACACACATTGGCCACAATGATACTAATTGAGCAGTGAAAAATAAGATGAGCTTCAGATAGTTTGTCCTTTTGGATTCCAGAACCCTTTCTAAGACACACAAGTATTGTTAGTTTCCATGAAAAATGCAGCATAGTTTGTCACTCCATTCTCAACCAAAGCCATTTTCTGTCCCTGTTCCTGTGCCAAACAGTTGGCATAAATCGTTGACCTGCCATTAGCTTGGCTGAACTGCCCACATTCATTAGCGTTTGGGGTCTTTGACCCGATTCACTGTACGCCCTACTTTGAATAAACTCCAAAACACTGGCCTCTGCAACAGCTGCTACTGTAGAACCCTGAGATTATGAAATGTTCCTGAAATAAAATGAGAAATGAAGGCCTTAGTCATTAAATCACATTGGTGCTTGTTGCTGAATTGCTGTTATTGTCCTTTGGGAGTAAAGCAACATTCTTTTACAACAGTAATTTATTGATACATGTTTTTGGCACATTCTCAGTGAATGAGGAGTTCAGGCTGCAGTTTACCTCTTGTCCTTTTTATACAATAATTTATCATTCTGAGTGTCACTTTTCGCTGGTGAGTAAGACACAGAGAAAGTGATTATTATTTGTGTTTGGCTTCCATTGTCTCTTGGCTGTGCAGAATCTGCCACTTTCTGTATTCAGAAACATACATTTGAGGCCCTGGCAGCAGGCATGAAAAAAATGTGAACAGCTGTTGGAATTTTCCAGCAGATCTATGCAAATTCCAAGAGGCTTCAACTGCGCTCTCGCTGTTAAAATGAAAATCTCTGTAATTTAATCAAATTTCTCCTAATTGTCCACAGTTGTGAGGAAAATCATGCCTCATTCTAAAAACTATTTTTTAAAAAATCATTTTTCCCATTGCTATCCATGTCCATTGTAGACAAGGTGCAAAAATATCTTCCTGGACTTTAACCTGGGGTGCAGATAGGAGTCCTCGGGATGACTGACTGGGCTATTTTAACAAATGGGCCTCATTCAAATGCATTACTTCCCAGCCAAAGCTGGTGGGGATGAAGTTAAAACAAGTGAATGGGAGCAGGAAATCGAGCTGATGCCACTAGGAACTCTTAAGAACATTCCCTGGCTTGAAGTCGGTGCGGGGACCTACCAATGTCTACTGCTGGTGTGAGGAAGAGGGGATGCCAGGGCTGGGAGGGCTGGTTTGGCACTGTGCTGGTGTCCCCGGATCGGAAATTAAAACTGGCAGCTGCACAGATGGCATTAGTGTGCCGTGACTTCCCTACTTCCACATTTTAATTATATCCCCCCCAACCACATATCTCTCCACCACCCCCATTTGCCTATTGTGAGAAACCTCCAGGCTGACAGCATTCCAGCATCCCATCCCTTCTGCATTTTCTGCCCCATTTTAATCCCATCCCTTTACCAGGCCTGATGAGATAAAAGTAGCGATTTTGATTTGGGGCAGGATATTTCGGGCCCGTCCATTCCAGAACCGGATATTTTTGCCTGAGGTTAGTGGGCCTTCCATTTGCCCGCCAAATTGTCCGTCCCGCCCCCGACGGTTTCCACGATGGGCCAGACCGGCAAATTGTATCCCCACACCTTTCATTCGTTTTTTAGAAGTACCGGTCTTGATTGAGATTAGTTTCCTCGAGTAAAACTCGCCCAATGCCACTTTAATGCAATAATGCAAAAATGGCTGGCAAAGAGGTTGAAATTTTGTGCAAAGGAATTTTAATGAATTTGCTAGCAAAGGAAATTAAATGCCTGCGCTTCTACACTTGTTGCAGACAATCCAATCTGACGAAGGATACTTTGACAAGTTGCTTTATTTTGTTACAGGCGTACTGTCCAATTCCTCCCCTTGGCCTGTAATCAACAGCAACATTTCAACACTGCACATGGCCTTAAAGCACACAGGTCGACTGTGTCATCTGAACACTTAGTCCCAAATACCCTTTCTGCCAAACGCTACGTAGGGTTAGGTGAGCCACAGAGGGAGGAAGAGGACAAAATGCAAAAGTAATGCAAACAAGCTTTAAGATAAAGGTTAAAGGTCAATGGCTCACTGAGTAAACGCACGGTGCGATGAGATGCCGAGCCATAAAGATCAGGAAAGTCAAAGTTCAATCTTTGATGAATGTTGAGTCAGCCCATATTCAGCTGAGGTGACAGTAGGGTTTCACGGACTCCCTGGATTCGGGAAGGGAAAAATCAGGTTTCATTCTCATTCCATATCGCTATTTATTGATCCTGGTGAAGTGTGTGTGTATGTGTGAGAGAGAGGATCAGGGTCAACTGTGATAACCCCAATCAATAAATACCCTGCTGACACATGCTGACAGACATGAAGAATTACCGTAAGGATGAAGCACTTGAACACTGGCTGCCTGTAAAACCTACTCCAGTCTTCAAGAGAGGAGAGAGTTTCATAACATGCAGCATAATGATCTCTGTCACCCCTCTCAGTATTACTGTAATTATGCAAATAACGACTTCAACTTTTATTAATAGATGTTAAAGAATCAATAGCTTGAACCCCTTGTAAAGTTTCATTTGCGATTATATAGAGTGCCATTGAAAAGGTTACATTTCTATTAAAAATAAGTTTATTTAATAAGCCAGAGAAATCTAAGTTCCATTTGGAGATTTTGAAAATGGTTGAACAG
This sequence comes from Scyliorhinus torazame, assembly GCF_047496885.1. Classification (NCBI taxonomy): domain Eukaryota; kingdom Metazoa; phylum Chordata; class Chondrichthyes; order Carcharhiniformes; family Scyliorhinidae; genus Scyliorhinus; species Scyliorhinus torazame. Next base: position 71,235,114 of record NC_092712.1, on the reverse strand, counting down.
ATACTGCACTGAGGTCCTGGATTACAGCAACATCTATATATTTGGAATTATCCTTTCCCTCTTTTTACTGCATGTCCTGGTTATCGCTCTTTAAAGAAACAATCTTTATTAAAACTTGAAATAAATTGAACGTGCTGGAAATGCTCAGCGGGTCTGGCAGCATTTGTGGAGAAACGGAGGACGGGAATCAGCCCGGGCGGGACCGGCCAAAAGTCTGTCTCCCGGGTTAAGAGGGGCGATGGAGGCGTTAGGCGGCCCACCTACCCTACGGCCTATTGAAGCCCTTAAAGGGCCAATTAATGGCCACACTATTCTTTTGCCCGTGGCAGAGGGAGGCTCATGCCAAGCAGCAGCCCAGCAGTTTTTCTTGTGCAGACTGATGTCAGGCAAGGTGGTGGGATGGGGTTGTGTGTGGGGGAGGGGGGCAGGTGGTACACCTCCCTTTGGGATCTCTAGGCCCTTTGAAGGTACTTCCTTTGCTCCCTTTAACTATCACCCTGATCTCTCAAACACAGCACCGCACCCCCCTTATCCTGCTCGCTAGGGTCCACCTGACAGTCTCCATCAATTGGCCGGACTTACCTTCAGGTTGGGCTCCATAATCTCCTCTTCTTCGGCATCTGGCTGTAATCCCAGCAGTGGTCACCACTTGAACCTGCCTCTGATGACGCTACAGACCTTTCAGACAATCACATTAGCTTACATCTCTCAAAGTCGAGAACTCCTTGAAATGTCTGTTTGCAGCTCATTTTGACAGCTCCCTTGACAGTTCCAATGAATTTGACAGTTCCAATGAGTTGGTGCACTTTTTGCACACGTTCATGTCACCTTTCAACACTTTACACTTCCTGAATGGTACCGGAACGCTCATAAAGCTGTCCCAAGCCCACATCCAAAAGGGTACTTCCTATCTTGAAATGGTTATCCAACAGCCAAAGAACTCCAGCAGCTTTAGATCTTCACCTATTGAATCTAAAGTGCACAAGTCTTGTTTTCGACATCCTACTCACAAAAATAAGATCAGTCTGAGGCAGCTGCACTTTAATATATGCATTTCCTCTGTGAACCACAGATGTGCAACTTAGAACCACCACCTGTGAAAATAGGAGGTGCCATGTTGGGAGGCGGTATTTCAGGATCTGGGACTCCACCACCATTTTCACAATGGCAGAGTCATAGAATTATAGAATTTACAGTGTGAAATGGCGGTGGAGTCCCAGATCCCGAAATACCGCCTCCCAATGTGGCACCTCCTATTTTCACAGGTGGTGGTTCTAAGTTGCACATCTGTTGTTCAGAGAGCTCTCCACCTTTGCAAAAATTCAGGCCGTTGTCTTTATCTACCCTGTTTTGACTCTTCATGATTCAGAATACCTCAGGCCAGATTTTCGGGAGCCAGGAAGATTCGGTGGACTTTTGGAAATGATGGGCATGGCTCGCATTTAGAAATGTCGCTCTCATTTTTTTTTTTGATAAACAATTTTAAGGAGGTATTTTTGGCATTACAAACAGCAACAGTATAAAACAAATGTACAAAGAACAATAGACATAGTGCATCACCGGCTCCCATCCCGCCAAGACCCGCCTAATTGACCCCCTATTCTACGCTACCCTAACCCCCCCCCGCCATTGACGATTAATTCTCCACAAAGAAGTCGGTGAATGGTTGCCACCTCCGGGCGAATCCTAACAGTGACCCTCTAAAGGCGAACTTAATCTTCTCTAGGCCGAGAAAGCTCACCATGTCAGTCAGCCAGGTCTCCGACTTTGCGGGCTTTGAGTCCCTCCAAGCTAGCAGTATCCGTCTCCAGGCTACCAGGGAAGCAAAAGCCAGAACATCTGCCTCTTTCTCCACCTAGATTCCCGGGTCTTCCGACACCCTGAAAATCACCACCTCTGGACTCATTGCCACCCTTGTTTTCAATACTCTGGACATGACGTCCGCAAACCCCGCCAATATCACCTAAGTTTTGGACACGCCCAGAACATGTAAATGTGGTTTGCTGGTCCTCCCGCACATTTTACACACCTGTCCTCCACCGCAAAGAATCTATTCATCCGGGCCACTATCATGTGGGCCCGGTGGACCACCTTAAATTGGATCCAGCTGAGCCTGGTGCATGTTGCGGTCGCGTTGACTCTGCTCAACGTGTCCGCCTATAAGCCATCCTCCATCTCAACACCAAGCTCCTCCTCCCACTTATGCTTCAGCTCCTCGGTCTGCGTCTTGTAGCCACCTGGGTTGGCCACTTCCCGACTTAAAATGGAGAACCGCAAAGAATGCAGGGAAATTCAGCCAAGCCAGGAAAAACTAGCAGCTGCAAAGTTTCCTGTGTATTAGAACTTGCAGAAACCCAGACAGCACTGAAACTAGCAACCATCCGCATATTAATGAGCGATTCCCGGGAACAATTGAAACATTTAAGGTGAATAAGGCCAAGCCAAACTCCTTGGCGCCAGCAGGAGCCAAGACAAAGGAAGGCCAACGGACACTTAGGGACCACCCAACGATCAGGGAACAGCTCCAGTATTGGAGAAATCGATCCAAGTGATCGGAACCTAGTCCAATCACTTGGAACCAGATACGGGGTCAGCCCCGAATGGGCGAAGCCCCTGGGGACTATAAAGTAGTGTCCCCAAGTTCAATTCGTTCTTCTTGGCAGGGTCACTCAGCAGCGCGAACCAACCCTTGACAGTGACCTGCCTTGCTGCCGCATCAACCAAGTAAGTCTCCAGTCAACGCTCGCTACGAGATAGGCGCTCCTAGTTACCAGTCCATACCAGCTTTTGAATCCTGCAGACTCAGAATCGAACAAAAGGCCATTTGTTCCCCTGAACTGGTGGGCCAGTTCCGAAGCTAAGTATAGGCCTTTTAGTGTTAGAGATAATCTAGTAAGTAGAGTTTTATGCATGAGTAGTGATTGACTGTGTACAATAAATGTGTTTTGATTTGAATCTTACTAATTGGTGTGTCGAGTTATTGATCAGCACTTGAACTTGAACCTCGTGGCGGTATCATAAAGATACCTGGCTCTAGAGCAAAGGTTATAGAAACAGAGCAAATTAAGTAAAGACACAACGAGCAATGAATTAAGAGCCAACCAAAGTTAGCAACAGTCTCCTCCGCCCCCATGAGTGCTTTGTAGATGTCTGAGATGCTCCCCTTTCCCACCCATCCCCTCAACACTACCCTACCCTGGATCCCCCTTAGTGGCAGGAGTGGGAAGGATGATACCTGCCTACGCAGAAAGTCCTGCACCTGTAAATATCTAAATTCGTTCCCCCTTGCCAACCCAAACTTCTCCTCCAGTGCCCTCAAGCTAGGGAAGCTCCCCTCTAAAAACAAGTCCCCCATCTTCTCAATTCCCGCACTTCGTCATACTCGGAACCCCCCATCCCAGCTCCCCGGGGCAAACCAGTGATTGTCACATACTGGGGACCAGACCGATGCTCCCACTGCTCCAGCGTACCTCCTTCACTGACCCCAGATTCTCAGGGCTGCCACCACTACTGGGCTGGTGGAGTACCTCGCCGGTGGGAACAGCAGAGGTGCCATTATCAACGCCCCCAGACTGGCGCCCCTCCACGAAGCTGCCTCCATCCGCTCCCAAACCGACCCCGCCCCCATCACCCACTTCCTTATCATGGCTATGTTAGCCGCCCAGTAATAATTACTAAAATTCGGCAGCGCAATCCCCCCCTCCCCCTGATTCCACTCGATCATCACCTTCTTCGCTCGCGGGACTTACCCGCCCACACAAAGCCCAAGATGATTTTATTAACCCTCTTAATAAAGGACCGCGGGATGAAAATTGGGAGACACTGAAATACGAACAGAAATCTCGGTAGGACCATTATTTTGACCCTCTGCACTCTCCAAGCTAATGACAGGGGGAGCACATCCCATCTCCGGAACTCGCCCCTCATCTATTCAACCAACCGGGACAAGTTCAAGTTGTGTAACCGGCTCCAGTCGCGCGCCACTTGTATCCCTAAGTTCCTGAAACTGTCGCCTACTAACCTAAACGGCAGCTCCCTCAGCCGACCCTCCTGACCCCTCGCCTGGACTACAAACATCTCACTCTTTGTCCTATTCAGTTTATACCCCAAAAACCGGCCAAATTCCCCCCAAATCGCCATAATTTCGCCCATCCCTGCCCCTGGATCTGATACGTATAAGAGCAGGTCGTCCGCGTACAGCGAGACTCTATGCTCCACCCCCCCCCCCCCCCCCCCCCCGGACCAGCCCCTTCCAGCCCCTTGAAGCTCTCAGAGCAATTGCCAGCAGCTCTATAGCTAACGCAAACAACAGTGGGGAGAGGGGGCACCCCTGTCTTGTCCCCCGGTACAGTCTAAAATAGTCCGAGGTCGTCCTATTCATCCTTACACTAGCCTCCGGGACCTGGTACAACAGCCTGATCCAGTCGATAAAGCCCTTACCGAACCCAAATCGTCCCAGCACCTCCCATAGATAATCCCACTCCACCCGGTCGAACGCCTTTTCCACATCCATTGCCACAACTACCTCAACCTCGCTACTCTCCGGGGGCATTATGATCACATTGAGCAACCTTCTTATATTGGCCACCAACTGCCTGCCCTTGACAAACCCGGTTTGATCCTCAATAATCACATCCGGCACACAATCTTCAATCCTGGAGGCCAAAATCTTGGCCAGCAACCTGGCATCCACGTTAAGCAGGGAGATCGGCCTATACGACCCGTATAGCTCGGGGTTCTTGTCCCGCTTCAATATGAACGAAATAGTGACCTGTGACATCGTCGGGGGCAGCATCCCTCTGTCCCTTGCCTCATTGAAAACCTTGACCAACAACGGCCCTAAAATCCCCGAGAACATTTTATAGAACTCCACCGGGTACCCGTCCGGCCCCGGGGCTTTACCCGGCTGCATTGCCTTCCAGCCCTCGACTATTTCTTCGGACCTAATCGGGGCCCTCAGCCCATCTACCAGCTCCCTACCCACCCTTGGGAAGGTCAGTCCGTCCAAAAAGTGTCTCATCCCCTCCGGCCCCGTGGGGGGTTCCGAGCAATAGAGCCTACTGTAAAAGTCCCTGAACGCCCTGTTTAGCCCTGCCGACTCCCCTACCAAGTTCCCATCCCCATCGACCACCGTCTCTATTTCCCTGACAGCCTCCCTCTTCCTAAGCTGCTGTGCAAGCATTCTGCTGGCCTTCTCTTCATGTTCATAAAACGCACCCCTCGCCTTTCTATGCTGCCTTACCTGTGGACAACACCCCGAACTCAGCATGCAGCTTCCGACGTTCCCTTAAGAGCTCCACCCCCGGGATACCTCCTGTCTAACTGTAAGATCTCCTTAACCTGTCCATTTCTGCCCTATCCGTCCTGTCCCTATGAGCCCGGATCAAAATCAGCTCCCCTCTCACCACTGCCTTCAGCGTCACCCAGACCACTGCTGCTAAGACTTCCCCCGTGTCATTAACCTGCCGGTAATTCTGCATGCACTTCCATCGCACACCATCGCTCCCATTTTTGACAGATAGCATTGTTGCCAGGAGGGACAAGGGGGCAGGCGTTATTCAAACAGGAGGAAAACGCAAACTCAGCAGGATCATTTGATCTTTGTTTTGTGTTCAATCAGACCCCATTTTGGTTGTTGCAAGAACCTTAACCCACAGTGTAGGAGACATGAATTGATGGAATTGACAGAAATTCTCTCGAAGAGCAGATACAGCCTATTTAACTGCCGTGGTCTGAACATTTCTAAATCTCCTACTTTTCCAACCATAAAAAAACTGGTTTCAGCTGTCAGAGATAGTTTAAAGAAAACTTCTGCTGAACTGCTTTGATCAACAGGCCAGCTAGTGTAACATCTGCTCAACCAGTTTCAGTAGAGTTATTTGCTGAAATTTCCTTAAGGAATGGGTGCCAAATTATCTCAGCAGGGGATTCTGAGTTTACAATTTGATTGCAGAGGTGATTTTGTTTTATAAGCATTTAAACATTTGAGGAGATTTAAAACATTTGAAGCTTTCTGAATGGCTGCTTTATTTTTCACTATCAAGTCTGAATAGTGAACGATGTATTTGTCTCTCTAGAGGTTTTTTTTCAACTCCACGTGGCTTCTGAGGTCAGCCCAAAGTGTATACTGGATGAGTTGGCATGGAGGGTAAGAGGGGTAGTGAGTGGAAGAGTCAGGAGTTGGCATTGATTAACATGGAAGACATAAAAGGTGGATGGAGGAGAGGAGAGGGGGTATGAGGCACATGGCTTAAAATCCTCTAAAACAACAGAACCAAGTCCCAGGGCACTGATGTGCGTTTTCAAACCAGCCAACATCGGGACTCACCCACTCCCGTATTTTCAATATTAGTGGGAATAACAACACCCTGCACCCAACCGCTTCCGGAGCAAAAATCTTGCAATGTGGGTTCTTTTTACTCAGGTGGGTCGGGCGAGTCATGAAATTTCCCAACTCAAGCTGCCATGGGCGCAAAAGTCTATAACCCCTAGCCCATGTAAATTGCTAGTTTCACATTTATGTGTGAGAAAGGAAAGATCTTGCATTTACATAGCACCTTTCACAAGCTCAAGACATCTCAAAGCACTTCACAGCCAAAAAAGTACTTTTTTGACACATAATCACTGTGGTAATGATGGAACCGTGGCGTTCGATTTGTGCACAGCAGGATCCCACAAACATTAATTAAATCATGACCTGATAATCTATTTTAGGGATGTTGGTTGAAGGATAAATGTTGGCCAGAACACCAAGGAAAACTCATTGATTCAGTGCAATGGGATATTTTGCATCCACCAGAGAGAGCAGGCAGGATCTTGATTTAATGTTTCAGGCAAATGACAGTATCTCCCAGAATGCAGCATTCACTGACATGCCAGATTTTTCTGTTGTAAAGGTACAAATAACTTCACAATCATCGTTGCCTGATTTCACTCCCTGTAACAGGATATTGAAAATTAACCATTTGCAAAACGGTGCGTCAAATTTTTAACAAGTGTTGGACCTGAAGTGTGCTGCTCATGTTACAAAATAAGACCAGGTTTTAATGCACTTAACATGAGAGAATAGTGACTCAATTTTCCTTCCTAACTCTGGTGGAGTACTTTGCCTTCAATGTGCTCCAGGTCTGTATCATGGCTCCAGTATACAGCTGGCAAAGGGCCTTGTGCAAACGTACAAGGTTTGTGGTTGTTTGATGGGCTGCTACCTCTGACTGGCAACTGCCAGGGAGGATGTTTAGAGTTGGGAAGATTTGGGATGGAGGATTCCTCTGGGAGGAGGGGTCCCGTGTCCGTGGGAGGAGTGCTCTTTTAATTTTTAATTTTGTTAGATCAGGGTGCCATTTTCCGATCTGTCAGGAACCAAGGTTGCTGGTGGGGCATTCAGGGCCTACCCCGCCAGAGAGATGTTGTGGGCCCCACCTCCAGGATTTCTTTTGCCTCAGTGTCAAGAAATATGGTGCCTCACTGACTGTGAGGTAATTCTTGCGGAAACAAACTAAAAAAGAAGATATAGTAAAACAGTCACTTTATGCAACCTAAGTTTCTGTTATGTATTCAAGTAACACTATTGGCGAGTGAAAAATCATGTGATACGCAGTGACATCAATGGAGCATTTTGCGGGCTTTTGGGGAGTTCACCATCTTATCCTGTAGAAGCAACAACTCTTAATAAACCCTGCACTATATTTCTATGAACTTAAAGCGTGGCACCTCTACTTCTTTTTCTCTTTGTAGCGACAACAAACATATAACAGGAGAGAAAATTGGCGATGAGGATTTTTGCATTAAAAAAACTATCGCCAAGGATTTGGGCCATAAACAACCATTGACAAAGATATGGGGCCAAAAAAAATAATTGACGGAGATTTGGGCCACAAACAACCATCGACGAAGATTTGGAGGTCTGAAGATAACCATTGTCGGCACTCGGGCTAAAAATCATCGATGAGTTGGTGGCAAGTAAAAAGGGAAAACTGTTCAGAATGTGGACAGGTGTCGGTGAGTCAATCAATTGAGATCGCCGCTATTGCAAAATAAAGGTTTCGAAAATTAATCGGGACATAACTATATGTCTTTTAAACAAATGAATCGAAGTTTCAGGCAATTTTCCTATTTGTAGAAGCTGCAGAAACCACCTACCAAGCACTGTAAATGGCCTGCAGGAACTTGAACCTAGAACTTTGCCGACTCTGCGACCTACTGCTCAGGAATCAATAGCCCAGGCAAGGAAATAATTAGTTTACTTGTGATTGATTGATTGGTTGATTGATATTTATTGTCACATGTACCGAAGTACAGTGAAAAGTATTTTTCTGCGGCCAAGGCAATGTATACAGTACAAACATAGTAGACAAAAGAATAATCGCCAGAGTACATTGACAGTGGTGCATCAATAAATAGTGATTGGTTGCAGTGTGGAACAAGGCCAAACAAGCACTGTGAATTTGGCCAAACACTTGATGATACGCTTCGAGACAGACTGGTTTGTGGTCTCAGCAATGAAGCCATCCAATGGAAACTGTTGAGTAAACGTGCATAAACCCTGAAACCTGCTGTGGAAATCACTACTTCCATGGAATTTGCAGCAAAAGAAGCTCAGTTGATTGGAGTCTGAGCAAAAGTTCATAAGATGGAAGCCGCTAAAAACAGGTCTGCAAAAAGTCCACCATGTCATCACTGTACTCAAGTGGGATATTTTGCAGGAAAACATTGGAGTAAAGAGAATAAATGCAAAAAATTGCGGCAAATTAGGCCACATCACCCAGGCACATTGGTCATGCCAACCTTCATCAGCACTAAAGACGGTACCAAGAAAAACACAGCCAAGTCTGCTTGATACAAAACAGCTCACTTGCCAGGGCACTGTGTTCCCAGGTTTTGTATTTTGGAAGGGCAAAGCCAGGCTCTTTTGCACCAGGTGGATCTTAGGCACCAGCTTTGAAGTGAGCCAGCTCAACTAGTGGGTTGGCCAGGGATAGTGTTCTGCAAGTAAACGATTAGTGATTGGTTCAAGCATGACACTTTTTGAGACAGCTTAGCAGAAGTGTTTGGACCTTGGAAGTGAGAGGAACACTCTCTCTTTCCTGCTTGCTGAAGTGAAAGAACTGCTCCGTTGTCCTGAAAGCAGTGAGTGCTTGGCACATCCTTTGCTGTAAAACTGAAATCATGCTGAGTCTGCAGAGAAAGTAGTCAACCTGGCCAGAGAAACCCATATCAAGCCTAGAGGGAAGAGGTACCAAAACAAAATCCTGAACTTCGGAAAGACATTAACTGGAAGTCATTCTAGTGCATAAGAGATCCTTATCCTTTCAATTTTTATTAATATTTTCTTTCCCTTTCCACCACCCTTTCCCCTTTATGTTGTTTGTGTGTGTGTGGGTGGGGGGGTTTAGAAAGGGGGGTTTGGGAAAGGGGTAATAGATAGTCAGTTACATTTTCTGTCCATTTAATTATAATACTGTACATAATAACAGCTTACTTGTGTGTAAAGTTTCAGACCTGGAGACTGTGGTTTATTGGGCTCAACCAAGGACCTCAGGTATTTTAAATAAAATCTAATTTCACCTGTGTTGTGGTTCTGGGTCAAGTGGAACTGGAATTGACCGTGCACTCGCCAAGGGGGTCATGGCAAGAGTCACAACCGTTACTTACCATAGTGACACACAAGAGTCTTTTTTGTTTTCGGAGACTTCCATTTGGGATAACTTTGGCACCTGCTCTTCTTCAGAGATCCATGGATTAAATCCTGAGTGGGTTATCTGGTGTGAAGTGTTACCAAGAAGGTTCCACCATTACCTTTATGGGCCTCATTTTACATGTGTCACTGACCATCGATCTTTAACTACAATCTTTGGGCCGTATCAGGGTATTTCTTCTTTATCAGCTAGTCGATTGGAAAGATGGTCTTTGATCTTTTCGGTACATGATTATGACAGCCAGTATCGTCAGACAAAGTGCCACGCAAATGTGGACACTTTATCTCAACTGCCACTACAAGTCAACAAGTTCAGGACGTCAACCAAGAATTTGATGAAAATTTTGTAAATATCTTGGGCGGGATTCTCCGTCAGTCAATGTCGAAATTGGGGAAGGCGAGTGAGTGGAGAATTGGTTTTGACGACAAAATCACGGCGGTCGCTGGGTTCACGCCAAATTGCAATTCTACGTTGCCTCGTCAGCAGCGTCAATGCGGTCCAGTCCACACGTACAGTAAATGCCATTTGCATATCATTAGTGGGCCTGACCCGGTATTCTCCGGGGCCTCCGCCTCCACTGGGGGGAATTCCTGATGGCGAGGTTCACTTGGGCTTTCAAAAACCGTGAAACGGGCGGCAAGGTTGCTGAGGAGAAGAGAGGAAGTACGGAAAGTGTCCAACATCGCCATAGTTTGGTGACAGTTGTGCTGCAGGCTAGGAGAGCTTCTGCAGTGGGGAGGAGCAGGGGGTGGCCAGAAGGTGGGCTGTGGGGTCGGGCACGGAACACCATTTCCACATGCCGTTGACTGGCCCCTGTGAACGTAGTGCCACGGGTTGTATGGGTGCTCCCCCATGCCACCCCTCCTATATAATAATTATCACTTCAATGACGTTACAGGGCAGCACGGTAGCATTGTGGATAGCACAATTGCTTCACAGCTCCAGGGTCCCAGGTTCGATTCCCGGCTTGGGTCACTGTCTGTGTGGAGTCTGCACATCCTCCCCGTGTGTGCGTGGGTTTCCTCCGGGTGCTCCGGTTTCCTCCCACAGTCCAAAGATGTGCGGGTTAGGTGGATTGGCCATGATAAATTGCCCTTAGTGTCCAAAATTGCCCTTAGTGGGGTTACTGGGTTATGAGGCTAGGGTGGGGTGTTCTTTCCAAGAGCCGGTGCAGACTCGATGGGCCGAATGGCCTCCTTCTGCACTGTAAATTCTATGATCTATGATCTATGTTACTGAGAAAAGTCCCTAGTCGCCACATTCCGTCGCCTGTTCCTGGTACAGGAATTGAACACGCGCTGCTGGTCTTGTTCTGCATTACAAGCCAGCTGTTTGGCCCACTGTGCTAAACCAGCCATATATATATATATATATATATAAAACATGATGATAAAATGTAGTAATATTGTGTTGGATCTGCTGTTTAAGTATTTAAAAGAAAAGATGTTGGCACTAAAGGAGTAAGTGTAAAAGGGTAAAAAAGGAGTAAAAGAGTGTTCAAGTAACACAATTGGCTGATGAAAAGTCACATGATACGTAATGACATCAGCAGAGCATTTCATGGGTTTTGGGGAGTTTTGTTTGATTTGTTCATGGGACATGAGCATCACAGGCTGTGCCAGCATTTATTGCTCATTCCAAATTGCCCTTGAAGGGGCAATTAAAAGTCAACCACATTGCTGTGGGCTAGAGTCACATGTAGGCCAGACCAGGATGACAGATTTCCTTCCCTACAGGACGTTAGTGAACCTGATGGGTTTTTACGACAATCAATGGTCATCACAAGGCTTTTAATTCCAGATTTCTATTGAATTCAAACTTCACCATCTGCAGTGGTGGGGTTTGAACCCGGGTTCACTGGAGCATTACTCTGGGTCTCTGGATAACTAGTCCAGTGACAATACCACTATGCCACCGCCTCACTATCTTATCCTGTCATAGAATAATGGAATCATAGAATTTACAGTGCAGAAGGAGGCCATTCGGCCCATCGAGTCTGCACCGGCTCTTGGAAAGAGCACCCTACCCAAGGTCAACACCTTCACCCTATCCGCATAACCCAGTAACCCCACCTATCATTAAGGGCTATTGTGGACACTAAGGGCAATTTAGCATGGCCAATCCACCTAACCTGCACATCGTTGGACAAAGCAACATCGCTTAATAAACCCTGCACCATGTGTTTTTATGAACTTAAGGCATGGCTTCTCTACTTCATTTTCTCTTTGTGGCAACAACAAATATAGAACAGTTTTATTAACTTGAAGTGTAATTTTGCAGCAATGGTAAATGGGCATAATTGGAGGTTAATATAGAAGACCAAAAACGTGAACAGCACAGTCAAAACGCAAAATGAGAGTGAGAGTGCATCGCAAGGTCTGACAATGATATCAATCTTTGGTGCCTCGCAATGCCTGCAGCTCGCATTCTTTGCTTCAACTCTGCTTGCTGTAAAACATTTCACCACTCATTTGAAAGAATTATTGCAGTCTGTCCTTGAAGATTTATAGCAGAGAAAGTCAGCCATTGGTGCTACTGTTTATAGAAAACCACATAATGACAATCTTTGTTATTAACAATCTTTAACTATCACAGTGCCATCATGAACATACTAACACAGTGAACCTTTCTAAATAGAAACACATCAACAGTGAGCAGAATTTCCCCTTCTATTATTGCTGCAAACAATGCATTAGGAAGTAATGTGTGCCTGAATGAATGTTCCTTTTAAACAATCTTTTCATAGTGACTGATGCATGATCAATTACACAAAGACGAAAGCAGGATCTAATCGAGGCTTTATTAAACTGAGATGTGTGGCCTCCGACAGCAGCTGACGAAATGGCTGCTGTACTGGGAGCACACATATTTATACTCCGCCTACTGGGTGGAGCTAGCAGGCAGGGATCTACCCCCGTACCTGTAGTACAGGGGCCTTACCGTAAAGCACCTATATCAACATCCTATATATACAATATATACATCAGTGGTGACTACCGCATTCACCCCCTGTTAAAAAAATAAGTCTGGCTGGGGGGGGGGGGGGGGGGGGGGGGGGTGGAGAATGATATACAGAAAGTTGTGTTTTAAAAGTACAGATAATATTACAAATTCAGGCGGTCCGGTGCCTTGATCTGTCGTTGAGAGCACCGCAGTGCTGGTGGCGACTCCGGTGGCGACTTGGTCTTCGGTGGCTCCGGGAGCGTGTCAAAATTCTCTTCATCCCCGGGTGTGAGCAAGGGGAGGACGGATTGTCCTGGAGCAGGGGCTGCCGTGGGGTGTGCCGGGGGGAGGGCGGGGGTGTGTGTGGGACCAGCTGGTGCCAGGTCCCTGAGGGAGACTGTGTCTTGGCGGCCATCGGGGTACGCCTGCGGGTTGGCATGAAGTAGCTGTACCCTCTCAACCAACAGGTCCGTCTGGTGGAGTCGAACGTGTCTATGGAGGAGAACGGGTCCCGGAACTGCCAGCCATGTCGGGAGTGAAACCGCTGCGGTGGACTTCCTAGGGAAGGCAAAGAGACTTTCATGGGGGGTTTCGTTAGTCGCTGTGCACAAGAACGACCGAATGGAGTGAAGTGCGTAGGGGAGGACCTACTGCCAGCGGGAGGACGGGAGATTTCTGGACCGTAGGGCCAGCTGGACAGCCCTCCAGACCATCCCATTCTCCCTCTCCACCTGCCCGTTTTCCCTGGGGTTGTAGCTGGTCGGCCTGCTCGAGGCAATGCCCCTGTTGAGCAGGTACTGGCGCAGCTCATCACTCATGAATGAGGATCCCCGGTCGCTGTGGACGTAGGTGGGGAAGCTGAACAGGGCGAAGATGGTGTTGAGGGATTTGATGATGGTGGCAGAAGTCATGTCGGGGCATTGGACGGCAAAGGGGAATCGGGAATATTCATCGACCACACTGAGAAATTACGTGTTGCGGTCGGTGGAGGGGAGGGGCCCTTTGAAGTCCACGCTGAGGCGTTCAAATGGGCGGGAGGCCTTCACCAGGCACGCACGGTCTGGCCTGTAGAAGTGCGGTTTACACTCCAAGCAGACCTGGCAGTCTCTGGTGATTGCCCTAACTTCCTCGATGGAGTAGGGCAGGTTGCAGGCATTGATGAAATGGTAAAAATATGTGACCCCTGGGTGACAGAGGTTGTTGTGCAGGGTCTGGAGTCAATCCACTTGTGCGCTGGCACATGTACCTCGGGATAGGGCATCGGAGGGGTTCGTTGAGCTTACCGGGGCGATACAAAATCTCGTAATTGTAGGTGGGGAGCTCAATCCTCCACCTCAAGATTTTATTGTTTTTGATCTTGCCCCGCTGTGTGTTGTTAATCATGAAGGCAACCGGCCGTTGGTCAGTGAGGAGAGTGAATCTCCTGCCGGCCAGGTAATGCCTCCAATGCCGCACAGCTTCAACGATGGCTTGGGCCTCTTTTTCGACGGAGGAGTGCCGACTTTCGGAGGCATAGAGGGTGCCTGAAAAGAATGCCACGGCCTTGCAGAGGGCTCTCCACGTCGGGCAGCGCTGTCGGTCGTGTTTTGACTGCCCACAGAAGTAGCATTTGGGCCCCTCGGGGTTGGTTGGCTGCCGCGCAGCACAGGTGTGGGATTGGCTGAGGGCGGTCACTGATGGGCTCCACGATGGGGCGGCTGTCTGCGGAGACCATGATGCACAGGGGGGTGGGCCGCTCGGTCGGGGGCATAGGCTTGAAAGTTGTGTGATGCGACCGTAAGCGAAAGCGCTAGTTTTTTGGTCGCTTCGAGATTGAGCGTGGCCCCCTCTAAGAGGCACTGGAGGATGTAGTCAAACCCTATGCCCGTAACAAATGTGTCTCTCATTAGCAAATTTGAGTGTTCGGTGGCCGAAACAGCCTGACAGTCACAGTCTCTAACTAGGGGGAGCAGGGCGCGCCAGGAATTTTCCACCGACTCACCGGGAAGTTGATGTCGCGTGGAGAGGAGGTGCCTGGCGTAGAGCGTGGTAGTCCGCTGAGCGTAGTTTTCCTTCAGTAGCACCATGGCCTCTGCGTAGATTGGCGCATCCTGGACAAGTGAAAAGACGTTGGAGCTCAGCCGCGTGTAAAGGATCTGGAGCTTCTGTGCTTCTGGAATTTCGGCTGGCGCAGACCCGATGTACGCTTCAAAACAGCCAATGTTCAAAGTCCTTTTTGGCGTTGTCTGCTTGCGGATGCAGCTGCAGGCGATCCGGCTTGATGCGGAGGGGCATCTTCTGAAAAACTCAGTGTAATAAATTGATGCACGATCAATTATACAAAGACAAGAGCAGGATGTAATCGACGCTTTATTACACTGAGATGTGTGGCCTCCTACAGCAGCTGTCAAAATGGCTGCTGTACTGGGAGCACACATATTTATACTCCGCCTACTGGGCGGAGCCAGCAGGCAGGGATCTACCCCCGTACCTGTAGTACAGGGGCCTTACCGTAAAGCACCTAAATCAACATCCCATATATACAATATATACATCAATGGTGACTATCACAGTGACTAAGACCAAGTTTGTATATTATTAATGTCCATCAAAGAAACCTTCTGAACCTCCAGTGGGTTACAGTTTGGAAAATTTCAGCTTGTAGAATAAAGACGAGATAAAAACCTGTGCAGTTGAAATGCAGTTGCTGGTTCTTCTCATACGTTTTCCCGAGTATTCCTCAGCTCAAGCCATTGAATCATCAACACCAATATTTACTGGGGATGGGTTTTGAGTGGGGTGTGTTGGGGAAAGAGTTTTGGTCGACAAACCCAGATATGTAGTTCTAACTCCACAGTGTGTGACAAGGCTTCACTGTCAAATGGAAAAGGACGGCCTGGAAAAGGCCCCAGCCCTGGACCAGAAGTAGTATTTAGTTGATGGGGTGGGAGGGGGTGTGGTGAGACATTGAAGGCGAAGAGCTGGAAAGTGGGTAAAATGTGTTGGGGGTGATTGGGAGGTTTGCAAAGAATGGGCAGAGAGTAGTTGGAGGCTCAGAGGTCATCGCGGTTATCACAATGGGAACAGAAATTATCACGGGCAAGGGGGCATGAGGGATTGGAGAGGAACAGGTATTATTATGCAATTGGGTAGAGTGTGCTTGTGGAGTCAAGGGTGAATCTGGGATCAGTCAGGGAAGTTGGCAAAGTTTGCAAGAAGATCACATGGGGATTGGGGAACTGATGGTGGTGGAGGATTGGGTGCGGAGAGATCATTAATAGGGTAAGTTTGTTGAACCTGGAAGATACAAGCCAGCTCCTTTAGTCCACAGATACTAGATTCTCTGGTCGCACCTCTGGATGACTGTTCAGCAATGAGACCAGTTGTTGACCATTTGGCTGGTGTCGTCTCATATCATATTTGACGTTAAACCAAACCTTGATTTGCAGATCCGACTGCAGATATTACATCTGAAGTCTGTTGCTTGATTTGATTTGCTGAATAACCAACACATTCAGTACATCTGAGTGGGTGAGGTTTATGGGCATGTGAATTAGGAGTAGGCCATTCGAGCCTTATCCACAATTCAATAAAATCATGGCTGATCTGATTGTAATCTCAAATCCACATTCCCACCTACCTCTGATAACCTTTCATCCTTATCAACAATTTGTCTTTTTCAGTCTTTAAAATATTTAGGGCGCGATTCAGCGATCCTGTTGCGCCCAGTGTGGATCAGGGTGCAATGGGTTAGTTACACGCGAGCCCCAAATCAGGCTCCACGCCAAGCATGGAACCTCGCGCAGATCACCCCTCTCGATCTTGCCTTCGCTGGGCGAAACCCAGATCTGAATATTTAAATGAGCCTTACGTCAGGGCGTCGTTTAAGACTGGCCCACACAAATGTGGAGGGGGGGGCTCTCTTCCAGGCCATTGGAGACCCCCAGGTGGTTGGGGTCAGGGCAGCGTGGCAACCTTGCACCCCCAGCACCTGGGCACCTTGACACTGCCAGCCTGGCACCCTGGCAGTGCCACTCAGACACACCGACAGTGACCAAGGTTCCCAGGAGCCAGTGATCTGCCTGGTATGTAGGCAGAACAATACTTTTCACTGTATCTGGGTACACGTGACAATAAATCTAAATTTAAAGGTTAGCACTACCAGGGATTGGGCTAGGGAGGGCCTGGCCAGGTAAAGCGGGTGAGGGGGGTTCCCAGGGTGTCTCCAAGGTTGGGGTGTCATCCTCAGTGGGAAAAGCAGAGTGTGGCCTGCCAGCAGAGTTGCCGGGTGATCCCACCATACTTTTCAACTTTTGCCAAAGAAAAGTGAAGAGATGTGACCGAGAGGTTCTGCTGGTGTTGCAGGCTCTGAATGGTGTTTTAAAAAATGGAAAGAATGGTCACGCCCCTTCCCCATGAAATACCCACCATGGCACTGCCCCTTGCAGTAGACCCTGGCGCTGTCCGAACACTGCCTGCTGGAATGGACCAGGTACTGCCTGGCATGACCTTCTCCCCCAAGGGGGCAGCACCCACCTGTGCGCCCCCGGCAGGTTCTGCTTCTGGGGCTGGTTTAGCACACTGGGCTAAATCGCTGGCTTTTAAAGCAGACCAAGGGAGGCCAGCAGCATGGTTCAATTCCCGTACCAGCCTCCCCGAACAGGTGCCGGAATGTGGCGACTAGGGGCTTTTCACAGTAACTTCATTTGAAGTCTACTTGTGACAATAAGTGATTTTCATTTCATTTCATTTCTTACTAGGTGCATTTTGTGGGGGACCAGTCATGATTCCTGAGGACAATTTAACGTGGAGGAACTATTAGGCGTAAAGCACTGTCAATACTATTTAAACTGATGAAAACAGGGATCCCAACATTGAAAGTCAGGATTCCCGTTACATCATTGACAGGGGGCGGGACAAATGAAAGGGGAACGACTGCCGGTGGAAAAGCTGTTCTGGGACACCCGCGCTATTCTCCCAAAATCATGAAAATCTGCCTTGGGACTTTCCCTTCTCCTGGGTGAGCTGCCGCACAAGCTAAACAGACTCGCCTGCTATTTTTTTACCACCTCCACTCATGTTGGCATTGTCTGTCGCCTCCTGAACTGTCAGCGAATAAAGACGTTACCATTTGGCCAATAACGGGGGTTTAAAATCAGAGTTCTTCTCCTCGGTTGACTGTCAACCAAGGCTGCCGAGCCTCAGCTGCCCAGTCCTACTGTAGTTAACCCAATGTATAAAATGACGCTATTTTGTTGGTGCCGAAATTCATACTTAGTCCTATACTTAGCTTATAAGGTGATCTCTCCTTCCTGCTAAGAAATGCAATACTCGCATTAGGGGTCACCCTCAGTTTTTCACCTCATAAATGTTGGTTTTTCTCACCTTATAAGTGGGTGCATGAGATTAAGCAGGTGATACAGGCTGTGTTGTCAAGAAGATGTGCGGAGGGGCAGCACGGTGGCGCAGTGGTTAGCATTGCTGCCTCACGGCGCCGAGGTTCCAGGTTCGATCCCGACTCTGGGTCACTGTCCGTGTGGAGTTTGCACATTCTCCCTGTGTCTGCGTGAGTATCCCCCCCACAACCCAAAAATGTGCAGTGTAGGCAGATTGGCCACGCTAAATTGCCCCTTAATTGGAAAAATTGAATTGGGTACTCTAAATTTATTGAAAAAAAAGATGTGTGGAAGTGGTGAATAGTGAACGGCGAACAGAAATGGGTCATCCGGCAACAAGCATGAAGTCCAAAGTTTGTTTCAAGCTAAAAGTTGTTACATTTGCCAACTGGTTAAATAACTGTGCTGCAGCGAGGTATTCCGTGTTAGTGATAAAACGGTGTGAGAATGGGCGAAGATGGACATCGCCCTGAAGAAGATGCCCAAGATCAAATGAGAAGAGGGACCAGCCACTGGCCTGATTTTGAGAAGTGTGTTTCGTAATTGGTCCTTAAAATTGTCAGAATGCTTGCATTATCACCAGAAATGTAATGCACATAGACGCACTTATTTGTGTCAAATCACAAATGGTTGTGGTCTCAAATCCACTTTGCCAAGTGCCCCCGTATCTTTCCAAAACCTTATTTTAGTGTGTGCAGATTACCCCTTTATTAGGAGCTGATTTAGGGGCTGATTTAGCACAGTGGGCTAAATAGCTGGCTTTTAAACCAAACCCAGGCAGGCCAGCAGCACATTCAATTCCCGTACCAGCCTCCCCGAACAGGCGGTGGAATGTGGCGACTAGGGGCTTTTCACAGTAACTTTATTGAAGCCTACTTGTGACAATAAGCAATTTTCATTTCATTTCATTTTCAGTAATTACCAAGCCAGTCGACAGCTTCCACAGTGGTTAAATTGATCTCTGGGAGCCCTCTGCTGAATTTTGTCAGGAGGCAGTCTTCAATGATGTGGATCATTGATTGGGGCACTCATGCCAGTTTGCTGCACAAAGGCCTTGGGCAGTGTGGAAATAGTTGAGGAGTGTCCAGTGTTGGTGTGGCATGCAAGTATTTTTTAATGGTGGCATGTTGGTTCCATTCCTTCTGCCACAGGACCTCTGCTGTTATCCTTTGGCACACTGGCCTTAGCCATACAGACTAGCATGATGGGAGGTGAGCAGAAGGTGGATTGTGAAGGTCCTTACTTAGCATCAGCCTTGGGTTGATGTAAATCTTCTTTGGGAACTTTCTTGCTGTAATCTTCCTCCTTATGTGAGGGGGAGAGATGTTGCCCAGGACTGGGAGCCAGGGGAATTGAGTTGATCAGATGGTACCCGAGATGATACGCACTGTTGTGTTGAGCTGAGTATCTACGTGATTGGTATGCAATGAGTTATACCATAATGGTTCACAGCACTCTGCAGTCGAGTAGACAGTGGCAAGAGCTTAAGTTTCGAGATGCACCCCATGAAGAGCCAGCAAGTTTGCTGAGAGGCTGTTTCACATTTTGATCTTTGCTGATCAACACATGACCCTTGACTTCATTGTCTATCAAAAATCTGTCCAACTCAGCCTTGAATAAATTAAATGACCCCACCTTCAATCCTTCCTGGGAAGAGAGTTCCACATATTAATGACCCTCTGAGAGAAAGAAAGATCAGAAGTGGGGATGTTTGCAGTTGACTGCACAATGTTCAGCACCATGCTCAGATAATAAAGCAGTCCATGTCCAAATGCAGTAAGACCTAGACAATATCCAGGCTTAGGCTGGCAAGTGGTAAGTTACATTTGTGCCACACAAGTGGCCAGGCAATGACCATCTCCCACAAGAGAGGATCTAACAACAGCCCCTTGACACTCAATGGCATTACCATCGCTGAATCCCCCACTATCAACATCCTGGGGGCTACCATTGATCAGAAACTGACCTGGACTAGGCATATTAATACTGTGGCTACCAGGACAGGTCAGAGGCTAAGAATCCTACGGCGAGCAACTCACCTCGTGATCCCCCAAAACCTGTCCACCATCTACAAGGCACAAGTCAGGGGTGTAATGGAATACTCTCCACTTTGCTGGATGAGTGCACCTCCAACAACACTCATGAAGCTCGACACCATCCAGCACAAAGCAGCCCGCTTGATTGCTCCCCCCTCCACAAACATCCAAACCCACCGCCACCAACGAACAGGAGCAGCCTTGTGTACCATCTTCAAGATGCAATGCAGTAAGTCACCAAGGTTCCTTAGACAACACCTTCCAAACCCGCAGCCACTAGCATCTAGAAGGGCAAGAGCAGCAGATACCTGGGAACCCCACCACCTGGAGGTTCCCCTCCAAGTCACTCACCACCCTGGCTTGGAAATATATCGCCGTCCCTTCACTGTCGCTGGGGCAACATCCTGGAACTCCCTCCCTAACAGCACAGAGGTGCACCTACACCTCAAGGACTGCAGCGGTTCAAGATGGCAACTCACTACCACCTTCTGAAGGGCAACTATGGATGGGCAATAAATGCTGGCCTAGCCAGCGATGCCCACATCCCATAAATGAATTGAAAGAAAGACAATATAACGTCTGTAGTTCAACCTTTGGATGTGTGCCTCAACAAGCCACTCAAGGATCATGTTTCCACGGAGAATGTGAGGCCCCAAGATAATGGTTTGGGGGAATGAGCTGACATGGATAGTATGAGGGGCGATGGAGAGAGTCTGGGTGAGGAGCGGGGCCCATTAGTTGACATTGCTTCGCATGAAGGGTATGAAAGGCATCAAGGGCATGAGCAGGATGGCATGGGTAAAGCCTGCTGCAACCCCTCTATGGCAAGTATATCCTCCCTTAGGTAAGGAGACCAATGCTGTGCACAATATTTTAGTGCGGTCTCAGCAAGGCTTGCAATAATAAATCTTTAGTAGTGTCACAAGTAGGCTTACATTACGCTGCAATGAAGTTACTGTGAAAAGCCCCTGGTCACCACATTCCGGCGCCTGTATTCACTGAGGGATAATACAGAATGTCCAATTTACCTAACAGCATGTCTTTCAGGACTTGTGGGAGGAAACCGGAGCACCCGGAGGAAGCTCACGCAGACACAGGGAGAATGTGCAGACTCTGCGCGGACAGTGACACAAGCTAGTAATCAAACCTGGGACCCTGGCGCTGTGAAGCAACTGTGCTACCGTGCAATCATGCTCCCTGCTTCTGTTCATTAACAAATTCTCAACCCGTACCACTATATCACCCCCTTATCCTATGTACTCTAATTTTGTTTACTAACCTCTTGGATGGGATTTTCCAGCTCCTCCCATGGCATATTTTCTGGTGATGAAGGCAGCTCACAATTGGTTGGCAGCAGAATCTTCCAGTCCCACTGATGCCCATGGGGCTTTGCATGCCAAGCAACCTCTACCGCAGGGGAACGCACCGTGCTGGGTTGCCATCGGGGACTGCTGGGGACCTTATCACATGCTTTCTGAAAATCTACATGACCCACATCCACCCGCTCCCCTTTATCTATCCTGCAGGTGCATCCTGAAAAAATTCCAACAGGTTTGTCAAACATGATTTCCCTTTGGCTTCCTTAAACATTTTGGGCAGGATTCACCGATTTCCAGACTAAGTGCAGATTCCGGCGTGGGAACTGTGGCGTTTTACGCCAGAAAAAATGGCGCAACAGCTGCACCGGTCCTCGATCAGTTGGGGGGGGGGGTGAGCAGCCGCGCCGCGTAAAGCCCCGTACAACATGGTACTGGCCACGCGGACCATGGTACATGGTCGGTCTGCCAAATACAAGGGGCTGTTTAGCACATGGCTAAATCGCTGGCTTTGAAAACAAACCAAGGCAGGCTAGCAGCACGGTTCGATTCCCGTAACAGCCTCCCCGAACAGGCGCCGGAATGTGGCGACTAGGGGCTTTTCACAGTAACTTCATTTGAAGCCTACTTGTGACAATAAGCAATATTCATTTTCAAATACTGTCCCCTAGTAACCCCTCTTGCCATCCCCGGATCACCCCCCACTGTCTCCCCAGCCCACGCCGAAGCCCCCCCCGGCCAGCGGCACGGCAACCCCCCCCCCCCCCCCAACCATGGCGGCACTGGACACACAGTCGTCACGCGGGGTCCACGAAAAAAAATACCATAAGTGTTCCACGCTGTTGGTAACTCAGTCTATCGGGGGCGGAGCATCAGGGAAGGGCATCAGGTGACGCCCTGACGCCGTCCTGACGGCATGCAGCATACTCGTTTGAGGGGGCGGAGCATTGAAAAAGCCGATTTCGGCGCAAGCGGGTTCTCCGGCCGATCGCCGAACTCGGTTTCAGGATCGGTGATCAAAGAATCCCGCCGTTATACTTACCACCTGACCCAAACCCACCCATTTCTGGGGTTAAAATTACCACAATAATTTACTTTGACATTTTTTTATTGAGGAAATAAGTTGATTGGTCAAGGCCTGAAATGTACAATACCAACAAGGTCAACAAGAGACAATGATGATGAAAATATAACTGGGTAAATCAAAAAGTGATGAGATGACCATGGGTTTTAAAAACTGTAGTTGATGAGGAGGAGTAACTCAGTGAGGACAGGACAGCCAGAGTTCCTGGGCAGCATTCTCCGAGCCTCTGCGCTGAAATCGCGGTCCACCGTAGAATCTGCGCGAAACGTGCGCGCGCAGTCTACGTGGTGCATGTAGGGGGTCATTGACAGAGGCCCCCGCGGTGATTCTCCGAGGACAACTGGTCAAGTTCTTGACGGCATGGTTCTAACCATGTTTTGCCTGATAGAAACGGCCGTCCTGGTGGGGGGGGGGGATTCTTCACCGGGGGGGCCTCACAGATGGCCAGGGGGGCAATCGGGCGGCACTGATCTGCAGGCACGTGCGATCTCGGGGAGGCCTATATTTTTGGTGCCGCTTCGCGTTCCGAGTCCGCCATTGCCCTGTGCATGCACGGACTCCCAACCGGAAGTGCCGGACCCCGTATCCGCAGCCAGAGCTGCGAGAAGCACTCTGGAGCCATATTGGATTTGGTACTGGGTAATGAACCAGGACAGGTGTTAGATTTGGAGGTAGATGAGCACATTGGTGATAGTGACCACAATCCGATTGCGTTTACTTGAGTGATGGAAAGGGATAGGTATATACCGCAGGGCAAGAGTTATATCTGGGGGAAAGGCAATTATGATGCGATGAGGCAAGACTTAGGATGCATCGGAGGGAGAGGAAAACTGCAGGGGATGGGCACAATGGAAATGTGGAGCTTGTTCAAGGAACAGCTACTGCATGTCCTTGATAAGTATGTACCTGTCAGGCAGGGAGGAAGCGGTCGAGCAAGGGACCGTGGTTTATTAAAGCAGTCGAAACACTTGTCAAGAGGAAGAAGGAGGCTTATGTAAAGATGAGACATGAAGGTTCAGTAAGGGCGCTCAAGAGTTACAAGTCAGCTAGGAAGGACCTAAAGAGAGAGCTAAGAAGAGCCAGGAGGGGACATGAGAATTCTTTGGCAGGTAGGATCAAGGATAACCCTAAAGCTTTCTATAGATATGTCAGGAATAAACGAATGACTAGGGTAAGAGTAGGGCCAGTCAAGGACAGTAGTGGGAAGTTGTGTTTGGAGTCCGATGAGATAGGAGAGGTGCTAAATGAATATTTTTCACCAGTATTCACACAGGAAAAAGACAATGTTGTCGAGGAGAATACTGAGATTCAGGCTACTAGACTAGAAGGGCTTGAGGTTCATAAGGAGGAGGTGTTAGCAATTCTGGAAAGTGTGAAAATAGATAAGTCCCCTGGGCCGGATGGGATTTATCCTAGGATTCTCTGGGAAGCTAGGGAGGAGATTGCTGAGCCTTTGGTTTTGATTTTTAAGTCATCTTTGTCTACAGGAATAGTGCCAGAAGACTGGAGGATAGCAAATGTTGTCCCCTTGTTCAAGAAGGGGAGTAGAGACAACCCCGGTAACTATAGACCAGAGAGCCTTACTTCTGTTGTGGGCAAAATCTTGGAAAGGTTTATAAGAGATAGGATGTATAATCATCTGGAAAGGAATAATTTGATTAGAGATAGTCAACACGGTTTTGTGAAGGGTAGGTCGTGCCTCACAAACCTTATTGAGTTCTTTGAGAAGGTGACCAAACAGGTGGATGAGGGTAAAGCAGTTGATGTGGTGTATATGGATTTCAGTGAAGCGTTTGATAAGGTTCCCCACGGTAGGCTACTGCAGAAAATACGGAGGCATGGGATTCAGGGTGATTTAGCAGTTTGGATCAGAAATTGGCTAGCTGGAAGAAGACAAAGGGTGGTGGTTGATGGGAAATGTTCAGACTGGTGTCCAGTTACTAGTGGTGTACCACAAGGATCTGTTTTGGGGCCACTGCTGCTTGTCATTTTTATAAATGACCTGGAGGAGGGCGTTGAAGGATGGGTGAGTAAATTTGCAGATTACACTAAAGTGGAGTTGTGGACAGTGCGGAAGGATGTTACAAGATACAGAGGGACATAGATAAGCTGCAGCGCTGGGCTGAGAGGTGGCAAATGGAGTTTAATGCAGAAAAGTGTGAGGTGATTCATTTTGGAAGGAATAACAGGAAGACAGAATACTGGGCTAATGGTCAGATTCTTGGCAGTGTGGATGAGCAGAGAGATCTCGGTGTCCATGTACATAGATCCCTGAAAGTTGCCACCCAGGTTGAGAAGCTTGTTAAGAAGGCGTACGGTGTGTTAGCTTTTATTGGTAGAGGGATTGAGTTTCGGAGCCATGTAGTCATGTTGCAGCTGTACAAAACTCTGGTGTGGCCGCATTTGGAGTATTGCGTGCAATTCTGGTCGCCGCATTATAGGAAGGATGTGGAAGCATTGAAAAGGGTGCAGAGGAGATTTACCAGAATGTTGCCTGGTATGGAGGGAAGATCTTATGAGGGAAGGCTGAGGGACTTGAGGCTGTTTTCATTAGAGAGAAGAAGGTTAAGAGGTGACTTAATTGAGGCATACAAGATGATCAGAGGATTAGATAGGGTGGACAGTGTGAGCTTTTTTCCTCGGATGGTGATGTCTAGCACGAGGGGACATAGCTTTAAATTGAGGGGAGATAGATATAAGTCAGGTGTCAGAGGTTTGTTCTTTACTCAGAGAGTAGTAAGGGCATGGAATGCCCTGTCTGCAACAGTAGTGGACTCGCCAACACTAAGGGCATTCAAATGGTCATTGGATAGACATATGGACGATAAGGGAGTGGTGTAGATGGGCTTTAGAATGGTTTCACAGGTCGGCGCAACATCGAGGGCCGAAGGGCCTGTACTGCGCTGTAATGTTCTATGTTCTATGTTCTATGAAGCCCTGCTAGCCACCCGCAGGTTGGACAATCACTTTCTTAAGGAAAGTCCAGAGTGAAACACCCGCGTTTTGGCCCTGGCGTGGGACATTATTGGAGAATCCCGCCCTTGAAGTTTTCAGATTGGAAACTGTACAATAAGGTTTGATTTCAACAAAGAACATGCAGGGCAGCTTATTTGCAGCTTAGAAGGAACCAGAGAACAAAATAGTATTGCCAAAATAACAAGAGATCAGGTTGTAATGGAAAAGGAGCTTATGTTTGTGGTGAGAGAGAAGTCATCTATCAGATGAGAATGTTTTTCTTGTCTCTTGTCCAAAAGCATCGAGAGATGCAGGAAGCTGCCCATGGAAAGAATATTCAATTCTTGATTATCTTGAACTTTATGGAAATTTTTAGAAATTACTGAGAGGAAAAGAAGCATCTTGGCTTGACAGAGGAAAATTTAGGTTTTGGAAGAAATGTTATCAATTGAGGAGATGCTGTGGTGTTCCATTTGAGGTCAGAGAAGATAGCGAGGCCAAGAATATCAAAGATCCAGATTGGAGCCAAGAGGTAGGAGCTCCTACATTAACTGTGCGAGGCCAGGTGAAGTGTGTTGGCAAACAATTTGACCACAGTGGGTTTTAAAGCCAAGTTTCATGCTGTCTTCCCTCATTCATCTGCACTTTTCTGCAACAGTCTCTGGATAGTTAACTGGAGTCAATACCTACTGACTGAGTATGTTTCCTCCCCTTTCCTCATCCCGATTCGCTGGGGTCACTGAAGTCCTACCACCACATCAGCTGAGACCAACGGACTTAGCACAAACAAGGGATCTGGATTTGGACATTCCTGGTCTGTAAGGCAGGTAAGATACTCAGTACTGCATCTACCCACTTAGTCATCGAGCATACTGCCTGTGTGGACTTTGCATGTTCTCCCTGTGTCTGCGTGAGTTTCCTCCGGGTGCTCCGGTTTCCTCCCACAACAGAAAGATGTGCAGATTAGGGGGATTGGCCATGTTAAATTACCCCTTAGTCTCCAAAGATGTGCAGGTTAGACAAGGATAGGGCAGGGGGAGTGGGACTAGATAGGGTGCACTTTTAGGGGGTCAGTGCTGACTCAATAGGCCAAATGGGCTCCTTCTGCACTGCAGGGATTCTATGATTCTTCAGACTTTTAAAATTTTCACCGAATGACTACTTTCACACAACAAAGCCTTCTTTAGTTAATCAGAGCAGTGCACTGGCTTAACTAATGATCTGATGCAGGGTTTTCAAACAGTGGGTTGCGATCCATGGGTAAGTTGTGGGCGAGTATCGGAAGGGTCTCGGAGTGATCGGTAATGGCGTTCCCGATTGTGGGAGAATCAGTCAACGGCCGTGAATGGCTTTTGAGAATGCCGGCCGTGACCGGCTTTTAAATAGAGAATGCCGGCCGCGACGGGTTTTAAATATGCAGATTAGGTGGATTGGCCATGTTAAATTACCCCTTAATCTCCAAAGATGTGCAGTCTCCCAGTCAGAAATGACGGCAGAGAGGTCACGACCCGGCACGCATACTGATGTTACGCTCCCTGTACATCTGTGTTTGGGCGCGAAATTACAGAAGAGCGATTTATCCATTTTGTAACTGCCAGCAAGCAAGGCAACAGAACTCTAAAGAACTGAAGGTGGACCGTATTGGAATAAGAAAGAGAGGACCAGAGGCACAAACAGGCCAGGATCTCACAATTGAATCTGCTGGAAAGAGCTGCTAAGGAGAGTCCACGGCTGGACAAAGCAGTGCTGGTGTGAGCTATAGGCAGAGCTCCAGGGGCTCCAGTGAACAACCCATTGAGAAGAAACTGAAGTTGGGAACAAAGTAGTACAAAGATGATTCCTTGAGGTATGGCTTTGTTCATTGTGCCAATGCAAATCAAGATGTCAAACCCATGTGTGTTATATGCAGGGAAGTACTGACAAATGAAAGTTTAAAACCTTCAATTCGAAGGCACTTGAGGACTAAGCATGGTGAGTTTGAGGCCAAATCTCTTGATTTTTTTCCAAAGGATGCAGCGAGAACTTAAATCATCAGCTGAAATCCTTAGCAGAAATGTAACATTGAATAACAAAGCAAGTGAAATTGTGAGGAGCAAGCAGGCTCACCTATCACATTAAAGGTAAGCAATAATGGTGGGTCACGAAGGTCAGTCGGCATGCGTCGCGAACGTCGGCCGGTCGGCTGGTTGGTAAAAGTGGGAATGAGAAAAAAGTTTGAAAAACACTGATCTGATGAGAATTATAATCATTCTGAAGGCACTATGGTATTCCTATTATTGGCTCTTGACTCTCTCGGCCTCTTTACTTTCTCCAGGTGCAAATAACTGCCACATTGGTGCTTTATTTACTGCACTAATAGTGTTGCAGG
Source organism: Scyliorhinus torazame (assembly GCF_047496885.1). Lineage (NCBI taxonomy): Eukaryota > Metazoa > Chordata > Chondrichthyes > Carcharhiniformes > Scyliorhinidae > Scyliorhinus > Scyliorhinus torazame. The sequence continues at coordinate 71,207,339 of NC_092712.1, read as the reverse complement.
TTTATCCTGTGTGTAGCTGAACTGGGCAAACCGGACGTGATCCCAATTTCCGGAATGCTCACAGCTGATTTCAGCCAAAATGGCTCTAAGGCTGCTTCATTTGTCTCTGGGCTACAGAGGATACTCAGGAGTACTCCTGCTCTTGTACTGCCCCCTGAGCCCAGCTGGGCAACTGCACACACGTGGATGTCGTATGGGGACAGGTTGGAGCTCAGCTCGGCTCTCCCCGCCACCAGGTTTGAATAGGCTTCTGACACTCACTGTTCTGGCTAACAGATTATCATGGTGATTTGGAATTTGCGGCGTGCCAGGTGACCTGGACAGGCAGAACCAGCAGAATTAGCAAGAAAAGAGAAGAGATCATTGCCAAGAAGAGAAGAGAAACCTCCCTGGAATGAGGTGCTGAATTTACAGCATGCTGGTGCTAAAAGAATTATTTTCATCCCCACCAATGCCAGAGTTGCCAGATTAACCTCTGGTTACTGCACAGCATGATAGCAGCACAGTCCACTCACTACTCACCCATTTCATAGGCTGCGTGTATGGTATCCAGTTAAAAGTTTCAGGATAATACAACATTGTAGAACATAGAACAGTACAGCACAGAACAGGCCCTTCGGCTTGCCCTGCCGAGCTTTGTCCGAAACCAAGATCAAGCTACCCCACTCCCTGTCATTCTGGTGTGCTCCATGTGCCTATCCAATAACTGCTTGAAAGTTCCTAAAGTGTCCAACTCCACTATCACAGCAGGCAGTCCATTCCACACTCTAACCACTCTCTGAGTAAAGAACCTACCTCGGACATCCCTCCTCTATCTCCCACCCTGAACCTTATTGTTATGCCCCCTTGTAACAGCTACATCCACCCGAGGAAATAGTCTCTGAACATCCACTCTATCTATCCCCCTCATCATTTTATAAACCTCTATTATGTCGCCTCTCATCCTCCTTCGCTCCAATGAGAAAAGCCCTAGCTCCCTCAACCTTTCCTCATAAGACCTACCCTCCAATCCAGGCAGCATCCTGGTAAATCTCCTCTGCACCCTTTCCAATGCTTCCACATCCTTCCTATAATGAGGTGACCAAAGCTGCACACAATACTCCAAATGTGGTCTCACCAGGGTCATGTACAGTTGCAGCATAACCCCACGGCTCTTAAACTCAAGCCCCCTGTTAATAAACGTTAACACACTATAGGCCTTCTTCTCGGCTCTATCCACTTGAGTGGCAACCTTCAGAGATCTATGGCCATGAACCCCAAGATCTCGCTGTTCCTCCACATTCTTCAGAACCCTGCTGTTGACCCTGTAATCCGCATTCAAATTTTTCTACCGAAATGAATCGCCTCTCACTTATCAGGGTAAACTCCATCTGCCATTTTTCGGCCCAGCTCTGCATCCTATCAATGTCTCTTTGCAGCCTACAACGGCCCTCCACCTCATCCACTACTCCACCAATTTTGGTGTCATGAGCAAATTTACTGACCCACCCTTCAGCCCCCTCCTCCATGTCATTGATAAAAATCACAAATAGCAGAGGACCCTGCACTGATCCCTGTGGTACACCGCTGGTAACTGGTCTCCAGTCTGAAAATTTTCCATCCAACACCACCCTCTGTCTTCTATGTGATAGGCAGTTACTTATCCAATTGGCCAAATTTCCCTCTATCCCACACCTCCTTACTTTCTTCATGAGCCGAGCATGGGGAACCTTATCAAATGCCTTACTGAAATCCATGTATATGACATCAACTGCTCTACCTTCATCTGCACACTTAGTTACCTCCTCAAAGAATTCAATCAAATTTGTGAGGCAAGACTTAACCTTCAGGAATCTGTGTTGGCTATCCCGGAATAAGCTGCATCTTTCCAAATGTTCATTAATCCTATCCCTCAGGACCCTTTCCAATAACTTACCGACCACCGAAGTAAGACTAACCGGCCTATAATTACTAGGGTCATTCCTATTCCCTTTCTTGAACAGAGGAACAACATTCACCACTCTCCAGTCCTCTGGCACTATCCCCGTGGACAGTGAGGACCCAAAGATCAAAGCCAAAGGCTCTGCAATCTCATCCTTTGCCTCCCAAAGAATCCTAGGATTTTTTTCCCATCTGGCCCAGGGGACTTGTCGACCCTCAGGTTTTTCAAAATTGCGAATACATCTTCCCTCAGAAGAAGGGGCAGCACGGTAGCCTTGTGGATAGCACAATTGCTTCACAGCTCCAGGGTCCCAGGTTCGATTCTGGCTTGGGTCACTGTCTGTGCGGAGTCTGCACATCCTCCCCGTGTGTGCGTGGGTTTCCTCCGGGTGCTCCGGTTTCCTCCCACAGTCCAAAGATGTGCAGGTTAGGTGGATTGGCCATGATAAATTGCCTTTAGTGTCCAAAATTGCCCTTAGTGTTGGGTGGGGTTACTGGGTTATGGGGATAGGGTGGCGGTGTTGACCTTGGGTAGGGCGCTCTTTCCAAGAGCTGGTGCAGACTCGATGGGCTGAATGGCCTCCTTCTGCACTGTAAATTCTATGATAATCTATGATCTACCTCCTCCAGCCTATCCGCCTGTATCACACTCTCATCCTCAAAAACATAGCCCCTCTCCTCGGTGAACACTGAAGAAAAGTATTCATTCAACGTCTCTCCTATCTCTTCTGACTCCATGCACAAGTTCCCACTAATGTCCTTGACCATCCCTAATCTCACCCTGGTCATTCTTTTATTTCTCACATAAGAGTAAAAAGCCTTGGGGTTTTCCTTGATCCGACCCGCCAAGGACTTCTCATGCCCCCTCCTAGCTATCCTAGGCCTTTTTTTTAGCTCATTCCTTGCTACCTTGTAACCCTCAAGCGACCCAACTGAGCCTTGTTTTCTCACCCTTACATACGCTTCCTTTTTCCTCTTGACAAGACATTCAACCTCTTTTGTGAACCATGGTTCCCTCACACGGCCATTTCCTCCCTGCCTGACAGGGACATACCTATCAAGAACACGCAGTATTTGTTCCTTGAACAAGCTCCACTTTTCATTTGTGCCTTTCCCTGACAGTTTCTGTTCCCATCTTATGCTCCCTAATTCTTGCCAAATCGCATCATAATTACCCCTCCCCAATTATAAACCTTGCCCTGCCATATGGCCCTATCCCTCTCCATTGCAATAGTGAAAGACCGAATTGTGGTCACTATCTCCCACAAACAAATCTAACACTTGGCCCGGTTCATTACCCAGTACCAAATCCAATGTGGCCCCACCTCTTGTCGGCCTATCCACATATTATGTCAGGAAACCCTCCTGCACACACTGTACAAAACTGCCCCATCCGAACTGTTCGACCTATAGAGATTCCAATCAATATTTGGAAAGTTAAAGTCACCCATGACAACTACCCTGAAACCTCCACACCTATCCATTGTACTCCTGAGGATAATGCAACATACTTGATGGCACCCTGCAATGAAATAAAACCAATCAAAAATGGCTATCATATAAACTGTGCCTTGTAGATAGTGGACAGGCTTTCGGCACCCGGGTGTCAGTTACTTGCCACAGAAGTCCCAGCCTCTAAACAGCTCTTGTAGTCACATCACTTGCATGCCTGTTCCAATTAAGTCCCTGGCCAATGGTTGCAGGTCGGGTTTGAGAATTAAAAAAATTATGCATCCGCAACCTCAACACACTAATGTTTGTAAGTTAAATTGCCCCTTGCGTCCCTGTGCATGTCTGTCAACAGTCGGTCAGTCTGTGAACGCTGCGTTGTGATCTCAGTACTATGCAAGCAGAGATTTAAACCCATGTTCTTCTGATAATGACAATATCTTAGCGAATTTAAGAATGCATGCCTGATACTAATGTTTATATTGGAGCTCTTTCTGTGATATAACATGTTTAATTCTTTTCCGAAACATCGCGGCTATGATAACAATCCTGAAATTTACATTGTCATCACTGACGCTTAAAACTGGTGGTTTGTTGACGGGCAAGAATTGTTTTTGTAAGAACAAAGTGCAGAGCACGTGAGGGCTCCGAGGTACTGGATGAACCTGTCGGCTCTTATGAGTTTGATAGCATGAAGGATGACACTTTGGTCCATTTCATCTCTTGTCCCTTCATAGTCAATCAGACATTGAGTTCTGACCCCACTGCTCCCCCTTGCTTCAGCTGTCAGGACCCATGCTGACTGTAGTGTGAGACTGATGGAGTGTCAGTCGTGCCCCTGAAGGGCATAGTTTTGTCTGCTAGCTAATGGTTACCATGAGGGAGGATTTCTAATGTCTTCCTCCCCCAACCCCCATCCCTTTGGTCTATATTTTCATATTATGAATTTAGGATTGGAGGGAGTGTTTCGGATTCTTTATCAAATACTTTTGGAATTTACCCCCCTAACGTTCCTCTCTATGTGACGCCTGGTTTACCACAATGATCTCTGGTGCTTTCAGATGTCAATTAACAAGTCTTAATTTATATGCATGACTGCACTTGACAATATCGACCTCCTAATCCCAACATTGGGATATTGTTTGAGTATAGGTAAACTGACTGAGGCCTAAATGCAATAGTGTTCAACTACGGTGCTGTGAAGGGAGAGGGCAACCTTAAATTAACCATTGGGTGCAGAAAATGTTGGGAATTGTGATGTTTATCCCTGCTGGGGCACCTTCACTATTATTGACAGATTAAAAGGTTTCTCTGGAACCTCACTGAGGTTTGGCAAAGTGATGTTCTGATTATGTAGGGGGCCACGACAACACATGGTTAGCAAGAGAATCATAGCTGTACCTGATAGAAATGTCAACAGGGACTTCTTTGTGTATCTGAGTTTTCTTACTTCTTGTGTTTAACCAGCATCATCAGAATAAAGATATACTTCAAACTGTTTCTGTTCCAGGCAGTTTGGTTGGTTTAAATCTACAACAGGAAATCTCCTTTTCACCTTTCAGGACCACACACAGTTAGTGCTCCCGAGTTGAAGTGCTCACACCTGCCAAATGAGGAACGACACAGGCCGGTATTGTCCCAGCACAGAGCAAATTTTTAATTGGAGTTTTCCTGCAAACATACCAAACCCCCTTGATACCGGAACATGCACATGTGACAAAATGTTTGTTGCTCTTAAATAAATTGTCAGCTTTCTGCACAATTTTGGAACTGTTCCTGGCACGCTACTGAGGGAGGGCTGGAGACAGAGTTTGAATTGGAAACTCCAGGACAGTAGGAAAATATGGAGCCGCTGGGCAGGTGGGCTTTTGGCAACACCAGGAAGGTTTCTTACAAGCTGACATGGAGTGAAAGAAATGCCAGAGGGGCAGAGAGACCTTTCAGAAATGGGCAGCAAGGTGAGAAAGAGCATTAAAGGTGTCAAGCAGTAAGTAATGTGGGTGCCACTGAGGCAAGGGGAGACAGTTGGCATCGAGCCCAATGTTAATGCCTGGTGAGTGACAACCAGGTTTGGCATCAGATCCACACTTCCCGAAACTCATTGTTCAACTCATTTTTATTGCCCTTCCATCTGGTGTAGAGAGAAGGGTTTAAGCTGGATGATTCCAGGATGAATTCATACCAAGAACCCATTGGGACATTTGACCATGTTGAAGGAACTGCATAAATGCGCATTGATTTGTTACTGTTGATCGGCAAAAGAAGCTAAACCATTTAGTCTCCTGATATATATAACAGTCATGGCATATGTGTTTCCAAGATCCAGAACAGGCTTGATGGGTTGAGTGGCCTCCTTCTTTGCTCTATATCATTACCAAATTTGGTTTCCAAAAGTGTAACATTTTGGTGTCCATCACTATATGTTACAGAACTATAGAATTCCTACAGCGCAGAAGGACACCATTGATTCTGCACCGACTCACCGAAAGAGCACCCTACCTAGGCCCACTCTCCTGCCCTATCCCTTAATCCATTCCAACCTACACACCTTTGGACATTAAGTGGCAATTTATCATGTCCAATCCACCTAACATGCATATCTTTGGATTGTGGGGGGAAACCGGAGCACCCGGAAGAAACCCACAGACATGGGGAGAACGCGCAAACTCCACAGACAGTCACTCAAGGCTGGAGTTGAACCTGGGTCCCTGGCACTGTGAGACAACAGTGCTAACCACTGTGCTGCCCAAAGAATCTGTGTGGTTAACACAGAAACAAACACAGTAAAGGTAAAATCCTTCTCACATCACACCCTTTTTAGCATAATATTTTACTCAGTATGTCCATCAAATGAAAGTGCACAACCTGCTCACAGCTTAAACCGAAACAGGTTTTTGGCTATTGGCAAGCCTTGCTATTATGGAGAGAAATGCAGGATACTAATATTTAATTAGGCAAGATCAAAATTGGGGTTTAAAGTTTGATCTTAAATGAGATTGGACTCTTTTTCAAAAAATGGTGGCCATATTGCATTTGATACAAAGTTTATTTCACATGAAATTTGATTCTGCTGATTGATTTTAAATGGGGGGTTAATTACATACCAATCTTGTGGTTGTAAGAGATCGTGGACTAGATATCCAAGTCCTGATAAACAAGGCTGAGCTAACCCTCGCCTCATTTGCAGACAACTTGCCAACTTACAACCAAAATCCATGGGAAATTGGCAGGAATCGGCCAGTACAAGAAGCCAAGGACAGGGATGGCCCAAGTTTTCCTTTTTGGAGCTTGGAGGTCCATTTTCCTGCTCTTCTTGGCCAATAAATATATTTTTTAAATGCAAAAGCTTAATTTGCCACCCCAGGCCCTTGTTCCTAATCCCAGCACATTTTGCCGAGTAAGAAAAACGTCACTGGCACCTCACCCCCCGACCCTCTCCGGCAAGGCCTCAGGCCTCAAGTCCAAATGTCAGCTCAGTTCCCAATGATGTCATTGGAGCTTGACCTGCATATTTAAAGAGATCGCAGTTGATTTTGGCCAGCTGTCCCAGCACCTATAAGATCTCTTTATATGGTGCCTTTAACCTAGGAAACATCTCAAGGTGCTTCACAGTGGTATAATCAGATAAAAACGGATGCCAAGCAAAAAGTGAAGATATGAGAAGTGCACTTAAAGTTTCCTGGAGTATCCAGGATTTGAAATATTTGTGTGTTTGTCTTTCCTTATATTCTTGCTTTCTTCACTGTCTAAAATTCCGACAGTATAAGTCTTGGATTTCAGATTGCCTGAATTCTAAAATGATGATCTCTGCATTTGAATTCAGTACCAAAGGGAAATGCCATTTGGCCCCTTCATTTTTTTTTGCTGATCAATTAATTTGTGGTTGGTCTCTCTCTACTCACCTTGGTTCCGTAACTCTTAAAATAATGAATAATCTCCTCAGTTCTGAATGTTTCCATTGACCGAGCCTCAACAACCTTTTAGGAGCGGAGGGTTCCAGGTTTCCACTACACTTATTGTGACAAAGTGCCTTCTGGCATCACCAATGAATGGCTTCATCATCTTGTTTTTGTCCCTTTGCTTTGGGTGGTCACATTGGAGGAAATAGTTTCTCTCTATTGATCCTTCAACCCCTTGAGTCTTCACAAACACCTCAATTAACTCACCCCTTAATCTTCTTTACTCAAGAAATTATAAAACTTGTCCATGTGACGTATTACTTTAATAATAACTATTTCCTCATAATTTGAACATTTTAGACATTGCATAATTTTTGGTCAATCAGTAGCATAACTTTTGCTGGGCTCGTAATCAATTGGGCGCAGAGCTCCAATAGCAAGAGTTCAAATCTAACCATGGTCGGCGGTGGAATTTAAATTCATTTAATTAATGGACTGCAACTTCCGACAGAGTAGCAAATGAGTTGAGTTGTCACCCCACTCGAAAGTTGTTATCTTAAAATGCAGGCGATCCTATCTTGCCTGACCTTCCAACTCAGGGAAATTAGGCCTCGGTGAGGGTGGGGGAAACAAAGGAAGAGGGATGGCATGTCTTGTTGGGCCTCAGTGGGGAGGAGTGGAGGGTCAGGTCAGGGCATGGGTGGGTGGGGGTGAGAATCAGGCCTGGTTGGAGGTGTTGTGGGGGTCCCCGTAGCGGTGGGAGAATGGCGAGTCTCGTGGGGGGTATTCAGTCGGGGAGCTGACGCGGGAGTCTTCTGGGATGTTGGGTGAGTCCCCTGGGGCATACGGTGTGAGTCTGTGCAACAGTTACCCAGGCATTAGAAGTGGTTTTAATCCTTTTAATTTTTTCTCGGTAATTATTGATGTTAGGCTATCAGAACCATCAGACGTTTGCAATTTAAGTCGCATTTTCGGATGGTACCTCGGTGCAGGACAATGGCCCAGAGGAAGTTTTGCACTTCGGGAAAATTTCCATGCAAACCTTACCTGTGAACGTTTGGGCGGTGTTCTCCAGGGGAATTGCCCTCCAAAATGGCACTGCACAATATATCAGGAATAAAAAGCTAGTCTGAGTAATGATAATAATAATAATAATAATAATCGCTTATTGTCGCAAGTAGGTTTCAATAAAGTTACTATGTAAAGCCCCTAGTCGCCACATTCCGGCGCCTGTTCGTGGAGGCTGGTATAGGAATTGAACCTGCGCTGCTGGCATTGTTCTGCATTAAAAGCCAGCTATTTAGCCCACTGTGCTAAACCAGCCCCTATAATAAATAATCGCTTATTGTCACAAGTAGGCTTCAATGAAGTTACTGTGAAAAGCCCGTAGTCGCCACATTCCGGCGCCTGTTCGGAGAGGCCGGTACGGGAATTGAACCCGCGTTGCTGGCATTGTCCTGCATTACAAGCCAACTGTTTAGCCCACTGTGCCCAGATGATGAAACTACTGAGTTGGAGAGAAAATCTTTTGTCTTTACAGGTAACATGTGACTCCAGACCCACAGCAATGTGGTAGGCGTTAAACTGACTTTGGGACTGGTCTAGCGAGCCACTCAATAGGATCTAACCGCTACCGAAAAGTCAAATAAGAGTAAAACAAAGAACAAAGAACAAAGAACAATACAGCAAAGGAACAGGCCCTTTGGCTCTCCAAGCCTGCGCCGATCACATGTTCTATTTAGACCAACCGACTGTATCCTTCTGTACCCTGTCTGTTCATGTGCCTATCCAGATAAGTCTCAAGGGACCGGCAGCCTACCTAGCATTGAGCAATACACCAGAAATGACAAAGGGGCACTCAGGGGGCTTGACGGGGTAGATGCTGAGAGGATGTTTCCCTTTGGGGAGAGTCTAGGACAAGAGGGTATAATCTCAGAGTAAGAGGTCACCCATTTAACACAGAGATGAGGAAGAATTTCTTCGATCAGAGGGCAGCGAATCTGTGGAAATCTTTACTGCAGAGGTGTGTAGATGTCAGGTCATTAAATACGTTCAAGGCTGAGATAGACAGATTTTTAATTAGTAAGGGAATCAAGGCTAATGGGGATAAGGCAGGAAAATGGAGTTGAGGATTATCGTATCAGGTCAGTCACAATCTCGTTAAATGGCAGAGGAGACGTGATGGGCTGAATGGCTCACTTTAGCTCCTATGTCTTATGATCTTATGGACAGGGCCTCCAGCAGGTGGAGAGGCAATTAACAACAGGTCTATTTGAACTCGTCATCACCTATCCACCTGTTGCAGATGCACATGTCCATGACAGTATTGACCAAAGTGGAAACAAAGTCCCATCTTCACACTGTTGCTTCTATGACTATCACCATGCTAAATGGGATAGGTATAGGTCAGATCTAACAGCTGAAAACTGGGCAGCCATGAGGTGCTGTAGGACATCAGCAGCAGCAGAATTATATTCAACAACCATGTGTAACTTCATGATCTGGAATATGTCTCATTCTACCATGACCATCAAACCAGAGGACCAACTTTAAAAGAAGGAGCGTAGGAGCGCAAGTCAGGAAATGCACCAGGTATACCTAAAATCTGATGCCAACCTGAGACAAGAAAGAATTACATGTATATTAAACAGTGAAAGCAGCATGAGATAGACAGATCTATGTGATCCCACAACTAACAGATCAGATCAAAGCTCTGCAGTCCTGCCACATCCAGTAATGGCAGCTGATGGACAATTAAACAGCCAACAGGAGGAGTAGCAGGCCATACAAATATCCCACCTTCAACAATGGAGGAGCCCAGCACATCAGTGCAAGATACAAAGCTGAATCATTTAATAATAATCTTTATTAGTGTCACAAGTAGGTTTATATTAACATGGCAATGAAGTTACTGTGAAAATCCCCTAGTCGCCATACTCCGGTGCCTGTTCGGGCACACTGTGGGAGAGTTCAGAATGTCCAAATTACCTAACAGCACGTCTTTCATGAGCACCCGGAGGAAACCCATGCAGACACGTGCAGACTCCGCACAGACAGTGACCCAAGCCAGGAATTGCACCTGGCACCCTGAAGCAACAGTGCTAACCACTGTGCTACCATGCCGTCCTACAACCATTTTCGGCCAGTCATACTAAGTGGATGACCATCACAGCCTCCTTCTAGGGTCTCTTGTTCCACAGGTGCCAGTCATCAGCCAATTTGATACAATCCATGTGATGTCAAGAAAACGCTGAAGGCACTGGATATTGTAAAGGCTATGGACCCTGACAACATTTCGGCTGAAGAACTGAAAACTTACGCTCCAGAACTAGTCACGGCCCTGGCCAAGCTATCCCAGTACATCTACAACACTGACATCTACCCGGCAACATAGAAAATTGCCCAGGTATGTCCTGTCCACAAAAAGCAGGACAGATCCAACCCATCAGTTTATGCTTGATCATCAGCAAACATTAGGCTTGAGCTTATAAGTAGAGAGTAACATTTCCTCCACATTTGTGCCAGACAATGACCATCTTTAACAAATCTGAGTACTCCATCATCAACATCATGGAAATGAAAATGAAATGAAAATCGCTTATTGTCACAAGTAGGCTTCAATGAAGTTACTGTGAAAAGCCCCTAGTCGCCACATTCCGGCACCTGTTCGGGAAGGCTGTTACGGGAATTGAACCGTGCTGCTGGCCTGCCTTGGTCTGCTTTCAAAGCCAGCGATTTAGCCCTGTGCTAAACAGCCCTTACCAAATGACCAGAAACTTTACAGAACCAGTGATATAAATACTGTGACTACAAGTGCAGGCCAGAGACAGGGAATTCTACGGCAAGTAGCCCACCTTCTGCCATCCAAAGCCTGTCTACCATCAAAAAGGCACATGTCAGGATTGTGATGGAACACTCTTCCCTTACCTGAATGATTACATCTCCAACAATACTCAAGAAGCTGCGCAGTATACAATACAAAGCTGTCCGCTTGATCAGCACCCTCCATCACTTAAACATTCACTCCCTCCACCACTGATGCACAGCGGTAACTGTGTGGATCAGCTAAAATATTGCAGCAACTCACCAAAGTTCCTTCAAAAGCACCTTCCAAAGTCACTACCACCTAGAAGAACAAGGGCAATAGAAACATGGGAGCAGCACCACCTGCACGTTTCTTCCAACTCACACACCACTCGGACTTGGAACTGCATTGTTGTTCCTTCCATGTCGCTGGGTCAAAATCCTGGAACTGCCTCCCGAACGGCACTGTTGGGTGTTCTTATATGGAATGCAGTGGATCAAGAAGGCACCACCTTCTCAAGGGAAATTAGGGATGTGCAATAAATGCTGACCTAGCCAGTGAAAATCTGCTGTGTACCCCGTTGAGGCCAATATATATTTCCTGCAGTATTGTGCCCAGAACGGAACACAGTGCTCCAAATGGGGTCTAACCACAGCTTTATATTATTTTAACATAGCTTCCAGAGCCTTTGTGCAACAGCAAATAAAATCCATGTTGGGGATTTACACAGATGACAATTCAGGCACTTGCTGCTAATGGATTTGTGACAAACGGATTGCCATATCGCAGGAAATGTCAGAAATACGTCTAATTTTTAACCCTGAGAGGGTTGTTGCTTGCATATCTCTTTTCTCTCTACGGGTGCTGATGGGCCCGTATTATATTTCCAGCCTTTTCCTCATTTTGTTTCCAGCACCTTTTATTTGGAAACCAAATCACATCTGTCGGAACTGATTAAGTTGCTCTCTGCTTTATTCTGTCCATCTTATCCCCTCCTGCGAAAAATCGGAATAATTGCTGCCACATCGTGTTGTAAATAAAGAATATGAAAGACAAATAAGCAGATTTGATTAATGCATTATTTATTACACAACATGCGATCATCATTGCTAACACTGTTTTGTTGCACCTATTGCTTATTTATGATTTGCTGTTTTTATTAAGCTTTGTGTTCACTGTGTATGTTATGACAGATTCAAAGTTGCAGATACAGTGCCCATGGTGCATAGATACAGAGATTGAATTAAAAAAAAATTAATGTGATCATTCACATAGTTCAGGATCAAATTGATGATGGTTTATAAATGGGGCCGATCACAGAAATAACAAGCTTTAGGCAATGATTTTTCAAAAAGCCCTTAAACACTGTGGATACTTGGTCAGGCTTCGCGCCTTCTCTATAGGGAAGGAGCAAAGGTGACCAAGGACCAACAAAGTGACTGAATTGAGAACAATATTGGCAAAGGCCAGAATGCCATGAGTTTAATGCAAGGAAAAGCGAATTAACTGTTTGGGAACTCTTCAGTTAAATTTGTTTGTGGATTAAGAGATATGTAGCAAATAAAAATAAAAATGTAAAATAAATTAAACGAAAATTCTAACCGAATGATTCAAGAGACAATTCAAAATCCTGCTTTTCCAGTGACATGTGTGCACATAGCATAATGCTTACAATCATTTTTCCTGTGCATTACAGTGCCACTTGGCATAAATGTTCCTATTCTTCTCTATTTTGCTTCACAGCGCCAGGGTCCCAGGTTCGAATCCCGGCTTGGGTTACTGTCTATGCAAAGTCTGCACATTCTCCCCGTGTCTGTATGGGTTTCCTCCGGGTTCTCCGATTTCCTCCCACAAGTGTTATGGGCGAGGTGTTTTCAGAACCCCAAAATGTATCATGGAGTCCAACCAACCTCTCCCTTTAATGGATTTGTTGCTTTTCCTAGCACACGGCTTTTTCCCTAGGTGTGGGATTACAATTATGGACACAAAACACTGTTTATTCCATGAACTCAACTTAACATCTTAAATAAACATTGGATCTCTTAACACCCCTTACTTCAAAGATAACTCAGAAAATATTGCAACAGTAAATTATTCCTTAAAATGTTCCTTCAAACTTCCAAGAGACTTAACACCTTTAAACAAAATCACATCAGGTTAAAGGATATATATATTTTCTGTAGAATGGCAGAGACATATTAGCTTAGTTGACTTCAGCTCCAGCACCTTGCTTTTTTCCTGCAGCTCTCTGGACACACACAGACACACATAACCTGCTTTCACCAACTGCAAAACTAAACTGCAAAACAAAACTGCAAAATGGCTGACCTGACCTCATCCCCACCCACTCTCTGACATCACTGTTTTCTTAAAGGTACATTGCTTAAACATCCATGTCTTAAAGGTACCCTCACATGACACCTCCACCCCCCAAAAAAAAATAAACCAACAACTTCAAGATGGTTTAATTTTTCACTTTTGCACCATCCACTAAGAAATGTACACAGTAAATATACCTTTTCGTTTTAAAAAAAATCAACACATGCAAACAGGTATAATAATATAGTCCATTTTTCTTTGTTCTTCTTCCTCCAACCGAAATCCTTCTCGATTGACAGTCTCTTTGAACAAAGTCTCTACACGATCCATCCATTCCTCTACTCCTCGGCATTTCGCTTTAGAATCAGATACTTTAGTTCAATCTGACCACAGAGCCCCTGCAATTCTCCAATACAGGAGCATTGGTGATCACAGCTTTCAGGCAGTCAAATGCCTGTTGAAAGTCCGCTGTCCATTGAAATTTTTTAGGTTTCTTTAGCAAGTCCATCAGTGGAGTAATCACGCCACAAAACTTTTGCACAACTGTTCGATCAAATCCACTCATGCTAAGAAATCACATTATTTCCCTTCGTCTTGAGGGTATCGGAAACTCTGCAAGGAAAGTGATTTGGGCATCTCCAAATTCACTTTCGGCTAGGTTCATCACCAAACCCGCCACCTGAAGTCGATCGAAGAACTCCATCAGATGTTTTAAATGTTCTTTCCATGTCTGGAAGGTGGAAATAAAAGCAGATTGTCCCACTTTCTCCATGCAATCCTTCAATGGTGAGACAGGATAAGAGTCCGTTCTTGTAACTGCATTCACCTTTCTATAGTCCACACACAACCGTTGGGTACCATCTGGTCTAGGCACCATCACTATGGGTGAGCTCCATTGGCTGCAACCCACTTCAATTATGCCATTCTTCAGCATACTCTCAATCTCTTTATTAACCTGTACCAATTTTAAAGGATTAAGTCTATATGGATGTCGTTTGATAGGAACAGCATTTCCCACATCTACATGATGTATAGCCATTTTAATACTTCCCAATTTATCTCTACAAACTTGCCCATGTGATATCAATAACTCTTTCAGGTCAGTTTGTTTTTCCTCTGGAAGGTAACTTAACAATTCATCCCAATTTTTAAGAACATCCTCATTTTCCAATTTAATTTGAGGTATGCCAAATTCATAGTCATCTGGATTTGGTTCGTCACTTTGGGTTAGAATCATTAAAATCTCCTTTTTCTCTCCTTCCTTTTCAAAGTACCCTTTAAGCATATTCACATGATACACTCGGTAAATCTTCCTTCTATCTGGTGTTTTTACCACATAATTCACCTCACTTAATTTCCTTTCAATCTGATACGGTCCACAAAACCTAGCTTTTAAAGGCTCCCCTACCACTGGTAACAACACTAAAACTTTATCCCCACTGGCAAAACTACGAACTTTGGATTTCTTGTCCGCTACCCGTTTCATCACATTTTGTGCAACTTTCAAATGCTGTCTAGCCAATTCACCTGCTCTATTTAATCGTTCCCTAAAATTTGACACATAATCCAACAGTGTAATTTCCGATTTCTCACCCACCAATTTTCCCTCAATCAATTTAAGTGGTCCTCTCACCTCATGACCAAAAATTAGTTCAAAAGGACTAAATTTGGTAGACTCATTCGGTGAATCCCTAATTGCAAACAATACGAATGGGATTCCTATATCCCAATCCTCTGGATAATCTTGACAATACGCCCTCAACGTTGTCTTTAATGTCTGATGCCACCTTTCTAACACTCCCTGCGATTCTGGATGGTGCGCAGTTGATTTAAATTGTTTTATTCCTGAGCTATCCATAACTTCTTTGAATAACTTTGAAGTAAAATTTGATCCTTGATCTGATTGAATTTCTGTGGGTAGTCCATATCTAGTAAAGAATTGAAGTAACTCCTCCACAATCCTTTTAGCTGTAATATTACGTACTGGAATGGCCTCTGGAAACCTAGTAGACACATCCATTACAGTCAAAAGATATTGATTCCCATTTTTTGTTTTAGGAAGCGGTCCTACACAATCGACTAGGACCCTTATAAAAGGTTCCTCAAATGCTGGAATGGGTATTAAGGGCACTGGTTGTATCACTGCTTGAGATTTCCCTATCACTTGACATGTGTGACATGATTGACAAAATTTAGCTACATCTTTATGTAGTCCAGGCCAATAAAAATGTTTCTGGATTTTCGCTTAAGTTTTCCTTATTTCCAAATGACCTCCCACTGGTACCTCATGTGCAAATCACAACACCTCCTTTCTATACCCTACCGGCAATACTACTTGATGAACTTCTGCCCACTTTTCATCTGCCTGCATATGTACAGGTCTCCATTTTCTCATCAAGACATCATTTTTACGGTAATAATACACTGGTATACTCTCAGATTCCTCTTCCGTATATGCTTACTGATATATCCGTTTTATTTCTATATCTTTCTGTTGTAACTCCGCCAATTTTCCTGAACTAAAAATATCCGCCTCATCCTCCACCTGTTCTTGTTCTTTTTCAACCATCTGATCAAAAATCGTTTCTGTTAATTGCACTTCAACTTCATCTTCACTCTTTGATTTCTCCTCTTGTCTTAACCTGTGACTTTGCGACCTTGTTACTACACAATCCGGAAAAGTCCCAGGATATTCGTCCTTCAACACTTCAGTTGACTGATTTTCGACTGGCTTATCAACCACAGTAAGCATCACTCCCACATGCAATCCAGCTATATCATTACCCAAGATAAACTGTATTCCTGGACAAGATAGTTTATCTATTACACCTTCTACAACTTTCCAACCTTTCCTTATATAATGGAACGCTACTCCTCTCACCCTGAATTCCACATAGCACCACCTTTTCTGGCAACATACTTCCCAAACTACATAATTCCTCACCTCTTACCATTAAAGATTGACTAGCCCCTGTGTCTCTTAAAATTGTGACTTCTTTCCCTGCTCCTCCTGATACACATGAGTAAACTTTACCCACACAAGTAAATTCTTTAAAGACATCTGGCACCTTCTTAACAATTACTTCTTGAGCAGGCTGTCCAATCGTTTGCACCTCCTTTGCTTCCCTTGGGCTTTCCTTTACCACTCTAACAAACCCCACTGTCTTATCCTGTTTTACCACATCAGTCTTCCCAGTGCTTTTCTTCAATCACCAAAACTGTGACTTTACATGGCCTAGTTTATTATAGTGAAAACATCTGAAACTTTTCATTTCTTTTTCACCCTCCTGGATTTCTTTTTTTATCTGAGGTACACTCTCTTTATTGTCTCCCATCAGATCACTTTACATTTACCACTTGAGTATTTCTCATGTCCCCAGTTTCTATCCCTCACCGGCTGAAACTGATGTCGGAAACCAATCTTTGATTTATGAACTAATTCATAATCATCTGCCATTTCCGCTGCTAATCTCGCAGTTTTAACCCTCTGTTCTTCCACATGAGTTCTCACTACATCAGGAATTGAATTTTCAAACTCCTCCAAAAGTATAATCTCTCTGAGAGCTTCTATTTTCAAAGCCCTTATCCACCTATCAAAATTACTCTGTTTGAGCCTTTCAAACTCCATGTGTATTTGACCAAATTCTTTCCTTAAATTTCTAAACCTTTGTCTGTAAGCTTCATGCACTAGCTCATATGCACTTAAGGTGGATTTCTTCACGTCCTCATATGTTCCAGATTCCTCCTCCGGGAGTGATGCAAACACTTCACTAGCTCTACCTACCAGCTTTGTTTGAATCAGTAACACCCACATGTCCTGTGGCCATTTCATTTGTTTAGCTACCTTCTCAAATGAAATTAAAAAGGCTTCCACTTCCTTCTCATCAAACCTTGGCAATGCTTGGACATATTTAAAGATTCCCACCAAGCCTTCGACTATGACGCTCTTTCTCACTATCCTCATCACTATCATCCAACTGTACGTTTCCCTTTACGTCTGCCAATTTTAACTGATTGCCATGTTTCATGGCCATTTTCTGAAGTTCAAACTCCCTCTCTTTATCTTTTTCCCTGATCTGTATCTCCCTTGCTTTTTCTTTTTGTTCTGCTAGGGCTATTCTTTCTTTCCTCCTTTCTTCTCTCTCCTTTTCTTTTTCCTCTCTCTCTCTTTCTCTTTCTTTTTCCTCGCTCTCTCTTTCTCTTTCTTTTTCCTCTCTCTCACTCTCATATTCCAGCCGCTTTAATTCTTTCTCATGTTCAATTTGTTTAATTTGCAACTGAATTTTTGCCATTTCTAATGAGTCAAACTCTATCTCAGGCAACTTTAAATGCTTAACCACTGCCATAATTACCTCATCTTTTCGCATTTTGTCAGGTAACGTTAACTGCAATGTTCTTGCCAAATCTAACAGTCTGCTTTTCGTTTCTGTCCGTAAAGTACTACATGTGACATTCTCCATCCCGAAAAACCTCTGAGCCTCTGAAAGAGCCATTGTTCACAACACTCTCCCCACTTAAACTAAAATACCACACCGGAAAAGCAACAATCCTTCACCGTCTTTAAGTTCACAAAAGCCAATCCAATAGATAAACTTTTATCCCCCTCGAACCCCCAGTCGGTATGGGGGGGGGGCAGTTTCAGAACCCCAAAAATGTATCATGGAGTTCAACCAACCTCTCCCTTTAATGGATTTGTTGCTTTTCCTAGCACATGGCTTTTTCCCTAGGTGTGGGATTACAATTATGGACACATGGGTTTTTAAATACAAAACACTGTTTATTCCATGAACTCAACTTAACACCTTCAATAAGCATTGGATCTCTTAACACCCCTTACTTCAAAGATAACTCAGAAAATATTGCAACAGTAAATTATTCCTTAAAATGTTCCTTCAAACTTCCAAGAGACTTAACACCTTTAAACAAAATCACATCAGGTTAAAGGATATATATATTTTCTGTAGGATGGCAGAGACATATTAGCTTGGTTGACTTCATCTCCAACACCTTGCTTTTTTCCTGCAGTTCTCTGGGCACACACAGACACACACAACCTGCTTTCTCCAACTGCAAAACTAAACTGCAAAACAAAACTGCAAAATGGCTGACCTGACCTTAGCCCCACCCACTCTCTGACATCACTGTTTTCTTAAAGGTACATTGCTTAAACATCCATGTCTTAAAGGTACCCTCACATGACACAAGTCCTGAAAGACGTGCTTGTTAGGTGAATTAGACATTCTGAATTCTCCCTCTGTATACCTGAACAGGTGCCGGAATGTGGCGACGAGGGGATTTTCACAGTAACTTCATTGCAGTGTTAATGTAAGCCTACTGTGACACTAATAAAGATTATTATTTTAATTTGGCTGTGATATTCTTCCTAAAGTACAAAACCGGATATAAGACTTTAGATTTTTATTGGTTTACTATCGCTTTGCTTTTTCACTTCAATTCTAAATACTCTGATCCCTATTAGACAGCTGTAAAAAGGTTCCGCTTTTAGAATTTGGCATATCAGAATTTCCAGTTTCCTCTGCCCCTTCATTCCTTTTAAAGTTTCATCACTTCACATACATCTTATGGAAATGATCTCCTGGCACTATTTGAAGAAAATCAGGAGAGTTCTTCAGTTAATATTTATCCCTCAACCAACATCACCAAAACAAATCATCTGTTCACTCACTCATTGTTGTTTGTGGACCTTGCTATGTGCAGGTTGTCTGCAATATCAATGGCAAAACAGTGCCAAATCCTCAAATTCATCTCATTGGCTAGAAAGCACTTTGGGCTCCCAGAGGTTGTGAAAGACATTGGGTGGGATTCTCCGGCCATGCCCACCCAGCGACCGGAGAATCCCGCCCGTGGTCAATGGACTTTTCCATTGTCTGCATCTCGCCCATGGCGATCTTGCGGTGGGCGGGGCGGAAGAATCCAGCCCATTGACCAGAATTCCCCAGCCATTCACTGGCGGTGGAATTCTCTGGTCCCACCGGCAGCGCACTGCTGCCCGTGTGTTTCCCGGCAGTGTGGGGAATTTCCATTGGCAGTGGTGGGAAAAGAGAATCTCGCTGCCAGCGAACGGTGCGCCACCTTCCATTGCTGAGAAACGCACGGCTGGGAGGCCGGAGAATCCAGCCTGTCATACCAATTCAAGTCTTTCTTTCTTGATACTGAAGTCCAGTTGATTCATAAATTGGGAACAGGAAATGTCCCTGACCTTGGGAATGCCACTGTTTACACATTTCCAGTCCAAAAAAAACATACACTAACTGCTAAAACCTTTTGTTTAAAATCCCATTTAACCAACTTCCTACCACTGATGCCACACTCCCTTCAACGCCATGGCCAAATGTTTATATATCTACCCCCCCGCCCCCCACACACCACACAGCTCCCGAGCAAGCGGGAGGGACTGGGGTGTGCCTCCATGTTAATTTCCAACCCATGAGATAGGTTTGAATTTTGACGGCTGGGCAGAAAATGTGTCTGGTGTGTTTTATATCTCAGGGGTGTGCAGAGATGAGACACCAATTTCTATGTCTGAACAGGCTTTTTATTTACAAAGCTTGTGCAATGCCTTCTCTCATGCTCACAGCGTCTTGCTTCAGTTTACTTTCTATTTCTCTGTAACCACAATCAGGGCAAACAGAACAGAGAGGAGTCAACAGACATATACGATCAAACACTGTGCAATGATGTGGAGATGCCGGCATTGGACTGGGGTGAGCACAGTAAGAAGTCTGCAACACCAGGTTAAAGTCCAACAGATTTGTTTCAAATCACTAGCTTTCGGAGCACTGCTCCTTCCTCAGGTGAATCTGCACAATGAACAATTGAATACCAAAGATCTTGCCCCATTGGAAATCTAAGGGCAGGAGCTTCTGGTCCAGTCCACCTGGGATTTGTTCCAGGTGGTTCGGAAAATTTGATGGACCACCAAAAAAATCAGTTGACTTTAGATAGGAATTGGACCGTAAAATCTCGCCTGAGAAGATCTTTAAGCCACCCTAAATAACAAACATACTTACACTGAGTAATTTCTTAGAGTTCAGCGTGCCCATTTTCTCTAAGTACACAAATAGTCTTTGAGGTATGAAGGTCTCTCTCATGATGGTGCTGAGATCTACAATCTTGAAGGTGTGGTTCTGAGCGATCAGTTCAATGAGGTGGACGGTCAACATCACAGTGGCTCATTGCCAAAGGACATGTGGCCTCATAATCACTCTCCTCAAAATATCCAGATCTGCCCACATTTCACCTTGTGTTGTCATCCAACTGAGCAACTATGTGAACTCTTTTGGTCCTGACAGGGATGATATGAGTTTGTGATTGTGATTTGCTTTTTGATATAAACCCGGTCTCCAACCTCAAATCATTGTTCTGTTGTATGTGGTCACTTATCAAAGTATGTTTTGGCTTGACCTTGTCACTTTGTGTGATTCATTCTGTTTTCGCTCTGGCACCTTGGTTAGATAATGGTGACAGCTTAAGAATAGTGTCATGTGAAACTTACACCAGTCGTAAGTTCGGCTGGTGTATAAGAGAGTGTGGGGTGGGTCGATATGTGTGAAGTTGGCGATGAACAGATTGTTCAAACATTTCTCGCTGTTGAATCATTCAAAGCCCCGTTATGATTGTGGATTGTATCATGATGTCAGATGGTGGGGAATTTTGTAGCTTGCCAGAACGCCTTGAACTGACTGGAAACAATCTGTGGTCTGTATGGGAAGCACGGTTGCACAATGGTTAGCATTGTTGCTTCACAGCGCCAGAATCCCAGGTTCGATTCCCGGCTTGGGTCACTGTCTGTGCGGAGTCTGCACGTTCTCCCCGTGTCTGCGTGGGTTTCCTCCGGGTGCTCCAGTTTCCTCCCGCAAGTCCCGAAAGACGTACTGTTAGGTGAATTGCACATTCTGAATCCTCCCTCAGCATACACGAAAAGGCGCCAGAGTGTGGCCACAAGGGCATTTTCACAGTAACTTCATTACAGTGTTAGTGTAAGCCTGCTTGTGACAACCAGAATTATTATTATTATAATGATAGTCTCCTGCAAACCCCATCGTAATTCTGTTAAACAATTGTCTCACTTCCCTCTGAGATCCGGACCCCGTAATAAGTATCAATGGCATGAAGCAAATTTGGATACAATTTCCACTTTATGAAGAAAACTTTTATTCACCCACTAAGTAATTTGTACACTTACAAAGCCAGTTTCTTAGGAAGACCGGTGTGCAGGAGCTAGTTCCTGGCTGGTCAGTTTGCTGAATTAAATCTGCCGTACCATTTCCCATGACTGACCAATTCAGCTTTCTGGCTACATGAAGAATATCCTATGGGCTGATCCTGGTCCCTTGACATATAAGGTAGTGTATCACAATGGATCACCTGATTGAATGGCATGGTAGCACAGTGGTTAGCATTGCTGCCTCACAGCACCAGGGACCCAGGTTCAATTCCCACCTCGGGTGACTGTGTGGAGGTTTCACTTTCTTCCCGTGTTTGTGTGAGTTTCTTCCAGGTGCTCCGGTTTCCTCCCACAGTCCAAAGATGTGCAGGTTAGGTGGATTGGCCATGCTAAAATGCACCTTAATGTCCAAAAGCTTAGGTGGGGTTACTGGGTTATGGGTATAGGGTAGAGGCGCGAGCTTAAGTAGAGTGTTCTTTCTAAGGGCCGGTGCAGAGTCGATGGGCTGAATGGCCTCCTTCTGCACTGTAAATTCTATGTTTCTATGATTTGCAGGGGAGGTGGTGTCTCCAGGTGCATACTGGCAATAGATGTCATTCCTCCGCCTTGATAAGGCAGGAAGAAAGTCATTCACACAAATCCAGAGAGGCCATTGTCCATGAGAGCTGTTGTAGATATGGGGCGGGATCTTTGGGCAATTCATGCTGGCGGGATCTTATAGCGGGTTTTGCGATGGCGAGAGTGCATTCAACGAGAAACCCTGTTGACAACAGTTGGACCAGAAGATCCAGCGGCCAGCCATTGGTGACCTGCCCTCCACATTCCATGGAGGGAGAATAAAATCCCACCAAGGAGTCTTGTGGTGAGCTACTATCCCAGTGACATGTCCATGTCTGTCTGTGTATGTCCCTGTTTTGTTGAAACTGTCTTTATTTTTAAAAACATCAATAAGAGCTTCAGTGACGATGTCTTTGGTCAGAATTATGCTCCCTTCGGACATAGGCCATGCTTCACTCACAAACACGAATCCAAAAAAGTTAAAATTGCCTTACAGCATAACAGGAATACACAAAATATCATCTTGTCCAGTGTGTCAATTCTATAACTTGGTTAACAAGGAAATGACTGAGCTATTAAACAACTACTTCAGTTCTGTCCTCATGGAGGAAGACACAGATAACTTCCCATAAATGCTAAGGAACCAAGAGTCTAGTGAGATGGAGGAATTGAAGGAAATTTGTATTAAGAAAATAATAATAATAATCTTTATTAGTGTCACAAGTAGGCTTACATTAACACTGCAATGTTACTGTGAAAACCCCCTAGTTGCCACACTCCGGTGCCTGTTCGGGTACATTGAGAGAGAATTCAGAATGTCCAATTCACCGAACAAGCATGTCGTTCGGGACTTGTGGGAGGAAGCTGGAGCACCCGGATGAAATCCACGCAGACACGGGGAGAATGTGCAGACTCCGCACAGACAGTGACCCAAGCTGGGAATCGAACCTGGGTCCCTGGTGCTGTGAAACAACGGAGCTAAAATATAATGCTTGAGAATTAGTGGGACTGAAGGTCAATAAATCCGCTGGGCCTGACCATCTCAGGGTACAAAAGGAGGTGACCATGGAAATACTGGGTGTGCTGGTTGTCATCTTCCAAAATTCTGTTGGTTCTACAAGAGTCCCGGCAGATTGGAGGGTGATAAATGTATTCCGCCATTTAACAAAGGAGACAGGAGAAAACAAGGAAATACAGACCGGTGAGCCTAACATCAGTGGTAGGGAAAATGCTTGTGCCTATTATAAAGAATGTGAAAACAGGACATTTCAAAAATATCAATGGGATTCGACAAAGTCCTTTGCTTCTGTCTTCTCAAAGGAAGACATGAATACTGTACTTTTAATGAGGAGCTGAACAAAGAACAAAGAACAAAGAAAAGTGCAGCACAGGTACAGGCCCTTCGGCCCTCGAAGCCTGCGCCGACCATGCTGCCCATCTAAACTAAAATCTTCTACACTTCCGGGGTCCGTATCCCTCTATTCCCATCCTGATGGTAAATAGTATTAGTAAAGAAATGGTTTTGACGAAATTAATGGGATTGAAGGTGGACAAATCTCCAGGGCCTGATAATCTTCATCCCAGGGTACTTAAGGGAGTGGCCCTAGAAATAGTAGATCCATTTGTGGTCATTTTCCACTCTGGAATGGTTCCTACAGTTTGGAGGGTCGCTAATATATCCCTGCTATTCAAAAAGGAAAGTAGAGAGAAAACAGGAAATATTAGACCCATGAGCCTAACTTCGGTTGTCGGGAAGTTGGTAGAGTCCATTATCAAGGATTTCATAGCACAGCATTTGGTATATATCAGTGGATAATCAGACGAAGTTGGCATGGATTTACAAAATGAAATCAAGCTTGACAAATCCACCAGAATTCTTCAAAGATGTAACTAGCAGAATTGACCCGAGAGAACCAGATGGTGTGATTTACTTAGACTTTCAGAAGACTTTAGACACGGTCTCACATAGCAGATTACTATGTAAAGTTATAGCGCATGGGATTACGGGTAGCGTCTTGAGATGGATAGAAAGCTGGTGAGCAAACAGGAAGCAAAAAGTTGGAATAAATGGACGTTTTTCTGATTGGTAGGCAATGACTAGTGGGTACCGCAGGGACTTGGACCCCAACTCTTAACATTATATATTAATGATTTGGATGAGGGAACTAAATGTATTATCTCCAAATTTGCAGATGACACAAAGTTGGGTGGGAGGGTGAGCTGTGAGGAGGATGCAGAGATGCTTCAGTGGGATTTGGGCAGGCTGAGTGAGTGGGCACATGCATGGCAGATGCAGTATAATGTGGATAAATGTGAGGTTATCCACTTTGGTAGCAAAAATAGGCAGGCACATTATTATTATTTGAATGGGTGTAAATTGAGAGAGGTGGATACTCAGCAATTAGTCACTGAAAGTAAGCGTTCAGGTATAGCAGGCAGTAAAGAAGGCATATGGTATGTTCACCGTCATAGCGAGAGGATTTGAGTACAGGAATAGGGATGTTTTACTACAGTTTTATAGAGCATTGGTGAGGCCACACATGGAGTATTATGTGCAGTTTTGGTGTCCTTATCTGAGAAAGGATGTTCTTGCTACGGAGGGAGTGAAGCAAAGTTTTACCAGGGTGATTCCTGGGATGGCGGGACTGTCATATGAGGAGAGACTAAGTCGGTTAGGATTATATTCATTGGAGTTTAGAAGAGTGAGAGGGGATCTCATAGAAACTTTAAAAATTGTAACAGGATCAGACAGGGTAGATTCAGAAAGAATGTTCCCAATGGTGGGGGAGTCCAGAACTAGGGTTCATAGTTTGAGTGGTAAACCTTTTAGGACTGAGGTGAGGAGAAATTTCTTCATCCAGAGAGTGGTCAATCTGGGAATTCGCTACCACATAAAGTAGTTGAGGCCAAACCTTTGTGTAATTTTAAGGATGAATTAGATATAGCTCTTGGGGCTAAAGGGATCAAGGGATATGGTGGGTGGGGGGTGGGGGGGGGGTGGGTGGGGGGGGGGGGGGTGCAGCGGGGGGGGGGGGGGGGCGGGGTGGATGGTCGGAAGGTGTTGAACTTGATGATCAGCCATGATCATAATGAATGGTGGAGCAGGTTCAAAGGGCCCAATGGCCTCCTCCTGCTTCTATTTTCCATGTTTCTATGTTTTTCGATGTGGCAGGGGGTGACCAGTGGAGTCCCACAAGGATTACGACTTGAGTCCCAGCTATTAACAATGCACATCAATGATATGGATGAGGGAATCCAAAATAATATTTCCAAATTTGCTGTTGCCATGAAACTTGATGGGAACGTGATTGGTAAGGAGGATGTTAAGAGACTTTGTAATGACTTAGACAAGTTGAGTGAGTGGAACATACCTGGCAGATGCGATATAACATAAGGGAAAATGTGACGTTATCCACTTTAGATGGAGAAACAGTATTATTTAAATGGTGACAGATTGGGAAATGTGAACTTTCAAAGGGATGGGTGTTCTTGTACACCAGTCACTGAAAACAAGTATGCAGATACAGCAGGCAGTTGCAAAGGCATATGGTACGTAGTCCTTCTTTGCAAGAGGACTTGAGTATAGTAGCAAGGATATCTTACTGCAGCTGTACAGGGCCTGGGTGCAACCACTTCTGTTGTATTATGTGCAGTTTTGGTCTATTGATCTAAGAAAGAATATACTTTGCATAGAAGGAGTGCAGCAAATGTTCACCAGACTGATTTCTGGGTTGGCATTATTGTTATGATGTGGAGATGCCGACGTTGGACTGGGGTGAGCACAGTAAGTAGTCTTACAACACCAGGTTAAAGTCCAACAGGTTTGTTTCAAATCACTAGCTTTCGGAGCTCCTTCCTCAGGTGAATGAGTTCCTCTGGCTGTGTGGTCCAGAACAAAGGGTCACAGTCTCAGGATATGGGGTAGACCATTTAGGACTGAGATGGGGAGAAACCTCTTCACTCAGAGGGTGGTGAAGCTGTGGAATTCTCTCCCAAAGAAGGCTGTGGAGGCCAAGTCACTGAATATATTTAAGAAAGAAATAGATAAATTTCGAGAATCTAAAGGCATCAAGGAGTATGGGCAGAGCATTGCAGTATGGTGTTGAGATAGAGGATCAGCCATGATCATGTTCAGTGGCGAAAATTGCCTTTTCCTGCTCATATTTTCTACATTTCTATGTAAGCCAAACTGGGGGACATTAAGTCACTAATAAATGCAATAGGAATTCAGAAGAAACTTTATTTCCCACAGGATATTTCAAATGGGGAACTTGCTACCACATGGGGTAATTGAGATGGCCAGCATAGATGCCTTTCAGGGGAAGCAAGATAAACGGATGAGGAAAAAAGAATAGAAGGATGTGTTTACAGTTCAATGAAGAAGAGTGGGAGAACTGTGAGAGGAGGCTGGTGTACATCATAAACACAGGCATGGATCTGTTGAGATGAATGGACTGTTTATTTGCTGTAAATCATATGTAATGCTACGTAAATGCCCACAAACTGTTTGTACTAATCTCGCAAAAAACGTTTAAAAAATAGTTTGATGATAAAAGGTCAAAGTTGAGCAAAGGTCTGTGCTGTTGCACAAGTTGACAATGAAAAATATCTGTGCAAGTAAATGCCTAAATACTGTGTTTGTTTTGGAATATCACGGTTGTTAATCATGTAGCAAAGCTGATGTAATGTTGAGATGTTGATGAAAATGTCAGCTCTAATTGTCTCCTCACTGAATTGTGGTTATAGAACTTGTCAGAGCTCCGAAGATAGTGACAAACACTGGTGGGATTTTTCCATTTTGGTGGAATTCAACTCAAAAGTCCTTGTGGAAGAGACAAAAATGTTTATTTACCATTTCCATTTGACATCATTTGATATTCACCTCAGGGAAACCACGCTTGTTTTTCAAATCTATCAGGTTCTTTGATCAGTTGTTGATCATTAAAAAATGTTTTACAACTTCAAACAATTAAGCCAAAAATTAAAACTCGGCAAAGAAATTTGAAATGTTTCCATTTTATTTTAACTGATTCTTTTGCCTGATTTCTTCACTTATTATCACCAAGCGTTGACTTAAAAAATGTTTGTTGCTTGTACTACTTAAGCCTGTTGAACAAATTAAATTCTATCCATCCCTTTATCCAACAAACAACTATTAATTTATTATGCATATACGAAGGTGTGAAAATGTCTCCTACAATTATCGTAAAGCATTATTGCAACCCAATTAATTTCTCAGTTGGATTAGTATGTTGCCTTCTTTCATGATGCTGGTGTCATTGGCAAGCATTTTTGCCCATCTCTAATTACCCTTGAACTGAATGGCTTTTGAGGCTATTTCAGAGTCAATGGGCAGAATCTTATATTTTTTCAAAGTGTCAGGTTCTGACTGAAAACCGGCGTGTAGCTCTCCGGCAGCACAGACCAGTTTTCGCTCATGATCGTGAGTTAAGAAAATAAGTAGACGGAGCTTTTTGCATCATTCTGGGAGGGAGAGGCTGGATAGAGCCGTCAAGGCTGGCTCCACAGTGACAAGGCGCCATCTTTAAAGGGTGTCCTGTTCAGCGCCACTCCAGTTGCAGACACTGGGGCGATCACCACTGCCCCCTGTCCCCCACCCCACATACGACAGCCTCAGACTCGGGGACACTCATGAGAACATAAGAACTAGGAGCAGGAGTAGGCCATCTGGCCCTTCAAGCCTGCTCTGCCATTCAATAAAATCATGGCTGATCTTTTTGTGGACTCAACTCCACTTAGCCCCCCACTCACGGTAATTTTATTCCTTTTATTCCTTTACTGTTCAAAAATGTATCTGCTTTTGCCTTAAAACATTTAACGAGGTCGCCTCAACTGCTTCACCGGACAGGGAATTCCACAGATTTACAAGCCTTTGGGTAAAGAAGTTCCTCCTCAACTCAGTCCTAAATTTGCTCCCCCTTATTTTGAGGCTTAGCCCCCTTGTCCCCTTCCCCGCCAGTGGAAATAACTTTTTATGTTTCTATAAGGTTCCCCCTCATTCTTCAAAATTCCAATGAATATATTCTCAACCTACTTAGTCTCTCCTCATAAGCTAATCCTCTCAACTCCGGAATCAACCTAGTGAATCTCCTCTGCACAGCCTCCAGTGCCAGTACATCCTTTCTCAAGTAAGGAGACCAAAATTGTACACAGTACTCCAGGCATGGCCTCACCAGCACCCTACACAGCTGCGACATTACTTCTTTGTTTTTCAACACCATCCCTCTCGCAATGAAGGACAAAGTTCCATTTGCTTCTTAATTACTTGCTGCACCTACAAACCAACCTTTTGCAATTCATCCACAAGGACATCCAGGTCCCTCTGCACAGCAGCATGCTACAATTTTTTACCATTTAAATAATAGTCTATTTTGCTGTTATTCCGACAAAAATGGATGACCTCACATTTATCAACATTGAACTCCATCTGCCAGACCCTTGCCCACTGACTTAAAATATCTAAATCCCTCTGCAGACTTTCAGTGTCCTCAACACACTTTGCTCTACCAGTCATCTTAGTGTCATCTGCGCATTTTGACACATTACACGTGGTCCCCAACTCCAGATCATTGATGTAAGTTGTGAACAATTGCAGACCCAACACTGATCCCTGAGGCACACCACTAGTCACTGATTGCCAACCAGAAAAACACCCATTTATCCCCACTCTTTGCTTTCTGTCAGTTAATTTTTTTAATTTTTTGTTTGTAAATTTAGAGTACCCAGTTAATTTTTTCCAATTAGGGGTCAATTTAGCGTGGCCAATCCACCTAACCTGCACATCTTTTGGTTTTGGGGACGAATCCCATGCAAACACAGGGAGAATGTGCAAACTCCACACGGACAGTGACTCAGAGCCGGGATTGAACCTGGGACCTCGGCGTCGTGAGGCAGCAGTGCTAACCACTGTGGCACCATGTTGCCTGCTTACTGTCAGTTAACCAATCCTCTATCCGTGCTTATTCAATACCCATAACGCCATGCTGTTTTATCTTATGCAGCAAACATTTGTGCGGCACCTTGTCGAATGTCTTCTGGAAATCCAGATACACCACATCCACCCATCCTCATTGTCCACTGCGCTCATAATGTCCTCAAAGAATTCCACTAAATTAGTCAAACTTGAACCCATGCTGCGTCTGCCCAACGGGACACTTTCTATCCACTTGTCTCGCTATTTCTTCCTTAACAACAGAATCAAGCAATTTCGCCACTACAGAAGTTAAGCTAACTGGCCTATAATTACCTGCCTTTTATCTACCTCCTTTTTTAAACAAGGTGGTGTCACATTTGCTGTTTTCCAATCTGCCGGAACCACCCCAGAGTCCAACGAATTTTGGTCAATTAACATGAGCGTATTTGCTATTTCCCCCGCCACCTCTTTTAGTACCCTGGGATGCATTCCATCAGGGCCAGGAGACTTGTCTACCTTTAGCCCCAATAGCTTGCCCAACACTACCTCCTTAGAGATAATAATCACTTCTAGGTCCTCACCTGCCATAGCCTCCTTGCCAACAATTATTGGCATGTTATTTGTGTCTTCCACTGTGAAGACCGACAAAAAATACCTGTTCAATGCCTTAGCCATTTCTTCATTTCCCACTATTAAATCCCCCTTCTCATCCTTTAAAGGACCAATGTTACCTTCGCTACTCTTTTTCGTTTTATATATTTGTAGAAACCTTTACTATCAGTTTTTATATTCTGAGCTAGTTTACTCTCATAATCTATCTTACTTTTCTTTATAGCTTTTTCGTGGCTTGATCTTTAAAGATTTCCCAATCCTCTAATTCCCCACTAGCCTTTGCCACTTTGTGTGCCTCTTCTTTCAATTTGATCACAGCTGTGATTAAGGAGGGCACTATGGAGGATTCGAGCACTGAGGCAATATGGGTAGCGCTAAGAAATAGGAAGGGTGCAGTAACATTGTTGGGACTTTACTACAGGCCTCCCAAAAGCGAGCGTGAAGTAGAGGTACAAATATGTAGACAGATTATAGAAAAATGTAGGAGCAATAGGGTGGTCGTGATGGGAGTTTTTAACTTCCCCAACATTGAATGGGACTCATGTAGTGTTGGAGGCGTAGATGGAGCAGAATTTGTAAAGAGCATCCAGGAGAGTTTTTTAGAGCAGTATGTAAATAGTCCAACTCGGGAAGGGGCCATACTGGACCTGGTATTGGGGAATGATCCCGGCCAGGTGGTTGATGTTTCAGTCGGTGATTACTTTGGGAATAGCGATCACAATTCCGTGAGTTTTAGAATGGACAAAGACGAGAGTGGTCCTAAAGGAAGAGTGCTAAATTGGGGAAAGGCCAAGTATAACAAAATTCATCAGGAGCTAGGGAATGTGGATTGGGAGCTGCTGTTTAAGGGTAAATCCACATTTGAAATGTGGGAGTCTTTTAAGGAAAGGTTGATTTGAGCGCAGGACAGACATGTCCCTGTGAAAATGAGGGATAGAAAGGGCAAGATTAGGGAACCATGGATGACGGGTGGAATTGTGAGACTAGCTAAGATGAAAAAGGAAGCATACATAAGAACTAGGCGACTTTAAACTGATGAAGCTTTGGAGGAATATCGGGAAAGTAGGACAAATCTCAAACGCGCAATAAAGAGGGCTAAAAGGGGTCATGAAATATCTTTGGCTAACAGGGTTAAGGAAAATCCCAAAGTCTTTTATTCGTATATAAGGAGCAAGAGGGTAACGAGAGAAAGGATTGGCCCACTCAAAGACAAAAGAGGGAATTTATGCCTGGTGTCAGAGGAAATGGGTGAGATTCTGAGTGAGTACTTTGCATCGGTATTCACCAAGGAGAGGGACATGACGGATGTTGAGGTTAGGGATGGATGTTTAAATACTCTAGGTCAAGTTGGCATAAGGAAGGGGGAGGTTTGGGGTATTCTAAAAGGCATTAAGGTGGACACGTCCCCAGGTCCGGATGGGATCTATCCCAGGTTACTGAGGGAAACGAGGGAGGAAATAGCTGGGGCCTTAACAGATATCTTTGCAGCATCCTTGAGCACGGGTGAGGCCCCGGAGGACTGGAGAATTGCTAATGTTGTCCCTTTGTTTAAGAACGGTAGCAGGGATAATCCAGGGAATTATAGACCTGTGAGCTTGACGTCAGTGGTAGGCAAACTGTTGGAGAAGATACTGAGGGATAGGATCTATTCACATTTGGAAGAAAATAGACTTATCAGTGATAGGCAGCATAGTTTTGTGCAGGGAAGGTCATGTCTTACAAACCTAATAGAATTCTTTGAGGAAGTGACAAAGTTAATTGATGAGGGAAGGGCTGTAGATGTCATATACATGGACTTCAGTAAGGCGTTTGATAAAGTTTCCCATGGCAGGTTGATAGAAAAAGTGAAGTCGTATGGGGTTCAGGGTGGACTAGCTAGATGGAGAAAGAACTGGCTGGGCAACAGGAGACAGAGTAGTGGTGGAAGGGAGTGTCTCAAAATGGAGAAAGGTGACTAGTGGTGTTCCACAGGGATCCGTGCTTGGACCACTGTTGTTTGTGATATACATAAATGATCTGGATGAAGGTATAGGTGGTCTGATTAGCAAGCTTGCAGATGATACTAAGATTGGTGGAGTTGCAGATAGCGAGAGGGACTGTCAGAGAATACAGCAAAATATAGATAGATTGGAGAGTTGAGCAGATAAATGGCAGATGGAGTTCAATCCAGGCAAATGCGAGGTGATGCATTTTGGATGATCCAATTAAAGAGCGGACCAAACAGTCAATGGAAGAGTCCTGGGGAAAATTGATGTACAGAGAGATCTGGGAGTTCAGGTCCATTGTACCCTGAAGGTGGCAACGCAGGTCGATCGAGTGGTCAAGAAGGCATACAGCTTGCTTGCCTTCATTGGACGGGGTATTGAGTACAAGAGTCGGCAGGTCATGTTGCAGTTGTATAGAACTTTGGTTAGGCCACATTTGGAATACTGCGTGCAGTTCTGGTCGCCACATTACCAGAAGGATGTGGATGCTTTAGAGAGGGTGCAGAGGAGGTTCACCAAGATGTTGCCTGGTATGGAGGGTGCTAGCTATGAAGAAAGGTTGAGTAGATTAGGATTGTTTTCGTTGGAAAGACAGAGGTTGAGGGGGGACCTGATTGAGGTCTACAAAATTATGAGAGGTATGGACAGGGTGGATAGCAAAAAGCTTTTTCCAAGAGTGGGGGTGTCAATTACAAGGGTCACGATTTCAAGGTGAGAGGGGGAAAGTTTAAGGGAGATGTGCGTGGAAAGTTTTTTACGCAGAGGGTGGTGGGTGCCTGGAACACTTTGCCAGTGGAGGTGATAGAGGCGGGCACGATAGCATCATTTAAGATGCATCTAGACAGATATATGAATGGGCGGGGAACAGAGGGAAGTAGATCATTGGAAAATAGGCGACAGGTTTAGATAAAGGATCTGGATCGGCGCAGGCTGGGAGGGCCGAAAGGCCTGTTCCTGTGCTGTAATTTTCTTTGTTCTTTGTTCCTTTATTTCCTTAGATATTCATGGCTGCTTATTCTTTTTCCTACAGTCCTTTCTTTTCACTGGTATATACATTTTTCTAAGCACTGTGAAAATCTCTTTGAAAGTCCTCCACTGTTCCTCAATTGTCCAACCACAATGTCTTTGCTCCCAATCGGCCCAAGCCAATTCCTCCCTCATCCCATTGTAGTCTCCTTTGTTAAGCATAAGACACTGGTATTGGATTTTACCTTCTCACACTCCATCTTTATATTAAATTCAACCATACTATGATCGCTCCTTCCAAGAGGATCCTAACTTTAATAATAATCTTTATCGTCACATAAAGGCTTACATTAACACTGCAATGAAGTTACTGTGAAAATCCCCTAGTCGCCACATTCTGGCGTCTGTTTGGGTACACTGAGGAAGAATTCAGAATGTTCAAATTACCTAACTGCTCGTCTTTCGTGACTTGTGGGGGGAAACCGGAGCACCCAGAGGAAATCCACACAGACACGGTGATAACTGGCAGACTCTGCACAGACAGTGACCCAAGCCGGGAATTGAACCTGAGACACTGGCGCTGTGAAGCAACCGTGCTAACCAACGTTCATTCCAAGCACTAAGTGCATTCCAATCACTTAAGCTTGTGATTTCACTGCACTTACCTTTCTTTGATGTGGTCAATGTTTACAAATATTGCGGTTTCACCATTGAGGCCACTGGAGCGTGAAGCGATACGAATGGATCAAAGCTGCAGATAGTTTGTAGAAGCTGTCACTCACAGATCATCACTCGAAAGATATGAATGGCTTGCAGCTAATGGAACTTGGGCACCAGATGCAGACACAGCTGTTCTCCTTCAAGGAATGGGCACATGGAGTTCAGTATTACAGCTATATTTCTTCCCACTGCTCCTCTCTCGACTGCTCTTTAGCTTCCAGATAGGTGTCCCTTTTCTGGAGGTCTGTGGAGGGAGTTCCATTAGGCAGGGGGTCTCTGTGGAGGGTCCCCCTATTACAGGGGGCCCTGTGGTTGTTACTCTGTTACAGGGGTCCCTGGTGGTGGGTGGGCCGGGTCACCCCCGTACATGGGGGGGTGGTGTCATTCAGTCAATCCAGGGGTGGGGGCTGCTCTGCAGGTGGCCAGGGGCGCTTTGGGCTATGGGGGTGTGGTCTGCCACAGGACCTCACTATTGGGCTGCCCGCTCGAGATGGCATTTACATGGTATGGAACACTGAATTGCATCCTGCCTTACGACTCCAAGGGGATCGTAAAACTGGTGTGAGTCAGCGCCAGTGGGAGAAAATAGTCTCCCAAATGGAGAATGCAGCCCATTGTCTTTGACTTTGAAAAAGAGAGTGAAATCAAGGCACTGTTTGAAGATACCAGAGGGATTTCTAAAACCAAAGATGCAAACTTTTTAGCAGGAGAGGAATAGAGAGAATACCTAGTAAATATATGGAAAGTATATAGACAGATTGTAGGGAAACACCAGGGCAAACTCTGTTATCTAATCAAGATGTAGACATAAGAAACTCTGAACCAATAAAGCCACATCTGTCTCAACTAAAACCATGGAGTCTGGCTCAGTTAAACACTGAAATACAGTGCATGTTGAATGGAAACAAGTGAAAACTCAGTGGTCCACTTAACACCAAATAGAGTTTGGGAGATTGAAAGCCATGTTACAAACCTTGACCTGAAAACTTCATTTGAAGGAAGGTGTGCCTAGAGACAACTATCTGAAGCAAAGACCCCTTTTTCCTTTTACTTATTATTTTCACCCTTCTCTTCCCCTCTGTGTTTGTTTGTTTTGTGTGTGCGTGCGCGTGTGTGTAGAGGGTGGGAGCAGGTTTAAATGGGGGGGGGGGGGGATTAGGAATTAGTTGATAGTTAACCATTTATATTTATTGCATATTTCATTATAGTTATAGTTATTAATAAAAAGTAATTTGTTTACCTTTAAAAACCTGATGACCGTAATTATTGGGCAGCCAAGGGCCAAAGACTTCAGGTATCCTCCAAGAATTATGTGTTGATTCAATTGTGTTGTGACTCCGGGTCAAGGGGGCTGGAATTAACTGTGCCTTAGCCCAGGGTATTGCAACATATTTTGCTGCTAATGATGACTTCTGTTGCTTTTGCTCCGAGTTTTGCAAAGCCCTTCTTATTCCTCTCCACCTCTCTAACCTTTGGTCATCTGACCTAATATCTCTTTCTGTGGCTCAGTGTCATGCTTCATTTTATAATGCCCCTGTGAATTGCCTTTATATATTTCATTACATTCTGACTTTATATAAACATAAGCTGTTGTTTAAAACACAATCCGAGTACAGCCAGCTGGGTTAATAGTTCTTAAGCATGTGTGCACCAGAAGGCTTGATCCTATATATACACAGATAACAACTTCACAAGAACCTCCACAGAGGAGGGTGTTGGGTAGGTCACAGTTCAACAAATGCTGAAGAGTTAAGGGGATTTGTAGATCAATAAAGCTCAGCATTTGTGGCCGGAGAAATAACTTCAGGTAAAATACTTCTTGGTATAATATTTCACCCATAAATCCATACTTTCTTTTTCTTGGATTTAGTAAATCAGTCTGTGAAAAAATTAATTATGTCCAGTTTTCCCTCAGGATGCGTTTAAGAAAACCAGTGTGCTATTGGAAGGAAACGGGGTTGCGACAGAAATTCCACTTGGACAGGAGCAGTGCAATCATTCTTTTGCATTTTGCAGACGTGTCACTTATTTGGCCAGTCAAAATGTTGGAGGATTGATCCTCAATAGTTATATATTTCGGGAATGTGGATTTATTTTGGCAAGTGAAATGTCATCGTAATTTTATTTCAATCGAGGATCTTGCCAAAAGGTTAAGCTGGTGCGAAACACAAGCACAGACATCACTTGATGGAAGTAAGTTGATAACATTAAAACATTCCTCACAACATGTGCTGACCAATGTGATTAACTTGGAGATTCCTTCCTTTTCCCTTGGGAACAGATGGAAGCCTATGACTACTCCCTTTGTTACTCTCAAACAAAGCAGCTTGCATGGGATGCTTTCCTTCAACTGACCCTAACTTGCAATTGAACTCTGATTGTCATATTGGATAAAATGACGCCATGGTAAAGTAGTGTTGCTTCAGTGAACAAAGTCAGATTTTTGGCTGCAATTTTAACAGACAGCACCAGGCAGGAAACCAAGGTGAAGTGGAATGCAGGTATATACTCAACCCAATATTACTTGTTGACATCAATGGAATGTAAAATCAGGCAAAGTGCAAAATCAACATTGCACCTAATCCTTAAAATAAGAGCGAAATACTGAAGGTGCGGGAAATTTATTGCGCCGATCCCCGTAGGTTTCCTAAATGGCAGGACAGGTTAAAATCCCCCCCCCCCCCCCCCCACCCCCCCCCCCCACCCCCAGCATTGGGCAGGCTATAAAATCCAGGTTCCACCTCATCTCTCATCCCAACATGTTGTTCTCTGCTGATCACAGGATTTGATGTTCAGAGAGGCACAGCATCACTGACAAAATGGCATCATGCTCCACAATTCAAGTGAGATCCTACCACAGAGATTTTAGGCCAGTTTTCACAATGGCTGTGACTGCTTCAATTGGGTGCTCTGCATTAAAATTTTACATTCATTCATAGAATCATAAAAATTAAAGTGCAAAAGGATGCTGTAGCCACGTAAAATGGCTGCGTTCCGATTAATCTGGCCAAAACCCAGTTTAAAATGGCTAACCCGAATGACTGCTGGGAAAAGCAGCTAAGAAGACACAAGCAGGCAGCTGCAGACAGTATTGCATATTCGGCTCTGGGAAGTTAGCCCAGATCGATACTCAGGGCTATCAACAGCCCATCCACCCAGGTATCTGCAGTTACATTCAGGACTGTTTGCAGCCCATCTATTCAGACATCTGCAGTTAAATCGGCTATCCCCGGGAACAATTGCAACACATTAGCAATTGAATACTGGGCAAGACCTGTCGGCGCCTGCAGTGGCTGAAACAAAGACAGGTGAGCGACCACCCCCCGATCGAGGAATCGCCTCACCATTGGACACATCGACCCCAGAGATTGGGGACAGATCCAATCACTTGGGACTCAGGGTCAAGGGCCGCCCCGGGAGGCGGGAAGCCCCTGGGCCCTATAAAAGTGAGGGTCCAAGTTCAGATCTCTCTCTCTCTCCTCTTCGCCTGCTCGAGACCTTCGCAAGAACAGCAACCGGCAACAGTAAGTTTGAATCCAGCGATCGCTATCCGGTAGAGACACCTAGCCACCGACCTGTAGCAGCCTTTTGAATCCCGCGGGCCAGATCTGATTGGACAAGCCATTCGTTTCCCTGACCTGGTGGGCTCTTCCTAAGTTAAGTATTGGCCAGTCGTGATAGGTTTATTATATAGAAAGTAGTATTAGGGTATTAATATTGCTTGTTGTATATAATAAATGACCGTTGTTTTAATCCTTACTAAGCGGTGTGCTGTATTATTAATCATAACCTGAACTTGAACCACGTCACGGTACCATAAAGATACCTGGCGACTCGTGAGCAAAGGTGACGTAATCAGAGCCAATAGACTAAGGTTAAAAAGAGCAACATAATTGGCGACATCCTGACGGGACCCGACTTAGAAGTGGAAAACCACTCCGGGAGAACCCCAACATTTTGAATTAGAATCCAATCGGAAACAAAAAAAAACCCCACAAGTGTTCAAGCGGTTCTGGTTAATAATTCACAATTCGGAAGTGTGTATATGCATGCATAACTAACAGGGTTATAAGGCAAAACTGATAGATTTTTGTTGCGTCAAAACTATCGGCAGTTGGTATTTCGGAAATTAACGCAAGCCGTACCCGCATCTACCACACCACCTTAGCCCCCTGTTCCAAATTTGAACGTAACGAGCAGATAAGAGAGAGCCATGCAGGCAATGCAAGCGATGCAGCGCCTCATGAACCCCGAAGATTTTGCTGTCGCACCAGTCAGCAGCGTAGGAGTGGGACAGTGTCCCGTTTGGGAAGTGGAAATCCACAAATTTCTGCAGGGCAAAGGATGGCCCATGTGGAAGGATTTCTGCAATAACGACGACTCAGGTCCTGGAGGTATAGGGCATACTTGGTGGGAGAACCTGAGTGAGTTTCACAAAAAGAGTTTAGCAAAAGCGGGCAAGCCGATGGCAATTGTGTCCTGTCTGGCACAATTGCGAGGCACAGAGGAGGTCGTCAGGACGCTCCGCAAGGAAATAGAAGGCATACATCGGATGAGTAAAATTGATGTATGCGAAATTGAGAAAGAGAACCTGGAGTTAAAAGGGAAATTAGCAGCAAAGAACGAAGAGGTAGCTGCGCCAAACGGGGTCACCAATCTTGTCTGGCGCACTTGAGTAGTTTCCAGTCACAATATGAAAAGGCTTATCAGGACCTGCAGCGTGCAGTCCTGGTAAAGAAAGAAACAGAAAACCAGGTAGAGGCGCTCCAGAAACAATGCAGTGATCTTAAGGCAGCCTTGAGAGCGCTCCACGCCACAACTACGGAACAAAGGCAGAGTACTTTGGACCATGCAAAGTGCCGAAATCAGATTGCAGACTTGAAAGCACTGCTTTCTGTCCAAAAGGGATTTCAAGAAACCTTTGGGGAAAGTTTAGACCAGGAAGATGGCCCTGATTGGGAAGAATTGCAAGAGACAGCGCAGAGATATGTTCAGATAGCATGTGCGCAGGGAAAACCAAAAAGGAGGAAAGCACCCCCGCCCCCCACACAACAGATAATACAGGCTCCCATGAACCCTGTGACAACCCACCGCACCGCCACAGCAGGCGAGGTGGAGGTCTTATATTCCACCCCCCTCACAGTGACCCAATTACGGGACGCGTGTGCCAAAATCACACCGTTCCTCCCCGCTTCAGACCCACACCATTTCTTTGCCACCATCAAACACCAGGCAACCATGTACGGCCTGGATGAGAAAGAGCAGGTAAAGCTCACGGTCCTCAGCTTAGACCCATCGGTCGCAGCAGCCCTTCCCGACCCACAGAATGTAGGAGGAGGCACCCTTGCAGAAATGCATACCGCGATCCTGGATGCGATCGGGTACAACCGGGGCGACCCCGTAGACGGTCTGAATAAATGCAGACAGAAAAAGTCTGAACACCCCACAGCGTTCGCAGGACGCTTGTGGATTCATTTTGAAGCCGTTTTCGGCAATGTAGATCGTGCCCATTTGTCCCCAGACAATATGGCCAAATGGATCCGCACCCTTATCTCCCATGCCACAGAGGCAGGACAAAAAGCCTGTACAAAGTATGACCCCTCAGAGGAAGCCCACAATGAGAAATGGGTTTTAAAAAGATTGTCCCGCGCCTGGGAGCAGTCTGTAACAAAACAAACCCGCAGTTAAAAATCCTGAAGAACAGCTGGCAGAAGCAGACAAACCCGCAGTTAGGGAACCCGAGGAAGAGCAGGCAGACATGCAGCCAGTTAAAACGCACCAGAACCCCGCATGGGTAAACAAAGGAAGCAACAGCACCCCCAGAAACCACCGGAATGTTACAATTGCGGACAATTAGGACATTACATACGAGAATGTCAAGCCACCCTGAAACTGCAACGGAACCAGCCCACTAATCCCCTCCGAACCAGCAAAGACACCAACAGCCCCGACCCCCCACCCAGGGAACCACACCCAAGGGAACAATGCACCAGAGAGCCTGCTCCACCTTATGTGCCTCAGGGGTTATGTTACAACTGTGAGCAGCCAGGACACTTCGCCCGAGATTGCAGGAGACCCCCACCAGCTAGACTAGCCCCCAGATATGAAAGAGAACACCACCCACAGCAGCTACAAGGTCCCAGCTGCCCCATGCAAACTGTGAGCGCTTACCCACCACTTCTCATGGCAGCGTTACCTCAGCAAGGCCATTTCATTTTTGTTTCACTCCTCCTTCCTTTCTTCTTTGGTCACGCTGCACTCCCTCCGTATGCTAATTACACCCCAGCCCAAATGTGATTTACGATGTCCCGTATTCTGATGGAACCTGCAGAATGTTTTACGTTGTCTGTCTGTTTGTTAAATGTTGTTCGTTGTCTGTCTGTTTGTTAAATGTTGTTCGTCCTACAGGAGAATGTTCTCACCGCCCCACACCCATTCACCTGAACTTTTTAGCTCTTTTCCAATTGGACAAGCCAGACGCTTGTTCAGCGGTACCAACTTGTCCACAGATACGTGGTCACCAGACCAGACGCCTGATCATAGCTACTCTTCTGATTCGATGGTAGAATCAGAACAGTAACCCCACCATGATGACTACATTTTTGTCCGTTCTTTGGTCGCTCAGGCAGTGGAGAAACGGCGTGAGACCCGCCCTGCCTGGGGACCCCCCCCGTTGGTCAAAAACGCTCGGGTAGGGAAGATACGGTATTGGTAGCCGTCCTACCCGGGGACTCCATCCAAATCGTACCCGTCGCGGCCCACACGCACCTCATTCGAACTTTTCTTTCAAAAACAGTTTTATTTTATTTAGGCAACCTTTGGGTTGCTGCCACATGCTATTTACATCCTAGAACATTTGGATGATAAACCTAGCACTGGTCCACCATTGGGAAGTGTGCCGTGTCCAAACATTTGTTTTGAAAAAAGAAATGGGGGGGGAGAGTCACATGCTGTGACCAATTATAAGGGTTTAATTGGACCAAGAACGACAGACACACTAACACACCAGATATTAAACCGAAGTATTTACACACACTACGCTTGTCTTACAGAACTCCAGAAGCTCCAAGTCCGGAGAAAACCAGCGAACACAGGAAAAGGAAGGAAAGAAGACAGCCATCAGGTCTCCTTTCATCGTGCTCAACACTCTTTTGATGAACTTTTGGTTGCGCGGGAACGCGGCCCCCATCACTCCAAACCCCTTTACTGTCAACACTTCACTGCCCCGCAGTACCGAGGGCCCAGTCACCAACCACGCTGCATTATCCTGGTGTTCCAAGTTCTAACTTGGTACTCCCTATCGTACACCATTGAGGCACTGTTGGCATTGGCTATACTCAGTTGTGCAGTACAGACCATGCGCCTCCGCAAGTGGAAAAGGAGAGCGTACCGCGCTCGAACCCCGGTCGATCGGATCCGATCCCCGATATTCGGCTATGACCAGACCCCCGACCCCCGCGACATATGAATAATAAAACATGCACTGGCGGTTTTTCCTGTAAATAAAAAGAGAATGTGTGGAAATGTATGATCCTGAGCTTGACTGCCAAGCCAGGAAAGAATATATTAAATGTTGTGATTGTTATTGTATGTTTAGAGAGATAAAACTGTATAATACTCGAAGAATTGTTTAGGTAAAATTAGAGGTTCCCAATTTATTTTTTATAGATACATGCCCCTGCCTGACATAGCGCCCTCAAGAATTGTTTAGGTAAATTTTTGTGCACAGCTAGGGTCAGAGTAGTGGCCATGTAGGAGGTGGCCCCCCCCGGTCAGGGAACGAAGAGGACAAAATTTATGTGATCCTTCACGCTTCGCGTTAGGATCACAAGGCGGGATTGTAGCCACGTAAAATGGCTGCGTTCCGATTAATCTGGCCAAAACCCAGTTTAAAATGGCTAACCCGAAAGACTGCTGGGAAAAGCAGCTAAGAAGACACAAGCAGGCAGCTGCAGACAGTATTGCATATTCGGTTTTGGGAAGTTAGCCCAGATCGATACTCAGGGCTATCAACAGCCCATCCACCCAGGTATCTGCAGTTACATTCAGGACTGTTTGCAGCCCATCTATTCAGACATCTGCAGTTAAATCGGCTATCCCCGGGAACAATTGCAACACATTAGCAATTGAATACTGGGCAAGACCTGTCGGCGCCTGCAGTGGCTGAAACAAAGACAGGTGAGCGACCACCCCCCGATCGAGGAATCGCCTCACCATTGGACACATCGACCCCAGAGATTGGGGACAGATCCAATCACTTGGGACTCAGGGTCAAGGGCCGCCCCGGGAGGCGGGAAGCCCCTGGGCCCTATAAAAGTGAGGGTCCAAGTTCAGATCTCTCTCTCTCTCCTCTTCGCCTGCTCGAGACCTTCGCAAGAACAACAACCGGCAACAGTAAGTTTGAATCCAGCGATCGCTATCCGGTAGAGACACCTAGCCACCGACCTGTAGCAGCCTTTTGAATCCCGCGGGCCAGATCTGATTGGACAAGCCATTCGTTTCCTTGACCTGGTGGGCTCTTCCTAAGTTAAGTATTGGCCAGTAGTGATAGGTTTATTATATAGAAAGTAGTATTAGGGTATTAATATTGCTTGTTTAATATAATAAATGACCGTTGTTTTAATCCTTACTAAGCGGTGTGCTGTATTATTAATCCTAACCTGAACTTGAACCACGTGGCGGTATCATAAAGATACCTGGCGACTCATGAGCAAAGGTGACGTAATCAGAGCCAATAGACTAAGGTTAAAAAGAGCAACAATGCTATTCATCCCATTGTGCCCTTTGAAAGAGCGTTTGTGCTAAGTCCCAGACCTTCGTTTTTTCTGTCAATTCCACATTCCCAAGTGTCCATCCGACTCCCTTTTTACATTTTTCATGGAAACTGCAGTGTGCTGCACTCAGTCTCAAATTAATTTAGGAAATGGGCCTGAAATAAAGATTCAACCCTGATCTACACGGGCAATAGACGGCTAAGCAGCATCAGGTAGAATGCTCTGGACAATTATATTAGGGCACAATCAATATGATGTTTCACAAATTTCTGGTGCAGAGCGTGTGCAGGATGACTGTCTCTTTGGGCCCGGCAGCAGCACTTGCTTTATCCATCCTGAGCAGAAACAGGAAGAAGCTATTGGCCGGCCAGGAAACATCACAACATCCCCACTGTTGTGCCATGTGGATTGGAGGCAGATCGGCTGCCAGCATCTCATCCAGGAACCTGACCATCTTCACTTGCCCTGTTCACTGGCATCAAGTGGGAAGGCAGGGAACCTAACACTGATGTGCACATTGTAAAATGGGCTCCTTTAGGATTGATGAATATCGAGGAGTTTCACTTCGGGGATCTAAGGAGTATTTGCAAAGGAGATGAAACAAACGGTTAGAATCTGTATAAGGGGAGGTTGCGCACAGTCTGTGGCAAGAATGAATTTGATGGGTGAATAACTTTCCTTCATTCCTTGCCTTCTTCAGTCATAGAATCATAGAACCTACAGTGCAGAAGGAGGCCATTCGGCCCAGCGAGTCTGCATCGGCCTTTGGAAAGACCACCCTACATAAACCCACACCATCCCCGTAACCCCACTTAAACTTTTGTGAACACTGAGGGTAATTTAGCACAGCCAATCCACCTAACCCTGCACATCTTTGGACTGTGGGAGGAAACCGGAGCACCCGGGGGAAACCCACGCAGACATGGGGAGAACGTACAGACTCCGCACAGACAGTGACCCAAGCCAGGAATCGAACCTGAGACCGTGGT
The DNA here is from genome assembly GCF_047496885.1 of Scyliorhinus torazame. Lineage (NCBI taxonomy): Eukaryota > Metazoa > Chordata > Chondrichthyes > Carcharhiniformes > Scyliorhinidae > Scyliorhinus > Scyliorhinus torazame. The sequence goes on along the minus strand of NC_092712.1, from coordinate 71,164,221 downwards.
GCTGTGAAGCCATAGTGCTAACCACTCTGCTACCATGCTGCCCATTGTCCTTCTGTTGGCTACAGGATGGTTTTCCAGTGGAGCAGACCCTGTTCTAGTTTAAGCTTTTTGCAAAGCAGCTTTCTCATCTTTTCAGTTTACGGTCGTGGTTGAAAGATTTGTAGACTGCAAGATTAGAAGTGGAATGGCAGCATCACCTCATCGGTCATGTCATGCCACATACTTTTGTCTACAAAGCTGATAAAAAATATTGTGCAAGATATTTTACCCAATAACAACGTGTCTTAATCTATTACAGTTTTCGGAAAGGATGTATTCAGGACTATGGCCGTACAACTGATGCTTTTTTGTCACAGTTGTGTCTCAAAATGGTGTGGTAGCAAGATAAAAATCACATGTCTAAATGAATGGGGTTACCTACCCATTTCAATTTTCAGGTGGATCTCAATTTAATAAGGAAACAGGCAGGTGCTAACCAAAATAAAGGTGAATAGACACCTCATGCCCATGACTAACAGCTCCTCATTCCACTCACAAACTTTGGACAATATAAGTTGGAAGATGGCCACCTTAAAGGGAACCTCAACTGCTCTCAGGTAAAACACTAGAAAGTTTTGGAAGGCAAGTTGTTTGTAAAACAATTGCCAACGTTTTGCTGTTTTTTGGCCAAGTATGAACTTAGGCGGGAAAAGCGGCGTGTCGTCCACCAGTTGCACTGCTGGCTTTTCCGACCATACTTTTTTACACTTAGGATGGGATTCTACTGCCGGGCCCGCCTGGTGACCGGAGAATCCTGTCCGAGGTCTATGGACTTTTCCATTGTCCGCGTCTCCCCCGTGGCGATCTTGCGGCGGGCAGGGCAGAAGAATCCAGCCCTTAGTCAATATATGAAACAGGAGACGGGCCCACTACATCATGCTGGTGGGGCAGCCTCTTCGGCAAATTAGGCTTCTGAAAGATCGGGATACCCATTTTAAAGATGTAAAAGGAAATCAAAATAGAAAAAAAACAAGGAATGGAGACTCACCATTCCCGACACCAACACCGACCCCCAGTAGCTCCGCAATGGGCCTACTGTCCTCAGGGCAGTGCCAGGCAGTAGTGCCAGGGTACTGCCCAGGCATGACCCTCTCCCCTTTGGGGACTGTACTCACCTGTGCGCCTCTGGCGGGTGCTGTTTGCCAGGGGCATATCCTGGGGGACCTGTCGTGATTCTCTTCAGCATGTCCACACGCAGACATGATTGGACTGTCCAATGGGGAGGGCAATCAGGCGTGAATGCCTGATGTGCATTGTAAATTAGATGCAAATGAACATCCCAACTTTTAAAGTCAGGATCCCTGCTATGTCATTGGTGGGGGGCAGGGACAACCTAGTGGGAAATCCCACCGGCGTAAAAGCTGTCTTGAGTCTCCTGCTGGATTCTCAACCCGCTCTGCCATTCATGCCTACCTAAAATGGGGGCAGAAACTCCGCTCCCAATTGTTTTTATAGCCATGCTTTCAAAATTTAGTTGATACCTGAAAGGCACACCTCCCTTTCAAAGGCAGACAGTCCTCTGAATCAATGAACCACCTTTATAGGTAGTGAGATTGGAGTTGGCAGTTTGCAGAGCCACTGGCTGTGAAAATACTACATGCTGACTGCAGAGGGAGGGCAGATAGCACCTCACCCATCATCTGACCAATTCATGTCAGACATGAAAATTGACCACACAGAATCCAAATAGCTCTCATAGTCCACAAAATCCATTTACCTCAGGCCCAGCCAAATTACATCTGCTAACTTTATATCTGATTGTAAACTGTTTCTCAGATGAATGCTGTGTGAAACTTTCTGGATAGTGTGGTAATAATTAGAATGAAGCAAAGTCATAAATTTGCAAATCAAATTTTAAAGAATAGCAATATTTGCAGGTGCTGCTCGGTCGATTGTTGGTTTCCGAAGCACAGTCCGGATTTTGGTTGTGACTTTGATCAACTTTCAAACTCATTTGGGGAATTAACAATTACATTTTTGACGTCTCTTGTAATTGAGGTTAAGGAAGAAAAAAAAACCATCCGTTTAACGTTTCATGATGTCCCAAAAACTATGTAGCCACTGAGGTACTTTTGATGTGTCTCTGCTACACTGTAGACCAGTGTTTTAAAATGTTTTTTCCTCGGACCCACTTTTGCCAATCGATTGATCTTTGGGACCCATGTCGGCCAACCTTTGCGACCCCCAGCCGGCCAACCTTTGTGACACCTGCCACGTTTTTTTACCTTTAATGTGAAAGGGGACCCTGCTTAATCCTCACGATCTTACTTCTTTCAAGTTCAAAGGAGGAACATAAGAACATAAGAACTAGAAGCAGGAGTAGGCCATCTGGCCCCTCGAGCCTGCTCCACCATTCAATGAGATCATGGCTGATCTTTTGTGGACTCAGCTCCACTTTCTAGCCCGAACACCATAACCCTTAATCCCTTTATTCTTCAAAAACTATCTATCGTTATCTCAAAAACATTTAATGAAGGAGCCTCTAGTGCTTCACTGGGCAAGGAATTCCATAGATTCACAACCCTTTGGGTGAAGAAGTTCCTCCTAAACTCAGTCCTAAATCTACTTCCCCTTATTTTGAGGCTATGCCCCCTAGTTCTGCTTTCATCCGCCAGTGGAAACAACCTGCCCGCATCTATCCTATCTATTCCCTTCATAATTTTATATGTTTCTATAAGATCCCCCCTCATCCTTCTAAATTCCAACGAGTACAGTCCCAGTCTACTCAACCTCTCCTCGTAATCCAATCCCTTCAGCTCTGGGATTACCCTAGTGAATCTCCTCTGCACACCCTCCAGTGCCAGTACGTCCTTTCTCAGGTAAGAAGACCAAAACTGAACACAATACTCCAGGTGTGGCCTCACTAACACCTTATACAATTGCAGCATAACCTCCCTAGTCTTAAACTCCATCCCTCTAGCAATGAAGGACAAAATTCCATTTGCCTTCTTAATCACCTGTTGCACCTGTAAACCAACTTTCTGCGACTCATGCACTAGCAGACCCAGGTCTCTCTGCACAGCAGCATGTTTTAATATTTTATCATTTAAATAATAATCCCTTTTGCTGTTATTCCTACCAAAATGGATAACCTCACATTTGTCAACATTGCATTCCATCTGCCAGACCCTAGCCCATTCACTTAGCCTATCCAAATTCTCTGCAGACTTTCAGTATCCTCTGCACTTTTTGCTTTACCACTTATCTTAGTGTCGTCTGCAAACTTGGACACATTGCCCTTGGTCCCCAACTCCAAATCATCTATGTAAATTGTGAACAGTTGTGGGCCCAACACTGATCCCTGATGGACACCACTGGCTACTGATTGCCAACCAGAGAAACACCCATTAATCCTCACTCTTTGCTTTCTATTAATTAACCAATCCTCTATCCATGCTACTACTTTCCCCTTAATGCCATACATCTTTATCTTATGCAGCAACCTTTTGTGTGGCACCTTGTCAAAGGCTTTCTGGAAATCCAGATATACCACATCCATTGGCTCCCCGTTATCTACCGCACTGGTAATGTCCTCAAAAAATTCCACTAAATTAGTTAGGCACGACCTGCCCTTTATGAACCCATGCTGCTTCTGCCCAATGCGACAATTTCCATCCAGATGCCTCGCTATTTCTTCCTTGATGATAGATTCCAGCATCTTCCCTACTACCGAAGTTAAGCTCACTGGCTTATAATTACCCGCTTTCTGCCTACCTCCTTTTTTAAACAGTGGTGTCATGTTTCCTAATTTCCAATCCGCCGGAACCACCCCATAGTCTAGTGAATTTTGGTAAATTATCACTGGTGCATTTGCAATTTCCCTAGCCATCTCTTTTAGCACTCTGGGATGCATTCCATCAGTGGCAGGAGACTTGTCTACCTTTAGCCCCATTAGCTTGCCCATCACTACCTCCTTGGTGATAACAATCCTCTCAAGGTCCTCACCTGTCATAGCCTCATTTCCATCAGTCACTGGCATTTTATTTGTGTTTTCCACTGTGAAGACCGACCCAAAAAACCTGTTCAGTTCCTCAGCCATTTCCTCATCTCCCATTATTAAATCTCCCTTCTCATCCTCTAAAGGACCAATATTTACCTTAGTCACTCTTTTTTGTTTTATATATTTGTAGAAACTTTTACTATCTGTTTTTATACTCTGAGCAAGTTTACTCTCATAATCTATCTTACTCTTCTTCATAGCTTTTTTAGTAGCTTTCTGTTGGCCCCTAAAGATTTCCCAGTCCTCTAGTCTCCCACTAATCTTTGCTACTTTGTATGCTTTTTCTTTCAATTTGATACTCTCCCTTATTTCCTTAGATATCCACGGTCGATTTTCCCTCTTTCTATTGTCCTTCCTTTTTGTTGGTATAAACCTTTGCTGAGCAATGTGAAAAATCGCTTGGATGGTTCTCCACTGTTCCTCAACTGTTTCACTATAAAGTCTTTGCTCCCTGTCTACTGTAGCTAGTTCTTCTCTCATCCCATTGTAATCTCCTTTGTTTAAGCACAAAGCACTAGTGCTTGATTTTACCTTCTCACCCTCCATCTGTATTTTAAATTCCACCATATTGTGATCGCTCCTTCCGAGAGGCTCCCTAACTATGAGATCCTGAATCAATCCTGTCTCATTACACAGGACCAGATCTAGGACTGCTTGTTCCCTCGTAGGTTCCATTACATACTGTTCTAGGAAACTATCACAGATACATTCTATAAACTCCTCCTCAAGGCTGCCTTGACCGACCTGGTTAAACCAATCGACATGTAGATTAAAATCCCCCATGATAACTGCTGTACCATTTCTACATGCATCAGTTATTTCTTTGTTTATTGCCTGCCCCACCATAATGTTACTATTTGGTGGCCTATAGACTACTCCTATCAGTGACTTTTTCGCCTTACTATTCCTGATTTCCACCCAATTGGATTCAACCTTACCCTCCATAGCACCGATGTCATCCCTTACTGTTGCCCGGATGTCATCCTTAAATAACAGAGCTACACCACCTCCCTTACCATCCACTCTGTCCTTCCGAGGAGAGGGCAATGTGCATATCAGCCAGTTCTTTTATGCCGTTTTCACCTTTATTGAAAACGGAAAACCCAACCTCACACATATAGGTCATCGTGAAGGGCAATAGCAACAAAATGCTAGTTTTATTCAGCACTAGATACTCCTGAGAGATGCTACTCCAGAATGCTACTAGCCTCATGGGCTTTTGGTGTGTTTTTGATGTGGTGTCATAGGTCAGCTACAGCAGCATAGTCTTTTAATTTGGAGTCAACTCTCAGTTAATAACTGACTCTGGGATCTCAACATCAAAAAGAAGTTTACACCCACCACTTCTCTTTCAACATCTTGAACTTTTCTCATTTGTCAGTACTTCCCTGCTTTAACACACATGGGCTTTGCATCCTGATTTGCTTTGGCACAATTGACAAAACCTTACCTCAAGAAATCATTTTTATACTGCTTTGTTCCTGATTGAAGTTTCTGTTTTGTAGGCTGTTCACCAGAGGTCCTGGAGCTCTGTACAGAGCTAACACTAGCTCTGCTCTGTCGTACCCTGGACCCTCCTGGTAGCTCTCGCAAGCAGATTATGTTATGAGAGCCTGCCCCGTAGGTACACTGCCTATTTGAGTCTCTGGCCATCTCTTACTTTTAAGGAAACAATCCATCTTCACAATCCCCTTGCCGGCAGCAGAAAAATGGAAGCAACTCTATTACATGATTTGCCGCCAAAAGCACATACATGGCACTTGATGTCAAGTGTACGTGCAGGGCGCGTGACCCTGTTCTCTGCTGCCACTTCTGGCTGGAAGACTCCACACAGCCTAATTAACTTTCATTTAACAGGCGACAGCTGCCTCCATTCTGAATGTAAAAGCTGGGAGCCGTTGTTGGGTGCTTCTCCCATGATTGGGACCACCGTGGGAACAGCGTGACCGATCGCTCTGTAAGCCTATCGACACCCGCCCATGACCCACCCATGGGTTGTGACCCGCACTTTGATAAACCCTGCCGTAGGCAACCAATTTGCATCCAAGTGCGCTACAACAGCAATCAACTAAATGACCAGATAATCTGAAATAAATGTTGGTTAACAGATGAATATAGGGCACCAGGAGCTCTTACGTGTATCTGAGAGTAGCAGGTAGGACCTTGATTTGCCTTATCTGAAAGATAGCGTCTCTTGACAGTGCAGCAGGCCTTCTGTATTGGATGCAGGTATTGGCCAAGTTCATGCAAATTTGGTTCAAAGGCAAGAGTACTGCCACTTATTTGAAGCTCGCTGGGCCACTAAACGGGCCAGCGAATTTCATGTGAATACAGGAAACGTCCACACATTAATCTTAACAAAATCTAATTTTAAGGCCGCTGGTGTTGGTGCAGAGTAATGGGCGCTCTCCTTTGAAGTTGTGTGATATCGGATCTAGGAATATCTGCTGCTGGCAGTTGGTGACAAAATTAGGCAAAAAAAAAAAACAGTTCCAGTTCCCAGGCTGAGACCCTTCACCTTGAAAAACACAAAAAAAATTAACACTATTGTTTTCAGAAAAAAGAATTTCAACGCTAGTCATTCTTGAAGGATGCCCACTCTCTCCAGTCTCATACTTAAGGGGGGATCGTCTGTGTGTAGGAGAGGGGGAATCAAAAGAGAATTGTTGCAAAAATAATACATTAAAACAGAAGAACTGAATTATATTGTAAATTGATGAGATAATAGTCCAATTTTGGAAAAGCAGAATGAATAATATTAGTGATGTGGGTGTGTTGTCCAAGGTTAGAATTGTTACTTTACATGAGTTTTTACACTACTGCCAGATTATTTTAGTAACCAGCATGTATTTTGCCAAAAAAAGTGCAGCAAACAATTTAAGTTTCCTATCAGCTTTGGCAGTGGTTGAGCAAGGCTAATTTAAAGTGTGGCATCCCATTTTTCCATGATTTATCTCCCAGTAAATAGTCGTCAGCGATTTTACAGTGCCCTTTATTAGTTTGTTGAGCTCGCAAACATTTTGTAAGTCTTTAACTGATGAATTCAAAGCTTCTTTAGTTTCGGGTTATCAGAATCTAACGTTTAGATTTGGAGGTTGCACTGATGAGCAGATAAGTTGCCTTGTTTAGGCTTTCAGAAATTCAGCTGCATAGCAACACCTCCCGTCCGTCTTCCAGTGATCAAATGCATGCCTGCTCTCAGACTGGTAGTGGTGTGATACAATAAACCCTCTGCATCCTCACCCCATACAAGAGGTTCTATATCACTTCTTAATGATGCTGTGGTACCATTTTTTGTCAGGATAAATGAACAGCAAGACATACCACATGGAAGTTGCAGAGGAACGTCACTAATTTGTTTTCAACAGAAGGGTTATCTGAAGGTGAATTGGGCTCACTTTGAATTTTACAATGGGTCTTGAAAATAACTGAATTAGAAGCATTGAATGCGATCCAACCAAAAGGAAAGTGTTGAAGGGTTGCCCTGCCCTTATAAGGTGGGATGTTAGGGCACAATGGCCACTGCATCGGTCAGTTGGGGAGTCCAGTGGCTGCTTTGGGGGAGTCTTAAGATTGTGGCGCTATTTTAAAATGCCACCGAAATCTCTTTCTGCACGGCGAGCGGTGCTCGTTAGTACAAGAAATGAGACTAAGTGTGGCCTTGGCTAGACATTCCGCACTGAGACCCAGAATTGTAGCAGAATACCGTTCGATAGTGGGCTTGTTAGCACCGTGAAACATCCGGCTAAATGCGCTCAACACGGGACTCTGTTTCATTTCCATCAATGTTCATGACTGGGATTTCCAAAGCATGACTCAGTCCAAAACATGACTCGGACCCATGACAGGGTTGGTGCAGATCCGATAGACTGAAAGTCTTCCTTCTACACTGTAGGGATTCTATGACGCATGGTATGTACAAATTGGAGGAAAAGGTCTAACCTTGCCTGAGTTGGACCTTGGAATGGTCAGGTACCCTTTTGAATAAGTCAAACTTCTCTCTTGGAGAGATTAGGTACCTTTTGGAGAAGTTAATGTATCCTTTTGGAGAGATCCAGGTACTTCTTTGGGATTTTTAAGGGTAGAAAGGAATGAGTGAAAAAATTGGACATGGTCTGTGGAATTATCAAGTTATCAAGTAATTTAAATTTCCTGCCCTTGAAACTTTGAAAAAAAGTACCCAGGCTGCAGCAGAAAAAAAATCAATGCTTGCAGTTTCAATAGATATTGTTGACTTAAACCTGAGCGCTATCATTATAGTATTATTCTGCTTGACTGTTTCTGCAACCTATCATGATCACAGAAGAAGGCCTGTAAGTTCACAGTTTATTGGTAACTCCAAGTGGCTATAAAGGCATTAGGTGATTGATATGGAATTATGAATATAAATGTTTGTTTCAGTAAGAGATTAAATAATTATTTAAATGTATTAAATAGATTTTTATCAATGAGAGTTCTTTTATAGTGAAGTCTGTTAAAGATATTCAGAATTTTATTTTATTTTATCACAGCATGGTTCCTGAGGCTTGCCTATGGTGGATATTGGATTAATTGGCATGGATGGTGTAAGGGGAAGTGATGGTGGATGACAGCATGGATTGGCATGAGTTGGCACTGTTGGCATAGGAACTGTAAAGAACCATGGAGATAAATGGAGGCCATGGGTTAGCATGGCCGGTATGAGGGGCCATGGGGGCTCGGTAGAGGGACATGGTACGCATGGAGGGTTTGAAGGGCCAATGGAGGTGGGTCTCGGCCATAGGTTGGCATGGAGGGTTAAAGGGGCCAGGGGAGTTGGGAATATGGGGTGGCATGAGTTGGAATGGATGGGGCATGGGGAATGTGTGTGTGCTGGGGGTGGGGGGGGGGAGGGGGTGGGGGCGATGGTGAGGGGGTGAGGGCTAGAGGGCTGCTTTTTTATTTACTGTTTTTATTACAACTGGGGTGAGGTCCCACTGAGGTGGGCCTTTTAACCAGCCCCCCTTGGCACCTGACAGCCCCTGTGGCTGCCTCCAAACTGTTCCCGAGGGAGGTCCGGCAATTGAGAAAAATTTCTCCAGAGTTCGGTGTGGGTAATCAGGGATTTACCCAACTCTATGCACTCGATTCGGGAATGAAACTTCAGCTGAGTTTGAGTCACATGATAGGTTGCACATTTTCTCTCTGATGATGTGTACAGAAAATATAACCACACCCACTTAAAGGAATATCACGATATTGATGATGTCTTCATGGTCAGGTTTCCAAGAAAGCAGGAGTGGTCCTCTCGGCTTGACAAAGGATGTTAAGGCCTGTCCGGCCCTGAACTCTCTCTTTTCCCCAACCTTGAGGCCACTTGGTTAGAGAGTTTATCAGCCCTCTAGCCCTCACCCCCTCACCATCGCACCCACCCCCTCCCCCCCACCCCCAGCACACACACATTCCCCATGCCCCATCCATTCCAACTCATGCCACCCCATATTCCCAACTCCCCTGGCCCCTTTAACCCTCCATGCCAACCTATGGCCCAGACCCACCTCCATTGGCCCTTCAAACCCTCCATGCGTACCATGTCCCTCTACCGAGCCCCCATGGCCCCTCATACCATCCATGCTAACCCATGGCCTCCATTTATCTCCATGGTTCTTTAGAGTTCCTATCCTCATACTTATCTCTGATAGGAGTTTTCCATTGTAATCATTTTGAATCTGGTGTGTCACTCTCCACAAAGCTCGCATTATGCAGTAATGAGAGTTTTTGTTATAGAAAGCAAACTGTATTGTCATTTTAGTATTATACTTGGGTCCATTACCATTTCAACCAAATTATCCCCACTTCCCGTGGCTTCAATTCCAATTGTCTAAGATAATTTTAGTGCATTGCATGGAGTCTCTATGGCCACAGAAACCGTCAATGTTACTAACAATTTCTTAGTCGGTATTCAACCAAGATTTACAAGAATGTTGCCAGGGCTTGAAAATTGCAGCTATGAGGAGAGATTGAATGGACTAGGGTTGTTTTCCTTAGAACAGAGGAGGCTAAGGAGTGACCTAATTGAGGTGTAAAAAATAATGAGGGGCCTGGACAGAGTAGACAGGAAAGACTTGTTTCCCCGAGTGGAGGGGTCAATTACCCGGGGGCAGAAATTTAAGGTAATTGGTAGAAGGGTTGGAAGGGACATGGGACAAATCGTTTCACCCAGAGGGTGGTGGGCACCAGGAATCCACTCCCTAAGTGGTTGTGGTTGAAATGCTCACTCAGTTAAAAGACACCTGGATCTGGATCTGAAGTACTGTAACATAAAGGCTACGAACCAGGTGCTGGAAAATGGGATTAAAATGACCGGCCAGTCTCTTTTTTATTTTATTGTTTGGCCGGCACAGACACGATGGGCTGAATGGCCTCTTTGTGCGCTGTTACATTTCTATGGTTCTAAGCATAGGCTAAATGCTGTTAAACAGACCTGAATATTTCAGAATTGAGGCAACAGCTCTGGAAACATTTCCAATCTTGTCAGCCAGGTGTTGTAGCATCCCAGCGATCACTTGCAGCATGTCAGCCACACAGTATCCCAGCAAAGTACCACCTGCTCTGTTGGAAGCTGCCTCTTTTGGGCAGCATGGTAGCATTGTGGTTAGCACAATTGCTTCACAGCTCCAGGTTCCCAGGTTCGATTCCGGCTTGGGTCACTGTCTGTGCGGAGTCTGCACATCCTCCCCGTGTCTGCGAGGGTTTCCTCCGGGTGCTCCGGTTTCCTCCCACAGTCCAAAGATGTGCAGGTTAGGTGGATTGGCCATGATAAATTGCCCATAGTGTCCAAAATTGCGCTCAGTGTTGGGTGGAGGTGTTGGCCTTGGGTAGGGTGCTCTTTCCAAGAGCCGAGGCAGTCTCGATGGGCCGAATGGCCTCCTTCTGCACTGTAAATTCTATGATAATCTTCCCTGCTCTGTCTGAGGAGAGAAACTGTCAAAAATCAAAGGTTTTAACTGTCAAAGACATTACTCAGCAGGTAATGGGGAAAGTAGCTATCTCATTTTGCCTACGGGCAGCAAGGTAGCACAGCGGTTAGCACAGTTGCTTCACAGCTCCAGGGTCCCAGGTTTGATTCCCGAGTCACTGTCTGTGCGGAGTCTGCACACTTTCCCTGTGTCTGTGTGGGTTTCCTCCGGGTGCTCCGGTTTCCTCCCACAGTCCAAAGATGTGCAGGTTCGGGGGTTGGCCATGCTAATTTGCCCGTAGTGTCCAAAAAGGTTGGGTGGGGTTACTGGGAGAATGTGGGGGGGGTGGGATTGGGTAGGGTGCTCTTTCCAAGGGCCGGTGCAGACACGGTGGGCTGAATGGCCTCTTTCTGCACTGTAAATTCTATGATCCCTCGACTGTACTCGTTGGAATTTAGAAGGATGAGGGTGGATCTTATAGAAACATATAACATTATGAAGGGAATAGATAGGATAGATGCGGGCAGGTTGTTTCCACTGGCGGGTGAAAGCAGAACTAGGGGGCATAGCCTCAAAAAGGGGAAGTAGATTTAGGACTGAGTTTAGGAGGAACTTCTTCACCCAAAGGGTTGTGAATCTATGGAATTCCTTGTCCAGTGAAGCAGTTGAGGCTCCTTCATTAAATGCTTTTAAGATAAAGATAGATAGTTTTTTGAAGAATAAAGGGATTAAGGGTTATGGTGTTCTGGCCGGAAAGTGGAGCTGTGTCCACAAAAGATCAGCCATGATCTCATTGAATGGCGGAGCAGGCTCGAGGGGCCAGATGGCCTACTCCTGCTTCTAGTTCTTATGTTCTTATGTTCTTTCCACTTCAGTGTTGGTCGGAGGCCAGATCCTCCATGGTTTTCCAGAGGTCTGCAACTGCTTCCTGCTTACTTCCAGCTGGGAGGTACAGACCAGGTACTGTGGTTAGAATTGCTGTTGCCCCACAGTACACTGGGTGGGTGGGTGGAACATTAACTGAGACACAAATTTCACAATAGAAGCTCTCTGGGGGTTAACGTCCCAATAACTCAGATGTGGAACGGAGAAAAACAAATAGGACATGTTTTCCTCCGTAGTCCAACTGCAGTAAACCACAAAGCAAGTAATCACTGTACCAATATTGGCCATGAAGAAAAGAATGAAACTATTCAAATGACAATGGGCAACAAACTTCTTTTTTTGATTGCAATGCATGTATCCCACAGATAAACACTAGATTTTGGAGCTGGTACAGGAGGCAACTCGTAACTATTTGTCACAGGTAATTTAGTATGTAATTTATGACAAGAAAAAAAAAAGTGGTCCACTCCCTTGTCTGGCCCAAAAGTCAAGGCTTTTTTTTAGCAAGTCTTTACATGCAAATCTCAAGGCCAGGAAATATTCACCAGATAGCCCAACCTGCTCCTTAACAAATACTGATAGCACTGCCTTACATGCAGACACTCAGTTAAGCTCCAAGGCTCCTGCTCTGATTTGGACCATTTGTAAGTAAATGCTGATAAATGTGTGCAAGCATTCCATTCCTCCCAGTCCAGCTGTATCGCTGAAACTCCAGACTGATAAGGCTGATACCAGGCGGCTGTCCCACCTCCACCTCATTGTGGATTCTGTCACACGTCATCCTGTTTGGACAGGCTGGGACATTTCTATCGGGAGGCCAGAGAGAGCCGTTCAGGGTTATCAAGGAACAGCAAAATGCTAACCTTCTGTGCACATTCTTCAAATATGTACACTTCCTTTAGCGAGTGGGAACACTTTGTAACACTAATGTTCAATTCTAAAGAATGAAACTATCGGTTTATCAGAGAACCATAGAATTTACAGTGCAGAAGGAGGCCATTCAGCCCATCGAGTCTGCACCGGCCCTTGGAAAGTGCACTCTATTTAATCCCACGCCTGCACCCCCGTAACCTGACCTAATCTTGTGGACACTAAGGGGCAATTTAGCATGGCCGATCCACCTAACCTGCATAACTTTGGACTGTGGGAGGAAACCGGAGCACCCGGAGGAAACCCACACAGTCACGGGAAGAAAGTGCAAACTCCACACAGGCAGTCGCCCGAGGCCGGAATTGAATCCGGGTCCCTGGCACTGTGAGACAGTAGTGTTAACTACTATGCCGTCGTGCCCCATTGTCATAGGTGGCGTTAGGTGTTTTGTGAGCTGTAGCTATTTTGCAATGTAACATCATTCAGATAAGAAAATAAATTTTGCGGATGCTGGAAATCTATATAAAAACAGATAATTCTGTAAATAATTCTGGAATTAAAAACACCTTCGTTATCCCAAAATGACATGTCATCCTGTGCTGTACCATGCCTACATGGGAGGATACAAAAACCTGGGCGGGATTCTGTGATCCTGAAGCTAAGTGTTGACGTCGTCGGAAACGCCGTCGCGTTTCTCAACGGCGTCAACATGGCCTCAGGATCAGCATTTCTGGCGCCTCCAGGGGGCCAGCATGGCATTGGAGCGGTTCACACCGCTCCAGCTGCTGATCCTGGTGTGAACTGAGTGCCGCGGGATCCGCGCATGTGCTGTGTCACCGGCGCCAATGCGCGCATGCGTAGTGGCTCCCTTCAACGCGCTGGCCCCGACGCAACATGGCGCAGGCTACAGGGGCCAGCGCGGAAGAAAGGAGGCCCCCAGCCAGAGAGGTCGGCCCACCGATCGGTGGGCCCCGATCGCGGGCCAGGCCACATCGGAGGCCCTCCCGGAGTCAGACCCCCCCTCCCCCCCCACAGGCCGCCCCCGGACCCTTCAACGCCGAGGTGCCGTCGGCTGAGAGCAGGTGTGAATGGCGCCGGTGGAGCATGTTTTTTTTACCACGGCTGCTCGGCCCATCTCGGCCCAGAGAATCGGCGGGGGGGGGCCCGTAGAGCGGCCCCCGACCGACGCCGCGCCAACCACGCCGGCGCCAATGGCGCCGATTCTCTGCTCTGTGGAGAATTGAGTCCCGGCGTCGGGGCGGCGTGGCGCGATTCGCACCGGTCGCGGGGATTCTCTGGCCCTGCCCCAGGCTGAGAGAATCCCGCCCCCTATCTATGCTGGATTCAGATGCACACTGTCTGTGCGGGGTCTGCACATCCTCCCTGTGTGTGCGTGGGTTTCCTCCGGGTGCTCCGGTTTCCTCCCACAGTCCAAAGATGTGCAGGTTAGGTGGATTGGCCATGATAAATTCCCCCTAGTGTCCAAAATTGCCCTTAGTGTTGGGTGGGGTTACTGGGTTATGGAGGTAGAGTTGAGGTGTTGACCTGGGTAGGGTGCTCTTTCCAAGAGCCGGTGCAGACTCGATGGGCCGAATGGCCTCTTTCTGCACTGCAAATTCTATGATCTATGTTGATGTGAATTATTTGTTATTTTAAAAAGTATAAATTTGGCTTTCACATAAATGAACAGGCAAACATTTTGAAATGAAAAGCAGAAAATGCTGGATAAACTCAGCAGGTCTGGCACCATCTGTGGAGAGAGAAACACTGTTAACCTTCCAAGTCCATGTGACTCTTCTACAGAAGATTTTGATCTGATTTATACTTTTCGATATTGCTCACACTTCACAGTTGGGAAGTGTGAAATATATGCTGGACAACTGATGGCTAAGACTACCCTGAATAGTAGAGCACACAGAACTCTGAAAGTTTGACTATTTATCAGCCTCATCTGAATCCCAGCTCCACCATTTCTGTAATCAATATAATAAATCAATTATGCATTATAACTGGTCAAAAGGGGTACAAATTTCATTGAGCCTTGCCCGATGAGAAATCACGGTATACTTCCTGAAGAGCCAATGATAGGAGTTTTTAATTGTAATGTTGCCACATCTGGGGCAAAATTCTCCGTTATCGGCGCAAATCCGACTTGCGTCACGTCGGAAAAATGGGTCGAAAGTCTCCGGCCCGAAATGGGCTAGCAGCGACGTAACGGGATCCGCGCTTGCGCACGTGGTTCACGCCGTGCAGCGTCATATGCGCCGCACGGCGTGACGGCTCATAAGGCCGCGCTGCTCCCCCCAACCCGACCGGAACACCTGACCGGAACACCCGACTGGATGGCTGGCCGCCGCTCAGCCCCGAGGTTCGAGTCACGGGATGTGGAGGCGCTCCTGGACGCAGTGGAGCAGAGGAGGGACGCCCTGTATCCCGGGCACGGCCGCAGAGTTGCCCCACGCCACAGCCGGCGTCTGTGGAGGGAAGTGGCAGAAGCCGTCATCGCTGCGGCCCTGACACCACGGACAGGCACCCAGTGCCACAAGAAGGTGAACGACCTCGTCAGAGCAGGCAGGGTGAGCCTCCCCCATATCCCCCCTCCCCCATATCCCCCCTCCCCCATATCCCCCCTCCCCCATATCCCCCCTCCCCCATATCCCCCATATCCCCCCTTCCCCCATATCCCCCCTCCCCCATATCCCCCTCCCCATATCCCACTCCCCCATATCCCCCTCCCCATATCCCCCCTCCCCCATATCCCCCCTCCCCATATCCGCCCATATCCCCCATATCCCCCCTCCCCCATATCCCCCATATCCCCCCTCCCCATATCCCCCCTCCCCATATCCCCCCTCCCCCATATCCCCCCTCCCCCATGTCCCCCTCCCCCATATCCCCCATATCCCCCCTCCCCCACATCCCCCCACCCCCATATCCCCCTATCCCCCTTCACCCAAATCCCCCCTCCCCCATATCCCTCATATCCCCCCTCCCCTATATCCCCCCTCCCCATAACCCCCCTCCCCATATCCCCCCTCCCCCATATCCCCCCTCCCCCATATCCCCCATATCCCCCCTCCCCCATATCCCCCTCCCATTATCCCCCCTCCCCCATAGCCCCCATATCCCCCCTCCCCATATCCCCACTCCCCATAACCCCCCTCCCCCATATCCCCTCCCCCATATCCCCCCTCCCCCATATCCCCCCTCCCCCATATCCCCCATATCCCCCTCCCATATCCCCCCTCCCCCAGATCCCCCATATCCCCCTCCCCCATATCCCCCTCCCCCATATCACCCGCTCCCCCATATCCCCATATCCCCCCTCCCCATATCCCCCTCCCCATATCCCCCATCCCCCATATCCCCCCTCCCCCATATCCCCCATATCCCCCCTCCCCCTCCCCCATATCCCCCCTCCCCCATATCCCCCCTCCCCATATCCCCCATATCCCTCCTCCCCCATATCCCCCCTCCCCCATATCCCCAAGTGAATCCAGCCCTAACCTTAACCTCTGCAATGCACGCGCAACCGATGGCGTGCATTCATATACCTGCCTAACAGTGTTGCCTTTTACCCCTGCCACCACGCCCACCACCCTCCCCACCCCCCCCACAGGAGAAGCGCGCACACAACAATAGTGAGCATGTGAGGACTGGAGGAGGCCCCGCTGATGAGAGGCCACTGACCGAACACGAGGAAAGGGACCTGGAACCGGCTGGCGGACCTAAGGACCGGGAGGTTGCTGATGCAGAGGTCGGGGGCGTACTAGCAAGTGAGCCACCGACAGCACGTCCCCATATCCCCCCTCCCCTATATCCCCCTCCCCCATATCACCTGATCACTGCCTGCGTGTCTAACCATGCATGCTTCACTGTGTATCGCAGGACCAAACGTCCAGGCACCCATCCCCGCAGATGCAGACCGCCCGCAGGATGCCCCTCGGAGACCACGGGAGACGGAAAGACCCGGACCCTCCAGCATGCGACGCCCGCAGGGTGCCCGTCAAGGCCACGGGAGACAGAGAGACCCGGACCCTCCAGCATGCGACGCCCGCAGGATGCCCCTCGGAGGCCACGGGAGACAGAGAGACCCGGACCCTCCAGCATGCGACGCCCGCAGGATGCCCCTCGCACACCACGGGAGACGGAGAGACCTGGAGCAAAAGGGAGACGACACCCTCGTCACGTGCGGGAGCGACCACCCAGCGACGAGGGGGGCAGCCACAGGCCCCCGTCACATCCGAGCCAGGACACCACGACCCAGGACACCACTACCCAGGACACCACTACCCAGGACACCACTACCCGGGACAGCACTGCCCAGGACACCCCTACCCGGGACAGCACTACCCAGGAAGACGAAATACCGGACAGTGACTCAGAGTGGATGGGTGGAGACGAACCCCCACCCCAAAGTGACATGGACTCAGAGTGGGACGAAGAGCACGACACAACGCCACTGCTGTCACCAACACCCTCCACCATTGCAGAAACACTCACCTCGGTTGGGCACTTGAGTGATGAGGCGTCTGGTACACTCACTGGTGCGCACAACACAGCCATCCCGGTACAGCAGGTGGAGGTAGGAGCAGCAGAGGGGCCGGGCGTTCGGAGGGCAGCCCAGCCCAAGCGAACATCTGCCGCCCAGATGGATCCCGGGTTCCTGGAGTTACCACACCCACACATAGATCCGATGCAACCACCGAACCGGAGACGAGCGAAGAGGGTGACGGGCGGCTTGCGGCGGCTGCAGTCGCAGGTGGAGGAGTCCACCCACGCCCAGGAGCTGGAAGTGGTGCCGGTCATACGTGCCACCCAGGCCGACACCGCACGGGTGGCGTCCGCGGTGGAGGCAATGGGTGCGACAGTGTCAGACATGGGGAACGGTTTGCGAGGCCTGGGGCTTTCCGTGCAGGCGGCGTCTGTGGCCCAGGACATGGCTGCCCTCTCACAGGAGGCCATGAGCCAGTGCCAGCGCCAGATGGCAGAGGCACTCAACACCATAGCCCAGTCTCAGCAGGCCATAGCTCAGTCTCAGCAGGCCATAGCCCAGTCTCAGCAGGCCATGGCCCAGTCTCTGCAGGCCATCGCTGAGGGCATCGGCGCCAGTGGCCATGTGCGAGCCGGCGTCGCACTGTCACAGGCAGGATTTGCCAACCCCCTGGGCTCCATGGCTGCAAACTTGCAGACCCCTGTCGATACCAGCACGGGCCTCCAGGACTGGCAGCGCCAGATGCCGGGGGGGCGTCGGATGGCCAGTCCGTTCGCATCCCCCACCCATGTAGAGGCCTGGGGGCCATCGGGCACCCCGAGGGAGGAGGAGGTGGTGTGGTCCGTCCCGGGTCCCCCTGTAGGGGAGGTCCGGGAACACCGCGACACCTCAGACTCCCCCCCTTCCGTCCCAGGAGCATTGGGTGGGCAACGGGCAGGACAGGCTGGCAGCTCACCATCCCAGTCGCCCGGGCCGCAGCCTGGCCCATCTAGGCCAGGACGCCCCAGGAAACGGCCGCCAAAGAGATCCAGTGTCAGAGGGCAGGAATCACAGGAGTCCACCTCCGGTTCTGCTGTACCGTCTGGGGAACCACGTAGACGTAGTCAAAGGGCCCGTAAGGCCAAGCAATTAGACACTGAGTAAGTTGGCACGGGTGCAGGGCACAGATGAGTTTTCGTGGCTAGTGCACGTGCATGAACTCCTTTGGTTATTAAAGTCAATGTTACACATACAGAAGCTGCCTTTGTGCTCTGTCCAAAGCGTGCGAGGGTGTCATGTACGTTGAGCGCAAGTGTGTGTGTGAGGGGTGGTCTTACCTCAGCCCCAGGTGAGTCTGCCCCGTTCCCCCTGGGCCGCCATCAACATCCCCCCGGGCAGAGGACAGGACCGTGCGCTGCAGTGTCACAGCCGCATGCAGGGATGGTCCGGGTGGATGGTGGTACTGTGGCCATGGGTCAGACATAGTCCAACGATGTGGAGCCAGGAGCTCACCGCAGGGCGGGTTGTCATCATCCTCCATGGCCTGCAATAGACACGCGTCCACCCGCAACTGTGTGAGCCCGGCCCGTTGTGCCGCAGGTGGATCGGCAATGGGGGGGGGGGGGGGGGTGGTGTGCATGCGGGTGGGGTGGGTGGGGTTGGGGAGGGGGGTGAGGGTGCTGGGTGGGTGGATGGGTGGGGGGTGTGGGTGGTCGGCTGTTGCCATGGTGTGCGGTCTGTGGCCATACTACCCGATTCCCACGCCCATCTAGTCAGTGAAGCGGGCGGCTCTCAGTCTGTCCCGTGCCCGCTGGGCCAGCCGGTAACGGTGGACAGCCACCCGCCTGTGTCTACCCCGTCTGCCCTGACCATTACCCCCATCCCCCTCATCTGGGGAGGACTGCGCCTCTTCCTGCTGCTCCTCCACTCTGCCCTCCTCTGCCTGCTGCACATCGCCCCTCTGCTGGCCTATGTTGTGCAGGACGCAGCACACCGCAATGATGCGGCCGATCCTATCTGACCGATACTGGAGGGCGACCCCAGAGAGGTCCAGGCACCTGAAACGCATCTTCAGCACACCAAAGCACCTCTCTATCACTCCCCTTGTCGCTACATGGGCATCATTGTAGCGGTTCTCCGCCTCATTGCGTGGCCTCCGTATAGGCGTCATCAGCCACGATCGCAATGGGTAGCCCCTGTCGCCCAGCAACCAGCCCCTCAGCCGGTGATGGCATCCCTCGTACATGCCGGGGATGGATGACCGCGACAACACGTATGAGTCGTGTACACTGCCTGGGTAACGGGCGCAGACGTGCAGGATCATCATGCGGTGGTCTGTGTGGTGTTGGGTGTTCTGACACACAGATGAGCCAACACAGTTGCATATGGTACAATGCTTCTTTATTTAAACTCACTATTTACAACTTGGTCTTTGCACTCTGCACGTGGGGGGCTCCCTGCTTGTGGTGTTTCAACAGCTCTTTCTTGTTCCCTTCTCCCCAGACCTACTGACCTCCAGGTGTCGTGCTCGTGCTTTTTATGTGGTTGGTGTTCGTGTCTGTGATTGGTTGTGGTGTTGTGTACTCTGATTTGCCTGTTAGTGTGTCCATCATGATGTGTGTGTTTGAATATCATGACATCCCCCCTTTTTACAAAGATATGTGCCTACGTGGTGATAAATATGATCGTGACGTGAGTGCATCTAAGAGTGTGTGTGTGTCATGTTCAGCATGTGTCTATGACGGAACTATGTACATGGGGCGATGTCGAGTGCGTCACATGAATCCAGTTGTACCATAACATAACAGAAATGCGAACGAGAGAAGAAGAAAAAAAATTTGAACAGTTGTCCAGTCAGACGACATCTGGAACGATAAACAACAACAGGTTATCATGTAAAATTGTCCAACTTATTAAACATATGAACTGTATTATAAGTCCATTCTAATGGGTTTGCGACGAATTCGGGTTGACCGCCTCAAGGGTGGATCAAGAACCACCGGCTGCTGTGCAGGCATGGCCATGGGTGGCGATGGAAAGGGCGTGATGTGCGGCAGCTCCACAAAGTCATCCTCGGAAGCCTGTTGAGGATCTGGCGTGTTGTGTGGCTGTGAGCGTGGAAGTCGGCGAAGGGCGCGCCGATTGCGGCGACGCACGGAACCATCCGGCATGCGAACCAGGAACGAGCGGGGAGCCACTTGTCGGAGGACTTCGGCCGGTGCTGACCAGCCACCATACGGTTGATGGACGCGTACTTTGCCTCCGGAGGACAGGGGGGGCAGGTCCGTCGCTCGTGTGTCGTACCGACCTTTCTGGCGATCACGCTGCAGTTGCATGTTCCGAAGAACCGCCTCATTGTCTGTTGTCGGTGCCAGGACGGAAGGTACCGTCGTCCTGAGGGAGCGACCCATTAGTAGCTGCGCTGGCGAGAGGCCCATGGATAACGGGGCCGATCGATAGGCCAGCAAGGCAAGGTTAAAGTCCGATCCGGCATCAGCCGCCTTGCACAGGAGCCGCTTTGCGATGTGGACACCCTTTTCAGCCTTCCCGTTCGATTGTGGATGCAGAGGGCTGGATGTCACATGAGTGAAACCATATGCTGCGGCAAAGGACGACCATTCACGGCTGGCAAAACAAGGTCCATTGTCTGACATGACAGTCCTTGGAATGCCATGGCGAGCAAACGTTTCCTTGCAGGCCCCAATGACTGCGGACGACGTCAGATCATGGAGAGGCATGACTTCCGGGTAGTTTGAGAAGTAGTCTATAATAACAATGTGATCTCTGCCGAGCGCGTGAAATAGGTCCACACCCACCTTCGCCCAGGGGGACGTCACCATCTCGTGTGGTAGAAGTGTTTCCGGAGGTTGCGCCGGCTGAAACCTCTGACAGGTTGTGCAGTTGAGCACCATGTTGGCTATGTCTTCATTAATACCCGGCCAATATACCGCCTCCCGGGCCCTTCGTCTGCATTTTCCGACGCCCAAGTGGCCTTCGTGTAGTTGACGAAGAATCATCTGGCGCACACTGTGTGGAATAACGATCCTATGCGATTTCATAAGGACCCCGTCTATATTGGTGAGATCATCTCGCACATTATAAAACTGGGGGCACTGCCCTTTTAGCCACCCTTCCGTCATGTGGCGCATCACTCGCTGCAGCAGAGGGTCAGTCGCCGTCTCTGCGCGTATGTGGGCCAGACTAGGATCATCAGCTGGCATATTTGCTGCTGTCAGAGTCACGTGTGCCTCAATTTGACGCACGAACCCCTCTGCATCTGGTGGTGTGCTCACTGCTCGGGAAAGAGTGTCCGCCACGATGAGTTCCTTCCCCGGAGTGTAGATCAGTTCAAAATCGTACCTCCTGAGTTTAAGTAAGATGCGCTGGAGGCGAGGAGTCATGTCGTTCAGGTCTTTGTTAATGATGTTGACCAGGGGGCGGTGGTCAGTTTCGACCGTGAATCGTGGCAGGCCATACACATAGTCGTGGAACTTGTCCAGTCCAGTTAACAAGCCCAGGCATTCTTTTTCGATTTGCGCGTAGCGCTGTTCGGTAGGGGTCATGGCTCGTGAGGCATACGCAACCGGGGCCCATGATGACGTGCTGTCTTTTTGCAGGAGTACCGCTCCAATACCAGATTGGCTGGCGTCTGTTGAGATCTTTGTAGGGCGAGTCGTGTCAAAGAAGGCCAGCACTGGTGCCGTGACCAGTTTGTGCTTGAGCTCCTCCCATTCCCGCTGATGCGATTGGTGCCAGTTGAATTCCGTCGATTTTTTTACGAGATGGCGCATGTTTGTTGTATGAGAAGCCAGGTTGGGAATGAACTTTCCAAGGAAGTTGACCATGCCCAGGAATCTTAAGACAGCCTTCTTGTCAGCCGGTCGTGGCATGGCTGTGATGGCGCTAACCTTGTCTGCATCGGGACGGACCCCGGACCTTGAGATGTGGTCCCCGAGGAATTTCAGCTCCGTCTGGCCGAAAGCACACTTCGCACGGTTGAGACGCAGGCCATTTTGCCGTATGCGGGTAAAGACACGTCGAAGACGATGCATGTGTTCCTGCGGAGTGGTGGGCCAAATGATGATATCGTCCACATATACACGTACCCCTTCGATGCCTTCCATCATCTGCTCCATAATGCGGTGGAATACTTCAGATGCCGAAATGATGCCGAATGGCATCCGGTTGTAGCAGAATCTGCCAAAAGGGGTGTTGAATGTGCATAGTCTTCGGCTGGCCGGGTCCAGTTGGATCTGCCAGAATCCTTTGGACGCATCCAATTTAGTGAATATGTTGGCTCGCGCCATCTCGCTGGTGAGGTCTTCTCGTTTCGGGATGGGATAGTGTTCCCGCATGATGTTGTTGTTCAGATCTTTTGGATCTATACATATACGGAGCTCGCCCGAGGGCTTCTTTACACAGACCATGGAGCTGACCCATGGCGTGGGCTCCGTGACCTTGGATAGGACCCCTTGGTCCTGAAGAATCTGCAGTTGTGCCTTGAGGCGGTCTTTGAGAGGCGCAGGAACCCTGCGAGGTGCGTGAACGACAGGGATGGCGTCCGGTCTGAGTCGAATCTTGTACGTGTGTGGCAATGTCCCCATGCCTTCAAAAACCTCCTGGTTGTGAGCGAGGAGGGAATGGAGATTCGCGTGGAACTCAGCATCCGGGAAGTCGGATATCTCATCTGGAGAGAGAGACATAATGCGCTGTACCAGGTGAAGGACCTTACACGCTTGTGCGCCCAGTAACGAGTCCTTTGATAAGCCCACAACTTCGAAGGGGAGTGTGGCCGTGTACCTCTTGTGAGTCACCTGTAGCTGGCAAGATCCTATGGACGGGATAACGTTCCCGTTATAGTCAACCATCTTAAGCCGGGATGGTGTGATGGGTGGTTTGACCTTCATGGCCTGGACTGCAGAGTAAGCAATCAGGTTGGCGGATGCGCCGGTGTCCAGACGGAAGGCGACGCGCGATCGGTTGACCGTCAGGGTGGCACACCACTCATCGGCTGGATTGATGGCATTGACCTTGTTGACATCAATGACGGCAACTCGGAAGGCATCCTGGTCATCTGCATCACTTAACTGGAAGTCTTGATGCGTGGGCTGGACGGTCCTGACTCGTGCGCGAGGTTGTCGAGGATGCGCCGGATCCATGGGTTGAGCCGCACGACAGCGGGCTGCGTAGTGGCCCATCATGGCACATCTGTTGCACTGTCGGTTTTTTGCAGGACATTGCCCTTTTAAGTGTAGACCTCCACAATTGCTGCACGTCATGACGTCACGGCGTTCGTTGCGCCACTGCGCATGCGCAGTGCGATCTTGCGGTGGGCGCGCCTGCGCAGTGCGTCCCTCGTTGTGGCCGTTATTTTTGGCGCGCACCTGCGCGGGAGACCGCGAAAAGCGCGGGAAGCGGCCGCTGTCGTCCGGGCCGTGGGGCGGGAAGAAATCGACGGCCTGGATGCGTTCGACGTCGTGGGCGGCCTGGCTTGCCGATTCGACGGCTGGGGACCCCCTCCGTGCCAACTCGGACGCCTGAAATCGGGCAAAACGGCAGGTAGCATTTTCATGGAGGACACAGGCTTCCACAGCAGACGCTAAGGTGAGGCTTTTTATTTTAAGAAGCTGCTGGCGTAGGCCACTAGAGGCAACGCCAAAAACAATCTGGTCCCTGATCATGGACTCTGTAGTGGTGCCGTAACCGCAGGACTGCGCTAGAATCCGGAGGTGCGTCAAAAAGGGTTGAAAAAGCTCCTCCTTACCTTGCAGGCGTTGCTGAAAGATGTATCTTTCAAAACTTTCGTTTACTTCAACTTGAAAGTGCTGGTCCAGTTTGAGGATGACCGTGTCATAGTTGGCCTGGTTTTCGCCTTCTTCGAACACCAGTGAATTAAAGACATCGGTTGGGTGCTGGCCTGCGTAGAAGAGGAGCATTGCAATCTTCGAATCATCCGAGGCATTCTGTTTTTCGGTGGCACGGATGTACAGGTCAAATCGCTGCCTGTAGAGCTTCCAGTTGGTGCCTAGGTTCCCCGTGACTTGCATCGGCTGCGGTTTGCCGGTGTGGTCCATGTCCAGAATGGCAGGTTAGTAGGCAGGTATCGATCCACTCCTGTACCATGTGGTGTTGGGTGTTCTGACACACAGATGAGCCAACACAGTTGCATATGGTACAACGCTTCTTTATTTAAACTCACTATTTACAACTTGGTCTTTGCACTCTGCACGTGGGGGGCTCCCTGCTTGTGGTGTTTCAACAGCTCTTTCTTGTTCCCTTCTCCCCAGACCTACTGACCTCCAGGTGTCGTGCTCGTGCTTTTTATGTGGTTGGTGTTCTTGTCTGTGATTGGTTGTGGTGTTGTGTACTCTGATTTGCCTGTTAGTGTGTCCATCATGATGTGTGTGTTTGAATATTATGACAGTCTGTATGTTCATCGAATAGGTCCCCTTCCTATTGGTGAACACGGCCCTGTTATCCGCAGGTGGCCGCACGGCGACGTGCATCCCATCAATCGCGCCCTGGACCATGGGGAACCCGGCCACGGCAGAGAAGCCCACGGCCCGGGCATCTTGGCTGGCCCGGTCCACAGGGAAGCGGATGTAGCGGTGCGCCATGGCATATAGGGCATGTGTCACTGCCCAGATGCACCGATGCACCAATGTCTGCGATATGCCGGACAGGTCCCCACTCGGTGCCTGGAATGACCCCGTTGCATAAAAGTTCAGGGCCACCGTAACCTTGACGGACACGGGGAGAGGGTGTCCCCCGCCAGTGCCACGTGGTGACAGGTGTGCCAGCAGGTGGCAGATGTGTGCCACGGTTTCCCGCCTCATCCGGAGTCTCCTCCTGCATTCCTGGTCCGTGAAGTCCTGGTATGACTGCCGGGGCCGGTACACAAGGGGCGCCCTCGGGTGCCTCCGTTGTCGTGGGGCCACGACGTCCTATTCCCCCTCCTCGTCCTGTCGGTCAGGTGTCCCTCCAGCCACGGCGGCCAACATCGCTGGATGATCGGAAAACATGACGGCCTGGTGGGGGGGAGGGGAACGACGACATGTCATCATTGCCCACATCCCCTCCTCCCCCAGCCAGGTGGCATGGACCGCATGGGTCCAACTGTTGGAGGCTGGCACCTGGCCAGGTGGACCAACTCATTTGCCCTCGCATCCCCCTCCCCGGCACGGACCCCAACCTCCTCCCCGGCACGGACCCCAACCTCCTCCCCGGCACGGACCCCCCAACACCCTCCCCGGCACGGACCCCCCATCCCCCTCCGCGGCACGGACCCCCCCCAAACCTCCACCCCGGCACGGACCCCAACCTCATCTCCGGCACAGACCCCCCAACCACATCCCCGGCACGGACACCCCATCCCCCTCCCTGGCACGGACCCCCCCCAACCTCCTCCCCGGCACGGGCCCCCCCCCAACTTCCTCCCCGGCACGGACCCCCCAACCTCCTCCCCGGCACGGATCCCCCATCCCCCTCCCCGGCACGGACCCCCGCAACCTCCTCCCCGGCACGGACCGCCCCAACCTCCTCCCCGGCACGGAACCCCCAACCTCCTCCCCGGCACGGACCCCAACTTCCTCCCCGGCACGGACCCCAACGTCCTCCCCTCACGGACCCCCCATCCCCCTCCCCGGCACGGACCCCCCCAACCTCCTCCCCGGCACGGACCCCTACCTCCTCCCCGGCACGGACCCCCCAACCTCCTCCCCGGCACGGACCCCAACCTCCTCCCCGGCACGACCCCCCCAACCTCCTCCCCGGCACGGACCCCTACCTCCTCCCCGGCACGGACCCCCCAACCTCCTCCCCGGCACGGACCCCAACCTCCTCCCCGGCACGGACCCCCCATCCCCCTCCCCGGCACGGACCCCCCCCAACCTCCTCCCCGGCACGGACAACCCCAACCTCCTCCCCGGCACGGACCCCCCATCCCCCTCCCCGGCACGGACCCCCCCAACCTTCTCCCCGGCACGGACCCCAACCTCCTCCCCGGCATGTACCCCCAACCTCCTCCCTGACACGGACCCCCCATCCCCCTCCCCGGCACGGCCCCCCCAACCTCCTCCCCGGCACGGACCCCAACCTCCTCCCGGCACGGACCCCCCATCCCCCTCCCCGGCACGGACCCGTCATCTCCCTCCCCAGCACGGACCGCCCCCCCAACCTCCTCCCCGCCACGGACCCCAACCTCCTCCCCGGCACGGACCCCCCATCCCCCTCCCCGGCCCGGCCCCCCCAACCTCCTCCCCGGCACGGGCCCCCCCAACCTCCTCCCCGGCACGGGCCCCCCATCCCCCTCCCCGGCACGGACCACCCCCAACCTCCTCCCCGGCACGGACCCCCCATCCCCCTCCCCGGCACGGACCCCCCCAACCTCCTCCCCGGCACGGACCCCCCAACCTCCTCCCCGGCACGGACCCCCCATCCCCCTCCCCGGCACGGACCCCCCCAACCTCCTCCCCGGCACGGACCCCTCTCCCGGCACTCCCCCGGAGCCCAGCCCACTCTAACCACCCCCCCCGCCGCACACACACACACACATCCCGAGACACACCTCTCCCCACACATTCAGACTGCGGCCACGCCATCGCCTGCCCAGAGCCAACCCCCCAGGCCGTCACTCACCTCCACGCTGGTCGGCGTGAACCTGGAGCACAGGGTCACACCGATGAAAAGGAGGTTTGAATAGCCACTAAACAATTGTCCATAATCATAGAATCAAAGAATTCCTACAGTGCAGAAGGAGGTCATTCGGCTCAACGAGTCTGCACTGACCCTCTGAAAGAGCACCCTCCCGAGGCCCAATCCCGCCCTATCCTTGTACCCTAACCTCTACATCCCTGGACACTAAAGGGTAATTTAGCATGGTCAATCAACCTAACCTGCACATCTTTGAGCTGCGGAAGGAAATCGGAGCACTCAGAGGGAACCCACGTACACACGGGGAGAACGTGCAAACTCCACACAGACAGTCAGCCAAGGACAGAATGGGTCCCTGGAGCTGTGAGGCAACAGTGCTAACCACTGTGCCACCGCGCAACCCCTAAATGCTGTTGCTTCCTGTGGCCATGCAATCCCATGGGAATGGACTAAAGACAGAATTGACTATCCACCAATAAATGCATTTTAGATTAGTGGAGCAGGGGCCATGGAGAAAATGACCGATATAACTAGAAAGGTACAGGAAATTAGTTTAATGCTAAAATATATTTGGGGTTGCAATGTGAAATCTCACAGCTAATGCCGACTTTGTGTGGGTCTGAGTTGTCACACATCAGGGGCGTCATTCTCCGACCCCCCAGAGGGTCGGAGAATGGCCGTTGGCCGCCGTGAATCCCGCCCCCGCCGGTTGCCGAAGTCTCCGAAGGGAGAAAAGTCGGCGGGGCGTTAATGGCGCCGCTGCCGTCGGAGAATGGCACGGGTCTGCGCAAGGCAGCCGATTTTCGGCCTGCCGATATTCTCCCTTCCGGATGGGCCGAAGTCCCGTCGACGTGAACGTCCGGAAGGGAGAATATCGGCAGGCCGAAAATCGGCTGCCTTGCGCAGACCCGTGCCATTCTCCGACGGCAGCGGCGCCATTTACGCCCCGCTGACTTTTCTCCCTTCGGAGACTTCGGCAACCGGCAGGGGCGGGATTCACGGCGGCCAACGGCCATTCTCCGACCCTCTGGGGGGTCGGAGAATGACGCCCCTGATGTGTGTCAACTCAGACCCACACAAAGTCGGCATTAGCTGTGAGATTTCACATTGCAACCCCAAATATATTTTAGCATTAAACTAATTTCCTGTACCTTTCTGGTTATATCGGTCATTTTCTCCATGGCCCCTGCTCCACTAATCTAAAATGCATTTATTGGTGGATAGTTAATTCTGTCTTTAGTCCATTCCCATGGGATTGCATGGCCACAGGAAGCAACAGCATTTAGGGGTTGCGCGGTGGCACAGTGGTTTGCACTGTTGCCTCACAGCTCCAGGGACCCATTCTGTCCTTGGCTGACTGTCTGTGTGGAGTTTGCACGTTCTCCCCGTGTGTACGTGGGTTCCCTCTGAGTGCTCCGATTTCCTTCCGCAGCCCAAAGATGTGCAGGTTAGGTTGATTGACCAGGCTAAATTACCCTTTAGTGTCCAGGGATGTAGAGGTTAGGGTACAAGGATAGGGCGGGATTGGGCCTCGGGAGGGTGCTCTTTCAGAGGGTCAGTGCAGACTCGTTGAGCCGAATGACCTCCTTCTGCACTGTAGGAATTCTTTGATTCTATGATTATGGACAATTGTTTAGTGGCTATTCAATGAAGAATTTACTAAATGCTGTGAAACAGATGTGAGTATTTCAGGATTAATTGAAGCAACATCTGCAGAGTACACGATGTTGATGTAATATTGACATCAGATCACAAGGCAGAGAGGTAAGAGAGATCTGGAAGAAAAAGAGCTTTGTGTGGAGATCCAAATATGTAAATACTTGCTGCAGAAGGCTGTGGAGGCCAAGTCACTGAGTGTCTTTAAGACAGAGATAGATAGGTTCTTGATTAATAAGGGGATCAGGGGTTATGGGGAGAAATCAGGAGACTGGGGATGAGGAACATATCAGCCATGATTGAATGGCCGAGCAGACTCGATGGGCTGAATGGCCTATTTCAGCTCCTATATCTTATGGTCTTTTGGGAATGGTTTTGAGAAATTGCAGACTCGAGCAGCATACTTTGGGAAAATAGAAAATCCCTAAATCCACAACCTAGATCCCAACCACAGAACACAACATGGTGACAGTGTGTAAAAGATCCAGCGAACCTTAAAAAGAGGATTCAGGATTGACAAAGAGATCCTCGAAGACAGGACAAACACAAAAGGCTCCCCATGACGTCGGAGCAATGCGAGTGCAACAGATACAAGCTGAGACACATATCCGGAGACCATTGAGCAATGAGCACAGTCCTGAAGTAACAAGCAAGAGCCTAGAAGCAGGAACAATTCCAGAGCTCAGCTAAAGCCTGGAATCCAGACTATCATTCACAAAACTACTTCAGCGTGCAGAAGACTCACAACAGGCCCAGAAGTAGGCCAACTGAAAAAAGTTTCACCAGATGGAAATCTACACAAAAACGATCAAACAACCAGGTCAGTACATTACCTTATGCAATGGGATCTATCACAGATGACATGGTAGCAAAGCAGGGCATTGCTGAGAGTTCAACCTGTTATCAAATACTCCGGGAAGCTTTTGACTCTTACTTCAGCATCTGTAGGAATTTAATAACAAAGAAGGTTAAATTTAATAAAATAAAGCAAAATCAGGCAGAAGCATGGTTCCGTCGATCAATAATCTCTGTAGGATGGAAGGGAACTGCGATTACAGAACATTAAAGGATGAGCTGAACCACAACAGGATGGTAGTCGGATTCCTATTATCCGATTTCTTAAAGACGAGGGAAGATTAACACGAGTGAAAGCAGTGTGGACCGTGAGGCAAATGGAACTCGGAATCGAAATTGGGCTTTTGTCTGCAGGGAAGGAGAGGCTGCGTGAATAAGGTCGGGTGAGACCATTCAGTTTGTAGGCCATAATAGTGAAAGCACGCCAAAGTCTAGGCCTGGCAAAATGGGGAAAAGCACGCCATCTGCCATTCTGAAAAGTCTTTGGTGTGGCAGGAACAAACTGCACTAGTGAAAAGAATGTTCAGCAGGGGTTGGCACAATGCCACTGTTGTGGAAAAATAGGCAACTTCAAAATTATCTGTTGCTTGAAAATGCTGACAACCTGTAAACAGATGGAGAAAATTTTAAAGCAGAGTGACATACAACAAGTGGAAGAACGACAAGCAAAGGACCTGGGAATGTAAATGATACCGAAAAAAATTATTGGAGCATTGTACACAAAGTGGAGGGCACTCCTCGGAATTTAAAACTAGACACAGGAACAGGGGTTTCAGTTTTATCAGATCACGTCAAGTAACTCAAACAGATTGCATTGCATCTTTCATTTCTCAAATTACAAGGTCCTGGTCAGACAACTTTAAATGGGAAAGGCCTAATCGTGACAAACCTGAAATATCAAGATCGAGAAGTCCTCGAACCTCTCTATGTGATTTAACATTAAGAGTTCTCTGTAGTAAGCAGGAAGACATGCCTAAAACTGAAATTAATCTATAAAGTGGATGAAGCTGTTGATGAGAACTACAGGGGTACATTCCAAAATGAAACTCTAAAATTGTTTACAGACCTAGGGAAGCTGAAGCCCAAGTACCATGGGCTGGATTCTCTGCTGCCTGTTGCCAGCAGTGAGCGTCACCATCGAACAGAGAATACAGGGTGAAGCGATCATCGGGATTTGTGCCCGATGCTGATTCCGATGCGATGCTCCGGTCCCCCGTTGGTGGTGTTAGTGCCCTGCGTTGGTGGGCCCATGCAAATCTGCATTTGCATGGATTTGAATGCTCTTAGTGGGTTGGATGCTGCATGCTCCACCCCTCTGTGATGCTCCACCCCTCTCAGGTGGTGGTCACGGGGGTATGAATTGGTGCAAGTATTTGCAAGTGGGGTTTGGGCACTATGGCTGTTGAGGGGGAGCAAGAAGGTAAGAAAACTCTCCAATCTTTATGGGCTTGCTGGGGGGTTGCTGCCTGGGCCACCGGGACCTGATGCCAAGTCTGTGCACTCAAGGTGTTTGCCTTGGGATCGGGGGTGGCCTGGCTCAGACTGCCATTGCTCCAGTATGATATTTAAATGCACCTCTATGGGCTCCTGGCTGTTCACACTGCTGACTGCTCACTGTGTCCTCTATATGCACAGAGAGCCTGTGGGCATGTGGGAACCCACCTATCCAGTCCCTCTGGAAGCCCTCAGTCCTCAGGAGTATCATCAACAGGATTGACGTGGACATGCTCAATCACTGGCCTACCAGGTGCTGGCAGTCCCCAAAGCACTCCTCAGAAGCACTGCCCCAATGCAGAGGAAGCAGGGGACTAGCAGTGCTCACCCCACACAATGGACACATGCATCATGGTCTTTGGCACACAGCCCCTCTTGGAGTAGAAGCCTCACTAGTGACACTACAAGCTAGTCCACCCCTTAGGGTCACGAGATGTCTCCAAGCAACAACTGTCCACTGTGCCCCTGCTCCCATCCATCCTACTCTAGGTAAGGAAACCTGACCAGCTCTCTGCCACAACTTGTGCGTTACACCCAGGCCCCACATCACACTGCAACTAAGCTCTCAGCAAACGTACACTTCCCTTGCTCAGTCCCACCTGTAGGACCTGCCCACACACCAGCCTCTTCGCCTGGAAGTAACTGGCAACACACTTTGACCATCTCCACCACACAACCAGCTGCCACCCTAGTGACGGTATAACACATGGCCCACCCAGTGAGGAGACCCACAATACACCCTACTGGGGGAAACAGGGCAGGGACCACCTAGCGTACCGTTGACAAGGGTTGTGGCAGCCACCGGTACCCCTGTTGATAGGAACGGGTGATGAAGATAAAATTCCCACATCACAGACCAGGTGCCACTCACTGATGGGGAGAGGGGTGCAGTGTGGACGACAACATTTCAAAGGGGCTGGGTGAGAGGAATGTGTTGAGGGTGGCGCAGCAGTCCAACTCAGGGTGATCATGTAACCTGCTGGCTTTGGATGGTCAAGGGAATTCTCACCTTGCTGACATTCTCTGTATCTCCTCCTCCCTCTCCCCACCCTCCCCCAACTGAGACATGAATTTTGAACTACAGCCAGCTATGCCCGCAATCTACCTGGCCACTGCTGCTGTGGTAGATGTATGGTGGCTGGAACATCAGAGCCAGCTCAAGGGGTTCCTTGAACAAGTGGAGCCTGCCCCAGAATAGCAGGGGCCAACCTGTGGGGCTCAAGAGCTGGCAGAGGAGGAGGCGCGAAGGAGACGCCACGTCGGAGCACTTGCCTACCCTAGGCGCCTGTCCTTTGAAAAGCTAATTGAACCGCCTGTTCTGACACCGACTCTGGCTAACCAGGGAGACAGTTGGCCACCTGTGCCAGATGATGGCACACCTGGCATCACAGTGGTATGGAGGAGGACACCCGCTCCCAGTGACCGACAAGGTATTTGTCACCCTGAACTTTAAAGTCTCTAGCTCATTCCAGGGCTCAAGCATCTGTCGAACGTCCACACACAGGTGCATCCGCATTGTGACAGATGCCCTAGGTGCCTGTGGATCAGATTCCATCACCTTCAACTTGGGCCAGGCCCACTAGTTTGCTCAACCTAAGGAAGTCTTTCATTTTCTGATGATATTGCATGCTGGTCCTCCTGGTGATGCAGGCAGACTGACTGCCTCTGTCACCTTTTCCCAGGCGCTGTTCAGGAGGGCAGGCTTGAGTCCCACCATGGGGAAGAGGGTGTCCCACTTCCTCTCAATCGCATCAAGCAGTGGGTTCACTTCACCAGAGGGCAGTAGAGTGGAGTTGCTGATTGGCTGTTGCGGGGAAACTTTGCATCAGTGCATTGCGGTCACTGCATCCAGAAAGTGTACCTGAGCAAGACACCCTAGGTGTTCAAGTCAAGGCAAGCATCCAACAGAGGGCAGTAGAGCAGAGCTGCTGATTGGCTGATGCGGGAAAAATCTGCATCAGTGCATTGCGGTTACCATATCTTGAAAGTGGGTTGTGGAGGAGCTGTTGTCAAGTGACAGTTAAACCCGAAACACTTCTTCAGTGTTTCCCTCCCTACCTCCTCCTCTAACCAAAAAGAAAAGACAATCACTGTAAAGTTCCCAGCCGAGTAAAGATGAAGAGGGCAGGTAGAAGTAGAAAGAAGTGGAACCGTGATGTCACAGCCTGCAGTGAAAGAGAGCGAGGAAAGCAGCGGGGACTCAGTGAAAGAGCGCGAGGAGAGCGGCGGAGACTCAGTGAAAGAGCGCGAGGGGAGCAGCGGGGACACAGGATAAAAGAGCACGAGGGGAGCAGCGGGGACACAGTGGAAGAGCACAAGGAGAGCGGCGGGGACACAGGATAAAAGATCGCGAGGAGAACGGTGGGTCACAGGCTAAAAGAGCGCAAGGAGAGCGGGGGGCACACAGCTGCCAGAGAAGCGGCCATCAAACTTTGGAGGGAGCAGTGGCCAGGGGGCTGTCGGGAAGTTAAGTTTTCCTCTTTAAAAACTTACCTTGAAGAGTGACATCACAGCAAAGCAGTGACCTGATTGGCTGGTAAGGAAAGTGCTGGGAGAAATTTAACTCTTCGTGTGTTGGTAAGTATTGTGATTGGTAAGTAAAATCTTTATTCCTTTCACTTATTCATTATTTGATATTATATATGTAATCAGGTAAGGTAAAGTGTAAAAATGGCAGGCGATCCCAGACCCGTGTTATGCTCCTCGTGCTCAATGTGGGAGTTCAGGGACGCGGCCGATGCCCCTGACTCCTTCATGTGCAGGAAGTGTGTCCAGCTGCAGCTCCTGTTAGACCGCATGACGGCTCGAGAGCTGCGGATGGACTCACTTTGGAGCATTTGCGATGCTGAGGAGGTCGTGGATAGCACGTTCAGTGAGTTGGTCACACCGCAGATTAGGATTGTGGGGGAGACAGGGGATGGGTGACCAAAAGGCAGAGAAAGAGCAGGAAGGCAGTGCAGGTGCCCCCTGCGGTCACCTCCCTCCAAAACAGGTATACCGTTTTGGATACTGTTGGGGGAGATGACTCACCAGGGGAAGGCAGTAGTAGCCAGGCTCATGGCACCGTGGCTGGCTCTGCTGCACAGAAGAGCGGGAAAAAGACTGGCAGGGCTATCGTCATAGGAGATTCAATTGTAAGGGGAGTAGACAGGCGTTTCTGTGGTCGAAAACAAGACTCCCGAATGGTATGTTGCCTCCCGGGTGCACGGGTCAGGGATGTCTCAGATCAGCTGCAAGACATACTGAAGGGGGAGGGTGACCAGCCAGTTGCCGTGGTGTAAATATGCACCAATGATCTAGGTAAAAAATGGGATAAAGTCCTACAATCAGAATTTAGGGAGTTAGGAGATAAGTTAAAAAGTAGGACCTCAAAGGTTGTAATCTCAGGATTGCTACCAGTGCCACGAGACAGTCAGAGTCGAAATTCAAGAATAGTCAGAATGAATATGTGGCTTGAGAGAGGTTGCAGGAGGGAGGGTGTTCAGATTTTTGGGACATTGGAACCGGTTCTGGGGTGGTGGGACCATTACAAATCAGATGGTCTACACCTGGGCAGGACTGGAACCAATGTCCTAGGGGGTGCTTTTGCGAACACTGTTGGGGAGGTTTTAAACTAATGTGGCAGGGGGGTGGGAACCATATTAGGAAGTTAGAGGTCAGTAAAGAGGCAGTAACTAAAGCCAGTAAGGTACTAGATAATAAACTCAATGTGACTAAGGGGAAGAGTAGACAGGGAAGAGATGATGAACGCAAAGAAACAGGTGGTCTGAGGTGCATTTGTTTCAATGCGAGAAGTGTAGCAGGTAAGGCAGATGAACTTAGGGCTTGGATTAATACCTGGGAATATGATGTTATTGGTATTACTGAGACTTGGTTGAGGGAAGGGCTAGACTGGCAACTAAATATCCCAGGGTATAGATGCTTCAGGAGGGATAGAGAGGGAGGTAAAAGGGGTAGAGGAGTTGGATTACTGGTCAGATATGATATCACAGCTGTGATTAAGGAGGGCACGGCGCAGGATTCAAGCACTGAGGCAACATGGGTAGAGCTAAGAAATAGGAAGGGTGCAGTAACATTGTTGGGACTTTATTACAAGCCTCCCAAAAGCGCACGTGAAGTAGAGGTACAAATATGTAGACAGATTATAGAAAAATGTAGGAGCAGTAGGGTGGTCGTGATGGGAAATTTTAACTTCCCCAACATTGAATGGGACTCATATAGTTACATATACTCGGACAGCCTCTATGTCTGCAACAGCCTCACGGAATTCCTGCCCCTGTGGATTTGTTTCCGCAGACGGGAAACCCCTCCCCTCAGCCCCATTGTTCCGTCACATTTTAGAGAGAGCACAGAACAGGACTTTTGGGATAGTCAAAGTTCGAAGTCACCATCGTTCCTCCCCCCCTGGAAATGTGAAAGCCGACACATTGGCTAAAGCAGGTTCCAGGCATGGATATTTTTGGACATATCCTGAAAGCGCACCAGTGAGTCCAGTTCAGCTCTCACAGACAAAGATCGAGGATCTAGTGGAGGCCCAGATGCAGGACAGCAATCTCAGGGAGATTATAAAAGGAAAGTATCCAGCTCCCTATGAGAGGTTTAAAAATGCTCTGACCACACATGACGGTGTGGTGTTAAAAGACACCCTTTCTGTGGTTCCCGAACAGGACAGGAATCAACTGATTTGTTTGTTCCATGACGGTCATGGACATCAGGGAATCGATCCCACTACAGCTCACCTCAAGCAGCTTTGTTGGTGGCCGAATTTAAAGGATGATGTAAAACACTACATCGAGAATTGTCTTATCTGTGCCCAGAATAATCCGGACAGATATGCCAAAAAGGCTGAGCTTAGCCACACCCGACCCGTTAATGGCCCCTGGACTAACCTCCAGATTGATTTTTTAAGACCATTGCCCCCTTGCAGGAATGGTTATAAATATGTACTCGTGGTGATAGACACGTTTACGAAATGGGTGGAAGCATTCCCAGTCAGAACAAACACTGCAAAAATCACAGCCAAGATTTTGACCCACCACATCTTTACAAGATGGGGACTCCCCCGCAGCATTGAATCCGACCAAGGTTCCCATTTTACGGGACGTGTCATGCAGAACGTCCTCACGATATTTGGCATCCCCCAAACATTCCACATAGCATACCACCCACAGTCGAGTGGTATCGTGGAGCGCATGAATCGGACCCTAAAATCCACCCTCAGAAAAATGGTCCAGCAGAACAACACCACTTGGGACTCAGTCCTCCCTTTTGCGCTGATGTTCTTGCGTAATACAATTTCAACTTCCACAGGTTACACCCCACACACCCTCATGACCGGACGCCCCATGAAAGGCACAGAATTTTTATTAGGTTTAGACTTGACCAGCCCCGAGATGACGGCCCTCACACATGAGAAAGCAGTAGAGCAATTAGTGAATAATGTTAAAACGGCTCAGCTAGCAGCCGCAGTGAAATTGGGCACACGAAAGAAACAGAGCAAGGCTTGTTTCGACAAGACAGTGCATGCGACTGAGTACAATATAGGACAGCAAGTCATGCTCTCCGTATATAACCCCAGCACATTCCTGTCACCAAAATACTCGGGTCCGTACTCCATTGCGGACAAAGTAAGCCCTTCCGTATACAAGATAAAGTATCCCAACGGTAAGACTGCGTGGTTCCATATCAACCAGATGAAGGTATACGGAACACAGTCTAACCACGCACACCACGTCATGCTCGACGAAGCACACCACACCCCGCCCACAGCCAACGTAACCCTACCATCTCCCAACACGTCCAGCCCAGCCACGGACTCGACCTCGACTCCACCCCCTAAATGTACACTCCGCCCCAGAATGCCCACTGACTGCAGCAGCAGAGACAGTGACTATGACTCGGATGATAGCCACAGCACGCCTCCCTACTATCCCCATGCAACAGGACCCACACCCAACGATTCTGACTACGAACCGAGTGATCCCTTCATGATCACTTTCCTGAACAAACCCCACCACCGACTACCGACCTACCATGCGACCCCGATTCCATCCCCACACAACTAGACACCACCTACTGGCATAGAGACAACTCATACAGACTCGTCCGAAACGACGAGAGCGACCCCAAATCACACCATGCAGCCCTATCAACCTTAATACATTCAAGAGTTTGGCATCCGGGAGAAGATGACGACCTTGAGTCTGACTCCCAAAACGAGAACCCCTTTGCGACCCTGTTCGCAACCGATAACCGAGGTGTCCAGATGATGTTTTAAAAGGAACCGCTTGGGAGAAACGGTGTCCTTTCTGATGGAACCTGCCACATGTTTTATGTTGTTTGTAAGTTTGTTAAATGTTGTTTGTCAGACCGAAAAATAAATTCCTCGGCCCCACGCCCTTTCAGCAGAAACCTCTGAGGACTTGCCCACAGAGACTCGCTATTGGCCAGGCGCTGGTTCAGAGGAACTAGTTTGTCTGCAGAGACTTGTAAAGGTCCCAGGCGCCAGTTCAGCAGAACTCGTCTGTCGATAGATACCACACGCCCGTTCGTAACTGCCTTTCTGGTTCAAGGGAAGAAGCACTACGGCAGCCCCACCACGATGACTACATTTCTTGCCCGTTCTTGTCGGTTGCTCAAGCAGTGGAGAAACAGCTTGGGACCCGCCCTGCCTGGGAACCCCACTCTGGTCAACTACACTCGGGTAGGGGAGACACGGTATTGGTAGTCGTCCTACCCGGGGACTCCATCCAACTCTTACCCGTCACGGCCCATACGCACCTCATTTTGGAAATTTTTGTTCAAAAAGTTTTGTTTTGTTTCAGGTAACCTTTAGGTTGCCAACCACGTGCTATTTACATCCTGAAACATTTGGATGGTAGATCGCACAGTCTGCGAGACGGCCCGCACTGGTTCGTTATTTGAAAGTGTGTCTTGTCCTAAAATTCGGTTTTTGAAAAAAAAATGAGGGAGTCACACATAGTGACCAATTATAAAGGGAGTAATTGGCACTAAAGGACAGACAGACTATCATATGAGATGTTAAACTAAGATAGTTACAGACACTCTTCTTGTTTCCACAGAACGCCAGAAGCTCCAGGACCGGAGAAGAAAAGAAAAGAGAAGAGCCATGAGGACTTCCTTCACATGGTTCATCATCATGATAATGGACATTTGGTTGCGAGTGAACGCGAGCCCCATGACCTCAAGCCCCCCAGCCGTTAATGTTTCACTTCCCCACAGTACCCAGAGCCCAGTCTCCAGCGACACCACACCATCTTGGTGTGGCAGGTTTATAACCTGGTATTCCCTGTCCTACGTAATAGAAACCTTGTTGGTATTGACGATACTCTGCTGCATCGTGCAGACTATGCACCTAAGAAAATGGAGAAGGAGAGCCTACCACTCTCGAACCCTGGTATATAGGATCGGATCCCCTATCTTCGGATACGACCAGACCCCCGACCCCCGCGATC
This sequence comes from Scyliorhinus torazame, assembly GCF_047496885.1. Classification (NCBI taxonomy): domain Eukaryota; kingdom Metazoa; phylum Chordata; class Chondrichthyes; order Carcharhiniformes; family Scyliorhinidae; genus Scyliorhinus; species Scyliorhinus torazame. The sequence goes on along the minus strand of NC_092712.1, from coordinate 71,125,905 downwards.
TATAATAAAGAGCATTCATTTGCAGTTTTATTGTAAATAAAGAAATGTAAAGAAATGTTCATGAGCAATTGTACGATCCTGAGCTTGACTGCCAAGCCAGGAAAAATGTGTATAAACTGCTATGATTTTGTTTGTATGGTTGAGGAAGTTAGAGTGATGAAATTTTTAAGTGAGTGTAGTGTATTAAGAATAGTTAGAGGTTCCCATTTTATTGTTTTGTAATGCATGTCCCTGTTTGACATAGCGCCCCTTAGAATTGTCAGTTAAAGTTTTTTTGCATAGCTATGGTCAGTGTAGAGGCCATGAAAGAAGTGCTCCCCAGGTCAGGGAATGGGAAGCAACGTAGTTATGTGATCCGTCACGCTTCGCGTTAGGATCACAAGGAGGGTGTGTAGCCACCTAAATTGGCCAACTTCCGATTTAAAATGGCGAACGGCAAAGGCTGATGGGAAAGTCAGCCAACATAGACAGAAACTAGCAGCTGCAGGTTTGCTGTGTACTTACCTCTGGAAAGGCCAGACAACATCGATACTAGCGACCATCAGCATAACAAAGTAGCAGCCATCTGCATACTGATGAGCAGTCCCCGGGAACAATAAGTAACATTTTGGACACACAAAGCAAAGCCAGACTCCTCGGAGTCAGCAGGAGCCAACACAAAGGTAATAAAACAGAGCAATTGAACCAAGGAGAAAGTTAGCAACAATAGAGAGGGAGGTAAAAGGGGTGGAGGAGTTGCATTACTGGTCAGAGATGATATCACAGCTATGATTAAGGAGGGCACGATGGAGGATTCGAGCACTGAGGCAATATGGGTAGAGCTAAGAAATAGGAAGGGTGCACTAACATTGTTGGGACTTTACTACAGGCCTCCCAAAAGCGAGCGTGAAGTAGCGGTACAAATATGCAGACAGATTACAGAAAAATGTAAGAGCAATAGGGTGGTCGTGATGGGAGATTTTAACTTCCCCAACATTGAATGGGACTCATGTAGTGTTGGAGGCGTAGATGGAACAGAATTTGTAAGGAACATCCAGGAGAGTTTTTTTAGAGCAGTATGTAAATAGTCCAACTCGGGAAGGGGCCATACTGGACCTGGTATTGGGGAATGATCCCGGCCAGGTGGTTAAAGTTTCAGTCGGTGATTACTTTGGGAATAGCGATCACAATTCCCTACGTTTTAGAATACTCATGGACAAAGACGAGAGTGGTCCTAAAGAAGGAGTGCTAAATTGGGGAAAGGCCAAGTATAACAAAATTCGCAGGAGCTAGGGAATGTGGATTGGGAGCAGCTCTTTAAGGATAGATCCACATTTGAAATGTGGGAGTCTTTTAAGGAAAGGTTGATTAGAGTGCAGGACAGACATGTCCCTGTGAAAAAGAGGGATAGAAATGGCAAGATTAGGGAACCATGGATGACGGGTGGAATTGTGAGACTAGCTAAGATGAAAAAGGAAGCATACATAAGATCTAGGCGACTTAAATCTTTCGAGGAATATTGGGAAAGTAGGACAAATCTCAAACGTGCAATAAAGAGGGCTAAAAGGGTCATGAAATATCTTTGGCTAACAGGGTTAAGGAAAATCCCAAAGCCTTTTATTCGTATATAAGGAGCAAGAGGGTAACTAGAGAAAGGATTGGCCCACTCAAAGACAAAATAGGGAATTTATGCGTGGAGTCAGAGGAAATGGGTGAGATTCTTAATGAGTACTTTGCATCGGTATTCACCAAGGAGAGGGACACGACGGATGTTGAGGCTAAGGATGGATGTTTAAATACTCTAGGTCAAGTCGGCTAAGGAAGGGGGACGTTTTGGGTATTCTAAAAGGCATTAAGGTGGACAAGTCCCCAGGTTCGGATGTGATCTATCCCAGATTACTGAGGGAAGCGAGGGAAGAAATAGTTGGGGCCTTAACAGATATCTTTGCAGCATCCTTGAGCATGGGTGAGGTCCCGGAGGACTGGAGAATTGCTAATGTTGTCCCTTTGTTTAAGAAGGGTAGCAGGGATAATCCAGGGAATTATAGACCTGTGAGCTTGACGTCAGTGGTAGGCAAACTGTTGGAGAAGATACTGAGGGATAGGGTCTATTCACATTTGGAAGAAAATAGACTTTTCAGTGACAGGCAGCATGGTTTTGTGCAGGGAAGGTCATGTCTTACAAACCTAATAGAATTCTTTGAGGAAGTGACAACGTTAATTGATGAGGGAAGGGCTGTAGATGTCATATACATGGACTTTAGTGAGGCGTTTGATAAAGTTTCCCATGACAGGTTGATGGAAAAAGTGAAGTCGTCTGGGGTTCAGGGTGTATTAGCTAGATGGATAAAGAACTGGCAGGGCAACAGGAGACAGAGAGTAGTGGTGGAAGGGAGTGTCTCAAAATGGAGAAAGGTGACTAGTGGTGTTCCACAGCATTCCGTGCTCGGACCACTGTTGTTTGTGATATACATAAATGATCTGGACAAAGGTATAGATGATCTGATTAGCAAGTTTGCAGATGATACTAAGATTGATGGTTGCAGATAGCGAGGAGGACTGTCAGAGAATACAGCAAAATATAGATAGATTGGAGAGTTGGGCAGAGGAATGGCAGATGGAGTTCAATCCAAGCAAATGCGAGGTGATGCATTTTGGAAGATCTAATTCAAGAGCGGACTATACGGTCAATGGAAGAGTCCTGGGGAAAATTGATGTACAGAGAGATCTGGGAGTTCAGGCCCATTGTACCCTGAAGGTTGCAACGCAGGTCAATAGAGTGGTCAAGAAGGCATACAGCATGCTTGCCTTCATCGGACGGGGTATTGAGTACAAGAGACGGCAGGTCATGTTACAGTTGTATAGAACTTTGATTAGGCCACATTTGGAATACTGCGTGCAGTTCTGGTCGCCACATTACCAGAAGGATGTGGATGCTTTAGAGAGGGTGCAGAGGAGGTTCACCAAGATGTTGCCTGGTATGGAGGGTGCTAGCTATGAAGAAAGGTTGAGTAGATTAGGATTGTTTTCGTTGGAAAGACGGAGGTTGAGGCGGGATCTGATTGAGGTCTACAAAATTATGAGATGTATGGACAGGGTGGATAGCAACAAGCTTTTTCCAAGAGTGGGGGTATCAATTATAAGGGGTCAGGATTTCAAGGTGAGAGGGGGAAAATTTAAGGGAGATGTGCGTGGAAGGTTTTTTACGCAGAGGGTGGTGGGTGCCTGGAACGCTTTGCCAGCGGAGGTGGTAGAGGCGGGCACGATAGCTTCATTTAAGATGCATCTAGACAGATATATGAATGGGCGGGGAACAGAGGGAAGTAGATCATTGGAAAATAGAAGACAGGTTTAGATAAAGGATCTGGATCGGCGGCGGCAGGGAGGGCTGAAGAGCCTGTTCTTGTGCTGTAATTTTCTTTGTTCTGAAATCAAGGAGGAAGGAGGGGGGCTTGTCTTCTCTGAGCCATCTTCTTGACTGGAATGAGGGTGCGTGGTGAGTGGAGCGCATAGACTCAACTCCAGCTTGTCAGGCTCTTTAATGTGAATTTCGGCCCGAGCCAATCCGACACCAGCAGGGCTGGGAATTGCTGACAATTCACATCGACAGAGTGTTGGGCCACTTGCATGTCCTGAAGATTATTCAAATAGCTCCTCCAACGGGAACACGAATTGCACGAATTGCAAACGGAGAATTCAGCCCGTATCACCCTGTAGCCTGATGCTAAACCAATTTGTCTCTTTACTTCGAGGAAAGTCCCTCACCCACTCTTTGACAAAGTCAAGACGAAATTGAAAAGAGATCCTCAAGTTTAAGGACATCGCAGAGACTAAACCTGTGGGACTGGATTCTCTGTCGGCGGGATCCTCCATTTCGCCGGCAGGGCACTCAAGCCTGCTGATTTCCCGATGGCAATGGGGCGCCCACAATGGGAAACCCCATTGGCTGGCTTTTGGGACAGAGAATCCCGTTGCCGGCGGGGGTGTGCCACATCAGAAAACGGGTGCGGCGGGATGGAGAATCCTGCCCGTGAAGTTTGAGATGTGGCAGGGAGGGGGCTGTGGGGTAATGTGGGACGGTGTAAGTATGAGAGTGATAAAGAGTTGGAGAGAGATGCAGAGTAAAGAGTTAATTCCAAAAGCAAAAATAACGATTGACATAATAATGATGTCACTGAGTAATAAGAACTATTTAGAAGGAGAAGAAGGTCCAACCTTATGCAGAGATCCATATATGTAAAAACTTACTGTAAATAAAGAGCAATGGTTTGCAAAACTATTGATTCAAGCAGAATATTGCGCAAGAATTGGGAATGCCCAAGCCCCTGTCTTAGACCCTGACCATATAACTTTCTGGAATTGTACAACCTAATCTGTCGTCCTCCTTCTCCAACTGAGAAGAGAAACTTTCAAAATCAATTCCTTCGCCTGCCAAAGAAAGAATTCAGCAGGCTATGGGAAAAGAAGTTAATCCCACACCACCCATCTTCAACCCACTTTTGAATAGATTAGAGAATCCCACACTAAAGAAGGCGGCCATTTGGTCCATTGAGTCTGCACCGACCCTTTAAAAGACCACTCTACCTCGGTCCACTCCCCTGCCCATATTCGAGTAAACCCACGCGTTGACCATGGCTAATCCACCTAATCTGCACATTTTTGGACTACGGGTGGAAACCGGAGCACAAGAGAAAACCCATGCAGACACGGGGAGAATGTGCAGACTCCGCACAGTCACCCAAGGTCGGAATGGAACCCAGGTCCCTAGTGCTGTGAGGCAGCAATATTCCATTACCAAAGTAAAAATATAGGGACTGTGCAATGAAGCTTCACTCTCATATTCCCCCATTTAGAACAAAATTAGATGGGAAGGGATGGTAACTAACCCACTGCTGGAGAGTAGCAGTGTCCCCTTTCTCCCTGCTGAATGATTTTAGGGTAGATTCTCCATTTGGGAGACTATGGGTGGGATTTAACTAAATGGGCACAAAGTCCCATAGCGAGCACGATTAGCCGTGAGTTTCCCGGCACTCACAGCCCCGAGAAACACAACGCTATAAAACGCTGCCCAGGTTAGATAGGGGGCCTCAGCAGGGAACATGCAGCCAAGGCCGCACATAGCCCCGTTTTGTGTACAGAGGAGCTCCGCTCACCAGAGCTTCTCAGTATAGCAAGAGATCGGCTTTTAAATGGCGTACCGATCTCTGGAGCCCGCAAAGTGACCCAAACCTCCCTCTCCAAGCCCCAAGACACTATGGGAGGATCCCCAGTCTGCCCGCACCCCACCCCAACACCAATTCAGAGCACCCCGGCCTGGTCGCCACTGCACAAAAATGTCAGATTGGCACCTTGGCAATGCCAACCTGGCACTCTGGGGCCCCCAATCCTCTGGGAGACCCCCAAGAGTGGCATTTTGTCTGGTTCCTGTTTGTGTAGACCAGTACTGAACGGCACTTGGTCAAGGTCTTCGAGGCGAAGGGGATAGATCGCGAACGCCTCGGGTACCTTGGAAGACTGCATATTTAAGTGAGGCTAGCTGTCTCGTTCTAATGTGCAGATTTGCCAAAACATGATCCCACCAACAATGGGTGGGGTCTACGTCGCAACATCTCGTGAGGTCGCATTAGATCTTGCGGGGCATTATGAACTGGGTGGATCCTGGGCGCGGACTCTCCCGGCTTCAATCAGCCATGCGGGGTCCAAAAGGCAGATCGCCGTAGCCCTTCAATCGTACCCTATGTTCTCCCGCTGGAAGAGAATTGCAATCGATTTATGTTCCCCATGGGAACGCAAATTGAGAAGTAATTCCGTATCCCTGGCCATGTAATCATGCATGGCGAGGAATATGAGGGATTCCCACCATCGGGCCGCCATTTCAAGTGGGCGGCCCGACAGCAAAGTCCTGTGGCCACGAACCACCCCCACAATGCACAACAGCAGCCCCCACAAAGCGCAAAGCAGCTCCCACCACCGGATTGCCTGGGTGCCCCCCCTTCCTTCAAGTAAGGAGGTGACCTGACCTAGGCCCCCCTGTACAGCTAGGGAGAGCCCCCCCACCCAGGACCCACTTAAGAGAGAGATCCTCCTGGGACCTCCTTAATAGGGAGTCCCCCCTCCACTCAGGGACCCTATTAAGGAGGTTCCTGGAGGGTCTCCTATTAAAGAGGTCCCTGGGCGGGGTGGGGGTTCTAGCAAAGGAGGGATGGACAGATAGTACATGGTTGGGGGGGAGCAGAGAGGGTGCCCCTCAGATGGACTTTGGGGGCAACTTCCCTAGGAAATTACCTCCTTGGCCCACTAAGAGGTCGGTCATGTCAAGGCTGCGCTAGTAAATAGCAGAAGTGATCCGGGCCACGTGATTCCTGGTCCATCGGACCAGAGAATTACAGAGGGCGGGAGAATAGGGTGCTGCGAGCGCCAAATGAATGAGAATGGGTCATTAAGAGCAATTTGCATTAATTTCCACCCTCCCGCTGGTACACAGTCCAGGCCCTAGTGGGGGCACGGGGGTGGGGGTTGGGGGGGGGGCGATCCTGATGTTCCCTCAACACCCGATTCTCCATCCCATCGGGCAATGCGTTGCCGGCGCCACAGGACAGAGAATCCAACCCTTTGTCAACCTTCCTCCTTCATTTAGATAGTTTTTCTGCCTTTGCTCTTTTTCATCCCTTTTGCCACCCTCACCACTTCAGTTCTATTATTACAATGTACCATGTGCCTCACATTGTAGTGTTTTAGTTTTAAATACGCAGAGAAACTCTGAATCTGCAAATCATTGAAGAAGACAAAATAAATATATCCGGTCTTCAGAAAGCCAAAGTTATGTGACTGGCCTCATACTAGCTCACCTTTGTGGAGGGAAGCGCAGATGAAGAGTCGGTAATGGTTTTTATTGAACTGGAACAAATGACGATTGTTAAATAGGAGCCTAAGAAATAGCAGCAAAATTAAGCCTTGCGGTCCACTGAGCCTTCTTGACAAAGGGAGGGGAGTCCAACAAGTTTCTTCAAAGTCTCTTTATTCAGCAAACAACATTACTTACATAAGACCCCAGTGTCATGTTGTGTAGGCTGACAGAACATCTAGTTTAAATAATCTATTATGAAACAAGAGCGTCATAAACATAACTAGGATAAATAAAATAATAAACTACTAACACTAATTAACTATTGTCAAGCTACTACAAAATAGTTCTACCCTCCAACACAACCTACTCCCAACTCCTCAGCCACGGGGGTCACGTGGTGGGTTAACACTGCCACCTAGTGGTCGGAGGTCATGTATAACATTATGTTCTGAACTGCTTTCTGCACATAATCACACCCAGTACACCTCACCAGATCATCTCTCCTTTCTGGTCAGCACCACACTGGATGAACTTTTATAGCAGTGCTAATAAGCTACCCTGCCCATTGTGGGGGAGCTTGCAGTACCAATGAGCACAGGGAAACAATCACCCCCAGCTGGATGTGCCCCATGCAAGTTGTAACAATCTGGCTGATCCTTTATTTCAACACCATCTTTTTTGCACTGTCCCCATATCCCTTGATTTGCTTAGTCTCCAAAATTCTCTCAATCTCTGTCTTGAATAATTCAACGACTGAACATCCACAACCCTCTGGGATAGGGGGGGGGGGGGCCTAAGTATTGGCAGGCATGTAGTTCCAATTATCATAAGTAAGTGCTTGACAATTACATTAAACTCACTGTTAAATTACAATTAAAATTCCTTCAGCTTTAGCTAAGGTTACAGATTTATGTGGGAGCTGAAAGCACTTTTAATTAGCTTACATCTGTGTTTGTCGAGTTAATTTTAAGGAAGGAATCCCTTTCACCAGAGGTGGTCTCTGGACTCAAAATGTTGCAATTAATGTATGCTAGATATCATTTCCTCGTTTTGCTTGTCTTGGTTCGATCTCAGACTTCCAACATGTTATTCTGCAACCAACCACTAGGGAGGCACTCACGTCTGGTTGAAGAGGACATGGTCCCCAATATTCAAACTCTTCCCTCTGGGACAGGGCCTTACCTCTTTACCTATGCTTACCATAACCCTCTGACGTCCTTGTCAAGTAGAGATGTTGCTGCATTGGCAATCATGGGTGTGGACCATCCAGCATGCTGAATCAACAGGTTTACCTCACATTGTGTCCCTGAATATTGGGCAGCGGAAATAGAATTAGCACCTTTAGTTCCTTCATTCTCCATCCTGCCAGCCCCGTTTTCCGGTGCAGCGTGCCCCCGCCGGCAGCAGGATGCTCTGTTCCCGCAACCAGCCCATGGGGTTTCCCAAGTGGCCATCCCCAGGCCGTTGGGAAACCCACAAGCGTTGGTGTGCTGCCGGAGAGGCAGAGGTGCCCAACGACAAAGAATCCCATAGAATTTCTAGTATTTGAGTTAGTATTTGTTCCCTATCATTATTCCCGTGTTCATAAAACATATTTAATAAAATAAATCAAGAACACTGGTTTGGAGATGTCTTTTCAGAGTTTGAGCACGATGTTACTGTATATATGGAGCAGTTTGGTAAGTCATTCATGTTGGGCAATTCTCTTCATCCTGTGGGAAATAGGTTTTGATAAGTCTGCTTGATTGTTCCGATGGATGTCAATGGTCTTATTTGTGCTTGAGCCCGAGGGGCTGGTTTAGCACACTGGGCTAAATCGCTGGCTTTTAAAGCAGACCAAGCAGGCCAGCAGCACAGTTCAATTCCCGTACCAACCTCCTCGAACAGGCGCTGGAATGTGGCGACTAGGGGCTTTTCCCAGTAACTTCATTGAAGCCTACTTGTGACAATAAGCGATTTTCATTTCATTTCATTGTGGAGGCCAGACCATGGAATCACCAACGTGCTTGCTAGCATAGGACAAGGACAGTGTATGGTACAGATTGACATGTTGCACTTGGGTTGTGATTTGCTTATAGCAGTCAAAGCAGCACAAGGGGAAGTCAGCATTGTTGTTGATTCCGGTTGTATCTATGAGCAGATGTAGCTTGTTTGGTTAAGAACTGGCCGAGTGCCAGTCTACTCTGCAAGCTGTTGCTAAGCTACTAATACTATAACAAGGTGACCATTGTTGCTAAGCCAATTATGTCCTAAAGCTTTCCTTTTTTAACATCTTCTGGTCTGTTATGTCTCGGATGCAAGGAAGCACAGCAAGTTTAAATGCAATGAGTGACAAAGTGAATTTCAACATAACTGTGCCTTGTATGGGTTGGTGCTGGTAATTCTTGAAGTCGAGAGTTCCCAATCTCAGCTGTGTCAAGCACTTCTCAAGAAGAAAAAAAAATCAGCGAGGAAAGAAATCACCTCAGGCTATTCTTGCACACCACCAAGTAATGAGTTGCCACTGCAATGTAGATTGCAAATCAATCCCCTCAACCTTGTGTACGGCATGGTGCAGACAGGCCCAAAGGAAGAAAATGAGGAGATATAAATTAGCTTGCAAAATAATGATTTGTTTCATTCAGTGAATTTCAAACTGCTACACGTAAAGATTTCTGCAAATGTAACTTGTGTAAGTCAGAGTTTGCACGTGCTGTCAGGAGCATAGTGTTCCATACAATTAAATACAGTACAGAAACAGGCCATTCAGTCCTTGCCAACATTCATAGTTCCATTTGAGCCTGTTCCCATCCTTCTTCATCTTGCCTTATCAGCATAATCCTTCTCCCTCATATGCGTAGTTAGTTTCCCCTTCAATGCCTATATACAGTCTGCCCGAATGCTTCCTGTGCCAATGGATGTCACATTCTCATCACCCTTGGGTAAAGAGGTTTATTATGAATTTATTATTTGATTTCTTGATGACAATCTTAGATTGATGGCCCCTGGTTATTGTTCTTCCACACAATTCTCATTGGCCTGAAATTTCGCTCCCGGGTCGGGAGCTCAGAGTCAGGACATATATCAACTATGCAAACCCGGGTAGTGTGCCCCGGAAGTTGGGATTTTCAATATTCTCTGGGAGTCATGCATAGTGACCCTGGAATGAGCTTGGAAGCTGCAGTGTGTGGAAGTGGGGTGGGCGAAAGGCCTGCCTCAGTACTCCAGCACTGTGTTGAAGTTGAAAAAACCCAATAAAAGATAAAAGAACTCACCAGCCCTCAAACCTTTTGCTGCCTCACCCCGCACACACTCCCTATCCCCACTCCATGCTAACCGATACCCTCCATGCCACTTCGTCCTCTGCCCACCCTTCATATACTCCATGCCAACCTATATCCCTCTGTCCACCTTTTACAGCCCTCATACCAACTTGGTGGCAACTCATTCCAACCCATGCCCCCCACACACCATCCTATGCCCTTACACCTACCATGTCAACTCATTCCGCATCCACCATGGGCACACCTCAATTGTCTTACTGCGATGAAATAAGTATTTATTGCAGATTTCACTTTTAAAACAATAACACTTATTCATAAAAGCATGTTTACCACATTTATATTTCTTCAACACCAGAACCCCTTATGAGTATAAACATTGCATTCAAAGAAATTCAGACCACAGTTTAGAGAGCAATTACTTACATACAATAATATTTTATTGTCACAAGTATGAAGTTACTGTGAAAAGCCCATTTGGGCGCCTGTTCAGGTAAGCTGGTACAGGAATTGAACCCGCACTTGCTCACCTTGTTTTGCATTATAAACCAGCTGTCAAGGCCACTGAGCTAAACCAGCCCATATCACTCAATGGCACATGTTACATGAGTAAGTGTCATTATAGGTAACACATAATCAGAATATTTATCTCTTACTGACTCTGTTTTTTTTCTCTCTAATTTTGTTTCTGCCAAGAGAGGCTGAGAGCATTGAGGGGGTGGGAAGAGGGGACAGAGGGAAATGTGCATGGTGGTGGTGGGAATGGGATGGGGGTGTGGGGGCGGGTGGTGGGGAATGATGAAATGTCTGGCCATGATGTGAGAGCCATCATGGTGTGGGGCATGTTGGATGGGCCAATTGGTCTTTTCCCACCCTGTCAATTTTGGACGTTCAGTCACATCTGCGTAGACTCGATGGGCTGAATGGCCTCCTTCTGCACATTAGGGATTCTATGACCTGCTGGAGTTTGGCCAAGAGTTCTTGCAACATTTCCCGCCAACCTCATCATGATGTGCTTTTAATTTGAATATCCCTCAGTGAGCACAACGGCAAATTAGATGCTCAGGACTGATTGAACAACTGGAGTAACAGGATGTTCATCATCCAGAGCTGCAAGAGGATTTCCAGTGAGTGGATGTTTTACACAATAAATAAACTTTTTTCAATTACTTGAAGCTACTGGCTCCTTGTCGAATTCTGAGAGTTTTTTTTGTCAGTTTCAATGCTACACATGATCTATTGCGCCATTATCAATTATCAGTAATTTAGGAATAAAATACGCATTGGCTTCATTTGAATGGCTACAGAGAAACAGCATGGCAATATTAAAATTGGAAACTTTAACCATCTCGCACTTTTTGCCTGAGATGGAACATTTAAGTTATGAAGTGAGGTTTGATGGGCTTGGGTTGTTTTTGCTGGAGCAGAGAAGACTGAGGGGCAACCTGATCAAAACAAAACATTCACTGTAGTAGTTCACACAATAATACAGTGCAGAAGAGGCCCTTCGGCCCGACAAGTCTGCACCGACCCATGAAAAACACCTGTCTACCTAATCCCATTTGCCAGCACTTGGCCCATTGCCTTGAATGTTATGATGTTCCAAGTGGTCGTCCATGTACTTTTTAAAGGATGTGAGGCAACCGGGCTCTACCAACCTCCCAGGCAGCGCATTCCAGACCGTCATCATCCTGTGGTTTAAAAAGTTTTTCCTCAAATCCCTCCTGAACCTTCTGCCCGTTACCTTGAACTTGTGTCCCCTCGCAACTGACCCTTCAACTAAGGAAACTTTTGTTCTCTCTGGGGACTGCCATTAGAACTCTATCCCCTTGGTTTCTGTAGCTATTAGCACCCCATTTCTCTGGGTTTTAGTGGCTATGACTCATCTTTCATTCTCACTCCACAGTATAAATATCTCCCATTTTCTCTGTTTTTTAGCTTTGACAAAGGGTCATCTGGACTCAAAACGTTAGCTCTTTTCTCTCCCTGCAGATGCTGCCAGGTCTGCTGAGATTTTCCAGCATTTTCTCTTTTGTTTCAACTAAAGGGAATAGTTGCTCCCTTACCACCCTGTCCATGCCCCTCATAATCTTGTACACCTTGATCAGGTCGCCCCTCAGTCTTCTCTGCTCCAGCAAAAACAACCCAAGTCTATCCAACCTCACTTCATAACTTAAATGTTCCATCTCAGGCAAAATCCTGGTGTATTTCCTCTGCACATACTCCAGTACAATCGCATCATTCCTATAATGTGGTGACCAGAATTGCACGCAGTACTCCAGCTGCGGCCTCACCAAAGTTCTATACAACTCCAGCGTGACCTCCCTGCTTTTCTAATCTATGCCTCAATTATAAAGGCGAGTGTCCCATATACCTTTCTCACCACCCTATTAACCTGCCCTTCTACTGTAGTTCTGCAATTAGGAAGCACTTGCTGAACAATCCTCAGTGTACTAATAGCTACACCATGAATCAATTTAAGATGATTAGTCGACTTCATAACTGGGCTCATTTATGCTTGCTCGAAGCAACGTACATTCATACACAGGGACCCTCTTCTCATCAAACCAAATCAATATGTTCAAACATTGCACTTTTTTATATTACTCAGGAATTTGGGGAGCCTATAATTGTCCATGGTAACTCCTCAGATTTAACTTGCCAACCAACCAGCACCCTTTCCTCCTGTATTATAAATTGCCATGAAATTCATGTTTGAAATTTGGTATTCTTGCACTTGTCCAGTTGAGCACAAGGTGGAATTCTTCTGCAACAATTTACTCTTTCCAACAATGTTCAAACTGGAAATCCAAGGGGCAGGAAATGGATACACGAAAGTCCTAATTGTTTCACTTTATAACCGCAAAACATTTTTTAACAAGTGGTGCCTTGAGTTTCCACTCAATGCCATTGTTTTTCTCTCCATGACAATTGGCTGACAAGGACCTAGCCCATGCAAAAGATCTTTGAATTTTAAGCGCAATTTATATTCTGCGCAACCCGAGTTTCTGTGATGTTTTGGCCGGTTTTGAAAATGCGGTGTTGGAGGATAGCCAGGCCCACAGAACCGACACCACCCACAGGGTGAATTATAATCAGCATTGTGATTTTCAGCTAATTGTGCTCGTTTACTGAAGCCTTTGGGGAGGCTTTAAGAATTAAGCAAGTTATTTTGGGCACAAGGCTTTTTTAATGTGGTTTTAATGTGACGGACTGAGATGGGGGGACATTTCTTGTGAACCTTTTAAATTCACCTCCCCAAAGATCCATGGATGCTTTGTTGAGTCAGAGATTGACAGATTTTCGGCAAGGTAAGAATTTAAGAGATATGTGATAATGTGGGAGGAGACAGATAAGGTCCAGCATCAACCATGCCGACTCCTGCACTTGTTTCTTCTGTACGTATGATTTTGCTATCAATTTAAGATATCGAGATGCCGGTGTTGGACTGGGGTGAGCACAGTAAGAAGTCTTACAACACCAGGTTAAAGTCCAACAGGTTTGTTTTGAATCACTAGCTTTCGGAGCGCTGCTCCTTCCTCAGGTGAATGAAGAGGTGGGTTCCAGAAACATATATATAGACAGATTCAAAGATGCCAGACAATGCTTGGAATACGAGCAATAGCAGGTGATTAAATCTTTATAGATCCAGAGATGGGGTAACCCCAGGTTAAAGAGGTGTGAATTGTGTCAAGCCAGGACAGTTGATAGGATTTCGCAGGCCAAATGGTGGGGGATGAATGTAATACGACATGAATCCCAGGTCCCGGTTGAGGCTGCACTCATGTGTGCGGAACTTGGCTATAAGTTTCTGCTCGGCGATTCTGCGTCGTCGCGCGTCCTGAAGGCCGCCTTGGAGAACGCTTACCCGGAGATCAGAGGCTGAATGCCCTTGACTGCTGAAGTGTTCCCCGACTGGAAGGGAACATTCTTGCCTGGTGATTGTCGCGCGCTGTCCATTCATTCGTTGTCGCAGCGTCTGCATGGTCTCGCCAATGTACCACACTTCGGGACATCCTTTCCTGCAGCTTATGAGGTAGACAACATTGGCCAAATCGCACGAGTATGTACCACGTACCTGGTGGGTGGTGTTCTCACGTGTAATGGTGGTATCCATGTCGATGATCTGGCACATCTTGCAGAGATTGCCATGGCAGGATTGTGTGGTGTCGTGGTCACTGTTCTGAAGGCTGGGTAGTTTGCTGCAAACAATGGTTTGTTTGAGGTTGCGCGGTTGTTTGAAGGCAAGTAGTGGGGGTGTGGGGATGACCTTGGCAAGATGTTCATCTTCATCGATGACGTGTTGAAGGCTGTGAAGAAGATGTCGTAGTTACTCTGCTCCAGGGAAGTACTGGACGACGAAGGGTATTCTGTCGGTTGTGTCCCATGTTTGTCTTCTGAGGAGGTTGGTGCGTTTTTTTGCTGTGGCGCGTTGGAACCGTTGATCGATGAGTCGAGCGTCATATCCCGTTCGTACGAAGGCATTTTTCAACGTCTGTAGATGTCTGTTACGCTCCTCCTCGTCTGAGCAGATCCTGTGTATACGGAGAGCTTGTCCGTATTGGCTTCTTTAATGTGTTTAGGGTGGAAGCTGGAGAAATGGAGCATCGTGGGGTTATTCGTGGGTCTGCGGTAAAGCGAAGTGCTGAGGTGACCGTCCTTGATGGAGACGAGTGTGTCTAAGAATGCAACTGATTTTGGAGAGTAGTCCATGGTGAGTCTGATGGTTGGATGGAACTTTTTAATGTCATTGTGTAGTCGTTTCAGTGATTCTTCGCCGTGGATCCAAAGGAAAAAAATGTCATCGATGTATCTGGTGCATAACGTCGGTTGAAGGTTCTGTGCGGTGAGTAGGTCTTGTTCAAACTTGTGCATGAAGATGTTGGCATATTGGGGTGCGAATTTGGTCCCCATGGCTGTTCCTTGCATCTGGATGAAGAACTTGTTGTCGAAGGTGAAGACGTTGTGATCCAGAATGAAGCGGATGAGTTGCAGAATTGCGTCTGGAGATTGGCAGTTGTCGGTGTTGAGTACTGACTTTAAGAAATTAATTAGAAATTAATTAGAAATTAAACCAATTTAAGAAATTAACTAATGTACTCCAAAATAACAAGAAAATAATTTTAGACTTGAAGTAATTATCATTAATTTAAAATCAGGTTGCTGAAAGGTGACAGATTTAATTGACGGTTAAAAATGCTTATAAATCTATTTTCAGCATATTTTAATCAAGCTATAGATTGTTGGCATTGGTGCATCTAGGGTGATGGTGGACTATATCTGGGGTATATGTCACCCTATATAGAATATCGTCTGTTGTGCTGTCGAGTCTGATTCATGAATGGCAGTCCCTAAACATCTGGCATGGATGATTAACACTGGCCAGAGTTTGGCTGATGTTCTTTCTTTCTAGTGGGCTCTCCATTCTGCCATCTGGACATTACTTTAGTTCTCTACATTTTCCACTCTCTTCCTGATAGCTTGTCTCCAGGACCTCCGGCCAGCAGTGAGGACTTCCCATGAGGCAACTCCAATCTCCATCAGCTTGAAATCTGGCTTGCCGATATCCTTGGATTGCATATGTGGGCAACATGTTGTTCTCATGCTGATAGCAAGCTTGCCACTGGGCACCTCATGGGGGAACATGGCCATCATCTGTTCAGTTCGCCGAAGGAATCCACGCTTGTAATGTTCTTGTCGGATGGCCTGATTTATGTTACAAGAACACTTGTAGCTAAAGCTATAAACTATTTAGAATATAGAATCTCTGCAGTGCAGAAGGGGGCCATTCGGCCCAACACGTCTGCACCGAACCTCGGAAATAGTACTCTAACTAGACCCACACCCCAACCCTATTCCTGTAACCCAGTAACCCCCACCAAACCTTTGGTACACTAAGGGGCAATTTACCATGGCCAATCCACCTAACCTGCACATCTTTGGACTGTGGGAGGAAACCGGAGCACCCGGGGGAAACTCACGCAGACAGGGGGAGAAAGATTTATTGACATTAACTGTGGGTTAGCTATATACAAATCAACAGATGAATGACAGTAAGATCAAGCACAAGCAACCTCCCTCCAGCTTCCTCCAGCCAGTCTGAGGGGTCACCTGACTCTACCATTCACTTACATACCAGTGAGACTTCTAGTGGTCAGTTGGTTAATTACAGCACAACCATGATATGAAATGAAATGAAAATCGCTTATTGTCACAAGTAGGCTTCAATGAGGTGACTGTGAAAAGCCCCTAGTCGCCACATTCCGGCGCCTGTTCGGGGAGGCTGGTACGGGAATTGAACCCGCGCTGCTGGTCTGCCTTGGTCTGCTTTAAAAGCAAGCTATTTAGCCCTGTGCTAAACCAGTCATTACAACGCTGATTCAAGAGGACAAACCTGTTGGCAATCCCTGCCTGCTGGTGATATTCGTATTTGGCATCTTTCTTGCCATGCAATGTCCAATATTCATCTAAGGAGGCAGGGCGTGGATGTTGTACAGTCACTCTTCTACACAAGTTGTCCATGCCATCCTACGGTAAAGAAGGTTGTTGAAAGCAACAAGTTACCACCATTAAATAAATGTAGTAACAGCACTTCTGCTTGGGGATGAATTCTACCAATGTGAAAATAAATTTGGGCAGAAACACAAGGCGGGTGGGGGGTGAAAAATTGCTTTTCAAAAAAGAAACCGGGCTGGATTCTCAGCCCCGCGATGCCTGCTAACAAAACCACCCCCAGACATCCACTAAATAAAGAAACCCCACAGGGACTCCCTAACTAAAGGACCCTCCTCACAAGGACCCCAAACTAAAGGAATCCCCCACAGGGCCCCCTAATTAAAGGAACCCCCGACAGTGATCTCCTAATTAAAGGGACACCTCACAATGATCGCCTAACTGGAGGGACCCCCCCACAGAAACCCCTCCCCCTAACCCCCCCCCCCAGAAAAGAGACCCCTGTCTGGAAACTAGGGATCACTCCAGGCAGGGGCAGTGGAAAAGATTACACTGACAACATTCACCTGGAAGTACCTGTCCATTCCTAGAAAGAAAACAGCTGTGACCTGTGTTTAAACCCCACAGATCCATTAGTGGCAAGCCATTCATTTGTTTCTGGTAGTGGACTGTGATTGACAGCTCCACTACAGAGCTGTGAACCTTCCCTCATTCATCTGCTTCACTCAAGTGCTTCACACAATGTTTACAAACATCAACCACTTCAAAGTGAGTTAAGTGCTGTCAGTTTCTAGTTCTGCACTTCAAATCATTCTCGCCTGAAGGGGCATGGATCTGCTTATGGAACTGAAGGGCTTAAACACAGGTCACAACTGTTCTCTGCAGGGAGTGAAAGGCGTATATGACGGTTACCTCCTGTGCCCAACCAGGCCCAATGGGCTACACGGTGGCTTCAGCCTGCATTGCCGCCCCACCCCATTCTCATCCCACCCCCAGCCGTCCCCCCTGATGCTTTGCCCTCTGCACCACACACCTGGCCCCATTGGTGCCTGGCATCAGGAAGGGTGGGGGCACCTCTGACCCCGACATCCATCCTTGCTGGCAGGGCTACCGGTGGATGGCGCAACCCATTCCAGCAGTATGCTTTGCGGCGCCTGTCATGCATCCTCCTTTCGTGTCTACTATGGGCATCCTCCTTGGGTGGGCTGTGTGATGGTCCACCAGCAGGGTGGTGACCGACTGGTGGTGGGGGTGCCGGGAGGGGGGGCAGCTGGTGACGCTCTGCGCAGCCATGGGCCACAGTGGGCGATCAGTGGGGTGCGCAGCTAGATGGCTGACTTGCAGGCCGCGGCTATAGCAGTCCGTGCCTGGACACACTGATATCGGGAGATCGCCCTGACCTCATCGCCCATCCTCTACTCCTCCCATCCCTGGCAAACGCACCCTCAGTCAGCGGCAGAGCTGGCAGCCCACAACTGCACCTTTGGGCCCATGTCTTACCTCTTCTCTCTCCCTCAACAGCCACAGCACCTGTTTCTTGATATTAAATATCACAAGTTAACCTTGCCGTCGGTACTTCCGTCTAGTGGAGGCGAAGCATTGTGTGAGGCCTGGAGGATGCTGGGTCGTGTCCATTAATTATATGTCAACAGTCTTTATTGTACAATTTGCGTGCCCATGCCGGCATACGGCGTAAACACATTCATGGCACTGCCGAGGCACCCGGGCATGGCATTCCGTTGGGCGCCCAGCGTCGGCTTTGATTTTTGACTCATGCGTGATTCTCCATCCAATCGCATTTTGCTATTCCGGCATCGCTGGATGGACAATCCCGCCCATTAGTTTTAAATTATGTGCAAGCAAAATGGAAAAAGTGGCGTAAATGCAGGTAAATTGTGATCACCTTTGATTTCAATGAGTCGGAATTACGATAACACCTCTAACTGCTGGCAATTAAGGTATCGGCTAATCTACGCAGCAGTCACCCCCAAAAAATAGGCAGTGACATCATTCATGGTATAAATCACTTAATCCATAAATTCCTCGTTGTCGTGAAACGGTGCTACAAACTGGCAGGAAGGTCTGGGACTTTGAGATGTTTCCATTGAGAATGCCAAGCTGATCACCTATAACCTTTTGTTCAGAACATCATCAGAGTTGAAAAGAGTGGGGGAGGACAAGTTACATCTGGCGTTAGTGGGTTTAGGTGGTGTAAAGCTTGATTGTAAAAACTGTAGGTTGGTGGGGTCAGGGAAGACTGAGGGATTTGCACCATTTGTAATCCTGAGAAAGAATGAATTATAAGGTGATAACATTTTTAAAAAATTTTCACGAGATATGGGCACCGCTGGCTTGGCCAGCAATTATTGCCCATCCCTAATTGCCCTCGAGAAGGTGGTGGTGAGCTGCCTTCTTGAACCGTTATAGTCCTGTGTTGTAGGTAAACCGACAGTGCTGATAGTGAGGAAGTTCTAGGATTTTGACCCAAAGACAGTGAAGGAACAGTGATGTATTTCCAAATCACAATAGTGTGTGGCTTGGGGGTTAACTTGCCAATCGTGGTGTTCCCATGCATCTGCTGCCCTTGTACTCCTTGGCGGTGGTGGTTGTGGATTGGAGAGGGGTTGTTGAAGAATACTTGGTGAGATGCTGTGCATCTTGTAGCTGGTACACATTGCTGCCACTGCACATCAATGGTGGGGGGAATGAATGCTAAGGTGGTGGATGGAGTGGCAATTGATTGATTGATTGATTGATATTTATTGTCATATGTACCGAAGTACAGTGAAAAGTATCACGTTCACAGTACGTACATAGTAGACAAAAGAATAATTGACTGAGTACATTGACAAATGGTACATAAACAAATAATGATTGGTTACAGTGCGGAACAAGGGCAAACATGAGCAGCATAGGGCGATGTGAATAGTGTTCTTACAGGTAACAGATCAGTCCGAGGGAGAGTCGCTGAGGAGTCTTGTAGCTGTGCGGAAGAGGCTGTTCCTATGTCTGGATGTGCGGGTCTTCAGACTTCTGTATCTTCTGCCTGATGGAAGGGTCTGGAAGAGGGCAAAGCCTGGGTGTGAGGGGTCTCTGACAATGCTGTCCGCCTTCCTGAGGCAGTGCAAGGTGTAGACAGAATCAATGGTGAGGATGGCAAGCTTGTGTGATGCGTTGGGCTGAGTTCACCACACTCTGCAGTTTTTTGCGATCTTGATTTCTTGCGATCTTGATCAATCAAGCAGGCTACTTTGTTTTGGATGCTTCTGGAGTGTTGTTGGAGTTGCACTCACCAGGCAAGTGGAGAGTGCTCCATCACACTCCTGATGTATGCCTACAGATTTTGGGGAGTCAGGAGGTGAGTTACTCACCACAGAATCCCCAAATTCTGACCTGCTCTTGTAGCCACAGTATCTATTTGGCTACTTCAGTTGGCAAGGGGAGATGGTTGGATTCTCTCTTGTTGACGCTGGCATTGCCTGGCACTTGTGTGGTACAAATATTACTTGCTACTTGTCAACACAAGTCAGAATGTTGTCCAGGACTGGGGGTAATTCTCCAGCTGTGTTGTGCCTGGGACACATCCCGCTATGCTTGGTTTTACCCGGGCGGCGACCAGTGCGTGATGCTCCCGGCTCGCTGCCGGTGACATAATTTTGTTCATGCCCAGTGAAGGCGTGAAACAGATTAGCATATTTAAAACAGTAATTAAATATGCTGCAACCGTTTCAAGCTGGATTCTCCCAGCTCCCGGTATTTTCCTCCCCTCCGGCCCAGTGTGAGACTGGCAAGAATCACTACTGGTCTCTACCAGCGGAGACTAGACATGACAACCATGCTGAGGGGGCTCATTAGAACCCCCGTGTGGTCAGGAACATGGCAGAGCAGTGCCAGCTTTGGCACTGCCAAGGATGCCTGGGGCAGTGCTAATGGGATGGCCCTGAAAGGGATGGGGCCTGTAAGAGGGAGGGACCTAAAATGGGCAGGGCCTGAAATGGGGTAGGGCCTGAGGGGGGGGCAGGAATCTGGTGACCCCATAGCAGGGGACCTGGGAAGAGGAAACAGATACCTGTGATTGCAGGGAGTGGGCCTGATGAAGACAAGAAGGGGAGGGGGGGGGGGCTCTGAAGGGAGAACCATTGAGCCCCAATGCCAGCGTTTTTTGTGGGGATGGGGTTTGTGGGGGAACAGGGGGTTGATGCCAGCAAGGATGTTGAGATGGGCACTGAAATCTCAATGCCGCCGATATTTGGGGTGGGGTTGGTGGCCATTGACTGTCACTTGGAGATCGGGTCACCATTTAATACAGGCGCCCCGATTTCTGTGAAGCCAGCTTGCTGGCATGTTTAGACCCTTCCCCTCTCAGTGCTGGTGCAAAAATTGCCCCCCTCCAAAATAATTTCGAAGTGTAGGTGAATTGCGATCTGGATCGCGTCCAACCACCTGGCAGGAATCGCATCTCGTTTCCTGTCAGAGACCACGCTTCGAAGTCTTTTGGGAGAATTTTGCCCCCTGCTTTATTTGGGCACAGACTGCTTGAGTATCCCTGGAGGCTCAAATAGTGCTGAACATTGTGCAGTCATCAGTGAACATCCCCATTTCTGACCTATCGATGGAGGAGATTCTTTGATGAAGCAACTGAAGATGGTTGGGGCTGAGTACACTACCCTGAGGAACTCCTGCAGTGATGTTCTGGGACTGAGAAGCTTAACCTTTAACAGCCACAACCATCTTTCTTTGTGGAAGGTATGTCTCCAACCAGTGGAGAGTTTCCCCCCTGATTCCCATTGACTCCAGTTTTGTTAAGGCTCCCTATAACGCAGTCAAATGCTGTCCTGATTCTTGACTCTTGATTTCGATATAAAGTGGGAAGAAGGAGGAATCATCCTTACAAACAAAAACGCAGCTGCTGGTACAACTCACTTTCAGAGCATTAGACACTTAAAGCTCTCTTCATAGACTAGTAATTTCTGAGGTCATGCCTTTCATCGTGAGACATCCACACTATCAGATACTCATGGGAGCAGTATAACAAAACTTGCCGATTCTGTGTACTGTATTTCGCTGAGAAGTGTTGAAACATTGAGAAAACTGGCATTGTGAAAATGGCTGAATGAGTGCATTATAACGCACGTCAACATTTTCATACAGTCAAAGAATTCAGCATTCACATAGAAGCTTCTCTTCCTAGTCTGCTTCCCATATTAAGCAATTCCATTCAACAATCAACAAGTCCCTTGAGCATTCAATAGAATTGTGAAGCGATGGTTGAATTTGAAATCCTGAGAAATTGTACTTTTATCATGACATGGAGCTATAA
Source organism: Scyliorhinus torazame (assembly GCF_047496885.1). NCBI lineage: Eukaryota > Metazoa > Chordata > Chondrichthyes > Carcharhiniformes > Scyliorhinidae > Scyliorhinus > Scyliorhinus torazame. The sequence continues at coordinate 71,104,046 of NC_092712.1, read as the reverse complement.
TCCAAGAAGAGACAGTTGAAAAACATGAAGGGTGACAACTTAATTCGCCTTCATTGTCTAATCCTCCTGCAGATCAATATCAAGGAATCTTTTAGTGCGTTATAGATGATGGATGTGGAGAGAGAGGAATAGTTTTGTTTTCAATAATTCTCTATCCCTGTGTAGAAGCTCTAATCTGTTGCTGTGTGAGACTACAATCTAATGGGCACGATTCTCAGGGCCTGTTCACCAGTGGCGCAAATCCGGTTATGGCTGCTAAATCTCCCGAGAAGGCCTTAACGTGATTTGTGGTGGCGAGATCTCGGTTTAAGATTTTCCCGTCCCTCTGCCAGTGATGTAATCAGATTTAAATTTATTTAAATATTATTATACGCTTAATGCCGTTGCATGCCAGTGGGAATCACTGCTTGTTTTCAAAATGAAAACCAGTCATGATGGCGATGCCAGGGGCACGGAGGGCAGTATAGCTCCCAAGTGGCGAAGGCCATTGTGGGACAATTCCCTGGCACCCTGGTTTTGACAACCCAGCGTGGGTCCTCTGTGTGTCGGGGGGGGGGGGGGGGGGGGTTGTGCCTGCATTGGGGGTGGGGGGAGCTGACGACTGTAAGGGGATTGCCCTAATGCCAGCAGAGGTGATGGTGTGGGTGGCGTAGTCAGGTCACCCTGATGCTTGTCTTGTGTTTGGTGGGGGAGGAGGGTGGGGAGCCGCAATCTTCCACTGGTGGGGATGTGGCCCTCTATGGACGACGGTTGGGGGTATTCCCCATGTCTGCCGGGGATCCCAATGTTGGTGGGGGCCTCCTGATGTTCATGGCAGAGGGTCCCGATGTTTGTGAGCGGGAATTCTATGGATGGTGGAGGGGGCCTTTACCACCCCGATCTCTGAATCCTAGTTTAACTGGCAAGTTTTGGCCATGGCATCTCCTTGCATCTGGCCGTGTAATCCTCGCGAGCCCTTTGGAAATTGCACAGAGTGATCGACGGAGGAGTCTGTCCGTTTTCTGTCTCATGTCATGGCTCCGACATGGAAGCGCTTGAGGCCACCATGGAAAGGTTGGCGACCACCAGGAAGATATTGGTCTGGTAGGTCCTGTCAGTTTTTTGCTCGCCCCTGCACTCCATGGCTACACAACCTGGTGAGCATTATCAAGATAAAGGCAGCAGGGGATTTGTTTTTAAATTCATTCATCTGCCATCTGCCATAGTGGGATTTGAACCCTGGTCTCCAGAGCATTATTAACCTGGGTCTCTGCATTACTAATCCAGCGATAATATGAGGCACCTTGACCGAAGGGCAGGTGTCAGGGCTGGGCCCTTGGACACCCACAGGGAGGCCGAGCTTCAGTCTGGTGGCCTCCACTCAGGACACTCCAAGGGTGTGCAGCCGCTCATATTCCCCTCTGCCTGTGACCCCCACGCAGTCCCGTTGCTCTTGCCACCGAGTTCAGTTCTACCTCTGAGCAGAAGATCCTTATCAGGCTAGGATCCTCCGGGAGCGGAGACTTCGGCGGGGGCGGGGGCGGGATTCACGGCGGCCAACGGCCATTCTCCGACCCGGCGGGGAATCGGAGAATGACGCCCCTTGTCTCTGCTCTCTTGTGTGATTTCAGAAGATGTGTTTAAATCTTTATTTGAAGTGTGTGATTTAAGTGTTTCCAACTCTTTTTACTCAAGGAACACCACCATTGAATGAAGGCAAATCATCAGCATTGATATTTGTGTTCTATGTGTGGGTTGGTGTAGTCGTGTCTCTTTAAGAGACAAGTCATGTGACATACCATGATGTCATGGGCTACTTTATTTACTTTTGGCATTAGTCCAGTACCAGACTTTGTAGTGATGCCCAGATGGAAGTAAAACCAGGACAATGTCGGTCATTTGCGCAGGCAAGGAACACACCACCATTGTCCCCATTGCATCCATAGGAGTGACCTAAATGCCTTGGCAATGTCTACACATTGACTTTGCTGGGCCATTCGAGGAGCACATGCTCATGGTCTTCACTGACACACATTCCAAGTGGCCTGAAGTGACCCTAATGAAGTCAACTACTATGGAATCATCGAGGAACGCAATGAGATTTTTACGAGAATCGGAAAACTTGAGCAAATTCCAAGTGACAATGGGCCGAGTTCGAAAACTACTTAAAGATCAGTGATGTTTAACATATAAAATCAACACCCTACCACCCATTCACAAACGGTTTGGCCAAAATGTTTGTCCAGTCCATGAAGAATGTATTGAAAGCTTCCAAGGACGAAGTTTCACTACATTGCCGTGTGAACAGGTAGCAACATACCGAAATACGACGCTTACAACTACACAATGTTCCCTAGCTATGTTTTAATCAAAAGGAAGCGGAGGCGTACCTTTGATTTACTTTTACCAGAGGAGACAACTGACAAAGTAGAGTGAAACCAACAGTCACAGATCTTGGAATGAGAAAATAACTCAAGGAAACGCTCGTTTCAACAAGAAGAACAGGTTTTGGCGCATAGCTATACCACTAGTGAGAAGTGGATTCCTGCAATTGTATTGGCTCTGATGGGTCTGATTTCCTAACGGTCCAAACGACAGACAAACTCGTGTGTCGACACCACGTGGATCAATTGTCGTCAACGTTCATTAGTGTGTCAGTGTGGGGCGGCATTTGGTGCAGTGGTTCGCACTGGGACTGCAGCACTGAGGACCCGGGTTCGAATCCCGGCCCTGGGTCCGTGTGGAGTTTCCACATTCTCCCCATGTCTGCGTGGATTTTACCCCCACAGCCCAAAGATGTGCTGGTTAGGTGGATTGGCCACGTTAAATTGTCCCTTAATTGGAAAAAAAAATAATTGGGTACTCTAAAAAAAATGTTAAATGTAGTGTGTCAGTGCCAGAATTACCTCAGGAGGTAATGGTCTCCGTTCCATCTGACTGTAGGACTCCCAATTGATCTACAGAAGCAGAGATTGCACCTACTACTACTAGTCTTCAATCAGAAAAAGAGACTGTAACGCTTTCCAGGGTAGAGACATCTACTGGAGAACCTGAAAATACATCTAAGATCGAGAGTAACAAAATCCTGGAAGTGTGCAGTCAACCAGTGAGAAATAGAGCCCACCTGATTGTCTAACTTATTAATTGTATGATAACAACGTAATAATTGAATACAATGTATATATATTTAAATGACGATGTTAAAATATTAGTTATTAGCTGTGTTGTACCATGAACATAAAGGGGGAGGGTTATTATATATGAGGCTTGTTGTAGTTGTGTGCAATGTCTCTTTAAGAGCCAAGTGATGTAACAGGCCATGACATCATAGGCTACTTTGCAGGCTTTTGCCCTTAGTCTAGTACCAGCCTTTGTACAGTGAACATCCATCGAGTAAACCTCTGTTGATTATTGCATTCAACCCACGTGCATCTGCAATCTTATTCTTTTATGCTCTTAATACAAAAATCCAACAATTTGTGTCTCCTCAGTGGTAGTGGCAGAAGACAAGACATGCATGGAAGGAGGAGATCCTATCCATGTCCTTGACACAGCAGTGTTTGCATCATTAATCTGGTGGCGAAAGCTTCAAGCCATTACTCACATCACCCTTGCTCCTCAGTGGACTCTCAGTGCCCAGGGCACCGCAGACAGAAGCAGAGGCCATGGCCTGGCAATTCTTGATGCCAAAAAATGGACGTGTGAATTCTGGACCCATCCTCGCTGAACATAGTTAGACATCTCCTGAAATGAAAGTGAATGGCATTGTGGGTTAGGAGAGGTGTGGTTATATGCCCTCATTTAACTTTACTCTTCCTGGAACTTGTCAGCAATTAAAGTATCATGGGCACGTCACCGACATCTTGGTTTCTCCATATCGCAACATTGCATTCATTTTGACCCTCAATAACCTCCTGATCTTTCCGAAGATTCAGAGCTCTTCATACTCCTATGAGCTATTATCCTCCTCGAGTTCACCCGCTGGCAAGGGCTCACCTCTTTGCATTGTCAGATTGTGATGGGTACAACACACTGTGTCAATGTATGAAAGCCGATTGGGAGTGTATCGTAGTGAGCCTCCTGAGTGGCCCATGCATCTGAAGTGCAGCACCGTAGCACAGTGGTTAGCACAATTGCTTCACAGCTCCAGGGTCCCAGGTTCGATTCCCGGCTTGGGTCACCGTCTGTGCGGAGTCTGCACGTTCTCCCTGTGTCTGCGTGGGTTTCCTCCGGGTGCTCCGGTTTCCTCCCACAGTCCAAAGGTGTGCGGGTTAGGTGGATTGGCCATGATAAATTGTCCTTAGTGTCCAAAATTGCCCTTAGTGTTGGGTGGGGTTACTGGGTTATGGGGATAGGGTGGAGGCTTGGGTAGGGTGCTCTTTCCAAGAGCCAGTGCAGACTCGATGGGCCAAATGGCCTCCTTCTGCACTGTAAATCCTATGAATGCGCATCTTCAGTAGTCATATAGATTTCTCTATAAGTTAGAGTGTGGAGCTATGAGCAGAGTTGTACCTCTTCTCAGAACAACTCTGAGAGTAACATACCGGTGTCATCAGCCAGAATTTCAGTGGGTACCCATTATCTCTCAGCTACTATCCCTGCAGACATAGTGGGCGAAATTCTCCGTAATTGGCCCGATGTCCGCCGACCGGCGCCAAAAACGGCGCAAATCAGTTGGGCATCACGCCACCCCAAAGGTGCGGAATCCTCCGCATCTTGACCGGCCGAGCCCTAACCTTGAGGGACTAGGCCCGCGCCGGACTGATTTCCGCCCCGCCAGCTGGCGGGAAAGGCCTTTTTGCCCCGCCATCTGGCACGGAAATGACATTGCCTGGCAGCGCATGCGCGGGAGCGTCAGCGGTCGCTCACGGCATCCCCGCGCATGCGCAGTGGAGGGAGTCTCTTCCGCCTCCGCCATGGTGGAGACCGTGGCGAAGGCTGAAGAAAAAGAGTGCCCCCACGGCACAGGCCCGCCCGCGGATCGGTGGGCCCTGATCGTGGGCCAGGCCACCGTGGGGGCACCCCCTGGGGCCAGATCGCCCCGCGCCCCCCCCTAGGGCCCCGGAGCCCGCCCGCGCCGCCTTGTCCCGCCGGTAAGAGAGGTGGTTTAATCCCCACGCCGGCGGGACAGGCATTCTAGCAAAGGGACTTCGGCCCATTCGGGCCGGAGAATCGCCGGGGGGGGGAGGGGGCCACCAACCAGTGCGGCGCAATTCCCGCCCCCCCCCCCCCCCCGGATATCCGGTGCTGGAGAATTTGGCAACCGGCGGGGGCGGGATTCACGCCAGCCCCCGCCGATTCTCCGACCCAGAGTGACTCAGGGTGTAGGAATCATGGCAACTCCCAGGGTGCAGTGCACAAATGTGCACCATGTTCTTCCGACGATCACACACCAGTTGTACATTGATGGAATGGTAGCTTTTGTGATTATAAACATTAGGGCCTGCTGCCCTGGAGCCAGAATAGCCGAATGGGCACAGTCAATTGCATCTTGCTCTCTTGGCCAATCTGAGATGACCAGTGTAGCTGGTGAATCTCGCAGTTCCTTCTAATTATCCTCGACCAGGGCAAACCTACCATAATAATGTGCCATCCTGTAAAGGGTATTTGTGACCTCCTTTATGCTTCAATGTGTTGTGGACTGTGAAATATCACACAGGGTCCCTGGAGGTAAGGAGGTTGAGTACAGTGGTCACCTTCAAAGCCACTGGCAGGCAATAGCCTCCAAACCCAGGGGTGTCTGGTCTTCACGTAAAATGTGGCATATGTGATTTATCAAGTGCAGCCATGCCCGGCATTGCTTCTCATTGTAAATATGAGACTCTTCTACGGTATACCCTAGATCTGGCAAATCTCCTCCGCTGGCTGGGATTCTCCTCCTGATCCTCCGACTCATGCTCTAGATCCCCTTTACTATGTCCCTCAGGCGAGGCCTTCTGTTAGCGCTGCACTTGGCATCGCTTCTCCCTCCTTCACCCCATTCATTGCATTAAGAGCCCTGGGTCCATTTGTCCTTTTGCATTCTCTCTGAAATGAAATATTGATTCAAGGGTCCAGAAAGTAAAGCTCCAAATATGAAACCTATGGGACATGCAAGGGGCCAGCAGCTTTTCCAGCCTTATTTGCATGCTGGCTGATACAGCGTCTCCAAGATGCCCGAACACACATTGAGGTGACCAAGACGGTATCCCAGAAATTTAACATCTGGTGCCCTGCGTGGGACGATATGGTGTAAATGAGATGAGTCACCCAAATTAGCTCTGTGCTCCAATCTCAGATGTGGCATACCAATTACCAATCACTTCTCTTGGTCAATGAATGGATGACCTTTGGTCTGTTATGAATGTCAATTCTGCTGAAAACGTGACTGACTATTGATGGAATGCAATGTATGGTGCAGCTGTGCCTCCTTTACTTTTGCCTGAATTGACAAAGTCTACATTCCTAGGAGTTACTCTTAAGATGCGGCAGCAGTGATGTGAAGTCATTGAGTTCTGAGTATCCTTTTACAATGCTGAAGGCATTGGCTTTCAGTAATTTTGTTCCCAAGGAAATCTTTCTCCATTCTAACTAAGCTCATTCGTATACATTGGTGCTGCATCAACAAGTTAGAAGGTGCCCCCAGAAGGGGCCCTAAGCCAAGCAGTGTACTCATCCCGCACGGCTTCCGACCCCTCCCACTCAGCTTTCCTGACATTTATCTTGGAGCCAGCGGCATTATTGTGGTACAGGTGTCTCTTCACTTTATTTCCAGATGCAATTCGACACTGTCTGTGAGGCACATACATTCTCACTGTCTGTGAGGCACATACATTCTCACTGTCTGTGAGGCATATACATTCTCACTGTCTGTGAGGCACATACATTCTCACTGTCTGTGAGGCACATACATACTCACTGTCTGTGAGGCACATACATTCTCACTGTCTGTGAGGCACATACATACCTCAAACATCACAGTGTGAAAGTAGAGCTTCCTCCTGTTTTTCTCCAGCCTGCCCCGGTAATATTGGATCCCATAGTTGTTGTGGTGGACATTCCTACCCTCTACCCTGAGCCATCGCTTCTGATGTGCCCATTCCCCATGTGGACATCTAACTGTACCATCTAAAGGCTGTGTGCACAGCCACCTACTAAGGTAAACCCCCAGGAGAGCGCCACACCATTCCTGCGTTGTACATTCTATCTATGTTTCCCGTGCCCCCTTTTTAGTTTGTGTTTCCAACCTAAAGGCTGCAGACGCCTCCAGTTACCATCACCATTCCCTCTGAAGCTCAGTACAGAGCCTGCCACTCCCAGGGACATTATTGTAGGTCAGTCCTCCAAACCAAGCTGTGTTTTTTCCTCTGGATCACACAACCCTTGTCCCTTACCTTGTACACCATACTCCCAATGATTCCTCCTGTTGCACACCCCATGCACCCTTGGACTACCCCCAATCTCTGACCTCTGACTATGAGATCCACAAAGCCTCTGGATTTCCTGTAATCTGTGGCCCCTTTCCACATTACCACAGGAGTGTCTGTACTCTGTGACTCCTGACTGCAAAGTCCAGACCAAGGACTTGGGCAGAGTTCCCCATTGCCAAGAGGATTAAGGACTACAGTGTTTCTTCCTAAAAGGAACCCCACCAACCTCCCAAGTCTCCGTCTAAACCATCCCTCATGTGCCACACTAACAACATCCCCTCTCCCACTCCTATTCCAGAGTGTGGGTGAATCCCCTTCTGGTCAGAAATGTGGTACCTCTGACCCCCTTGTTTGTCAACGTTTCATTTATCCTTGTCAGGCGCCAGCTTCCCACTCCTCTGTCTATCCTCTGCCTTCCATTGTTGCTCATCCTCCTCCATCTCATTGCCCCTCTGCCTTCCATCGTGCCCTCTTTCCACTCTCACAGTCCTTGCACAGCCTTCCCTCCCCATTGCCCCCCTGCACAGCCTTAGTTCGCTGATGACTGTACAATATTCAGTACCATTCATGACTCCTCAGAAACTGAAGCAGTCCATGACCAAATGTAATGAGGCCTGGACAATATTCAAGTTTGGGCTGACTTGTGGCAAGTGACATGCGATTCACACAAGCGACAGGCAATGACCATCTCCAACAAGAGAGAATCTAATCATCACCCCATGACATTCAATGGCATTATCATTGCTGAATCCCCCACTGTCAATATCCTGGGAGTTACCATTAACCAGAAGCTGAACTGGACTAGCCATATAAATACTGTGGCTACAAGAGTAGGTTAGAAGCTGGGAATTCTGCGGCAAGTAACTCACCTCCTGACTCCCCAAACCCTCTCCTCAAGGCACTTGTCAAGAGTGTGATGGAATACTTTCCACTTGCCTGGATGAGTGCAGCTCCAAGAACGCTCAAGAAGCTCAACACCATACAGGACAAAGCAGTCCATTTGATTGGCACCCCATCCACAAACATTCAATCTCTCCACCACTGACGCACAGGAGCAACCATGTGTACCATCTACAAGATGCACTGCAGGAACTCACCAAGGCTCCTTAGGCAACTCCTTCCAAACCCACATTCCAACCTAGTGATCCTTCTCTGGACTGTCTCGAATGCCTGTATATATTTCCTTAGATAAGGAGGCCAAAACTGTTCATAGTATTCCAGGTGTGGCCTTACTAGTGCCTTGTAAAGTTTTAACAGGACTTCCCTGTTATAAAGGCCAACATTTCACTTGTCTTCCCTATTACCTGCTGCATTTACATGCTAGCTTTTTGTGATTTATGCATGAGGACCCCAAAACCTCTGTGCTGCAGGCTTCTGCAACCTTTCTCCATCTAAATACTATTCAGCTCCTTTATTCTCCCTACCAAGTGCATAACTTCACACTTCCTACATTAAATTCCATCTGTCAAATTTTTGCCCACTCACTTAACCTGCCCGACTTTGTGTCATCCTCACCACTTGCCTTCCCACCTATATTTGTGCCATGCACAAACTTGGCAATAGTGCATTCACTTCCCTCGTCCAAGTGATTTATATATATTGTGAATAATTGTGGTCCTAGCACAGATCCCTGTGGCACTCCACTAGTTACGGTTGCCAACCTGAACGTGCTCCCCTCATCCCAACTCTCTGTGTTTTATCAGTTAGTCAATCCTCCATCCATGCTCATGTGCTACCCCAACACTCAGGACTCTTATCTTATTAAGTAGCCTTTTGTGTGATACCTTATCGAATGCTTTCTGAAAATCCAAGTGCATTGCATCTACTGGTTCCCCTTCATCTACCCTGCTCATTACCACATCAAGGAACTCTAATAGATTTGTCAGGCATAATTTCCCCTTCATGAAGCCATGCTGACTCTTCTTGATTATATTATGCATTTCTAAATGCTCTGCTTTTGCATCCTTTATAATGGACTCTAGCATTTTCCAAATGAAAGAAGTTAAGCTAACTGGCCAACCTGTAAATTCAATCTTAAAAATTGGAATAGTGGAAGGAAATGGCAGATTGAAGAAAGGGGAAAATGGACCGAAGGAACAGGTTACTAGAAGAAAGGAATTGCACTGCAAACATTAAATAATAATGCTCTATTTCTCCTTATCTCATTGAGATTTAAAAAAAGTAATTTGAAGCCACTGAGACGGGCCTCAACCTGCTGTAATACCAGTGCAGCTTGTTATTCCACTGTTATCACATTATTACAAAGGGTCACTTGTGCTTAATTGGGGTGCAGCATGGCAGGAAGCACCGTCCAATTAAAGTAATAGCAGTAGGTTATTTTGAAATAGGAAATACATGATTTAAAAATTCTAAAAACAATGAATTGTTGGAGATTAATTGTCGAAACATCTTTGAAATACTGCCACTAAATTACTGTGTTAATGATATGACGATTGGCCATTTGGAGGGTCACTGGATCCAGTGGAACCATTTTACAGAATGAGTCATTGCTCTAGTACAGAATGTATGCCGCTAGCCTTTCGATTCATTCATTACCTAACAAATAGACCATCAACAAAGCTTCGAGAGTCCAAATCTCAGCACACTGAGTGCATCGGCAATTATGTGTGTCATTGTGATTATTGTGTTTGTGTGTGGGCAGAATTTTAGACCCTCCTGCAAGATGCATTTGGTGGATAGTGGGGGAATTTGATCATGCAAGAAGTGGGTGTGTGGGCATCCTGCCGCCTTCCTGCCTCTGCCCTGATTTGGTCCCAGGCAGGAAGGCTCAAGGACAGCCATCCTGCCCCACCGCCAATTGAGATGCTCGAATGCCCACTTAAGAACATATTGTGCCACTGCTGGTATTCATCCAGTAGTGGGCAAGGGATAAACATGCAGGAGGCGCAAATGCCAAACCCTGTTACGAGTTGCTTGCCGGATTTTGGGGGATTCCTTGTTCAAAGGCACTCAGTGCCTGATCGAGAGGCCTGGCATGGGGAAGTGGGGGGAGATTCGCTGAGATCCAATCCCTTCCTTTGCCTCTGACACCTTTATCTGTAACCTTATCACCGCCCCTCCCCCACCAGGCCCCCCATCCCACAATCCCCCCCCTCCCGCCTTTACTCACCTGTGGCCTGGGTTCCCTGGTGATGCTGGGATGTTGGGCCTCAGGCATTGCTTTTAGTTGCCATTACTCTCCTGGTGGGAAAGTCTGCAATGACAGCTGCTAGCCTCCAATTAGATAGAAGCCTCTGGTGGGAGATGGTGCAGGATCCCTGGCCCTGGGGACCTTGATCCCAGGGAAGGCCCACTACTGCTCAGTTCTGCCTGAGATGCAGTTAATATGGTGAGCCTTCCAGCTAGCGGGCAAGACCCCCATCACCTCCATTAAATACCGTCCTGTGTCGATGAATGTGTATGTGATTATGTCTATGGGTGTATGTGGGTGTGTGAGTCTGATTTGTGTGTCAGCACTTTTGTAATTGCGTCAGTGTGTATTTGTGACTGTGTGCGCACTCGCTTGTGTGTATAATTCTGATTGTGTCTGAACTTATTCACAATTGTGTGTGTATATGTGATTGTCCATGTATTTGTGATTGTGAGTTCATCTATGATTCTGCAGTTGTTGTTTTTTTTAAAGAATATTTTATTGAAAATTTTTGGCCAACTATCACAGTACATTGTGTATCCTTCACACAATAATATAACAGTATAAATAACAATGACCTGTTTTATAAACAAAGAATAAATAATATATAACAAAAACGAAAACTAAAACTAAATGGCAACTGCCTTGTCTCAGATAAACACTCTCCAAAAATATGGTTTAACAATCCAATATACAATTATTTATAGCAACGACCTATACATATTATACATATATATTAATAACCCTGAGACTCCTTCTGGTTCCTCCCCCCCCTCCCCCCTGGGCTGCTGCTGCCTTCTTCTTTTCCATTCCCTCTATCTTTCTGTGAGGTATTCGACGATCGGTTGCCACCGCCTGGTGAACCCTTGAGCCGATCCCCTGAGGACGAACTTAATCCGTCCCAGCTTTATAAACCCTGCCATGTCATTTATCCAGGTCTCCACCCCCGGGGGCTTGGCTTCCTTCCACATCAACAGTATCCTGCGCCGGGCTACTAGGGACGCAAAGGCCAAAACATCGGCCTCTCTCGCCTCCTGCACTCCCGGCTCTTGTGCAACCCCAAATATAGCCAACCCCCAGCTTGGTTCGACCTGGACCCCCACTACTTTCGAAAGCACATTTGTCACCCCCACCCAGAACCCCTGTAGTGCCGGACATGACCAGAACATGTGGGTGTGATTCGCTGGGCTTCGCGAGCATCTCGCACACCTATCCTCTACCCCAAAAAATTTACTGAGCCGTGCTCCAGTCATATGCGCCCTGTGTAACACCTTAAATTGAATCAGGCTTAGCCTGGCACACGAGGACGATAAGTTTACCCTACTTAGGGCATCCGCCCACAGCCCCTCCTCAATCTCCTCCCCCAGCTCTTCTTCCCATTTCCCTTTCAGCTCATCTACCATAATCTCCCCCTCGTCCCTCATTTCCCTATATATATCTGACACCTTACCGTCTCCCACCCATGTCTTTGAGATTACTCTGTCCTGCACCTCATGCGTCGGGAGCTGCGGGAATTCCCTCACCTGCTGCCTCGCAAAAGCCCTCAGTTGCATATACCGGAATGCATTCCCTTGGGGCAACCCATATTTCTCGGTCAGCGCTCCCAGACTTGCGAACTTCCCATCCACAAACAGATCTTTCAGTTGCGTTACTCCTGCTCTTTGCCATATTCCAAATCCCCCATCCATTCTCCCCGGGGCAAACCTATGGTTGTTTCTTATCGGGGACCCCACCAAGGCTCCCGTCTTTCCCCTATGCCGTCTCCACTGTCCCCAAATTTTCAAAGTCGCCACCACCACCGGGCTTGTGGTGTATTTCTTCGGTGAGAACGGCAATGGGGCCGTCACCATAGCTTGTAGGCTAGTCCCCCTACAGGACGCCCTCTCCAATCTCTTCCACGCCGCTCCCTCCTCTTCCCCCATCCACTTACTCACCATTGAGATATTGGCGGCCCAGTAGTACTTAGGCTCGGTAGTGCCAGCCCCCCCCTATTCCTACTACGCTGTAAGAATCCCTTCCTCACTCTCGGGGTCTTCCCGGCCCACACAAAACTCATGATACTCTTTTCGATCCTTTTGAAAAAAGCCATCGTGATCACCACTGGGAGGCACTGAAACACAAAGAGGAATCTCGGGAGGACTACCATTTTTACTGCCTGCACCATCCCTGCCAGTGACAGGGATACCATGTCCCACCTCTTGAAGTCCTCCTCCATTTGTTCCACCAATCGCGTTAAATTTAACCTATGCAATGTACCCCAATTCTTGGCTATCTGGATCCCCAAGTAACGAAAGTCCCTTGTTACCTTCCTCAGCGGAAAGTCCTCTATTTCTCTGCTCTGCTCCCCTGGATGCACCACAAACAACTCACTTTTCCCCATGTTCAGTTTATATCCTGAGAATTCTCCAAACTCCCGAAGTGTCCGCATTACCTCTGGCATCCCCTCCGCCGGGTCCGCTACATATAACAACAAATCATCCGCATACAGAGATACCCGGTGTTCTTCTCCTCCTCTAAGTACTCCCCTCCACTTCTTGGCACCCCTCAATGCTATTGCCAGGGGCTCAATCGCCAGTGCAAACAGTAATGGGGACAGAGGGCATCCCTGCCTTGTTCCTCTATGGAGCCGAAAGTATGCAGATCCCCGTCCATTCGTGACCACACTCGCCACTGGGGCCCTATACAACAGCTGCACCCATCCAACATACTCATCTCCAAAACCAAATCTCCTCAGCACCTCCCACAAATAATCCCACTCCACTCTATCAAATGCTTTCTCGGCATCCATCGCCACCACTATCTCCGCTTCCCCCTCTGGTGGGGGCATCATCATTACCCCTAGCAGCCTCCGTATATTCGTATTCAGCTGTCTCCCCTTCACAAACCCAGTTTGGTCCTCATGGGCCACCCTCGGGACACAATCCTCTATCCTCATTGCCATTACCTTGGCCAGAATCTTAGCGTCTACATTTAGGAGGGAAATAGGTCTATAGGACCCGCATTGCAGCGGGTCCTTTTCCTTCTTTAGGAGAAGCGATATCGTTGCCTCAGACATAGTCGGGGGCAGCTGTCCCCTTTCCTTTGCCTCATTAAAGGTCCTCATCAGTAGCGGGGCGAGCAAGTCCACATATTTCCTGTAAAATTCAACTGGGAATCCATTCGGTCCCGGAGCCTTCCCTGCCTGCATGCTCCTAATTCCTTTCACTACTTCCTCTATTTCAATCTGTGCTCCCAGTCCCACCCTTTCCTGCTCCTCCACCTTGGGAAATTCCAGCCGGTCCAGAAAGCCCATCATTCTCTCCCTCCCATCCGGGGGTTGAGCTTCGTATAATTTTTTATAAAATGCCTTGAACACTCCATTCACTCTCTCCGCTCCCCGCTCCATCTCTCCTTCCTCATCCCTCACTCCCCCTATTTCCCTCGCTGCTCCCCTTTTCCTCAATTGGTGGGCCAGCAACCTGCTCGCCTTCTCCCCATATTCGTACTGTACACCCTGTGCCTTCCTCCACTGTGCCTCTGCAGTACCCGTTGTCAGCAAGTCAAATTCTACGTGTAGCCTTTGCCTTTCCCTGTACAGTCCCTCCTCCGGTGCCTCCGCATATTGCCTGTCCACCCTCAGAAGTTCTTGCAGCAACCGCTCCCGTTCCCTACTCTCCTGCTTTCCTTTATGTGCCCTTATTGATATCAGCTCCCCTCTAACCACTGCCTTCAGCGCCTCCCAGTCCACTCCCACCTGGACCTCCCCATTGTCATTGAGTTCCAAGTACTTTTCAATGCACCCCCTCACCCTTAGACACAACCCCTCATCTGCCATTAGTCCCATGTCCATTCTCCAGGGTGGGCGCCCTTCTGTTTCCTCCCCTATCTCTAAGTCCACCCAATGTGGAGCGTGATCCGAAATGGCTATAGCCGTATACTCCGTTCCCCTCACCTTCGGGATCAACGCCCTTCCCAAAATGAAAAAGTCTATTCGCGAATAGACTTTGTGGACATAGGAGAAAAACGAAAACTCCTTACTCCTAGGTCTGCTAAATCTCCACGGGTCTACTCCTCCCATCTGCTCCATAAAATCTTTAAGCACCTTGGCTGCTGCCGGCCTCCTTCCAGTCCTGGACCTCGACCTGTCCAGCCCTGGTTCCAACACCGTATTGAAATCTCCCCCCATTACCAACTTTCCCACCTCTAGGTCCGGGATGCGTCCTAGCATACGCCTCATAAAATTGGCATCATCCCAGTTCGGGGCATATACGTTTACCAAAACCACCGTCTCCCCCTGTAGTTTGCCACTCACCATCACGTATCTGCCCCCGCTATCCGCCACTATAGTCTTTGCCTCAAACATTACCCGTTTCCCCACTAATATAGCCACCCCCCTGTTTTTCGCATCTAGCCCCGAATGGAACACCTGCCCCACCCAACCTTTGCGTAGTCTCACCTGGTCTATCAGTTTCAAGTGCATTTCCTGTAACATAACCACGTCTGCCTTAAGTTTCTTAAGGTGTGCGAGTACCCGTGCCCTCTTTATCGGCCCGTTCAGCCCTCTCACGTTCCACGTGATCACCCGGGTTGGGGGGCTTTTTACCCCCCCCTTGTCGATTAGCCATCCCCTTTTTCCAGCTCCTCACCCGGTTCCCACGCAGCTGTGTCCCCCCCAGGCGGTGCCCCCCCGCCCATCCCACCCCATACCAGCTCCCCCCTCTCCCCAGCAGCAGCCCAATAATTCCCCCCTCCCACCCCCCCCGCTAGATCCCCCACTAGCATAGTTACACCCCCCATGTTGCTCCCAGAAGTCAGCAAACTCTGGCCGACCTCGGCTTCCCCCCGTGACCTTGGCTCGCACCGTGCGATGCCCCCTCCTTCCTGCTTCCCTATTCCCGCCATGATTATCATAGCGCGGGAACCGAGCCCGCGCTTCCCCCTTGGCCCCGCCCCCAATGGCCAACGCCCCATCTCTTCCACCTCCTTTCCTCCCCCCACCACCTCCTGTGGAAGAGAGAAAAGTTACCACATCGCAGGATTAATAACATAAAACTCCTCTTTCCCCCCTTCTTCGCCCCCCATACTCGCCCCACAACTTTGTTTCAAACGTTCTTTTTTTAATAACCCGCTCATTCCAATTTTTCTTCCACGATAAAAGTCCACGCCTCATCCGCCGTCTCAAAGTAGTGCTGCCTCCCTTGATGTGTGACCCACAGTCTTGCCGGTTGCAGCATTCCGAATTTTATCTTCTTTTTGTGAAGCACCGCCTTGGCCCGATTAAAGCTCGCCCTCCTTCTCGCCACCTCCGTACTCCAGTCTTGGTATACGCGGATCACCGCGTTCTCCCACTTACTGCTCTGAGTTTTCTTTGCCCATCTAAGGACCATCTCTCTATCCTTAAAACGGAGGAATCTCACCACTATGGCTCTAGGAATTTCTCCTGCTCTCGGTCCTCGCGCCATCACTCGGTATGCTCCCTCCACCTCCAGCGGACCCGCCGGGGCCTCCGCTCCCATTAACGAGTGCAGCATCGTGCTCACATATGCCCCGACGTCCGCTCCCTCCGCACCTTCAGGAAGGCCAAGAATCCTTAGGTTGTTCCTCCTCGCGTTGTTCTCCAGCGTCTCCAGCCTTTCCACACATCGTTTATGGTGTGCCTCGTGCATCTCCGTCTTCACCACCAGGCCCTGTATGTCGTCCTCATTCTCGGCAGCCTTTGCCTTCACGACCCGAAGCTCCCGCTCCTGGGTCTTTTGCTCCTCCTTTAGCCCTTCGATCGCCTGTAATATCGGGGCCAACAGCTCCTTCTTCATTTCCTTTTTGAGTTCTTCCACGCAGCGTTTCAAAAACTCGTGTTGTTCAGGGCCCCATATTAAACTGCCACCTTCCGACGCCATCTTGGTTTTTGCTTGCCTTCCTTGCCGCTGCTCTAAAGGATCTACCGCAATCCGGCCACCTTCCTCTCCTTTTTCCATCCGTATCCAGGGGGGATTCCCTTCTGGTTCACCGCACAGTACTTTTAGCCGTTAAAATTGCCGTTGGGGTTCTTTTTAAGAGCCCAAAAGTCCGTTACACCGGGAGCTGCCGAAACGTGCGACTCAGCTGGTCATCGCCGCACCCGGAAGTCCGATTCTGCAGTTGTGTGGGCACATTTGTGGTTGGGCATGTTTGTGATTGTGAGTGTGTTTGTGATTGTGCATGTTGTGATTGTGAGTGTGTTTATGATTGTGAGTCTATTTGTGATTGTGCAATTGTGTGTGTGAATGTATTTGTGTGTGCACGTTTGTGATTGTGTCGGTGCACATAAACTAAGTGATAGCTTTTTGGAAATTAAATCTACGTGAACCATCTTGAGTAATATGTTGCCTAAATAAGTAAGTTATTTTTACTTTTATACCTTTTTTCAAATTGTGTGTGTCGGGGGGAAACTAAAGTGAAATCACAGAACAGCTGTGGCCAGAGTGGCTGGTTGGGATTCTAACCTAAATTTTAAAAAAATGTGAGTATTTGGGAACTAATTAATCATAATAACTTAATTATAATTTAGAGGATATCTAAGCCAGAGATCGGAGAGTATTATAGTTAGCTATCGCATTTCTATTAGAAATCTAATGCTAGGAAACAGATAGTTGACAGTAACTTTGAAATTAAAAAAAAAGTATTTAAAAAAAAAAAGACAAATTTTAATTAATTGACGCAATGTCAGTTAGAGGGGTGCTGTGCTCTGACTGTGAGATGTGGCAGGTCCGGGAGGCTTCCAGCGTCCCGGATGGCTTCATCTGCAGAAAGTGCACCCAACTGGAGCTCCTCACAGACCGCATGGTTCGGTTGGAGCAGCAATTGGATGCACTTAGGAGCATGCAGGTGGCGGAAAGCGTCATAGATCGCAGTTATGTAAATGTGGTCACACCCAAGGTGCAGGCAGAGAAATGGGTGACCACCAGAAAGGGCAGGCAGTCAGTGCAGGAATCCCCTGTGGTTGTCCCCCTCTCGAACAGGTATACCCCTTTGGATACTGTCGGGGGGGATAGCCTATCAGGGGAAAACAGCAGCAGCCAGAGCAGTGGCACCACGGCTGGCTCTGATGTTCAGAAGGGAGGGTCAAAGCGCAGAAGAGTAATAGTAATAGGGGACTCTATAGTCAGGGGCACAGACAGGCGCTTCTGTGGACGTGAAAGAGACTCCAGGATGGTATGTTGCCTCCCTGGTGCCAGGGTCCAGGATGTCTCCGAACGGGTAGAGGGAATCCTCAAGGGGGAGGGCAAACAGGCAGAGGTCGTTGTACATATTGGTACTAACGACATAGGCAGGAAGGGGCATGAGGTCCTGCAGCAGGAGTTCAGGGAGCTAGGCAGAAAGATAAAAGACAGGACCTCGAGGGTTGTAATCTCGGGATTACTCCCTGTGCCACGTGCCAGTGAGGCTAGAAATAGGAAGATAGAGCAGATAAACACGTGGCTAAACAGCTGGTGTAGGAGGGAGGGTTTCCATTATCTGGACCACTGGGAGCTCTTCCGGGGCAGGTGTGACTTGTATAAGAAGGACGGGTTGCATCTAAACCGGAGAGGCATAAATATCCTGGCCGCGAGGTTTGCTAGTGTCACACGGGAGGGTTTAAACTAGTATGGCAGGGGGGTGGGCACGGGAGCAATAGGTCAGTAGGTGAGAGCATTGAGGGAGAACTAGGGAATAGGGACAGTGTGGCTCTGAGGCAGAGCAGACGGGGAGAAGTTGCTGAACACAGCGGGTCTGGTGGCCTGAAGTGCATATGTTTTAATGCAAGGAGCATTACGGGTAAGGCAGATGAACTTAGAGCTTGGATTACTACTTGGAACTATGATGTTGTTGCCATTACAGAGACCTGGTTGAGGGAAGGGCAGGATTGGCAGCTAAACGTTCCAGGATTTAGATGTTTCAGGCGGGATAGAGGGGGATGTAAAAGGGGAGGTGGAGTTGCGCTACTTGTTCGGGAGAATATCACAGCTATACTGCGAGAGGACACCTCAGAGGGCAGTGAGGCTATATGGGTAGAGATCAGGAATAAGAAGGGTGCAGTCACAATGTTGGGGGTATACTACAGGCCTCCCAACAGCCAGCGGGAGATAGAGGAGCAGATAGGTAGACAGATTTTGGAAAAGAGTAAAAACAACAGGGTTGTGGTGATGGGAGACTTCAACTTCCCCAATATTGACTGGGACTCACTTAGTGCCAGGGGCTTAGACGGGGCGGAGTTTGTAAGGAGCATCCAGGAGGGCTTCTTTAAACAATATGTAAACAGTCCAACTAGGGAAGGGGCGGTACTGGACCTGGTACTGGGGAATGAGCCCGGCCAGGTGGTAGATGTTTCAGTAGGGGAGCATTTCGGTAACAGTGACCACAATTCAGTAAGTTTTAAAGTACTGGTGGACAAGGATAAGAGTGGTCCGAGGATGAATGTGCTAAATTGGGGGAAGGCTAATTATAACAATATTAGGCGGGAACTGAAGAACATAGATTGGGGGCGGATGTTTGAGGGCAAATCAACATCTGACATGTGGGAGGCTTTCAAGTGTCAGTTGAAAGGAATACAGGACCGGCATGTTCCTGTGAGGAAGAAAGATAAATACGGCAATTTTCGGGAACCTTGGATGACGAGTGATATTGCAGGCCTCGTCAAAAAGAAAAAGGAGGCATTTGTCAGGGCTAAAAGGCTGGGAACAGACGAAGCCTGTGTGGCATATAAGGAAAGTAGGAAGGAACTTAAGCAAGGAGTCAGGAGGGCTAGAAGGGGTCACGAAAAGTCATTAGCAAATAGGGTTAAGGAAAATCCCAAGGCTTTTTACACGTACATAAAAAGCAAGAGGGTAGCCAGGGAAAGGGTTGGCCCACTGAAGGATAGGCAAGGGAATCTATGTGTGGAGCCAGAGGAAATGGGCGAGGTACTAAATGAATACTTTGCATCAGTATTCACCAAAGAGAAGGAATTGGTAGATGTTGAGTCTGGAGAAGGGGGTGTAGATAGCCTGGGTCACATTGTGATCCAAAAAGACGAGGTGTTGGGTGTCTTAAAAAATATTAAGGTAGATAAGTCCCCAGGGCCTGATGGGATCTACCCCAGAATACTGAAGGAGGCTGGAGAGGAAATTGCTGAGGCCTTGACAGAAATCTTTGGATCCTCGCTGTCTTCAGGGGATGTCCCGGAGGACTGGAGAATAGCCAATGTTGTTCCTCTGTTTAAGAAGGGTAGCAAAGATAATCCCGGGAACTACGGGCCGGTGAGCCTTACGTCAGTGGTAGGGAAATTACTGGAGAGAATTCTTAGAGACAGGATCTACTCCCATTTGGAAGCAAATGGACGTATTAGTGAGAGGCAGCACGGTTTTGTGAAGGGGAGGTCGTGTCTCACTAACTTGATAGAGTTTTTCGAGGAGGTCACTAAGATGATTGATGCAGGTAGGGCAGTAGATGTTGTCTATATGGACTTCAGTAAGGCCTTTGACAAGGTCCCTCATGGTAGACTAGTACAAAAGGTGAAGTCACACGGGATCAGGGGTGAACTGGCAAGGTGGATACAGAACTGGCTAGGCCATAGAAGGCAGAGGGTAGCAATGGAGGGATGCTTTTCTAATTGGAGGGCTGTGACCAGTGGTGTTCCACAGGGATCAGTGCTGGGACCTTTGCTCTTTGTAGTATATATAAATGATTTGGAGGAAAATGTAACTGGTCTGATTAGTAAGTTTGCAGACGACACAAAGGTTGGTGGAATTGCGGATAGCGATGAGGACTGTCTGAGGATACAGCAGGATTTAGATTGTCTGGAGACTTGGGCGGAGAGATGGCAGATGGAGTTTAATCCGGACAAATGTGAGGTAATGCATTTTGGAAGGTCTAATGCAGGTAGGGAATATACAGTGAATGGTAGAACCCTCAAGAGTATTGAAAGTCAAAGAGATCTAGGAGTACAGGTCCACAGGTCATTGAAAGGGGCAACACAGGTGGAGAAGGTAGTCAAGAAGGCATACGGCATGCTTGCCTTCATTGGCCGGGGCATTGAGTATAAGAATTGGCAAGTCATGTTGCAACTGTATAGAACCTTAGTTAGGCCACACTTGGAGTATAGTGTTCAATTCTGGTCGCCACACTACCAGAAGGATGTGGATGGAGGCTTTAGAGAGGGTGCAGAAGAGATTTACCAGAATGTTGCCTGGTATGGAGGGCATAAGCTATGAGGAGCGGTTGAATAAACCCGGTTTGTTCTCACTGGAACGAAGGAGGTTGAGGGGCGACCTGATAGAGGTATACAAAATTATGAGGGGCATAGACAGAGTGGATAGTCAGAGGCTTTTCCCCAGGGTAGAGGGGTCAATTACTAGGGGGCATAGGTTTAAGGTGAGAGGGGCAAGGTTTAGAGTAGATGTACGAGGCAAGTTTTTTACGCAGAGGGTAGTGGGTACCTGGAACTCGCTACCGGAGGAGGTAGTGGAAGCAGGGACGATAGGGACATTTAAGGGGCATCTTGACAAATATATGAATAGGATGGGAATAGAAGGATACGGACCCAGGAAGTGTAGAAGATTGTAGTTTAGTCGGGCAGTATGGTCGGCACGGGCTTGGAGGGCCGAAGGGCCTGTTCCTGTGCTGTACATTTCTTTGTTCTTTGTTCTTTGTAAATAAAAATCAAAACATTGAAGACAGTTAGAGATAGATTGTTCTTTGTGTAGAGCCGAAGCAAAACTATTTAACTAATATGTCATTGGTTTTTAATAACAGTTTAAATAAAAATTAAAATTTGACATACAGGGAAAATATTTTGAATGTTTTATTTTGCCATTTGTGGCAGAGAAGGAAACAAAAAATTCAACTTCTAATTATCATGGAATCATACAGCACAGGAGACATTCTTTGAAAATTACTGTAGTATTGCTATTCTTTTTTCTTCTTTAAGTTTATATCCAGTTCCCTTTGGACAATTACTATTGAATTTACTTGCACCACCCCTTCAGGCAGTGAATTCCAGATCAGAATAAATTGACGAAGTAAAAAAATGCTTCTGCATTTACCCGCCGGCTTAAATCAGTGTTCTCCAATTACTGACCCTCCTGCTAATAGCAACAGTTTCTCCCCAGTTACTGTATCGAAACCCCTTAGATTTCTGAACAGCTTCATTAAATCTCTTGAACCTTCTTTGCTCCAAGAAGAATAATCCTAAATTAGAATCATAGAATCATTGAATCATAGAATCCCTACAGTGCAGAAAGAGGCCATTCGGCCCATCGGGTCTGCACCAACCCTCCGGAAGAGCACCCTACCTCAGCCCACTCCCCTGCCCTATTCCCAAAACCCCGTAACCGAACCTACACATCTTGGGGCAATCCACCTAACCATCTTTGGACTGTGGCAGGAAACTGGAGCACCCGGAGGAAACCCACGCAGACACGGGGAGAATGTGCAAACCCCACACGTACAGTCACCCAAGGTCGGAATTGAACCCGGGTCCCTGGTGCTGTGAGGCACTGGTGCTAACCACTGTGCCACCATGCTACTCTATTCTCTCCACATAACTGAATTCCCTCGTCCCTGTGTATCATTCAGGTAAATCTCCTTTGCACTCTTTCAGAGGTATTAACAAACCTTCTAAAGTGGGATGGTCAGAATTGGACACAGTACTCTCGCTGAGGTATAGCCAATGACCTTAGGTTTACCATAATTTCCTTACTTTTGTAATCTGAGCCTCTATTTACAATGCCAGTGATTCCATGTGCCTTTACTTATCATACCATAAAGTAGAAAAAGGTCCCAGCCATTTTCACAAGTGGCTTATAGAAGAGTCTTGTCAAAGCAGAGGCTGCTGAATTATCAGCCACCTTGGTAGGGTGGTCTACAACATCTTCAAATCACTGCAGAAGCATCTACAGAGTTCAGAAGCTGCAATGTACCTTCACTCACTCATCTGTAAGGTGGGAAGAGGTGAGCAGCTTCAATAGGGAAATCCAGAACTTGAAATTTTGGCGCTGCAAGGTATGACCGACAGGGCAGGGTGAAGGGAAGGATTGCACAGGACATCCCAGAGTTAGGAGAGCACAGAGTTTGTGATGGTGGATGCTAAGACTGGATACTGAGGCAGAGAAGGTTGAGTCCTTGAACGAATTTGATGGTCAGAATGATCATTTACATTTAAACTGATTGAGGATCAGGAACCAAAATAGGTCAATGAGAATAGGAGTGATGGAGTTGTGTTGGCTTGGGTATGGGCAGCAATGTTTTGAATGAGTTGTAGATATGGAAGGAGATATGGTGGCCTGGTAGCACAGTGGCTAACCTCATTGTACCCGGTTCATGGGTTTGATTCCCACATTGGGTGACTGCCTGTCAGGAGTTTGCACATACTTCCCATGTCTGCATGGGTTTCCTCCAGTTTCCTCTCACAGTCCAAAGATTTGCAAGTTAGGTGAATTGGCCATAATTAATATAGTGGGTTATGGGGATAGGGTGGGAGAGTGGGCCTAGATGGGCTCTTTCATGGGGTCAGTGCAGACTCGATGGGCCAAATAGGCTCCTTCTGCACTGTAAGGATTCTATGGAAGACTCTGTCATGTTCTGCAGACTGGCCGAAATGAATGATGAACTACAGAACATCTAGTTTAAATAATTTATTGTAGAACAACTGCGTGATAAGATAACAAGGATAAATAAAATAATAAACTATTAACACTAATCAACTGTAATGGAACTACAGCAAAATACACCTATCCTCCAGCACGACCTACTCCCAACTCCCCTGCCACAGGATCACGTGATGAGTTTACACTGTCATCTAGTGGTCGGAGGTCGTGCATAACATTCTGTATAAACTTGCTTTATGCATATCATCACAGACTCACCAAGAGAATTTTGGAAAAGGCAACTCTGGAGATGGCTAAGGCATGGATGAGAGTTTTGTCAGGAGATGACTGAGCTCGAGATGATGGTTAGGGGGTGAGGCCTGGTGGTAGTTGAGACGGTGAGGACGGGGTAGCAGATGGTGGTTGGGGGTCGAACAATAGTGGTCCAGGGGAGGAGGTAGCAGTCTGGGTCTGATGGTGGTCAGTGGGAGGAGATGGTAACCTAGGGATACAGATGGTATGTGGTTGGTGAAGATGGTAGTTGATGGTACCAATGCTAGCTGAGGGAGCAGTCTGATTGGAAGGGTGAGTGGGGGGGGGATTTACTGGGTAGCTTATTGGGCATGGAAGTAAAGCTACTGTTCCCCCTGTCTCACAAGCAATGCTGTTGGATTGAGCCCATCTCGACTCCTGTTGGCTGCTGATATGAGGAAGGATAATGAACCATGATCATTGTTACAAACATGTTGCTTCTAACTTTAGTTAGGGCCAACTTCCGTGCAGTCGCAGGAGCAGAGAGATTCCAACAGTGAGTTGTAAGAAATATTCGTGAGGATTTCAGAGGCGAGAACACAAAACATTCAATAACTTTGATGAGGAAAAGGAGGTCAGATATGGGGCTTGCAAGGACAGAGAGGGATAGGATGTGACTGAAAACTGCTGATGATGGTCATTTGAAATGGAGGACAGTGCCTGATGAGAAGTCACACAATGTCAGTTAGCGTGGGGGCCAGGAGGGGAAGTTAGGTACTCAGCAATTCAGCGCAAGGAAGTCAAGGGTGCAGGAGGTGAGTCTCATAGATGAGGTGAATTTGGAGAGGAAAGGAAGTCGTGTGTTTGTACAGATTACTTCAGATTGTTCCAAAGAGCTATACAAGAAATTAAGTAATTTTGTAATGCAGTCACCGTTGTAATGGAGGTTGAGAAATGGGGCCAGTTTCTAGGGTGGGCGGTGGGTGTGGGAGTAGTGGGGGCGGGAGGGGAGGCATTGGGGGGGGGGCTGGAGGGAGAGTGTTGTGAGCGAAGTCTGGGGGAGGTTTCGTTTAATGCTTGAGAGGGAAAGAGAGAAGTGGCAGTGGCAGCTGATCGGATGGTCAAAATCGTACGGGTAAAGAACTCCATCAGCCTTTTGAAGATATTGCCGGAAGTGAGAGTACAGAGCAGAAGGGTTTAAGGAAACAATCGAGCCTGATGAAAATATTTGCTGTGCGCCGTAAACAACGGGCGGGATCTCTGGTTCCCCAACCACATGTTTCTCGACCTTCAACCATTCACTGGTGGCCGGATTCTATCTTCCCGCCGCTTGTCAATGGGATTTCCCATTGTTCCCAACCCACACTGCTGCGAAATCCACGGGCATGAGTTTGCTCCCGGCAGGAAAAGTGAATCATAATGACCGAAGAATTCTGGCCAACACCAGCAACTTTCATTTATCTTGGTCACCAAATTTAGACTGTGTGCTTTCTCCTTTATTTACTTTCCAGACATTTTTTTATCTTAATTAAAAAACCATCCCCAAAAATCCCGCCCCTCCATCCCCCCCACCCCTCTTCCTCCCACAAGCCCAACCCACCGGAATATTTTGCTTATTTTTGCATTTGTATGGTGCCTTGAATGTAGTAAAATGTTCCAGGGTTCTTTGCACAGCATTATCAGACAAAATTTACGCTGATCCACGAAAGGGTAGCTTTGACAAAGAAGTAGCGTTTAAGAGGTTTCTTATAGGGTGAGAATGAGATAGGAAGGTTTAGGGAGGGAGTTCCGGAGTTTATGTCCAAGGCAATTCAAGATACGACTGCCAATAATGGAAGCACTGTAAAAGAATGTTAAAATGATGGGGCACACTGGTCTTTAATGTTATTGACATCCATGATTCTCCACAAGATAATTTCCTCAGATGGAGAAAGGTGTTTCACAGAGGCACTTGCCCTTTGGACAAGAGCACATAACCAGATTGTTGATCGCCCAGCATCTCTGGTGCAGCTTGCCAAAGAGCAAGATGCGTGAGAACTGACCTAACTGTTCTCATGGCCAGTGCATGATTGGTGGGTGACATGGGAAAACCTGAATAAAAGGGGAAGAGAGAAAATAGAGCAAAAACACGCCAAACACTGGAGATGCCAAAAGGTTTTGTATTGCCTTCTGGAATGAAAAGTAGATTACCAGACCACTATAGATATTGCGCAGCACAATATGTCATGGGACATGCCTGTGTCAAGATATTTTTAATGTGCAATAATTAAACATAATGAATACTCTATTGCATTAAAACAACTGGGAAAAGAAGTATGGTTTAACTGGGGCTATAGCCAGACCTACAGGGTAGTGCTGTAAGAGAGATTAATTTATATTATGCGCCAAATTCCAAATTGTGTCTGGCATGAATGATGAACACATTTCTCAAAATAAAATATGCTCCATTATCTGTGGGAACAATACCAAACTGTAATTTTGTTACTGTCACTGGTAATGAATTGCTTTAAACTGGATGGATTCGGGTCAAGCAAAAACAATTTACTCTGTTTATTGTTTTTCAAATGGCAGGGACCAAGACACAAAGCTCCATTGAGCACTTTGCAGGTGGGATTTCCACGCCAGATCCTTGGGAATGCCCAGAGCTGTCTGGTTAAGAACCTTCATTAAATGAGGTGATGCGGAGCTCTCAGTGGCCCTCCAGCTGGTGGAGGGACATCTGTCCCCTCCATTAAGTTCTGCCATCTGAGTTGACCCTCTGTTTGTTCAGTTTGTTTCGTCAAAGTTTCATTGGACTCGAAACGTTAGCTCTTTTCTCGCCCTACAGATGCTGCCAGACCTGCTGAGATTTTCCCAGCATTTTCTCTTTCGTTTCAGATTCCAGCATCCGCAGTAATTTGCTTTTATTTTGTTAGAATGGATGATGGTCGCTTACCAAACAATGCTCTGAATGGAAAGCTTGAGGAGCCAGTAGTCCTGTTGGGTTGCCAAAACTAAGATGCAATTGAGACATTATTCCCTACCAGATTGACTTCACTAACTGGAAACAGTCAGCTTGTGACCGAAGCACTTGTCGCCATAATCTCCGTGCTGGAGTACGGAAATTTGAAGAGCTACGTCTTTTGTTTGCCACAAGAAGTTGTGTGCGGCATTAGCCCTGTATCAGAGAAGAACAACCTACCATGCTTTGGTACACCATTGCAACTCCCAATGCTTTGCTCAAATAGGACACCAACCTGAAGACTCACAATAGATGAGCAGTCGATGGAAATCCGATGGAAGCCTGCAAGCTCTGTGCCAGCCTTCACCCCTGGAACAAAGTAGATAATGGAGTTTGTATCTAAGGAGGAGTGGGACCCAGTGAGGTGGTGGCTCACGTTATTTTTGAGGAGCTCAGCTGATCCTCCTGGTCCAACAAAATAAATAGAAACCTGGCTTTCTGCTCCTCTTCAGCTGGGCTGCCAGCTAAACAGGCTACACAGGCTGGCGAGTTGAGACCCATTGAAAGGCATTGGGATCTGACTGATATTTTACAGCATCCCAATTTAAATGACGACATTAGTTATGCGTTCGCTATTGACAAAATGATGATGCTTACAGTGCTGGTTGGAACAGGGTGTTCAGTACTTCTCGATGCTTGTGGCAATAATATTTCCACCATGTAGGAGGCCTCGAAATTATCCCAATACTCTCATTTCTGCCCTCCTGCTTCCAGCATCCACAAATTCAAATTGCCTAATAAACAGCTCCCCACACCCTGTCCATCCTATTTTTGGTGAATTCTATCCCTGTTTCCCCTATATTTCACACTAAACCTCCTCATCCTTGCCTTCATTCGGTCCATGGTCTTTCCGCGTCTCGCCTCAGGAATCTCTCTCCCAGCCTCACTTCAGTCCTCTGATTCTGGCCTTATGTGCATTTCTGTCCTCCTTTCACGTGACCATCGATAGCAGAACTTTCTACACCTTTGTCCTCACAGCTGGAATGCCCTCATTAAAGACTTCTACCTGTCTGCTTCTCTCTTTTAAAAACCTTTTGTGAAATGCATATTTTTAAACAGGTTGTTATCATCTTTTTCTGCTTCTTCTGCTTCGGTTGTGTTGGCATCACAGATTAACAACCGTTTCCCGCCAACATTTCTATGGGCAGCGGTCGCTCAACTAGGCATGAACAGCTGAGATGGTAGCCCCGATACTGAAAAACTTTAAATGAAAGTAATCTAAAGGTGAGTCTTGAAGGCAGTGATGGAGCTGTGACTATTGCCTTCGGCAGCTTGTTCCATTGTGGGATTGTCTTTGAGAAGAAAGATTATTGATACACTTATTCTTTTTTATTCAATCACGGTACGTGGGTGTCGCTAGTTAGGCCAGCATTTATTGCCCCTCACTTCAGAATTAGGCCATTCAATCATGACTGATATGTTTCCCCTCCCCATTCTCCTACCTTCTCCCCTTATTAATCAAGAACAAATCCATCTCTGTCTTAAAAACACTCAGTGACTTGGACGTTAACTCTTGGATGACTCTTTGATGACTCTTTCTATCACTTTGATGGAGAGCAGACTGATAGGGCGGTAATTAGCTGGGTGGGATTTGTCCTGTTTCTTGTGTACAGCATTGCCGGGTAGATGCCCATGTTGTAACTGTACTGGAACAGCTTGGCTAGGGGTGCGGCAAGTTCTGGAGCATAAGTCTTCAGTACTATTGCCGGAATATTGTCAAGGCCCATAGCCTTTGCGGTATCCAGTGTCATTTCTTGATGTCACCTGGAGTGAATTGTATTGACTGAATACTGACATCTGTGATGCTGGGTACCTCCTGAGATGGATCGTCCACTCAACACTTTTGACTGAAGATTGTTGCCTCAGCCTTGTCTTTTGCACAGATGTGCTGGGCTCCTCCATCATTGAGGATGAAGATAGTTGTGGAGCCTCCCCTCCCGAGCGTGTTTAATTGTCCACCATCATTCACAGCTGGATGTGGCAGGACTGCAGAGCTTATGTCTGATGCGTTCATTGTGGATTCGCTTAGCTCTGTCTATTACTTGTTGCTTATGCCGTTTGGCACTGTTTTAGTTTCACCTGGTTGACACCTCGGGCTGAATTCCCTGTATTTGGGATTATGTCCCCACGCCGTCATAAAAACTGTGGCCTTTCACGACAGAAAAACTGGCGTGAAAGAGCCACATATTCACAGCCCTGCAGGGGGCTAGCAGGGATCCAGAGTAGATCTCGCAGCTTTAGATACAGATACGGGCCCCCGCATGTCTGGGTCAGAGGCCGCGCATGTGCACGGCGGCGGCCTCCAGCGGCCGCGGCGTGCTCCATGGCGGACTCAGAATGTGGAGCTGGATCCCTCAAATAGTGCCCCCGATCGGCCGTGTGCCCGACCCCGATAGCCTGGCCAAAAATACCCCAGGCCCATATGAGGCCCCACTTGCCCACCGATCGGCACGCCCCCGACCATAGTGGACGTGGACTGAGTCCGCAGCTGACACGCTAGTATCCCGACTATCATGAGTGGTCCATGCCGACAGAGCCTCATGGATGCCCAGTCATGAGTTGTTAAATCAGTGCAAAGTATATCCTGTTTAGCACAGTGGTAGTGCCACATATGATGGAGGGTATCCTCAATTTGAAGAAGGGATATTGCACGGTATTCTGCCCCTCCCCTCCCCGCCGGGTGCAAGAGTCGCCGGGGTGCCGCGCGAATCGCGCCACGCCGCCCCGACCCCCGCACGCGATTCTCCCAACCCTCCGAAACCAGCGCCGCGTGAATCGTGCCGGGCCGCTCAGAGAATCGCCGCAAACGGCTAGCGGCGATTCTCCGGCCCGGATGGGCCGAGCGGCTGCGCGTAAACGGCCTATCCCGCCGGCGCCGTCCACACCTCGTTGCTGCCGGCGGGTACTCGTCGTGAAGGCTTGGGGGGTGGCCTGTAGGTGGGGGGAGTGGGGCTCCGTTCCCGGGGGGGCCCTCCGGAGTGGCCAGGTATGCGATCGGGACCAACCGATCGGCGGGCCGGCCTCTCTGTCGGCGGGCCTCCTTTCATCCGCCGGCGAGCCTGGGTCCATCCGCCATGTTTGTGCGGGGCGGCCTGGGGGAGGACGGCCACCGCGCAGGCGCTAGTTGGTGCCGGCCCAACTGCGCATGTGCGGGTCTTCAGACTTCTGTACCTTCTGCCTGATGGAAGGGTCTGGAAGAAGGCAATGCCTGGGTGGGAGGGGTCTCTGATAATGCTGTCTGCCTTCCCGAGGTAGCGAGAGGTGTATACAGAATCAATGTGGTGGTGGCAAATTTGTGTGATGCGCTGGGCTGAGTTCACTACAGTCTGCAGTTTCTTGCGATCTTGGACCGAGCAATTGCCATACCAGGCTGTGATGCAGCCGGATAGGATGCTCTCTATTGCACATCTGTCGAAGTTTGTGAGTGTCGATGCAGACATGCCAAATTTCTTTAGCTTTCGCAGGAAGTAGAGACGTTGTTGGGCTTTCTTGACTGTTGCATCAACGTGAGTGGATCAGGAGAGACTGTTGGTGATGGTGACCCCCAGGAACTTAAAGCTATCGACCACCTCCTCTTTGGAGCCATTGATGCAGATGGGATTGTGTGTCGTGCTACGCTTCCTGAAATCGATGATCAGTTCCTTGGTCGTTCCAGCATTTCGAGAGAGGTTGTTTTCGGTGCACCATGCAGCCAAGTGATTTATCTCCCTCCTGATTCGTCATTGTTTGAGATGCGGCCCACCACAGTCGTACCATCCGCAAACTAAGAGATTGAGTTGGAGTTAAATGTTGCCACAAAGTCATGGGTGTATAGTGAATACAGTAGAGGGCTTAGCTCACATCCTTGCAGGTTCCCGGTGTTGAGGACTATTGCGGAGAAGGTGCTGTTGCCTATCCTGACAGATTGTGGTCTGTTGATGAGGAAGTCGAGGATTCAGCTGCACAGGGAGGGGTCAAGTCCAAAATAGCGGAGTTTGGTTATTAGTCTTGTTGGGATAATGGTGTGGTAAACCACTGTGTTCTGATATTAGAGGTTGTACGGTAGAACCTGCACTACAGGTTCACCTGGGCCCTGCATGCTAGCTCCGCCCAGGAGCCGGGTTATAAATATGCGTGGCCTCCAGCTCGCAGCCATTTCGTCAGCTGCTGTGGGAGGCCACACATCTGATACCAATAAAACCTCAGTTTGGATTCAACTTCGGCTCCAGTCAAATTGATCGTGCCTCAATTTATTAGTATCAGATTCAGAAGATGGACCTCCGGATTAAACCAGATCGCCTGCAGCTGGATCCACTCGCAAGCGACGCCAGAAAGGACTTCCAGCACTGGCTAGCTTGTTTTGAAGCGTATATCAACACGGCGCCGATCCCTGTTCCAGAGGCTCAGAAGATTCAAATATTGTACTCCAGACTCAGCTCCAAAGTCTTCCTGCTGATCCAGAATGCACCCAATTACGCTGATGCCATGACTCGACTCAAAGAAAATTATGAGCAGAAGACGAACACGCTCTTCACCAGACACGCACTCGCAACGCGTACTCAACTACCTGGTGAGTCAATCGAGGACTTCTGGAGGGCCATGATCCCACTAGTTCGGGACTGTGACTGCCAGGACGTTACAGCTAAGGAGCACTCAGATCACCTTATGCGGGACGCTTTTGTAACTGGGATTGAACAGAGAACAGAGAAAATACAGCACAGAACAGGCCCTTCGGCCCACGATGTTGTGCCGAACCTTTGTCCTAGATTAATCATAGATTATTATTGAATTTACAGTGCAGAAGGAGGCCATTCGGCCCTTTGAGTCTGCACCGGCTCCTGGAAAGAGCACCCTATCCAAACTCAACAACACCTCCACCCAACACCAAGGGCAATTTTGGACATTAAGGGCAATTTATCATGGCCAATTCACTTAACCTGCACATCTTTGGACTGTGGGAGGAAACCGGAGCACCCGGAGGAAACCCACGCAGTCACGGGGAGGACGTGCAGACTCCGCACAGACAGTGACCCAAGCCGGAATCGAACCTGGGACCCTGGAGCTGTGAAGCATTGTGCTATCCACAATGCTACCGTGCTGCCCTTAAGAACAAATAAATCTACATTATATCATTTTACCGTAATCCATGTACCTATCCAATAGCTGCTTGAAGGTCCCTAATGTTTCCGACTCAACTACTTCCACAGGCAGTGCATTCCATGCCCCCACTACTCTCTGGGTAAAGAACCTACCTCTGATATCCCTCCTATATCTTCCACCTTTCACCTTAAATTTATGTCCCCTTGTAATGGTTTGTTCCACCCGGGGAAAAAGTCTCTGACTGTCTACTCTATCTATTCCCCTGATCATCTTATAAACCTCTATCAAGTCGCCCCTCATCCTTCTCCGTTCTAATGAGAAAAGGCCTAGCACCCTCAACCTTTCCTCGTAAGACCTACTCTCCATTCCAGGCAACATCCTGGTAAATCTTCTTTGCACCTTTTCCAAAGCTTCCACATCCTTCCTAAAATGAGGCGACCAGAACTGTACACAGTACTCCAAATGTGGCCTTACCACGTGGGTCTGACATTATCAGGCAGCGGCTCCCAGAAGGGGCCACTCGTGACCTTGCAGAGACTAAAACACGAACGCTTTCCATGACGGTCGCCCTGCGCAATGTTCAGTCCTACGCCCCCAACCGCGCGGCCCAGGCCTCCTACGCTTCATGGGCTCCACAGTCAGCCGCCCCAGCGGGGGCACTACCCACCCAATATGCTTGCGCTACGTGCCAGCCAGTGATCTCCGGGGGCCCCCGATGCTATTTTTGCGGCCAGCAAAAACACCCCCGCCAAAGCTGCCCGGCCCGCGCTGCCCTTTGTATGGCCTGCGGGAAGAAGGGCCATTTCGCAGCGGTGTGGCAGGCCCGCTCAGCTGGCGCGGTCACCCCCCACCCCCCCCGGTCACGGACAATGGGCGCTGCCATTCTCCTCTCCCCCCCAGGCCATGTGCGAGCAATGTGCGCCGCCATCTTCTCCCCCGCACAACACGTGCATTTCATGGGCGCCGCCATCTTGCTCCACCCCCGCATCATGCATTCCATGGGCGCCGCCATTTTGTGTTCCCCAGGACCTCCGGGCGCTGCCATCTTGTCCACCCCGCAGCACATGGGTACCAACGGCGTTTCAGGACACCAACTCAACGGCCGCCTCACTACCTGACGATCAACCAAGGCTCGCATCCATGGCAATCGACCAGTCCCAACCACATACTCTGACCAACACATCCACCAGCGTGAAAGTCAACGGCCATGTGACCTCCTGCCTACTGGACTCCGGGAGCACCGAGAGCTTTGTACACCCGAATACGGTAAGGCGCTGCTCCCTTAAGGTACACCCTACCAATCAAAGTATCTCCCTGGCCTCCGGATCCCATCGCGTAGCGATCCGGGGGTACTGCACGGTCACGCTCACAGTCCAAGGCGTAGACTTCCACGGCTTTCGCCTCTACGTCCTCCCTAACCTCTGCGCTGCACTTATCCTCAACCAGGACTTCCAGTGCAATCTCCAGAGCCTGACCCTTAAATTCGGCGCACCCTTACCACCCCCACTGTGTGCGGTCTCGCGACCCTAAAGGTCGATCCTCCTTCCCTCTTTGCCAATCTAACTCCAGATTGCAAACCCATCGCCACTAGGAGCAGACGGTACAGCACCCAGGATAAGGCCTTCATCAGGTCCGAGGTCCAGCGGTTGCTTCGGGAGGGAGTCATCGAGGTCAGCAACAGCCCCTGGAGAGCTCAAGTGGTAATGGCTAAGTCTGGGAAGAAAAACCGAATGGTCGTGGAATACAGCCAGACCATCAACAGGTACACGCAGCTCGACGCGTACCCACTCCCACGCATATCTGACATGGTTAACCAGATTGCACAGTACTGGGTCTTCTCAACGGTGGACCTGAAATCCGCTTACCACCAGCTCCCCATCCGTAAATCGGACCGGCCATACACCGCCTTTGAGGCAGACAGCCGGCTATATCACTTCCTTAGGGTCCCCTTCGGCATCACCAATGGGGTTTTGGTCTTCCAAAGAGGGATGCACCGAATGGTCGACCAGTACGGCTTGCGGGCCACGTTTCCGTATCTAGACAATGTGACCATCTGCGGCCATGACCAGCAGGACCACGACGCCAACCTCGCTAAATTTCTCCGCACCGCCACTCTCCTCAACCTCACGTATAACAAGGAGAAGTGTGTGTTCCGTACAAACCGCTGAACCATCCTCGGCTACGTAGTCCAGAATGGAGTTCTGGGGCCCGATCCCGACCGCATGCGCCCCCTCATGGAGCTCCCTCTCCCCTACTGCCCCAAGGTCCTCAAACGCTGCCTGGGGTTCTTCTCATTTTACACACAAATATGTGCGTCCCAAACTATGATGACAAGGCCCGCCCACTCATACAGTCCACTCATTTCCCCCTGACGGCCGAGGCCCAACAGGTTTTCGCCCGGATCACAGCTGATATTGCCAAAACTGGAATGCACGCTGTAGACGAAACACTTCCTTTCCAAGTAGAAAGCGACGTATCGGACGTCGCCCTTGCCACCACCCTCAACCAGGCAGGCAGGCCCGTGGCATTCTTTTCCCGCGCCCTCCATGCCTCCGAAATTCGGCACTCATCCGTCGAAAAGGATGCCCAGGCTATCGTTGAGGCTGTGCGACATTGGAGGCATTACCTGGCCGGCAGGAGATTCACTCTCCTCACTGACCAACGGTCGGTAGCCTTCATGTTCAACAACATACAGCGGGGCAAGATCAAACATGATAAAATCTTGCGGTGGAGAATCGAGCTCTCCACCTATAATTACCAGATTAAAGATCGCCCTGGCAAACTCAACGAGCCCCCAGATGCCCTATCACGAGGTACATGTGCCAGCGCACAGGTAGACCGACTCCGGGCCCTGCACGACAGCCTTTGTCATCCAGGGGTCACTCGGTTGTACCACTTCATTAAGGCATGAAATTTGCCCTACTCCGTCGAGGAAGTAAGGACGATCACCAAGGACTGTCAGGTCTGTGCGGAGTGCAAGCCGCACTTCTACCGGCCGGACCGCGCGCACCTGGTGAAGGCCTCCCGTCCCTTTGAATGCCTCCCCTCCTCCGATCGAAACACATATTTCCTCAGTGTGATCGATGAATACTCCCGGGTTCCCTTCGCCGTCCCATGCCCCGACATGCCGTCTGCCACCGTCATTAAAGCCCTTAATTCTATCTTCACACTTTTCGGCTTCCCCGACTACATCCACAGTGACAGGGGATCCTCATTCAGGAGTGATGAGCTACGTCAGTTCCTGCTCAGCAGGGATTCGCCTCCAGCAGATTGACGAGCTACAACCCCCGGGGAAACGGACAGGTAGAAAGGGAGAATGGGACGGTATGGAGGGCCGTCCAGCTGGCCCTATGGTCCAGAAACCTCCCGGCTTCCCGCTGGCAAGAGGTCCTCCCCGATGCACTACATTCCATTCGCTCATTACTCTGCACTGCTACTAACAGTACACCACATGAACTTCTTTTAGCCTTCCCCAGGAAGTCCACAACCGAGGTATCGCTCCCAACTTGGCTCACAGCTCCGGGAACCGTGCTTCTCCGTAAACATGTGCGGCTCCACAAGGCAGATCCGTTGGTGGAGAGGGTGCACCTACTCCATGCAAACCCACAGTACGCCTACATGCCGTTCCCCGACGGCCGCCAGGATACCGTCTCCCTCAGGACCTAGCACAAGCAGGTTCCACCCCCACACCATCCCCATCGCCCCCGGCACCACCCTCCCCTCCCCCGCCGCCCCCATCATCCCCCCTAGGACCATCTGTCCTCCCCCTGCCCACCCCCGTTGATGAAGAGGATTTTGGCACGCTCCCGGAGTCAACTTCAACCACGACAGCACCAACATCGGCGTCACCACTTCGTTGATCTCAAAGAACCATCAAGGCGCCGGATCAGCTGAACCTCTGACCGGCCCGCCGGAGGACCAGAGACATTTCTTTTACTGCTCTGTAAATATAAAAAATAGCTAATTGTATATAGTTATCCACCACCCCCGCCGGACTCAATTTTAACAGGGGGTGAATGTGGTAAACCACTGTGTTCTGATATTAGAGGTTGTGCAGTAGAACCTGCACTTCAGGTTCACCTGGGGCCCCTGTATGCTAGCTCCGCCCAGGAGCCAGGTTATAAATATGCGTGGCCTCCAGCTCGCAACCATTTCGGCAGCTGCTGTGGGAGGCCACACATCTGATACTAATAAAGCCTCAGTTTGGATTCAACTTCGTCTCCAGTCAAATTGATCGTGCCTCAGGGGTCAAGTCCAAGATTGCGGAGTTTGGCTATTAGTCTTGTTGGGATAATGGTGTTGAAGGCAGAACTAGTCTATGAACAGCAGTCTTACACAGCTGTCCTTGTTGTCGAGGTGTTCCAGTGTTGATTGCAGAGCCATTGAGATAGCGTCTGCTGTGGACCAATTGCGGTGATAGGCAAACTGCAGTGGATCGAATCTGTCTGGGAGGCTGGCAGTGATCCGTCTCATGACTAGCCGCTCGAAGCATTTCATGATAACAGACGTTAGGGCCACCAGTCGGTAGTCGTTGAGACAGGCTACCTTGTTCTTCTTTGGTCCTGGTATTACGGTGGTCTTCTTGAAGGAGGTGGGGACCTCAGAGCGGAGGAGTGAGGTGGTGAAGCTATCTGCGAATACACTCGCCAGCTGATCTGCGCAGGCTCTGAGTGCTCGCCCAGGGACTCCGTTGGGGCCCGCCGCTTTCCGCAGATTCACTTTCAAGAAGACAGCTCTTACCTCTGAGGCTGTAATAGAGCACGGTAAGAAGTCTTACTGTGCTCACCCCAGTCCAACGCCGGCATCTCCACATCATGGCTGTAATATAGGGTATGGGTGTGTCCAGGGCTGTTGGGGCGGGTGGCACTGATACATTGGCTGACTGCTCAAAGTGGGCATAGAACTTGTTCAGATCATCGGGTAGGGATGCTCCAGCCCCAAATATTCTGCCTGGCCTTGCTTTATAGCCTGTGATCTTGTGTAGGCCCTGACATAGTCGTCGTGGGTTAGTGTGGTGGCCCGGGTCTCTAGTTTGATGCACTATTGTCTTTTTGCATCCCTGATGGCTTTCCATACATCGTACCTGGATTTCTTATGTTACTCAGGGTCGTCAGACTCGAATGCCTCCCTGTGGGACTTCAGCAGGGAGTGAAACCTTTGGTTGAGCCAGGGTTTCCGATTGGGGAACACCCGTATTGTTTTCTTTGGTACACAGCCCTCAACACACTTACTGATGATGTGCAGTACCACCTGCTGTAGTTCCAGTCTATGTCCTTTAAGATCCGGGCAGCTCAGTCCTGGTACTCCTGAGCCACTCTTGGTGTTGGACATTGAAGTCCCCCACCAAGAGTATACACTGTGCCCTTGCCACCTCCAGTTCTTCCTCCAAGTGATGTTCAACATGGAGGAATACTAATTCATCAGCTGATGGTAGCCGGTACGTGGTAATCAGCAGGAGGTTTCCTGTTTACCCTGAAGCCATGAGACTTTATGGTGTCCAGAGTCGAATTTGAGGGCTCACAGGTCAACTCTCTCCTGACTGTATAACACTGTTCTGGGTCTGACCTGCCGGTGAGACAGGGCATAACCAGGAATGGTGAAAGTGGAGTTTGGGACATTGTCTATAAGATATGATTCTGTGAGTATGACTATGCTTGACTAGTCTGTGAGACAGCTCTCCCACATTTGGCACAAGCACCCAGATGTTCACAAGAAGGACTTTGCAGGGTCTACAGGGCTGGGTTTGCCGTTTTTGTTTCCGGGTGGTCCATGCGGTTTCATTCCTTTTTTGTGTTTTTGAGTGGCTTGCTCGGTCATTTCAGAGGGCATTTAAGAGGTAACCACTTTGTTGGAGTCAGATGTAGGCCAGACCAGGTACGGATGGCAGATTTGCTTCCCGAAAGAGCATTTGTGAACCAGTTGGATTTATTACGACAATCAACAACTAGCCTTTAGACTTTTAATTCCAGATATTTTATTGAGTTTAAATTCCATCACCTGCGGTGGTGGGATTCGAATCCGGTCCCCAGATCATTACCCTGGGTCGCTGGATTTCTGTTCCAGCAACAATAGCACTACGCCGCTGCCTCCCCCCACTGGGCGAGATTCTCTGTCCCAGCTGTTGTGAAAGAAGTTTTGGCTGAGCACAAATTCTCCGTTCTCGCTGGCAGCGGTAGCGGGGCGAATTCAGAATGGAGAATCCCGACCACTGTCTTGGAAACAAATGCACTTAGTACTTTGTCTGGGTGGATACCTCGTCTCCTCTCGGAGAGCACCAGGTAGTTCTTTCTGTCAATTCCCACTGGTCCATTCAGAATTGCGCAACACATCTTTGGATTACTTCAATCTTACTTATACCTCTCACCATATCGGGATTGTATACACAACTCGCATGCTCCAGGATTGGCAAGCAGACATTTGGTAAACTATAACTCTGATTACATATGCTTTCAGCCAATAATCCCACCTCAGAAATCCAAGAACCCTGGGCTGGTTTCTCCGATTTTCAGGTTCTGTCCTGACGCCAGCGTGGGAACGGTGGAGTTTTAAGACGGAAAAATCGGTGCAAAACGGCCACCGATCCTCCTTTTGGTGGGGGGCTATCAGGCAGGCAGCGTAGAGCACCCGGTTCTAGCTGCTGATACGGCCGGAGAATTGCCGGGTCTGTGGCCGCGCATGCACACGGCAGCGGCCTACAGCGGCTGCGCCGTGCAACATGGTGCCAGCCGCGCGCGGACCCGGCCTGCCAAATCGTGCCCCCCCCTTTGGCCAGTCTCACGACCCCTGGACCACCATCCAACAGTGCCCCCAGCCCCTGCCAAAGGCCCTCTGTCCGCGAATCGGCTCTCCCCCAACTGTAGCGGTGCTGCACTGAGTCCGCTGCCGCCAAGCCAAGTTCCTGATAAAATATAACACAGGCGAACGACGCCATCGGGAACTTGGCGGGTCGGGGGCGGAGCATCGTGGGAGGGCAATATCCTGAGGCCTTTGATACGGCATGTGGCGTATTCCTAGAGTACGCCGCTTTGGAGGGGGCACCACCCCCGATTTTGGTGGCAACGGGGATTCTCTGGCAGACCGGCGAACGCAATTTCGCCGTCGTAGACCGGAGAATTCCGCCCCTTAAATATATTATCGTCTGAATGTGAAATCCCCATTAAAGATGGTTTTACAGATGAGTCCCCAGGTGCGGTAATGTATCCAACTGTTGGAGAATTTGATTACAGAACCTGCAGCTGGTGGATCCTTTTGCTTGGTATTGCACATGACATTGAATGCTATCTCTCATTGGACCCACCATTTTTGCAATTCCAGAAAATCACCTTGCCATGAATTGATGTGATCCTGAGTTTTCCCTGATGCGTAAACCAAGCAAACATCTGCAAATAGTCACTCCAGTTTTTTTAACTTGTTGGGAAGGTCGTTTATGCATGCCACGATGAGCAAAGGTCCCAACACAGTTCTCCGGGGCACTCCAAAGAGGACATCTCCAGGAAAGGACGATTCCCCATCACACACCACTCTCTGCCTTGTTTTGATAAGGAAGTGCCGGATCCAATTTAATAATGTACCCCTAATTCCATAGAAGTGAAACAAAAACAGGAAATTCTGGACAATCTGAGCAGGTCTGACCGCATCTGTGGAGAGAGAAGGGAGCTAACTTTTTGAGTCTGGGTGACTCTCTGTCAAAGCTCCATAGAAGTGAAGTTTGGGCAAAGGTTTTCCACAAGGAACTTTGTCAAAGGCTTTTGAGAAATCTCGTATTGTCATTTGAATATCTGCATCTCTTTTCAGACTTGAAACAAGGTCATTGACAGTCTGTAAAAGCGGTATTTTGGTAGATCTGTTCAATCGCATGCCTGCTGCATATGTGTCAGGATATTGTAAGCTTCAAAGTGCTTCATGACATGAGAATTCCCCTTCCTAGTCTTTCTCTTCATGGTTTGGGGTCTGTGTCCCTGTCTATTTTCATTTATTAAATGCCTTAGGATGTTCCAGTGTTGAAGGTGTTGATTGTGCATTTGTCACTTCCAACAAGCTAAATTGTTGCTCGCTCACTCCATCTACAGGAACCTAGTAGGTATTACCCCTTAATCTGAAATCTATGCCGAAGAATCAGAGTTGAATTCAGGGAAAATGATGTTTAAGTTTTATTAGCCGCCATGCTTGCTCATTGTAAGGTAATGTAAATGTGTTGTGGGAGCAGTGTTTTTATTGGCTTCAAAATCAATGCAAAAGAACATATAAGATTGGAGCAGGAGTAGGCCATTTGACCTCTCAAGCCTACTCTGGCATTCAGCTAGATCATGGCTGATTTCCTATCTCAATGCTATTTTCCCACACAATCCCCATATCCCTTGATACCTTTAATATCTAGAAATCTATCCATCTCTGTCTTGAATATTTTCCATGACTGAGGCCCAACAGCCTTCTGGGATAACACATTCCAAATATTCATTGTGAGCTAAAATATCAGGTGATATCTGCATTTCCTTGATTTTGTATTCCCATGGCCGGGATTCTCCGACCCGGCTCCGGGTGTGCGAGAATCCCACCACGCTGCTCCAACGCTGGGCCGCCGATTCTCCGGTGTCATGTGAGAGTAACTTTAAGAAATGGATGTTTAAGCAATGTACCTTTAAGGAATGGAGATGATTATATTATGGAAGTGATGTCACAGGGGGGGAGCTGAGCTCACGTCTGCTTTTGGTTTCAGTTTTGCTGAGAGCAGCTGAAAAGTGTGTCTGTGTGTTTCAGAGAGCTGCAGGAAGAAAAGCAAGGTGCTGGAGCTGAAGTCAACCAAGCTGATATATCTTTGCCATCCAACAGAAAATATATATATTCTGTGACCTGGTGTGTTACTGTTTTTTGAAGGTTTGAAGGCTTTTGGATGTTTGAAGGAACATTTTGAGGGATTATTTAGAGTTGCATTATTTTTGGGGTTATCTTTGAAGTAAGGGGTGTTAAGAGATCCAATGTTTATTTAATAGGTTAATTTGAGTTCATGGAATAAACATTGTTTTGTTTTAAAAACCACATGTCCATAATTGTAATATCACACCTGGGGAATAAGCCGTGTGCTTCAAAAGCAACAATCCACTAAAGGGAGAGGTTGGTTGAACTCCATGATACATTTTGGGGTTCTGAAAACACCTCGCCCATAACAATTGCAGGGTAAGCACATTCCCTTTAGAGTGAAGGGCAAGGCTGGTAGAAGTAGGGAACCCTGGATGACTCGAGATATTGAGACTCTGGTCAAAAAGAAGAAGGAGGCATATGATGTACATAAGCAACTGGGATCAAGTAGATCCCTTGAAGAGTATAGAGATTGTCGAAATAGAGTTAAGAGGGAAATCAGGAGGGCAAAAAGGGGACATGAAATTGCTTTGGCAAATAATGCAAAGGAGAATCCAAAGAGATTCTACAGATACATAAAGGGGAAAAGAGTAACTAGGGACAGAGTAGGGCCTCTTAAGGATCAACAAGGGCATTTATGTGCAAAGCCACAAGAGTTGGGTGAGATCCTGAATGAATATTTCTCATCGGTATTCACGGTGGAGAAAGGCATGGATGTTAGGAAACTAAGGGAAATAAATAGTGATGTCTTGAGAAGTGTGCATATTACAGAGGAGGAGGTGCTGGAAGTCTTAAAGCGCATCAAGGTAGATAAATCCCCGGGACCTGATGAAATGTATCCCAGGATGTTGTGGGAGGCTAGGGAGGAAATTGCGGGTCCCCTAACCGAGATATTTGAATCATCGGCAGCCACAGGTGAGGTGCCTGAAGATTGGAGAGTGGCGAATGTTGTGCCCTTGTTTAAGAAGGGCAGCAGGGAAAAGCCTGGGAACTACAGACCGGTGAGCCTAACGTCTGTAGTAGGTAAGTTGCTAGAAGGTATTCTGAGAGACAGGATCTACAAGCATTTAGAGAGGCAAGGACTGATTCGGGGCAGTCAGCATGGCTTTGTGCGTGGAAAATCATGTCTCACAAATTTGATTGAGTTTTTTGAGGGAGTGACCAAGAAGGTAGATGAGGGTAGTGCAGTAGACGTTGTCTACATGGACTTTAGCAAAGCCTTTGACAAGGTACCGCATGGTAGGTTGTTGCAGAAGGTTAAAGCTCACGGGATCCAGGGTGAGGTTGCCAATTGGATTCAAAATTGGCTGGACGACAGAAGGCAGAGGGTGGTTGTAGAGGGTTGTTTTTCAAACTGGAGGCCTGTGACCAGTGGTGTGCCTCAGGGATCGGTGCTGGGTCCACTGTTATTTGTGATTTATATTAATGATTTGGATGAGAATTTAGGAGGCATGGTTAGTAAGTTTGCAGATGACACCAAGATTGGTGGCATAGTGGATAGTGAAGAAGGTTATCTAGGATTGCAACGGGATCTTGATCAATTAGGCCAGTGGGCCGACGAATGGCAGATGGAGTTTAATTTAGATAAATGTGAGGTGATGCATTTTGGCAGATCGAATCAGGCCAGGACCTACTCAGTTAATGGTATGGCGTTGGGGAGAGTTATAGAACAAAGAGATCTAGGAGTACAGGTTCATAGCTCCTTGAAGGTGGAGTCGCAGGTGGACAGGGTGGTGAAGAAGGCATTCGGCATGCTTGGTTTCATTGGTCAGAACATTGAATATAGGAGTTGGGACGTCTTGTTGAAGTTGTACAAGACATTGGTACGGCCACACTTGGAATACTGTGTGCAGTTCTGGTCACCCTATTATAGAAAGGATATTATTAAACTAGAAAGAGTGCAGAAAAGATTTACTAGGATGTTGCCGGGACTTGATGGTTTGAGTTAT
The DNA here is from genome assembly GCF_047496885.1 of Scyliorhinus torazame. Lineage (NCBI taxonomy): Eukaryota > Metazoa > Chordata > Chondrichthyes > Carcharhiniformes > Scyliorhinidae > Scyliorhinus > Scyliorhinus torazame. The sequence continues at coordinate 71,061,810 of NC_092712.1, read as the reverse complement.
AAGGAGAGGCTGGATAGACTGGGACTTTTTTCCCTGGAGCGTAGGAGGCTTAGGGGTGATCTTATAGAGGTCTATAAAATAATGAGGGGCATAGATAAGGTAGATAGTCAACATCTTTTCCCAAAGGTAGGGGAGTCTAAAACTAGAGGGCATAGGTTTAAGGTGAGAGGGGAGAGATTCAGAAGGGCCCAGAGGGGCAATTTCTTCACTCAGAGGGTAGTGAGTGTCTGGAATGGGCTGCCAGAGGTAGTAGTAGAAGCGGGTACAATTGTGTCTTTCAAAAAGCATTTAGATGGTTACATGGGTAAGATGGGTATAGAGGGTTATGGGCCAAGTGCGGGCAACTGGGACTAGCTTAATGGTAAAAAACTGGGCGGCATGGACTGGTTGGGCCGAAGGGCCTGTTTCCATGCTGTAAACTTCTATGATTCTATGATTCTATGAATTGGGGGCTCGTCCAGGATAAAAGTCTATCTATTAGATTGGCTTTTGTGAACTTAAAGACAGTGAAGGTTTGTTGCTTTTCCGGTGTGGTATTTTAGTTTAAGTGGATAATGGCTCTTTCGGAGGCTCATAGGTTTCTGGGGTTGGGCGCGGTAACACGTGATACCTTACGGACAGAGAGTAAAAACAGACTGTTATGTTTGGCAAAAGCATTGCAGTTAACACTGCCTAGCAAAATACGAAAAGATGAGGGACTTAATGCAGTGTCTGCACATTTACGTTTGCCTGTGATACATTCTGACTCATTAGATATGGCAAAGCTCCAGTTTCAGATTAAGCAATTTGAACATGAAAAAGAATTAAAGCAACTTGAACATGAAAAAGAATTAAAGCAGCTTGAATATGCAATGAAAGAAAAAGAAAGAGATAGAGATAGAGAGGAAAAAGAAGAGGAGAGAGAAGAAAGAAACAAAGAAAGAGATATCGAGGAAAGGGAAAAAGAGAGAGAGTTTGAACTTCGGAAAATGGCTTTTAAACATGAAAATCAGTTAAAATTGGCAGACGCAAAGGGACACGTACAGTTGGAGGAGATGGATGAGGATAATGAGACAGAGCGTCATAGCGAAGATGTGGCAGGGATCTATTTAAATATGACCAAGCATTGCCAAGGTTTGATGAGAAGGAGGTAGAAGCCTTTTTCAATTCATTTGAGAAGGTAGCTAAACAAATGCAATGGCCACAGGACATGTGGGTATTACTGATTCAAACAAAGCTGGTAGGTAGGGCTAGTGAAGTGTTTGCATCACAACTGGAGGAGGAATCTGGAACGTATGAGGAGGTGAAGAAATCCATCTTAAGTGCATATGAGCTAGTGCCTGAAGCCTACAGACAAAGGTTTAGAAATTTAAGAAAATAATTTGGTCAAACATACATGGAGTTTGAAAGGCTCAAACAGAGTAATTTTGATAGGTGGATAAGGGCTTTGAAAATAGACCAAACGTATGATGCTCTCAGATAAATTATACTTTTAGAGGAGTTTAAAAATTCAATTCCTGATTTCGTGAGAACTCATGTGGAAGAACAGAGGGTTAAAACTGTGAGATTAGCAGCAGAAATGGCAGATGATTATGAATTAGTTCATAAATCAAAGATTGGTTTCCAACATCAGTTTCAGCCGGTGGGGGATAGAAACTGGGGACATGAGAGATACTCAAGTGGTAAAGGTAAAGGTGATCTGATGGGAGCCAATAAAGAGAGTGTACCTCAGATTTAAAAAGAAATCCAGGAGGGTGGAAAATAAATGAAAAGTTTCAAATGTTTTCACTGTAATAAACTAGGCAATGTAAAGTCACAGTGTTGGTGGTTGAAGAAAAGCACTGGAAAGGCTGATGTGGTAAAACAGGATAAGACAGTGGGATTTGTTAGAGTGGTAAAGGAATTAAATGCCTTAGGATGTGCCAGTGAAGAAGGTGTTGATTGTGCATTTGTCACTTCCAACAAGCTAAATTGTTGCTCGCTCACTCCATCTACAGGAACCTAGTAGGTATTACCCCTTAATCTGAAATCTATGCCGAAGAATGATAGCTGAATTCAGGGAAAATGATGTTTAAGTTTTATTAGCCGCCATGCTTGCTCATTGTAAGGTAATGTAAATGTGTTGTGGGAGCAGTGTTTTTATTGGCTTCAAAATCAATGCAAAAGAACATATAAGATTGGAGCAGGAGTAGGCCATTTGACCTCTCAAGCCTACTCTGGCATTCAGCTAGATCATGGCTGATTTCCTATCTCAATGCTATTTTCCCACACAATCCCCATATCCCTTGATACCTTTAATATCTAGAAATCTATCCATCTCTGTCTTGAATATTTTCCATGACTGAGGCCCAACAGCCTTCTGTGATAACACATTCCAAATATTCATTATGAGCTAAAATATCAGGTGATATCTGCATTTCCTTGATTTTGTATTCCCATGGCCGGGATTCTCCGACCCGGCTCCGGGTGTGCGAGAATCCCACCATGCTGCTCCGATGCTGGGCCGCCGATTCTCCGGTGTCATGTGAGAGTAACTTTAAGAAATGGATGTTTAAGCAATGTACCTTTAAGGAATGGAGATGATTATATTATGGAAGTGATGTCACAGGGGGGGAGCTGAGCTCACTTCTGCTTTTGGTTTCAGTTTTGCTGAGAGCAGATGAAAAGTGTGTCTGTGTGTTTCAGAGAGCTGCAGGAAGAAAAGCAAGGTGCTGGAGCTGAAGTCAACCAAGCTGATACATCTTTGCCATCCAACAGAAAATATATATATTCTGTGACCTGGTGTGTGACTGTTTTTTGAAGGTTTGAAGGCTTTTGGATGTTTGAAGGAACATTTTGAGGGATTATTTAGAGTTGCATTATTTTTGGGGTTATCTTTGAAGTAAGGGGGTTAAGAGATCCAATGTTTATTTAATAGGTTAATTTGAGTTCATGGAATGAACATTGTTTTGTTTTTAAAACCACATGTCCATAATTGTAATATCACACCTGGGGAATAAGCCGTGTGCTTCAAAAGCAACAATCCACTAAAGGGAGAGGTTGGTTGAACTCCATGATACATTTTGGGGTTCTGAAAACACCTCGCCCATAACAATTGGGGGCTCGTCCAGGATAAAAGTCTATCTATTAGATTGGCTTTTGTGAACTTAAAGACAGTGAAGGTTTGTTGCTTTTCCGGTGTGGTATTTTAGTTTAAGTGGATAACGGCTCTTTCGGAGGCTCATAAGTTTCTGGGGTTGGGCGCGGTAACACGTGATACCTTACGGACAGAGAGTAAAAACAGACAGTTATGTTTGGCAAAAGCATTGCAGTTAACACTGCCTAGCAAAATACGAAAAGATGAGGGACTTAATGCAGTATCTGCGCATTTACGTTTGCCTGTGATACATTCTGACTCATTAGATATGGCAAAGCTCCAGTTTCAGATTAAGCAATTTGAACATGAAAAAGAATTAAAGCAACTTGAACATGAAAAAGAATTAAAGCAGCTTGAATATGCAATGAAAGAAAAAGAAAGAGATTGAGATAGAGAGGAAAAAGAAGAGGAGAGAGAAGAAAGAAACAAAGAAAGAGATATCGAGGAAAGGGAAAAAGAGAGAGAGCTTGAACTTCGGAAAATGGCTTTTAAACATGAAAATCAGTTAAAATTGGCAGACGCAAAGGGACACGTACAGTTGGAGGAGATGGATGAGGATAATGAGCCAGAGCGTCATAGCGAAGATGTGGCAGGGATCTATTTAAATATGACCAAGCATTGCCAAGGTTTGACGAGAAGGAGGTAGAAGCCTTTTTCATTTCATTTGAGAAGGTAGCTAAACAAATGCAATGGCCACAGGACATGTGGGTATTACTGATTCAAACAAAGCTGGTAGGTAGGGCTAGTGAAGTGTTTGCATCACAACTGGAGGAGGTATCTGGAACGTATGAGGAGGTGAAGAAATCCATCTTAAGTGCATATGAGCTAGTGCCTGAAGCCTACAGACAAAGGTTTAGAAATTTAAGGAAAGAATTTGGTCAAACATACATGGAGTTTGAAAGGCTCAAACAGAGTAATTTTGATAGGTGGATAAGGGCTTTGAAAATAGACCAAACGTATGATGCTCTCAGATAAATTATACTTTTAGAGGAGTTTAAAAATTCAATTCCTGATTTCGTGAGAACTCATGTGGAAGAACAGAGGGTTAAAACTGTGAGATTAGCAGCAGAAATGGCAGATGATTATGAATTAGTTCATAAATCAAAGATTGGTTTCCAACATCAGTTTCAGCCGGTGGGGGATAGAAACTGGGGACATGAGAGATACTCAAGTGGTAAAGGTAAAGGTGATCTGATGGGAGCCAATAAAGAGAGTGTACCTCAGATTTAAAAAGAAATCCAGGAGGGTGGAAAATAAATGAAAAGTTTCAAATGTTTTCACTGTAATAAACTAGGCAATGTAAAGTCACAGTGTTGGTGGTTGAAGAAAAGCACTGGAAAGGCTGATGTGGTAAAACAGGATAAGACAGTGGGATTTATTCGAGTGGTAAAGGAAAGCCCAAGGGAAGCGAAGAAGGTGCAAACGATTGGACAGCCTGTTCAAGAAGTAATTGTTAAGAAGGTGCCAGATGTCTTTAAAGAATTTACTTGTGTGGGTAAAGTTTACTCATGTGTATCAGGAGGTTCAGGTAAATAAGTAACAATTTTAAGAGATACAGGGGCTAGTCAATCTTTAATGGTAAGAGACGAGGAATTATGTAGTTTGGAAGAATGTTGCGAGAAGGGGTGGTGATATGTGGAATTCAGGGTGAGAGGAGTAGCGTTCCATTATATAAGGTACGGTTAGAAAGTCCGGTGAAGAGTGGTGAAGTGGTAGTAGGAGTGCTCTTTCCAAGAGCCGGTGCAGACTCGATGGGCCGAATGGCCTCCTTCTGCACTATAAATTCTATGAGTAATAGATAAACTATCTTGTCCAGGAATACAGTTTATCTTGGGTAATGATAAAGCTGGGCCGCAGGTGGGAGTGATGCCTACTGTGGTTGATAAGCCAGTGGAAAATCAGACAACTGAAGGGTTGAAGGACGAATATCCTGGGATTTTTCCGGATTGTGTAGTAACAAAGTCACAAAGTCACAGGTTAAGACAAGAAGAAAAATCAAAGAGTGAAGATGAAGTGGAAATATTTTATTGAAGATGAAGTGGAAGTACAATTATCAGAAACGATTTTTGATCAGATGGTTGAAAAAGAACAAGAACAGGTGGAGGATGAGGCGGATATTTTTAGTTTCGGAAAATTGGCCGAGTTACAACAGAAAGATGTTGGATTGGATTGGGTTGGATTGGATTTGTTTATTGTCACATGTACCGGGGTACAGTGAAAAGTATTTTTCTGCGAGCAGCTCAACAGATCATTAAGTACATGAGAAGAAAAGGGAATAAAAGAAAATACATAATAGGGCAACACAACATATACAATGTAACTACATAAGCACTGGCATCGGATGAAGCATACAGGGTGTAGTGTTAATGAAATCAGTCCACAAGAGGGTCATTTAGGAGTCTGGTGACAGTGGGGAAGAAGCTGTTTTTGAGTCTGTTCGTGTGTGTTCTCAGACTTCTGTATCTCCTGCCCGATGGAAGAAGTTGGAAAAGTGAATAAGCCGGGTGGGAGGGATTTTTGATTATACTGTCCGCTTTCCCCAGGCAGCGGGAGGTGTAGATGGAGTCAATGGATGGGAGGCAGGTTCGTGTGATGGACTGGGCGGTGTTCACGACTCTCTGAAGTTTCTTGCGGTCCTGGGCCGAGCAGTTGCCATACCAGGCTGTGATGCAGCCTGATAGGATGTTTTCTATGGTGCATCTGTAAAAGTTGGTAAGGGTCAATGTGGACATGCCGAATTTCCTTAGTTTCCTGAGGAAGTATAGGCGCTGTTGTGCTTTCTTGGTGGTAGCGTCGATGTGGGTGGACCAGGACAGATTTTTGGGGAGGTGCACCCCTAGGAATTTGAAACTGCTAACCACCTCCACCTCGGCTCCGTTGATGCTGACAGGGGTGTGTACAGTACTTTGCTTCCTGAAGTCAATTACCAGCTCTTTAGTTTTGCTGGCATTGAGGGAGAGATTGTTGTCGCTGCACCACTCCACTAGGTTCTCTATCTCCCTCCTGTATTCGGACTCATCGTTATTCGCGATCCGGCCCACTATGGTCGTATCGTCAGCAAACTTGTAGATGGAGTTGGAACCAAGTTTTGCACGCAGTCGTGTGTGTACAGGGAGTAGAGTAGGGGGCTAAGTACGCAGCCTTGCGGGGCGCCGGTATTGAGGACTATTGTGGAGGAGGTGTTGTTGTTCATTCTTACTGATTGTGGTCTGTTGGTCAGAAAATCGAGGATCCAGTTGCAGAGTGGGGAGCCAGGTCCTAGGTTTTGGAGCTTTGATATGAGCTTGGCTGGGATTATGGCGTTGAAGACGGAGCTGTAGTCAATAAATAGGAGTCTAATGTAGGAGTCCTTGTTTTCGAGATGCTCTAGGGATGAGTGAAGAGCCAGGGAAATGGTGTCTGATGTGGACCGGTTGCAGCAGTCTGCGAATTGCAGTGGATCAAGGCATTCTGGGAGCATGGGGGTGATGCGCTTCATGATCAACCTCTCGAAGCACTTCATTACGACTGAATTCAGGGCCACTGGTCGGTAGTCATTGAGGCACGTTGCCTGGTTCTTCTTTGGTACCGGTATGATGGTGGTCTTCTTGAAGCAGGTGGGGACCTCGGAGTGGAGTAGGGACAGGTTAAAGATGCCCGTGAATACCTCTGCCAGCTGGTCCGCGCAGGCTCTGAGTGCACGACCAGGGATCCCGTCTGGGCCCGTCGCCTTCCGAGGGTTCACTTTCAGGAAGGCCAATCTGACTTCGGAAGCTGTGATGGTGGGTATGGGTGAATTATGGGCTGCTGGGGCACTCGCCAGCGGATTGTTGGTTACTTGCTCGAACCGAGCATAGAACGCATTGAGTTCATCGGGGAGGGGTGCGCTGCTGCCAGAGATACTGTTCGGCTTCGCTTTGTAGCCCGTTATGTTGTTTAGTCCTTGCCACAACCGCCGAGAGTCTGTCTGTGACTCTAGCTTGGTTTGATATTCTCTCTTGGCATTCCGGATGGCTTTGCGGAGGTCGTACCTGGATTTCTTGTATAGGTCAGGGTCGTCTGCCTTGAACGCCTCAGATCTGTCATTCAGCAGGGAGTCAATCTCGTGATTGAGCCATGGTTTCCGGTTGGGAAACGCACTTACTGCTTTCTTTGGCACGCAGTCGTCCACACATTTGCTGATGAAGTCTGTGACAGTGGTGGCATACTCATTTAAGTTGGTCGCTGAGTTCTTAAATATGGACCAGTCCACTGTCTCTAAGCAGTCACGTAAGAGCTCTTCTGTCTCCTCGGACCAGCACTGCACAACCTTCTTAGCTGGATTCTGCCGCTTGAGTTTCTGCTTGTATGCCGGGAGAAGGAGCACCGTCTTATGGTCTGATTTCCCAAAGTGCGGTCGGGGGATGGAACGGTAGGCACCCTTGATTTTTGAGTAGCAGTGGTCAAGAGTGTTGACGCCCCTGGTGGGACAGGAGATGTGCTGGTGGAATTTTGGCAGTACACTCTTGAGGTTGGCCTTGTTGAAGTCTCCGGCCACGACGAATAAGGCCTCCGGGTGTTCTGTTTCGTAGTTGTTTATTACTGTGTATAGTTCGTCCAGCGCCTTCCTCACTACTGCCTGGGGTGGGATGTAGACCGCTGTGATAATGGCTGAAGTGAACTCACGTGGAAGATAATATGGGCGGCACTTCATGGTCAGGTATTCCAGGTCTGGGGAGCGGTAGGTCGCCAGAGTCGCCACATCCAAGCATCAGGAGGAGTTGATGAGGAGGCAAACCCCTCCACCCTTCGCTTTGCCTGATGATGCCGTGCGGTCCGCCCGGTGAATTGAGAAGCCTTCAGGTTGTATGGCACAGTCCGATGAGGCAGGAGTGAGCCATGTCTCTGTGAAATCTCTTACTTCCCTCTGAGAGGTAAGTCTAGCGTTAAGTTCATCCAGCTTGTTTTCGATCGCTTGGATGTTTGCCAGGAGTATGTTGGGGAGAGGGGTCTTGAAACCGCGTTGCTTCAGTCTAACCTGCAGACCACTGCGTTTCCCTCACTTCCTCGGTTGGCGGCTGCTGCTGGATGATCCTGGGATCCGATGGCCGAGGTCAGCTCTTGTGGAAGGTAGGTGATTGCATCTGGTGGGGTCCAGGGCACTGGCGGGGACCAGGCCACTGTTTACGTATCTGGGGTCGCGTCTGTCAGGGTCCCGGGCACTGGTTGAGGTAGAGGGATTGCTAGGGGGGCATGTTTGCGATCTGGATAGGTCCCGGCGTTCTGCGGGCGTGGGAATACCTTGCAGCGCATTCGGGACCTCATGCACGGTCTCCGCCATTTTGGGGGTCCTGGGTCGTGGGCAGGGGCATCCTGAGGCAGGTTGGGCTGGGTCCCATGGTATGTTCGTTCCCTGGGCGCTCCTGGGGTCGGATCTTGAAGTAGGCCCGGTCGAGCCTCCACGTGGATTTTTCTTTCTTCCATCACCAGGTAGGTCGGGTCGCTGGGCGGGCCTCTCCGGGTCGGGTCGCTGGGCGGGTCTTTGGGTGTCGTGTTGGGCCGGGTCTTGCCATCGGGGGTCGGGTCGGGAGCTCCGGGGACTGGGCAAGGCGATACGGGGGCTGGCATCGGTAGTTAGGCCGGGTTTGGTGCTCCGAGGTCCGGGTCAGCTCCAAATCGAGGTCGGAGCTTCACTTCCGGTTTGGGCCCGATCTTCTTCCAGGTCGCGGAGGTCAGGTCGGGTCGGGTCAAAAGGTCTCCAAGGGCCTCGGAGGATGTTCAAGCCTGCAAGAGAGGATAAAAAATGTAGCAATAAAACGGATATATCAGAAAGCATATACGGACGAGGAATCTGAGAGTATACCAGAGTGTTATTACCATAAAAGTGATGTCTTGATGAGAAAATGGAGACCTGTACATATGCAGGTGGATGAAAAGTGGGCAGAGATTCATCAAGTAGTATTGCTGGTAGTGTATAGAAAAGAGGTGTTGCGAGTTGCACATGAGGTACCAGTGGGAGGTCATTTGGGAATAAGGAAAACTCAAGCGAAAATCCAGAAACATTTTTATTGGCCTGGACTACATAAAGATGTAGTTAAATTTTGTCAATCATGTCACACATGTCAAATGATAGGTAAATCTCAAGCAGTGATAAAACCAGCACCCTTAATACCCATTCCAGCATTTGAGGAACATTTTACAAGGGTCCTAATTGATTGTGTAAGACCGCTTCCTAAAACAAAAAGTGGGAATCAATATCTTTTGACTATAATGGATGTGTCTACTAGGTTTCCAGCGGCCATTCCAGTACGTAATATTACAGCTAAAAGGATTGTGGAGGAGTTACTTAAATTCTTTACTAGATATGGACTACCCACAGAAATTCAATCGGATCAAGGATCAAATTTTACTTCAAAGTTATTCAAAGAAGATATGGATAGCTTAGGAATAAAACAATTTAAATCAACTGCGTACCATCCAGAATCGCAGTGAGCGTTCGAAAGGTGGCAACAGACATTAAAGACAATGTTGAGGGCGTATTGCCAAGATAATCCCGAGGATTGGGATAAAGGAATCCCATTCTTATTGTTTGCAATTAGGGATGCACCTAATGAGTCTCCCAAATTTAGTCCTTTGAACTAATTTTTGGTCATGAGGTAAGAGGACCACTTAAATTGATTAAGGAAAAATTGGTGGGTGAGAAATCGGAAATTACACTATTGGCATACGTGTCAAATTTTAGGGAATGATTAAATCGAGCAGGTGAATTGGTTAGACAACATTCGAAAGTTGAAAGTCGACAATGATGTTCGCAGATTAAAGTAGTCATCGAAAACTTTTATTACTTTATTTCTTCGTCAGCCCCTTGTCTGACTAGGATTTCTCCAAGAATCGTAGGAGGCTACAGAAATGGGAAAGGGCAAGACCATCTAGGTGTTTGAAAACACAAATTAACATTTCATAGTGGAGATATGGGGCACGATTTAACAAAAAAAAAATGCCATTTTGGGTGTGAATAGGAGGATGTTTCTCGGAAACCGCCGCGCCGAGAACGACCCTACTATTAAAATGGAACTTTGGGTTTTTTGGGGCTTCTGCAGGAAACACCCCGCCGAGAATGCACTGACCTCATTTTCGTAACTGACGAGATTCAATAGCCGCCCCGATCTCACTGCTCCCACTGCAGCCTCCTTACCCCTCCAACATGCCAATTTATCGATTAGGGGGCCCTTGAGCCCCCCTCACCCCATCTCATAAGGGCAGGGCACCCCTGGGCCCGATCCCCAGCAACCTGGCACCCAGGCATTGCCAATGTGCCTGGGTGTGCTGGTGGCATTGGGGGTGCCAGGGTACCACCATGCCCTGAGACCGGCCACCGGGGGGCCTCCGATTGCTTGGGAGACCCCACCCCAAGTGTTGTTATGCCTGGTCCACATTTGTGGAAACCAGTGCTAAATGCTGCCCCAGAGAGGTCTCCCAGGCATGGACGTGCGATCTCTGCGCCTTGGGATACTCTGGCACCAACATATTTAACTGAAGCTACCTGCTCACTTCAATATGCAAATCTGGATCCCGTCCAGTGAGGGCGAGATCCAGATTGCAACACTTCACGAGATCTAACAAGTTCTTGCGAGACATCCCGAGCGTCATAAATCTCACAAGAGGTCTCTCTCGCGAGATTCAACAGCCTTGTCGTGTCACTGAGTCAGGCACGACGCAGCCGTACGATCACGCCCATGTTGCCAGACCCTTTGGACCGTTCTCTGAAAAACAGTCATATGGACTCGAAATGTTAACTGTGTTTCTCTCTCCAAAGATGCTGCCAGACATGCTGAGCTTTTCCAGCATTTTCTGTTTTTATTTCAGATTTCCAGCATCCGCAGAATTTTGCTTTACTTTGGATGATACTAATTTTCATTCGACGCTCACTCGATCTTTGGCAGTGACATTTTCTGTCCCTTTCACTCAGGTTACGTCTTGTTACTTCAGCCTTGGCAACCTTGTCCACTCAGCAGACAACCAGATATCCTTGCACAGTATACTTGCAGGGATGACATTTCCCAAATGAATTTCAATTCAAGTAATATTAAAATCCAATAAAAAGCTACACCACAACAGTGCTTTGGATACTTATAGGCAGTTCTTTTATTGCAACAATTACTAGCTTGCAAGGCCAAATTCCTGATGACAATCACACTTTGAAGCATATAACCAACTGCCAGGAACAGGATATACACAATACATCCGTATTAGTAGCTCATGAAAATTTGGGATACAGATTTAGGGGTTTTAGAAACCACATTCCGCGCTAGGAAGTCTGTTCGTTTTTTAAATTCTGTCCAAGGTGCATGACCCCAATGTTTCAAAGGCAATTTATCTAAATTTCTTTGATGGTTATTACATGCTAGCTGTTTGTGTTGAGCTGTCAGCTACTGTAAACTATTCACTATGACAGTTTACAGATAACTACGACCTCTGTAATCCTAAAAGGGGAATCTGCAACATTTCTGTACATAAATAATGTAGTGCACATCATGCAGAATTGTTGGCTACTTTTAATGAGCCGCTGTCAGTAATTTCCCCATATATTTCAGCTTAAAGCTCCTTCAGGTTGTCAATACTCCTGGTTCAGGATGTCTGCTTTATATTCATGCTGAACTCATTCAGGACTAAAGCCTTCCTTTGGCCTGCTACCAACTCTGGAAACAAAATGTCTCAAGGCATCATTATGGCAGCTGGGTGGAATAGCGCAGCTTATAGAGGGTAACGTCAGAATGTGCTGCTTGGGTTCAAAGGCACACATCCTGTGTGAGATGTCCATGGTTGTGTTCAACTGTTCAATTAGAAAGCAGTATCTGGGGCTGGTGCCACCAAGTCCCTTTCCAATGACGACACGGTTGTGACATCTCTGCAGACACGGCACAACAAGCCATGACTTGATCAACCTGGAAATTATTAAATTGAAAGAAATATTGTACTAATGCAGAATATGTTCATATTAAATATGCTCATCGCTATTTTCATGGAGGAGTTGACCTATTTATTAAAACAGGTTCAAATGATAATGTTGCTGATAGTAATTTTGATTGGGGAACAAGAAATGGGGGTTGATCAATTTAAAATTCCACTCAAGAGAGCGAAGAGAGACATGGGGCAAATTTCTTGACACAAAGAATTATTGGATCAGGGACTTTAAAAAAAATTAATTCATGGGATATGGGTGTCACTGGCTAGTTCAACATCCCTAATCACAGATGGTTCACAGAGAATGAGACCATTTGGCCCGTCGAGCCTGCACTGGCACTCTGAAAGAGCATTCTACCTAGTCCCACTCCCATGCCTTCTCTCCAGAACCTTGCACATTCTTTCTTTTCAGATAGTGACCAAATTCCCTTCGGAATATTGCAACCGTGCTTGTCTCCACCACCCGCTCAGGAAGTTTGTTCCCGACTCCAAGTACCCTCTCAGTAGAAAAAAAAGCTCCTTCTTCACTTTTGCTCCTTTCACCAATTATTTTGAATCTGTGCCTTCTAGTTCTTGATGCTCTCTTGAGTGGGACCAATTATTGCCCTTGATTTGATTTGATTTATTGTTACATGTACCGAAGTACAGTAAAAAGTATTTTTCTGCGGCCAAGGGAACGTACACAGTACGTACATAGTAGACCAAAAAAGAATAATCAACAGAGAACATTGACAAATGATACATCGACAAACAGTGATTGGTTACAGTGCGGAACAAGGGGCCAAACAAGGCAAATACATGAGCAAGAGCAGCATAAGGCATCGTGAATAGTGTTCTTACAGGGAACAGATCAGTCCGAGGGGGTAATCGTTGAGGAGTCTAGTAGCTGTGGGAAGAAGCTGTCCCTATGTCTGGATGTGCGGACTTCTGTATCTTCTGCCTCATGATAGGATCTGGAAGAAGGCAAAAACTGGGTGGGATGGGGTCTCTGATAATGCTGTCTGCCTTCCTGACACAGCGGAAGATGTATACAGAATCAATATGGGGGTTGTAGTGATCTCTGTATGTGCATGTACATAAGGGGTTAATGTGTAATCAGTAGCACCACATGATCACTGGAGGGCCGGACCAACAGGGGCATAAAAAACAACCACATTGTGTCTCTCCCTCTCTCTTGGGTGCACTATGACCAGAGCAGTATCAGATTAGTTCAGATGGCTAGTGGAGTTACGTATAGTTACTGTAGTTAGATCTTGTTAACCTTATCACTAGTATCAAAGTTAAAGTAAAGAACTCATGCACTTGTTGTTACAGTTACTCAATAAACCTTTTGTTACTACTGGACGAGTTCGAGTCTTCTTCATCGAGATTCAGCAGACCTCAACATTAACCAAAGATTGAGTAGCACATGTTCCCTACCACACAGGTAACCAAACAGGGGTGGCAAGCTTGTTTGATGCGTTGGGCTGAGTTCACCACACTCTGCAGTTTCTTGCGATCTTGGGCCGAGCAGCTGCCATACCAAACTGTGAAGCCGCCGGATAGGATGCTCTCAATGGCAATCTGTAGAAGTCTGTGAGAGTTGATGCAGACATGCCAAATTTCTTTAGCCTCCTTGGTAAGTAGAGACATTGTTGGGCGTTCTTTATTGTTGCATCAACGTGAGTGGACCAGGACAGACTGTTAGTGATGATGAACCCCAAGATCTTAAAGCTATCGACCATCTCCACTTCAGAGCCATTAATGCAGATGGGGGGAATGTGTCGTGCTACGCTTCCTGAAGTCAATGATCAATTCCTTCTTCTTTCCGCCATTTAGAGAGAGGTTGTCTTCGGTACCCCATCCAACCAAGTGATTTATCTCCCTTCTGTAGTCTGATTCGTCTTTGTTTGAGATACGGCCCACCACAGTTGTGTCATCCGCAAACTTACAATTGAGTTGAAGTTAAATCTTGCCACACAGTCGTGTGCATAAGAAGTAAGGCAGAACAATGCCAGCAGCGTGGGTTCAATTCCCGAACCGGCCTCCCCAAACAGGCGTCGGAATGTGGCAACTAGGAGCTTTTCACAGTAACTTCAATGAAGCCTACTAGTGACAATAAAATGATTAATATTATTATTATTGTTACAGTAGAGGACTGAGCACACATCCTTGCAGGGCCCCGGTGTTGAGTCCTATTGTGGAGGAGGTGCTGTTGCCTATCCTGTCAGATTGCGGTTTGTTGGTGAGGAAGTCTAAGATCCAGCTGAGAAAGTGGTGCTGAGCTGCCTTAATGAGCCACTGCAGCCATGTGGTGTAGGTACACCCACAATGTTATTGGGGAGGGAGTTCCAGGATTTTCACCCAGCAACAGTGTAAGAACAGCGATATCATTCAAAGTCAGTATGGTGTGTGGCTTGGAGGGGAACATGAAGGTTGTGGTGTTCCAATGCATTTGCTGCCTTATCCCTCTAGTTGGTAGAGGCCGTGGTTTCGGAAGGTGCACTGCTGTTGCCCTGCATCGGTGGTGGAGGGAGCAGATGTTGAAAGTTGTGGATGGGGTGCCAATCAAGTGAGCTGCTTTGTCCTAGATGGCATCAAACGCGTTGAGTGTTGTTGGAGCCACACTCATCCAGGCAAGTGGAGAGTATTCCATCACACTCCTGACTTGTGCCTTGTGACAGGTCGACAGGCTTTGGGGGGGTCATGAAGTGATTTATTCTCTGCAGAATTGCCAGCCTCTGACCGGCTCTTGTAGCTGTAGTATTTATACGGCTGGTCCAATTCTGTTTCTGCTTAATGGTAATGCTCAGGATGTTGTTAGCAGGGGATTGGTAATGCCATTCAATGTCAAGGGGTGATGTTTGGATTCTCTCTTGTTGGAGATGGTCATTGCCTGGCTCTTGTGTGGCATGAATGTTACTTGCGGCTTACGAGCCCAAGCCTAAATGTTGTCCAGGTCTTATTGCAGTTGGATCTGGACTACTTCAGTGTCTGAGGAGTCATGAATAGTGCTGAACATTGTGCAGTCATCAGTGGGCATCCCACTTCTGAACTGACAATCGAGGAAAAGTAATTGATGAAGCAGCTGAATGAAGATTGTTGAGCTAAAGACACTACCCTGAGGAATTCCTGCAGAGATGCCCTGGGACTGAGATGATTGACCTCAAACAACCATAACCATCTTCTATTGTGCTAGTTATGACTCCAACCAGTGGAGAATTTTACCCAAATAAACCAGGGGCTGGTTTGGCACAGTGGGATAAATAGCTGGCTTGTAAAGCAGACCAAGGCCAGCAGCGCGGGTTCAATTCCCGTTAGAGCCTCCCCGTACAGGCGCTGGAATGTGGCGACTCGGGGCTGTTCACAGTAACTTCATTTGAAGCCTACTTGTGACAATAAATGATTTTCATTTCATTTCATTGACTCCAGTTTAGCTAGGGCTCCTTGATTCCACAATTGGGCAAATTTGGACTTGATGTCAAGTGCAGTCACTCTCACCTCACCTTTGAAGTTCAGCTCTTTTGTCCATGTTTGTACAAAGGTTGTAATGAGGTCGGAAGCAGAGTGACCCAAAATGAGCATCAGTGAGCAGGGCATTATTGAGTAACTAACTTGATAGCACTGTTGAAGACCCCTTCGGTAGAACAGCACCAGGTCCCGGGTTCGATTCCCGGCTTGGGTCACTGTCTGTGCAGGGTCTGCACGTTCTCCTTACATCTGCGTGGGCTTCCTCTGGGTGCTCCAGTTTCCTTCCACAACTCCCGAAAGACATGCTTGTTAGGTGAATTGGACATTTTGAATTCTCCCTCAGTGTACCCGAGCAGGCGACGGAATGTGGCGACAAAGGGATTTTCTCAGTAACTTCATTGCAGTGTTAATGTAAGCCTACTTGTGACAATAATAAAGATTATTATTATTTATTAATGATCGAGAGTGGACTGATGGTGTGGTAATTGGCAGGGTTGGATTTGTCCTGCTTTTTGTGGATGGAACATACCTGGGCTCGTTCCACATTGCTGGGTGGATGCCAGTGTTGTAGCTGTACTGGAACAGCTTGGTTGGGGTGTGGCCTTTCTGGAGCACATGTCTTCAGTACTATTACTGGTATCTTGTCAGGGCCATAACCTTTGCAGTATCCAGTGCCTTCAGTTGTTTCTTTATATCATGTGGAATGGATTGAATTGGCTGAAGATTGGCATTTGTGATGTTGGGGACTTCCGGCGGGGGCCGAGATGGATCATTCACTCAGCACTTCTGCCTGAAGAAAATGCTTCAGCCTTGTCTTTTATACTGATGTGCTGAGCTCTTTCATCATTGAGGATGGGAAATTTGTGGAGCCTCCTCCTCTAGTGAGCTGTTTAATTGTCCACTGCTATTCAGTATTGGACCACAGAGCTTAGATCTGATCTGTTGGTTGTGGAATCATTTAGCTCTGTCTATTGCATGTTGCTTTCACTATGTGGCATGCAAGTAGCCCTGTATTGTGGCTTTACACCTCATTTTAGTTATGTCTGCGCTCTTCATTGAACCAGGGTAATCCCCCTGCTTGATGGTAGTAGTAGAGTGGGGAATATGCCAGGCCATAAAGTTAAAAATTGTAGTTGTAAGGGTCCTTCCAGTTTATTCCCTTAATTCCCCTTTCTTTTATTTTGCCGTTATCATTTTTGATCCACGGATGATTAATGGAATGCATCTTTAAGTCAAGCAGCAGAGTGAATGAGGAATTCAGAAGTTACAAGAGGGAACATTCTACTAGCTTGTGCTAGTCTGTGCCAGTTTGAACAGGAGCTTCAGACTTTTCGGCACCAGAGAGATGGACTGGGGCTCGGTTTGAATGTTTGGCTGTGGCCAATGAATTGGCCCAAAAGGCCGTACTCTGCCCGGTAGCAGGTGGTGATTGGATCTTGTCCCAGTGGAATTATTTTCAGAGTCGCAAAGAGTTGAGTTTTACTGCTGGAAGCACAGGAACAAGAACTCTCTTTCTCTCCTCCATGTTTCTCCAGAAAGGCTGTGAATGCTGTATCCCTGGAACTGGAGCGGACCTGAATGAATGAATCTACAGGAAAACCATTGGAGGCTGAAAACAAAGACCAGGACCATCTCTCTCGCTTTCTCTAGGAATGCTGTGAGTGCTGTACTTCTGAAACTACAGAGGCCTGAATAAATTTACAGTAAAGCCTCGGACTGAAATTATATTTGAGGAGCAGTAAGGTGGAAAAAACCATCTCACACAGACTCTTTTTCCCTTTTACTTATGATTTTTTTACCCCTTTCATCCCCTTTGTGTTTGTATGTCTTGTGTGTGTGTGGGTGAGTAAAGGGTGGGGCAAGTTAAAGCGGTGGATTAGGAATTAGTTGATAGTTAACCGCTGTACTTGCTGCATATTTCATTACAGTTCTTGATATCAATAAAAATAACTGTGTTTATATTTAGAAATCCAGTGAGTGTAATTATTGGGAGCCAAGGTCCAAAGACTATGGCTGGATTCTCCGATTTGGAGACTATGTCCTGACGCGGCGTGAAAACGGTGGCATTTTATGACCGAAAAAAACGTGCAAAACGGCCACCGATCCACCGTCTGGTGGGGGGCGAGCAGGCACGCAGCATAGAGCACCCAGCTCTAGCTGCTGATATGGCCGGAGAATTGCCGGGTCTGTGGCCGCGCATGCAGCGGCCGCGCCGTGCAACATGGTGCCTGCCGCACCCGGATCCGGCCTGCCAAATAGTGCTCCCCTTTGGCCAGGCTCTCCACCCCCGGACCACCACCCACCAGTGCCCCCAGCCCCTGCCAAAGCCCCCTCTGCCTGCGGATTGGCATTCCCCCGACTGTGGCGGCACTGGACTCAGTCCGCAGCCGCTACGGCGAGTTCCCGAAAAATAAGTAGCATGAGTGACCCACGCCGTCGGGAACTCGGCTAGTCAGGGTGGAGCATCGGGGGGAGGACCTCAGGTAACGTCTTTTGGAGGGGGCGGAGCATTGCAAAAGCGGTGCCGTCCCAGATTTCTGCACCAAAGTAGATTCATGGGCCGATCGCCGAACGCGATTTCGGTGTCGGAGACCGGAGAATCCCGCCCTTTGTTTTTTTTTCTCAGAACCAGGGCTGGCGATGGTTGTGACTGAAACATTGTCTGTAAGGTATGTTTCCGTGAGGATGATTATGTTAGACTGTTGCTTGATTCCTCCGGGGGATAACTCTCAATTTTGGCACCAGCCTCCAGATGTTAGAAAGGAGGATAAAAGCAAAGCTTTGATAAAGAATCATCCAGACTCGAAAAGTTAGCTCCCTTCTCTTTCCACAGATACTGTTTGATCTGTTGAGGTTGTCCAGTATTTTCCGTTTTTGTTAGTAAGGGGGAGTTTACAGGATAGACAATCCTGGGATTGCCACTGTCGTTCCCATCTGTGTTCCGTCTGCTTTCATTCCTTTTTGACTTTGCAGCAGTTTGTTACAAATGAGTGGCTTGATCGGCCATTTAAGAATCAACCACTTTGCTGTGGCTCCGGAGTCACATGTAGGCCAGACCGGTAAGGACAGCAGATTTCCTTTCCTCAAGGATATTAGTGAACCAGATGTTTTTTTATGAAAATCAACCTTGCTTTCATGGTCACTGTTACCATGTCTATCTCTTTAGTTCCAGGTGTATGAACAGTTTAAATTCCCCCAGCTGCCTTGGTGGGATTTGAACTCGTGTCTCCAGGTCATTGGCGTGGGCATTTTGGATTACGAGTGCAGTGACATTACCAGTACACCGCAACCTCCCCTTGTCACAAGGAGCAATTGAGGCAGAGACTATTAAGGGAATTATTGATATGTATTTGAAGTACAGGAAAGCACAAGTTTATTGGCAGCAAGCAACACAATGATCAGCTGCTGAATTTGGATTTTTATAGATCTTCGAGCACAGAGACAGCTCAAACATGATGGGCCGAATGATCGCATTCTGTGCTAGAAATTTCTATGGTTCTGTACTTACTCGTACAGGCGTGTTCTTCTTCAGGCACAAGCTGAAAGTGAACATTTGGAGAAAGTTGACCAGTGGGAAGCTGTCATCACCTAAAGCAACCTTCCCAGAATGGTGATCTGGAAAAGAACACCATAAAATTTTCCCTCTCTCCTTAACCTAAGACCGTTGATACAAACCTTGGTAAACCTGGCTGATGCTTTGCCTGAGATTGGGTAAAGTAATATTGTTTTGCAACCCTGTTCAGAGGAACTTATTTCCATGCCAGTGCCAATTGACCCATTTTCATTCTTAGCAAAAGTGAAAAATAAGAAAATAAATTTAGAAAAAAATATATTAAATATTTATTGGGGAAACAGTTAAGATGAGAGACTCGAAAAATTACAAATGCATTTGTTAGCACAGAGTAAGGTAAGAGACCTGACAGAATTTTGAGAAGGTTTGACTGTGAACAGTTGAAAGGTTACTTCTACAAATCCATGAATTGTTAAAATGTGGCACAAAATTTAAAATTAATGAAAAGAATCATGCAAAAGCTTATTAAAATGTGGAATACAACACCATAAGTGGTGGTTGACACCAGGTCAAACGCATTACTTTTAGAGGAAATTAGATGAAGAGCTGAAGAGAGGAACAGAAGCATAGAAAAGGAACAGAGAAATGGGATTTGGAAGCCCTGATGCAGAGCTAGCACAGCCAGGTTGGACCAAATGTGTAGCAATGATTTAAGACAGCTTAATTGTAAAGGGTACACAGCCAAAGCTCAACCTTCACAAAACTGAAGGGGGCATGATTTTACCACCCTGGGTTTTCAAGCAGAGCGCACATTTTTTATATTGCAGCCTATTTCCAATCATTCGCACAATACTAATTCTAATTCATTGACCCTTATTGATGCGGACAATTGTTCAACAGATGTATCACTCAGCTCCCACTTTCAGACTCCCATTCAATGTACATGACTATAGGTGAAGTGCATGTCTTTGAAGGGGTGAAGGTTTTCTGCAAAGGACTTTGGCAGCTTTTTTTTTAATGCTATGCCAGGGCACTACTTTTGCCTCAGTGCCATAATACAGAAGTGACATGACGATGAATTCTGATGCCAATCTCCGTGGGTATTTGAATGGAGGTCAGGACAGAGTGAAAAGGGTTAACGCTAATTGCCATGTCTTTTTAAATAGGTATAGCAGCATGCGTAAATGTTCAGTTAAAAAGACATGAATCATGAAGTGTAAAATAACAGTCTATAATGATTAAAATTAATGGGCTACACAGATTTGATCTACGTTTCTGTTGCTATTAAATTTGTTTGGATTGGAACAGGAGAACACTGTCCCCTTCCTTTAACGATCTGCAAACAAAAGATCAGCAGGCTGGGAGGAGACAGATTAGGCCCAGCATGCTGCCTTTAACCATTAAATAATCAAACAAGGAACAGCGTGTCTCTGCCAATGGTAAAGCTGACACATGCTGTGAAGGTCTTTGGTTAGACAAACTAAGGCCCTGTAAGCACTGAATGCAACACATACCAACATCACTGTTGGACCGTCAGGAGCATTCATTCCCTCATGAAATGCTGTCCAGTCCATGGATGGTGAGAGCAGGGGGAAGGGAGGCTGTAGGAACTGTCAAGGAAGTGGCTGAGCGACTAGGCATTGAGCCAAAAAGCTGTCTTCCCAAGTCAATCAAGCTGTAAAAGGAGCACTGCGCCTGGGAAAGAGTACAGCAGAGCAGACATGTAGTACAAACTGGCCTTGGAGAGCAAAATTCCACCTCAGAGGAGTCCCCTATTGTTACTCTTTCACATTTCATAAAAATTACACAAGATAGTTATCGGCACATTGTGTCAGTGGGGAAGCTGCTGGAAGGAGCTTGTTATTTAACAGTGCAGTGCAGAGCATTTATGGAACTCATTAATTATCCATTGTTTCTTAACACTGGCATGAGTGTGATCTGCCTTCACTTGATGGATGGGTTCTCCTGAGAGGGATAGATACGTGTTTTACCTTCCTGCTCTTGTAATATTCAAATGTTTGATGAAGAAAACTTTGGATTTTGTTATTCTACACATGTACACTGTCACATCTGGTAATTTGTAAGTCCAATTTTCAAAGAGGGTGGCCTGATCAACCTCAATCATTTTGAAATGTATATATCAGGACTTAATTCTAAGGCCGAATATGCACGGCTAACTGCGAGTTGGGTTCTTCGCTTCACCATTTGGCTTGGAATCTTTACAGCACAATTACCAGTGGAATCTATGGCTGCAAGACCATTATTCCTCTACCGACGTTTTTATATTTATTAATTTAGATGAATGATAGCTTGTTGCAATAAAAAAAAATGCATCAGTGCTTTCTTGAAACAATCTGCTCAATGCAAATGGAACAGCATCCAATTCATTAGGGGCCGTCCATAATTAGGATAATTTTTAGAACCATTCATAAGTATGTTCATATGACAGGAGCTATCAATGCTGCATAGATATGCACGCACAAATATTGTTTCTCAAACCGGTGATAGTTTGTAGTAATGGTGCGGAATATTTTTATACAGTGACAGCTATTCTGGTTGTGTGAACTCCCAAACCTGGATTAATGCAGAAAATGAATCATTATATATAAAGTGCAATGGCATATAATTTAAGAGAACACTGTGTTCAATGCCTTTATTACCTAGATGCTGGAATGTGCTAAGGACTGGAATATGGATTAATTTTCCATTTACCAGTGATTAGTCTCCCTTCCCCTAATTGCTCTCTTCTTCCATGCTAATCCCTTCTCCGCACTAATCTGTATGGTTTCAGCTCCCAGTGGGAATCTGGGAATAGTCACACATGTATATCGCAATAGAAAGCTTTCCGGATTCCCCAGGCACTCGCTGTGGTTCTATATAAAGTAATGAGTACGATCATTGAAGATAGCAGTGGTGTCACCTGCTGGCATAGTCAGTACCTAAGAGGACAAGTGGATCATGCTGAACTGACTTCTAATGTAACTGGAAGCTATTAATCCTCAACTCTGTGACAATAAAACCCAACCGTGCGCCATCACGCACAGCACATTGGAATTTTGAGAAACAAAAAAATGCAGCAAGTAACACTAGCCAGCCAGCTTCAGCTCAGGAGATATGGTAGTGCGGTTGAGAGGAAAGGTGAGATATTCTCCCTACTCTCCCTACATCTCCTCTATTCTCTGCCTCACTTTCCCCTGTTGGAGCAGAGAAGACTGAGGGCGACCTGATCGAGGTGTACAAGATTATGAGGGGCATGGACAGGGTGGGTAGGGAACAGCTGTTCCCCTATGTTGAAGGGTTGGTTACGAGGGGACACAAGTTCAGGGTGAGGGGCGGGAGGTTCAGGGGGGATTTGAGGAAAACCTTTTTTATCCAGAGGATAGTGACGGTCTGGAACGCACTGCCTGAGAGGGTGGTAGAGGCGGGTTGCCTCATTTCCTTTAAAAAGTACCTGAATAAGCACTTGGCACGTCTTAACATTCGAGGCTTTGGGTCAAGTGCTGGGAAATGGGATTAGGATTGGCAGATCAGACGCCTTTCATGAGGCGGTGAAGACTCGATGGGCTGAAGGGCCTTTTCTGCACTGTATTTTTCTGCAATCCTGTGATTCTGTGAAGAGGACGGCACGGTGGCACTGTGGTTAGGACCATAGGAATTAGGAGCAGAAGTAGGTAATTCAGTCCTCCAGTCTGCTCCGCCATTCAATCAGATCATGGCTGACCTCTTCCTAACCTCAAATCCACTTCCCCACCTGTCCCCATTTCCCTTTAACCCGTTTTATTTTGTCAGAAATATATCTATCTCCTTCTTGAAACCAAATAATGATTCAGACTCAACTGCACTATGGCGCTGCAAGTTCCGGAAAATCACCACCCTCTACGAGAAGTAGTTCCTCCTCACCCCAGTTCTAAATCTGCCACCTCTGAACCGACATCTGTGACCTCTCATTCTAGATTGCTCCACAAGGGGGAACATTTGGTTTATGTTTACTTTATCAAACTCTTTTAGTATATTATATACCTCAGTCAGATTCCCTCTCACCTTCTAAACTCCAGCAAGTATAAGCCACAGCTCTTTAATCTCTCCACATACATCAACCCTTTCATCCCTGGAATCAATCTGGTGAACCTCCTCTGAACTGCTGCCAAAGCCACCACATCCTTCCTCAAATAAGGAGACCAAAACTGGACACAATACTCCAGATGTGGTCTTACCAACACCCTACAATTGCAACAACACCTCTCTACTTTTATACTCCAGTCCTTTTGCAATAAATGCTCACATTCCATTTACCTTTTTAATTACAAGCACTGTTGTCACACAGTGCCAAGGACCTGGGTTCAATTCTGTCTGTGTAGATAGAGTTTGTACTTTCTCCCAGAGTCTGCGTGGGTTTCCTCTGGGTGTTCTGGTTTCCTCCCACAGTCCAAAGATGTGCGGGTTAGGTGGATTGGCCAAGATAAATTGCCCCTTAGTGTCCAGGGATGTGCAGGTTAGCTTATGGGGTTACGGGGATTGGGTGGGGTGGACAGGAGAGTGGACATGAATAGAGTGCTGATTCAAAATGGTCAGTGCAGACTGGATGAGTCGAATGGTCTCTTTCTGCTCTGTAGGGATTCTATGAATCTAAAAAAGGACACTTCTTCACATGAAATTATTGCTTGAGAGGAAGCCAATTTAGTAGGCGAGCACAGAGGCGATAGGTGAACTGGACAAGTGGCAGCAGAGTTTTGATGGCCTCATACTTTTGGAGGTAGAATGTGGGAGACCAACCAGGAATGTGCCAGAAAGGTTACGTCTAAAATTAATAAAAGCATGACTGAGAGTTTCAGCTGTGATGGGCAAAATCAGGCGATGTTGATGGAGATATAAATAGTCAGTCTTATGACAACACAAATATAAGGTTAGAAGCTCATTTTGGAGTCAAATGTGACACCAAGGTTGAAAACAGACTAACTGAACCTCAGACTGCTGCCATGGAGACAGATGGAGTCAGTGGCTAGGGAGTAGAGTTTGGATCGGGAACCAAAACCATAGTTCCCCAATATTTTAATTGGTGAAAATTTCCTTTCATCCAAAATTGGACGTTGATTAAGCAGATAGAAAGATGAAACACAAAGTCAAGTTCATCAAAATATTGGTGACAATCAAACTACATTGAGGTTCATGAGTATCATATTTAACTGACGGTGATTTCAACTTTGAACAATAGAGTAAAAATAGTTGCTTGTTAATACCGAAATCGAATATTGCTGAAAAAAGACACATTGCCAAAGCTTTTCATCTTGCACTCACAAGGATTTTAGGATGGCAAATTTGAAACCATCACAGCAATTTATACCAAAGGAGAAAAGTATGCTGATCGGTTGACGAGTCGACCTCTGATTGGCTGAGGCTTTGTCAAGGAGAAATCAAAGGGGAGCTATTGGCTCCACACCTCCAAGGTAACTTCGAAAGAAAAAGGTGAAACGTATTCCTTTCTTGCAGAAAATGTGTCTCTCCCCTGGATAAAGGCACAACAATTATAAAAAAAGCAATTTCTCCTGTAATATAAAAGAGTGTCGCAATTGTTTGAAATTTGGCATTGTTGTATTTTTCCTGTTGAGTGCAAGATGAAAAGCTTCAGCAAAATGTCTCTGTTTTCAGCAATCGGGTAAATCCCGAGGTATCAGCTTGGACATGAGTTATTCACCTCTCCTGATTTTAATCGCCATTGAATGCAATGGAAACAAAATTTGGGTATTTGGCGGATAGGCAAGTAAATATTGTAAACTTTACACTCCTGTCCAAAATCAAAGTGACCTTGCTACCATCCCATGGAAGAAAAAGGAGAGACAGGCATCGGTATAGTACCTCTCACAACCACTGAATGTCTGAAAGCTCTTTGCAGACAACAATGTACTTTTTGCTGTAGTCAGAAAGTTAGGAAAGGAAGGCAGTGGCATAGCAATATTGTCACTGGACTAGAAACCTTGGGTACTGATCTGGTGGACCCGGGTTCGAACCCACCACAATAGTTGGCAAAATTTGAACTTGTTAAAAATCTGGAAATGAATTTGGATTCTGAAGCCATTGTAGTAAAAACCCATCCAGTTCAATATAGGGGAAGTGGTAGAATCCCAGTTGATGTTATAACTGAATGGGAAGAATTGGCTTAAAAGACTGTGTGATGCTTTTCATTTAGGGGCAGCACGGTAGCATTGTGGACAGCACAATTGCTTCACAGCTACAGGGTCCCAGGTTCGATTCCGGCTTGGGTCACTGTCTGTGTGGAGTCTGCACATCCTCCCTGTGTGTGCGTGGGTTTCCTCCGGGTGCTCTGGTTTCCTCCCACAGTCCAAAGATGTGCAGGTTAGGTGGATTGGCCATGATAAATTGCCCTTAGTGTCCAAAATTGCCCTTAGTGTTGGGTGGGGTTACTGGGTTATGGCGATAGTGTGGAGGTGTTGACCTTGGATAGGGTGCTCTTTCCAAGAGCCAGTGCAGACTCGATGGGCCGAATGGCCTCCTTCTGCACTGTAAATTCTATGATTCACTGTTGTAATGAGGAAGCATGGCAACCAACATACAGCAACGCTCTTCAAACAGAAGTCTGATAATCTGATCTGAGATGTCGATTGTGGGATAAATATTGGCCAGGGCACCAGGGATAACTACTTTCTCTTCATTGCAATAGCATTATGGTGTCTTTGACATCTACCTGAGCAGACAGATGGGGCCTCAGGTTAATGTTTCATCTGAAAGATGGCACCTCTGTCCATCCAGCAGTCCTGCAGTACCACACTGGAACGTCAGCCTTAGTGAACCCTTACTTGAACCTGTAATCTTGTCAAGAGGTGGAAGTGCTACCCACTGAGCTACAGCAAGAAAATTCATGCAGATGCGCTGTTAATGTGCAAAATGTGAACCTAAGTCAAAGTTCTAGCAGTGCAAAAACTACTAATGCTGACTGGCAAAATCCTGCTGTGTCCCAGTCGTAGAACTTCTGGTGCTTCCAATTCAGTAAAATAACAGAATTCTTTTAACACCAAGCACAGGGAGAGCTGTGATATCTGACCAACTTATATTGTGCTAATACCCCAGATGTTAAAAGGTTGCCTTCCAGTCGGATGGAGTTTGTTTACTGCCAGCATCCTCTTCACGGTTTGCTGTTATGGGAGTTTACATTTGCCCAGTGAGCATTCCTTAAGAAGGAAATGCTTTGCATTAAATAATGGAACACCTCATGGTTCCTCTCAGAATAACAAAATCCTGAGGAAAAAGTGTTTTTTGTAGAGGTGATTGACATTTTTTTGGAAAATTTGGTTTTGGACTCCATTCCTGTCACAGCTAAATGGTATGAACGGAAGTCAGAACTGAAAAAGGATGTAAAGAAAATGTGCAAAGGTTTAATTAAGATGACTGGAGTTTCAGTGGGAAAACATTTTTGGTTCCAAGACTGAAATAAGTTAATGCAGGCCATCTGAAAAAAGTGAAAATGTTTTGCACAGAATAAACATTTAGACATGCATAATTATTATATCCAGTTATGTTATATTATATAATATATAAGTTATTTGGATATTCAAACGCGGAGTAAAAGTTTACAATTTATCGGTGATATCAAATTTGGGGAATCACAAAAATGAGGATGCTGCAAATTGCCTCCAAGAGGACATGGATAGCTCAGTAGAATGGACAAACAAATCACAGATGGAATTTGACACAGAGAATTGTGAGGCGAGGAATTTTACTGGAAGGGATGGGGAGAGACGATGGAGACTTGATGGCACAAATCCAAACAATGTGAAGGAATAGAGGAATCTGCGAGTGCATATGTATCAATCTTAGAAACACTGGACACATTGAAGAGACATATTAGCAAAGCTTTCGGGATCTTGGACTTCACAAATTGAGGCACTGATACAAAAGCAGGGAGGTTTTGCTGAACCAATGTAAAGTTCGGATTAGATTCCAAATGGAGTATTGTCGCCAGTTCTGCGCATGACACTTGTGAAAGGAAGAGATTTTCCCGACTGTTTATGGTGTCGGGGGTGGGTTCAGTTTCAAGGCCAGATTGGGATGCGGGTGTGTCTGGGCTTGAAGATTGAGAAGAGATTTGGTAGAGGTGTGCAATGACAGACTTAGATAAGCTAGAGAAAGAATAACATCTTCCCATTGGCTGACTGTACAAGGTCTAGGGGACCCAGATATAAGATTTTGAGCAAATAATGTGAGGAAAATACTTTTTACACAGCGAGTGATAATGGCCTGAAACCCGCTGTCCATGAAGGTGGTGTTGCGGAAGCAATCAATGGCCAAAATGTTCTGTCCATTCCTGCCGCAGGATCTTCCAGTCCTGCTGACGGTGCAAACAATGGGCAAACCCATTTACTATGGCGGAACTGGAAGATGCCACCACTAGCCACGTGGATTGAGGGGGATGTGAAAGGAGGATTAAATATGAACATACCATCATCTTCAATATTTTCAGCTCTTTCATTGCCCAAGGCCTCAGCACTGGCTAACGGTCAGTACTGTCTTCTCCATGGGTCTAGAACATGCAGGCATACCAGTCTCTCCCCTGCTAGCTTTTGTTGCTTCTGGCTATGTGCCACGTCCTCCGTCAATAAAAAAGAGCAAAATGAGTCAGTGAGTGTTGTGCAATCTGTTTAGGTGATTTTGCTGCCATGATTGAAGAGCTGGCAATCTGCAAGGCGTGAGGAGTGTATGTGAGACTTACAGCAGTGCTAAGTATGAGAAGATGAGGTGAAGCATATGAATGTTGGGTATGAGATCTGATTGATCGAGATTGTTGGTAGGCCAGTGAGCAGCGGTTGAAGCTGGTGGTTCCATTTGTAGAATATGACATTTGTAAATGCTTTCACCATCCTTGAATATTTGTCTGAGGCTATTGAGAACACAACACAAGAACACAATGGCCGTGATTCTCCGAAATCCCGGCCAAGCGTTGACGCCGGCGTCAAAACCGGTGCGGGCGACTCCGGCGTTCAGAGGCTTCCAGGACCAGGTATTCTCCCCTTCCTAGGGAGCTAGAGCCAGACTGCTGTCCGCTTCTCCGGAGTGCTGTCCGCTGCTCAAAAGCCAGTGTGCCATGGCTGGCGCGGGTCCGCGCATGTGTGCCACGGCTGGCGCGGGTCCGCGCATGTGCATGGGTTGCCATCTCCGCACCGGCCCCCGGGCAATATGGCGGAGCCCTACAGGGGCCTGGCGCGGAGGAACATAGCCCCCCCTCCCGGAATTAGCCCGCACGCCGGTCGGTAGGCCCCCGATTGTGGGCCTGACCACCGTGGAGGTCCCTCCCCGGAGTCAGATCCCCCCGCCCCCCCCGCCAGGACAGCCCCCGCAGCCAGAACTCCGAGGTCCCGCCGGGTAGGACCATTCATAACCCACGCCGGTGGGACTCGGCTGATCTCGGCAGGCAATCGGCCCGTCGAGGTGCGGAGAATCGCTGGAGTCCCCCGACCAGTGTGGAGACGGTCCCGCGGGCGCGATTCCCCCCTGTTCTCCGGTCGCCGGAGAATCGGCAGCCCGGCGTCGAAGCGGCGTGGCGCGATTCTCGTGCCCCCCCCCCCCCCCCGCCCCGGCAATTCTCCGGCCCTAAATGGTGCCGGAGCGTGGCGATTCTCTGCAAGCTCTCTCCCACAAATCCTCTTTCTACATCTCTTATAACTGTACTAATTTCTAAAACTTAATTCTAGCATTAGCATTATCTCTAACTTTTCTCTTTTATGTTTACCACTACACCCGGTATGCTTCACCCGACGCCTATGTCTATGTATTTACTTTGTATATCTATCGAATGTCCCATTTTTTTCATGTATGGAACAATCTGCCTGGACTGTACACAGAACAATACTTTTCACTGTACTTCAGAACATGTGACAATAAACCCAAATCCAACTAAGAGCATGAGTGGCCCATTCAGCTCCTTGAGCCTGCTCCACAACCTTCTGATGCACGATCAATGACCACTAAAGGGAGGTTGTAGTCCAACTGAAGGCTTTAATAAGCTAGATGTTTCCCCTGCTAGATGCAGCTCAGGTACAGAATGAAGGCTGCTGGGGTGGCACGGGTTTTTATACCCCACCTAGCAGGGCGGAGCTACCATACATCCTAACCAATAGAAAGCATACAGATTCCACCAATGGTGCTCCAGCCTATCAGGTACCGTAATACCTATAATACCACATTCACCCCCTGTTAAAAAAGAGTCCGGCGGTGGTGGTGGCCTGATACTACAAACATGGCAACGTGGTATAATTAGTTATGAAGGTACCGTAATACCTCCGTACAGTGTTTAGTAACTATTTACAATTCTGATAGCTATGTACATTTGATGGTTTACATTTCCAGTTTACAGTTTACAATTTAAAATGGAAGCAATCAGTCGATCGGGGGTCCTGGTCGTCCTCTGTGATTGTCGGAGCTTCGGCGGTGACTCCGGTGCAGGCGTGGGCGTCTGTGACTCCGGGAGCGTGGCTTCGATCTCCATGGCAGCATCGGCACCCCTAGACGGCACTGGTGGGGAAAACGGTTGACCTGGGAAGGGAACGCCTGCGGGGAGCGTCGGTGGGTGGGGGGGCCTAGACGGGGCCGGCGGAAGGACCGATCCTCCTGTAAGGTGCCCCGGTGGAGGGGAGGGTGGGACTGGTGGCTGGGGTGTGCGTGGGGTTCCGGCGCGTGCCAGGTCTCGTAGGGAGACCGTATCTTGTCGGCCGTCGGGGTACGCCACGTAGGCGTACTGGGGGTTAGCATGGAGCAGATGGATCCCCTCGACCAACGGGTCCGACTTGTGCACCCGCATGTGTTTTCGGAGCAGGATGGGTCTGTGACCTGCCAGCCAGGTCGGGAGCGAGGTCCCAGAGGAGGACTTCCTGGGGAAGACAAGGAGACGTTCGTGAGGTGTCTGGTTGGTGGTTGTACAAAGCAGTGACCGGACGGAGTGGAGGGTATCCGGGAGGACTTCCTGCCAGCGGGAGACTGGGCGGTTCCTGGACTGTAGGGCCAGTTGGACAGTCTTCCAGACCATTCCGTTCTCCCTCTCTACCGGTCCGTTACCCCGGGGGTTGTAACTGGTTGTCCTACTCGAGGCGATGCCCTTGCTGAGCAGGAATTGACGCAGTTCGCCGCTCATAAAGGAGGACCCCCTATCGCTTTGTATGTAAGCGGGGAACCCGAACAGTGCAAAGATGCTATGGAGGGCCTTGGTGATGGTGGTTGCGGTCATGTCGGGGCAGGCAATGGCGAATGAGAACCGGGAGTACTCATCAATCACGTTCAGGAAGTACGTGTTGCGGACGGTGGAGGGGAGGGGGCCTTTGACGTCCATGCTGAGGCATTCAAAGGGACGGGAAGCCTTTATCAGATGCGCTTTCTCTGGTCATTAGAAGTGCGGTTTGCACTCTGCGCAGATTTGGCCGTCCCCGGTGGCTGTCCTGACCTCCTCGATGGTGTAGGGCAGGTTGCGGGTCTTGACAAAATGGAAAAAGCGAGTGACTCCCGGTGGCAGAGGTCCTCGTGGAGGGCGGTCCACTTGTGTGGTGGCACATGTGCCACGGGACAGGGCGTCAGGAGGCTCATTTAGCTTCCCGGGACGATACAAGATCTCGTAGTTGTAGGTGGAGAGTTTGATCCTCCACCGCAAGATCTTATCGTTTTTTATCTTGCCCCGCTGTGCATTATCAAACATGAAAGCAACCGACCGTTGGTCAGTGAGGAGAGTGAATCTCCTGCCGGCCAGGTAATGCCTCCAATGTCGCACAGCTTCTACTATGGCTTGGGCCTCCTTTTCGACTGAGGAGTTGCGGATTTCAGAAGCATGGAGGGTACGTGAGAAGAAGGCCACCGGTCTGCCCGCTTAGTTGAGGGTGGCCACCAGAGCTATGTCGGACGCATCGCTCTTGACCTGGAAGGGGAGGGACTCATCGATGGCGTGCATCGTGGCCTTTTCAATGTCTGCTTTGATGCGGCTGAAGGCCTGGCGGGCCTCTATCGACAGGAGAAAAGCTGTGGATTGGATCAGGGGACGTGCCTTGTCCGCATAGTTGGGGACCCACTGGGTGAAAAACCCTAGGCACCGCTTCAGGGCCTTGGAGCAGTGAGGGAGGGGGAACTCCATAAGGGGGCGCAAGCGTTCAGGGTCAGGGCCCATAACTCCATTTCGCACTACGTGGCCGAGGATGGCTAGGCGGTCGGTGCTAAACACGCATTTATCCTTGTTGTATGTAAGGTTAAGGATTTTTGCGGTCTGGAGGAATTTCCGGAGGTTGGTATTGTGGCCCTGATGGTCGTGGCCTCAGATGGTGACATTATCGAGATACGGGAATGTTGCCCGTAAACCGTACCGGTCAACCATTCAGTCCATCTCACGCTGGAAGACCGAGACCCCATTGGTGACACCGAATGGAACCCTTAAGAAGTGGTAGAGCCGTCCATCTGCCTCGAAGGCAGTGTATTTGCGGTCACCAGTGCGGATGGGGAGCTGGTGGTAGGCGGACTTGAGATCCACCGTGGAGAAGACCTTATAATGCACGATCCTGTTTACCAGGTCGGATATGCGGGGGAGAGGGTACGCGTCCAGCTGCGTGTGGTAGTATCTATTGGGGGTCATGTGGGACTGGAAGCCCTAATGTCATTGGCTGACAGATCCTGGGTCCTGGTTGGCCGTTGACCTCAAGCTCCGCCCTGAAGGCGAAGTATAAGAAGCCGGTGTCTTCCCCCGCAGGCCAGTTTACTATCGAGCTGCTGGGGAACAGACACGCTTAATAAAGCCTCATCGACTTCACTATATTCGTCTCATGGAGTCTTTGTGCGCTACAATTTATTAAGCGTGCCTAAAAAGGACTATGGAGCTCAGGATCATTCCAGAATGCCTGAGGATCAGCCCCCACGCAGTGAATGCGGCAGCAGCCTTCAAACACTGGCAGACTTGCTTCGAGGCCTACATCAGGATGACCACCGGCCGAGTCTCTGACGAACAAAAACTGCAGGTCCTGCACTCGAGGGTGAGCACGGAGATTTTCACCCTCATTGATGACACCGACGATTTCCAGACGGCGTTCACAGCACTGAGAAGTCTCTACGTTCGCCCAGTTAACCAAATCTACGCTCGCTACCAGCTCGCGACGAGACGGCAAGCTCCCGGAGAATCGATGGACGAGTTCTACGCCGCGCTGCTGATTTTGGGACGAGCCTGCAGCTGCCCGTCGGTGAACGCAAACGAACACACGGACATGTTAATGCGCGACGCTTTTGTGGCAGATATGCAATCCTCCCAAATCCGCCAAAGACTTCTAGAAAAAGAGTCGCTAGGACTCTCAGAGGCACGGGCCCTAGCAGCCTCCCTAGACGTGGCCGCGCGTAATACCCGCACCTACGGCCCCGACCGCGCGGCAGGCCATTGGGCCCCATACGTACCCGTCGCGGCAAACCCCCTACCCCCCCTCCCGGACGCCCCACAGGCTTGCGCAGTCCAAACGCCAAGTCGCACCGGGGGCGCCCGCTGTTATTTCTGCGGCCAGGCGAAACACCCCCGACAGCGCTGTCCGGCCCGCGCAGCTATCTGCAAAAGCTGCGGGAAAAAGGGCCATTATGCGGTGGTGTGCCGATCCCGCGAGGTCGCCGCCGTCCCGGGGCCACAGGGAGCCCTACAAGCAGTCTATGCGCCCCAACCCCCCCAGCACGCCATGTGCGACCCGCAGGCGCAGCCGCTCTGGGTCCCGACCACCGCGGTCCCGGGAAAACTGGGAGCCCTGCACGCCGCCTACGCTCCCCAACCCCCCTTCCCGCAGCCCACGTATGACCCGCCGCCGGCGCTACCGCTTTGGGTCCCGGCCAACACTCCCCACGGAGAGGAAGGGGTTTTTCGCGTCCCTAACGCCACCCTAACCCCCGTCCCGCGCCCCACGCCTGACCCGCCGGCGCCACCTACTTGGACCCTGACCACCGCTGTCCCCGGTGAGGGAGCTCTGCACGGTCCCAGCGCTCGCGGTCCCACGCCTGACCCGCCGGCGCCGCCGACTTGGGCCCCGACCACCGCTGTCCCCGGCAAGGGAGCTCTACACGGTCCCAGCGCTCGCGGCCCCACGCCTGACCCGCCGGCGCCACCTACTTGGACCCCGACCACCGCTGTCCCCGGCAAGGGAGCTCTGCACGGTCCCAGCGCTCGCGGCCCCACGCCTGACCCGCCGGCGCCGCCGACTTGGGCCCCGACCACCGCTGTCCCCGGTGAGGGAGCTCCGCGCGGTCCTAGCGCTCGCGGTCCAAGATCTCGCGGTGAGGGAGCTCCGCGCGGTCCTAGCGCTCGCGGTCCTAGCGCTCGCAGTGAGGGAGCTCCGCGCGGTCCTAGCGCTCGCGGTCCTAGCGCTCCCCAGACCCCCCAGCACACCATGTGCGACCCGCAGACGCCGCCATTTTGGGTCCCGGCCACCACGAGGGGAGGAAGGGCGCCGCCATCTTGGACCACCCCAGACCTGTACGACGCATGGGGGCGGCCATTTTGTCCACCCCCGCCGCCATCTTGTGACCCCCCAGCCATGTGCGATGTATGGGGCGGCCATTTTGTCCATCCCCGACGCCATCTTGGACGGCAACAATGGACCCCACCCCACTACTACAACCACGGCTCGCTTCGGTTACGCTCGATCAGGCTCGGCCCTGGACACTCCAGACGACGACGACAACGGTCCTAATTAACGGCCACGAGACGCCATGCCTAGTCGACTCCGGGAGCACGGAAAGCTTTATACACCCCGACACGGTAAGACGCTGTTCCTTGACCACCTATCCCAGCGCACAAAAGATTTGCCTAGCTGCAGGATCCCACTCCGTACAGATCCAGGGATTCTGCATAGTTACCCTAACGGTGCAGGGGAGGGAGTTCAAAAACTACAAACTTAATGTCCTTCCCCAACTCTGTGCCCCCACCTTGCTGGGATTAGATTTCCAATGTAATCTACAGAGCCTTAGGTTTAAATTCGGCGGCCCCATACCCCCACTCACTATCTGCGGCCTCGCTACCCTCAAGGTGCAACCCCCGTCCTTGTTTGCGAACCTCACCCCAGATTGCAAACCCGTCGCCACTAGGAGCAGACGGTACAGCGCCCAGGACCGGACCTTCATTCGGTCCGAAGTCCAGCAGCTACTAAAGGAGGGCATAATCCAGGCCAGCAATAGTCCCTGGAGAGCGCAGGTGGTAGTAGTGAAGACAGGGGAGAAACAAAGGATGGTCATTGACTATAGCCAGACCATCAACAGGTACACACAACTAGACCCGTACCCTCTCCCCCGCATATCCGACATGGTCAATCGGATTGCCCAGTATAAAGTCTTCTCCACCGTGGACCTCAAGTCCGCCTACCATCAGCTCCCCATCCGCCCAAGTGACCGCAAGTACACAGCCTTCGAGGCAGACGGGCGATTATACCATTTCCTACGGGTCCCTTTTGGCGTCACAAACGGGGTCTCGGTCTTCCAACGGGAGATGGACCGGATGGTTGATCAACATGGGTTACGGGCCACGTTCCCGTATCTCGACAATGTAACCATCTGCGGCCACGATCAGCAGGACCACAACGCCAACCTCCAAAAATTCCTCCAGACCGCCAAAGCCTTGAACCTCACGTACAACGAGGACAAGTGCGTTTTTAGCACCGACCGGCTAGCCATTCTGGGCTACATAGTACGCAATGGGATAATAGGCCCCGACCCCGAACGTATGCGCGCACTCATGGAATTTCCCCTCCCGCACTGCCCAAAAGCCCTGAAACGCTGCCTGGGGTTCTTTTCGTACTACGCCCAGTGGGTCCCCCAGTACGCAGACAAGGCCCGCCCCCTAATACAGATCACAACCTTCCCTCTGTCGACAGAGGCTTGCCAGGCCTTCAGCCGCATCAAAGCGGACATCGCAAAGGCCACGATGCGCGCCATCGACGAGTCCCTCCCCTTCCAGGTCGAGAGCGACGCCTCCGACGTAGCTCTAGCGGCCACCCTTAACCAAGCGGGCAGACCCGTGGCCTTTTTCTCCCGAACCCTCCACGCCTCAGAAATCCGCCACTCCTCAGTGGAAAAGGAAGCCCAAGCCATAGTGGAAGCTGTGCGACATTGGAGGCATTACCTGGCCGGCAGGAGATTCACTCTCCTCACTGACCAACGGTCGGTAGCTTTCATGTTCGATAATGCACAGCGGGGCAAAATTAAAAATGACAAGATCTTAAGGTGGAGGATCGAGCTCTCCACCTTCAACTATGAGATCTTGTACCGGCCCGGAAAGCTGAACGAGCCGTCCGATGCCCTATCCCGCGGCACATGTGCCAACGCACAAATTGACCGCCTCCAAACCCTCCACGAGGACCTCTGCCACCCGGGGGTCACTCGGTTTTACCACTTCATCAAGTCCCGCAATCTCCCATACTCTTTAGAAGAGGTCCGTACAGTCACAAGGGACTGCCACATCTGCGCGGAATGCAAGCCGCATTTTTTCAGGCCAGATGGAGCGCACCTGATTAAGGCTTCCCGCCCCTTTGAACGCCTCAGTCTCGATTTCAAAGGGCCCCTCCCCTCCACCGGCCGCAACGCATATTTTCTTAATGTAGTGGACGAATACTCCCGCTTCCCTTTTGCCATTCCCTGCTCTGACAAGACCGCGGCCACAGTCATTAAAGCCCTGAACAGCATCTTCACACTGTTCGGTTACCCCGCATACTTCCACAGCGACAGGGGGTCCTCTTTCATGAGTGACGAGCTGCGCCAGTTCCTGCTCAGCAAGGGCATAGCCTCAAGCAGGACGACCAGCTACAACCCCCGGGGGAACGGGCAAGTAGAAAGGGAGAACGGCACGGTCTGGAAGGCCGTCCTACTGGCCCTACGGTCCAGGGATCTCCCAGTTTCACGTTGGCAGGAGGTCCTCCCGGACGCTCTCCATTCCATTCGGTTGTTATTATGTACAAGCACTAATCAAACGCCGCACGAGCGTCTCCTTGTCTTCCCTAGGAGGTCCTCCTCTGGAACGTTGCTGCCGACCTGGCTGGCGGCCCCAGGACCCATCCTGCTCCGAAAGCATGTGCGGGCACATAAGGCGGACCCGTTGGTCAAAAGGGTTCACCTCCTCCACGCAAACCCCCAGTACGCCTACGTGGAGTACCCCGACGGCCGACAGGACACGGTCTCCCTGCGGGATCTGGCGCCCGCCGGCACCACGCACACCCCCCCCGACACCATCAACCCAACCGCCCCCCTTCCTGCCACCGCCGCACCCCGCGACCGCCCCCTTCCCAGGAGGATCAGTCCCCCTCCCCTTTGCACCGACAGCTGAAACCGTACGGCTCCTGGAGGCGACAACACTGGTACAAGCACCACCACCACCGCCGGGGCCGAGGCGATCGACACGGACGACCAGACCGCCCGACCGACTCGTGGCGTCGATGTAAAACAAAGATGGACTGTTCAAAGAACATTTTGTTTTTTTTCCTATACCCTCTGTAAATAGTTGCAACAGGACGGAACTGTCCAATACTGTACTACCATGTGAATGTTCTATCCTCCCAGGACCAGCCCTGTAAACCCTTACCACCATACGAAGCATCACCCCGCCGGGTTCATTTTTGACAAGGGGTGAATGTGGTAGTATGTATTGGGGGTCATGTGGGACTGGAAGCCCTAATGTCATTGGCTGACAGATCCTAGGTCCTGGTTGGCCATTGACCTCAAGTTCCGCCCTGAAGGCGAAGTATAAGAAGCCGGTGTCTTCCCCCGCAGGCCAGTTTACCATCGAGCTGCTGGGGAACAGACACGCTTAATAAAGCCTCATCGACTTCACTATATTCGTCTCATGGAGTCTTTGTGCGCTACACTGCGTAAACCTGTTGATGGTCTGACTGTAGTCGATGACCATCTTCTGCTTCTCCCCGGTCTTTACAACCACTACTTGAGCTCTCCAGGGGCTGTTACTGGCTTCAATGACCCTTTCCCTCAGTAGCCTTTGGACCTCTGACCTAATAAAGATCCGGTCCTGGGCACTGTATCGTCTGCTCCTGGTGGCGACGGGTTTGCAATCCGGGGTGAGGATCGCAAACAGGGAAGGCGAGTCGACCTCAAGGGTCGCAAAGCAACAGACAGTAAGGGGGGGGGGGTATAGGGCTGCCGAATTTGAAGGTTAGACTTTGGAGGTTACACTGGAAGTATAAACCCAGGAGTGTAGCCGCGCAGAGGTGGGGAAGGGCGTAGAGGCGGAGATTTTTGAACTCGCTTCCCTGGACTGTGAGGTTTGCTATACAAAACCCCTTTTGTGAACCGGAGGCCAGGGAGATTTTTTGATTAACTGGGTGGATGAGGAGAGAACAGCACCTTACCGTGACGGGGTGTATGAAGCTCTCCGTGCTCCCAGAGCTGATTCGGCAGGACGTCTCGTGCCCGTTGATGAATACGGTCGTTATAGCAGTTGAGAGTGTTCGAGGCCGGGACTGATCCAGGGTCACCGAGGCTAATCGCAGCAGTTGAGAGTTCTCTTCGGGCAGTGCGTGGTCAGCCGAGCTGGGGTCCTGGGGGTTCATCCAAAATGGCGGCTCCCATTGGCCGCACATGGCTGGGAGTGCACAAAATGGCGGCGCCCATCCTTCCAACTTAGCATCCGTGGAACAAGATGACGGCGCCCGGGGTCCGCACGTGGCACTGGAATAGGAAGATGGCGGCGACCACTGGCCGCACGGGGACCGTTGAGAAGTTTGTGGTTGCAGTCCGCATTCGCCGCCGGAGACCGCGGCAACCACACGGGCCTGACATACCCCTACGAAATGGCCCTTTTTGCCGCATCCCTTGCAGGTGGATGCGCGGGCCGGGCAGCGCTGGCGGGGGTGCTTGGCCTGCCCACAAAAGTAGCAGCGGGGCCCCCCGGGGTTGCCAGGCTGCCTTGCAGCGCAGGCCTGTGGAGGGATGGGGGAAGTCTCGGGGTCGGCCGCGGAGGGGTTCCACGCTGCCCAGGGGGCTGCCGCGCGGTCAGGAACGTAAGCGCGGGTGTTCCTGGAGGCCACGTCCAGGGAGTCTGCAAGGGCCGGTGCCTCCCTGAGACCCAGAGTGTCTTTTTCTAATAGTCGCTGGCGGATTTGTGAGGATAGCATACCTGCCGCGAAAGCATCCCGGACTAAGAGTTCAGTGTGTTCGCTCGCCGAAACTTGCGGGCAGCTACAGTTTCTCCCCAACACCAGGAATACACGGTAGAATTCTTCCAGCGATTCCCCAGGGGTTTGTCACCTTGTTGCAAGCAGGTGCCGGGCGTAGACCTGGTTTACCGGCGAATATAGTGTCCTTTTAACAGCTCTATTGCTGCATCGAAGTCTTCCGCTTCCTCGATGAGGGTGCAAATCTCCGCGCTCACCCTTGAGTGCAGGACTTGCAGTTTCTGCTCTCCTGTGGGTGTGTTTTCGACCGTCCCGAGATACCCTTTAAAGCACGCCAGCCAGTGCTTAAAGATTGCCGCTGAATTCGCCGCGTGGGGGCTGAGTTGCAGACACTCCGGCTTGATTTGGAGCACCATCCTTTCTTCTTAAAAAAACTAGCTTATTAAATTGATGCACGATCAATGACCACTAAAGCGACTCCCGTGTGTTGTGGGCTATCTTTTCCTTAAAAAGTAAAATTTTTGAGACGGGGAGTGGGTTGGGGCTCCCTGAAAGGGGATGCCATTTTATGGTTTCCTCTTCCCTCTCCCTACTTTACAATAAAAATTGGCTTGGTGCATGCAAGCTGTCCATTGGAACAATTAAAAAAAATTTAAAAATGACCACTGAAGCGATGTTGTGTTCCAACTGAAGGCTTTAATAGGCTAGATGTTTCCCCATGTAGCTCAGGTACAGAATGAAGGCTGCTGGGGCGGCTCGGGTATTTATACCCCGCCTAGCAGGGCGGAGCTACTATACATCCTAACCATTAGAAAGCATACAGTTTCCACCAATGGTGCTCCAGCCTATCAGGTACCCTAATACCTATAATACCACACCTTCTTCCAGTCCTTTAACTGGGTCTTCCTGGTGGCATTCCTGACATTGCCCTCCACAGTTTTCTGCTCCCACAGCTTTTGACCAGGTGTTTGGAGAGCCTCCTGTCCCAAGGTGGATGTCGGACATCTCTCCTCCATTCCACCAACACTTTGAGAGTGGGATCAAAGAACCTTGGTGCAAGTTCTCCCAGCCATTGTTCATTGTTTCACAGAACTATTGGGAATGATGTCTGCACCTGCAGAAACTATAGTGCACGTCCCCTTTAAGAGCTGCAGTGCAGGGTAGTTGTGGCTTTGGGCCCCCTGCGGATGCATACAGCCAATGAACATCATCATTAACCCTGGCGGAGTGCAGAAATCATTGTCATCAACAGACAGCATGAGATCCCATGCTGCCTGAATTCCATTGAATGACCACAAGTTAATCACACATGATCAACCAGGTGCCCACTTTCAGAAGCTTCCCGTGGAGCCCCCACAACCTCTGTACTTGTCTAGAATCTGTTTGATAAATCATTTTTTCCCCCAGTTCTGATGAAGGGCTTGCGACCTGAAACATTGGCCTGCATTTTCACTGAATCGGGTTGCTCCTTCGAAATGGTGGGTGAGTTCTGATTCTGTGATTGCCGACCCCATTCCTGGATTTTCTGAGTGCCTTTAAATGGTGCAGGTTGGTTCCAGTCATAAGCCCACATCTGGAAATTCTGACCTGGCTGGCTTCATTGTGGAGATAAGCATCTCCTGCTCCTCCAGAATTTACATGAGATCGGGCTTAATTTTTAAAGAATCCTGATTCATGGTCCCTTACCAGAGTTGTAAAACCCAGTCTTCATGAGGGGACCTTTTAAAAGGCAAGTGAAAAAGATCCCCCTCATGCCCAATATGACAAGTTATAGCGCCCCCCCCCCCCCCCCCCCCAACCCTTATGTCCTCTCATGCCTCTATGCTAAGCTCCCTTCTTTCACCCACCCTGTGCGGTCCCTTATGCTCTCTATGCCCACTGCCCAACTGCACATTTTCTAGAAACAATGAGCCCGACAGTGTATGGCTGCATGTATAAAAAAAACTTTGAAAAAAAGTCATTAACTGAAAACTTCCTCTTCTGTTTGAAAAAAAGTTTGCACATGAGTTATTTAAAAAGTCAACCATCCAGACCCTTTAAAGTTCCATAAAACTCCAAACCACAAACTGGTTGAAACCAGTTAACTGTGCAAACAAACACTGTGAAATTGATTGCCGAGATCAGAGAGCGTGAGCTGTCAATTAAACAATGTTACCCCTAGACAGCAAATGGTATAATATTCAAATAATTAGGGTTCTCAGCCAAGTAGAGGTTGGC
Source organism: Scyliorhinus torazame (assembly GCF_047496885.1). Lineage (NCBI taxonomy): Eukaryota > Metazoa > Chordata > Chondrichthyes > Carcharhiniformes > Scyliorhinidae > Scyliorhinus > Scyliorhinus torazame. Next base: position 71,021,480 of record NC_092712.1, on the reverse strand, counting down.
ATAGGGGACTTGAGGGGACATGGGGTGGGGTGCAAGGAATACGGTGGTATGGGAATGTCTGTAGCGTGAAGGTGGTGTGCGGGGTGAAAGATGGAGGGCATCTGTGCTTTTATTTTAACTGGGACGAAGTCCCATGGCACCAAGGCAAGGTTTTTGAACAGCCCACCTCCACACCCGACAGCCCCTCTGCTGCCTCTGCACATCTTTCAAGGTGGGTTGGCCCAACTCCAACCTGCACTCTCCCCCGGCAATGAAGATGCCACCTTTGCGGGCACTTTCCCCCCCGAGGATGGCGGGCCAAGCCGGGAATATTACCGACTGCGCCTATTCGCCTCGAGGATGAGAATCCAGGCCATTGACTCTGTTTCTCTCTCTACTTACAGAGTTTAATGTCCTATTCTGGGCATTACGTTTCATGAACAACATCAAAGTCAGGGCGAGGGTGCAGACAATATTTACAAGAAAGTACCAACTTCAATTTGGTTAATCGGGCTTTTCATTTCAATTTCCCACCTCGTTCAACCCAGATAATAATGGCAATGCCCAAAACACTGTCCCTGGCGTGGAGACCGGGACTGGCAGCAAGCGGAGATGGGAATTCCCTGGACAACTTGGCAAAAGCAAGGGATGCATTTAAAATATATATATATTCTTGGGATGTGGGCATCATTGGCTCGGCCAGCATCTATTCCTAGATGCCCTTTGGGAAGCTGGTGATGAGCTGTCTTCTTGAACTGCTGTAAACATGTGGTATTGTATGCCCACAGTGTTATTAGGAAGTGAGTGAGTTCAAGGATTTTGAGCCCGGGACGATGATACATGCTTACATTGAAATTGTTTGAAGCTCAGAGCGGAATTGGAGATGGAGATCTTCCTATGCAGCTGGTGCCCTTCAGGCTGATGGGGTCAATGGATTGGAAGCTGCTTTTGAAGTTGATTTATTCTTGATGGTGAACAAGGAGGTAATTTTTGGGGCGACATTATTGCTTCCCAATACGGGCAGGTACTGAACATCCCTGTGCAAGCAACAGCAACTTTCATGTACATAGCAACTTTGATGTGGTGGAGCATCCAAAGGGATTCAAAGCAGCCATGGTGAAAACGGGATTTGACACTGGGCTGCATGGGGGTGATATTGCGATGGGACTAGGGGATTCATTGAAGAGGTAGGCTTTGAGGAGCATCTTGGTCAGGGAAGGAAGAGGTTGAGGGGTGAGGTTTGGGAAGATAATTCTGGAGCTTCGAGCCCAGGGAGCTGAGGGAACAGCGAACAAAGGTGAAGCAATTAAAATCGGGGTTGTGAAAGGGGGCAACACTGAGAAATGTTAAAAATTGGGGAAAATCAAGATAAAAAGAAGTAAAACAGGGAGTTGATTCGAGGCAGACGTCGGGAAAAATGATGTGATGCAGATTCGCCGATCAGTGGAAAACAAGTAGTTTACATACATGATAAGAGAAAACAATGGGACTATAGAGGTGGTAACTTCAAAGTGGACAGGTAAGGAAATGGACATGTGCCTGCCATGTGCCACTTCCACAGCATAAATAACATCAAAGGGAAAGAAATAGTATAACTGTACAACTAACTAAAGAAAAGTAGTGGGTACGGGAGAAGTAATATTGAAAAGCCAAACCATTCGGTGGCCTTGACATCTAACATTATGAAGTGCTTCGAGAGGTTGGTCATGAGACACATCAACTCCATACTCTCAGAATGCCTTGATCCACTACAATTCGCATGCTGCCACATCCAGTCCACAGCAGACGCTATCTCCCTGGCCCGACAATCATCCCTGGAGCATATAGACTACAAGGACTCCTACGTCAGACTCCTACTCATTGACTACAGCTCTGCCTTCAACACCATAATCCCAGCCAAGCTCATACAAAACTCAAAGACCTAGGACCAGGCTCCTCCCTCTGCAACTCGATCGCTGACTTCCTGGCCCATAGACCACAACCGGTAAGGATAACCAACAACACTCCTCTACGATAGTCCTCAATATTGGGGCCCCGCTAGGCTGCGTACTTAGCCCTCTACTATACTCCCTATACACACACGACTGTGTGGCAAAATCTGGCTCCAACTCCATCTACAATTTGGCTGATGACATGAACGTAGTGGGTCGGATCTCGAACAACGATGAGTCAGAGTACAGGAGGGAGATAGAGAACCTAGTGGAGCGGTGTAACGCCAACAATCTCTCCCTCAACGTCAGTAAAACTAAGGAGCTGGACATTGACTTCAGGAAGCGAAGTTTCATACACACCCCTGTCAGCATCAAAGGTGCCAAGGTGGAGATGGTTGACAGCTTCAAATTCCTAGGTGTGCACATCTCCAACAATCTTTCCTGGTCCACCCACACGATGCCATGACCAAGAAAGCACAACAGCGCCTATACTTCCTCAGGAGACTAAGGAAATTTGGCATGTCCACATTGACTCTGAACAATTTTTACAGGTGCACCACAGAAAGCATCCTACCGGGCTGCTCCGTGGCCTGGTATGGAAACTGCTTGGCCCAAGACCATAAGAAACTTCAAAGAGTTGTGAACACAATCCAGTCCACCCTATCCCCGTAACCCTACCCAGCTTTTTTGGACACTAAGGACAATTTATCATGGCCAATTCACCTAACCAGCACATCTTTAGACTGTGGGAGGAAACCGGAGCACCCGGAGGAAACCCACGCACACACGGGGAGGATGTGCAGACTCCGCACAGACAGTGACCCAAGACGGGAATCGAACCTGGGACCCTGGAGCTGTGAAGCAATTGTGCTACTGACAGTTGCGACTGACAGAGAAAAACAGGGGGCGTTTTCCAGCACCGCACGCCCCCACCGACAGTGGGATTCTCCCTTTCCGCAGCCGGTCAATGGGGTGTCCAATTGTGGCCACACCAAACGGTGGGTGGGTGCACTGCCGGCGAAGCGGAGGATCCCGCTGACGGAGAATCTCGCAGAGGATATTTTAAAATTAACTGAAAATATTACGCTTTTATTTTTTAATATCCTTTTTTTCCAATTCAGGGGCAATTGAGCATGGCCCATCCACCTACCCTGCGCGTCCTTCTGGGTTGAGGGGGTGAGACCCATGCAGACAGGGGGAGAATGTCTTATGCCTTTATTTTTAACTTCTTTTATTTCAGGGAGGCAGGAGATTTGATGTTTGGAACTGGCATTACTTTTGCATTTATGGGAACATTACAGTTGTAGGGGTCAGGGGGGAGGTGGGGTGGGGGGGGGGTGCAGAGGACAAATGTTGGCCTTTTTCTGCCTCATCACCAGCTCAGGCAGACCCAGCCTTTGGCCTGCCAGTCACTGTGGGAATTACCTGCTAATGTGATCAGTGGGGTTCTGTCCACCCTGTACTTTCATTAATTTAGCAGCGAGTAGCACCCTTTTGCGCTTCTAGATGTCGATCTTGAGCCATCTGTGATTTTAAAATTGAGTCCTGGCTGGGTCCCAATGAGAGTAAACGAGAGCCTTTGACCTTGTGAAATGAAAGCGTCTTGTGTTGACTGAAATAATGACAGGAAAAATGTTGTCTATGAAATCTGTAGGTCGAAGTTTGAGAGAAAACAGAGTCAGCCCATTAACTGCCAATAATTATGACAAATTACTCCGGGTTCAACTGTGACGCCCTCCAGCAAATCTGCTGACAAGTTGCTCAGTGTGGGGTGATAGTCAGTGAGAGGTTAGGCTCACTGGATCATTAATGTCGTCTGAACAGCGGAGGTTTTTTCCGAAAGTCGATGTTTCTTGGATAAAGAATTATGTAGTGGCCTGCATTCAGCATGACCAAAAGTCAACATGATTATATGTGCCCTTGGTAAAAGGTATTTAGAAATGTAGTTTTCCATTGGAGATAGCTGAAGTCCCATTTAGGCTTTCAAGCCCCTTGTTAGCAGATTTCGTTTGGGCTCACAATGACTCGAAATGCCCGTGACCTTTCTTCTCAGTTTAAAATGAGGCCAAGCTGTGTTCATTTCCATCACAGGAATTGTTCTGTTAAATCAACTGTCTGACGGGTTTGGTGGCTTTGAGTTTAGCTCCAGTGGATTAACAGCACCCTTTCACTGCAGGTTGACACAAACCAACTGTTGAACAAGCAGCGCAGTTTTGGAATTGCCATAGGCATGACACTTTACACTGGCAGCAAATGGCCAACAATGCCAGGCAGCATTACTGCTTACTGCCCAAATCCAGATAAGAGCAACATAGCTGGCGGAAGAATTTTTAATGCGCATGCTAACGTGCTCCAAGTCAGTCTTTACTCACTGAATCTAAGCATTAATGCACTGAGATAGGTGCTCCAGCAATTAATCTGTGAGGGGGGTCCATGAGGGAGCTTACTCCATATTTCTGTATGGAATTGCACCGCTACTAATGATATAGTAAGAAGTCTTACAACACCAAGCTAAAGTCCAACAGGTTTGTTTTGAATCACTAGCTTTCGGAGCGCAGCTCCTTCATCAGGTGAGTGAAGAGGTGGGTTCCACAAACACATATATAGACAAAGTCAATGATGCAAGATGATACTTTGAATGTGAGTCTTTGCAGGTAATTAAGTCTTTACAGGTCCAGACGGTGCGACTGAAGGGAGGGATAATCACAGGTGAAAGAGATGTGAATCGTCTCAAGCCAGGACAGTTGGTAGGATTTCACAAGCCCAGGCCAGATGGTGGGGGGTGAATGTAAAGCAAAATGAATCCAAGGTCCCGGTTGAGACCGTACTGATGCATGCGGAACTTGGCTATCAGTTTCTGCTCGATGATTCTGCGTTGTCGCGCATCCTGAAGGCAGCCTCGGAGAACGCTGACCCGAAGATCACAGGCTGAATGCCCTTGACTACTGAAGTGTTCCCTGACTGGAAGGGAACATTCCTGCCTGGTGATTGTCGCACGATGTCCGATCATCCGTTGCCGCAGCGTCTGCATGGTCTCGCCAACGTACCACGCCTTTCCTGCAGCTCACCTGATGAAGGAGCTGTGCTCTGAAAGCTAGTTATTCCAAACAAACCTGGTGTTGTAAGACTTCTTACTGTGCCCACCCCAGTCCAATGCCGGCATGTCCACATCATGGCTACAAATGACATAGCCATCCTGCCACACATGGAATAGACATTAAGAGAGAGCGACTGAGCTGAGATGGGTGAATTCATAGATTTAAATAACACAGATAGAGGCCAGTCGGCCCATCACGCTTGTGCCAGCTATTTTATTGTCTTACACCATTCTGATTACCCCATAACATTGCATTTGTTCCTCTTCATGTATTTATCCAATACATTTTGAAAGTTATTATTGCACCTGCTTCCATGTCCTTTCAGATAGCATATCGCAGACCATGATAACTCACTGAATTCAAAAAGATTTCCTCATCTCACATCTGGTCCCTTTGCCAATGATCTGTTTGATGAAATATCATCGACATGAAACAGTGGGCAGGATTTTAAGTGGCCCTGCCGGGTATGTCTTGGTAGGAGTGGGGTGGGGCATGTAAAATAGGGAAGGTGCTCAGGCCAGCACCTTCCTGCCCACCACTGTGCTCACCCCATAACACGATAGATAGACAGGTGTCAAAATTGGTAGCCCACCCACCGTATTTAAGTAACTAATTAGGAGTCAACTGAGCTTGTTAACAAGCCAACTGACCATCATAATATGCAGCCCATGTCAACACTGGTAGTGGGCGGGCTGTTTTGCCAGAAGAAAATGGTAAAAGGGGGGGAAGAAATGGGGTACTATCTTCAGAGAGTGCCTTTATGCATTAGAGGGCAGCCCCAGTAGCTTTTTCTTCTTACCCGCCTGCTCTCCAAAACCCAACACCCATTACCCGCACCCCTCCTTGCGCATATCGCTCCCCAATCAATAGCCTGGACTTATTTTACCTTTGGGCCTTCTTCATGAGGCTGGTTTCACTCTTGGCAGTGCCGATTAATCAGATCTTGGCACTGCCAGGATTGCTGGAGCTTCCGGCCAATGGGATTGGTGGGCAGCTGCCGAGGACAGGACTTCCTCCCCAATGATATGCAGCCCATTAACTCTGCTTTTTTCTTGGGTGGCACAGTGGTTAGCATTGCTGTATCATGATGCCAAGGACCCGGGTTCGACCCCGGTCCCGGGCCACTGCCTGTGTGGAGTTTGCACATTCTTCCCGTGTCTGCATGGGTTCCGCCCCCACAACCCAAGACGTGCAGGCTAGGTGGATTAGCCACGCTAAATTGCCTCTTAATTGGAAAAAAAAAAATTGGATACTTTAAATTTATTTTAAAAACTGTTTTTCTCTATCAACAGATGTTGCCTGACCCACTGCAGATATCCAGCATTTTCTGTTTTTATCTCCAATCGCCTTAAATACGGGTCTTCTGGTCACTTTACATCTGTTGCTGGAGACAACTCATTACTTTGTTAATCTTAACTTTTATTGATCTAAGAGAGTAATCACAGGTTCTCTGGTCTCCCATAGCTGCTGATAGGCTGTTGCGGGGGAAATTTGCATACGTCCGTGTGCTCATCCTAACTTGAAGGTGTACCTCAGCAAGAGACCCTAGCTGTTCAAGTGAAGACAAGCATCCAGCAGAGGGCAATAGAGCAGAGCTGCTGATTGGTTGTTGCGGGGGAAATCTGCATACATCCGTGTGCTCACCCTAACTTGAAGGTGGTTTGTGGAGAAGCTGTTGTCAAGTGACACTTAAACCTGAAACACTTCTTCAGTGTTTCCCTCCCTACCCCCTCCTCTAACCAAAAAAATAACAACCGCTGTAAAGATCAAGAGGAAGGGCAGGTAGAAGTTGAAAGAAATTGAACCGTGATGTCACAGCCTGCAGGTAAGGGACTGGCTGGTGACTAGTAAGTAGTTTTTCTTTTATTTTCCCTCAGGTGTTATCGTGCAGGGCGCAGAGGTTGCTGAGTGAGTGCTTGCTGAGAAGGGGAGTGAATAACAGGTAAGCCCTTTCTTTCTTTTTCTTTTTTTTATCTAGAGGGGTGGCAGGGAAGGTAGTGCAATGTTCCTCCTGCAGAATGTTTGAGATGAGGGACGCCGTCATGTCCCTGCTGATTTCGTCTGTGGGAAGTGCACCCATCTCCAGCTCCTCAGAAACCGCGTTAGGGAACTGGAGCTGGAAATGGATGAACTTCAGATCATTCGGGAGGCAGAGGTGGTCATAGATAGAAGCTTCAGGGATGTAGTTACTCCGAAGAACAAAGGTAGATGGGTGACGGTGAGAGGGGCTGGGAGGAAGAAGTCAGGACAGGGATCCCCTGTGGTCGTTCCCCTTAGTAACAAGTATACCGCTTGGGATACTGTTGGGGGGACAACTTACCAGGGGTAAGCCATGGGGTACAGGTCTCTGGCACAGGGTCTGTCCCTGTTGCTCAGAAGGGAAGGGGGAGAGGAGTAGAGCATTAGTCATTGGAGATTCCATCGTTAGGGGGATAGATAGGAGATTCTGTGGGAACAAGAGAGACTCGCGGTTGGTGTGTTGCCTCCCAGGTGCCAGGGTGCGTGATGTCTCAGATCATGTTTTCGGGATCCTTAAGGGGGAGGGGGAGCAGCTCCAAGTCGTGGTCCACATAGGTACTAGCGACATAGGTAGGAAAAGGGATAGGGATGTAAGGCAGGAATTCAGGGAGCTAGGGTGGAAACTTAGATCTAGGACAAACAGAGTTATTATCTCTGGGTTGTTACCCATGCCACGTGATGGCGAGACGAGGAATAGGGAGAGAGAGGAGTTGAACACATGGCTACAGGGATGGTGCAAGACAGAGGGTTTCAGATTTCTGGATAATTGGGGCTCATTCTGGGGTCGGTGGGACCTCTACAAACGGGATGGTCTACACCTGGACCAGAGGGGTACCAATATCCTGGGGGGGATATTTGCTAATGCTCTTCGGGAGGGTTTAAACTAGTTCAGCAGGGGCTTGGGAACCTGAATTGTAGCTCCAGTATACAGGAGGTTGAGAGTAGTGAGGTCATGAGTAAGGTTTCAAAGTTGCAGGAGTGTACCGGCAGGCAGGAAGGTGGTTTAAAGTGTGTCTTCTTCAATGCCAGGAGCATCCGGAATAAGGTGGGTGAACTTGCGGCATGGGTTGGTACCTGGGACTTCAATGTTGTGGCCATTTCGGAGACATGGATAGAGCAGGGACAGGAATGATTGTTGCAGGTGCCGGGGTCTAGATATTTCAGTAAACTCAGGGAAGGTGGTAAAAGAGGGGGAAGGGTGGCATTGTTAGTCAAGGACAGTATTACGGTGGCAGAAAGGACGTTTGATGAGGACTCGGTACTGAGGTAGTATGGGCTGAGGTTAGAAACAGGAAAGGAGAGGTCACCTTGTTAGGGGTTTTCTATAGGCCTCCGAAAAGTTCCAGAGATGTAGAGGAAAGGATTGCAAAGATGATTCTGGATAGGAGCGAAAGCAACAGGGTAGTTGTTATGGGGGACTTTAACTTTCCAAATATTGACTGGAAACACTATAGTTTGAGTACTTTAGATGAGTCCGTTTTTGTCCAATGTGTGCAGGAGGGTTTCCTGACACAGTATGTAGATAGGCCAATGAGAGGCGAGGCCATATTGGATTTGGTACTGGGTAATGAACCAGGACAGGTGTTAGATTTGTAGGTAGGTGAGCACTTTGGTAATAGTGACCACAATTCGATTAAGTTTACTTTAGTGATGGAAAGGGATAGGTATATACCGCAGGGCAAGAGTTATATCTGGGGGAAAAGCAATTATGATGCGATGAGGCAAGATTTAGGATGCATCGGATGGAGAAGAAAACTGCAGGGGATGGGCACAATGGAAATGTGGAGCTTGTTCAAGGAACAGCTACTGCGTGTCCTTGATAAGTATGTACCTGTCAGGCAGGGAGGAAGTGGTCGAGCAAGGGAACCATGGTTTACTAAAGCAGTCGAAACACTTGTCAAGAGGAAGAAGGAGGCTTATGTAAAGGTGAGACATGAAGGTTCAGTTAGGGCGCTCGAGAGTTACAGGTTCGCTAGGAAGGACCTAAAGAGAGAGCTAAGAAGAGCCAGGAGGGGACATGAGAAGTCTTTGGCAGGTAGGATCAAGGATAACCCTAAAACTTTCTATAGATGTCAGGAATAAACGAATGACTAGGGTAAGAGTAGGGCCAGTCAAGGACAGTAGTGGGAAGTTGTGCTTTGAGTCCGAGGAGATAGGAGAGGTGCTAAATGAATATTTTTCGTCAGTATTCACACAGGAAAAAGACAATGTTGTCGAGGAGAATACTGAGATTCAGGCTACTAGACTAGAAGGGCTTGAGGTTCATAAGGAGGAGGTGTTAGCAATTCTGGAAAGTGTGAAAAAAATAAGTCCCCTGGGCCGGATGGGATTTATCCAAGGATTCTCTGGGAAGCTAGGGAGGAGATTGCTGAGCCTTTGGCTTTGATCTTTAAGTCATCTATGTCTACAGGAATAGTGCCAGAAGACTGGAGGATAGCAAATGTTGTTCCCTTGTTCAAGAAGGGGTGTAGAGACAACCCCGGAAACGATAGACCCATAAACCTTACTTCAGTTGTGGGCAAAATCTTGGAAAGGTTTATAAGTGATAGGATGTATAATCACCTGGAAAGGAATAATTTGATTAGAGATAGTCAACACCGTTTTGTGAAGGGTAGGTCGTGCCTCACAAACCTTATTGAGTTCTTTGAGAAGGTGACCAAACAGGTGGATGAGGGTAAAGCAGTTGATGTGGTGTATATGGATTTCAGTAAAGCGTTTGATAAGGTTCCCCATGGTAGGCTACTGCAGAAAATACGGAGGCATGGGATTCAGGGTGACTTAGCAGTTTGGATCAGAAATTGGCTAGCTGGAAGAAGACAAAGGGTGGTGGTTGATGGGAAATGTTCAGACTGGAGTCCAGTTAATAGTGGTGTACCACAGGATCTGTTTTGGGGCCACTGCTGTTTGTCATTTTTATAAATGACCTGGAGGAGGGCGTAGAAGGATGGGTGAGTAAATTTGCAGATGACATTAAAGTCGGTGGAGTTGTGGACAGTGCGGACGGATGTTACAAGTTACAGAGGTACATAGATAAGCTGCAGCGCTGGGCTGAGAGGTGGCAAATCGAGTTTAATGCAGAAAAGTGTGAGGTGATTCATTTTGGAAGTAATAACAGGAAGACAGAGTACTGGGCTAATGGTAAGATTCTTGGCAGTGTGGATGAGCAGAGAGATCTCGGTGTCCATGTACATAGATCCCTGAAAGTTGCCACCCAGGTTGAGAGGGCTGTTAAGAAGGCGTACGGTGTGTTAGCTTTTGTCGGAAGAGGGATTGAGATTCGGAGTCATGAGGTCATGTTGCAGCTGTACAAAACTCTGGTGCGGCCGCATTTGGAGTATTGCGTGCAATTCTGGTCGCCGCATTATAGGAAGGATGTGGAAGCATTGGAAAGGGTGCAGAGGAGATTTACCAGAATGTTGCCTGGTATGGAGGGAAGATCTTATGAGGAAAGGCTGAGGGACTTGAGGCTGTTTTCGTTAGAGAGAAGAAGGTTAAGAGGTGACTTAATTGAGGCATACAAGATGATCAGAGGATTGGGTAGGGTGGACAGTGAGAGCCTTTTTCCTCGGATGGTGATGTCTAGCACGAGGGAGCATAGCTTTAAATTGAGGGGAGATAGATATAGGACAGATGTCAGAGGTAGGTTCTTTACTCAGAGAGTAGTAAGGGCGTGGAATGCCCTGCCTGCAACAGTAGTGGACTCGCCAACACAAAGGGCATTCAACTGGTCATTGGATAGACAGATGGATGATAAGGGAATAGTGTAGATGGGCTTTAGAGTGGTTTCACAGGTCGGCGCAACATCGAGGGCTGAAGGGCCTGTACTGCGCTGTAATGTTCTATGTTCTATATGACTTGAGATTTTCATCTATGGTTAATGCAGAAAAACAAATTTTAAAGCTGTTCATAGGATGTGTGGAGAAAAAAATACATTGTCAAGTCAAAGGAAGAGATGTTCAGAAGACTGATCAAAAGACTGGCCAAAGAGGTTGACTTTAATGGGCTAAAGGAGAAAAGGCAGATTGCAAGCCAGTAAAGTAAAGGGGAGGAAGTATATTTAATTGTAAGTAGACTCACAATTTCTCGCAAAGTATTTTGTTTTGTTCTAGATTTTTGATTCCAACTACAATTACATTCAGTCCTCCACAAACATGACGCAGAAGAGAAAAGGCAATTCTGTGGCCACATTGCGCCCGGTGCAAATACTGCGATGTCGGGAGAATAGCGGGAGAGGTCCCTGTCTTAATGGATCCCTGCAGAGCTATAAAAATAAACAATCTGATGCATTGTTTTGAAGTAACAGAGATCTGTAAATCACAATGCTTTTAGCAGGCTATGGAGTGTGAAATTTAATGTTAATAATCCAGTTCAAAGCATTCAGTCTTCAAGCATACACAGTGCCTTCAATACTTCAAAAGGCAAAGCAACTGATTGTGTAAAAAACACTTCAAAGTTTCTATCACTTTAAATGCATAACATTCACCTTAAACTTACAGACCTTTAAACTTGGCATACTGACAGAGTTTTTAAAGGGCTTAGGGGTACAGATGGAATCACTTGGATTGGATTTGGATTGGATTTGGTAAATTGTCACTGTACCGAGGTACAGTGAAAAGTATTTTTCTGCAAGCAGCTCAACAGATCATTCAGTACATGAATATAAAATAAAATAAAAGAACATACGTAATAAGGCAACACAAGGTACACAATGTAACTGCATAAACACCGGCATCGGGTGAAGCATACAGGGGTGTAGCGTTAATGAGGTCAGTCCATAAGAGGGTCGTTTAGGAGTCTGGTAACAGTGGGGAAGAAGCTGTTTTTGAGTCTTTTCATGCGTGTTCTCAGACTTTTGTATCTCCTGCCCGAAGGAAGAAGTTGGATGAGTGAGTAAGCTGGGTGGGAGGGGTCTTTGATTATGCTGCCCGCTTTCCCCAGGCTGCAGGAGGTGTAGATGGAGTCAATGGATGGGAGGCAGGCTCATATGATTGATTGAGCTGTGTCCACGACTCTCTGAAGTTTCTTGCGGTCATGAGCGAGCAGTTGTCATACCAGGCTGTGATGCAGCCTGATAGGATGCTTTCTATGGTGCATCTGTCAAAGTTGGTAAGAGTTAATGTGGACATGCTGAATTTCCTTAGTTTTTTGAGGAAGTATAGGCGCTGTTGTGCTTTCTTGGTGGTAACGTCGACGTGGGTGGACCAGGACAGATTTTTGGAGATGTGCACCCTTAGGAATCTGAAGCTGCTAACCATCTGGGCAGCACGGTAGCACAAGTGGATAGCACTGTGGCTTCACAGCGCCAGGGTCCCAGATTCAATTCCCCGCTGGGTCACTGTCTGTGCGGAGTCTGCACATTCTCCCCGTGTCTGCGTGGGTTTCCTCCGGGTGCTCTGGTTTCCCCTCACAGTCCAAAGACGTGCAGGTTAGGTGGATTGGCCATTCTAAATTGTCCTTAGTGACCAAAAAGGTTAGGAGGAGTTATTGGGTTACGGGGTTAGGGTGATAGTGAGGGCTTAAGTGGGTCGGTGAAGACTGGATGGGCCGAATGGCCTCCTTCTGCATTGTATGTTCTATATTCTAAGTTTGATCTCCACCTCGGCCCCATTGAGGCTGACAGGAGCGTGTACAGTACTTTGCTTCCTGAAGTCAATGACCAGCTCTTTAATTTTGCTGGCTTTGAGGGATAGATTGTTGTCACTGCACCACTCCACCAGGTTTTCTATCTCCCTCCAGTGTTCTGACTCGTCATTATTCGAGATCCGGCCCACTATGATCGTATCGTCAGCAAAGTTGGAACCAAATTTTGCCACGCAGTCATGTGTACGGGAGCATAGTCGGGGGCTCAGTACACAACCTTGTGGGGCCACGATATTGAGGACTATTGTGGAGGAGGTGTTGTTGTTTATTCTTACTGATTGTGGTCTGTGGGTCAGAAAGACTAGGATCCAGTTGCAGAGTGAGGAGCCAAGTCCTAGGTTTTGGAGATTTGATATGAGCTTGGCTAGGATTATGGTGTTGAAGGCGGAGCTGTAGTCAATAAATAGGAGTCTGATGCAGGAGTCCTGGTTGTCGAGATGCTCTAGGGATGAGTGTAGGGCTCGGGAGATGGCGTCTGCTGTGTACCGGTTGTGGCGGTACGCAAATTGCAGTGGATTAAGGCGTTCTGGGAGTATGGAGGTGATGCGCTTCTTGACCAACTTCTCGAAGCACTTCATTACAACTGAAGTCCGGACGGTAGTCATTAAGGCACTTTGCCTGGTTCTTCTTTGGCACCGGTATGCTGGTGGTCTTCTTGGAGCAGGAGGGGACCTCGGAGCGGAATAGGGACGGAGGGACAGTAGGTTCGAGCACTGGCTGCTCCTGCATCATCTGGCTCTGTCAGCCCTGGCGGTTTCCCATGGTGCTCACCATCGTGTTGACGCCCTCAGCGATGCTCATCAGTGACTGGGACAAGCTCGGTCATTCCCATCTGAGAGTGGGACATGTCCCACAACATCTCATCAAGGTCAGCCTGGTACTGGGTCACATTGCCCAGTGAGGCGGACACTCTGTCGAGACCCTCAGCCATGGCTGTCACCGACTCAGCAACGCCTTGGACACCTTCACTAATGGTGCCAGTGTCGTGCTCCAGGTTCTCCACTGCCATCACCGCCCTAGCAGTCTTGGCCCCGGTGCCATGCATTGTCAGCGACATCTTCTGCTCCCGTAGTCTCTGGGATTCCTACAAATGGCTATGGATGTGTTGGAGTGTCGCTGATATCTCCCTCTGGATGCCCCGGCCGCCCCTTCTCGTCTCCATCAGCTCCGGAGTGACCTCCGGCTGCTGTCTCGCCTGGCGTTTCCTGCCTCCATCGAATGTACATCAGCAGCAATATGATGCTCATCAGATTGTGCCCCAGAAACCTGACCACTAATATGTCCCACCAAGGTGCGTGTATCTGCGCTGGTGGGGGGCGGGGACCCAACTGCGATGCGACTATTATGGTGGCATCCTTGGAGCTCTCTTCTGAGGTGGTCTCCTGGGAAGCTGAAGAGGGGGGGCTACCCTGGATGGACCGGTGTCGTCAGCTAGAGGACGTGTGGAAGAGTGGATATGTGGTCAGTGGGAGGGGTGGGTCAATCAGTAAGGCAATAACAACTCACGTTTGACAGGTGCTTCAGTGGAGCCCAATGGTTCCTCACCTCAGCGATGTCCACCAGCCTCCTGCTTGGTGACCGCTCTGTACTCAGCCACACTGGTCACCTCCAGGGCACGCTCCTCAAAAGTGATGATAATCCTGATGTCTGGCACACCACTGCCAGCCTGGGCCCTCTCTCAGCGATTGTGAGAGAGCTTTTCTTGAGGAGGCACAGAGAGTGCATCATTAGCCACATGCATAGTTCACAGTGGTGGAAGGGGGCGTGTGAAGGCGGGGTTGAAGGGGGAAGGGGTTGTAGGAAGAGTTGGGGGAGTGAAGGGGGAGGGGCATTCAACGCTCCCATGGGGGAGTAGAGGGAAGGGGCGGTGAGTGCGTTGGTGTCTACTTACTCGTGCTACCCGGTGTAGGCCCTTGACAATAGGCCAATCCTCCTGGTCACATGCCCCAGCTTACTGCCACCGCCACCACATCCCAGGCGGCACTAGCTGCCCAATGGCTGACCCTCCTGGACCCTCGGGGAAACAGGACATCCCGCCTGGCCTCCACAGTGTCTAGCAGTCTCCCCAGGTCAGCGTCCCCGCATTTTGGGGCTGGTCTCCTTGGCGCCATTGTTGCAAGCTAGCTGGGGTTGGCTGAGAGAGTGCAACTTAAGTGCTGCTTGACCTTGTTGGCGGGGGGCCGGAGCGCGCGCTGCCGGTGAATCAGCTTGTGAGCCTTCATTTGTGGCGAGAAGCCAATTAGGCCTCGTTAAGTGGGTCAATTAATGTTGAATAGCTGGCCTCGCTGGGCTGGGCACCGGGAAACTCGCAGCAATTCCAGCTTGCTACCACACTTAGAAATCCTTCCGGAGAATCATGCCCCGACTTTTACATACTGTGACTGTTTAATGGATTTTAAAGGCTGCAGAAGGGGTGAGCAGCCAAAGGAGCCACATTCCAGGGCAGACCCCAACCCCAACCTCTGCCCAGAACATGTCCCCCTGGACCCCTTTGACACCCTGGCAGCAATTGTTGGGAGGGTGCCTACCAGCTTTCCACCCCTTGGAATGCAAGGTGGCAGATTGGCACAGCAAGGTCAGCACTGCCAAGGGCCAAGACCTGAAAGGGAATTGGGCTTGAAAGGGGCAGGGCATGAAGGAGGGACATGAAGGGGGGCATGAGAACATTTGGCATCCCTATAGTGGAACCACCTGGGGGGGGGGGCGGGGGGGTGCAGTAGCTGATACCGGCGATTGGGGTGGCCTACTGCTGGTGAGAAGGGAGGGTTGGGGGGAGCCGTTGCTGGTGAGAGGGGGCAGGGTCTGCAGGGAGACCATGTAGGAGGGCCCCGGTGCAAGGGATCTTTTGTGGGGTGTCCCAACATCCACCGTACTTTGGGGCAGTGAATTCCACAGATTCCCAATCCTTTGAGAGAAGTAATTTCTCCTCATCTCTGTTTTAAATTTGCTACCCTTGACTAAATCTATGACCTCTCTTTCTAGATTGCCCCACAAGAGGAAGCATTTGTTCTAAGTCTACTTTGTAAATACCTTTTATCATCTTATATACCTCAATTAGATCTCCTCTCATTCTTAGAAACTCGAGAGAGTGTAGGCCTAAATGGCTCAATCTCTCTTCATAAGTCAAATCCTTTGTCTCTGGATTCAATCCAGTGAACCTCCTCTGAACTGCCTCTAATGCAACTACATCTAGTTTGCCAAAAAGAGGCATTTTGACACTCACAGGCTGCTGAACGAGTTTCCTTCGAGGAAAGACTTTCACACCAGGTCTGCTCTCCGGATTCCTGTTGCATTCCTGCAGGAAGGCATTCTGGTTAATCCTCTTCGCCAATGTAATATCCTGACAGATGGGCGATCACCAAGTTGATTAACAAAGAATGGTTTATTGAATGAATAACTGTTGACAGAGAGTGAGGTTAAAGGATAACATGTTCCAAGATTCCAAACTCCTAACGAACTGGGAAAACCACGCTCCACCCCCAGGGTTCGCACACATGGCTCCATTGGCCGATCAAGTCACATGACACCCTGTGAACTCACCCCTTTAAAGGGGCATGCTATCACAGTATGTATAGGATATAAGCTATTGATATTTTCTGAAGCTTTTCTCTGCTTTGGCTCAGAGGCATTCCAAGTTCTTCAAGAAGGTATGTACAGAACGAAGCATAACTGGCGGCAGGATGCAGGGTTTTCCCACATCGAAAGCTAGCACCAGCAGAACACCTGGATTGTAATCAAATACATTTTGGAAAGAATTAAAATCACAGTTAATCCATGATCGTCATGTCATAAAGAGTTTGTTCCAATTTTGATTTGCTAATATGACAGTGGATATACTGAAACATGATGGAAGGGAGGCTGCTGTTTATCTATTTAAAATAGAAGCATATTCAATAGTTATTATAACATTTTAAACACTCAAAAGCAATGCTATAATGCCTATGTTGCACCATAAATTAGTAAATTGAATATTTGCTGTATGTACATTTAAACAATTTCAAATTGAGGCATGAAATTATTGGAAAGGGGTGTTGTTGGGAAAGTGGCAAAGGTAATGGCTATAATCTTCCCACTATTTAATTCTAGGAATTGTGGCTCATTCAAATCCAAGTTGGCTAATGGCAGAGAAAGAATCACAAGATAATGGGATACGATGGTAAGTTAGAGCTCGGAGTCGTCAGCTTACTTGTGAATCCAGCATTAAGGCTCAGGATGATGTCACTGAGTTGCAGCATGTAGACGAGGAGCAGAGGATTCTTCAGAAACAGTAATTGTAGTGATAGCGTAGGTGGAGAGAGAGAAGCCAGTTCTGGAGATGGTCTAGCTTAAATAGAACATCAAAACATAGAAAATAGGAACAGGAGGAGGCCATTTGGCTCTCTAAGCCTCCTCCGCCATTCATTATCAATAGCCTAATCCCATTTCCTCCCGATATCCTTTGATCCCCTTTGCCTTAAGTGCTATATCTAACTGCTTCTTGATAATATGCAATGTGTTGACCCCAACTACTTCCTCTGGTAATGAATCCCACAAGCCGACCATTCTCTGGTGAAGAAATGTCTCCTCATCTCTGTCCTAAATGGTCTACCCTGTATCCTCAGACTGTGACCTCTGGTTCTGGACGCACCCACCATCAGGAACATCCTTCCTGCATCTATCCTGTCCATTTTAGAATTTTATACGTTTCTGTGAGATCCCCCCCTCATTATTCTGAACTTGTGAATACAATCCTAACCAATTCAATCTCTCTTCTTACTTCAGTCCTTCCATCCCAGGAATCAGTATGGTAAACCTTTACTGGACTCCCTCTAGAGCAAGAACATCCTTGCTCAGATATGGAGACCAAAACAGCACACAATATTCCAGTTGTGGCCTCACAAAAGTCTTGTATAATTGCAGCAAGACATCCCTGCTCCTGTACTTGAATCCTCCCATTATGAAGGCTAAAATATAATTTGCCTTCTATACCGCCTGCTGTTACCTGCATGCTTACCTTCAGTGACTGGTGTACAAGGACACCCAGGTTTGTTGCATATTCCCCTAATGTATGGCTATTCAGATAATAGTCTGCCTTCTTGATTTTACTACCAGTGGATAACCTCACATTTCTCCAAATTATACTGTACCTGTCATTCATTTGCCCACTCACTCAATTTGTCCAAGTCACACTGAAGGATCTTTGCATCCTCCTCACAGCTCACCCTCCCACCCAACTTGGTGCCATCTGCAAATTTGGAAATAGTACATTTTGTTCTCTCATTTAAACCATTAATATATATTGTGAATAGCTGGGGTCCTAGCATCAATCCCTGTGGCACCCACCAGGACTGCCTGCCAATTTGTGAAAGATCCTACTCTTTGCTTCCTGTCTGCCGGCTAGTTTTCTATCCATCTCAGTACACTACCTCTAATGCCATGCGCTTTAATTTTGCACACTCTCTCTTTTGCGGGACTTTGTAAAAAGCCTTCTAAAAGTCCAAATATACGACATCCACTGGCTCCCCCTCGTCAACTCTACTAGTTACACCCTCGAAGAATTCCAGTAGATGTGTCAAGCATGATTTCCCCTTCATAAATCCATGCTGCCTCTGCCTGATCCTGCCACTATTTTCTAAGTGCTCTGCTATAAAATCTTTGATAATGGATTCTAGAATTTACCACCGTTATAGTTTGAAAAATTACTTGTAAACGCGTGAGTACATTTTTTTAAATTCCAAGTCTCTTCCTGTCCCCAGTGGTGCACAAAAGCAGACGTTCATCTGTTTCTAAAGCTAGTTATTCATGGAACAGATCACTGGACTGTCACCAGAGCCTTCTAGTTTGTAGGGCGCCACTCCACAGCAAGCGTGGCTGATCAGAGTGAGAGTGAGTCTCTCTCACTCTCACCATCAGCCACTGGCGTGTTGGAAGAATTTGCAGGTCGTCAGTTGGCCTGTTCGGCCACGTTATGAACACACCTTCCTTAGCCATCAAGTCCTGGAGTGGGACTTGAAGCCAGAGCTTCTGGCTCGGAAGAAGGGAGGCGACCCACGGCATCACAAAACCACACATTTGTAAAAGGCATCAATATAATTAGTTTCTTTTGTTCCTTTTTGGCATGTGGGTGTCGCTGGATGCTACTTTGTTACCCATCCCTAATTGCTCTTGAACTGAGTGGGTTGCCATCTCAGAGGGCAGCTAAGAGTCAACCACATTACTGTGTTGAAAGTCAAATATAGGCCAGACCAGGTAAGGTGAGCAGACGTCCTTCCCTAAAGGACGTTAGTGAACCAGATGGGTTTTTACAATAATACAGCCACCATCACTGAGATGAACTTTATAATTCCCAGATTTTTTAATTGAATTTTAATTCTGTCAGCAGCCATTTGAACCTGTGCCCCAGAGAATTAGCCTCGGCCTCTGGATTACTGGCCTAAGCACAGTGCCACTGCACCACCATCTTACTCCAAGTGGATGTCTTCTGATTTTAAGCCTTATACTTGCTTAGTTATGTTTACTTGACCATTCATTCTGTTGGTCAAGGTTGGAATGTCTTTGGCTCATATTTTGCCCAAGTTGTGATTCCTGATTCTGCTGTTAATTAGATGACAAAAGAATTGTCAGCAAGGAGAGGAATGGTTTTGATCTAAATTATTGAAATGGAAATCATCTTCAGGAAGCTCTGCAATCGAAACCTTAGGATCTTGCTCTTATAGGTCATGTCAGGCAGCCCGAGTGAACTGTCAAGTAGAGTTTGCTCGTAACCCCTTGATGCTTGTGTCGTTACAAAATGCGGAGCACATCCACTGCCAAGGGTCACCATGTAGCAATTCAGTCAGCGCTCAAAAATAATCAGCTGGTTCACACTGTAGCTTCAGAGCCGCCTCCCAGCCTTCCCGTCGCCATTCCCACAGAGATTGGAATACTCTTATTGTGATGTCTACATCCATCTGGAATGCCAGACGGCATCAGGAATTTAACCCATTCCAGTTTTGAACACTGACCCCTTCAAATAGCACCATGATGCAGAATGGCTTTTATGTTGCTCCAGAATGTTTCACGTCTGAAAGTATCTTGTTTCTTTAATTTAACTAAAAGATGCATTTCTCCCTTTCTAGATGAACCTGCGGGCAGGATTAAACAGTGGGCTTTGTAGATTAACATGCATGTTAAAATGCTTTACTACTGGTGCAGCTGTTGAAAATGTTAAGTACAAGATATAGATTTCAATGGAGCAATGTTAAAACGTTCTTCTTGGGGATCTGGTAAAATATCTTGTGAGACAATTACATTTACTATTGGGAACTGTGGTACAGTGGGTATATTACTGCAGTAATAATCCAGCAGACTGAAGTCATAGTCCAGAGGTATGGGGCTGAATGTTTACTGAGGGCCTCAGGATCCTGACATTGAGGACAAATGGGGTTCCTGAGCATGCACTTACTGATGCTTCCCAAAGGTGCCCCCCCCAAATTGAACACCTCCAAGACCAACATCTAATTAAGAATGGCAGGCAGGGTGTAGATGCTGCTGGTCCACTGCGGTTAGCACTGCTGCCTCACAGCGCTAGGGTCCCCGGTTCAATTCCAGTCTGTGCGGAGTCTGCACTTTATCCCCGAATCTGCGCAGGTTTCCTCCGGGTGCTCCGGTTTCCTCCCACAGTCCAAAGATGTGCAGGTTAGGTGGATGGACCATTCTAAATTACCCCTCAGTGTGCAAAGATTAGGTTACGGATAAGGGAGGAAGCATGGGCTGAGGTGGGGTGCTCTTTCGGAGGATTTGTGCAGACTAGATGGGCTGAATGGCCAACGTCTGCACTGTAGGAGTCTATAAGAGGGATGCCACTGCTGAGACTGTTCAGGGATCGAGAGGGTGCTTCCATTTTGAGGCCTCATGCATATAAGTAAAATATTTAAAAACAAAGCAGTCAGGCAGGCAGGCCCCTTCAGATAGTCCTTGGGCCTCAGAGAAGGCTTGTGTTCCCTCTTTTGATTTGATTTGATTTGATTTGATTTATTGTCACATGTACCAAAGTACAATGAAAAGTATTTTTCTGTGGCCGAGGGAACGTACACAGTACATCCATAGTAGACAGAAGAATAATCAACAGAGTACATTGACAAATGGTACATCGACAAATAGTGATTGGTTACAGTGTGGAACAAGGGGCCAAACAAAGC
The DNA here is from genome assembly GCF_047496885.1 of Scyliorhinus torazame. Classification (NCBI taxonomy): domain Eukaryota; kingdom Metazoa; phylum Chordata; class Chondrichthyes; order Carcharhiniformes; family Scyliorhinidae; genus Scyliorhinus; species Scyliorhinus torazame. Next base: position 71,000,654 of record NC_092712.1, on the reverse strand, counting down.
AAATACATCAGCAAGAGCAGCATAGGGCGTCGTGAATAGTGTTCTTCCAGGGAACAGATCAGTCCAAGGGGGAGTTGTTGAGGAGTCTTGTAGTTGTGGCTACGAAGCTGATCCTATGTCTGGATGTTGCAGGTCTTCAGACTTCTGTACCTTCTGCCTGATGGAAGCGTCTAGAAGAAGGCAATGCCTGGGTGGGAGGGGTCTCTGATAATGCTGTCTGCCTTCCTGAGGCAGTGGGAGGTGTAGACAGAATCAATGGGAGGGTGGCAAGCTTGTGTGATGCGTTGGGCTGAGTTCACTACACTCTGCAGTTTCTTGCGATCTTGGACCGAGCAATTGCCATACCAGGCTGTGATGCAGCCGGATAGGATGCTCTCTATTGCACATCTGTAGAAGTTTGTGAGAGTCGATGATGACATGCCAAATTTCTTTAGCTTCCGTAGGAAGTAGAGACGTTGTTGGGCTTTCGTGACTGTTGCATCAAGTGATTGGACCAGGACAGACTGTTCGTGATGGTGACCCCCAGGAACTTAAAGCTATTGACTATCTCCACTTCGGAGCCGTTGATGCAGACGGGAGTGTGTGTCGTGCTACGCTTCCTGAAGTCGATGATCAGTTCCTTGGTCTTTCCGACATTTAGAGAGAGGTTGTTTTCGGTACACCATGCAACCAAGTGATTTATCTCCCTCCTGTAGTCTGATTCATCGTTGTTTGAGATGCGGCTCACCACAGTCGTATCATCCGCAAACCTATAGATTGAGTTGGAGTTAAATCTTGCCACACAGTCATGTGTGTATAGGGAGTACAGTAGAGGACTGAGCTCACATCCTTGCGGGGCTCCAGTGCTGAGGACCATTGTCGAGGTGGTGATGTTGCCTATCCTGACAGATTGCGGTCTGTTGGCGAGGAAGTCGAGGATCCAGCTGCACAGGGAGGGGTCAAGACCAAGATTGCAGAGTTTGGTTATTAGTCTTGTCGGGATAATGGTGTTGAAGGCGGAGCTGTTGTCTATGAACAGCAGTCTTACATAGGTGTACTTGTTGTCAAGGTGTTAGAGTGTTGATTGTAGAGCCAGGGAGATAGCGTCTGCTGTGGACCGGTTGCGGTGATAGGCAAACTGCAGTGGATTGAGACCGTCTGGGAGGCTGGCGGTGACTAGCCGCTCGAAGCATTTCATAATAACAGACATCAGGGCCACCGATCGGTAGCCATTGAGGCAGGCTACCTTGTTCTTCTTTGGTACTGGTATTATGCTGGTCGTCTTGAAGGAGGTGGGGACCTCAGAGCGGAGGAGTGAGGTGGTGAAGCTATCAGTGAATACACTCGCCAGCTGGTCTGCGCAGGCTCTGAGTGCTCGCCCAGGGACTCCGTCGGGCCTGTCGCTTTCCGCAGATTCACTTTCAAGAAGGCAGCTCTCACCTCTGAGGCTGTAATAGTGGGTATGGATGTGTCCAAGGCTGTTGAAAAATGAAAATGAAATGAAAATGAAATTAAATGAATGAAAATCGCTTATTGTCACAAGTAGGCTTCAAATGAAGATACTGTGAAAAGCCCCTAGTCGCCACATTCCGGCGCCTCTTCGCGGAGGCTGGTACGGGAATTGAACCCGCGCTGCTGGCCTTTACAAGTCAGCTGTTTAGTCCGCTGTGTTAAACGAGCCCCTAACAATGAATAACACTGGCTGTTGGGGCGAGTGGCACTGCTACATTGGCTGACTGCTCAAAGCGGGCATAAAACTTGTTCAGATCATCGGGTAGGGATGCTCCAGCCCAAATATCCCGCCTGGCCTTGCTTTATACCCTGTGATCTTGTGTAGGCCCTGCCATAGTCATCGTGGGTTAGTGTGGTTGGCCTGGGACTCTAGTTTGATACGGTATTGTCTTTTTGCATCCCTGATGGCTTTCCGTATGTCATTCCTGGATTTCTTATATAGGTCAGGTCATCAGACTTGAAAGCTCCGTCCGGGACTTCAGCAGGGAGTGAACCCTTTGGTTGAGCCAGGGATTTCCGATTGGGGAACACCCGTATTGTCTTCTTTGGTACAGGGTCCTCGACACACTTACTGATGAAGTCTGCATGGAGTCTCTAGCTCTAAAGGCACCCCACATTCTACCCCCCCCCCCCCCCCCCCCCATCCACCTCTTGCGGCCACATGGGGACCACCTCTGTGAAGTTGGAAGCCTCCCGTGTGGTGGGAAGGCATCCCGGATGCAGCTCCTTGCTGTTTGTCTTGTTCCCCCTAACCTCGTATTCCTGGGGCTGGGAAAATCCTGCCCATGAGTTCAAGTGTCACCTCGCCCATTCTGTGGATAGAATGAAGAAGCTGGGGTTGTTCTCTCAGAAATGAGAAGGTTGACAGGAGATTTGACAGAGGTGTTCAGAATCATAAGGGGTCCGGACAGAGTAGGTAGGGAGAAACCATTTTCGTTGGCAGAAAGATCGAGAACCAGAACACACTGATTCGTGGCGATTGGCAAAAGAAGAAACAGTGAAGTCAGGAAGAACAGTTTTTACGCAGCGATCTATTTAGGATCTGGAGTGCACTGCCTGAGAGTGAGGCTGGTTTAATCGAGGCCTTCAAAAGGGAATTGGATGAGCACCTGAAGAGAAAATAATTTGGAGGACTATGGGAAAGATTGGGACCAGTCTGGTCCTAGATGGGGCTAGTAGATTTGCTCTCTGCAGAGGTGGTGCTGGACAGGATAGCTGAATGGCCTTCTCTTGTGCTGGAATAATTCTATCATTCTAGTTAATTTAATATCGCTGGAGTTAAAAAACTGGTATCAGCAAAGTAACTGGCCCTCTAATGTTCTAGAATACCTACAGTGCAGAAGGAGGCCATTCAACCTGTCGAGTCGTCATCGACCCTTTGGAGGAGTTCTCTACCCATGTTCACCCCGCCCTATCCCTGTAACCCCATGAGCTAACCTGCACCTCCCTGGACACTGAGGGACACTTTGGCATGGCCAATCCACCTAACCTGAACATCTTTGGACTGTGGGACTGTGGGGGACACCGGAGCACTCAAAGGAAACCCACGCAGATGCTGGGAGAACATACAAACTCCACACTGGCTGTCACCCAAGGTTGGAATTGAAGCCAGGTCCCTGGTGCTGTGAGGCAGCAGTGCTCACCGCTGTGCCACCGTGGTGCCCTTTAGACAGGAAATCTGCCATTCTTTCCCGGTCTCCAGGCCGAGAGCAATGTGGTAAATGCCCTCGGAAATGGATCAGCAAACTACTCAGTTGTCAAGATGGCAGCTCACCATCACCTTCCCAAGGGCATAAGGCCTGGGCAATTAATTCTGATTTTGTCAGTAAATCCCACACAGAAAGAAATGGAAAAAGGTGATGATGTGTTTGGGTCTTGCACACCCAAATAAATATGTTAACCCTCTCACCCAAGTGTCACATTTAATCCAGTTTGTAAAATTCATTATTGCACTATCATTGATGTTTGTCCGAATCATCCGAGGAGTGGCAATCACCATCAGATTGCCACTCTGCTCCTATATTTCAGTGCTACGTTGGAGCTCCGCATTTCTGGCTGGGACTTCCAATCTTGGCTTCTCCAGGAATGCGGAGTGTCCCTGAAAAGGAACTGCTTCTTCAGATCATCTGGGGGAGATACGCCATCCCCCCCTTTTTCTGCCACCAGTTGCCGTATTCATGTTAGTAAAGAGCTCAGATGTCCCAAAGCTTGTTTGAGCAGCACAGAAGATAAGGGGGTAGGGTGGCAGGTAGGTAGGGTGGACACTGGGTAGGGAGGGGCATGGGGAGGTGATCGTTGGGTAGGATGTCATGTGGATGAGGTGGTAGGATGACGGGCGGGCAGGGTGGTAGGTGGGTGCAGTGGAAGGTGGATAATTGTTAGGTGTGCCGGATGATTTTGGGTAAGTGGATGACGTGAGTTGGGGGATAGTCAGGACAGTTTGGGAGTGAGTCAGGGTGTTCAAGGGGGCAGCCAGTGAGTTGAGCGGGGAGTGGGGGAAGTCAGTGTAAGTGATTGTGAGAGGGGGTGTCTGTTGTACTGTTGTACAGGAGTTAGACAAGGATTTTTTAGTCTAACTACTCAGGTAATCTCACAGAGTAAGGACCATTCCTGAGAAAAAGATGACCAATTAGCACAATACATTGATAAGGCCTGGAAATCTGAAACAGTCTATTGACCGACTTCCGGTGGCGGCCATGGAGGAGTAGGTCGTACATTTGATAGCTCCTGTCTGTGACGGACTTTTGACCTTTTTCCCCCGTTTCTTTCCAGATTTTATGGGATAAATCGGTGAAGAGTGAGAGAGTAAGGAGAAATCCCCCTCCGGTGTATGGAGAATTGGACCAGGAGTGGCCGTGTGAGAAGACAAAGTGCAATAAGGAAGATGTGAGCAGAGCTAGTAACAAGGGACAACATGGCGGAGAGCAAGGGCCGCGGGGAGACAGCACAATGGTCGACGGAGCAGCTGGTGAAGTTTTTCGAAGATTGCTTCACCAAGATGAAGAAAGACACGCTGGACCCGATTAAGGCTTCGATTGATCAAGTTGTGCAGAATGAAGAGACCCACGGGAGAGCGATCCAGGAGGTGGAGAAAAAGGTGTCCGAGCACGAGGAATACCTAACCGTGCTGGAGACCAAGGTGGAGATCATGAACGACCGCCAGCAAAGAATGCAGGAGAAGCTGGAGGACCTGGAGAATAGGTCCAGGAGAAAAAAATCTTAGAATTGTCGGCCTCCCTGAAGGCAGTGAGGGATCGGATGCGAGGACTTATGTGACGGACATGCTGGAGAAGTTGATGGGGGCTGGGGCGTTCCCTCGGCCCCTGGAAGTGGATAGAGTGCACAGAGCCCTCGCGAAGAAGCCCCGAGCGAACGAGCCGCCGAGGACCATGGTGGTACTCATTCACTATTTCCTGGACAAGGAACACGTTCTGCGGTGGGCCAAGAAGGAACGGAGCAGCAAGTGGGAGAACTGTGAGCTGCGCATTTATCAGGACCTGGGCGCGGATCTGGCCAAGAGGCGAGCTGGGTTCAATCGGGCAAAAATGGCCCTCTTTAAGAAGGGGGTGAAGTATGGGATGCTGTACCCAGCCCGTCTGTGGGTCACACATGAGGAACGGACATCTACTTTGAAACACCAGATGAGGTATGGACTTTTATTAAAGACAAGAGGCTAGAGGCGAATTAAAAGACACTGAAACCTTGGAGAAGTACTGTGGCGGCGATTTGTTGCGCTGGGTTGTATAAATATAAGTAGGGCTATCTGTAATAAGGGGCTGTTTGGATGGCTAAATGTAACTTTGTCTTGCAGGGAGCTAGTTAGAGGGGGGATGGCCTTTGGGGTTGGTTCTGCTTTTTGGGTAGGGTGCTCTTTCCAAGAGCTGGTGCAGACTCAAGGGGCCGAATGGCCTCCTTCTGCACTGTAAATTCAATGATAATCTATGATTAATCTAGGACAAAGGTTCGGCACAACATCGTGGGCCGAAGGGCCTGTTCTGTGCTGTATTTTCTATGTTCTATGTTCACTGTTTTTTCTGATGTTTGTTTACTGGCGAATGTGATGTTTCTAAAATGTTTATCCATGTGGGGGGAGAGGGGAGAGAACAATGGGGAGACAGACTGCTTGGTGCCAGGGGCAGGTGCTATCAAGTCAGCATGGGTCAGCTGACTCTCGGAAGGGCAGTGGGAGTGAGCAGGTGTTAAGCTGGGACTTGACTTGGGGAGTTGGGTTTCTAGTGTTGTTGCTAGGGGGGCAGGGAGAGGGGGGAGAGCTGCTTTGCTGACAGGGGAGGAACTGTTACTAGGGGACAAATGGGAGGTCGGGAATGGCAACTTCCCGAGGGGGGGGGGGGCTCCAGGAGGCGGAGGGTGCGAGCTAGAGGCTGGCCTAAAAAGGGAGATGGCTAGTCGGCAGGGGAGGGGGGGGGAGGGTCTGGAAGCCCCCCGACCAGGCTGATTACATGGAACGTCAGAGGGCTGAATGGGCCGGTCAAGAGTGCTCGTGTGTTTGCGCATTTGAGGGGGCTGAAGGCGGACGTGGCAATGCTACAAGAGACACACCTAAAGGTTACAGACCAGACGAGATTGAGAAAGTGGTGGGTTGGCCAAGTGTTCCACTTGGGGCTGGAGTCAAAGACCAGGGGGGTAGCGATCTTGATCAGCAAACGAGTGGCATTCGAGGCAGGGAAAACTGTGTCAGACAAGGGGGGTAGGTACATAATGGTGAGTGGGAAGCTGGAGGGGGTGCGGGTGGTACTCGCGAACATATATGCTCCGAATTGGGACGATGTGGAATTTATGAGGTGGGTTTTAGTTAAGATCCCAGACTTAGAGTCACATAACCTGGTCATGGGAGGAGACTTTAACACAATCATTGATCCGGAATTGGACCGGTCAAAATCCAGGACAGGGAGGAGGCCGGCTGCGGCAAAGGAATTGAAGGGGTTTATGGAACAGATGGGAGGAGTAGACCCATGGAGGTTTGCACGGCCAAGGGCGAAGGAGGTTTCCTTTTTCTCACATGTCCACAAGGTATACTCTCGCATCGAATTTTGTTCTGAGCAGGGTGCTAATACGAGAGGTGGTGGATACTGATTACTCGGCAATCGCAGTGTCGGATCATGCCCCACATTGGGTGGATCTACGGGTCAGTATGGAGAGAGGGCAATGCCCACTGTGGAGACTGGATGTGGGGTTGCTAGCGGAAGAAGTGATCTGTGGGCGGGTTAACAAGTCCATCCAGAACTACCTGGAAACAAATGATACGGGGGTGCTCTCCGCAGCGACGGTTTGGGAAGCTCTGAAGGCAGTTGTCAGAGGGGAATTAATCTCGATACGGGCCCACAGAGAAAAGGCGGAACGGGCTGAGAGGGATAGATTAGTGGAGGAGATACTCCAGTTGGACAGGAGATACTCGGAGGCCCCGGACGCGGGGCTACTGAGGGAGCGGCGGAGGTTACAGGCGGAGTTTGGGCTGTTGACCACAGGGAAAGCGGTGGAACAGTTGAGGAAGGCAAGGGTGGGGGATTTATGATCACGAGGAAAAGGCAAGTAGAATGTTGGCGCACCAGCTCAGGAAAAGGGAGGGTGCAAGGGAGATAGGGAGAGTAAAGAGTAGAGGCGGGAATACTGTCCTGGACCCAGCGGGGGTGAACGAGCTGTTTCAGGACTTCTATAGTAAATTATATGAGTCGGAACCTCCAGCTGGGGTGGAGGGGATGAGGCAGTATTTGGATCAGTTGAGGTTCCCGAGGGTAGATGAAGATCTGGTGGAAGGGTTTGTCTTTCCAGGAGCCGGTGCAGACTCAAAGGGCCGAATGGCCTCCTTCTGCACTGTAAATTCAATGATAATCTATGATCAATCTAGGACAAAGGTTCGACACAACATCGTGGGCCGAAGGGCCTGTTCTGTGCTGTATTTTCTATGTTCTATGTTCTATAGTCTCCTGGGCCGGATGGAATCTACCACAGAATACAGAGGGAAGCAAGGGAGTAAATTTCTGGGACCTTGACTGATATCTTTGTTTCCTCATTGGCTACAGGTGAGATCCCAGAGGACTGGAGAATGGCTAATGTGGAACCGCTGTTTAAGAAAGATAGCAGGGATAATCCTAGGAACTCTTGGCCAGTGAGCCTCACGTCGGTAGTCGGTAAATTATTGGAGAGAATTTTCAGGAACAGGATTTAAACTCATTTGGAAACAAATGGACTCATAAGCGGTAGACAGCATGGCTTTGTGAATGGGGCGGTCGTGCCTCACTAACTTGATCAAGTATTTTGAGAAGGTGACAAAGATGATTGATGAGGAGAGGGTGGTGAATGTTGTTTACATGGACTTCAGTAAAGCCTTTGACAAGGTGCCTCATGGCAGACTGGTACAAAAGGTGAAGTCACACGGGATCAGAGATGAGGCGGGAAGATGGATACAGAACTGGCTCGGTCACAGAAGGCAAAACGTAGCAGTAGAAGGGTGTTTTTCTGAATGGAAGGTTGTGACTAGTGGTATTCCACAGGGATCTGTGATTGAATGGCGGAGCAGTCTCGAGGGGCTGAATTGCCGACCTCTGCTCCTAATTCCTATGTTACTATGAGAAACTTCAGTTATGAGGATAGATTTGAATGGTTGGGTCGGTTCTCCATGGAGAGGAGAAGGCTAAGAGGAGATTTGATAGAGATGCTCAAAATCATAAGAGGACTGGACAGAGTAGATAGGTAGAATCTGTTCCTGATTGTAAAAGGATCAAAAACGAGATGGCACAGATTTAAAGTGATTTGCAAAAGTGATGTCTATTTAAGTCGCACCATTGGTTGGTGAATTGTCACGTGATACGCAGTGACACGGGCTTTTGGAGAGTTCACCATCTTACCCTGTCGGACATCTCTTAATAAACCCTGCACTATGTTTTTACAAACTTAAAGTGTGGCACCCCTACTTCTTTGCGGCAACAGGAAACATATTAATGATAGATAGTTTTTTGAAGAATAAAGGGATTAAGGGTTATGGTGTTCGGGCCGGAAAGTGGAGCTGAGTCCACAAAAGATCAGCCATGATCTCATTGAATGGTGGAGCAGGTTCGAGGGGCCAGATGGCCGACTCCTGCTCCTAGTTCTTATGTTTTTATGTTCTTATATAACAAAAAGAAGCAAATGTGATGTGATATAAAACTTGTTCACACAGTGAATGGTTTGGGTCTGGAATGCACTTGGGACAGGGCTTCGAAACTCCAAAGTATATCATGAAGTCCACCTGACCTACAACTTTCATGTTGCATTTGGCTAGGATGAGCACAAGAGCCTTCCCTTCAGGTGTGATTAAACAGTCTTCCTGGACACTTTAATCAAAATAAGCTTTATTCTGAGAATTTAGTTCACATATATATATAAACACACAACAAGAATTGTTATCAATTACAAACATAAAGACACCACACAGCTACAGTAATCTATGTATAACACTTAATGACTTCCCCCTTAACTGTTCCAATTCATAAACAAAATCCCATAAACCAAAAATCCCTTTTCAAGGATGTAGACCAGCATTGTGTATTGAAAAGACTGGCTTTTCCTGAGATTCTGACCCCGTCTCACCAGCAGGTTCAAACCCTTCCGGAAAGCAAACTATATATTTTAAGTTACCAAAGCAGGTAGCTGTAATCAATGTTTTTTCCCCTGGAACAACTCTTGAAAATGAAAATAGAAGAGACAGGCCAAAACACATATTTTCTCTGTCTGTAGTCCACAGCAGTCAAAATGAAAGTGAAACTAAAAAAAACCTCACAGCCACAGCTCAGCTCCACCCCCAAAGTGACATCACTGAAGCCATGTGATAAGACAAAAACCTTTCTTAATAGGACACTCCCATGACAGCACTGCCTGGAAGTGTGGTGGAGACAGGTTCAATCGAGGCATTCCACAGGATATTAGGTGATTATTTGATTCGAAACAATGTGCATGGGGACATAGAAACTTCAGAAGTAGGAGAATGAGTAGGCAATTTGGCCCTTCAAGCCTGCTCCACCATTCATTATGATCAGTGGATCATCCAACTCAATAGCCTGATCCCACCTTCCTCCCATAACCTTTGATCCACTTCGCCCAAAGTGCTAGATATAACTTCTTCTTGAAAACATAGGGCTGCATTCTCCATTTTAGGGACTAAGTGCTGGTGCCGGGACTGTACAATGGTGTTGTATGACCACTGGAGTGGCACCAGTTCTGGAGCAATTCAGGATTCGTTAATTGGCTAACACTGGCGCCACATGGAATTAGAGCATAGAATCATAGACTTTACAGTGCAGAAGGAGGCCTTTCGGCCCATCAAGCCTACGCCAGCCCTTGAAAGAGCACCCTAATTAAGCCCATGCCTCCACCCTATCACCTTAACCCAGGACACCTCCTAACCTTTGGACACTAAGGGGCAATTTAGATGACCAATCCACCTAACCTGCACACCTTTGGACTGTGACAGGAAACCGGAGCACCCGGAGGAAACCCACACAGACACGGGGAGAAAGTGCAAACCCCACACAATCACCCGAGGCTGGAATTGAACCCGGGTCCCTGGAGCTGTGAGGTATCAGTGCTAACCACTGTGCCACCGTGCTACCCAATGAAAACCCGTGTCCGATTCGTCAGGGTCGAGATTGGCAATTGAGAGGCTGACACTCTGCAGCCGCATATTAGCACTCCATTCCCCTGGCACCAACTCCCGTCCCACACACCTGTAACCCTCACCCACCCCCACCACCTGGAGGATGACCAAACCCGACCCGCTGGCAGTCTGCTCGCACCCCACCCTGCACCACATGCTTATACCCATAACACCTGCCTTGGCCGGGTGACCTGTTCACAAAGGCCACCAGCTGCCCACCCCCTGTGTTGCCCACATCCGACTGCCTAACACTGTGCATTTTCTGTCTCCCGCACCCCAGGAGAAGGTGGTACAAAACCGGCAGGAGAGAAAGAAGACTGGAGGGGGCCGCGGAACTGGAGCACTAGACCTGGTCGGTGGACCCGGGGAGAGGGCAGTCACCGAGGCGGAGCTTGGCATTGGGGAACCAAGTGAGCTCCAGCTGAGTTGCGGTGTCCCTATGGCACAACTCACACACCACCCCCACACCACCCCGGCACCCCACCTCCCCCACGCCAAATTCCAATGCCTACAGTGGGTGAAAGGCAGACATGTTAGCATGGTGCGTGCCTCCGTGCCCAACCAGGTCCAACGGGCTCCATGGCGACATGCACTGCAGCTGTGCCCATGCCCCCACATGTTCCCTCCCCGCCTCCTTCAATATCCCCACAACCACCCCGGGCAGTTCCCCCTGGCATTCTGCCTTCCGCACTGCACCTCTGACCCTGTCAGTGCCTGGCACTATGGGGACCTCTGTCCCTGGCACCCGTCCCTGCCGACAGAGGTACTGGTTGCGCCTGTACAACCTGGACCCGGGGGTCATCCTGATGCCACGGCCCATCCCCTGGCCACCCCCCATTACTCCTCCTGGCCCTGGCAGACGCCCCCCACCCCCCCCCCCCCCACCCCGCAGCCACCCATGCCATTGGCAGGACCGGCAGCTTACGGTCACACCTCTGGGAACATGGCCGCCCTCCACTCTCTCCCTCAGCAGCCACTGTGCCTGTTTCTTGATTTTTAAAACCACAAGTGAACCACGCCATTGGTATTTCCTCCTGATGGAGGCGGATCATTGCGGAAGCCCCGGAGAATACCAGAACGGGCCTGTTAATGATATGCTCACGGCATTTACTGTACATGCGGAGTAGAATGCATTCACGCCGCTGTCGGGGCACTCCATTCCATGGCATTCCATCAGGCGGACAGAGAATCCCGCCCATAGTGCTTTGGCCTCAACTGGTTTCTGTGGCAGCGAATTCCACAGGCTCACCAGTCTCCAGGTGAAGAGATTTCTCCTCCTCTCAGTCCTAAACGCGTCCTCATGTGACCCCTGGTTCTGGACACTGCCACCATCGGGAACGTCCTTCTGGGTGGGGAATGGCACAAAATCATGATGATCGTTGGGAAAGCCGGCCCTGACACGGTGAGCCGAATAGACTCCCTCTGCACCGTAATAATACTGTGATACTGCGGCTGTGGAGAGGATTGCTTTCATATGGATCAATATGTGGGAATCCGGCTGACTTTTCTGATCCACATGTGGTTAATGTGCTTCACAACAGGAGTCACAGTAACTTCAGGTTTCCAAATCCTTTCTGATAATCCCTTTTAGTTTACGACTGGGTGAAATGCATCCTGCAGTCTTGCTCAGCTTGCCTCAACCTACAAAAGTGTCATTCACACTCAGGAGTCACCAAAGCTGCATGGCATTAATGGAATCCTGAGGAGGTGAAATAGGAACAATTATCATGTTAATCCTTTCCAACTGTACAATCTACACCTTGTATATATGCACAGCAACAAATATAATCCAAACCATCTGAATCTAGTTGTTTATAAGCAATCAGTCACAAGAGAATGTACTTTCAGTCTTTAATCGGTGTTTATCTCTCAGTTCTCTTCTAAGTCACACAGCTGAATTTAACATCAATCCATTTAGCGAATTTTGATAAATTGAGGCTTCTGTTTTCTAACAGCTTGGATAATCAATGTTTTGACGACGACTTTGTCACAATTAGTACGCCGCTAAACTCCAGATGGTACCTCACCTTTTTTGCATTCTCAGGGGATTGAAAAAAAATCTTTCAAACCGTATTGAGATAAATGTCGCCTGCCTCACTCTTCTTAAACATTCCGTCCATTTGATGCGATGGTTGAGTTGTTACATGGCCTTCAAGCCTGGATTCTTCTGTGCATCTCAACAAGCTTATTTGGCTGCAATATCATTTGGCTGAAAGGAAAAGTAGATAAAACTGTCTTGTGGTTGATTGCATCCACGTTTGTAGAATTTGCAGATTAAACTGGACATCAGAGTGACTGGCTGGGAAATTACACTAAAGAGAACAAATTTGGTGCCTTCTAGTTCAGCGCTAATGTAAGCAAACTTTAAAGTGATAAAGTAACCAGTGTTCATTTGTTTAAGCTTCTGAAATGAAGCCATTTTTCAAAATATTCCTGTTTGATGTCTCAAGCCCCAAACAGATTTTGTCAGATTAATTTTACACTGACAAATTTGCAGTTGTTTCTTTCATGAGAATGAGCGCAGCCGTGGAAATCCATACTTGAAACGTAATCACAATCAAAAAGTGAATTATTATTTTCCTTTTAACGAAGCCTTTACACACTGAGTAACACTGTGGGTTACATGCAGCCACAGGAGTAAATCATTAACAGCTGTCTGTAGTCACTGACGGATGTGCGGTTTTCTTTTAGCATTGATTTGTAAAGGGGAACATAAAGGTTGACGGTCCCTCGAACAATTGCTGGATAAACAGAATGGCCAGTGTGGTACAAGACTGGGAGACCAGAGGACGCCCAGCTCGACTGAGCTGTTTTCACCTGAGGTAGTGGCTGGGTGGTTTGGCCGATGTCAGAATCTCTGGGCAATCGAGGAGAGAAAAACTAACTAAAACAGCCTCTCACTGATCTCTATCCAGTGACCCCGGTTGGGAAGTGTTGTGGGTGTATGTGTGTCGCCTGTCTGAATGTGTGTGAGGAAGACTGAATCTGACTTGGCTGTGATACCCTCTCTGATGAGACAGCCTGCTGCTACTCACTGGATTCACCTGTGCTTGGAAATTTGGTAACTAATGCTGCTGATAGGGGCGGCATGGTGGTGCAGTGGTTAGCACTGCTGCCTCATGGCGCAGAGGACCTGGGTTTGATCCCGGCCCCGGGTCACTGTCCGTGTGGAGTTTGCACACTCTCACCATGTCTGCATGGGTCTCACCCCCACAATGCAAAGATGTGCAGGGTAGGTAAATTGGCCACGCTAAATTGCCCCTTCATTGGAAAAAAAGAATCAGGCGCTCTAAATTCATTTATTTTTAAATGCTGCTGATATTTTGTTAGATTTCGAGCAAAAATTAAGAAATATCTATTGTGCGGGTTTCTCCGTTCCACATTCGAAATGTTGGCGCCAGTGGAGAATTAGGACATATTCCCAGTGCTGGGAATACTGGCGAGGCACGATCCATGGTAAGGGAATGGGCCAGCAAACTGCCCAATTGCACCCCGCCTGAGTTCCGAATCCCCGGGCATCTGGTACACTGGGGTTGAGAATTCCATTGTGATCCTGACGACTTGGAGCAACTTTTACGTGCTCCGCTCACCTCACACTGTAATCCCAGCTAAGAGGATGGCTGCTAAAAGACCTGCTCCCAGGTTTCTGGATGCGAGCATCCACAGGATGCTGGACGCCATCGAGGTGAGGAGGGTGAACCTCTTCCCGAGGATGGGATGGAGGCAGCAGCCAATGATCATGAACAAAGCCCGGGAAACAGCTGCCCCAAGACAGATGCCCCGCCTCTGGAAGGGATTGTCCCATCACTGGTGCAGATGCAGATTCAGAGCCAGAATCTACAGGAGGGGGTGTCAGCAACATTTCAGAGCCTACAACTACAGCTGGAGGTGTCCAATCGCATTCAGGCACAGGAGATGGTGCGGGCAATGCATGGCACCCAGACCAACAGAGAAAAGGTAGTGTCTTGGGGAAAGGTCTGGGAAAAAAGGTCGGAGCCACGTGTCAGGAGGGCCAAGGCTTATAATAATAATCTTTATTGTCACAAGTGAGCTTACATTATCACTGCAATGAAGTTCATGTGAAAATCCCCTAGTCGCCACATTCTGGTGCCTGTTCGGGTACACAGAGGGAAAATTCCGAATGTCCAAATTACCTAACAGCACGTCTTTTGGGACTTGTGGGAGGAAACCGGAGCACCCGGAGGAAACCCACTCAGACACGGGGAGAACGTGCGCACACTCTGCTGTCCATGGCTGAGGCCCAGCCACAGGAGGACATGTCCCAGGTGCAGATGGACATTACTGCCGTGCTCCAGAGCTTGGCCCAGTCACAAAAGGTCATGGCTGAGGGCATCGGGAGCATTAGCCAGGCACTGCCTGACCTTAGCCATTCACAAAGGGACATGCCACAGTCACAGAGGGACGTGACTGAGGCAATGAGGGACATGGCTCACTTGCTGAGGGACATGTCCCAGTCACTGAGCACCATGGTTGAGAGCATTGACACCATGGTTCGGACGAGGGCGGGCCTCCAGGATTGCCGCATCTGAGTGGGAAGCCGTCACCTGCAATGCCCGAAAGTCAGCCGGGCCCACCCAGGTCCAGGCCATCCAGAGAATGACCGCCAATGGAATCACAGGGCAAACAGCTGGGCAGCAGCTGCCTCCACTCCTGATGTGCAGTCTGGAGGAACACCTGGAAGGAGCGGTAGGCAATAAAAGTTTAGATAGAGGACACTTAAATTGCCATGGGTGCAGTAGATCATAGATAGTCAGGGGGAAGGGGACACAAGTTGTAAATACTCACCATTAATCACTTTTTCACCACCAGCCTGATCTGCCTCTAACCTCTGTCCCACGGATGGAAAGGCTCATCTGGGGCTGGGTGTTGGGCAGTGGCCAATTGGGGGATGCCCTCAGGGTGCATCGGACACATGAGCGTCCCACATGCACACACCCTCACCGACAGCCTACTATAATAGCATACCCAGTGAATCAGGCTAAACATTTCACCATCGCCCACCGACCACCAATCTCCTTCCAAACGTTTGGGGTCCATGAGAATCAGCTCCTATCTCACAACCAGGAATCACCTGAGGAGCGACTCTCAAAGCGAATCGTCATCATCCTCCATCTCACAGACAAGACCCGCTGCTACTGTCAACCCAGGGCCAACACCCTGCAGAGATGCTGAGACAACTCTCAGAAGGCAGAGAGGGAGCTGTGCTAATGGGAAGGTGGAGTGCAAGGCTAAGGGTTAGTAAGGGTCAAAGGCTGAGGGGAAGTTGGGATGAAAAGTGAAGGGAAGGTGGCGTGAATTGCTAAGTGGTGGTTGGGGGGGCGGGAGACAGGAGGGAGAGGGCGGCACCCTGTCGAGCCAACTCCGGGTCCTCACCTGCCTTATCCTGGATACCATCCTCATCCTCCTCGTCCACGGGGCGTGCCATTCTTCCCCCCCTCCCGCATGTCACCCTGTTGTTGCGCAATGTCGTGCAGGGCGCAGCAGGCCACCACGAAGCGTACAACCCTTTGGAAAGGACAGCAAGAGGGCAAGTATCATTAAAATTTCCAATTCTGACCCCTTTGCTCCCTAATATCTCCCACCACCATATCTCACTTCACCCTCTCTCTTCCTCCATCAATCTCCTCCAAACTCACTTAAATCCCAGTATGCAACAGCACGGGAAATCAGCTCACTTTTAATAAAAGTTGGGAAATCGGAAAACAGGTCAGAGAGCCAGATGGATTAAGTTGGAATAATGGCAGACGTGCCCCAGATTGTTATTTTGTTTTGATGCATTCACCCAGTGAGGAGCTGTTATACTGAGCACAAACACCCCTAGGTTACCAACCTGTCACCTGCGTCAGCTGTGACTCAGTGGGTCACACTCTTGTCTCTGAGTCGCAGGGTTGTAAGTTGAGGGCAGCACGGTAGCACAGTGGTTAGCACTGTTGCTTCACAGCTCCACGGACCCGGGTTCGATTCCCGGCTTGGTCACTGTGCGGAGTCTGCACGTTCTCCCCGCGTCTGCGTGGGTTTCCTCCGGGTGCTCCGGTTTCCTCCCACAAGTCCCGAAAGATGTGCTGTTAGGTGAATTGGACATTCTGAATTCTCCCTCTGTGTACCCGAACAGGTGCCGGAATGTGGTGACTAGGGGCTTTTCACAGTAACTTCATTGCAGTGTAAATGTAAGCCTACTTGTGACAATAATAAAGATTATTGTAAAAAGTCAAACTCCAGGGAATTGCGCACAAAATGCAAGATCGGCACACCAGTGTAGCGCTGAGCAATGCTGTGCTGTTGGTGCAATATCCCATACGGGACCTACGGGGTGGGAATGCTTGTCTTCCCTATGCTTCTTGCGGAATATGAGCTCCACCGCTACAGGTGGGTATCTCAAAACCCAGTGTATAAAAGGCCGGCCAGTAAGGCACCGACCAAAGAGGAACCCGGGAGGAGTCTACCAGGAAGTGTATATCGTTTGTAAATAAAACTTTGTTCTTGTTTTATCTGGAGTGGACTTCTAGTGTCTTTATTAAACTGGTGACAAGGAGTAAACTTGCTGGCTGTCGACATTGTGACTTACTTGGCTGAGCCTCCTCCCCCATTTTCTGGACCCAGGTTTCTATTTCTTTGATTTGGCCGGTTAGATGCATTTGACATGGGTGTTGAAGGCTGGAACCAATAGGCTGGACAAATGCATTATTTCACTCGGGCCAACAATGTCACGGAGCATGAGCATCAGATGGCCATACTGTTGATGGCCTAGGTTCGGGGTTATTCAGACTCTCACGTATTCGGCGACGCTGGACACGCAATCATTCGGCCAGCTCATGACTCTTGTGGTGCAGCACTTTAACTTAATCCCATTGAAAATTGTTCAAAGTTAGCGATTTAATACAGCGGAGAAGTCCACCGGTGTGTCCCTTGCCGAATTTGTGTCTCGGCAAAGGAAGCCAGCCAAGTTCTGTGAGTGTGGAACTGTTTTGCCTGATATGCTCTGCGACTGCTTGGTCTGCGGTATCAGTAATATGGAAACTCTGAAAAAGCTTTTGGGTGAAGTTTCCTCAACCTTTCAGCATGCGCTGTAGATCTCCTATCTCAAGAAAACATTGGACACGGCATCCAAGAGATACAAGGGATGCAGATGATCTTTTTGGGGGGTCACCTTCACGTGGTATCCTTATGGCCCAGACCAAACCCCGCTGCGACTCTGGCTTCTGGGAGAAGGACCGGCCGTCGAGACATGCAGCGTCCCTGGACTTGGCGGAAGGTGATCCCGGCCCGTGTGCTACAAGTGGACAGGAATCTCGGTGTACCTGCCGGTTGCAGGAAGGCAAATGCTCCAGGTGCCCTGGTCGAGGTAGGCTTCAGCCCCAGAACTGGGCCTTGCATCTGGATGACCCAGAAGAGGCCAAGGATGAGGCTGCGATGCAGCTGAACTGTTAGGTAGTGCCCCGTGCGGTCCCTAATCATGTCCTGATCCAAGTGAATGATCATATGCTCCATGTGGAGCTGGATATGGGAACAGCCAATTCAGTAGTAGTGCATAGCACTTTTAATCTTATCACTTTGGGCAGGATTCTCCGATTGCCGATGCCAAAATTGCATTCGGCGATTGGCCGGAGAATCCATTTTGATGCCGAAATTGGGGGCGGTGCCATTTTTCGGATGCTCCGGCCAACAAAATGGCTTAATCGCTGAATATACCGCACGCGATTGGGACAGCCTCAGGCCCTTCCCGATGCTCCGCCCCGATGGGCTGACTTCCCATCGGCGTGGATCACTTGTGGCCTAAAGTTTCGCCAACCTCGCGTAGCAGCTTTGGACTGTGTGCGGCACTGCCACAGTTGGGGGGGGGGGGGGAGGGGGGGGGGCGTTCTGCTGGCCGGGCGGGAGGGGGGGGGGCTTTGGCGGGTGCTGGGGGTCTGGTGGGAAGTGGTCCGGGGGTGGGAGAGGGTCACCATCTGGCAGGCCGGGTCCATGTGCATCCGGCGCCATGTTGTACGACGCGACTGCCGCAGGTTGCCGCCATGCATATGCACAGCCACGGACCCAGAAATTCTCCGTCCGTATCTGCAGGTAAAGCCATACCTGGTGCAGCTGCTAGCCCCCCACCAGGCGGCGCATCGGTGCGGGGGCGGCGCTGACTTTATGGTCATAAGAATCGACACATGCTCCAGACATAGTCTCAAAATCGGAGAATCCAGCCCTTTGTCTCTAGTTGACACGGTGGCTCGTTTGGCCACTTATACAGGGGAATGACTGAATATTATGGGGTCCACTCTCTCTCTGGTGGTTTATGGGCACAAGTCTGTGTGCCATCCACTCATTGTTGTTCAAGGAAGTGGCCTTAGCCTATTGGGTCGCGTTTGGCTACACCAGGTGCAGTTGGAATTGCAGCATATCCTCCAAGTGGGGTCTGACAGCCTGTGTACGGTACTGAGCAAATTCCCGGTGGACCTCCAGCCTGGTTTGGGTACCATTAATGTGGCTGTGGCTAAAATCCAGGTGGGCCCAGAAAACCAGCCCCAATATTTTTGTGCGCACGTTAATGGGCAGCGCCGGTGGTCCCTGTCATGAAGCTGGATACGGCAGTCAGCCTCTGCAGAGAGTATAATCTTCGACGTGAGCAGTCTTCGAGCATGTCGTGGAGAATATCCTGCATGGTTTGCCGCACATTGTGGTTTACCTGAACGACGTGTTAGCCATGGAACAAGAAAATTTGCAGAACCTTGAGGAATTGTTGAAGCGTTTTTCCAAAAATGGGGTCCGGCTGTGCCGCACAAAGTACGTGTTTCATGTAAAATAACCGGTATATTTGGGACATCAGGTGGACTGAGATGGTCTGTACCCGATCCCGAGAAGGTGCGGGCAGTTGAAATGGCCCTCGCTCTGCGGGATGCCACGGAACTTCGCTCTTTTCTTGGATGAGTACATTATTATGGGTGCTTAATTCTGAATTTGGCTACCATCCTCGCCCCCCTCCATTTGCTTTTCACAAAGGGCCAGCCTTGGGGTTGGGGCAAGGCCCATGATACAGCAATTAACAGGGTGAAATGGCGGTTGTCTTCTTCAGGGGGATTGACACATTTTGACTCTTCAAAATGGTTGTACATCACTTGCGATGCTTCACCATAAGGCATTGGGATAGTCCTGAATTTCATGGACTCCTTGCCCATCACTGACTCGTGTCTTCGTGACTGGACCCAAACTGACCCGGTACTTGCCAAAGTGCAACATCTGGTGTCAAACGGTGGGCAGCAATGGCAGCTACCAGGGGAGTTGAAGGCTTTCTCCTCAAAACTGTCAGAGCTGACCTTGGAGGACGACATCCTCCTGTGGGGCACCAGGGTTGTCGGCACGGTTGTCGTGTTGAAGGACCTTCACAACAGATATCCCAAAGTGTCCATAACGAAGATGCTGGGAGAAGCTACATCTGGTGACCAGGTTTGGGCACGGATATCGAGACGTTTGCCCAGCACGCCTCCACCTGTGAAGTGCACTAGAAGCTCCCGGTGGCGGCACTCCTATAACCTTGGGATTGGCCGGGCGCCCTTGGACCTGCATAAATGCCGATTTGCCGGTCCCTTCTTGGGTTCAATGTTTCTTAATCTGGTGGATGCCCACTCAAAGTGGTTGGAGGTCCACAAGATGGCATCAATCACCTCCCGGGTGACCATCGAGTGATTGCGCATTTCTTTTTCCACCGATGGAATCCTGGAGGAACCCGTGACCGATAATGGGGCACCTTTCATGAGTAAAGAGTTTGCCGCCTTTGTGAAGAGCAACAGGATTTGGCACATTCACACCGCCCCACACCATCCGGCATCGAATGGTTTGGCAGAGAAAGCAGGGGCTCAGGAAACAGACAACCGGCTCTATGGACACAAGACTGGCAAGATTTCATTTTCATACAGGGCCACGCCACACGCAGTAACTGGGGTAGCCCCCGCTGAGATATTAATTGGTCGTCGACTTCGTTCACGACTGAGTTTGATTCTACCGGACATAGGTGTGAATTGGGCGTCATAACTAGGATTTGCAAAGGTATTGTTTAGTTCAACGTCGACTTCTTCACCTGATGACACGGTGTTCATTTGTAACTTCAACGACAGTGTTTGCTGGCTCTCTGGGATTGACATCTGTTAAATGGGAATAGTCGCTTATCAAGTTTGGGTCGGGGGGGGCAACTAATGAAATGGCACCTGGATCACATTCGCTCATAGAGGTTGCTCCCTCATGAAGTGCTTCAAAAGAAGCCTGTCCTGGATCCTCCGGCTACATTGCTGAACCAGCCTGCTGTGACACCTTTGGTCTCTCACAACGCCAACATGCCCGCTTTGTGTCTTCAGACTCTGAGATGGAGACCCAGACCTCAGAGGTCCTAAACCCTGACTCCGTAGTTCAATCACCTCCTTCCGATCGTCCGGCTCATCGTTCCTGCCGCAGATGGCATTCACCGGCATGGTATATGCCGACTGATGTGGCGCATCAACTCCATGAGGACTTCTTGGAGCTAAGGAGACTCCGACATCCTCCACCTGTTCCTCCTTCTCCGTCTCATCGCTCATCGAGGGGGTCTTTGGACTTTGGGGGTGAGGAATGTAATATCCTGCACAGGACCTATGGACTGGGAATGCTAGTCTTCCCCGTCCTCCTTGAGGTGTACAGGCTCCCCCGCCAGGGGCAGGGTATCTCAATTACCCAATGTATATAAGGTCGGCCATGTGCGGCATCGACCAAAGAGAAAACCGATCGGGGTCGACTGGGACGTGTATATATCGTTTGTAAATAAAACTTTGTTCATATTTTACTTGATGTGCATTCCTCGTGTTCTGATTAAAGTTGCATGTGCCATTTCTCAGATGAGGCAATAAACCATGAGGCCTAACCTATGAGGTGGACGTAAGACATCCCATGGCACTATTTTGAAGAAGAAAAGGGAAGTTATCCCTGATCCCGTAACAGCCTCCCCAAACAGGTGCCGGAATGTGGTGACTAGGAGCTTTTCACAGTAACTTCGTTTGAAGCCTACTTGTGACAATAAGCGATTTTCATTTCATAACTCAGTCAAGATTTATTCCTCATCCAACATTATAAGAACAGGTTATCGGGTCATTATCACGTTGCTGTTTGTGGGAGCTTGCTGTGAGCAAATGGCTGCCTCATTTCCTCCATTACAACAGTCCACATCAAAGCACTTAAATGGCTGTGAAGCATGTTGGGTTGGCCTATGGTGGTGAAAGGTGCTATGCAAATATAGGTGTTTCTTTCTTTCACCCCCACCCCTCCATGTTGGTGCTGAGTTTTTTTATTCTTTCGTGGGATGTGGGTGTCGCTGCGCATTCCTAACGGCTCCCTGAAATGAGTGTCGGTCTCGCTTTCAGAGGGCTTTTCAGAGTCAGCCACATTGCTGTGAGTCTGGAGTCACATGTAGGCCAGACCAGATAAGGACGGCAGATTTCTTTCCCAGAAAGGACATTAGAGAACCAGATGGGTTTACAACAATCGGGAATGATTTCACGGTCACCTTTTAATTCCCGATTTTTATTGAATCCAGATTCCACCACCTGCCATGATGGGATTCGAACCCGGGTCTCCAGAACGTTACCCTGGGTCTATTGCTAGTCCAGTGAGTTAGTTGTAGGCCAGTGTATGGTGTGCCCCAGCTCTCCAAGTGATAAAAGGAAATACTGATAAGGATTCTATCCACCATTGCCCTACTGGAAGTGTGCATCTGCAGACAAAAGAATGAAGTCAAGACGGAGCCTGGATTTGTGGTCTCCTTCACCCTCCTTCTTGACAGAGTATGCTGCTAACTTTCTCTGCCAAGTCTCACTACACGGCCACAGCAAAGAGTCAAAGTTCTCACAAGAGAGGACAGATTTCATTAGAATCAAAGCAAAGGCAAAATGGGCATCCTCCTGATTGCTGAATATTGCTAAATCTGCTATTAGCAGACTGTGCTGGAGGCTGACAAATTAATTTTGAAGCTGTGTAGACGAGACGGCTCTTGGCTTGATTCAATTAAGCACCAGAGCTCAACGTTTGACAGTTATCTGGAAGAATAAGGAAAGTGTGTTTTTCTTCCAACATTAGGAAAACAACAACTAAATCACAGGCGAGTGTGGCTTGGATTGGTGAAAATGGAATTTGTTCGCAGTTATTATAGCAGTAATTATCTGGGGCAATAGGTGACGAGGGTGCAGGAGTTTGTCTAAATTTAAACTTGACAGAATTGGCTTATCTTGGGCCTTTAAGTAAGGTTGCCTTTCTTTTTGGGAGGACAATTCAGCTGCAGATTTGGGGCAGTGGTCTTGAAGAATACACTTTCCTCTGTTAATCGCCCAAACAACAGCAAAAGCGACAACAATTAAGCAGCTCAGCATCTTTTTATGGTATTGTTTGAGAGATAAATGATGCCCAGAACGTGCAGAGGTCTCTTGCTCTTTTTCAAATAGTGCTATGGGTCCTCAAGAGGGCATTAGATAATTATTTCAATAGGAAGTGGCACTGGGAATTTGTGCATAACATTTACATATTCTCTCTGCTATGGTACGTTTACTGTTGTGCGTCTGTCAACATTACATATAACATTTAACTTGGATGAGGGACATGAATGTACTATTGGCAAGTTTACGGATGACACAAAAATAGATGGGAAGGCAAGTGGTGGGATGAAACACAGAGTCTACAAAGGGATACAGACAGGTTAAGAAGTGAGTGGGCAAAAACTTGTCAGATGGAATATAATATAGGAAAATGTGAAGTTATGCGCTTTAGTAGGAAGAATAAAGGAGCTGAATGTTAGAAAGCTGTAGCGCAGGTGGCCCTCATGCATAAATCACAAACAACTAGCATGCAAGTTCAGCAGGTAATCGGGAAAGCAAATAGAATGTTGTCCTTTATTTCAAAAGGAATGAATGTATCAGGATAGGGAAGTCTTGCTAAATCAATAAAAGGCATCAGTTAGTTCACACCTGGAATACCGTGAACAGGTTTGATCCCCTTATCGTAGAAAAGATATACTGGTCCTGGATGCAGCCCAGAGGAGGCTCATTCGGTTGATCCTGGGTATGGAAGGATTTTCTTATAAGGAGCGGTTGAGTAGGTTGGGCCTGTACTCATTGGAGTTTAGAAGAATGAAAGGCGACATATAGGATTCTCAAGGGGCTTGACATGGTGGATGCTGAGAGCTAGTTTCCCCCTGTGAGAGAGTCTCGGAGCAGAAGGCATAATCTCAGAGTAAGGTGTCGCCCATTTAAAACAGAGATCAGGAGAAATTTCTTCTCTCAAGAGGGTAGTGAATTTGTGGAATTATTTCTTGCAGAGGGCTGTAGAGGCTGGATTGTTAAGTATGTTCAAGTCTGAGATTGACAGATTTCTAATCAGTAAGGGAATCAAGGGTTATGAGGATAAGGCAGGAAAGTGGAGTAATTGAGGATTATCGTATCAGGTCAGTCACGAATCATTGAGTGGCGTAGCAGACTTGATAGGCCGAATGGCCTACTTCAGCTCTTATATCTTATAGTCTTATGGTAACATGCTTCATTTCCACGGTGTTTTGTATCCAGTTAATGGAACAACATTCAACTTGATAATTATTGAATGCTGAACCTCAAGAGAAATTTGCATCCAATCCTAAAGAAATAAAATTTGCCCTCAGTAATATATAAAGGAAGCAGCACTAATGACATATTTTAACATTAATGGAAATGCATGTCAATCATCAAAACATCCCCTTCAGGGAATGGAAAAGTACCATTCTTCAGGGGGTAGAGGAGTGCTGGGTAACAATGAAGAGGAAAGTGCTCATTGTTAAACATTTATGTTAAAGTTCCTGGGCTATGTTTTATTGGCCTTACGCTATCATAAAACTCTATCTGGCTGCATTCCAGCTTCCAAATACAATCCTGTAGCACGTAAACAATGCATCCTATTCCCCATTAGCGCGAGTGTGTGCTTCCTGTTTTATTCTGTTAAAAAAAGGGCAGAGACAGTATTAATGTATAAGGGACCTTGTGATTCTGTATCTTTAATTCTTTTTCCTTTCCCTGCAAATAAATATTAAGCCCGATTGGCTTCAATATTGTTGCAGTTTCCCCTTCTAACTTACCACCTTTTCTTCATGACCGTGAACAGTTCTCTACACATTGGCAGCCTAAGGGGGAGATTTTTCATCCCTGTTTTTGATGGGCCGAAATGGCGGAAACGGTGGAGAATCGAGCGGGAGACTCAAAATGGCTTTTAAGTCGGCAATATTTCCCCACCTGATTGTCCCAGCCCCCCACAGTGATATAACGGGAATCCTGACATTTTAAGTATATCTGTTTGCATGTGCATATTTCAGCTTGCTTGTCCCCCACGTTAAACTGTTGGTGTGAGGGCACACCGGCATGAATCACAACAGGTACCCCACGACGTCCACTTGGAGAGGTTGGGGCTGTTCAGTGGTGGTGGTGGGGGGGGTGGTGGTGGGCGGGGGGGGGGTGGGGGGGGGGGGCGTGTCCATGGCGTGTTTTTTTTTAACTCTCTTTTAACATTGGGGCACCCTTTAAAAACAGTGCCCCGATCTTTAAAGAGCCTAAGTTGCTGGCAGGAGGGGCTCATTCGAATCCCGCTTCTCCAACATAATGTTGTGGGACCTGCCCGAAAACATTTTTTTGACAAAGTATTAAAAATATGGCAGGAAAATGCTCATACATTGGGGGTCTATTTTGACTCTTGTGGGACGGCCAAAATGAGAGGGGGGAATGCTCCCTGTGATTTTGTGCTCCTGCCTCATTTATTATTTGCCAGGCACCAGGAAGGTGCAGATGACACTAAATTGGATGAGAGGGTGAGCTGTGAGGAGGATGCAGAGTTCCTTTAGTGTGATTTGGACAAGTTGAGTGAGTGGGCAAATGAATGGCAGATGCAGTATAATTTGGAAAAATGCGAGGTGATCCACTTTGGTGGCAAAAACAAGAAGGCAGACTATTATCTGATTGGCCATAAATTAGGAGAGGGAAATGGGCAACGACTCCTGGGTCCCGGGTAGTCCAGTCATTAAAGGTAAGCATGCAGGTGCAGCAGGCAGTAAAGAAGGTAAATGGTATGCTGGCCTTCATTGCAAGAGGAGCAGGGATGTCTTGCTGCAATTATACAGGGCCTTGGTGAGTCCACACCTGAAATATTGTATGCAGTTTTGGACTTGTTATCTGAGGAAGGATGTGTTCTTGCTCGAAAGGGAGTTTACCACACTGATTCCTGGGATGGCGGGACTGACGTATGAGGAGAGATTGGATTGGTTAGGATTGTATTCACTGGAGTTCGGAAGAACGAGGGGGGATCTCATAGAAGCCTATAAAATTTGAACAGGACTAGACAGAGTAGGTGCAGGAAGGATGTTCCCGATGGTTGGTGTGTCCAGAACCAGGGTCACAGTCTGAAGATCCGGGGTGGACCATTAAGGACAGAGATGAGAACAAATTTCTTCACCTAGAAAGTGATGAGCCTGTGGAATTCGTTACCACAGGAAATAGTTGAGGCCAAAATCATTGTGGGCGGGATTCTTCCTTTCTGAGGCTAAGTGTTGACATCGACACAGAATTTGTGGATTTTTCCGACAGCAAAACTGGCACAGAACCTAGATCGATTCAGGAACTGTGGAGGGGCTCACATCATGGAACACAATCAATTCCAATGAAAAACGGTGCAGCATTTGCCGAGTCCATGATTGACACTCGGGAGGCTGACAAGCTGCAGCCGCATATGCACATTATAATCTCCCAGCCAACAACAGGTCACTGGTTGCGCTGGAGCATGCCCATACAGCTGATGGGTTGACTGGAACCAGAAGGTGCCAAGTGGGTTGGCCTGAGGGGACACCTTTACGACCTGTGGCCCTAATTTCACAGTGGGAAGTTAGCGGCATGCGCAGCTGCCTTGCGGGACGCGGCAATGGTGTTCGGTGTCTGTCTACCCCGACCCCACAGCCCACCACCTGGTTACCCCCCAGTGCTCCCCCTGGCCCTGGACACAACTGTCAGCAAACTATGGTGATGTTGGACACTTTCCATACCCCCTTGTTCTACCTCCGCAGCCACGCCACCGGTTTCATGACCTTTAACAGCACAAGTGAACCGCGCCACATGGAACTCGGCCCATTGGAAGCGGAGCATCACGGAGGCCTCGTAGAATACCAAGTCAGGGTATCAAAGGATATGGGGGGAAAGCGGGATTAGGCTATTGAGTTGGATGATCAGCCATGATCATGATGAATGGCAGAGCAGGCTCGAAGGGCTGAATGGCCTCCTCCTGCTCCTATTTTCTTTGTAAATGGACATTTTGGCAGAGATCACCAGATTTGACAAAGTTGTGGGGGAGGTGTTGCGGGGGTGAAGAGGGCACAACCACCCTGTTAAATGGGATGGACTTTGAACAGATCAGGCAATGCAAGACTGGGCAACCATGAGGCGCTGTGGGCCATCAGCAGCAGCAGAATTGTACTCAACCACAATCTGTAACCTCATGGCCCAGTGTATCTACCATTACCACCAGGCCAGGGGATCAATCCTGGTTCAATGAAGAGTGCAGGAGAGCATGCCAGGAGCAACACTAGGCACACCGAAAAATGGGGGGCGTCATTCTCCGACCCCCCGCCGGGTCGGAGAATGGCCGTTGGCCGCCGTGAATCCCGCCCCCGCCGAAGTCTCCGCTCCCGGAGATTGGGCGGGGGCGGGAATCCGGCCGCGCCGGTTGGCGGGAGCCCCATCTGGATTCTCCGGCCCGGATGGGCCGAAGTCCCGCCCAGGAATTGCCTGTCCCGCCGACGTAAAACAAACCTGGTATTTACCGGCGGGACCAGGCGGCGTGGGCGGGCTCCGGGGTCCTGGGGGAGACCGTTGGGGGAGAATTTCGCCCGAGGTGTCCACCTGGTAAAGTTACAATACGGGATTACTTGTATGCCAAACAGTATAACTAACAAGTAATCGACAGCGCTAAACAATATTACAACTAGATCAGATTCAGGATCAGATTCAGCTCTTTAGTGTTGCCACATCCAGCCATGAATGGTAGTGGAAAATTAAACAACTCCCTGGAGGAGGAGGCTCCATAAATATCCCCATCCTGAATGATGCAGAATCTTTAGCCAGAAGTGTGGAGTGGATGATCCATTTCGGCATCCTGCAGAGGTCCCCAGGATCACAGATGTCAGTCTTCAGCCAATTTGTTTCACTCCAGGTGATATCAAGAAATGGCTGAAGGCACTGGATACTGCAAAGGTCCTGACAATATTCCAGCAATTGGACTGAAAACTTGTGCTTCAAAACTTGCCGTGCCCCTAGCCATACTGCTTCAGTACAGCTACAGCACTGGCATCTACCCAGCAATGTGGACATTTTTTATTTTCATTTGTTCATGGGATGTGGGCGTCGCTGGCTGGGGCAGCATTTATTGCCCATCCCTGAGGGCATTTGAGAATTAACCACTTCGCCATGAATCTGGAGTCACTTGTAGGCTAGACCAGTTAAGGACAACAGATTTCCTTCTCTAAAGGACATTAATAATAATAATAATAATCTTTATTGTCACAAGTAGGCTTACATTAACACTGCAATGAAGTTACTGTGAAAAGCCCGTAGTCGCCACATTCCGGGGCCTGTTTGGGTACAGCTGTACGGGAATTGAACCCGCGCTGCAAGCCTTGTTCTGCATCACAAACCAGCTGTCTAGCCCACTGAGCTAAACCAGTGAACTAGATGGGTTTTTACGACAATGGTTTCATGGTCGCCTTTAGATTTTTAATTCCAGACTTCTATTGAATTCAAATTACAGCATTTGCCATGGCGGGATTCAAATCCAGGTCCCCAGAGCATGACACTGCATATCTGGATTGCGAGTCCTGTGACAATACCACAACGCCACTGCCTCCCATGTCCCATACAGAAAGAAAGACAAATCCAAGCTGGCCAATTACCCCCCCCACCAATCTACTCTCAACCATCAGTAAAGTGATGGAAGGAGTCATCAACAGTGCTGCTCCCCGGGGTGGGAAGGAGGCTACGACCCGCCGCCATACACCGGCTGCCTGGGTGCAGGAGGCAGAGGCCATGAGCACCTTGGACCCCACAGCCAGGACCGGCCAGCAGTGCCCAAAGAAGCTGCACGACCTCCTCAGTGCAGCCAGTGTGAGTAGGTAGCATTGTACCTCTGACACCAACCCCCGTCCCACACACCTGTAATCCCCCACCTCCTCCCAACCGGCGGGCGACCGAACTGCACCCATCGGCAGTGTCCCCCCTTCCCATCCCACACTACATACCAGCACCCATATCAGCCACCATAAAAACATACAAAATAGAAGAAGGAGGAGGCCATTTGACTTTTGGAGCCTGCTCCGCCATTCGTAATGACCATGAAGGCCACCAGCTGCCCACCCCCTGTGCTACCTGTGTCCGACTGCCTAACACTGCTCATTCCGTCTCCACCTCACCACCACCACCCCGATCCACGCTTTCCACCTGCCCCCATTCTCACCACCATCACCACCACTTTTCCAGGAGAAGGTGGCTCATAACTGATATGCTATCAATGAACACACGACGAGTGGTGAACGTAACTGAGGCTTTGATAAACTAAACAGAAAGCCTCCTGGCCTCGGATCCCGAACTGAGGCAGCGGCGGAGACTAGCCACCTTTATACCGAGCCTGAGGGGAGGCGGAGCCAGCAGGCAGTGGTTTACCACATTACATATAATACAGTGGCCATTTGCCACAATCCACCTATTATATACTACAGTGGTTCGGAGCCAGCAGGGACAAGCCCAGGCATGTAACAATACATCAGTACAATTCAATACAGTGGTTTACCACATTCACACCCTGTCCAGCGGGGGTGAAGTGGACTTAAAGACCAAGTCTGTTGGGTGCCTTGACCTTCCGCCGTGATCGCCTCAGTCCCGGCTTTGGTGTGGGCACAGGTGTCGAGACCTGCGCGTCCGGGAGCGTGTCATCCTCTTCTTCACCCAGTCGGTGGAGGGAGACGTGTAGGATCGGGGGTGGTGATGATGGTCGCTGGGGAACCTGCAGGTGCCAAATCCCGGAGGGAGACTGTGTCCAGTCGCCCGTCATGATGTGCCAAGTAGGAATATTGTGGATTGGCATGGAGGAGCATGACCTTCTTGAAGAGGAGATCTGCTTTATGGCACCTCGCATGCTTCCGGAGGACAGCCCCTGGGACTGTCAGCGAGACCCCGGAGGTGGCCTTCCTGGGGAAGGCAAACATACGTTTGTGAGGGGTCTCGTTGGTGGCAGTGCACAGGGGCGACCGGATGGAGTGGAGCGCATCGGAGAGGACCTCCTGCCAGCGGGAGACTTCTAGACCGTAAGGCCAGGACGACGGCCTTCCAGACCGTCACGTTCTCCCTCTTCACCTGTCCGTTGCCCCGGGGGTTGTAGCTGGTCGTCCTGCATGAGGCGATGCCCTTGCTGAGCAGGAACTGACACAACTCGTCGCTCATGAAGGAGGAACCCTGATCCACGGTGGCGGAGGTCATGTCAGGGCATGGGATGGCAAAGGGGAATCTTGAGTATTCGTCAACAATGTTGAGGAAGTACACATTACGGTCAGTGGAGGGGAGGGGCCCTTTGAAATCGATGCTGAGACACTCAAAAGGGCGAGAGGCCTTTACCAGGTGCGCTCTGTCTGGCCGATAGAAGTGCGGTTTGCACTCCGCGCAGACCTGGTAGTCCCTCGTCACGGTCCTGACCTCCTCGATGGAGTAAGGCAGATTGCGAGCCTTGACAAAATGAAAAAACGGGTGACACCCTGGTGACAGAGGTCATTGTGGAGGGCCCGAAATCGGTCTACTTGTGCGCTGGCATATGTACCGCGGGATAGGACATCTGGGGGCTCATTGAGCTTCCCCGGTCGGTACAAGATCTCATAGTTGTATGTGGAGAGCTCGATCCTCCTCCTCAGAATCTTGTCGTTCTTGATTTTGCCCCGCTGTGTATTGTTAAACATGAAGGCAACCGACCATTGGTCAGTGAGGAGAGTGAATCGCCTGCCGGCCAGGTAATGCCTCCAGTGTCGCACAGCTTCTACAATGGCTTGGACTTCCTTTTCGATGGAGGAGTGTCAAATTTCGGAGGCATGGAGGGTACGGGGGAAGAAGGCCACGGGCCTGCCCGCCTGGTTGAGGGTAGCGGCCAGAGCAAAGTCCGACGCATCGCTTTCCACCTGGAACGGAATGGACTCATCCATAGCGTGCATCGCATCTTTGGCAATATCTGCCTTGATGCGGTTGAAGACCAGGCGGGCCTCAGCCGTCAGGGGAAAATGGTGGATTTAATAAGCGGACGGGCCTTGTCCGCATAATTAGGGACCTACTGGGCATAGTAAGAGAAGAACCCCAGGCATCTCTTCAGAGCCTTGGGGCAGTGGGGGAGGGGGAGTTCCATGAGGGGGCGCATGCGGTCAGGGTCGAACCCTAGGACTCTGTTTTCCACAATGTAGCCGAGGATGGCTAGGCGGATTGTGCGGAAAATGTATTTTTCCTTATTGTAGGTGAGTTCAGGAGTTTAGCGGTGTGGAGGAAGTGCCGGAGGTTTTCGTCATGGTCCTGCTGGTCATGGCCGGAGATGGTGACATTATCTAAGTACGGGAACATGGCCTGCAGCCCGTACTGGTCAACCTTTCGGTCCATTTCTTGTTGTAAGACCGAGACCCCATTGGTGACGCCGAAGGGAACCCTGAGGAAGTGGTAGAGGCGGCCATCTGCCTCGAAGGCAGTGTATTGGCGGTCCTCCGGGCGGATAGGGAGCTGGTGGTACGTGGACTTCAAGTAAACTATGGAGAAGACTCGATACTGCGCAATCTGGTTGACCATGTCAGATATGGAGGGGAGGGGTACATATCGAGCTGCGTGTTCCGGTTGATGGTCTGACTGTAGTTGATAACCATCCGGTGCTACTCCCCAGTCTTGACGACCACCACCTGTGCTCTCCAGGGGCTGGTATTAGCCTCAATGATTCCCTCTCGTAGGAGTCAATGGACCTCTGACCTGATAAAGGCCCTGTCCCGGGCACTGTATCGTCTGCTCCTAGTGGCGACGGGCTTACAGTCCTGGGTGAGGTTAGCGAAGAGCGAGGGTGGAGCGACCTTAAGTGTCGTGAGGCTATAGATGGTGAGGGGGGGCAGGGGTCCTCCGAACTTTAAGGTAAGGCTTTGGAGGTGGCACTGGAAGTCGAGCCCCAGTAATAGGGCAGCGCAGAGATGGGGAAGGACGTAGAGCATAAAGTTAGTCTACTCTACGCCTTGAACAGTAAGGGTCGACAAAGTACCCCCGGATTTCTGCTGAATGCGATCCGGAAGACAGGGAAATTTTCTGGGTCGTGGGTAAAATTGGGAGGGAGCAGCGCCTTACCGTATCTGGGGGTATGAAGCTGTGCTCCCGGAGTCGAAAAGACAGGCCGTCTCGTGCCCGTTGATCCGAATGGTCATCGTAGATTTTGTGAGGTGATGAGGCTGGGACTGGTCGAGCGTGATGGAGGCAAGCTTCGGAAGGTAATGGGTAGGCCGGTGAGAGGTAGCGGCGGCCAGCGTACGACCGGGTGAGCAGGGCTCCCGGGAGGCTGCGGAGTGGTCCCAAGATGGCGGCCCCCATGGGTCGCACGTGGCGGGTGGCATCGGAGATGGCGGCCCCCATGGGTCGCACGTGGTGGGTGGAGTACAGGATGGCATTAAAGATGGCGGCCCCCATGGGTCGCACGTGGCGGGCGAGATCGAAGATGGTGTTGAAGATGGCGGCGCCCACGGATCGCACATGGCGGGTGGCGCAGCAGCTGGGGGCGGCCCCGACAGGCAGCAGGCAGCGCTGCTGGGCCTCGAAGTTTTAGGGAGAGATCGGGCCTGGCAGGCTTATGCAAAGTGGCCCTTCCTCCCACACCCGTTGCAAGTCGCGATCCGTGCAGGGCAGCGTTGGCTCGGAGCCAGCAGGGACAAGCCCGGGCATGTAACAATACATCAGTACAATACAATACAGTGGTTTACCACAATTGCCGCAACAGAGCAGCAGGCTCTGGACCTGGTCAGTGGGCCCGGAGAGAGAGCAGTCGCAGAACTGGAGGTCGACATTGAGCAACCAAGTGAGACCACATTCTGTTCCGGTTCAACATGACATGCGTGGCATGACCCACACTCCCACCTCACTCCCACAATACCCGCACAACACCCTCTCACGTCACCAGCACATCACCCCTAGGATGTCATGATGTCCAGGACCTAGGGCCCTGTGTGCAGGTGGTGGCCAAGGCACAGGAGAGGGCTGCCCTGTCACAAGCAGCTATGTACCAGGGCCACCTGGACATAGCAGCGGCGCTCCAGAGTTTGGCTCAGTAACAATGGTTATGGCTGAGGGCGTAGTGGACATTGCCCGGACACTGGCTGTTCTGATCCAGTTCCGGACAGAGGTGGCACAGTCATTGAGTGATGTGGCACAGTCCAGAGCGAGGTGGCCCAGTCCCTGCGCACCATGCCCACGAGCATGGAGACCCTGCACTGAAAAGTAGCCTAGATATTTGTGCTCATGTCTTTAGAGTGGGACTTGAACCCACAACTATGTAACTCGGAGGTGAGACTGCTATCGACCAAGTCATTGCCAATATCTCCCTTTCTCTCAAATGATTTTTTTCCCTTCTCAATTGTTTTATTTCTTCTCTTTCTGTTGCCGAGGGAAGTATTTCAACAGGAATACTCCTGAAGACCCGCTGTAACTTTGAGAGAAAATTGACTGGGGAAGCAATGAGTGAAGTTCTCTGTTTGGGAGATAAGTGTTGATGCCTGGACTGAATTGCATGCGATTTGTGTTCCCACTGGGGTGCTTGGGGAGCAATTCAGGACATGCAAGCGGGCCAACCCTCTGCTGGCATGAATTCCGAGCAATTCCCGGCCCAGCGGGCGTTCTATCCACTGGGGCTGGAGTTAGCGCCAAACAGCCTGACAGCTGGAGCTCAATCAAGCGCTCCACTTACTACACACTCACTACAGCCACAAGATGCCTCAGAGAAGCCTTGCACCCAAGGTCGGGAGTTAGGGTTAAAAGGCAGACTGCAGCAATGGTGGTCTGTGCCAGGCCACACCGATCCCCAGGAGGACACCCTAAGTCCACGCACTCGGCACCAAGTCACTACCCACTACCCGGGTAGCCATCCACCAGTAAGCCCGGCAGTTTTCAACAGTTTTTTCAGTATTTATTTAGACTCCCACTCCCCCTCCGATCCATGGTGCCCAGTCCATGTTTGTCAATACTTGTAGTAATTCACGCACATGAGACTTATGCCTGAGAGGGGCGGAGCATCATGGAAGGTCGGGGCATAATGTGTCCAATCTGCAAATCACATCTAGCTGCGGGCAAATGCTAGTTTTGCATGCCGCTGCCTGCGAGGGGTGCAAACCTCATTATCGGCACCAGTGAGGGAACGGAGCATGGCACGTGAATTAGTGTCGGCCGTGTAACTCGATTCTGGTTGGGCGCCCGATTCCCTGTCACATTTGCGGCATCGAGAGGCGGAGAATTTGGCCCAATATAAAAAATGTTTGTTTATGCCATTTCTCAAAGTTTTCACCAGTCTTTTGCAAAGTTATGCCATAAGGTTGGCAGATCTGCCATGGAGATTTTATCCCATCATCTTTGCCTATCATCGAATATTCCCCTCCTCTCTTTGTTTCTTTACTTCATTCTAATGATTTTTTTTCCTTTTTATTTTTTTATTTCTGTCTTCAGAGTCTACCTGGCTACAGAAGTGAGCGGTAATTGCTCAAAGTAATCTTCCTCTCCATAAGAATAGCAGAAGGTAGCAGATTGAATCAATGTCATTCACAATTTCAGTAGGTGACCATCCTCCTCGGCTCTGGCAGACAAGTGTACCCTGAGCAACATATAAAGGAGGACTTGTTAATGTGAAGATGCATTTCTTTCATTCAAATTGAGAATGTTCAAAGGCATCTAATTTAATCTTTATTCGTGTCACAAGTAGACTTAAATTAACATTGCAATGAAGTTACTATGAAAATCCCATCGTCGCCACACTCCGGTGCCTGTTCGGGTACACTGAGGGAGATTTCAGAATGTCCAATTCACCTAACGTGTGGGAGGAAACCGGAGCACCCGGAGGAAACTCACGCAGTCATGGGGAGAACGCGCAGACTCCGCACAGACAGTGGCCCAAGAATCGAACCTGGGACCCTGGCGCTGTGAAGCAACAATGCCAACCACTATGCTGCCGTGCTATTTGCTGTTCGAGAATTTGTTCAAGAGATTCAAATTCAGTGAATTTGTGTGAGAGATTCAGAGATCTGGGGTAGAAAATCATTTTGTGCAGCGGCACAGAGCGGTATTGGACTGGGTGTCCATTGACTGCAGTGGAACTGGGCCAGCAGTGACCCATAGAACTTTCTGGATCCAGGAGGAATATGAATCAAAGAAACTATTGCGCAAATTTCTTACTTTCCGGCTGCTTGCAACAATCCCTTAAGCTGCTGAGGACCCCGAATAACTCGTAGAGCAAGTATGGCACACATTATGTTCAATTTTGCAACTTAAGTAGGCTTGATTCCTGATGTGTGCATTCAAGGCACCTCACATATGGCACATTTAAGGGCTGTTGGCTTCTAATTTGGTGCTGATGTACGTTTGGGGTAGTTTGGACATATAGCTCCATAAATTGGTCCCACCTGAAAGTAATGCCTGGCAGATTAAGCCCATAACAAGTAGTTGCATTTATTTAATGTCTTTACTGTAATAATAACTTCCCAAGGTAACCCGTAGGAGGGTTATCAGGCAAAATGTGACGCCAAAGCACATAAAGGGATTAAGTAGAGACGACCAAATGAATGGTAAAAGATGTCGGCGGGATTCTCCGACCCCGTGCCGGGTCGGAGAATTGCCGGGGGGGGGGGGGGGCCGCGCGAATTGCGCCACGCCGCCCCACCAGGACACGATTCACGGTGCCACTGGGGCCGGCGTGGTCGGCACGGCGCCGGTCCAGGGCCGTTCTACGCGTCCCCCCCGCGATTCTCCGGCCCAGATGGGCCAAGCGGCCGTAAAAAAAAAAAACGAGTCCCGCCGGCGCCGTTCTAACATGCTCTGAGCCGGTCGGACCTCGGCGTTGAAGGGTCCGGGGGTGGCCTGTGGGGGGGGGGGGGGGGGGGGGAGGGGGGCCTGTCCCTGGCAGGGGGGGCCTCCGATGTGGCCTGGCCTGCGATCGGGACCCACCAATCGGCGGGCCAGCATCTCTGTCTCCCGGCCTCCTTTCTTCCACGCCGGCGCCTGTACTCCTGCGCCACGTTCGGTCGGGGCCGGCACGGACAAGGGAGACACCGCGCATGTGCGGAAACCGCGCCGGTGGGACTGCGCATGCGGGGGTTCGCGCCGAACCCACTGCGCATGCGCGCATCCCCCGGTACCCATTCCACGGCCGGATCAGCAGCTGAAGCGGCGTGAACTGCTCCAGCATGTGCTGGCTCCCTGTAGGGCCAGAATTGCAGATCCTGAGGCTGTGTTGACACCGTCGACAAACGCGACAGCGTTTCCGACAGTGTCAACACTTAGCCTCAGGATCAGAGAAACCCGCCGTTTTTATGGAGAGTCTTGAAGAAGGAGAAAGAGACAGAAGGGTATAAAGGTTGAATGGGATGCTTGTTGAGAACTCAGGCAGCTAAAGGTGCTAATGATGGAGCAATGAAAATGAGTGCAACAGGCCAGAATGGAAGGAGGTACCTCAGAGAGTCAGATCTATTCTGGCGCATTAATTCTTTCATTGGTGTTAACTGCAGCTCAGTTGGTGGCACACTCATGTTGGAGTGACAGGTCGTGACTTCAAGTCCCGCTTCAGAGCTTGAGCACAAAAATTTAGGCTGCTGTCATTCAGCTGAGATACTACACCAAGAAAGATGTACAAGATCTTATGGCACTATTTTGAAGAAGAGCAGGCGAGTTATTCCCATTGAGATGGCTAATATTTATCTATCCCTCAATCAGCATCACAAAAATAGATTATCAGTTCATGATCACATTGCTGTTTGTTGCCATGGCAATTTGACTGCTGTGTTTCCTTACTTCAACAGTCCATGGAATCCCTCCAGTGCAGAGAGGCCATTTCGCCCATTGAGTCTGCACCAACCCTCTGAAACCATACCTCAGCCCATTCCCCCA
Organism: Scyliorhinus torazame; assembly: GCF_047496885.1. NCBI lineage: Eukaryota > Metazoa > Chordata > Chondrichthyes > Carcharhiniformes > Scyliorhinidae > Scyliorhinus > Scyliorhinus torazame. Next base: position 70,964,309 of record NC_092712.1, on the reverse strand, counting down.
CCTTATCCCTGTAACCCCACCTAACCTGCATATCTTTGGACACTAAGGGGAAATTTAGCACAGTTAATCCATCTAATGTGCACAGATATTTTAATTTATTAACAACTCCATAATACAAAAGAACACAGCTGAATACAAAGCAATCTGCAATAAACTAATATGCATATCTTTGGACACGAAGGTGCAATTTAGCATGGCCAATGCACCTAACCTGCACATCTTTAGACAGTGGGAGGAAACCAGAGCACCTGGAGGAAACCAACACAGGGTGAACGTGTAAATTCAACTCAGACAGTCACCCAAGACTGGAATCGCATCTGGGTCTCTGGCACTTTGAGGCAGCAGTGTGCCACTGTGGCTATACTTCAAAATACTTTGCTGGCTCCAAAGTACTTGGAATGTCTGGTCGTCATGAAAGGCCCAACATAAATGTAAGTATTTTTGCTTACATTTTTAGAGTGCCCAATTTTTCTTTTCCAATTAAGGGGCAATTTAGCGTGGCCAATCAACATTCCCTGCACATCTTTTTGGTATGTGGGGGTGAGACCCATGCAGACATGGGGAGAATGTGCAAACTTCACATGAACATTGACCCAGGGCTGGGATCAAACCCAGGTCCTCGGCGCATCAGGCAGCAGTGCTAACCACTGCGCCACCGTGCCGCCCTGCAAGTCTTTTTTCATGTGTAACCTTTTTGCCACAGATAGAGTGATTGATTCACCATGAGAAATACCAAGGGGAATATGTCAATAAAACATTAAAACCCAAACTCAAAACTTTGGCTCCTGAAAGTCATGTAAAACAAATTATTTGTCTTTGAATATCCCGACATTTGTCAATCAAACAATTTAGCTCCTTCCTAATCTAATCTCCCCAAGGACTGCTGCCAAAGGGCTCCCTGGTATCAAGGGAGTTAGAGATTATGATGAAACCAAGGTGATTTGATGTATGTCAGGTGAATTTCTTCAAGTGAGAACCAGGTCACAGACAGCAGGTTGAGAGGAGAGGTGGTGGTGGCCTTGATCGCTGACATGGACTTGATAGGCTGAACGACCTCCTCCTGTGCTGTAAAGGATTCTTGTCACTAATTGGACTTTCCTTTTGGAATTCTGAGATTCACATGTGAATCCGTGAAATTGATACAACAAATACAACAATTCAATGAGATAATTTTCACAAGAGAGGTTTACTGTCAAGGCGTTTGTGCCTTTAAAACATCTAATTGTTTAATGCTGCAACAATGTAGAAAACATTCATCACTCACTGTTCATTTAAACAACAGAAAATTGCAATGTTTCAACATTACGTATTTGCTGCTAATTGATGTTGAATTCTCCAAAGGGTTTCTAAGAATCCCATTGCATCTCATTACTGTCAAGTGGTTAATAAGTCAATTAGAGATATGTTCAAGGTGGGAATTTGAGGAGACACGAGGTTTGTTATGTTTGCTGCACCCAAATCACTTAATAAGGAGTCAAATTGCATACACTTGATGATAATGAGCTGTGATTAATATATCCCATAATACTGTGCCCATGCAATCAACATTGCTGTGTGCTACAGTGAATTACATAGGCGGCTGTCCTCTTGTAAAATGAAGTTATCAATGCTGCTTTTCTTTCTCTTTACTCATGGCAAGGCAAAGGCATGGCCTTATTGAATAATTCAATAACATTTAAATAGAAGGAGTGACTACCCAGAGTCTTAATTCCCAATATTTCACTCAATGAGCTCAAACTGATTATATTACAATAAATAACTCTCCAAAGCAGAGGTCATGGTTAATCACTGGTACACTCAGTCCACTGGTATCAGCAACTAGCTATCAACCACAGGTGGCTAAATAAGAGGGAACACATGTCAAGATTGGCACACAAACTCAAGTTTGATTAATGTGCTCCCATGCCCTCGGTTGCCTGGGCCATGACCACTGGATCTGTCTCGCTAAGGGTGGAATTCTCAGCGGTGGTGCGCGGGCATGGAAATTCTGGTGGGAGCCAAAAAGTCAGAAGTCTGCCAGCGTAAAATCATGTGGCAATTCTCCCAATAGCAAGTTAATGGTGAGTTGCGTTTCCCACTGGCAGATTTGCACCTCATGAATGATCATTAAAGCAGCTGCTCACTGGGAACCGGGGGAATACGAGGTGAGGTGGTGGGGGGAAGGGTAAGCAGATTATAGGGTGGGTTCCTGTTTGTGTGGCACACTACAGAAGATTCGCACAAATTCTGCCAAGGCTCCTTTTTATGTTCGGGCTGGCAGACATGAGTCACAGGGTGAAAACATTCTTGTTGCAAAATGGAAGGAATCACAGATGATAGGTCGTCAGGGGCGATGTGGACCTCACAGTCTGAAGCATGAATGATGGGAGGACTGTTAAGCTGGGTTCCACCTTTGAACGCATACTCACTTGTTGATACTGCTACAGTGTACAGAGTCCTGGGGCGAAATTCTCCCGAAACGGCGCGATGTCCGCCGACTGGCGCCCAAAACGGCGCCAATCAGACGGGCATCGCGGCGCCCCAAAGGTGCAGAATGCTCCGCATCTTTGGGGGCCGAGCCCCAACATTGAGGGGCTAGGCCGGCACCGGAGGAATTTCCGCCCCGCCAGCTGGCGGAAACGGCCTTTGTTGCCCCGCCAGCTGGCGCGGAAATGACATCCCCGGGCGGCGCATGAGCGGGAGCGTCAGCGGCCGCTGACAGTTTCCCACGCATGCGCAGTGGAGGGAGTCTCTTCCACCTCCGCCATGGTGGAGACCGTGGCGGAGGCGGAAGGGAAAGAGTGCCCCCACGGCACAGGCCCGCCCGCGGATCGGTGGGCCCCGATCACGGGCCAGGCCACAGTGGGGGCACCCCCCTGGGCCAGATCGCCCTGCGCCCCCCAGGACCCCGGAGCCCGCCCACGCTGCCTTGTCCCGCCGTTCAAAAGGTGGTTTAATCTACGCCGGCGGGACAGGCAATTTATCGGCGGGACTTCGGCCCATCCGGGCCAGAGACTCGAGCGGGGGGGCCCGCCAACTGGCGCGGCGTGATTCCCGCCCCCGCCGAATCTCTGGTGCCGGAGACTTCGGCAACCGGCGGGGGCTGGATTCACGGCAGCCCCCGGCGATTCTCTGACCCGGCGGGGGGTCGGAGAATGACGCCCCAGGTCAGTAACACAGGATGCAGATCCTTCTGCCCTGGGGCAACTGCAAACCAGGGGCTGGATTCTCCCAAATGAGACTATGTCCACACGCCGCCGTAAAAACGGTGAAGTTTTACTCCTGAAATTCCTAGAAAAAATTTGAACAAATTCAATGCCCTGCAGGGGGCTCGCAGCTTTAGCTGCGGATACACTTCCGGTTCGGAGTCCGCGCATGTGCACGGCAGCGGCCTCCAGTGGCTGCGCCGAGCCCAATGGCGGACTCAGACCGTGGAGCCACACCGCATAAAAGAGACCCCCTCAATCAGCCGCGCCCTGAGCCTCAACCCCTGCCCTGAGCCTCAACCCCCGCACAGTTAATCGCCGGCTGCCTATAGGGCCCCCTGGTCTCCGATTCGCCCACCCCCAACCAGGGCGACCGCGGACTAAGTCCGCAGCCGCCACGCCAGCATCCCGACCGGCAATAGGTGGTTAGTTCCACGCTGTCGGGAACTCGGACAGTCCGGAGCGGAGGACTGCTGGGCGGGCCTCTGGCAATGGCCGCCCGGCGGCGCGGCGTACACCGCGGTCACGCCGATTTTCGGGGCCTGGAGAATCGCCGAACTGGCGCCGACCCGATTACAGCGTGAAAGTGGATTCTCCGCCCCTGCGCCAGCCGCGATTTTGGTGCGGGGCTGCGGAGAATCCAGTCCCAGATTTCTAAAATTTGCACTTTTCTAAAGGGATAGGCACAACTAAATAACCTCACTTCAAAATTAGAAAAGTTACATACGTAAGAGAGTAATGCAGCCTTGGAGTGCTAAGGTAGCCCAGTAGCATAAATTGTGCCATCCCACCAGTGAAGTGGGGTGTCACAGGTTAACAATTAAGGCCATTTATCAGTGGCCAAATGGACTCCATTCATTCACCATGAGCAAAAGAGTGCTTGTAGTTATACCAAGTCAATGAATAAAGGTCAGAGCCACATTGGTTCAATGCTGTCATTCACAAGTTCTCACCCCCCCCAACACTTACCACCTGTCATTGGTATATTTTGGAAGGATTCCCAAGTTGACACTCAACCTGTTTTGCTACCTGTATGGGCGGCATGGTAGCACAGTGGTTAGCACTGTTGCTTCACAGCGCAATGGTTCTGGGTTCGATTCCCGCTTGGGTCACTGTCTGTACAGAGTCTGCACATTCACCCCGTGTCTGCGTGGGTTCCTCCTGGTGCTCCGGTTTCCTCCCACAAGTCCCGAAAGACGTGCTTGTTAGGTGAATTGGACATTCTGAATTCTCCCTCAGTGTACCCGAACAGGCGCCGGAATGTGATGACTGAGGGGTTTTCACAGGAACGTAATTGTATTGTGAATGTAAGCCTACTTGTGACACTAATAAATTTTGGCGCAGTGGTTAGCACTGCTGTCTGACAGCGCCAAGGCTCCAGGTCCGATCCTGGCTCTGGGTCACTGTCCGTGTGGAGTTTGCACATTCTCCCCGTGTTTGCGTGAGTTTCGCCCCCACAACCCAAAGATGTGCAGTGTAGGTGGATTGGCCACACTAAATTGCCCCTTAATAGGAAAAAATGAATTGGGTACTCTGAAATTAAAAAAAAAAGTTTATTATGATTATCATACTTAATGAATCTACGTTCCTTGGCCAACATGTCCGAGAGTGGAACTTGAATCCAGAGCTTCTAGGTCAGAGGCAGGGAGGTTACCCATTGCACGGCTAGGCCGCCTCCAGCCTATAACATAGCGTAGCAATATGAAGTTGGCATGGCACATTCTGTTGCAAACACTCAAGTCTTCAGTAGTAACTCTTGGACTGAACGTTTGGTTACACCCAGCCTTTTCTCCTTAAACATGTTAACCTAGCTGCTGTTTATTTCTGTCATTTGCAGTTTCTTTTCTTTGTAATTGTATTACTGTTTGAACTCGTGTTCAATCAATTTGACACACAGGTGGCATTAAACTGATTAACGACAAAGCTGTTAGCAGAAAGCAGGCCACAATGTCAAAATTGCAAAATAAATTACACGCAGAAATTTGCCTTCCCACCACTGGAGTGGCAACTTTTGGGAGTTAAAAACACAATTAGAAGCTAATCTGCTCAACAACTAAAAGTCCGTGGCATTCTTCACCTTAAATTAGGCAGCAAAAGGATGCTATTCACTGGGCTAAATACTGGCCAAATTACTTTGCCGTCCTTTTGTTCAGGTAATGGTCAGCCATTTGGAAATGGTAATCCCAGGCCAGCCTTTGCAATTGCAGACCCCTCTCAACAGGAAGACATGACCCACATCAATGTGCCTTTTGCAATTGTGCACACCCACTTCGACACTTGGGGAATCTTGGTGCATTCTTAGGCCCAGATTTACATCTGCAAGTCAGGTGCACAGACTTGGGAGAATTCCCGGCTCACAGAATCCAACTTTTAAGAATGGCTGCCCGGATGTCTGATTTTCGGTCCGGGATGGTAATGTTTGAAGTTGGCGCAGGCGACCCCGGACATAATGAGAAGGATGCTGGGTAAGGAGGAGAGCTGAGCAGAAGACCTGCCTTGGAGCTCGAGTACTGTGTCCAAAAATATTTTTAAGAGAATAAAACATCGCCCCCTCACTCCCCCTAACCCCCCACACACTCTCCATGCCCTGCCAATCCATGCCACCTCATGCCCTGTATCCGTTCCCATACATTCAATGTCAAGATATGACTGTGTACCAACACCCATAACCCTCCATGCCAACCTATATGAACATGCAAATTAGGAGCAGGAGTGAGCCATTCGTCCCCTCTAGATTCAATAAGGTCATGGCTGATCTGATTGTAACCTCAACTCCACATTAATGCCTCCCCCCGATAACCCTCTTGTTAATCAAGAAATTATTTTCAAATAAGGGGCTGCCTACTTAAAACAGAGATGAGAACAATTATTTTCTCTCAGAGACAAGTCTTTGCAACTCTCTTCCTCAAAAGGCAGTGGAAGCAGAGCCTTTGAAGATTTTAAGGCAGAGTTAGATAGATTCATGATAAGCAAGGGGGTGAAAGGTTATGGGAGGTAGGCAGAAATGTGAAATTGAAGTTACAATCAGGTCAGCCATGATTTTATCCAGTGACAGTTGTCATTAATTAAGAAACTATCCTGAAAACAGTCTAGGAGTTCCTCATCTAAACTACCTTTGCCCATCTGATTTTTCTAGTCTACATGCAGATTAAAATCCCCCAGGATTATTGCCGTACATTTCTGGCATGCTCCCATTCTTTCTTCCTTTAGACCCTGTTTTACCATTTGGTTAGTGTTAGGTGGTTTGTACATCACTCCCACAAGTGACTAGCCTTTATCATTTCTCAATTCTACCCAAACTGCTCCTAAATCTTGGCTTCCTGAAAAATGTCATCATTAAATAACAGAGCCGCCACTCCACCTCTTCCTAGCTTCCTGTCCTTTCTAAATGTCAGGTACCCTTCAATATTCAGGTTCCAATCTATGTCCCCTGCAGCTTCGTCTCTGTAATGACTCTCAGGTCATACTCATTTATTTCTATTTGAGCGATCAGTTCATCTGCTTTGCTTTGAATGTGATGTACATTTAAACACAAAGGATGCAATGCTCCATTTTAAATACTGACGGCGGGACTGAATCGCATGAGCTCTGCGGCACCGAAAACGACGCAAGTCCCGGAGCGATTCAGGACACCCTAATGGGCTAGCACCGGTGCCACGTGGTGTGAGTGCGATTCCAACGAACACTGACATGTGATCCACCGGGGTCGGGATTGGCATTCGAGACCCTGGCAATCTACCGCCGCATATAAGCACTGCACTCCCCACAAACTCTCATTCCAGCCAAGAGGATGCCACCTCGAAGAGTGGCACCCAGGTTCACTGATGCAGAGTTGGAGGCACTGTTGGATGCCTTGGAGTAGAGGTGGCACACCCTGTTCCCTGGGGTGGCAAGGAGGCTGCCACCCGCGGATGTCACCCCCGGGGGACACCCCAACCCCAAGACCCATCCACAGGTCACCCGCTGCAACACCCCTGGCCCTGGCAAATGCCCCCCAGCCAGTGGCAGGACTGGCAGCCTCCGGCAGTGCCTTTGAGAAAGGAATTTGGAGCTGGGACCAAAAACAATGGACGGAACATTCTGTATTTCATGACTCCCACCACCCCTGCCACTGCCACCCCCAATGACCACCCAACTCCCAACTAATGACACGGCTCACGACCCTGCTAAGTAGAGAGCCAATGTTCTGGTCACATGAACATAAACCATTGGCCTGAATTGTTAACGGTGTTTCTCTCTTCACAAGCTGAGTGTTTCCAGCATTTGTTGTTTTTCCACAGGAGAGTGGGGAATTGGTGTTAAGAGAATCATGAGTGATATTTTGGACCAAGCTAGGGATCCAGGTTGGAACTCAACAGGCACAGTGAGGAAAACAAACTACAGATTTACCCCAGTATACCAAGTGGAATGGTAGAAATGTAATAAAATAACCAGTGCGGAACAGGAAGAAGCCACTCTCTGTCCATCAATGCTGTGGTGTGAATACTTCTGATCTACATTATAAAGCGTGTTAAAAAAAAACACTTCAGTGACTCAATATTTTTTTCAATTCATTTTTACGGGATGTAGCCTTCACTGGCTGAAGCAGGATTTATTGCCCATGACTAATTGTCCTTGAGAAAGTGGTGGTGAGCTGCCTTCATGAACCACTGCAATTCCTGTGGTGCAGGTACACCCACTGTACTGTTAGGGAGGGAGTTCCATGATGTTGCCCCAGCAACAGTGAAGGAGCGGCGATATATTTCCAAGTCAGGGTGGTGAGTGACTTTAAGGGGAACCTCCAGGTGGTGGGGTTCCCATGTATCTGCTGCCCTTGCCTGTTTAGATGGTAGTGATCGTGGGTTTGGAAGTTGCTGCCTAAGGAGCCTTGGTGAGTTCTTGCAGTGCATGTTGGAGATGGTACACACGGCTGCTATAGTGCATCAGTGGTGGAGGGAGTGAATGATTGTGGAAGGGGTGCCATTTAAGCAAGCTGCTTTGTCATGGATGGTGCCGAGCTTCTTGAGTGTTATTGGAGCTGCACTGATCCAGGCAACTGGGGAATATCCCAGCACACTCATGACTTGTGCCTTGTAGTGGTGAACAGGTATTGGAGAGACAGGACGTGAGATACTCGCCACAGGATTCCTAGCCTCTGGTTTGCTCCTGTAGCCACAGTATTTATATGGCTAGTCCAGTTCAGTTTCTTGTCAATTGCATCTCCCAGAATGTTGATAGTGGGGGATTCAGTGATTGTATTGTCATTGAATGTCAAAGGGCAATAGTTTTATTCTCTCTTATCGGAGATGATCATTGCCTGAAACTTGTGTGGCACGAATGTAACTTGCCACTTGTCAGCCCAAGCCTGGATATTGTTCAGGTCTTGCTGCATTTGGACATAGACTGCTTCATTATCTGAGGAGTCGCGAATGGTTCTGAACATTATGTAATCATCTTCTGACCTTATATTGGAAGGAAGGTCATTGATGATGCTGCTGAAGATGGTTGGGCCTAGGGCCCTACCCAGGGTAACGTCTGCAGTGATGTCCCAGGACTGAAATGACTGACCTCCAATAACCACATCCATTCCCGTAGCGGCCTCCCCAAACAGGCGCCGGAATGTGGCGACTAGCGGCTTTTCACAGTAACTTCATTGAAGCCTACTTGTGACAACAAGCAATTATTATTATTATCTTCTTTTGTGCCAGGAATGACTCCAACTAGTGGAGAATTTTCCCCTTGATTCCCATTTATTCCAGTCACTGCGGTCACAGCCCCCAGGGTGCTACTGGGATTGCAGAGTTGCGAATTCACTGATTGTCCGGGAGCTCTGGGAGGTGATCCTCCTCACTATAATAGAGGTGGAAGCCACAACCTCAGGCAGCGAACTGCCTAATGTCCATAAAGCATTACCATGGCTTCCTGGCCCAACAAATTGTGCCTGATTTTTCAACTAGTGGGCGGCGGAGCCACTGACTCCATGAATAATTCTGGCCTTTGGGCACTCCGTACGTTTCTGGCCTCCATTTTAGAGCGAGGAGATAGAAACACTGTAGATATTGCAAAACAAATTTACAAAAACTGAGAGGTTCTACATATAAGGCAAGGTGGAATGGCCCGAGGGGGTCTCTTTCCTCTAGAGAAGACAAGACTGAGACTTGACCTTACAGAGGTCTTTATATTTATTAATCAGTTTGGTAAGATATAGGTGGAGGAGGTGTTTCTGTATGTGCAACGTCAGAAATGAAGCATCATGAATATAAGATAAATCCAATCTGCTAAATCCAATAAAGGATTCAGGAGGAACTTCTTGATTTAAATGGTGGTGAGAATGTTAAACTGACTGCCTGCTGGGGCAGTTGAGGCAAATAGCATTTATGCATTTAAGGGGATTCTAGCCAAGGAAAAGAGAAACAAAAGAATAGAATAAAGTGCGATGTAGCAGTAACACTGGTATAGACCTGTTGGGTTGAGTGGCCTGCCTTTAAGCTGTAAATTCTTGCAATATAGTGTTCCTTCCACCTCTCGGTATTGCTGAACACATGCATCAATGTCGGCTTTTGTGTTCTGTCAGAATATCGTACAAGTTGATATTTGTGCTAGCTGGTCATTTAATAATGTGGAAAATGTTACAGTGAGAGTAGTCCAATGTAATTAACTTCACATAAACCCTCCCGTTAGTCTTTGATAAGGCTTAAGTCTTCTTCTTTTGTTCCTGGCTGATTTGTTGTAATTTAACACTAAATCGATTGGAGTTTAAACAAACTTCCTTTAAATGCAGGATTACGGTCTTGCCAATTTCTTCTTCTATTTATTCATGGGATTTGCTTCTCACGCTATATAAAAAAAAGTACTTTGCTTTATACAAAGAAGGCACAGCAGAGTTACCTTTAGCCGTCATTACGCCTGTGGTAGGAACTCTTGTCAGGCCCATAAGCTTTAGGTATTATTTTAGTGCAATAATGACATCTTTTCCTCACACTGTTTACTAAATGGAAGAGACCTATTTCTGAGTTTCCAAACATCCCTCAGTGAGCAGCAGAAATGAGAGGAAACAGATTTTGGGAATGGTGAAACAGCAGAATGCTGCTATTGATAATATTGCATGACAAGGCCAAATCATTCAAGGTATTCAAACAAGCACTTGACAGTGGCAGCTTTGCTTTACTAGCCCTTGGGGTCTGCAGGATGTGGCTGTTGAGTGTGGAGCAAATGAATCTGGAGACAAATTCAATCATCAGGAAATCCTGGCCCTCGCTCACTTCTGTCAGCAGTGCTTATTCCAGAATAGTTAACTCCTGTCACTTTACATACACGTCAAACCAGCGCAATAACAGTCCTTGGCATTATTTTAGGTGTAGGTATTAATGGAGACAAACCTCATTGGCAGCCGCTTTTTATCATTGTAGCTATGCGGCAACTGAGCTTCAATATTTAATAGCATAGTAACTAATAACAAATTAAAGGGATAGTAGCACCACAGGAAAAGTCTTAGAAGACTTTATTCACAGAGTTTAACATAATTAGTTTTTGTGTCACTGACAACTACATTATAATAATAATCTTTTATTAGTGTCACACTGCAATGAAGTTACTGTGAAAAGCCCTTAGTCGCCACATTGCAGCCCTTGTTCGGGTACAAAGGGAGAATTCAGAATGTCCAATTCATCGAACAGCGCATCCTTCAGGACTTGTGCGGGGAAATCGGAGCATCCGGAGGAAATCCACGCAGGCACAGACAGAACGTGCAGCCTCCACACAGACAGTAACTCAAGCCGAGAATCGAACCTGGGTCTCGGGCGTTGTGAAGAAACAGTGCTAACCACTGTGCTACCATGCCACCCATGCCAGTCACATCAGTGATACCACTTTTCATAAGAGGCGGATTTACAATGAAACACGCGGTGCTCAGGGCCCTGAACAACAGGGGAGCCCCATGGCGGGTACGGTAAGCCACACCTCGACAAGACCAGAGTTAGCAGGGCATTCAATCAGAGGCTGATTGCTCTGCATCTGGTGCTGAGCCTATCAGCAGCAAATGCAGAGAAAAACTAGACTCTGATTGGATGTGTCTCAACGAGCAGGAAAAGTAACGGTTGCTGGCAGCAAATGTGCGTGCATGAGGTCACAGGTTTGCGCCGGCAGCAGACCAGAGAGAACCCCCCAGGTCAGCAACAGGCACACATCGATGCCCCGAGAACAGGCCACAAGGAGCCAAGCAGCTTTGCGTCCACAGCATAGCGAACTCCCCACCCCCAAACCAGCAACGGGCACGTGACAATGCCCCGAAATGTCACAAGGAGCCGAGCACTAGGTTTGTGGTGGCAGCAGAGCGGAACCCTCCAGGCCAGCTATAGACACGTGATGACGCCCTAAACCAAGGGAGAAGCATGGCGACCATGACAAACACACGGCTGCCACTGTTCATTGGTGGTGGAGGGTGTGAATATTTGTGGAAGGAGGAGCAATCAAGTGGGCAGGTTTGTCCTGGATGGTGGCGAGCCTCTTGAGTGTTGTTGCACTCATCCAGGCAGGTAGAGAGTATTCCATTACACTCCTGGCTTGTGCCTTGTAGATGATGGACAGGCTTTCGGGAGTCAGGAGGTGAGTTGCTCACTGTAGGATTCCTAGCTTTTGACCTGCTGTAGTAGTCACAGTATTAATATGGGTGGTCCAGTTCAGTTTCTGATCAATGGTAAGCCCCAGGATGTTGATTGTGGGGGATTCAGCGATGGTAATGCCACTCAATGTCAAGGAGCGATGGTTAGGTCCTCACTTGTAGGAGATGGTCATTGCCTCGCACTTGTGTGGCACGAATGTAACTTGCCACTTGTCGGCCCGAGCTTGGATATTGTTCAGATCTTGCTGTATTTGGACCTGGACTGCTTCATTATCTGAGGAGTCATGAATGGTGCTGAACATTGTGTAGTAATCTGTGAACATCCCCACTTCTGACCGTATGATGGTTGGGCCTAGTACACTACCCTGAGGAACCCCTGCAGTGATGGATTCAGTAAACAGACTCTCTGGCCAGCAAGGAAATTTGTTGTCTCACCTACCTCCAATCGTAGCCCAGCGAGAATAATTTAAAAACAGGGGCGAAATTCTCCGTTATCGGCGGAAAGTCCGTCGATCGGCGCAAAAAACGGCGCAAATCCGACTTGCGTCACGTCGGAAAAATGGGTCGATAGTCTCCGGCCCGAAATGGGCTAGCAGCGACGTAACGGGATCCGCGCTTGCGCAGTGGTTCACGCCGTGCAGCGTCATACCCAGGACACCACTACCCAGGACACCACTACCCAGGACACCCCTACCCGGGACAGCACTACCCAGGAAGACGAAATACCAGACAGTGACTCAGAGTGGATGGGTGGAGACGAACCCCCACCCCAAAGTGCCATGGACTCAGAGTGGGACGAAGAGCACGACACAACGCCACTGCTGTCACCAACACCCTCCACCATCGCAGAAACACTCACCACGGTTGGGCACTTTAGTGATGAGGCGTCTGGTACACTCACTGATGCGCACAACACAGCCGTCCCGGTACAGCAGGTGGAGGTAGGAGCAGCAGAGGGACCGGGCGGTCGGAGGGCAGCCCAGCCCAAGCGAACATCTGCCGCCCAGATGGATCCCGGGTTCCTGCAGTTACCACACCCACACATAGATCCGATGCAACCACCGACCCGGAGACGAGCGAAGAGGGTTAAGGGCGGCTTGCGGCGGCTGCGGTCGTAGGTGGAGGAGTCCACCCGCGTCCAGGAGCTGGGAGTGGTGCCGGTCATGCGTGCCACCCAGGCCGACACCGCACGGGTGGCGTCCGCGGTGGAGGCAATGGGTGCGACGGTGTCAGACATGGGGAACGGTTTGCGAGGCCTGGGGCCTTCCGTGCAGGCGGCGTCTGTGGCCCAGGAAATGGCTGCCCTCTCACAGGAGGCCATGAGCCAGTGCCAGCGCCAGATGGCAGAGGCGCTCAACGCCATAGCCCAGTCTCAGCAGGCCATGGCCCAGAATCTGCAGGCCATCGCCCAGTCTCAGCAGGCCATGGCCCAGTCTCTGCAGGCCATCGCTGAGGGCATCGGCGCCAGTGGCCATGTGCGAGCCGGCGTCGCACTGTCACAGACAGGGTTTGCCAACCCACTGGGCTCCATGGCTGCAAACCTGCAGACCCCTGTCGATACCAGCACGGGCCTCCAGGACTGGCAGCGCCAGATGTCGGGGGGGCGTCAGATGGCCAGTCCGTTCGCATCCCCCACCCATGTAGAGGCCTGGGGGCCATCGGGCACCCCGAGGGAGGAGGAGGTGGTGTGGTCCGTCCCGGCTCCCTCTGTAGGGGAGGTCCCGGTACACCGCGACACCTCGGACTCCCCCCCTTCCGTCCCAGGTGCATCGGGTGGGCAATGGGCAGGACAGGCTGGCAGCTCGCCATCCCAGTCGCCCGGGCCGCAGCCTGGCCCATCTAGGCCAGGACGCCCCAGGAAACGGCCGCCAAAGGGATCCAGTGTCAGAGGGCAGGAATCACAGGAGTCCACCTCCAGTTCTGCTGTACCGTCTGGGGAACCACGTAGACGTAGTCAAAGGGCCCGTAAGGCCAAACAATTAGACACTGAGTAAGTTGGCACGGGTGCAGGGCACAGATGAGATTTAGGGGCTAGGGCACGTGCATGAACTCCTTTGGTTATTAAAGTCAATGTTACACCTACCGAAGCTGCCTTTGTGCTCTGTCCAAAGTGTGCGGGGGTGTCATGTACGTTGAGCGCAAGTGTGTGTGTGAGGGGTGGTCTTACCTCAGCCCCAGGTGAGTTTGCCCCCTTCTCCCTGGGCCGCCATCAACATCCCCCGGGCAGAGGACGGGACCGTGCGCTGCAGTGTCACAGCCGCATGCAGGGATGGTCCGGGTGGATGGTGGTACTGTGGCCATGGGTCAGACATAGTCCAACGATGTAGAGCCAGCAGCTCATCGCAGGGCAGGTTGTCATCATCCTCCATGGCCTGCGATAGACACGCGTCCACCCGCAACTGTGTGAGCCCGGCCCGTTGTGCCGCATGTGGATCGGCAATGGGGGGGGGGGGGGTGGTGTGCATGCGGGTGGGGTGGGTGGGGTTGGGGAGGGGGGTGAGGGTGCTGGATGGGTGGATGGGTGGGGGGTGTGGGTGGTCGGCTGTTGCCATGGTGTGCGGTCTGTGGCCATACTGCCCGTTTCCCACGCCCATCTAGTCAGTGAAGCGGGCGTCTATCAGTCTGTCCCGTGCCCGCTGGGCCAGCCGGTAACGGTGGACAGCCACCCGCCTGTGTCTACCCCGTCTGCCCTGACCATTGCCCCCATCCCCCTCATCTGGGGAGGACTGGGCCTCTTCCTGCTGCTCCTCCACTCCGCCCTCCTCTGCCTGCGGCACATCGCCCCTCTGCTGGGCTATGTTGTGCAGGACGCAGCACACCACAATGATGCGGCCGACCCTATCTGACCGATACTGGAGGGCGCCCCCAGAGAGGTCCAGGCACCTGAAACGCATCTTCAGCACGCCAAAGCACCTCTCGATCACTCCCCTTGTCACTACATGGGCATCATTGTAGCGGTTCTCCGCCTCATTGCGTGGCCTCCGTATAGGCGTCACCAGCCACGATCGCAATGGGTAGCCCCTGTCGCCCAGCAACCAGCCCCTCAGCCGGGGATGGCGTCCCTCGTACATGCCGGTGATGGATGACTGCGACAACACGAATGAGTCGTGTACACTGCCTGGGTGACGGGCGCAGACGTGCAGGATCATCATGCGGTGGTCGCAGACCACCTGTACGTTCATCGAATAAGTCCCCTTCCTATTAGTGAACACGGCCCTGTTATCTGCAGGTGGCCGCACGGCGACGTGCATCCCATCGATCGCGCCCTGGACCATGGGGAACCCGGCCACGGCAGAGAAGCCCACGACCCAGGCATCGTGGCTGGCCCGGTCCACGGGGAAGCGGATGTAGCGGTGCGCCATGGCATATAGGGCATCTGTCACTGCCCGGATGCACCGATGCACCGATGTCTGCGATATGCCGATCAGGTCCCCACTCGGTGCCTGGAATGATCCCGTTGCATAAAAGTTCAGGGCCACCGTAACCTTGACGGACACGGGGAGAGGGTGTCCCCCGCCAGTGCCACGCGGTGACAGGTGTGCCAGCAGGTGGCAGATGTGTGCCACGGTTTCCCGGCTCATCCGGAGTCTCCTCCTACATTCCCGGTCCATGAGGTCCTGGTATGACTGCCGGGGCCGGTACACACGGGGCGCCCTCGGGTGCCTCCGTTGCCGTGGGGCCGCGACGTCCTCCTCCCCCTCCTCGTCCTGTCGGTCAGGTGTCCCTCCAGCCTGGGCTCTGCCGCCTGCCCCTCTGCGGCAGCCTGCGCCGCCTCTCTGGCACGCTCCTCCTCCTCCTCCTCCTCATCCAGGGCAACATAGACATGAGCGGCTGCCACCTCGGCGGCCAACATCGCTGGATGATCTGAAAACATGACGGCCTGGTGGGGGGGAGGGGAACGACGACATGTCATCATTGCCCATATCCCCTCCTCCCCCCAGCCAGGTTGCATGGACCGCATGGGTCCAACTGTTGGAGGCTGGCATCTGGCCAGGTGGACAAACTCACTTGCCCTCCCATCCCCCTCCTCGGCACGGACCCCCCCCCCAACCTCCACCCCGCACGGCACGGAGCCCCCCCCAATCTCCACCTCGGCACGGACCCCCCCCCCCCCAACCTCCACACCGGCACGGACCCCCCCCCCAACCTCGACCCCGGCACGGACCCCCCCCCCCAACCTCCACCCCGGCACGGACCCCCCCCAACCTCCACCCCAGCACAGAGCCCCCCCCAACCTCCACCCCAGCACGGACCCCCCCCCCCAACCTCCACCCCGGCACAGACCACCCCCCCCAACCTCCACCCCAGCACGGACCCCCTCCCCAACCTCCACCCCAGCACGGACCCCCCCCAACACCCAACCTCCACCCAGGCACGGCACGGACCCCCCCAACCTCCACCCCAGCACGGACCCCCCCCCCAACCTCCACCCCAGCACGGACCCCCCCCCCCCAACCTCCACCCCGGCACGGACCCCCCCCCAACCTCCACCCCGGCACGGACCCCCCCCACAACCTCCACCCCAGCACGGACCCCCCCCCCAACCTCCACCCCGGCACGGACCCCCTCCCGGCACTCCCCCGGAGCCCAGCCTACTCTAACCACCCCCCCCCCCCCCCGCCGCACACACACACACACAACCCGAGACACACCTCTCCTCACGCAATCAGTCTGCGGCCACGCCATTTCCTGCCCAGAGCCAACCCCCCAGGCCGTCACTCACCTCCACGCTGGTCGGCGTGAGCCTGGAGCACCGGGTCACGCCGATGAAAAGGAGGTTTAATTTACGTCGACGTGAACGGTCATTACGTCGACGGGACTTCGGCCCATCCGGAAGGGAGAATATCAGCAGGCCGAAAATCGGCTGCCTTGCGCAGACCCGTGACATTCTCCGCGGCAGCGGCGACATTAACGCCCCGCCGACTTTTCTCCCTTCGGAGACTTCGGCAACCGGCGGGGGCGGGATTCACGGCGGCCAACGGCCATTCCCGACCCTCTGGGGGGTCGGAGAATGACTCCCCAGAACTCTGTGCTCGAGTTGAACACAGCCCTGAATCAGCAGTGAGAGTACAGCAGTGAGAGTACAACCGTAAACCGTGGAAAGAAGGGGGAATATTAGAGGGGCATATTTGGAAGAAACGTCAAATTTAAAAATCTCACTGCAGATGTTGCGGTGTAATGACTTGCTCCTGTGAAGCAACTTGGGACGTTGTGTTAAAACGCTGTATAAATTGTCACCAGTGACTTCATGTTCATTATTTTTACTTTGAAACATCTCTAAGGACCACAATTGTTTATCTTCATTAGAGTGTCTGATTCCCCCCTAACTGATGAGCTTGGTGAGTGTGATTCTCACCCGGACTGATCAACCCACAGACTGTGCCTATCTTGGCCCTGGCCCCACCCGGCTCTATTCTCCGCCTTCGTCCCCATGCTGCTTTCACCATTCCACTCCGAGCCTGGGAGAAGCTCCGCCCTGCCCCAAACTCTGACCTTCGGCACCTGCCCCACCCCAATTTGTGTCGCCGGGTGGAGTAAAGAGTCAGCCTCTGGGTTTTAAAGGGACAGCACCCTGAGGGGAGCGGCAGTTTGGGGTAGGCAGGGGAGTGTCCGATATTCTGGACCTTTGCCTGTGACATCCCTAGATCGATTTGGGGAAGTTATTTATCTATGTTGGTGAAAGTTGTTAGAAATTAAGAAATGGTGATGCCAAAGGATTGCAGCAACTTTCTAATAAGAGCACAGGCATTGTAGCTGTTTTTTTGCCAGATTCATACCTAAGGATCCATTTATATTGCAAACTAGTGACAGAGCTCAGTAATTTTGTCTTTCCACTGCACTAAATTTGTGAGGTGCAGATGAGGGGTGAAATTTTCTGACTGTTCACACGGGCAGGATTTTCTAGTCCCTCTGGTGGCGCACACCGGCTGCGGGTTTCCCGGCACCGTGGGGTGGATTCAATGGGAAATCCCATTGACAGCGGCGGGCCCAGAAGATCCTTCTGCCAGCCACTGACGGGCCGCCTCCCGCCACTGAGATGGACGCCGCGGGAAGGCCAGCGAATCTCGCCCTAGGTATCAAGGCCTAGACTCCAAAATGATCAATACAAGACCCTCCTCATTCACAGATTTAGGGTGGGATTCTTCGGCCGTGCCCAGCCAGTGACCAGACATTCCCACCAAAGGTTAATGGACCTTTACCTGGTCCGCCTTCCGCCAATGGTGATCTTGCGGCCAAAGAATCCAGCGCTAGGCTGCATTTGAACGACAAACGTGGAAAAACTGTTTCCCACAAACCCTGCAGCTGTGGTGTAAATGCTTGCAGAGAAAACGTGATGTCTTGGCTCCAACAGATTAATGAGAGCAAAAAATGAGAAGGGCAGAGGGAGGTTATATCTGGTGTCCTGGCCAATATCTATCCCTCAATCCACTTCACTGCAAACAAATTATTTGGTCCCATTGCTATTTGTGGAAGCATGTTGTGCAGGAGTTGGCCGCCATGTTTCTTGTATCCGAACATTGACTACAGTCCCGAGGGTTGGGATGTCCTGAGGTCACAGAAGGCACTACATTAAATGCAAGTATTTCACTCTTTCGATCACAGGCATAAGTCACGGTTCACTTTATGGTGAGCGGGTGATCAGCAGACCAACGTTTCTGCGCAGCTGGCAACAGTAGCAATTATTCTTCAGAGTCTGACTCAGCTGACATTTTATATTGCTGTACTAGCCCTGCCACTTCCCAGTGCGTGGGCCTAACACAGCTGACAGTAATACCAAAATAAACTGGCTGGATTTGTTAGGACTGATGGATGAAAGACCCTATAAGAAAAGATCTTAGCAAAATCCAGCACGTTTACTTTGGTGCTACACCAGCTGCAAGAGACCACCCACCAGGAGCCAGTGGCTCGAGTGCAGTTTTTGACCAACATTAAAGCTGGATAACTGTACAAGGGTTGCTTTTCACTCTCTCCATCTAGTATTGATGGGCTACTAATGATGTCTAAACTCAGATCGTGGGGTCAGAGGAGCAGTGGTATGAGAGAGAAGAGTTGTCGAGTGGATCAGATGACAGCAATAGGGAACCGCTGAATGCTGAAGGGCAAATTTTTAAATTTAAGACATGAGGGATCAGGAGCCAATGTAGGTCAATCAGGATACAGTGGTAGCGAAATGGGTCTGGCATAAGGAAAGAATTCTCAACCTCTTTGCTTCCAAGCTCTGCAGCCCCCCAACCCAACCGTTGTTACAAAACAATCCACAGACTCCGTAACACAGACAATGGGTACTTTGATGCCAAATACAAACGTGGCAGGGAAAGACAACAACTCGAATTATGGCAGAGGTGGATGGCACGTGAGAGAAATTGAGAAATGAACAGGTTCATATGTCACAATTCATGCCCATCAATCCATTAGCAATAAATACCATCTTTCACTTTGCACCCCTTCACAAACAACCGGCAGTAGAACACCAGCAGCCAGGCTTGGCCCATCCCTCCCTCAGAGAATCGCACGATAATGAATATGAAGCTCTGAAACCACGACAACACCTTCTGCTATTTTATCAACTGAGGCCGAAGTTTTTGAAGGAGATGATCAAACAGCCTTGCCGGAAACCCAGTGACTGACGGTCTCTTTCTTTCCAAACTCCCTCTCCTCTTCCCCACCCCTTTGCAGGTTATGCGCAATCTCTTTACTCAGTTGGTGACCCCTTCACCATGGCTCCTAACCTCGCACAGCAGGAGGATACCTTCAGAGGCCTATCCTGGGGCTCATCTACTGAGTTACCAGATTGAGGTTGGCAATAGCAATGCTGCAATTGGTCTTGCAGCCCCTGTTTTTGTGGAGGACAGTTCTACACTTCCATGCTTTAGTTTCAAATTCTGAATAGCCTGCTGCTGATTGGTTGCCACCCTTTCCCCTGCACTCCCCCACCAGTGGAAAAGGTTTCTCTCCATTATTTTCAAAATCCTGAAAGCCTCAATAAAATCATCCCTTCAACCTTCTATATGGCAGGGAATATGAGCCCAGTTTCTGTATATAACCCCAGTAAAGTTTGAGTGTACCTGCACTACAGTCCTCTCTGGGCCAATATATTCTTTCTGAGGTGCGATGCCCAGAACTATGGTCTCTGCAGGTTTTCTAAGGCCAAACACCTTTCCCTTTATGCTATAGCTCTCTAGGTATAAAGTGTAATACTGCAATAGCCTTCTGGGGTTTTTTTCCTACCAGATAACGGTATTTCAGTTATCTGTGTACATGGGCCCAAATTTCCTTTCGACCTCCACTTTTTTTGATGGGGGGGATATGTGGTTAAAATCGGGCAGAATAGAATGCTGGTGATGAAAAAATTGCCATTTTTCCTGAGATAGAGTCAGTGATTAGAAACACAGCGTGGGATTCGCCGTTTCTGAGAGGTGTTGACGTCGGCACAGAATTCATGGACTTTCACACCAGCAAAACTGGCGCCTAACCTGGGCTGATTCAGCAACTATGGTGATGCTAGCACCGGCGCCACTTGGAACACAATCAATTCCAGTGAAAAACAGTGTGGGATCCATCCCGTCCGTGATTGACACTCGGGAGGCTGACAAGCGGCAGCCACATATACACATTACAATCCCCACACACACTCATCCCAGCCAACAATATGGCACTGGTCGTGCTGCAACGCACCCATACAACTGATGGGTATGCTTGGGCCAGAGGGCACCTGGGGATCACCCTTACGACCCATGGCCCTAAGTTCACAGTGGGCTGTTAGCTGCCTATGAAGCTACATGGCTGCCTTGCCAACTGCAGCCATGTGTTCCTTGCCCATCCTCCCCAATCCCAGAGCCCACCTCCTTGTCACCCTCCGCTACTCACCCTGGCCCTGGCAGAAGCCCCTGGCCAGCGACACAAGTGTCAGCAAACTATGGCGATGTTGGACACTTTCCGTATCCCCTCTCTCTCCCTCAGCATCCAAGACGCCAATTTTATGAGTTTTAAACATGCAGGTGAACCGCGTTGTCGGGTAATTCGGCCCATCGGAGGTGGAGCATCGCGTAGGCCCCGGAGAAGACCAGGTCGGGCCCGCTAATGACATGCAAATGGTGTTTACTGTACATGCGTTCTGGACCGCATTGATGCCACTGTCGAGGCGACGGAGAATTGCGATTTGACATCAAATCAGTGCCCGCTGCAATTTTAGAGATGGATTCCCCGCCCGATCGCGTTATATAGTTTCAGTATCAGCCAACAGAGAATCCCGCCCACAATGTTTGTGGGAGGGTCAGTAAAGATGACAGCTTCAGTCTTTCTAATATTTATTTATGGGGAAATATTGCAGCTTAAAGTCAGGGCGGGTTTCTCCGACCCCCCTGCCGGGTCGGAGAATCCCCGGGGGACGGCACGAATCCCGCCCCGCCGCCCCAATGCCGGCTGCCGTATTCTCCGGTGCCGTTTTTCAGGCAGGAGCAGTCCCCCCGGCAATTCTCCGGGCCCCGATGGGCCAAGCAGCTGTCCGTTTTTGGCCAGACCCGCCGGCGTGGGTTACGCATGGTCCCACATGGTGGGACCTGGCAGGTAAGTCGGCGTTGGCGGTCCTCGGCGAGGCGCGGAGGGGGATTTGACCCGGGGGGGCACAGAGGCCTGGCCCGCGGTCGGGCCCACCGATCTGCGGGCGGGCCTGTTCCGTGGGGGCACTTCTTCCTTTCGCGCCGGCCCCTATAGGGCTCCGCCATGGTCGGTGTGGAGAAGAGAACCCCCCCGCGCGTGCGCCAAAATACACTGGCAGCTCTGCGCATGCGCGGAACCACGCCAGCAGTTCCACGCATGTGCGAGATCACGTCGGCCTTTCGCCGCATGCGCGAACTCGCGCATTCCCTTCGCCGCCGGCTGGAATGGCGCCAACCCCTCCGCACTTTCGGAGGCTGTTGACGCCGAAGTGGTTGGCGCCGGTTCTCCCACCCTCGTGGGGACTTAAGTCCCCCAGAAGGGAGAATCCCGCTGATAGAGTCAGAGAGTCATAGAGGTCTACAGCACAGAAAAGGCCCTTTAGACCATCATTTCTGCGCCGGTCAAAAATAATCACCTAACTATTCAAATCCCATTTTCCAGCACCTCGCCCTTTCCATCGCAAGTGCATATCTAAATACTTCTTAAATACTACTTATGAGGGTCTCTGCCTCCACCACCCTTTCAGGCAGCAAGTTCCAGACTCCCACCACCCTCTTGGTGAAAAGGCTTTCCTCACATTCCCATTAAACCTCCTGCTCCTGACCTTAACGTTATGCCCCCTGGTCATTGATTCCTCCACCAAGAGGAACAGTTTATTTCTATGCGCCTCATAATTTTATACAGCTCAATCATGTCCCCGCTCAGTCTCCTCTGCTCCAAGGAAAACAACCCCAGTCTATCCAATCTCTCTTCATAACTAAAACTCTCCAACCCAGGCAGCATCATGGTAAATCTCCTCTGCACCTTTTCCAGTGCTATCACATCCCCCCTATAATGCGGATTTGAGAACTGTACAGAATACTCTAGATATGGCCTAATCAATGCTTTATACAGTTCCAGCATAACCTCCCTGCTCTTAAACTCTATGCCTCAGCTCATAATGGCACGTATACCATATACCAATGTATCCACCCACTTTGCTGTCTTAAGGAGCTGCTGTACATGCACACCAAGGTCTCTCTGATCCTCGGTGCTACCCGGAGTCCTGCCATTTATCATGTATTCCCTTGCCTTTTCCAAGTGAATCACCTCAGACTTATCCGGATTGAATTCCATTTGCCACTGGTCAGCCCATCAGCATAGCCCGTCTATATCCTCCTGTAATCTTAGGCTATCTCCCTTACTATGTACCACCCCACCAATTTTCGTATAATACCCAATTTTACTGATCAACCCTCCGACATTCATGTCTAAATTATTTATATAAACCACAAACAGCAAGGGCCCCAACACTGATCCCTGCAGGACCCCACTGGACACAGGCTTCCAGTCAGAGAAAAAACCTCGATCATCACCCTTTGCTACCTGCCACTCAGCCAATACTGGATCCAATTTGCCTAATTTCCTTGGATCCCATGGGATCTTACCTTCGCTATCAGTCTCCCATGTGGGACCTTATCAAAAGCCTTGCTGAAGTCCAAGTAGACTACGTCAAATGCATTTCCCTCATCTACACATCTGGTCACCTCTTTGGAAAATTCAATCAAGTTGGTCAGACATAACCCCCCCTTAACAAAACCATGCTGACTGTTCTTGATTAACCCCTGCCTCTCAAAAGCAGATTAATTCTGTCTCTCAGAATTGCTTCCAATAGTTTCCCCGCCTTTCTGTATTTGCTAACAATTACAAACTCAAATTTCTGAGATATGCAGGAACCGCTCCTATTTAATTCCACCATTGCGTACCTCCCATTTACAAAATGCTGGTCATGGCATTCTTTGTCATGCCGCTATTGACCCATTTTGGACAGTAGTGAGTTTAACATTTTGAACATGTTTCATTCGCTTAAGTTCAGCGAACCTATTAAATTTGGCAGGGTTTTGTTTATCTGCACGGTGAGAAAGGCGATTGAATGTTAATTGAATTTAACTTGTCAGTCAGCCAGGTATTTGGAATTCAAATTGGCTTCGTTTGGAGTGTTACGAGGTTAAAGACTTTCTTGCCATATGTGGCACAGCATGGGAGGTCTGTACTAATCGACTTCCCTGAACCACAGCAAGAGTAGCACAGTATTGAATTACTGCTATTGTTTTTGAGCAAGTGAATGAATACAGTTTTAGTTAAAGATGGCAATATTTCAATATTCTGCAGAGGGAAGATCCTCTGCAGTGATTTTTATCATGAAATCCCCAGTTATATTGTTAGTATGAAGTGGTCAACTCATATCCATCAACTTTGAGCAATAGATGAGAAAAATGTAATAGTCCCAGAGTTTCAACTGTCTTTCTTGATGCAAATATTATCAAAACATTAGTTTGGGAATTTCCTCAGAACTGTTTCCATGTTGCTGTCCGAACTTACAGATGACAGAAATTTGATTAATGTGCCTAACGGGGTCCAGTGAAGTTACAGCAGCGGAGTTGTATCAGCTCCAAGGAATTTCATGGCAGTGTTATCGGCACGTTGTTTAACATGGGGGTCAGACCATCTGAGCCTGACCCTGCTTCTGCTATACACACATACTTATAGCCTGTACTCTACTTGTAAGGCTTTTGACAAGATCCCGCATGGGAGACTGATCAAGAATGTAAGAGTCCATTGGATCCAGAGAAATTTGGCAAATTGGATCCAAACCTGACTTGATGGCAGGACACAGAGGGTAATGGTCAAATAGTTTCTATGGCTCAGAGCCTGTGTCCAGTGGTGTACCATTGCGATCGGTGTTGGGTCCCTTGCTGCTTGTAGTGTACATTAAGGATCTAGATGCGAATGTGGCAGATATGATTAGTAAGTTTGTAAATGACACGAAAATTGGTAGTGTGGTAAAAAGCGAGGAGGAATACCTTAGATTGCACGATCATATAGATGGGCTGGACAGATGGGCAGAAAAATGGCAAATGGAATTTAACCCTGAAAAGTGTGAGGTGTTGCATCTTGGGAATACACAATGAACGGTGGGATGCTAGGAAGTACAGGGGACCAGAGGGACCTTGGGAGTACATATCCAAACATCCCTGAAAGCAGCAGGCCAAGTAGATAAGGTGGTTAAGAAGACATATGGGATACTTGTCTTTATCAGCCGAGGCATAGAATGTAAGAGTAGGGAGGTTATAATGGAGCTGTATAAAACACTTATTAGGCCACAGTTGAAGTACTTTGTGCAGTTCTGGTCACCACCTGATAGGAAGAATGTGATTGCACTAGAAAGGGTGCAGAGGAGATTCGCCAAGGTGTTGCTTGGGCTGGAGCGTTTCAGCTTTGAAGGGATGCTGGATAAGTTGGGGTTGTTTTCCTTGGAGCAGAGAAGTTTGAGGGGGGAATCTCATTGAGGTGTACAAAATTATGAGGGATATAGACAGAGTAGATTGGAAGAAACTTGTTCACTTGGTAGAGGGGTCAAAACCAGGGGGCATAGATTTAAGGTAAGGAGCAGGTGATTTAGAGGGGATGTGAGGGAAAACATTTTCACCCAGAAGGTGGCGAGAATCTGGAACTTGCTGCCTGAAAGAGTGGTAGAGGTGGGAACCGTCCCAACATTTAAGAAGCATTTAGATGAGCACTTAAAACGCCATAGCATACAAGGGCACGAATAAAGTGCAGGAAAATGGGATTAGAATAGATAGTTGCTTGATGGCCAGTACAGGCATGATGGGCCAAAGGGCCTCTTTCTGTGCTGTAATACTCTATGAACTCTATATTGACCAACAGTGGGCACTAGAATAGATGCCTTCCCAAAGGAGATTATCACAAAGTACTACTGAGGGGCAAGAATCATTAATAAGAGAGTGCAGGCATGATCAAAGTTTTAAGACCCCCGTTAAGCAAGTGAGAAAAATGGTTGACACAAGGGAAATGGTGAACTGATTGTCCACTGATGCTAGAATCCTGGGGATGGGACAAATGGTGAGGCAGTGAGAAGGGTGGGACATGTAGGTGAAGCAGCTCACTGAGTTATAAAGAGGGATCTGTAAATGTTTTTTTTTCAGACTTTGAAATGAATCAACTGGAGAACTATGGAACCTGGCAAGGAGTAACTGCTTCCTGTGGTAGGAGGGCAGGTAACCATAAGATCCAAATTTAAAGCATAAAGAAAGAGATCGGGGATGATTTTACTTTTGCACATGTTCTGATCTGGAATCCACTGCCTGAAAGTTTTGTGGAAGCAGATTCAATAGTAAGGCTCTTCGCAGATTGGGGTACCATTTTTTCCGGCAACCCTGATCTGTTCACTGCACTGCCCCCCCCCCCCCCCCCCACCCCCATGCTTTCAGACCACTTTCATCCTCCTAGCTTTAGGGTGGCTCCAGGAACCTCTCTCTCTACCTGGCAAAGCCACCCGGGCCTGACCCCTGGCAGTGCCATCCTAACACAAGGGCATTAGGGCACTGCCAGCCTGACACACTGGCAGCGCCCATGTGTCAGGGAGAGTGCCAGAGTGTTTCCCTGCCCTGTCCCCGACCTACCCGGGGGTCACCAATGGCCTGGGAGACCCCCATGTGCCTTTACGACGGGTCCACATTTGTGAGTCCCGGCCGCCGCGTGTATCTGGCTATTTAAGGCTCATTAAAATATTCAGATCTGGATCACGGCCAGTGAAGGCGAAATCCAGATTGAGCCTGATTTGGGGCTTGCACGCAATTCTGCCGTTGTGCCCAGACTGCGTTGGGCGCGGCGGTGTCACTGAATCGTGCCCTGAGTTTCTATGATGCTTCTATGAACAGTTGTAATGGGAGTATGTAAAAGGACTTGGGGGTTTAGCTTAATTGAAGTTTATGAAGGATAACAAGCCAAAGCAGAGGACCTTTGAAGGAGATAATGGTCGGGATTTTCTACCCCCTCCGTAGCGTGTTTTGCGACGACGGAGGTGTCCCGCTATTGGCCGATGGTAGGATCTTTCTCACCGCTGTCAACAGGGTTTCCCATTGTTTGCACTCTCCGCCACTGGCGGGCCCGGAATATCCCGCTGGCAGGAAAGGCCGGAAAATCCCACCCAATTTTTAATATCACACCGGCATGAATATATATTTAACAGTGGAGATAGGGCATAATACGCAATGTTTTTCCAATGGAAAATTTAATTCTTTTGGTATATTGGTCATCCTGAGAGTCAAAACAATGAAATTGTGAACTGCCTGATCTAGTCATATATACCTGATCTGAAGTGGTGCTAAAAGATGATAGTGGCTTGTCTAAACTAAAAGCCACCATTATATTTTGGATTATGACCATCGAAGGACTGCCGGATCTTACACCCATTATTTAGTAGTTAATGATGGAGCCGGAGAGGTAGAGTTGGAATCCTTCAACAAACATAGAACAAGAACATAGAGTGCAGAAGGAGGCCATTCGTTCCATCGAGTCTGCACCGAACCACTTAAGCCCTCAGTTCAACCCTATCCCCTTAACCCAATAACCCCTCCTAACGTTTTTGGACACTAAGGGCAATTTAGCATGGCCAATCCACCTAACCTGCACGTTTTTGGACTGTGAGAGGAAACCAGAGCACCCGGAGAAAACCCACGCAGACACAGGGAGAATGTGCAGATTCCGCACAGACAGTGACCCAGCGGGGAATCGAACCTGGGACCCTGGCGCTGTGAAGCCACAATGCTAACCACTGTGCCACCGTGCAAACTGATCCTATTTTTGAGGATATTGTCATTGAGGGGTAATGCATGGAAAGTAAAGATAGAACTTGAATTTATAAAGCATTTGTCACAACATCAAGATGTTCCAGTGTGCTTTACAAACAGTGAAGTGCTGACGGATGTGGTGAAAAAAGCAACACTTTTTTACCCCTCGCCCTTCCCCAAATAATCTGGTTTGGTGATATTGGTTGAGGATAAATACTGACCAGGACACTGAGGAAAAAATATCTCAACTTTTCTTTGAATAGTGCTGTGGGAACCTTTATGTCAACTTGAATGATGAATAATAAATAGGATCCGAAGATGGATCCTGTTTACAGTTTGAGCAGGAAAGAAGAAAGAGATAGAAATGGAACTAGTACAACACAAATGGATCATTTGAGAAGAGGCAGGCAGAAGAATTAAATTGTCCACAGTACCAAATTCAACAAAGAAAAGAAATGGGATTCCGATGTGATTATGGGATTTTTATTCCCCCTCCCTGAGTTTAGGTACATTGGCTAATTGTGGAACACTCACTGAGCTTGGCAAATGTATTTCCGACCTGGGATTGTATCTGGGACTTTGATGCAATGTGCTATTACCATGCTGTAAAGTACAGTTATCCATGGAATCATCAAGATGACAAATCTGCTACTGTCATATAAAAATAAATATTTTCACGTGTTATTTTGGAGTTAAAAGGACACCCAGAGCCCTGAAAAAAAGGGGTTAAATTTCACCAGAAGACTATGCTTACAAATGTGGGCCATCTGCAAACTGGGTCTCACACAATTAGCTGCTGGGTAATCGCTGATGCTTGTTTGACATCTTTAACAGCGTGGTAAACTGGAAACCTCTTTGCCCTGCCGCAGTGTGGTAAGGTACACTGAGGAAAGGGGGGTGAGCATGGGAAAGAGTTCTTCTGCATTGAATATGCAGCAGTATTGAGATTAAGTGCAAGTTTTCCTGAGGGTATGTTTGCAATTCCACAAAATGGCAAGCAGGAAATCTTTGCAAATACATTTAGCAAGGCATATAGACGACAGAGGATGTTTTACCTCCACAGTAAAAAAACAAACTGAATGTTTACCTCAAAGGAACTGAAATTAAATAAAAATATCTAAAGTGAAATATTGATCATTTTTGTTGATAATTAATGACTGAATATATATTTCTGTGACATGGAAACAGCAAAGAACAAAGAACAATACAGCACGGAACAGGCCCTTCGGCCGTCCGAGCCTGTACCTGTCATGATACCACCCTTGGCCAAAACCCTCAGCACTTCCTTGTGCCGTATCCCTCTCTACCCATTCTACCCATGTATTTATCGAGATGCCTTTTGAATGCTGCTAATGTATCTGTTTCCACAACCCCCCCTGGCAACATGTTGCAGGCACTCATCACCCTCTGTGTAAAAAAAAACCTGCCTCGCACGTCTCCTCTAAACTATGCCCCCAAGTGACTGACCCCTCAACCCTGGGAAGGACTGCCTGCCCATCCACTCTATCCATGCCCCTCATAATCTTGGAGACCTCTATCAGGTATTTAATGACAGTAGCCAAAGAAGTATTAAGCATATCTGCCTGATTTGTTCCCTGTCAGTAAAGTATGATGTTAGTCCTTATCAGTAAAATACGATTTTAACCCTGATTTTAATCTTGCAAATTCCTCATCAGTAAAGCATGGTTTTACTCCCAATTTTTAGCTGTTCATCAGTAAAGCATGATTTCAATCTCGTTCCTTATCCCTCAAGTATGACCTTAACTCTGATTAATCTTGCAAATTCCTGATCAGTAAAGTATGAATTTAATCTCAATTTTTAGTTCCTGATCAGTAAAATCTGATTTTAATCCCGATTTTAATCCTACACATTCTTTATCAGTAATACAGGATTTTAATCCCAATTTTCAGTTCCATATCAGTAAAGTAAAATCTTACTCCCAATTTCAGTGTTGCATATTCCTTATCAGTAAAGCATGAATCACAGAATTGTTACGGTGGAGGAGGTTATTCAGGC
This sequence comes from Scyliorhinus torazame, assembly GCF_047496885.1. Classification (NCBI taxonomy): domain Eukaryota; kingdom Metazoa; phylum Chordata; class Chondrichthyes; order Carcharhiniformes; family Scyliorhinidae; genus Scyliorhinus; species Scyliorhinus torazame. The sequence goes on along the minus strand of NC_092712.1, from coordinate 70,935,215 downwards.
TATCATGTCTGTAACCGGCTCTCCAAATGAACATTCCGACTCATTCCACTGCCTTTTCCCCATCCCGCTGCACGTTGTTTCTATTCAAATACCCTCTTGAATGCCTCGATTGAACCTGCCTCCACCACACTTCCAGGCAGTGCATTCCAGTCCCCAACCACTCGTTGCGTGAGAAAGCTTTTTCTCACATCACATTTGTTTCTTTTGTAAATCGCTTTAAATCTGTGTTCAAATAAAAGCAAATTTCTGCGGATGCTGGAATCTGAAACCAAAAGGCAAATGCTGGAAAATCTCAGCAGGTCTGGCAGCATCTGGCAGGAGAGAAAAGAGCTCAAGTTTCAAGCCCTTTTCTCTCCCTACAGATGCTGCCAGATCTGCTGAGATTTTCCAGCATTTGCCTTTTGGTTAAATCTGTGCTCTCTAGTCCTTGATCCTTATAGGAGCTGGAACAATTTCTCCCTATCGATTCTGTCCAGTCCCTTGATGAGTATGACCACCTCTATCACGTCTCCTCTTAGCCTTCTTCTCTCCAACGAGAACACCCCCAACCTCTCCAATCGTATAACTGAAGTTTCTCATCCCTGGAACCATTATCGTAAACCTCCTTTCTCCAATGCGTTCATATCTTTCCTGTAGTGTGATGTCCATAATATTCCAGCTGAGGTCTAACTAGTGTTTTGTATAAGTTCAGTATAACCTCCTGTTCTTGTACTCTATGTCCCTATTAATAAAGTCTAGGATGCTCTATTAACGGCTCTCACCATCTGTCCTGCCACCTTCAATGATCTATGCACACATATGTCCAGACCCATATGCTCCTGCACCTCTAAGAATTTTACCCCTTATTTTATATTGTGCCCAAGAGCGGCACGGTGGGGCAGTGGTTAGCACTGCTGCCTCATGGCGCTGAGGATCCAGGTTCGATCCCGGCCCCGGGTCACTGTCCATGTTGAGTTTGCATGTTTTCACCATGTCTGCGTGGGTCTCGCTGCCACAACCCAAAGATGTGCAGTGTAGGTGGATTGGCCACGTTTAATTGCCTCTAATTGGGGAAAAAAGAATTGCGCACTCTAAATTACTATTTTTTTGAATTGTGCTCATGTTCTGTCGAGCAAAATGTATCACTTCATCCTTCTCTGCAATGGACTTCATCTGCCGCCCATCATATCATATGCAAACTTTGAAATTGACACCTGCACACCAAGATCTACATCATTAATATATATCAGGAAAAGCAAGGGTCCCAATACCGATCCCTAGGGAACTCCACTAAAAACCTTCTCCAGCCCAAAAATATCCATTACGCTTTGCTTCCTATTATTACAATTTTGTACCCATGTTGCTGTAGTCCCTTTCATTCCATGAGCTGGGGAAGTGGTGGCGTAGTGCTATTGTCACTGGACTAGTAATACAAATTGAAGATGTTGGGCTTGATTCAACAGCCTTCTCGCACCCGATTTGGTGACGGGACCAGGTCGTTGACTCTCTTGAGAGGCCTGGATCGAGATTCGCGACAATCGAAACGTCTCGTGAGATTCCGTTGAATCCCGCAGCGGGTTGTGATCTGGATCTCGCTCTCACGGGGCAAGATCCAGGTGTATATTTAAATGCGTCATTAGCTAATTTAAGTATGCGCTTGCCAATTCAGCCGGGGCCCAGGATTCAACGGCCTCGCAAAACCTCAACTGGGCACCGTTTGGTACTGGTTCACAAAGTCGTGAACTCGCGGACTCTCGCGGGGGAGTTGAGGCGTCCTGACGGCAATTAGTCTTCATAAAGAGTGGCCTCGACGGGGAGTTTCTCGCCCGTTAACTCTGATTTTAATCCGACACAGTCCTTATCAGTAAAGCATGTTACTAGCCTTGTTACCTGCTGCAGGGCATTTTGAAGCAAACACAGGTACAATCTGGGAGCAGTGGAATTCCAAACGTTTCACTTGCGAGTGATAAAAGTCCATTTGAGTTCACAAATCTTCCCTTTTATGTGGAAGTAATCTGGAAAATCCCAATCTCACTGTTGTGCTGAGTAAACATATATCTGATAAACATAGAGCTAGACTAATTCTAAATTATTTCCAAGACTCTAATGTTTTGAAAGTTACATCTGATACAGTAGCCACTAATTCTCTTCCCTCTGGCCTGAAAAATTAGCTCATATTATGGGGGCAATCCACCGAGCCCCGTGCCGGGCCGGAGAATCGGCAAAACCACGCCACGACACCCCGACACCGGCGCGCTATTCTCTGAGGTGCGGAGAATCGGCGCCATTTGCGCCTGCGCGTTTGGCGCGGCGCCGGCTGCAGGCTGTTGGAATCGGCGGGGCCGCCGATTCTCCCGCCCGGAAAGCCACGCCGTTACGACAGAGTCCCACCGGCGCCATTCACCCCTGGTCGCTGCCGGCGGGTACTCTGCGGGAACTGTTGGGGGGATGGCCTGTGGGGGGGAGTGGGCTCCTTCACCGGGCGGGGCCTCCAATGGGGTCTGGCCCGTTATCGGGGCCAACCGATCGGCGGGCCGGCCTCTCCCCCCCTGGGGCTACCTTCTGGCGCGGCCGGCCCCTGAACACCGACTCCAACTTGAGTCGGGGCCTGCGTGCTAAAGACGTCCCCCACGCATGCGCAGGATGGGTTGGCGCGGCACCCATTTGGCACTGCAAAAGGAGGCTGGAGCGGTGTGAACCGCTCCGGCACCGTGGGGCCAGAATCGGATGTCACCGGGCTCGGTTCACGCCGTCGTGAAACACGACGGTGTGCCCGACGGAGCAAACACTTGGGCCCAATATTGGAGAATCCCCCCCTATAGTTATGTTTCAAGGGCGAAATTCTCCCCCAACGGCGGGATGCCCGCCGACTGGCGCCAAAGCCGGCGCAAATCAGACGGGCATCGCGCCGGCAAAAAGGTGCGGAAGTCTCCGCATCTTTGGCGGCCTAGCCCCAACATTGAGGGGCTAGGCCGACGCCGGAGGGATTTCCGCCCCGCCAGCTGGCGGAAATGGCGTTTGTTGCCCCGCCAGCTGGCGCGGAAATGCAGCGCATGCGCGGGAGCGTCAGTGGCCGCTGTCAGTTTCCCCGCGCATGCGCGGGAGCGTCAGCGGCCGCCGAAAGTTTCCCGCGCATGCGCAGTGGGGAGAGTCTCTTCCGCCTCCGCCATGGTGGAGGCCGTAGCGGAGGCGGAAGGGAAAGAGTGCCCCCACGGCACAGGCCCGCCCGCGGATCGGTGGGCCCCGATCGCGGGCCAGGCCACCGTGGGGGCACCCCCCGGGTTCAGATCGCCCCGCGCCCCCCCCCAGGACCCCGGAGCCCGCCCACGCTGCCTGGTCCCGTCGGTAAATACCAGGTTTGATTTACGTCGGCGGGACAGGCAATTCCTGGGCGGGACTTCGGCCCATCCGGGCCGGAGAATCCAGCGGGGGGTCCCGCCAACCGGCGCGGCTGGATTCCCGCCCCCGCCCAATCTCCGGGAGCGGAGACTTCGGCGGGGGCGGGGGCGGGATTCACGGCGGCCAACGGCCATTCTCCGACCCGGCGGGGGGTCGGAGAATGACGCCCCAGAAGTGGCTTCCTGGCTGGAATAATACTGTATTATGACTGTAATAAGGAGTATCCTCTCTGCAGACTAAGCGATAGATTGATCACCTTAAATTCAAGTAATGAGAAGGTGATTGCTCAACTTCAGACATTTGCATTTCGCTAAATAATAAATATATTACTGTAATAAAACCTTAAAAGAAAAAGTTTAGAAAGGTCCTGCATTACCTTCCATTACCTTTTTTTTTGCTATTATCTCTCATTATTACTGACTGGGCATGTCCCCCTACACCCCCCCCCCCCTCCCCCTGCCTCCTGCCTAGACCGGGGACTGTACTTACCTCTGTGCCTCGGGGGGCATACCCTCAACTGCCTCAACACCTGGACAAACATATTGTAAACATCGTCAACGGAGGTTTCAATATTCCGTGAGGGGGGATCATTTGGTGGGGGAGGCCTATGTACATTGAAATGCATTCAAATGTATTAAAATGAGTTTCACACCGTTTGTGGGCATGAATCTCGCGACGTCGCCAGCGAGGGGTGGGGAACAGGAAATGAGATCGCTCTGTCGAGAATCACGTTTCTCGATTCTTGCAAGAATTTCTGCCCTCGACGATGAGGGTGGCCTCAAGATCCCTCCCTATAATCCAAAAGTATTTCACTGGCTGTAAAGGTGTCTTTGGGTGTTAAAATACATTATCCAAATGCAAATAGTTTTTACGGTCTTTTTTTATTTTACATTTGGAAATCCACATTCCAAAGATGTGCAGGTTAAATGGACTGGTCATGCTAAATTGCCCCTTACTGTCCAAAAGCTGGGGTTATGGAAATAGGATGTTGGGCCTAGGTAGGGTGCTCTTTCAGAGAGTCAGTGCAGACTCAATGGGCCAAATGCCCTCCTTCTGCACAGTAGGGATTCTATGATTCATCAGCCAGAGGGATTCTTACTTATTAATTTTAAAAACTTTTTAATTAAAATTTTTTTTTTCCAATTAAGAGGCAATTTAGCATGTCCAATCCACCTACTCTAAACATCTTTGGGTTGTGGGGGTGAGACCCATGCAGACATGGGGAGAATGTGCAAACTCCACACGGGGCTGGGATTGAACCCCGGTGCTCGGCACCGTGAAGCCAGAGGGATTCTAAGATCCAATTGTAATCATTTGCCTCCTGCACCTCCTTTAAGAGGTCTTCCGTTCCTGAACTACAGGACAAACTCATTTACAATGTGGTTTCTTGTACACCTATGGATTTGAAAACTCTGCTCTGTGATGTTTGTAATGTGCATGCTGACGTAGGCATGTCATAATACAGCAAAGCAATGAGGAATGATGAACAATTGAGAAAACAGTGGACAGAGAAATGACACCTGGATTAGTTAACAAATGCACTAAGAAAGAGCTTCCTTTATGTAAAATCTTCCACATCCTCAGGATGTCCCAAAGCACTTGAATTGCCAATTAATTGCTTTTGAAGTATAGTCACTCATTTTATGTCGGCAAATACAGTGGGCAATTTCTACACTACAAGGTACTGCAGATAGTGAATAAGAGAAATGACCAGTTTTAGTGTGTTGGCTGAGAGATGAGAATCCCCTTCTGCAAACAGGCCTATGGAATCCTACACAACCACCAGATGGTTTGCTGTCTAATCTGAGAGGTGGTATCTTTGACAATGCAATGCTGCATCAGTACAGCAATGACGTGTTAGCTAAAATTGCACGCTGGTGTGGGGCTTGAACCAAAACCTCCCTTGTTACCACTGAGCCAACCCATCAATATAAAGAACTTGCATAACACAATTCAAACCCGAGGAGGGTGCTAACATTTAACTCTGAATGAATATTTCCCGAACCAATGCTTTAATTTCTAACTGTGCAGAGCAAAGAAACACATTTTTCCGAAGGAGATTGAATTCGCAGAATCACACAGTTGTTATGGCGCAGGCGGAGGTTATTTGGCCCATCAGGCGCAATTCAGCCTTGCACCTGGCGCGGAATATGAAAACGCTTTTTCTCACATCATATTTGCTTCTTTTGCAAATCACTTTAAATATGTCCTTTCTCGTTCTTCATCCTTTTACAAGCAGGAACAGTTTCTCTCTATCTACTCTGTCCGGTCCCCTCATGATTTTGAGCATCTCCTTTCCACGGAGAACAGTCCCAACCTCTCCAATCTATCGTCATAACTGAAGTAATTCATAATATCTCAGAGTTGAAGAAGCTGGATTGTCCTGGAAGCAAATGTTCACACAGTGCAGAAGAGGCCCTTCAGCCCATCGAGTCTGCACCAACAAAAACAGCCGACCTACCTACCTAATCCCATTTAACAGTACTTGGCCCATAGCCTTGAATGTTATGATGTTCCAAGTGTTCATCCAGGTACATTTTAAAGGATTTAAGGCAACCCACCTTTATCACCATCCTAGACAGTGCTTTCCAGACCGTCACCACCCTCTGGGTAAAAATATTTTTTCTCACATCCCCTCTAAACTCCTGCCCCTCACCTTTAACTTGTGTCCCCCAGTGACTGACCCTTCAACTAAGGGGAACAGCGGCTCCTTATCCATCCTGTCCATACCCCTCATAACCTTGTACACCTCGATCAGGTCGTCCCTCAGTCTTTTCTGCTCCAACCAAACAACCCAAGCCTACCCAATCTCTCTTCATAACTTAAATGTTCCATCCCAGGCAACATTCTGGTGAATCTCCTCAGCATCCCCGCCACTGCAATCTCATCCTTTCTATAATGTGGTGACCAGAATTGCACACAGTAACCCAGCTGTGGCCTCACCGAAGTTCTATCCAACTCCAACATGACCTCCGTCCTTTTGTAATCTATGCCTCGATTGATAAAGGCAAAGTATGGGACACTTGCCTTTATCAATCCTCCGACTGTGACGCCTGGGGCGGGATTCTCTGACCCCCCGCCGGGTCGGAGAATCGCGGGGGGCTGGCATGAATCCCGCCCCCCGCGATTCTCCGACCCGCACGTCACAGGCCCGCCCGCGGATCGGTGGGCCCCGATCGCGGGCCAGGCCACCATGGGGGCACCTCCCGGGGTCAGATCGCCCCCGCGGCCCCCCCAGGACCCCGGAGCCCACCCACGCCGCCCACCCACCCACGGAGCGATTCCCACCCCCGCCGAATCTCCGGTGCCGGAGACTTCGGCAATCGGCGGGGGCGGGATTCACGGCAGCCCCCGGCGGGGGTCGGAGAATGACGCCCCAGGAGACATTTCTTCACACAAAGAGTGGTGAGCCTGTGGAATTCATTACCACAGGAAGTAGTCGATGCTATAACTTTGAATATATTCAAGAGGCGGCTGGATATAGCACTTGGGGAGAATGGGGTCAAAGGCTATTGGGAGAAAGCAGGATTAGGCTATTGAGTTGGATGATCAGCCATGATCGTGATGAATGGCAGAGCAGGCTCGAAGAGCCAAAAGTCTCCTCAGGGGCTGGTTAAGCACACTGGGCTAAATTGCTGGCTTTTAAAGCAGACCAAGGCAGGCCAGCAGCACGGTTCGATTCCCGTACCAACCTCCCCGAACAGGCGCCGGAATGTGGCGACTAGGGGCTTTTCACAGTAACTTCATTGAAGCCTACTTCTGACAATAAGCAATTTTCATTTCATTTCATTTCCTGCTCCTAGCTTCTATGTATCTATGTAAACACGCCAAGGTCCCATTGTTCCTCAGAACAAGGATGGAAATAACAACGTTAATAACTTTAAACGGTGTACCAATTTGAGGATTGATACAAGTGATTCTGGCATCAACTGCCATTTGTTAATATGTGCTGTATAAATAGCTTCAAAACATGAACATGGGCTATATCTTTTAAATAAATAAAAAAGTGACATGCTCTCAAACAATGGTCGTCCTTATTTTCACCTGGAATATGCCTCACTCTTGAAGAGAATGGCAATGCATGTACACCGAATGTTATGTTACTAATTTGTATCTATTCCTCACATATGCGGCAATAATTTGGTCTGCTTCTTTATTTGGTGGGTTCAGGCAGTTATAGGTCAGCGACTCCAACAGTAGGTGTCAATGTTTAAGTGGTCCAGCTGTGGCATTTCTCCACGGTGGTCCGGGATCCATTCATCTTCAGAGCTCTCTTCCCTGTGACTGAATAGGAAAACGTGCACCAGCTCTCGGATAATCTGACAAGAATCTGTCTCTCTGTTACTTGTTTGGCAACATTGCATTTTGATAATCCTGAGTTTCCGCTCCCTAAATCTGGAATATTTTAATTCCTTACAGGCTGTTTCCCTGTGCTGCTGGTATTTTCAATGGTCCTTAGCTTAAATGTTGCCGATGTACATTTAATCTTTCCTTGAAAAAATAATAAACAATCTGTTGGTAAAAATTTTGGTGTCAACACTGTGTAAACACAGGTTGCCCTGCAATTACTGTTCTGCTTCCTTTATTACTGCTGACGTCCAAAATAATCAGGAGGAACACCATGGAAGCCACAAAAACAATCCATTTCCTTCAAGCTTTCCTGCTGAATAATTACTTCCTGTGTTTATCTGCTATCTGCTTCCCGTGGTTTATTTCCACATGTTTCTGTTACACGGAGCGGGGGCTCACTAAACACCGCTGATGCCGCAAGCAGCTACATGTGTTCTTGTCGGATTGAGTTATTTGTTTGGCTGCCTCCGATTCACTTGAAATCCCAAAACACTAGAAAAAAAACCTAATTTATTCCATCTACGTGCCCCCACCTTTTCTCCTTCTTTAATCTACACTTCAAGGTAACGGTGCACTCTGAAGTGACTGGAATGATGGAGTGTTGGAATTCCTTTGATTCCAATGTAAAAGTGGAACAAAATGCTGGAAACAAATGAACAATTTTGAAGCTGACCTTTTTTTACCCTGCATGGTTTGAAGTGATCAAATACTTTCAATCAAGCAAGTGAATTAGTTATTTATGCTTTAGTTCCAAAAACCCATTGATGATTGAGTGAAAATGAAATGAAAATCGCTTATTATCACAAGTAGGCTTCCAATGAAGTTACTGTGAAAAGCCCCTAGTCGCCACATTCCGGCGCCTGTTCGGGGAGGCTGGTACGGACCTATTGAGCTGAACATTAACTTTAAAAAAAAACCTGGATCAGGTGGGAGGGATAAAAGTCTCGGAGTACCTGTTTCACGACCCACAACTCACCCGATTCCAGCTTTAGTTTAAGCCCGATGGCAGCTAACCCAATACCATGGAGGTGGAGTGCAGATTTAAACATGGTAATGGGGATACTCACCTCGCTGTCACTCCATTTTTAAACATTCCTGAGTGTCGGATAACTCGCAACTTCCTTTAGGGCTTGGTGAAATTAGAAAGTCAAGTGCCTTCAAACCTTCCTCTTGCATCCAGAGATCTGAGGGTCTTACATAGACATAGAATTTACAGTGCAGAAGGAGGCCATTCGGCCCATCGAGTCTGCACCACCCCTCAGAAAGAGCACCCCAATTAAGCCCACATCTCAGCCCCATTCCCATAACCCAGATACCCCACCCAATCCTTTTGGACACTAAGGGCAATTTATCGTGGTCAATCAACCTAACCTGCACATCTTTGGACTGTGGGAGGAAACCAGAGCTCCCGGAGGAAACCCATGCAGATACAAGGAGAATGTGCAGACTCCGCACAAACAGTGACCCAAGCCGGGAATCGAACCTGGGACCCTGGTGCTGTGAAGCGACAGTGCTAACCATTGTGCTACCGTGCTGCCCTTGTCTTCAGTGATCGGGGCCCACGTTCTTCCCTCCATTCCCCTCTCCAACTCCAGATCCCAATTTCAACCCCTATCCTCCTCCAGGACCCGATTCCCTCCACCATCAGCAGTGCCTGATCCTTCCCCGACAACCCACCCCACCCTTGCCTCTTCTTGCTGTCCCTCATATTTCACTACTCAACCCCTCCAGGCCTCAATCCAGGCTCTAATTACCCCCACTACCTCCTCTGGGCCCGGAACCCCACCACCGCAAGACAAAAAAAAAAAGAATCTGTCCTGGTCCACCCACGTCAATGCTACAACCAAAAATGCACAACAGCGCCTATACTTCCTCAGGAAACGAAGGAAATTCGGCATGTCCACATTAACCCTGACCAACTTTTACAGATGCACCATAGAAAGCATCCTATTTGGCTGTATCTCATTCTGGTATGGCAACTGCTCGGCCCAGGACCGCAAGAAACTTCAGAGAGTCGTGAACACCGGCCAGTCCATCACACAAACCTGCTACCCATCCATTGACTCCATCTACACCTACCGCTGCCTGGGGAAAGCAGGCAGCATAATCAAAGACCCCTCCCACCCGGCTTACTCACTCTTCCAACTTCTTCCATCAGGCAGGAGATACAGAAGTCTGAGAACACGCATGAACAGACTCAAAAACAGCTTCTTCCCCACTGTTACCAGAATCCTAAATGGCCCTCCTATGGTCTGACCTCATTAACACTACACCCTGTATGCTTCATCCGATGCTGGTGCTTATGTAGTTACATTGTATACCTTGTGTTGCCCTGTTATGTATTTTCTTTTCTTCCCTTTTCTTCCCAAGTATTTAATGATCTGTTGAGCTGCTCACAGAAAAATACTTTTCACTGTACCTCGGTACACATGACAATAAACAAATCCAATCCAATCCAATATCTCCCTCTTCCTCCACCAGGATATGTAGCCATCATGATCAAAAACCTGCCTGGCCCCCATTCCAATTGCCACCCCACACTTCATCATGTTCAGGTCATTGAAAACTTTGTGTGCTTTTCTCGGACTTTTGGACTTCAGACTTTCAGAATACTTTCGACAAGGTCTCACATAGCAGATTAATATGTAAAGTTAAAGTGTATGGGATTATGGATCGTGTTTTGAGATGGATAAAAAGTTGGTTAGCAGACGGGAAGCAAAAACTTGGAATAAATGGGTCTTTTTCTCATTGGCAGGCAGTGACTAGTGGGGTACAGCAGGGATCTGTGTGAGGGCCCCAACTATTCACATTATACATTAATGATTTGGACGAGGGATCTAAATGCATTGTCTCCAAATTTGCAGATGATACAAAGTTGGGTAGGATGCAGAGATACGTCAGCGGGATTTGGACTGGCTGAATGAGTGGGCACATGCATGGCAGGTGCAGCATAATATGGATAAATGTGAGGTTATCCGCTTCGGTACCAAAAATAGAAGGCAGATTATTATTTGAATGGGTGTAAGTTGAGAGAGGTGGATACTCAGCAAGCCCTTGGTGTCCTCGGGCATCAGTCGCTAAAAGTAAGCGCGCAGGTACAGCAGGCAGTAAAGGAGGCAAATGGTATGTCGGCCTTCATACCGAGAGGATTCGATTATATAGGAATAGAGATGTTTTACTGCAATTGTATAGGGCAATTTTGGTTTCCTTATCTGAGGAAGGATGTTCTTGCTATGGAGGGAGTGCAGTGAAGGTTTACCAGGCTGATTCCTGGGATGGCGGGACTGTCATATGAGGAGAGACTAAGTTGGTTACGATTATATTCATTGGAGTTTCGAAGAGTGACAGAGGATCCCATAGAAACTTTAATAATTCGAACAGGATTATATAGGGTAGAGTCAGAAAGAATGTTCCCAATGGTGGGGAAGTCCAGAGCTAGGGGTTGTCGTTTGAGGATAAGGACCTTTTAGGACTGAGGGGAGAAGAAACTCCCTCACCCAGAGAGTGTTGAATCTGTGGAATTTGCTACCACAGAGAGTAGTTGAGGCCAAAATGTTGTGTAATTCCAAGAAGGAATTAGATATAGTTCTTGGGGCTAAAGGGATCAAGGGATATGGGGAGAAGGCGGGTTAGGGTATTGAACTTGATGATCAGCCATGATCATAATGAATGGCGGAGCAGGCCCAAAGGGCCGAATGGCCTCATCCTGCTTCTATTTTCTACGTTCTATGCTTCTATGACTTACAGTTCTCTTTAAACTTCAGGATTACCAGGTGGGAAAATTTCTAGTTGTACTTCTCACTCCTTGCAGATATAACTGATATCATTGTGCATTGTCAGGTGCATAGACTATGCACAGCTAAGGGACTGCTGCACTGTAAAAGGTGCCAGCCTGCAGGAGACTCTAAACCTTGTTTGAGTTTGGATTTGGTACGATTTGGAGGAGGGATGATTTCTTCCAGTGTCCTGGCCAACATTGTTCCCTCTACCAAAACCTCATAAAATTGATTTCATAGAATTTACAGTGCAGAAGGAGGCCATTCGGCCCATCGAGTCTGCACCGGCTCTTGGAAAGAACACCCTACCCAAGGTCAACACCGCCACCCTATCCCCATAACCCAGTAACCCCACCCAACACTAAGGGCAATTTTGGACACTAAGGGCAATTTATCATGGCCAATCCACCTAACCTGCACATCTTTGGACTGTGGGAGGAAACCGGAGCACCCGGAGGAAACCCACACACACACACGGGGAGGATGTGCAGACTCCGCACAGACAGTGACCCAAGCCGGAATCGAACCTGGGACCCTGGAGCTGTGAAGCAATTGTGCTATCCACAATGCTACCGTGCTGCCCCACAAGGCTACCGTGCTGCCATCATATCATGTTGTCATCCATCATATATGAAAGGGATTCAAGTGAAGAAAAGGATTACTTTACATGGAGGTGATGTGCTGAGACTGTCAATTGGATTGGAGGGTGGAATTTTTGTTAAAAGCATCAAAATACCTTAGTGGAAAAATTGTGAATATACAAATAGAACAATAGTAAATGACCATTGATAACAGCAGAAATAGGATAGTTGTGATTTCTTATTCACTGAAGGATTTATTTTAACCCCCTTATCGTATTCATTAGTAAATCACATTTAAATATTATGTGCAGCCTGGGAATTTTATTTATAAAGCTATACTGATATGTTGCTCTCCAAAAATCAGATGGAGAATCAAAGGAATTAAATTCCGAATTAAGACTGAATAAAACTTATTTTTATTGATGAAGCAATGATTAAGAGGGAACATAATTTTATCTCACTTTGCTTCTAATTATAATGTTAATGAATAGCACATACAAAACTGGCAAGCTCGGGTGAAGTCAGATAAACAATTTCTTCTTCGCAATGTATGGTGGCATTTGGAATGGACTGTCAGAAATGGTTAATAATGGCAAGGTCCTTGAAAGACATTTCAGGGAGTTAGGTAGTAAGCTAAAAAGCAGCACTTCTAGCGGTAGTCATTTCAGGATTACTCCCCATGCCACGTGCTAGTGAGGCTAGGAACAGAGAGATATTAAAGTTGGTGTAGGGGGCAGGGCTTCAGACATGTGGATCATTGGGATATCTTCCAGGGAAGGTGGGACCCTGTACAAGCAGCGCGGGTTTCACCCAAACTGAAGTGGCACCAATATCCTGGCTGGGAGATTTGCTAATGTGGCTCGGAGGGTTTAAACTACTATGGCAGGGGGGTGGGAACTAGAGCAGCAGGCCCGCAAGTGTGTAGATACTCGGGAAGAGCTTGAAACTGGGACAAATATAGCAAAGAGGGAGAGCAGGCAGAGGGAAGTCACTGATCTCAGTGGGTCTGGAGGTCTGGAGTGTGTTTGCTTCAACGCAAGAAGTATAACAGCTAAGACAGATCAACTTAGAGCTTGGATTAATGTAGGGAATTATGATATTGCTGCTATTACAGAGACATGGTTGAAGGAGGGAGAGGATTGGCAGCTTAACGTTCCAGAATATCGATGTTTTAGACGAGACAGAGGGGGTAGCAGAAAGGGTGGCGGAGTTGCATTACTGGTTAGGGAACATATCACAACTGTGATGAGGGAGGATATCTTGGAGGGATCCTGCAGTCAGGCATTATGGGTAGAGCTCACAAACAGGAAGGGTGCAGTCACAATGTTGGGGTTGTACTTTTGGCCTCCCACAGCCCGTGGGATACAGAGGAACAGATGTGCAGTGAGATTCTGGAAAGAGGTAAAAATAGCAGGGTTGTTGTGGTGGGTGATTTTAATTTCCCCCATATTGGCTTGGATTCCTTAGTGCCAGAAGTTCAGATGGAGAGCAATTTGTTAGGTGTATCCAAGAGGGTTTTTTGAAATAGAATGTTGATAGTCCAACCAGGAGAGGACCTTACTAGACCTAGTACTGGGGAATGAGCCGAGCCAGATGACCAAAGTTTCAGTAGGGGAACATTTTGGGAATAGTGATCATAATTCCATAAGTTTTCGAATACTCATGGATAAGGACAAGAGTGTTCCTCGAGTGAGAGTGTTTAGAACAGGGCTAAATCGCTGGCTTTGAAAGCGGACCAAGGCAGGCCAGCAGCACGGTTCAATTCCCGTACCAGCCTCCCTGAACAGGCGCCGGAATGTGGCGACTAGGGGCTTTTCACAGTAACTTTATTTGAAGCCTACTTCTGACAATAAGCAATTTTCATTTTCAAATTGGGGAAAGCTACCTATAACATAAACCGGAAGAGCTGGAAAATGTGGATTGGGAGCGGTTGTTTGATGGTAAATCCACATTTGATACGTGGGAGTCTTTTAAAGACCAATTGATTAGAGTGCAGCACAAGCATGTCTCTGTGAAAATGAAGGACAGAAATGGCATGATTTGGGAACCATGGATGACAAGGGAATCTGTGAGACCTGTCAAAAAGCAAAAAGAAGCATACATAATGACTAGGCAATTAAAAACAGACAAAGCTTTCGAAGAATATAGGGAAAGTAGGAACAGACTTAAATGGGGAGTTAGGAGGGCTAACAGATGCCATGAAATGTCATTGACAAGCAGGGTTAAGGAAAATCCCAAAGCCTTTTCAACATATATAAGGAGCAGGAGGGTTGCTAGGGAAAGAATAGGCCCACTCAAGGACAAAGGAGGGAAGTTCTGTATGGAGTCAGAGGAAGTGGGTGAGATCCTTAATGAGTACTTTGCATCGGTATTTACCAGGGAGAGAGACCTGGTGGATTTTGAGGTAAGGCATGGGTCTGTGAATACTCTAGAAAATGTCAGCATAATGAAGGAAGAAGTGTTGAATATCTTAAAATGCATTAAGGTAGACAAGTCCCTTGAGCCGGATGGAATATATCCCAGATTACTGGGGAAGGTGAGAGAGGAAATAGCTGGGGCCTTCACAGATATCTTTACATCATCTTTGACCACAGGTGAGGTTCCAGAGGACTGGAGAATAGCCATTGTTGTGCCTTTGTTTAAGAAGAGAAGTAGGGATAATTCAGGCAATTATAGGCCAGTGAGCCTGACATTAGTGGTGGGGAAGCTGTTGGAGAAGATGCTGAAGGACAGGATGTATTCACATTTGAAAGCGAATGGACTTGTTAGTGATAGGCAACATGGTTTTGTGTGGGGAAGGTCATGTCTTACCAACTTGATAGAGTTTTTTGAGGAGGTGACAAAATTAATTGATGAGGTAAAGGTTGTGAATGTCGTCTACATGGACTTTAGGCAGGCGTTTGACAAGGTCCCTCATGACAGACCGGTGCAAAAGGTAAAGTCACATGGGAATCGGTGTGCTAGCTAGATGGATAACAAACTGGCTTGGAAACAGGAGACAAAGAGTAATAGTGGAAGGGAGTTTTTCAGAATGGAGATCTGTAACTAGTGGTCCACAGGGATCGCTGCTGGGACCACTGTTGTTTGAAATATATATAAACTATCTGGAGGAAATGTAGATGGTCTGATTAGCAAGTTTGCAGATGACATTAAGATAATAATAATCTTTATTAATGTCACACGCAGGCTTACATTAACACTGCAATGAACTTACTGTGAAAAAACGCCAGTCGCCACACTCCGGCGCCTGTTCAGATACACAGAGGGAGAATTCAGAATGTCCAATTCACCTAACAAGCACGTCTTTCGGGACATTGTGGGAGGAAACCGGAGCACCTACAGAAAACCCACGCAGTCATAGAGAGAACATGCAGACTCTGCACAGACAGTGACCCAAGCAGGAATCGAACCTGGGACCCTGGCGCTATGAAGCAACAGTGCTAACCACTGTGCTATTATGGTTGAGTTGCAGATGGTGAAGAGGACCGTCAGATAATACTGCAAAATAGAGATAGATTGGACAGTTGGCAGAGAAATGGTAGATAGAGTTCAATCAGGACAAATGCAAGGTGATGCATTTTGGAAGATCACATTCAGGTGTAAATTATACAGAAAATGGCAGAACCCATTGGAGCATTGACATACAGAGGAATCTGGGCGTTCAGATACATAGTTCCATGAAAATAGCAATGCAGGTGGATAAGGTGGTCCAGAAAGCATACGGCATGCTTGCCTTCATCGGCTGGGGCATTGAGTACAAGAGTTGGCAGGTTATTTACAGTTGCATAAAACTTTTGTTAGGCCACAAGTGAAATATTGCGTGCAGCTCTTGTGGACCACTGTTGTATTATATTGTATATACTGCATTGCATACGAGGGTATTACGGTAAGGCCCCTGTACTACAGGTACGGGGGTAGATCCCTGCCTGCTGGCTCTGCCCAGTAGGCGGAGTATAAATGTGTGGGCTCTCCGAGCTGCAGCCATTTCAGCAGCAGCTGTAGGAGGCCACACATCTCTGTGTAATAAAGCCTCGATTACTCTCTACTCTCGTCTCGTCGTAATTGATAGTGCATCAATTTATTACACAGAGATTTTACAAAGATGGATCTCTACATCAAGCCGGATCGCCTGCAGCTGCATCCTCAAGCAGACAACGCCAAAAGGGACTTCACACAATGGCTAACTTGCTTTGAAGCATACATCGGATCAGCGACAGACCCAATCCCAGAAGCACAGAAGGTCCAGATTCTGTACACGCGGCTGAGCTCCAATGTCTTTCCCCTCGTCCAGGACGCGCCTACCTGCACAGAGGCCATGGCGCTACTGAAGGAGAACTACGCTCAGCAGACCAACAAGATCGACGCCAGGCACCACCTGTCCACGCGGCACCAACTTCCCGGTGAGTCTGTGGAAGATTTCTGGCGTGCTCTGCTCGCCCTGGTGAGAGACTGTGATTGCCAGGCTGCTTCGGCCGCTGAACATTCTAACCTGCTAATGAGAGACCCTGTACTACAGGTACGAGGGTAGATCTCTGCCTGCTGGCTCTGCCCAGTAGGGGGAGTATAAATGTGTGTGCTCTCCGAACTGCAGCCATTTCGGCAGCAGCTGTAGGAGGCCACACATCTCTGTGTAATAAAGCCTCGATTACTCTCTACTCTCGTCTCGTCATAATTGATAGTGCATCAGTTCTGTTACATGTCTAAGAACAGGACAGAATCTTATATGAATACTTATAGATGTCCAGAAGGACATGGGTGCTTTGGAAAGAGTGCAAAGAAGGTTTACCAGGATGTTGCCTGGTCTGGAGGGTGTTAGCTGTGAGGAGAGGTTAAATAAACTCGGATTGTTTTCGTTGGATAGGTGGAGGCTGAGGGGAGACCTGATTGAGGTTTACAAAATTACGAGAGGTAGAGACAGGGTGAATAGTCAGAAGCTTTTTCCCAGGATGGAAGACTCAATTACAAGGGCGTGCATGTTCAAGGTGAGAGGGGGAAAGTTTAGGGGAGATGTGCGGGGATAGTTTTTCACATAGATGCCTTGAACGCGTTGCCAGTGGAGGTGGTGGAGGCAGGCACGATGGCAACGTTTAAGGTGTATCTTGATAGACATGAATCAGCGGGGAATGGAGGAATAGTCGGTCTAAATAAGGAATCTGGATCGGCGCTGGCTTGGTGGGCCAAGGGGCCTGTTTCTGTGCTTTAATGTTCTTTGTACAGTCATTAATTTCTTCAAAAGAGTATGTTACATGGCTAAGAACAGGACAGAATCTTATATGAATACATATAGATGTCCAAGCAGTGTACAGACAATATAGCTCCAGTTCCATTGGAGCCAGTTTAGCTCAGTTGGCTGGACAGAGCAAGCCTAGTAAAGCAGGTTCAATTCTTGTACCAGCTGAAGTTATACATGAAAGCCCCACCTTCTCAACCTTTCCCCTCGCCTCAGGTTAAATCATCACCAGACAGCTCGCCCCCTCAAAGGAGAAAGCAGCCTACAGTTATCTGGGACTATGGTGACTTTATATTAAAGCTCAATTGGGTATGTAGCAATATTATTTTGTACACTATGTCAAGCGAGATTTGATATATCAATTGTCGTGTTAATTGTGCAAAAGTATTGTGCAATGTCAGCGCATAGGAATAGGAGTACGCCTTTCAGCCCATCGAGCCTGCCCCGTGATCCATTATAATTGTGGCTGATTGGATGCTACAATGACTTTAATGCACACTATCCCCATAACCCTTTACGTCATTGTTAATCATAATAGGAACAGAGGAACTGTTGCGACGAACATCGGGGGTCACATGACCTGCCTGACCGACTCCTCGGCAATCTCGGAGGCCAGGTGATCTATCAGGGCAAAGCGCGCACGATTCCAGAAGGCTGGGGCCTTTAAAACCTGCAGAACACGTCCAGTCTGGGAGAAGAGTTGGAGTTACTGGCTGGTGTTGTAATGTTCTGGGTACTTTTTGTAAATAGTTTTTGCCTCTAAATAAACTGTTGCTGTTATCCACTGATGGTCGCCTGGAGTTCCTGTTATAACAGGAACAGGAGACCATAAACATATTAACATGCTTGGATGGAATTTCTTTGCCCAACTTTTGAGTGGAAGTTATCATTTATTTAAAGCAAAGAGGTTAATATATTTGGGATGAACACTTGTTAGAATTTGAGTATGGCTGCCTTTTTAAGTGTATGACACAGGATTGTGTATTAGCGGGTTACGTCCACACTACACACATACAACACAATTTAGACAACTGTGGTTTTAAATCAATAAATAGCATTATCTGTTTGTAAGCTTTTACCTGTAGATCACATCCTTCCTCCAGGAAATTGATGAGAAGCCATAAGACCATAAAACACAGGCGCAGAATTAGGCCATTCGGCCCATCGAGTTTGCGCCGCCATTCAATCATGGCTGATATTTTTCTCATCCCCATTCCCCTGCCTTCTCCCCATAACCCCTAATACCCTTATTAATCAAGAACCTATCTATCTCTGTCTTAAAGTCACTCAGCGATTTGGCCTCCACAACCTTCTGCGGCAAAGAATTCCACAGATTCACCACCCTCTGGCAGAAGAAATTCCTCCTCATCTCAGTTTTAAAGTATCATCCCTTCAGTCTGAGGCTGTGCCCTCAGGTTCTAGTTTTTCCTACTAGTGGAAACATCCTCTCCACATCCACTCTATCTAGGCCTTGCAGTATCCTGTAAGTTTCAATAAAATTCCCCCCTCATCCTTCTAAACACCAATGAGTACAGACCCAGAATCCTCAACCATTCCTCATACGACAAGCTCTTAATTTTAAGGATCATTCTTTTGAACCTCCTCTGGACCCTTTCCAAGGCTAGGACATCCTTCCTTAGACTCAGGGCTCAAAACTGCTCACAATACTCCAAATGGGGTCTGACCAGAGCCTTGTGCAGCCTCAGAAGTACATACCTGCTCTTGTATTCTAGCCCTCTCAAATAATCTTTATTGTCTCAAGTAGGCTTACATTAATACGACAATGAAGTTACTGTGAAAAGCCCCTTAGATAGATAGTCACCACATTCCGGCGCCTGATCGGGTACACTGAGTGAGAATTCAGAAGCCCAAATTACCTAACAGCACGCCTTTTGGGACTTGTGGGTGAAAACCGGAGCACCCGGCGGAAACCCACAAAGACACAGGGAGAATGTACAGACTACACACTGATAGTGACCCAAGTCGGGAATCGAACCTGGGATCCTGGGTCTGTGACACAACGATGCTAGCCACTGTGCTACTGTGCCACCCATTTGTCTTCCTAACTGCCGACTGAACCTGCACGGTAACCTTAAGAGAATCTTGAATGATGACTCTTAAGTCCCTTTGTGCTTCTGATTCCCTAAGCCATTTCCCATTTAGAAAATAGTCTATGCCTCCATTCTTCCTTCCAAAGTGCACAACCTCACATTTTTCCACATTATATTCCATCTGCCACCTCTTTGCCCACTCTCCTAACCTGTTCAAGTCCTTCTGCAGCCCGCTTGCTTACTCAATACGACCTGTCCCTTTACAGATCTTTGTATCATCTGAAAACTTAGCACCAATGCCCTCAGCTCCTTTTTCCAGATCGTTAATGTATATTGTGAAAAGATGTGATCCCAACACCGACCTCTGAGGTACATCACTAGTCATCGGCTGCCATCATGAAAAATACCACTTTCCCCCACTCTGTCAGTCTGCCAGTCTGGCCTTCTGCCAGTCAGCCAATCCTCTATCCATGCCAGGATCTTACCCTTAACACCATGGGCCCTTAACTTATTGAACAGCCTCCCAGACAACATTTTGTCAAAGAACTTCTGGGAATCTGAACAGATCATGTCCATTGGTTCTCCTTTGTCTGACTTCGTTGTTACCTCCTCAAGGAATTCTAACAGATTTGTCAGACCTGGGGCGAAATTCTCCGGAAACGGCGCCATGTCCGCCGACTGGCGCAAATCAGACGGGCATCGCGCCGCCCCAAAGGTGCGGAATGCTCCGCATCTTTGGGGGCCGAGCCCCAACATTGAGGGGCTAGGTCGGCGCCGGATGAATTTCCGCCCCGCCAGCTGGCGGAAAAGGCCTTTGGTGCCCCGCCAGCTGGCGCGGAAATGACATCTCCGGGCGGCGCATGCGCGGGAGCGTCAGCGGCTGCTGACAGCTTCCCGCGCATGCGCAGTGGAAGGAGTCTCTTCTGCCTCCGCCATGGTGGAGACCGTGGCGGAGGCGGAAGAGAAAGAGTGACCCCACGGCACAGGCCCGCCCGCGGATCGGTGGGCCCCGATCCCGGGCCAGGCCACCGTGGGGGCACCCCCCGGGGCCAAATCGCCCTGCACCCCCCCAGGACCCCGGAGCCCGCCCGCGCCGCCGGTAAGGTAGGTGGTTTAATTTACGCCGGCGGGACAGGCATTTTAGCTGCGGGGCTTCGGCCCATTCGGGCCGGAGAATCGAGCGGGGGGGCCCGCCAACCGGCGCGGCGCGATTCCCGCCCCCGCCGAATCTCTGGTGCCGGAGACTTCGGCCCCCGGCGATTTTCCGACCCGGCGGGATGTCGGAGAATCTCGCCCCTGATCTCCCCTTAACAAAGCCGTGCTGACTCAGCCCTATTTTATGCACGTCCAAGAACTCCGCAATCTCATCTTTAATAATCGACTCTAAAATCTTATCAATGCCCAACGCCACATGGTATTACATAGGGCTGGATTTTCAAAAGCTGGTGGGGTTGAGCTATCTCATAATTTCTAAAGGAAGAAAAGAAGGGGAGGGAACAGGGAACTCACTCACCTTCAACTAATGAGAACTCCCTGAGGAGCTTGTTAATGGGTCGTAGAAAGTGAGAGGGAAAATTTCAATGCTGAATTGGGGGAGAAATTAAATAATTTGTTTACTTCAATGAAAAGTACATGGGGGATCTTGTGGCAGATGTTGCACATTGCCTTCATTTTGGTCTGATGGCCACTATCATTTGTGCTACTTCTGCTGACCCTCAAAACAGTGCCTGCCCTCTTCAGCATGACAGCGGCAGATCCCATCAGGTCTTCCATCTGCTTTTGCCGATGGTTCTCTGCAGGCAACTCCCATCTCCCAGAGATGCTCATCTCCATAGATTGAAGGCTGAGCTCAGCTCCTGCCAATTAGAGCATTACCATTGCAACATTGGGACCTGGAAATCATCCGGACGTCAAAGTTTCTACCCAGCTTTGAAAATCTGGCCCGCAGAACTTATGACACAGAAACAAGCCATTTGAATCAACTGATCCATGCTGACGTTTATGCTCCAGATAAGTCTCATTCTGTCACTTTTCATCTAAATCTATCAACTGATCCTCCTGTTCCTTTCGCCTTTCTGTTTATTTAGCTTTCCCTTGAGTGCATTTATGCTATTTGCCTCAACTACGTCTTGTGGCATTTAGCTCTACATTCTAACCATCCTCTGAGTAAATAAGTTCCTTCCAAATTCTCTATTGGATACATCAGTCTTAGATGTACATGTCTTCTTGTTCTGGCCTCTCCTACAAGTCTAAACATCTCTTTGTCTACACTCTATTAAACTGTTCCATAATCTTAAACCCCTCTGCCAGGTAACCCTCAGCCTCCTCACTTTGAGAGAAAAGAGTCAGAGGCTGTTTTGACTTTCCTGATAGGTATGAGCCGGTATTCTCCGAGACCGCGCCGGGTCAGAGAATCGCCGGGGGGGGGGGGGGGGGAGAATTCCGCCATGCCGCCCTGACGCCGGGCCGTCGATTCTCCGCCAATCGCGCCCATTGAAAACGGCCCCCGTGGCGATTCTCCACGCTCGACGGGCCGAGTGCCCGCCGAGCTCCGCTGGCGTGGTTTACATATGGTCCCACCTGACGGGACCTCGGCGTTCTGGCTGCGGGGGCCATTCTGGTGGGGGGGGGGCAGGGGGAACTGACTCTGGGGGGCCTCCACGGTGGCCAGGCCTGCGATCGGGGGATACCCATCGGCGGGCCCGCTCATTCCGGGGGGCCTATGTTCCTTCGCGCTGGGCCCCTGTCGGTATCCGCCATGTGGCGCAGACCTGCGCCGGCCATGCAGGGTCAGCTTCCGGCACCGGAGCAGCGCACAGCACTCCAGCGCCGTTCTAGCCCCCGAGGAAGAAGAGAATTACTGGGCCTGGAGGCCCGTTGACGCCGGCGTCGCTCTCGCCAGTTTTGACGCTGGCGTCAACACTTGGCTGGGCTATCAGAGAATCCCGGCCTATAGTCTCTGCATTCTTGAACCTGGTGCTTTATGATATTAATTCTTCTTCAAACCATCATGCCTTATTCATTTCTGAATGCGCCTGTGATCTTTGTTACCAAGGGGCTATGTGGACTGTGATGAACAAATGTTCATGATGGCAGCAGATCCACCGTCCATCATTGATCCGCATAATTTCCCGTCAACGAAAAGGAGAATGTACGCGAGTGTTTTGCGGGCAGTTGATCTTCTACTGCCTGTTGTCTGCCACTGGCCGGAAGTGAAAATCTACCTCCCGTGCTTCCCACAATTTGTTGCTTTGTGGATCTTGGTTTTGCAACAGTGTGGCTGAATCTTCTTTCTCTGAAAACAAATGAGTTAGGCTAAGACCTGGACATACATCTCCCCACATTATTTCAAACATTTTTGTATTTATTTCTAACCACGGTAATAATGAGTGACCCTCACTGCAAGAACTTGACATCAATGCATATATCGCCTAAGGTTACAATCAGATGAAACTAGGCCACCTTTCTTGCCAATCAAATAAAGAATTCGGCATTCTATATAATGACCCTTCCTGTCAAATATCATAAGCTTTCATCAGAATCAGTCTGTTTGTCATCCTTTCGCCATGGTATATATTTTTCAGTTATGATGCTTCGCCTAAATTGCTGACTTGTGCGCTGAGTGAACTTCGGCACCTGATTATATATTATTAGTTTTCAAAATCTCGGTGTGTCAGGATGTAATCCATGTGGAAAAACAAATCAGTCAGGGACAGTTTCAGGTTAATTTTCTGGAATGTACTCCCACAATGTGCTTCAGTGTGTTGAGAGGCCCAAATAAATTGGTCTCTTCATTGTTTTGTTGATTGGTTTATAATTGTTGTCATGATATTCAAACACACATATCATGATGGACACACCAACAGGCAAATCAGAGCACACAACACCACAACCAATCACAGACAAGAACACCAACCACATAAAAAGCACGAGCACGACACCTGGTGGTCAGTAGGTCTGGGGACAAAGAAACAGAGAAGAGCTGTTACAACATCACAAGCAGGGAACCCCCACGTGCAGAGTGCAAAGACAAAACTGTACATAGTAAGTTTGAATAAAATAGCGTTGTACCAGATACAACCGTGTTGGCTCATCTGTGTGTCAGAACACCCAACACCACATGGTACAGGAGTGGATCGATACCTGCCTACTAACCTGCCATTCTGGACATGGACCGCACCGACAAACCGCAGCCGTTGCAAGTCGCGGGGAACCTAGGTACCAATTGGAAGCTCTTCAGGCAGCGATTTGACCTGTACATCCGTGCCACCGAAAAACAGAGTGCCTCGGATGAAACGAAGATTGCAATGCTCCTCTTCTACGCAGGTCAGCACGCCACCGACGTCTTCAACTCACTGGTGTTCGAAGAAGGCGAAAACCAATCCAAATATGACACGGTCATCCTCAAACTGGACCAGCACTTTCAAGTTGAAGTAAATGAAAGTTTTGAAAGATACCTCTTTCAGCAACGCCTGCAAGGTAAGGAGGAGCTTTTTCAACCCTTCTTGACGCACCTCCGGATTCTAGCGCAGTCCTGCGGTTACGGCACCACCACAGAGTCCATGATCAGGGACCAGATTGTTTTTGGCGTTGCCTCTAGTGGCCTATGCCAGCAGCTTCTTAAAATAAAAAGCCTCACCTTAGCGTCTGCTGTGGAAGCCTGTGTCCTCCACGAAAATGCTACCTGCCGTTTTGCCCGATTTCAGGCGTCCGAGTTGGCACGGAGGGGGTCCCCAGCCGTCGAATCGGCAAGCCAGGCCGCCCACGACGTCGAACGCATCCAGGCCGTCGATTACTTCCCGACCCACGGCCCGGACGACAGCGGCCGCTTCCCGCGCTTTTCGCGGTCTCCCGCGCAGGTGCGCGCCAAAAATAACGGCCACAACGAGGGACGCACTGCGCAGGCGCGCCCACCGCAAGATCGCACTGCGCATGCGCAGTGGCGCAACGAACGCCGTGACGTCATGACGTGCGGCAATTGTGGAGCTCTACATTTAAAAGGGCAATGTCCTGCAAAAAACCGACAGTGCCTCAGATGTGGCAAGATGGGCCACTACGCAGCCCACTGTCGTTCGGCTCAACCCATGGATCCGGCGCATCCTCGACAATCTCGCAGACAAGTCAGGACCGTCCAGCCCACGCATCAAGACTTCCAGTTAAGTGATGCAGATGACCAGGATGCCTTCCGCGTTTCCGTCATCGATGTCAACAAGGTCAATGCCATCAATCCAGCCGATGAGTGGTGTGCCACCCTGGCGGTCAACCGATCGCGCGTGGCCTTCCGTCTGGACACCGGCGCATCCGCCAACCTGATTGCATATTCTGCAGTCCAGGCCATGAAGGTCAAACCACCCATCACGCCACCCCGGCTCAAGATGGTTGACTATAACGGGAACGTCATCCCGTCCATAGGATCTTGCCAGCTACAGGTAACTCACAAGATGCACACGGCCACACTCCCCTTCGAAGTTGTCGGCTCATCAAAGGACTCGTTACTGGGCGCACAGGCGTGTAAGGTCCTTCACCTGGTACAGCGCATTATGTCTCTCTCTCCAGATGAGATATCCGACTTCCCGGATGCTGAGTTCCACGCAAATCTCCATTCCCTCCTTGCTCACAACCAGGAGGTTTTTGAAGGCATGGGGACATTGCCATACACGTACAAGATTCGACTCAGACCGGACGCCATCCCTGTCGTTCACGCACCTCGCAGGGTTCCTGCGCCACTCAAAGACCGCCTCAAGGTACAACTGCAGGTTCTTCAGGACCAAGGGGTCCTATCCAGGGTCACGGAGCCCACGCCATGGGTCAGCTCCATGGTCTGTGTAAAGAAGCCCTCTGGCGAGCTCCGTATATGTATAGATCCTAAAGATCTGAATAACAACATCATGCGGGAACACTATCCCATCCCGAAACGAGAGGACCTCACCAGCGAGATGGCGCGAGCCAAAATATTCACCAAATTGGATGCGTCCAAAGGATTTTGGCAGATCCAACTGGACCCGGCCAGCCGAAGACTATGCACATTCAACACCCCTTTTGGCAGATTCTGCTACAACCGGATGCCATTCGGCATCATTTCAGCATCTGAAGTTTTCCACCGCATTATGGAGCAGATGATGGAAGGCATCGAAGGGGTACGTGTATATGTGGACGATATCATCATTTGGTCCACCACTCCGCAGGAACACATGCATCGTCTACGACGTGTCTTCACCCGCATACGACAAAATGGCCTGCGTCTCAACCGTGCAAAGTGTGCCTTCGGCCAGACGGAGCTGAAATTCCTCGGGGACCACATCTCAAGGTCAGGGGTTCGTCCCGATGCAGACAAGGTTAGCGCCATCACAGCCATGCCACGACCGGCTGACAAGAAGGCTGTCCTAAGATTCCTGGGCATGGTCAACTTCCTTGGGAAGTTCATTCCCAACCTGGCTTCTCATACAACAAATATGCGCCATCTCGTAAAAAAATCGACAGAATTCAACTGGCACCAATCGCATCAGCGGGAATGGGAGGAGCTCAAGCACAAACTGGTCACGGCACCAGTGCTGGCCTTCTTTGACACGACTCGCCCTACAAAGATCTCAACAGACGCCAGCCAATCTGGTATTGGAGCGGTACTCCTGCAAAAAGACAGCACGTCGTCATGGGCCCCGGTTGCATATGCCTCACGAGCCATGACCCCTACCGAACAGCGCTATGCGCAAATCGAAAAAGAATGCCTGGGCTTGTTAACTGGACTGGACAAGTTCCACGACTATGTGTATGGCCTGCCACGATTTACGGTCGAAACTGACCACCGCCCCCTGGTCAACATCATTAACAAAGACCTGAACGACATGACTCCTCGCCTCCAGCGCATCTTACTTAAACTCAGGAGGTACGATTTCGAACTGATCTACACTCCGGGGAAGGATCTCATCGTGGCGGACACTCTTTCCCGAGCAGTGAGCACACCGCCAGATGCGGAGGGGTTCGTGCGTCAAATTGAGGCACACGTAGCTCTGACAGCAGCAAATCTGCCAGCTGATGATCCTAGTCTGGCCCACATACGCGCAGAGACGGCGACTGACCCCCTTCTGCAGCGAGTGATGCGCCACATGACGGAAGGGTGGCTCAAAGGGCAGTGCCCCCAGTTTTATAATGTGCGAGATGATCTTACCAACATAGACGGGGTCCTTATGAAATCAGACAGGATCGTTATTCCGCACAGCGTGCGCCAGATGATTCTTCATCAACTACACAAAGGCCACTTGGGCGTCGAAAAATGCAGACGAAGGGCCCGGGAGGCGGTATATTGGCCGGGTATTAATGAAGACATAGCCAACATGGTGCTCAACTGCACAACCTGTCAGAGGTTTCAGCCGGCGCAACCTCCGGAAACACTTCTACCACACGAGATGGTGACGTCCCCCTGGGCGAAGGTGGGTGTTGACCTATTTCACGCGCTCGGCAGAGATTACATCGTTATTATAGACTACTTCTCAAACTACCCGGAAGTCATGCCTCTCCATGATCT
The DNA here is from genome assembly GCF_047496885.1 of Scyliorhinus torazame. Taxonomy (NCBI): domain Eukaryota; kingdom Metazoa; phylum Chordata; class Chondrichthyes; order Carcharhiniformes; family Scyliorhinidae; genus Scyliorhinus; species Scyliorhinus torazame. Next base: position 70,908,327 of record NC_092712.1, on the reverse strand, counting down.
GACGTCGTCCGCAGTCATTGGGGCCTGCAAGGAAACATTTGCTCGCTATGGCATTCCAAGGACTGTCATGTCAGACAATGGACCCTGCTTCGCCAGCCGTGAATGGTCGTCCTTTGCCGCAGCATATGGTTTCACTCATGTGACATCCAGCCCTCTACATCCACAATCGAACGGGAAGGCTGAAAAGGGTGTCCACATCGCCAAGCGGCTCCTGTGCAAGGCGGCTGCTGCCGGATCGGACTTTAACCTTGCCTTGCTGGCCTATCGATCGGCCCCGCTATCCACGGGTCTCTCGCCAGCGCAGCTACTAATGGGTCGCTCCCTCAGGACGACGGTACCTTCCATCCTGGCACCAACAACAGACCATGAGACGGTTCTTCGGAACATGCAAATGCAGCGTGATCGCCAGAAAAGTCGGTACGACACACGAGCGACGGACCTGCCCCCCCTGTCCTCCGGAGACAAAGTACGCATCCATCAACCGTATGGTGGCTGGTCAGCACCGGCCGAAGTCCTCCGACAAGTGGCTCCCCGCTCGTTCCTGGTTCGCATGCCGGATGGTTCAGTGCGTCGCCGCAATCGGCGCGCCCTTCGCCGACTTCCACGCTCACAGCCAGACAGTACGCACACGCCAGATCCTCAACAGGCTTCCGAGGATGACTTTGTGGAGCTGCCGCACATCACGCCCTTTCCATCGCCACCCATGGCCATGCCTGCACAGCAGCCGGTGGTTCTTGATCCACCCTTGAGGCGGTCAACCCGAACTCGTCGCAAGCCCATTAGACTGGACTTATAATACCGTTCATATGTTTAACAAGTTGCACAATTTTACATGATAACCTGTTGTTGTTTATCGTTCCAGATGTCGTCTGACTGGACAACTGTTCAAGTTTTTTTTTTCTTCTTCTCTCGTTCGCATTTATGTTATGTTATGGTACAACTTGGTTCATGTGACGCACCCGACATCGCCCCATGTACATAGTTCCGTCATATGCACATGCTGCACACGACACACACACACTCTTAGATGCACTCACGACACGATCATATTTATTACCACGTAGGCACATATCTTTGTAAAAAGGGGGGATGTCATGATATTCAAACACACACATCATGATGGACACACCAACAGGCAAATCAGAGCACACAACACCACAACCAATCACAGACAAGAACACCAACCACATAAAAAGCACGAGCACGACACCTGGTGGTCAGTAGGTCTGGGGACAAAGAAACAGAGAAGAGCTGTTACAACATCACAAGCAGGGAACCCCCACGTGCAGAGTGCAAAGACAAAACTGTACATAGTAAGTTTGAATAAAATAGCGTTGTACCAGATACAACCGTGTTGACTCATCTGTGTGTCAGAACACCCAACACCACAATTGTTACGCAAAAGGAAGCTGCCTGTAGTCCATTTTTTTTCGGAGAACTACCAGTACTTTATATTCTTCGTTTGTTGCAATTTAGATTAGTGTCAAAGTCGAATTCAATGTAGTTAGAAGTCTAGTTTGACATTTTTTTTGAGCTAACAATAGAACATAGAACATATAACATCACAGCTCAGTACAGGCCCTTCGGCCCTCGATGTTGCACCGACCTGTGAAACCACTCTAAAGCCCATCGTTCCCTTATCGTCCATATGTCTATCCAATGACCATTTGAATGCCCTTAGTGTTGGCGAGTCCACTACTGTTGCAGGCAGGGCATTCCACACCCTTACTACTCTCTGAGTAAAGAACCTACCTCTGACATCTGTCCTATATCTATCTCCCCTCAATTTAAAGCGATGTCCCCTCGTGCTAGACATCACTATCCGAGAACAATGGTTATTGTCTGACTTTTATCTCCATAGACCAGGATTAAAATCCAGCCTGCGAAAAAGAAAGGGAAAGTCTCCTCTCACTGAATACTGCTAATTATTAATGGAGGAGAGGATTTGTAATTTACTTCCCAAACAGTCATTATTGATGAATGAGCATGTCTGCCATGATATATTTTCTCAAATTGCATAGTTCCCTCAATTTAACTTATGCTATCGATTGCCCGTCATTTAAGCTACTGCACTCACTGATCATCCCGACATGAAGTTACACACCAGATTCATGTGGAGCTCATTTGTAAATGTTTATTGAACCATTGTTGACTGTTGTGCCCACCTGGTTCACTAATGTCGTTTGGGGCAGGAAATCTGCTGTCCTTATCTGGTCTGGCCTACATGTGACTCCAGATCCACAGCAATGCGGCTGATTCTTAAAACACCCCCTGAAATGGCCGAGCAAGCCACTCGATTGTATCAAAATTGCTGCCTAACAGCAGGGTGTACCTGCACCACATGGACAGCAGCGGTTCAACAAGGAAGCTTACCACAACCTTTTTAAGGGCAATTAGGGAAGGGCAACAAATGTTGGTCGAACCAACGACACCCACATCCTATGAATGAATAAATAAGCACCAGTGTGGAGCATATGAATCATCAACTTAACTAATCGGATGCAGCAGTGTAGCTGGGTAATTTACCCATCTTTCATAGGCTTGTAAGGAGGAGGCAGGTATCCGATATTGCTGTTCTATTTTACTCTTTTAAAATGCCTATCCTCGGTAGCGTTGACTAACATTTAAAAGTATCCATTTATAGAAAGATGATAACACCATTGTTATCTGTGTTCACTGGCCAGAAATGTAGGTGGCCGGATAGAAGACCAGCAACAACTCTTCGAAAAACCTTCTGAGAAGGAGGCAACTGGTGCTCCCGGTGGTGTTGCTGCTCTTCCATCTGTTCATTAGAGGTGCAACGTGAAGCTGCATAAGCTGTTCCCAAGCCTCAGTGAAGCCTGACAGCAGAGTGGTTCAACTCAAAGTGTGTGAAGTGCAAGGCGGATTAAGAGACTTTCAAGAAGTTTACAATCATTTGCCAAGCACTGAAAGCTCTCTCTAAGAGCAGCCTCTCACCTGGCCATGGCTGCAGCTGTTCAGCTTCAATGAACAAAGGTCTTTCAGCACCCCTGGAACTGTGATATCTGGGTGAGGAAGTGTATGTTTAAAATGTGTGCTCACATAAATATATATTTATAAACTTGTGTAATGTAAAGATTGTTTGTATAGATTGACTGCAATGCTATCCTTCACCACTTGGCTTTCTGGAAAATGACACTGGTATGATGGGCTGAATGGCCACCTTCATTGCAGCATAATTTTATGATTTGTTTTTGTACATTCTGGGAATCTAAATTCTCTTAAAGCAGCACTCACACAAAGCACAATTTGGGCATCAGTATAAAAGCATCTGTTACTCTACAGGTAGAACTTTATCTGTCAAGGGGACATGGCATGGGGTACATGAGGAGAATTAAATTCCTTAAAAGTGATATCCGGTCAGGATCCCAAAATCATTCTGCCCTTTTCCAGGTTTTTGTGGGCGTATTTGATGGAAAGTGGGGAACCCCCTTGAAGTTGTCAAGAAGGCCATTAGATTATACAAACGACTAAGTGTCTCTTTAACCCTCAATTCTGGCTTCAACAGATAGTGCACCTATTTCCAGAGCTCGCCAGAGTCACCAAGGTAGGTGAACAAGTGGGTGTGCTTCCCTAGTGAAACTGACAGCTGAAAGACCTTTGTTCAATGAAGCTGAAGAGCTGCAGCCATGGCCAGGTGAGAGGCTGCTCTCAGAGAGAGCTTTCAGTACCTAGCAGATGATTGTAAACTTCCTGAAAGTCTCTTCATCTGCCTTGCACTCCACGCACCTTGAGTTGAACCACCCTGCTGTCAGACATCACTGAGACTTGGGAACAGCTTATGCACCTCTGGTAAACAGCTAGAAGAGCAGCAACACCATCAGGAGAATCAGTTGCCTCCTTCTCAGCCACATGCTGCAGCACAGGGTAGGGGGGATGGACACCGAGAGCCAGTACCGAGGATGCAAGAATACCAACTCAAGTCTACGGGCAGAGACTCAGCTCTCTCAAAATATGTGACCACGAGTGCCTCGGGAGGCTCAGATTTTCATGGAAGACCATTGCTGAAGTCGTCAGCCTCTGGAAACAGGATGTCATCCCAACAGGACAGGTTGGCAAGCATGGTCAGTGGCTAACTGGGCAGACATCAACCTCCCACCCCATCTCTCATCTCTGCCTCTCCCTGAGATTGTGTGCTCTCTTTCCCTGCAAGCAGTGAATGCAGATAGCTATGAGTTTTAGCAATGCACTGTGTGAATGTTGGCTGTTTGGTTGGGGATGTTAAAAGACAAATTAGTAAAGTTGCAAGGCGTGTTGTCCTGACAAATGGTGGGTAAGTCGATGTAGGTCTTGGCTCCTGAAAGTTTCATGCCAATCACCTTTTCCAGTCACCTGAGGTCCTGGGTCCTCATGGTGCACTGTCTCCAGGTCAGAGAGAGCAGATTCCTGCTGCTGACTTCCTTAGCCACTGACATTCCACCTGTCTGGTTTTAGAGGTTGTCCTTGCAATGATCCGGGAGACCCGAGAAAGAAGATTCACTTAAATTTATTATAACTTTAAGGTTAAAGCCACCACTGCAGCATACAACAAAAGGATCCCAGCCGGGGACGAATGAGAGTGACAGTCCCATTTCGAGTCTGTAGTTAAAGGGCTGAGCAACCAGCCCCAGCTGGGTGGACCTCCGTCCATGAGCGGGGAAGCTCGTATTCTCTGAGTCCCACAGGGAGAGCTATCGGTGTATCTCCATGGGCCTTGTGTAGATTATCACAGTCCTTTTCCTCCCATTCTTGGATAAGACCCGCAGATCCTGCAGCAGTGAGGTAACAAGAATGAGATTCCTGGGAGCAACCTTCCCAGCTTTCCTCTCCATTCCTGTGGCTGCTGGAGCCTGAATAATCCAAGTGTGGTGATCCATTTTAACCCATGCTGGGGCCGATTTAAATAGAAATCCTTTGACAGATCCCATTCGCCCACTCTCCTCCCATGCTGGACTGGATTGGTTGGAGGAACTGAAAGACCAAGTCTAATGCTGCGCTTAGTTGAAGGACTAATTTGAAAAAATTCTGGCCTTTATCCCTCTCTATCTCATTCTGCAGTGCCAAATTGGCACAGCCGAAACACACAGCAGCTCACTAGTACCAGCCTCAAAATTGCTCCACCAATCTGCCATCTTCACTCCTCCATGCCACCTTTTCAGTGACACTTGGCACAATGTGACAAATTGCAATCCTCACCTATATTTTTGCTTTACAGGACCAGCTGGCACTCAATGCCTCCTAAAGGTAGACCACTAGATCGAGGATACCAATCTGTAAATAGTGACCACGTTTGAAGCCAATGCCATCCGCCACCTGGGCAGTGATGTCACGGTTGCTGTGAAGCATGCTGAGGTCAACAGCATCCTACCACAGCCAGGAAAGTAACAATAGGCCCCTCGATTCTGCAAAGCAGATATGTGCAGCCTTCCAACATCCATCCAGCCGCTACTTTCAACATGTACCCCACCTGGAGAGCGATAGAAGTTATATTGGGAACATAGTATTAAAGGCCTGAGTTCACTGCAATCAGTTTAACTGCATGCAGAACACAGAAAACGTACAGGATTGGAACGGCTTCCTGTATTACATCTGTCCGGTCTTATATTCCACGGGAAGTAAAGTTAGGCAAAGTCTAAAATTGACAGCCGATTTCATCCCATCATACAAACAGACGAGCAAAGAACAGGATTAGGCCATTCAGGCCCTTGAACCTGCACCGTGATTTAATGAGATCATGGCTGACCCGATACTAACCTCAGATCTACAACCTCAATAATAGAATAGAATAATCTTTATTGTCACAAGTAGGCTGACATCAACACTGCAATGAAGTTACTGTGAAAATCCCCTAGTCGCCACACGATGGCACCTGTTCGGGTGCACTGAGGGAATGTCAGAATTCAGAATGTCCAATTCACATAACAAGCACGTCTTTCAAGACTAGTGGGAGGAAACCGGAGCACCCGGAGGAAACCCACGCAGACACATGGAGAACATGCAGACTCCGGGTGGACAGTGAGCCAAGCTGTGAATTGAACAAGGGACCCTGACGCTGTGAAGCAACAGTGCTAACCACTGAGCTACCGTGCCGTCCATCACCGTCTTGCTTAGCCAGAATCTGTTCATCTCTGCTTTAAAAATATTCAAAGACTTTGAGCATGATATTCCCACTGCGTTGCGCCTGGTGAATAGCGGGAGGGGACAAAGATGGGTTTCGCACCCGACCCGCCACACCTGATGCGATCTGCATCACACCCTGGCCCTCAGATATTTAAATGATTCATTAAACTCATTTAAATATGTGTAGCCTGTTTGAGGCCGGAGTCTCCTGGCTCCCAGGATCAACTGGCCTACTGGCGAGGCTTGATGCCTGCACAAATTATTACTGGTCTACTAAAACGGAAACCATGCCAGGGGGCTCAGAGGCCATTGGAGTCCCTGGGTGTTCGGGACAGGGCAGGACAGTGCCCTTGCACTGCCCCTGGCACCCTGCAGTGCCAACCTGGCACCAGAAAATGACTAAGTATGTATAAGTAGCGATCTGGATGGGGCCCAAACACTTGACAGGAATTACCCCTTGAAACCCGCGCAAAATGGCACTTAGTCATTTTTTGGGTGAATTGCACCCTATGCTTCCATCACCTTGCCAGGAAGAGAGTTCAAAAGACTCATGACCTTCTCAGTGAAAAGATTTCTCCTCATCTCTGACTTAATTGGGTGAATCTTTTTTAAACTGTCGTTGTGCGTTTTCTCTTTACGATGCTCTTTACTCTGGCTCTGTTCCAATTAGGGCAATCAGTGAATTTACCTTCTTTCTATATTGTCCATGTCCGAATGCTTAGAGTCGCCAGGTATCGAATGATACCACCACAAGTTTCAACCGGCTATCGATCAAAGAGCCAAACACCAGTTAGTTAGTTCAAGGTCAACGGTACTTTATTTACACACAATCAATCATGCAACATAAACACTGCTAGTTAACTACACCTATTACTAAGACAACCTGTACTTAACTTCGGGCACCCGGCTTTGGTCAGGAAACTGGCCCCTGTTCAGGATCTCTTGGGTTCGAAGTGGTAACTGCTGCTCGGCTGGGCTCGTCCGTCTGGTAGTGGGCGTTGAACTCAAACTTGCTTCTGGTGTTGCTGCAGATGGCAATGGCCGTGACCGGGGCACCAAGGCCAAAAGAGGGCGAACATATGGCAAACTCTTTCTTTATACTTGGCGGCTTTCGTGCTCTTTTGGGCGGTCCTTCGATTTGGGCCTTACTGATTGGGTGATCCCTGATCACTCCGTTCGATTCCTTAGCCAATAAGTGGGCGGGGATCTGGATGACTGGGCCTGTCTCAAGCGGTCATTGACCCCGTTGTTTGTGTTTCCCTTGGACAGGGAGTGGCGCCGAAATGTCTGGGGCTGTCCCGGTAGCTGGAGTATCAGTCCTTTGTGTTGGGGGAGATGGGCCATCACCTGCTAATCGGCCTGATTAACATGCTAATGGGATGGGGTTTCGATACCGTCTGGACTTTGCTGGCGAATATGCATTTCAGGCTCAGAACCTGCCTGACTCTTGGCTTGTCGATTTTTCCCATCAGTCTTTGCGAGGTGCTCTGTGCTTAGTTGGAAGTGGCCATCCCCGATGGCTACACTCCGTCCTCTTGATCTATAACGCGAAGCATGAAGGATCACAATACTGGGTCTTCTTTGTTCCCTTGGGATGCCGGGTACCCTTAACCAAGGACAGGTTCTACTCTACTCTGTCCTATGGGTCCAAAAACATTTACCTAATTTCCCTAAACAACACATGTCTAAGAATCTCTAGGGGGCCATTTAACATTCAGTAAAAAGGGGAACCTCTAACTGCCTCTAACTAGACTACACTCATGCTGCTATTTACAATCAAAAACTTATGTTACAATTCAAAAAATGTCCTATAGCAGCATCGCATTTCTTCCTATCACTGAGACTTGCATACACAGAAAAATAAACTTTATTCACAAAATCAACAACCGTGGAATTGATTAAAGAAAAGGCTCAGAAAGAGGGTGGGGTCTGCTGGAGTCCGAGGAAAGGGACTCTGAATGTATATACTGGGGGGCGGGAGGCTCTCCGTCTCCATTTCCGCAATCTAATTGTCTGAATGGCGCTGTACAATATGGTTATTATGAATAAGGCTTCCACTGTGTAGGACAGGGAATACCACTTGATGAGGTTCTCACACCATGTGGGGGTATCGGTGGCTGTGTGTGTGTGTTGGGTGTTCATGTTCGGGGCCTGTGTGGTGAGGGGGATGGAGGTAGGTAACGTGCGCAACTGGACTGTTCCAGCGACGATCATGATGCCGATCATCAGGGTCGTCTTCATCTTGTTTTGGTTTTCTTTCACCGTCGAGTGTCTTCGTATCTCTCTAAGGGAACAAGCATAGTGTCTGTTATCATCGTGTTGTTTAATATCTCGTATATCCGTCTGTGTCTCCTTAACGTCAATTCTCCCATTATAATCGTCACCCTATGTGACTCCCTCATTTTTCTTTTTTTTTAAACAACCATTTGTGGAGACAAGACATTCCAAAAGTTCTGTGTCACAGCGTGAGCACTCTCGCATCCTGTGATCGATGAGCTGAGTGGGCGGACAATTTCTCTGTCCTCTGCAAACTTTTTTTTTTCTAACCGAGTGTTTCTTACATGTAAATAGTATGTGGGGGGAATAGCAACCGAAGGGTTGCCGGGGTGGGCAAAAGTAGTGGCAAAGAGCATTCTTTAAACCACAGGACTCGAAAACCCCCCAGAAAAGTGCTTTGAAACCAAGTAGTCGAATGTGATGGTGGGTATGGTCCACGGCAGGGCAAGAATGGTGGGATCCCCGGGTAGGGCGGTGATCAGTGCCGTTGCTCCACTACCCGAGCTTGGCTGACCAAATGTACAGGGGGTCCCCAGGCAGGGCGGGGATAAGTGCCATCACTCCAATTCCTGAGTGAACTTCCAAGAGCGGAACGAATTTGTAACAATATGGGTTGCCGACAAACTTGTTTCACTAACTGCCATGTGGCGTCAGAAGAGTAGTTATGACTGTATCAAGAACGTTGGTGTGAGACCGAAAGAAGAAACTGTATCAAGAAATTAAGTGAGAACGACACGAGTAGTCGCACAAATAAACAAACATTCAACATTTAAAAATAACAAATTAAAGAAAAGAAAATGGGCAGGCTCTATCAGGGTGCAGGACACCGTAAATCTCCATCGGTTCCTGACTCTCATCATCTGGACACCTCACGATTCCATCTCAAAAAGAATTGCAAAGAGGTTACCATGGTGGGAGTCAGACTCGTAGCTGTCTCCATCTCCCGGGTGCCAAACTCTTTCATGGAGTTTGTGTGCTAATGCGGCGTGTGCCGATGTGGGGTCCATTTCGTCATTTCTCGGCAAGCGACAGGAATTGTCACGGTGCCAGTCCTTCATGGTCCGTAGGGAGGCTGTCAGGGGGGTGTCACTATTGTCAGGTGGCGGGTCAGGTTCCGGATTGGGCAGATAAATTGTTTCAAAGGGGCTGAGTGTATCATCGTTGGGGTCTCTGGGCCTGTAGTGACTAGGGCCTGGTTTGTGGGATCTCTGTTCGGGTCTTTCAGGGGCTTCGGTAGTGCTGTCGCTGTCGCTAGCAGCCGAATCAAGCGTCAGGGTGGAATTTGATTCTGGGGGCGTGGTCAAGGTCCTGTCTGTGGACGTGCTGCTGTTGTTGTGGGGGGGGAGATCGGGTTGTCAGTGGGCGGATCCTCATTGTCTGCCATCGCCAATGAGAGATGGTGCGAGTGGCTGCACTGCGTTCCATAAACCTTAAGTTGATTGACATGGAACCACCCTGATTTTCCATTGGGAAACATGATTTTGTAAACCGAGGGGCTTGCCTTGTCTGAAATTGAATAGGGTCCTGCAAATTTTGGGGAGAGGAACGAACTAGGGTTGTACAAGGTGATCATTAACTGCTGTCCGACTGTATACTCCGTCGGGTGTACTGTTTTGTCAAAGCAGGCCTTACTCTGCTTACGTTTAGCGCCGAGTCGAACAGCTGCAGCGAGCTGTGCTGCTTTAATATTCTCTACCATGTGCTGGCCTGCTTTCTCACGGGGCAGGGCGGTGACTGCGGGGCTGGCCAAATCAAGTCCAAATAAGTATTCGGTACCCTTCATGGATTGTCCGGTCATGAGGGTATTGTGGGTATATCCTGTAGAGCTCGTCACTGTGTTCCTAATAAACATCAATGCGAATGGGAGCACTGTGTCCCATGTTGTATTGCGCTGCTGCACTATTTTCCTACGGGTGGCTTTTAGCGTACGATTCATGCGCTCCACTATGCCGCTGGACTGCGGGTGATAGGCAATGTGGAACTTTTGTTTAACTCCAAATATTGTCATAACATTTTTCATGACTCTTCCCGTAAAGTGGGAACCTTGCTCTGCCTCAATAGAATGGGGGAGTCCACATCTCGTAAAAATCTGCTCTGTTAAGACCTTTGCGGTGGCCTTGGCTGTGTTCGTTCTCACTGGGAACGCTTCAACCCATTTCGTGAATGTGTCTATCACTACTAAGACGTACTTGTAACCATTTCTGCAGTGGGGAGGGGGCCAATATAATCTAACTGGAGGTTTGTCCACGGGCCATTTACAGGGCGGGTGTGTCGTAGCTGGGCTTTCCTCGCATACCTATCGGGGTTGTTTTGGGTGCAAATTAAACAATTCTCGACGTAGTGGGACACATCAGTTTTCAACTCGGGCCACCAGCAGAGGGGTCTGAGGTGGGCAAGTGTGGATTCAATCCCTTGATGTCCATGTCCGTCATGGAACTTGCAAATTATTTTGTTCCTGTCCTGGGTGGGGACTTCATAAACTCCATCATTTAAAACGATTCCCTCATGGACCGTCAGAGAATGTCTAAACCTATAGGGTGCTGGGAAGTTTCCTTTTAAAATTTCCCTCAACGTCTCCAATTCTTTTTGTGCCTGGGCTAGGTCTTGGATGTTGGTCTGTGAGACCTGAACTGCGTGTACTGGGGCACTCTCCGGGGGTTGCCAAAAGTGGCCATGTCGTGAGCCTGCCTTCGCTAGGGCGTCAGCTTTCACATTACCAGGTGGGGAGGAGCGATGGTGACTTCTTACTTTGATGATGCCATATTCTCTGACTTTAGCTGTCTGGAGGATATGTTTTAGTAGTGGGGCTGAGGGTAGAGGTTTTCTGTCCGCGGAAATAAATCCTCTCGATTCCCACAGGGGTAGGAATTCTGTAAGGCTGTTGCAGACGTACAAACTATCCGAATATATGTATGCAGGGGTCGGGAATGAATCGTGGTGCTGAACGATGTAAGCAATGGCTGCTAACTTGGCTGCCTGCGAACCTAAGTGTCCAGGCAACTTTAAAGCTATCTCTTCTAAAGTGTGTCCCTGCACGTCCTCTACATTAATGCCACAGCGTGTTATCCTTTTTCCCCTCAAGGACTGTGGAGGATCCGTCTACATAAATTCTCAGGGCTTTGTCTGTGGGCTGGGGTCCGATACCTGTCTTTCTTGGTACCGACCTGGGAACAAAGGGACCTGTGCTGTGCTTGGTGGCTATGATCGCGCACTCATGTGGGGTTCCTGTATAGTGCAAGTTATCGGCCAAAAACATATGCGTTTTGGTCCGTTTTACCGTGATGTCACGTCCCTGTAGGAGAAGGGTCCATCGCGTTGCACCAATTTGGCTTACTGTGCCGTCTTTTAGTCTGCCGTCCAATAAAAACTGTGTCGGGATGTGCTCGGACAAAATGGTTACTGGGTTGAGTCTGGTTATGTACGAGAAGTACTGTACCGCCCAGAAAACTGCTAATAGGTGCCTCTCGCAGGTTGAAAATCCTTGTTCAACAGGATCTAAGGCTCGTGAGGCGTAGGCCTCGGGTCCCAGACTATCGTGCCTTTCCTGCAGGAGTACGGCCGAAAGGGTGCGATCTGTGGTCGCTACCTCTATTGCGTACGGGGAGTGGGGATCGGAGGCTTGCAAAGCGGGGGCTGTGCTCAGGGTTCGTTTCAATGCAGCCACGGCATCCGTGTGCTGTGGAAGACATTTCCATGGTGCCTGTTTCTTTAATAAGTCAGAGAGTGGTTCTGCCGTCGATGTGGTTCCAACACTAGCCAACCAGTCCTAAAAATTACCGGAGGGCTGTAATGTTCTGGGGCAAGGGCAAATTTACGATGGAATCAATCCGTTTGAGTTCTATTTCATGCTTCCCATGCATGATGACTGTACCTAACTAAGTGACCTTTTCCTGAAGAATTTGGGCTTTCTTGGGGTTAATTTTGCTTCCAAACGTTGTAAGGAGTTCCAATAATTCCGAAAGAAGCGAGATCTGCTCTTCCTTGTGTCAGTCTGGAGGAGCAAGTCGTCCACATACTGAACAAGGCATTCAGGGCGGGAAAATTTAGATAATCCGTTTGCCAATTGTCTGTGGAAAATGGGGGGAGTTGTGGAAGCCTTGTGGAAGGCACGTCCACGTGTACTGCTGTCCCTGGAAGGTGAACGCAAATTTATACTGGCATGCTTTGTCCAGTGGTATGGACCAAAAGTATTACTGATGTCTAAAACGGAAAAAAAATTCGACTGGAGTCCCTGTCTCAGCATGGTCTCGGGACTCGTGGCAACGGTGGGGGCTGCTAGGGGGGTTATTTTGTTCAATTCCCGGTGGTCGATGGTTTTCTTACGGGCCAAATCGGGGCATTATTTGTCGATGCAACGGGTCGAATGACGCCTTGCGTCAATAAGCTTTGAATCTCTCCCTCGGCTTGCTGGGGGAAGCCTTACTGTTTCTGGGGCTTGGGATCGGGACCTATAATGTTTACAACACCTGGAATTTTACCGCAGTCGTGCTTGTGCTGGGCAAATGCTGTCTTATATCTTTTCAAGACCTCTCTAACTGCTTTGTCTGTGGTAATGGTTTGTGGATCAAGCCAGTACTCTTCTACTGAACTGATTCTATGGGCATAATCTCCTACTGTGAGCGTGGCGATGCTCGTGCTGCTCGAGCCATTTTCCAGATGCATCAGTTAACTGGGTCGAATGAGAGGTTGTGTGTACTCATGAAATCGATGCCCAGGATGTGTTCTGCTGCCTGGGGCAAGTCTACTAAAACAACCGAATGTTTTTTCCTCATATTACCAAGCTGTACGTCCACAGGGGCTGTGATGTGTCCCTGCTGGAGGTGACCTGTAAAGCCACTAAGGGTAATGGTATCCGTATTGGGCCATATCTCTTTCTGGAACATGATGGAGGAGTTTAGCGTGGTCCGGGACCCTCCTGTGTCCCAAAGAAACTCTACGGGTGTCCCCGGACTGTGCCTGCAACGACCGGTCTTCCGGACTTGTCCAAAAGGGTATAGAAGACCCAAGTTGGGGAGCCCGAACACTGTCAATCGGTGCCATTCATGGCCAAATTATCTGGTTGGGCGCTAACGCTGTGAATGGGTCGGGTATTGTTTCTGGGGGGTGCGTTTGGGTGCTGATTCCTTTGCTGCTCCGGGGGGGCTTGACATTCTCGGGCGTAATGTCCTTTCTGTCCACAATTGTAGCATTCCTGTATCTTGAGGTGCTGTGCTGTACCTCTGCCTTCATTTACCCATGTGGGGTCTTGGTGTGCCTTTACTGGGTTCATGGTGGCGTCTACTCTCTCGTGTTCTGTCTTTTTCAGTACTGACTGTTCCCAAGCTTTGGACAATCGTTTCAGAACCCACACTTCATTGTGCGCTGGGTCTGAGGGGTCATAATTGGCACATGCCTTCTGTCCTGCCTCTGTGGCGTGGGACCCATGCTCTCATGCTCTCCACATCGACCCTGTCAGGACCCCTCAGGATCCCATGAAGTGATTGAAGTTACCACCACAACCCGCTCATGCTATAGCATTAGAACAAGTTTTACCCACCCTTCTATTTTAGATGCCCAAAATCTGGGTTTCAAATTGCTCATTTGGAACTCACTTCAATTTACTGATACCAGTGAGAGCAACATAGCTAATGGTTTACACACTAATATAATCTTCACATGGGGGACACAGTGTGGTGCAAATGTATATATCTTGTATGATATTTTTGAGTCTTTGATCTACCTGCATGCCCTCGAGCAACAAAGGACGCCTTGAAGCTATTATGCATGCTTCCATACTGGCATCATTACATTTCAAAGATCTAAGGCCTGCAGCAGTAGAGACCTCTGACTGGTATCCACAGTGCATCCACCAGTTTTACTGAAGGGAGTAATATACGAGTGTTAGAGCACGTGAAGAAAATGTATTTCCTAACCACTTTCTAATTACTTAACATTGTAGTCAATGAATTGGGACGGTGTGGACAAAATGTGTGAGCATCCTCAATTTCCTTCACCCCGTCCATCGACTGCTGAGGCCCCAAGGCCGAATCTTTCTCCTCCTGCCATCAACGGGATTTGTGGTGGGTGGGGACAGAAGATACGTTGGTGAGCAAAAGATTGTTTTTTGGCATTGGGAAGCCAGTTTGGGATTGTCCCCTCTGACGTTGGTGGTGGGTTGATGGCGGGTCAGCTCAAGCTCAGCGAGATTCTATTTTATATCTCATGCATGCTCGTTAAAATCCCAACATGCCGGGAACGGGCGTCACTGCCAAACCTTCCATCCCAGCAGCAGGAATTCATGCCATTCTGTAACCTGATTGGGCATTCGTGGTGTGCATCCCACCGGGGTGAATTTTAAAACATTTTGCGGAGATAAAGGGAGGGAAGGTCAGGGCCCAGGTATAGTGGGAATAGTTGGCATCCAGAGGGCATCATTGAGGGGGATAAGGATGGTGACACGGATTATGGGAGTGGGGAGGATCAGAGTGGGACAGAGGAATGGTGACTGGGGTGGGCTTAGTGCGGAAATAAAGCATGGGCAGATTATCAGTGATCGGGTTCAGGGTGATGAGAGGATTATTGGGGGGACAGTGAAGGTGACACTGGGGGGAATTAATCATGATTGGGGGGGGGGAGTTTGTGAACAACAAGGGAGGCTAAGAGGTGGTGTGGAGGGTTCAAAATGACACATACACCATCCTGAGAAAAAGCCAGGTCCAGACCAAGGAACTGTATAACCGCAAATGATCAAAATGGGGAGAGTGTCTTCTCAGATGAGTAGAGCTGAGGGTCAGCACAACAGACAACAGGTAAAATGTGGCTCCAACTCCATCTACAAGTTTACCGATGGCACGACCGTAGTGGGTCGGATTCTAAGTCAACAATGAGTCAGAGTGCAGGAGGGAGATAGAGAACCTAGTGGTGTGGTGTAACGACAACATTCTCTCCTTCAACGTTAGCAAAACTAAGGCGCTTGTCATTGACTTCAGGAAGCGAAGTGTCATCCACATCCCTGTTTCCATCGATGGTGCCGAGGTGGAGATGGTTGACAGCTTCAATTCCTAGGTGTGCATTCCACCAACAATCTGTCCTGGTCCACCCACGATGCCGGTATGACCAAGAAAGCCCAACAGCATCTATACTTCCTCAGGAAACTAAGGAAATCCGGCATATCCACGTTGACTCTTACAAATCTTTATAGATGCACCATAAAAAGCATCCTGGGTGGGATTCTCCGAGCCTCCGAGCCTCAGTCGCGCGCGCGTGGTTGACGCAGCACCGGTCGGTGGCCATTGAAAAAGGCCCACGTGGCGATTCTCTGCTGACAACTGGCCGAGTTCCTGCCGGCGTGGTTCACTCATGGTTCCACCCGGCGGGCACTCGGAGTGGTGGCTGCAGACTCAGTCCACGGCCGCCCTGGTGGGGCGCGGGGGGATCCGTCACCGGGGCATGCCTCCAGGACGGCCAGGCTCGCGATCGCGGGCCACCGATCGATGAGCGCGTGCGATCTGGGGGAGGTCTATATTGTGGGGGCCAGCCCGCTGTGTGGGTCCACCATGTTGCGTGGGGCCAGGGCTGGACGTGCAGGGCCCCCTATCGGCAGCCAGAGCTGCGTGGGCTGCCCCGGGGCCCTGCAAGCCCCCTTCAAAAGCAGAATCACTCTGGACTGTCTAGAAAAAAGTCCAGAATGATTTGCGCCCGTTTTCTCACGGGCTTGGGGACATTGCCCCTTGATCAGAGAATTCCGTGCCCTATCTGGCTGCATCAGAGCCTGGTATGGTAACTTCTCGGCCCATACAAAACTACAGAGAGTCATGAACACAGCCCAGAACATCACGCAAACCCGCATCCCATCCATTGACTCTGTCTACACCAGCCTTTTTCAAATGTTTTTGCCCGGGACACATTTTTGCCAACCGGCCTCCTTCAGGATCCACACGGGCTATCCTTCGTGACCAATATCGGCTGACCTTTGGGACCCACGGTGGCTGACTTCTCCGACCCACTATTTTCATTTACCTTTTTAAAAATAAATTTAGAGTACCCAATTCATTTTTCCAATTAAAGGGCAATTTGGTGTAGCCGATCCACCTACCCTGCACATCTTTGGGTTGTGGGGGCGAAACCCATGCAAGAAAGAAAATAAAAAAAGAAAAATCATTATAGGCTTACATTAACGCTGCAATGAATGTTCTTGAAAAAGATATTAACACTGCAATGAAGTTACTGTGAAAGGCCCCTAGTCCCCACATTCCGGTGCCTGTTCTGGTACACAGAGGGAGAATTCAGAGTTCTCAGCTGGTACAGGAATTGAACCCACGCTGCTGGCCTTGTTCTGCATCACAAACCAGCTGTCCAGCCCACTGAGCTAAATCAACCCCTGATGAGCATGGGGAGATTGTGCAAACTCTACACAGACAGTGACCCAGAGCTGGGATCAAACCTGGGACCTCAGCGCCATGAGGCAGCAATGCTAACCACTGCACCACCGTGCTGCCCTATTTTCACTTACCTTCAATATGACAGATAAGCCTGTTTGGTCCTCATGATGTCTCTCGGTTTGTTGTTCAATGTTACATTTCTGATAGTGATTTCCACTTAAGATTTAAGATCTCACTGCATCTGTTGAAAAAAATAAAGGGGTTTGCCTTCGAACTCGCCGTGTTTGGTCTTCTAATGTCTTTGAAGTTTTGAGGGTTTTAAACTGTAATTTGCCAATACTTCCCTATATGTAACACACATGAACTTTAAATCCTGATTTGCAGTGGCACAATTAATAACCCAGCCCTCAAGTAATCATCTTTATGCTTCTTTGTTCCTGTTTCCAGCTTCTTCTTCATGGGTTGTTTATCAGAGGTCCTGGAGATCACACCAGCACTGCTGGCAGCTGCAAAATGGAGGAATCTCCCTCGCACCCAGATCAGGTGACGTCAGTGTCGCTGCCGTCCTGCCGTCGCTTCCGGTGGGAGGACACCGTCGTTTGATGAAAAAGGCTGGCCTTGGACAGCGTACTGACGTCAGCAGGAAGTGGTCCACCCCGCTGAGCTCTGGGCCTGCGCACTTCTGGATCCGGAAAGCATGCGCGGAATGGCCGACAATCTCAAAAGTCCGTCGCTGCCGACATTTTAAAAGTCGGTCGTGGCCATTGGCCATTCCTGCTGTGATCAGGAATGACGCGACCGTGCGCTCCCGAAACCTGCCTGCGACCCTGAGTTTGAAAACCCCTACTCTATACCTGCCGCTACATTGAGAAAGCAGGCAGCATAATCAAAGACCCCTTCCACCCAGTTTATTCTCTCTTCCAACCTCTTCCATCGGGCAGAAGATACAAAAGTCTGAGAACACACACTGACTGTTTCAAAAACAGCTTCTTCCCTGCTGTTACCAGACTCCTGAATGACCCTCTTATGGACTGAACTTATCTCTCCACACATCCTCTCTACTGAGTAGTACTACACTCCATATGCTGCACCCTATGTCTATGTATTTACATTGTGTATTTATCGTATGTGCTATGTCTTTCATGTATGGAACGATCTGCCTGGGCCGTACACAGAACAATATCTTTCACCGTACCTTGGTACATGTGACAATAAATCCAAATCTAAAGGAAAACCCTTCTATTCATGTGAAGAATGTATGAGCGCTTTCTCATTTGTTCATCTTTACTGTTTGGTGAAGGTCGCATGGCAGCAGGTCTGGCCCCACGATTTCTCATGATAAAGAGATCCCAGCAAGGTGTAGAGCTGCAGTTCACTCTGAATTAACGACCAGCTGCTCCAGGCAGAGTTCGAGAAGAATGGGAGGAGGGAAGGAGGGGGATGTCTACAAGAGGCATGCAGGTGAATGGCAACCAAGTAGCAACTGCAAACTTCCACCCTCCCGAGAATGGACCTGCCTCAGAAGGGCTCATGTAGTTCGTCTTTCCAGTGTGACAAGGTCTATCCATAGATTCTCATAGAATCATAGAATCTCCACAGTGCAAGAGAAGGACATTCAGCCCAGCAAGTCTGCACCGACCCTCAGAAAGAGCTCCCTATCCAGGCCCTGTCCCCTACTCTATCCCCCGTAACCCCAGTTACAGGCTACGCCATCCCTATTTGCACATTGTTTGACTGTGGGAGGAAACCAGAGCACCTGCAAGAAAGTCACGCAGACACGTGAAGAATGTGCAAACTCCACACCGACAGTTACCCAAGGTCGGAATTGCACCTTGTTCTCAGGTGCTGTGAGGCAACAGTGCTAACCACATTGCCACCGTGCCGCAACAAAGGCAGTGGACGTAAGCAGAATCATGTAAATGTGAGGCATCTTGCACATGGCAGTCATCACCCTTGTCAAAGAGCGACAGCTCCATACGCAGCCATATAATGGATGAAGGAAGACCGATTCTTGGTCTCTCCCTGGAAGAGGTGGAGTGTGCTTGATCATTAAAACTACTAGGAGCAAGAATGAATCCACTTGTCTGGATGAGTACAGCTCCAACAACACTGAAACAGCTTAACACCATTCAGGACAAAGTTGCTCACTTGATTGGCACCCACCCACCATGTTCCACATTCACTCTCTCCACTACAGAGTGGCAACAGTGTGTACCATCTACAAGATGCACCACAGCAACTCATCACGGATCCTTTGACAGCACATTCCAAACCCATGACCTTTACCATCTAGAAGGACAAGGGCAGAAAATGCATGAGTACACCAAGTTCCCCTCCAAGTGACACACCACCTTGACATGGAAATATATTGCTATTCCTTCACTGTCACCGAATCAAAATCCTGGAACTCCCTCCCGAACAACACTGTGGGTGTCCCTATACCACATGGACTGCAATGGTTCAAAAAGGCAGCTCACTACCACCTTCTCAAGCACAATTAGGGATGGGCGATAAATGCTGGCCTCGCCAACGATGCCCCCATCACATGAACAAATAAAAAGATAGATTGTTGCAAATGCTTCAGCATGGTCCCTTGCACTGGCTTTGTGTTGTGTTCTCCCATCATTGAGATGGGGATATTTGTAGAGCCTCCTCCTCCTTCAGTTATTTGTATAATTGTTTACCACCAGCTGAACTGCAGAGCTTAGATCTGATCCGTGTGTTGTGGGATTGCTTAGCTCTGTCTATTATTTATTTCCCATGCAAATAGTCCTATGTTGTAGCTTCACCAAGTTGACACCTCATTTTTAGCTATGCCTGGCGCTGCTCCCAGCATGCCCTCCTGCACTCTACATTGAATCAGGTTGATCCCTGGGCTTGATGGTAATGGTGGAGTGGGGAATTTCCTGGGCCATGAAGTTACAGATTGTGGTTGGATACAGTTTTGATGCTGCTGATGGGCCACAGCGCCTCATGGATAGCCAGTCTTCAGTTGCTAGATGTGTTTGAAATCTATCCCATTTAGCATGGTGCAAAGTCTGATGACAGGTGCTGAAGGGCTTTTTGTTCACATGAAGAATTGCACTCAAATAAGTGGCTCCCAAACATTGGTGCACTGGTATGCCTGGCCTTTGGAATAGACCATTAATGGGAGACTAAGCAGAGGCTACACAGAGCAAGACAAGCTAGAAGAGGGAGGAGCAGGAGGAGAATAAGGACATATTGGCTCAGGGTTTCCAGGCAGTAATGCTCAAACATGAACATAAGTGAGAAACAAGTGTAAAATGGCAACACGTCAAAAAGGATGCCCTTGCCGAAATATGCCAATTGCTATAGCCACAACCCCAGCTTCAGAACAATGAAAGGACATCATTACCAATAATTGTAATGGAGATAGCGGCAATAAGCTTTCAGACATCTGGCTTTTTCAAGACAGGATGTGGAGACTTAAGCATTGTCTCACAGCTTGCTGTCCACTGCTATGAAAGAAGTTCAATGTTTTTTCATTCATTCAAGGAATTCTGGCTTCACTGGCTTAGCAAGCATTCATAGCCCATCCTTAGTTCCCTTGAGAAGATGGTGGTGAGCTGCCTCCTTGAACTACTGTGATGTAGGTAAACCAACAGTGCTGTTAGGGAGGGAGTGAGAGGATTTTCACCCAGTGACAGTGAAGAAATAGTGATATATTTACAAGTCAGGATGTTAAGTGACTTGGAGGGAAAATTCCAGGTGGTGATGTTCCCATGCAGCTGCTACACATGTCCTAGATGGCAGTAGTAGCAATCAAGTGAGCTGCTTTGACCTGGATGGTGTCAAGCTTCTTGAGTGTTGTTAGAGCTGCACTCATCCAGGCAAGGGGAGGGCATTCCATCACAGTCCTGATTTGCGCCTTGTAGATGGTAGATAGGCTTTGGGGAGTCAGAATGTGAGTTATTTCCCACAGGATTTCTAGCCTCTGACCTTCTCTTTTAGCCACATTATTTATATGGCTAGTTCAGTTCAGGTTTTGGTCAATAATAACCCACAGGATGTTTATAGTGGAGGATTCAGTGATGGCACTGCCATGGAATGTCATGGGGTGACGGATAGATCCTCTCTTGTTGGAGGTGGTCATTGCCTGGCACTTGCGTGGCCCAAATGTCACTTTCCACTTGTCAGCCCAAACCTGGACATTTGTACATGGACTGCTTCAGTATCTGAGGAGTCGCGATTGGTGCTGTGCATTATGCAATCATCTGCGAACACCCCCACATCTGACCTTATGTTGGAAGGAAGGTCATTGATGAAGCAGTTAAAGATGGTTGGGCTGAGGACACTACCCTGAGGAACTCCTGCAATGATGTCCTGGAAATGAGATGATTGACCTCCAAACACCACAACTATTTTCCTTTCTGCTAGGTATGAGTGTTATGAAGCACGCAGAAGTTATCTATGAGGGTATCCCAACTTGCAAGACGGGTTCGAGGGGGTGTATAGCTTCATTTTGTTTTGGTGTGAGGAGACAAGTGAAACCCCAGTGAGAAAAACAGCCTAGTCATCATGAAAGAATTATTAAAGACCATTTATTAAAGAAAATACAAATACACACAAACAGGACTACTCTATTCCCAAGCAATGAAGATGTATGAATTACTAAGCACACAGTTTATAGGGAACATACCTCTGGTTACAAAATATATCTATGATATGTGAACTCTGTGAGACTTTCCCTGTTCCCCAAACAACATCTAAATTGAATAACCAGCTATAGTTACCACACAATACAGGGATGATACTCAGATCTGGGAACCATCTTTTCTCTGGTCCAGCGAAGATATTTTAAAAGTGCTGTTTCAAATGTTTTCTGCACTGCCTTGGCTCTAAGACTTAAAAGCTTTTTTTCTGTAAACTTGGCTTTCCGGCTTGGTGGCCGCTTTATGAGACTGTTAGATAGTAACTGCCACCCCTTGCTTCTCATGATCTGAGCAATTATACCTTTGTTGTTCTTTGATTATGCCTTCTGCGTATTCGGTAGTCTGCCCCTATTAACCTTCTTGACTCTACATTAACATATGTATATCTCAGAGACTTCCCAATTGTCTATAAGCTGTTTCTCTTCCATAATGTATTCACACTTAATTATTATCTAAACTGCCGTTCTAAACTCATTACCAGGAGAGACATGTAGCATTTGGAGGCCCTTTGAATACTGTCTACTGCTGCTTCCATTTGGATTCATGACTATGAGACCAACCAATGGAGAGTTTCCCCCCAATTCCCATTGGCTCCAGTTTTGCTCAGGCTCCTTGATGCGATACTCGATCAAATGCAGCCTTGATATCAAAGGCAGTCATTCTCACCACAATTTGGGAGACCAACTCTTTTGTCCAAGTTTGAACCAAGGCTGTAGTGAGGTCAAGAGCCGAATGACCCTGGTGGAATCCAAACTGAGCATCAGTGAGAAGGTTATTGCTGGGCGGGTGCCAACGAATCATGCACACATGTTTTGAAGTTGTGACAAATTGGGAAGATTCTGGGCGGGAGTGTTCGCGGTCTTAGCCAGGATAATGGAGGAGGGAGTGGACCCGGACCCTTTGGTGGCGATATTTGGGGTTTCAGAGAAGCCGGAGCTCATGGAGGAGGAGGAAGGCCGATGTCTTGGCCTTCGCCTCTCTGATTGCACGGCAATGAATTTTGCTGGAGTGGCGGTCAGCATCGCCACCGGGGGTAGCAGCTTGGTTGGGTGACCTGTATGACTTCCTGCGGTTAGAGAAGGTAAAGTATGAGTTAAGGGGCTCAGCAGGGGAGTTTGAGAAAAGGTGGGGGATGTTTGTTACCGTGTTTGAGGAGCTGTTCGTCGCAAGGGGGTGGGGAGGGTGAAAAAGGGGAAAAATCTGTCCAAACTGTATAGTTGATTGCAGGGAAGAATGTTTACAGGGGTGTTTATTTGCTGTAACCTACTTTGATACAAGTTTGAATAAGATGTGTTTAAAAAAAAAAGAGACAAGGTTATTGGTAAGCAAATGCTGCTTGATTGCATTATTGATGAGCACTTCCATCAATTTACTGATGATTGTGGGTGAACTGATTGAGGATAGACAAGATTGTGGAACATTCTCCTCAATTTTGACAGCCCGCAGAAATTAGTCACCATTCTCTGCCTTCTCCACAATGATATGCAAACCATGATCCTCACCAACGGATCCACCACAGACCTAAAATGAGTTCAAACTGGGGTCAAGCAGGGATGCGTTATTGCACCAACACTCTTTGATTTGATTTGATTTAGAACATAAGAACATACGAACTAGGAGCAGGAGAAGGCCATCTGGCCCCTCGAGCCTGCTCCGCCATTCAATAAGTTCATGGCTGATCTTTTGTGGACTCAGCTCTACTTTACGGCCCGAACACCATAACCCTTAATCCCTTTATTCTTCAAAAAACTATCTATCTTTATCTTAAAAACATTTTATGAAGGAGCCTCTACTGCTTCACTGGGCAAGGAATTCCATAGATTCACAACTCTTTGGGTGAAGAAGTTCCTCCTAAACTCAGTCCTAAATCTACTTCCCCTTATTTTGAGGCTGTGCCCCCTAGTTCTGCTTTGACCTGCCAGTGGAAACAACCTGCCCGCATCTATCCTATCTATTCCCTTCATAATTTTATATGTTTCTATAAGATCCCCCCTCATCCTTCTAAATTCCAACGAGTACAGTCCCAGTCTACTCAACCTCTCCTCGTAATCCAACACCTTCAGCTCTGGGATTAACCTAGTGAATCTCCTCAGCACACCCTCCAGTGCCAGTACGTCCTTTCTCAAGTAAGGAGACCAAACCTGAACACAATACTCCAGGTGTGGCCTCACTAACACCTTATACAATTGCAGCATAACCTCCTTAGTCTTAAACTCCATACCTCTAGCAATAAAGGACAAAATTCCATTCACCTTCTTAATCACCTGTTGCACCTGTAAACCAACTTTTTTGCGACTCATGCACTAGCACACCCAGGTCTCTCTGCATAGCAGCATGTTTTAATATTTTATCATTTAAATAATAATCCCTTTTGCTATTATTCCTACCAAAATGGATAACCTCACATTTGTCAACATTGTATTCCTCTGCCAGACCCTAGCCCATTCACTTAGCCTATCCAAATCCCTCTGCAGACTTCCAGTATCCTCTGCACATTTTGCTTTACCACTCATCTTAGTGTCGTCTGCAAACTTGGACACATTGCCCTTGGTCCCCAACTCCAAATCATCGATGTGATCTATTTGATTTATTATTGTCACATGTATTAGTATATAGTGAAAAGTATTGTTTCTTGCATGCTGTACAAACAATGCACACCGTACATAGGGAAGGAAGGAGAGACTGTCGAATATAATGTTACAATTATAGCAAGGTGTAGAGAAAAGATCAACTTAATACGAGGTAGGTCCATTCAAAAGTCTGGTGGCAGTGGGAAGAAGCTGTTATTGAGTCGGTTGGTATGTGACCTCAAACTTTGGTATCTTTTTCCTGACGGAAGAAGGTGGAAGAGAGTATGTCCAGGGTGCGTGGGGTCCTTAATTATGCTGGCTGCCTTTCTGAGGCAGCGGGAATTATAGATAGTGTCAATGGATGGGAGGCTGGTTTGTTTGATGGACTGGGCTACATTTATGATCTTTTGTAGTTTCCTGCGATCTTGGGCAGAGCAGGCTCCATACCAAGCTGTGATACGACCAGAAAGAATGCTTTCAATGGTGCATCTGTCGAAGTTGGTGAGGGTCGTAGCTGACATGCCAAATTTCTTTAGTCTTCTGAGAAAGTAGAGTCATTGATGGGCTTTCTTAACTATAGTGTCGGCATGGGGGGTGATCTGTACACCTAAAAACTTGAAGCTCTCGATCCTTTCTACTTCGTTCCCATTGATGTAGACAGGGGCATGTTCTCCACTACGCTTCCTGAAGTCAGTGACAATCTCCTTTGCTTTGTTAACATTGAGGGAGAGATTATTGTCGTCACACCAGTTTACCAGATTCTCTATCTCATTCCTGTACTCTGTCTCGTCATTGTTTGAAATCCGACCCATTACGGTGGTGTCATCAGCAAATTTGAAAATCGAGTTGGAGGGGAATTTGGCCACACAGTCATAGGTGTATAAGGAGTATAGTAAGGGGCTGAGGACACAGCCTTGTGGGGCACTGGTGTTGAGGATGATTGTGGAGGAGGTGTTGTTGCCTATCTTTACTGATTGTGGCCTGTGGATTAGAAAGTTCAGAATCCGGTCACAGAGCGAGGCCACGCAAGGCCACAGAGTTTGGAGATGAGTTTTGTAGGAATGATGGTGTTGATGGCTGAGCTGTAGTCGATTCCATTTCTTCTCCATTTTCCTCACTGCAACCCTCCACCACATCACCATGAAGCTCCCCGCTGGAGTGGAGCTAACCTATAATACAAATGGAAAACTGTTCAACCTCTGACGCCACAAGGCTAGAACCAAGACCACGCCAAGTTCTGTCATCGAGTTGCAGACCACAGATGATGCTTGCGTTGGCGTACACTCAGAGTCTGAACTACAAAGCATTGTCGACGCATTGACCAAAGTATATGAGAGAATGGGCTTCAGACTAAACATCCGGAAAACAAAGGTTCGCTACCAGCCCGCTCCTGCTACACAACCTTTCCCCCTGACCAACAAGATCCATGGCGAGTCCCTGGACAGAGTGGACCATTTCCTATATCTTTGGAGCCTCCTCTCAACATAAGCAGGCATTGACAATGAAATCCAACACCGACTCTGGTTTAGCACAGAACTAAATCGCTGGCTTTTAAAAGAAGACCAAGGCAGGCCAGCAGCACGGTTCAATTCCCATACCAGCCTCCTCGAACAGGCGCCGGAATGTGGCGACGAGGGGCTTTTCACAGTAACTTCATTTGAAGCCTACTTGTGACAATTAGCGATTTTAGTTTCATTTCATTTCAATGTACCAGCATTGCCTTCGGATACCTGAGGAAAAGAGTGTTCTAAGAACGAGACCTTATATCCAGCACCAAGCTCATGGTCTACACAACAGCAATGGTGCCTGCCCTCATGTATGCATTAGAAACATGGACAATGTACCTCAAATCCCTGGAGTGATATTACCAACTGTTCAACCTCTGAGGCCACGAGGCCAGAACCAAGACCACCCCAACATCTGTTGCCTCAAAATCCTGCAAAGGCACAAGGCTCCTGAAACATATGCTCTACTTCAAGCTCTGCAATGGCAAGCGATCACCAGTATGGCAGAGAAAACTCTGCAAGGGCACTCTAAACACCTCCCTAAATAAATGCAACATATCCACCGAAACGTAGGAATCGCTTGCCCTAGATCGCACAAAATGGAGTAGAAGCATCCGTCAACGTGTCAACCACCGCGAATATCACCAACTGGAGCACGTGGAAGCCAGGCATAGGCATAGGAAAGAGCCCACAGAATCCAGAGCATCTCACCCACCCGGATCGCCACCTGCCCCACCTGTGGCAGAATCTGCGGTTCCAGGGTTAGTCTATTCAGCTACCGGAGAATCCCCCCCTCCCCAGAGTGGAAGCAATTGTGCCAACTCTGCCACAAACCAAAATTTAACCTGAACATAAAGCTGATGTGTGCATTGTGTAGATCAATACCCAGCAATATGGCAGCCGCCATGATGCCTTCGTTCAGTGGCAGTTCACTGTGCCATGGAACTACCACAGCATACAGCATGGCTACTGAGTGCCAAAGGCTGGCTGCTGATGACATGATGACAATCCGTGCACTCATGAGCAGCAGGGATACAATGGGAACCAATGAGAACCATGCTACAACCGGATTTCTGATGGAATAGACCATTGGCAACAACAATTCTACTGCCTGGCTGCTCTGCAGCACTCATCTGACTGGGCCTCAAGGTTCATGGTGACCTGCTGCATGTTGCGCAACATTGGCAACATGAGGGGATATCCCTGGCATGCAGCTGAAAGAAGAATGTTGACCAGAATCCCCAGGAGAAGTCACGGCTCTTTGATAATGCATTGTGTTAAGCTTCATTTTACCAAATTCCATATACACAAAAGTGGTTGAAAGAGAAAAGAAAAACAATTATGGGATTCCAATGTCCTTACAAAGAAACTCTATTCATATTAACACTTGTTGGAATATCATTGGAATTCCCAAATGCAGTTATTACTATGCACCATTTCATATTGTTATCAACAATTCACAAAATTCTCCTTTCACATCTTCTGTATATTAGTAATTAAATGATCTTGCATTACTTCAGGAACGTAAGTGCTTCAGGAACCTGGCATATATGTGGGGCTTCAATAATTGGCTGCTCCAAGACTATAGTTTGTTTGAAGAACTGTAACATTTGAGATGAAATGTTGTACTTTGTTGTGTTCATGTAATCATGGAACCATGATCATATTTTCTCAATGATGAGCTAAATTTACCTGTGGCACACTTAAAGTGATGACTGATTTGTGACTCTTAGTTTAGGTTTATATGTAACAGTGTTTAAAATCAACATTGTTAACAGAAAAATACATAAGGGTTTAAGACTCTAACCTTTGATAATTCCAGTGATATCTTTAATTTACATCTGCCATGTCACATTGTGTTAGTTTTAGTAAATGTTCCTCTGCTGGACTGATAAATTGCATTGGAGTTATCAGTTAATTCATCAGTGTGCCTCCAGTTCTAAGATACGCACCGTCTTCTGTTAATGCAGCATAAACATCAGCACCATTTAACATGTGAAATTAAGCACTTACAAATCATGCTGCAATGGAATGCCCCTTTGCAGTAAAATCTTTCCTTTCATACAACCTTGTCTATATCATAAAGAATACTTGCTGTGTGTACAATTGAGGACAATTAAAACAAACAAGTTTAATGAAACCTTTAAAAAGAGTAAATAAGACTAATATTTATCACATCTTTCATTTGCATTGACAAACACAAGTATGGAGTCTTTAACACGCCCCTGAACCATTTCAGAAATGGGCTTTGATTGCACATCCACAGATGGCTTGAGAGCATTAAAGGCCAATCACAAAGTCTGGGACGATGACCTCATGCAAAACCAGATCATGTAAGAGTCACAGGATACCTTTCCTGAAAGACTTAACAAACCCGTTTTTAAAATTTATTCATGGGATGTGGGCATCGTTGGCTGGGTCAGCATTCGTTGCCCATGCCTCATTTCCTTGAGTAGCTTGCTAGGCCATTTTGGAGGGCATTTAAGAGTCAACCACATTGCTGTGGATCCAGAGTCACATGTAGGCTAGACCAGGTAAGGACGACAGATTTCCTTCCTGATAGAAACTAACCTTTTGTATAGGTAAATAGGGTTCAATTTCAAGAAATGATTTCAAGAAATCATAATGGCTGACTAACAACCATTACATTTCATATTTGACATGCATAAAATGGCTAACTGCCGACTGTTTGAAATGGAATCAGATATGAGGATGGCATAGCTGGCGAGGTCAGATTAACAAATGAAACTTACATGAATAGTTCTTTGTCTTAGAAAGAAGTGGATGACATCCAGGTATGTGTCCAGGATAACGCATGCCATTCTATGATAACTACAGAAGTCACCCCACCAAAGGAATTTGCTGAGGCAACTTCTTTAGATTATCAAAATAATGTTTTGATCAGTTGACAGACAAATCGTGTGATCAAATTGGAAGAATTATAGATGATTTCAGACCAATCAAAGCTTTGAAGGGGCTGATACTTGTGACACTAACAAAGATTATTATTATTACTAGTCCAGTGGCAATACCACTACACCATTTTCTCCCCGAAGGGATTTGACATTTTTGCGATTATTTTCTTCTGATACTAGTCCACAAATTACAGTCGGAGTTCAACTCACACCTTGGTGTGAACAGCATAACCACTGCACCAGAGTACGATTTAAAATCTCATTCGAAGACAGATTACCTAGTGATAAAGCATAACCTTTTGATTCCGAAGTGAGAGTCATGATAATAGCTGAGTCATACTGAGGTTCATTAGAAATTGATGTCCATGCTGAACCAGCCATATCTCAGCTTAAAATCTGTTTCGGCTGATTGCAATCTCTTTTTGCTTGCATTGTAGAAACAAGGAGGGAAAGCTAAAGAACACGAGAGCGCAGTACTTCGGTGATAACTTTTAAAATTCGAAGCATTAAAATTCGAAGTGTTAAGGTGTTTGTTAAAAGAAAAGGTAAAACTTAAACAAACAAGAAAAAAGATACACAGTTAGAAAAATAGAACATAGAACATAGAACATTACAGCGCAGTACAGGCCCTTCGGCCCTCGATGTTGCGCCGACCTGTGAAACCACTCTAAAGCCCATCTACACTATTCCCTTATCGTCCATATGTTTATCCAATGATCTTCCAAAATAGCCCCCAAAATGCTTTATCAAAGGTGCACAACAAAACTGTCTTTTTGGCAAATACATTTTAAACCACAAAATCCAGGAAATATTACCCGAACAGTGAAATTACTTTTGTTTCAAACTGAAGTACAAATCACGACTTCTCATATCAAATACACGCTGATGCGGTTTTTCCAAAGTGAAACTCAAAACCAACTATTTCTCAGGACAAATATTTTTCTGGCCTAAAACCTGAGTTGCTTTCCTTCAATTAAAAGACTTTCACAGCTTTTCCAGGATTTTCCAGCTTTTTCAGCAGGGTTTCCCTCGTAGCAACTCCCCACAGCTGAAGCCCTGTTGACATAAATGCCCTTTTCACCCATTTTATCTCATTCTTCCATTATTTTCAAATATCTCTTTGAAAACCCAGATTCCCAAATACTAAAACATTCATGTTTGAGTCAATACTTTTTTTAAAATGCCTGCTCCGGCTTACTCATGAGTCTCCTGTACAGTACAAATGTTCTTTGACTCCTTTGAAATGCAATAGCTGCACATCGGTTTCAACACTTAACCCCAAATACAAATTTCAAATCTACTCTGTTTACTTGTATATTAAAACCCACCATAAGGCCTCATTACAAAATGCAAAAAGATAGACCTTTAGTCTTCCATCCCTTAGTCTATACAGACAATCTGACACCACCAACCACCTCTCTGTGAATAACCGTGGACACACACAGACACAGCTTTATCCTTGCCTGCCCAGAACATGTACAAAAATATATAAATATATACATTTCATCACAAAATGCACAACTATTGAAAGCTGGGGAAAATATGGAGCATTTATATGAGGAATGACCACTTTGGTAAAGCAGAGGAGGATGTTGTTTACCCATGTAATCAAAGCCACGAGTTGATGTCTTCAAGACAAGTAATATGGCTGGGGTCGAGTACAAGACAACGCTCATCACTATGTAACAACAGAAATTTACTTCTCAGATACCTGCATATTTTCCTCAGAAAAAGATGTCAGATAAATCACCATCCTTACAACATGTCAATTAGTGTAACATGTTTATTATGTCTCATAATGGGTGCACAGTGCTACCTAGAGTCATACAAGTGATAATGTGACTGGTTCCAGAATAATTAATGTGACCTGTCTACTGCAAGGGAAAGATCAAAGGTCTCTTAATGTATCCTCGAGACAGCATCCATTGCTTTGGTTTATTGTACATAAGGGTCCTCCATTCGCAGTTGGGGGCTCTGGAATGCTTACAGTTTATAAAATGTGTCCTCATTTGCTTGCACGACTCCCATCCCTCCTCTTTTACCATTGTTACTCATTTTCAAACTCTTGACTGATACAAACTGAATATTTGTTTTGGAAATGTGGTAAATATGAGATGTATGACAGAGAAACAAACCTTGAAAATAGAAGCAGAAAGTGACCATTCAGCCCTTTGAGCCTGCTCCACCATACCGTTCATTATGATCATGGCTGACCATCAGTTCCAATATACTGATCCCACCTTCCCCCCCACCCCCCATATCCCTTGATCCCTTTAGCCCAAGAGTTATATCTAATTCCTTCTTGAAATTACATAATGTTTTGACGTCAACTACTTTCTGTGGTAATGAACTCCACAGATTCACCGCCCTCTGGGTGAAGAGATTTCTCCTGACCTCAGTCCTGAAAGGGTTACCCCTTATCTTCAAACTATGACCCCTGGTTCTGGATTCCCCCACTATCGGGAACATTCTTTCTGAATCTACCCTGTCTCATCCTGTTAGGATTTTATAAGTTTCTATGAAATCCCTTTTCACTCTTCTAAGCTCCAATGAATATAATCTGAACTGACTTAGTCTCTCCTCATATGACAGTCCCGCCATCCCAGGAATCAGCTTAGTAAACCTTGAGTGCGCTCCTTCCATGGCACGAACATCCTTCCTCAGATAAGGACACCAAAACTGCACACAGTACTCCAGATGTGGCCTCACCAATGCTCTATAAAACTGTAGTAAAACATCCCTAATCCTATACTCAAATCCTCTAGATGTTATGAAAGCCAACATACCATTTGCCTTCTTCACTACTTTCTGTATCTGTGCGCTTACTTTCCGCGACTGAAGCACGAGGACACCAAGGTTTTGCTGAGTATCCACCTCCCTCAATTTACACCCATTTGAATGACAATCTGCCTGCCTACTTTTGCTACCAAAGTGGATAATTTCACATTCATCCACATTATACTGCATTTGCCACGCATGTGCCCACTCATTCAGCCTGTCCAAATCCACTGAAACATCTCTGCATCCTTCTCACAGCTCACCCTCTCACCCAACTTTGTATCATCTGCAAATTTGGAGAAAATACATTTGGTTCCCTCGTCCAAATCATTAATATGTAATGTGAACAGTTGGGGTCCTCGCAAAGATCCCCACTAGCCACTGCCTGCCAATCAGAAAAAGACCCATTCATTCAAACACTTTGCTCCCTGTCTGCTAACCAGCTTTCTATCCATCTCAAGACACTACCCACAATCCCATGCGATTTGACTTCACACAGTAATCTGCGATGTGACACCTTGCCAAAAGACTTCTGAAAGTCTAAATAAACCAAATCTACCGGTTCTCCCTGATCAACTCTACTGATTATACCTTCACAGAATTCCAGTAGATTTGTCAAGCATGATTTCCCTTTCGTAAATCTATGCTGATTTTATCTGATTATACCATTGTTTTCCAAATGCTGTTCTCTGATATCCTTGAAAATGGACTCTCGCAACTTTCCCACACTGACGTTAGGTTCACTGGTCAATCGGTCACTGTTTTCTCTCGACCTCCCTTTTTGAATAGCGGTGTTATATCAGCTATCCTCCAATCTGTAGGAACCATTCCTGCATCAAAAGAATTTTGAAAAATTGAATCAAAATAAGAAGAATGGGAAGAAAAAGACAAAATATTTTGCTGTTGCTTTAAATATTGCTTAGCTCTGTTATAAGAGCCAATTGTTTGACAATTTAATGAAAAAATAATTGAATTGGTGCACATTCATTTATTTAGTAAAAGAAACGTTACTGCAATCTGATAAATCCATGGTTTATGGTGGTTGGCTCTTTGACCCATCATGCTTGTACCTGATCTTTGTTGGAGCTATCTAAAACAAATCCTATTATCCCGCACTCTGCCCCTTTCCCCATATTTACCTCTGCTTCAAATATTTATTCAAAATAAATGTCTCCATCATCAAGTGCTATTGAACATTTTTTATTCTTTCATGAGTGTGGACATTGCTGGCAAGGCCATCTGCCATGGGGGAATTTGAACCCAAGTGCCCAGAGCAGTGCCAACTGTCTGGATTATTAATCCAGTGACAATACCCCTACTTCACCACCTTCCCCTTGGGAACATAGGAAATGCATCCGCACATATACTTTCAATGCCTATGGCAAAACCAAACCTTGTCCTACCACAGGTTCCAAATAGGTCACTTTAACCTTTGCGAACTTGCTTTTGGCTGAATTTACTGTGATGTTAACCTTTTGTAAGCTTTGGAATAGTGCCGGTAAATGGATAGGGCATCTTCTCAAATGTCGCTGTGCACTAGCAAGTCATCAGTATACACGACGCAGCTGCATAAGTCAGCCACAACTTGATTTGTGATGGGGAGATGCCTGAGTTGGACTGGGGTGGGCACAGTAAGAAGTCACTAGCTTTCGGAGCGCAGCTCCTTCATCAGATTCACCTGAGGAAGGAGCTGTGCTCCGAAAGCTAGTGATTCAAAACAAACCTGTTGGACTTTAACCTGGTGTTGTAAGGCAACTTGATTTATTAGCCTTTATAAGGTTGCTGGGGCATTTTTGAAATGGCATGAATTTGCAATGAAATGGGTGTTATAAAACCTGAGATTTCCTGAACTTGGTGGTCATGTGGACTTGCCTTCTATAATAAATCAATTTTGCGAATGTAAGTGGCGTTGCCCGCTCAGTCCTCAATGTGAGAAATTGGGTGTGAGATGGTCGAGTGACTGCACAAACTTTTCGATTGTCAATGCAAAATCTCTTGGATTTGGCTTAGGGATTAATGTGACAGTAGAACTCGA
Source organism: Scyliorhinus torazame (assembly GCF_047496885.1). NCBI lineage: Eukaryota > Metazoa > Chordata > Chondrichthyes > Carcharhiniformes > Scyliorhinidae > Scyliorhinus > Scyliorhinus torazame. The sequence continues at coordinate 70,875,094 of NC_092712.1, read as the reverse complement.
GCTGCTTTGATTGGGCTCAATTATGTCATTGAATCTCTTTGAATCAATTTTTGAGGGCTTAATGGGTATGGTTCGGTTCAATAGGTGAGGTTCCACCCTACATCCACATCATGAAGGGTCAAGAAAGTGCAGCCTGGCTTCTCCCTGTGCACTTCCCCAGACTCTCCCAGCAGTTCTCTTATGCCTTTCCACTGCTGAACGCCGTCTAAACTCTCATCCTCAGTGTCCACTAGATTTGAAGTCGGGCTTCAATATAGGAATGTTCCTGTCGCTGTCGTCCCCTTGTTATTTCTCTTCATCGTTTGTCTCTTCCTCCTTTCTCAGTACCTGGCATAAATTCACCATTTTGTCTTGTTCCCGACTATAATAGAATTTCTACAGTGCAGAAGGGGACCATTCGGCCCATCAAGTCTCCACCGACCCTTTGAAAGAGAACCCTGTCTGGGCCCACTGCCCTGCCCTATCCCTGTAACTTCACCTAACCTGTACATCTTTGGATTGTGGGACTTTCTAGCATGATTGCGTAGAGTCATTTGCCAGGATTTTCTAGTCCTGCCCAAAATGCCCATTGACTTTGAATGGGAATTTCTCTGGGTCACAGTTGTTGATTAGAAAACTGATAGGAACATAGGAACATATGAATTAGGAGTAGAAGTAGGCAATTCAGCCCCTCAAGCCTGCTTCGCCATTCAATCAGATCATGGCTGATCACATCTTGGTCTCAAATTCACCTCTCCATCTGTTCCCCATATCCCTTCAATTCATTTTTTTAAACAGAAATATATCTATCTCCTTCTTGAAACCATTCAATGACTCAAATTCCACTGCACTATGGGGCAGCAAGTTCCACAAATTCACCAACCTCTGCGAGAAATAATTTCTCCTCATCTCAGTTCTAAATCTGCCATCTCTCAACCTATATCTGTGACCTCTTGTTCCAGATTGCCCTACAGGTGGGAGCATTTAGTCTACATTTACTTTATCAATTCCTTTAACTGTCTTATATACCTTGATCCGATCCCTCTCATCCTTCTAAACTCCAGCGAGTATAAGCCCAAACTGTTTCGTCTCTCCTCATACGTCAACACTTTCATCCCCATAATCAATCTGGTGAATCTCCTCTGAACTGCCCCCAATGCCACCACATCCTTCCTCAAATAAGAAGACCAAAACTGGACACAATACTCCAGATGTGGTCTTACCAACACCCTATACAATTGCAACAACACGTCTCTAATTTTATACTCCAGTCCCTTTAGAATAAACACTAACATCCCATTCACCTTTTTAATTACATGCTGTACCTGCATACTACTGTGATTCATGAACAAAGACACCCTCTGTCCAGACACCTTTCGAATCTGCTTTCCATTCAGATAATAATTTGCCTTGCTATTTTTTCGGCCAAAATGAATAAACTCACACTTATCTCCAGTAAACTCCATCTGCCAAGTTTTAACCCAATTTAGCCTGTCTATATCCGTAAAATCTTTATCTCCTCATGGTGACCATGAAACCATTGTTGGTTATTGTAAAAGCCCATCTGGTTCATTAATATCTTTTATGGAAGGAAACCTACCATCCGTACCTGGTCTGGCCTACATGTCAATCTAGAACATGTGGTAGACTCTTACATGTCCTCTAAAATGGCCTAGCAAGTATTATGATCCCGAACCAGACCCCAACAGTGGCTAGGATGGTGAGAGAAACCGCAATATTTTATTTTAATTTTCTAAGACCATGAGGGAAGGATACCTTGCTCCAGGAGTGATTTGACACAAGATAGGGATATGTTATTTGAAAAAAACTTTATTGCAAACAGAATATTAAAATATCTTGAACATCACGCAAGAAAATAGCTGACAATTACCTTGAGACAATGCTAATCAATACAGTGACACAATGCCCCTTAATTGCTACCTTTATTTCCACTCAAACAACAGAGCCATCTTAGATCCCAATCCACTTTTAAATACAGTGAGCACTCAGGAATACTTCTGTATAGCGATATGATGAATACTACTCTTTGAGAGAGAGAGGGATCTTTTAAGACTGCTGTAAAGAAAGAGACCTGGCACCCTGTCAGAATAATGCTGAATCTCTGGCTTTGTTAATTCAGAAACTGCTTCTCAGCTTGCCTTCCACCCTTAGACGAACTCTGAACCTTAACACCTGACTGCTTCATCCCTTGGCTCCTCCCATTGACTACATAATCTTATTTCACTGAACACAATTTGCAGATTCAGTGGACTTCAAACTAGGTCCGCTGTCTGGAATGTTTGGAGGGGTAATTTTTGGCGACTGCATCGCCAAGAATTGCCCTGCTATTCAATGGCACTTTGCCATTTCTTGGGCCTCAGGGAGTTTCTCTCCACCGCGGCTACAATTAGAGACTCACTTTAGCAATCAGCTCACCAGCAGGAACAACTATTCGCAGAGTGGGGTGCCTTTATTATCAGCAGCCCCAGTCTTTCCCCACCCTGTCAGGTCCTTTCTCTCTGCCCATCCCCAAAATCCACAACCTTGGTTAAGGCACTTGGAAAGCCTCCCGCCCCAGCCTGAACCCTGGTGGTGCCAACCTGGCACCTGAGCACCTTGGCAGTGCCAGCCATGCAGTGCCCCTGGCACCCTGAGTGCCACCCGAGCACCCTGCCAGCGTGCCAGACTGGCAGTGTCAGGCCATCCAGGTGCCAGGAGGAGTGCCAGGGTACTGCCCTGTCTGTTGCTACCCACTTAGGGGTCTCCAATGCCCTGTGAAATCCCTGAGGTGCCATTATACTTATGTGGACCCATACTAAATGATGCCCTAGCGAGGTTCCGCAGGCATGGCTGTTGATTCCTGAGCGCCAGGTGAATCCGACAACCAGGCTAATTTAAATATGCAGATCTGGATCTCGCCCAGCAACTCGAGAGCCCGATTTGGGGCTGTCACGCGATTCACCTGTTCCGCCCAGCTCTGCGCCGGTCACAATGGGGTCGCTGAATTGGATTCAATGTCTCTAATTAATTACGCCACAGGAAACTCTCTTACATGAATGAAAATCCATTAGCCCAAACCTTTATGATGCTTTAATTGCACCTATGATTCAAAAAAGCCCAGCTGTCTTGCAAACCAGCATTTGTTTATAAACGCTACTGCAGCAGTCATGTCCACATTAACCCAACCTTTACTGCGAATACATATAATACACTGAGCGGGATCCTTCGCTTCGCCGGTAGCACACTCACGGCCACAGGGTTTCCCGACGGCATAGGGGTAGCCATAATAGCCGGCTTCTGGAATGGAGGATCCTGCTGCCAGCGAGACCAGGCGGGGGGGGGGGGGGGGGGGGGGGGGGGTGGGGGGGTGGGGGGGGGGGGAGAGACAGAAAACAGGTCTGGCGGGACGGGGAATCCGCCCAATATATCTTTTTTTAAATTCGCTCATGGGCTGTAGCTGTTCCAGAATTTATTGTCCATCCCGAATTGCCCTTGAGGGGGCAGTTAAGAGTTAACAACATAAACACATCTCTATGGTCGGAGTCACATGTAGGCCAGACCAGATAAGGGCAGCCAAAGGACATTAGTGAACCCGATGGGTTTTCACAATAATCGACAATGGTTTCATGGTCATCACCGTCAAGGACCAGGGGCGAAATTCTCTGGTATCGGTGCGATGTCCGCCGACCGGCGCCAAAAATGGCTCAAATCAGTCCGGCATCGTGCCGCCCCAAAGGTGCGGAATCCTCCGCCCCTTGAGCGGCCGAGCCCAAACCTTGAGGGGCTAGGCCTGCGCCGGACTGTTTTCCGCCCCGTCAGCTGGCGGAAGTGCCCCACCAGCTGGCGCGGAAATGACATTGGCGGATGGCGCATGCGCAGGAGCGTTAGCGGCCGCTCACGGCATCCCCGCGCATGCGCTGTGGAGGGAGTCTCTTTCGCCTCATGGTGGAGACCGTGGCGAAGGCGGAAGGAAAAGAGTGCCCCCACGGCACAGGCCTGCCCGTGGATCGGTGGGCCCTGATCGCGGGCCAGGCCACCGTGGGGGCGCCCCCCGGGGCCAGATCGCCCTGCGCCCCAGGACCCCGGAGCCCGCCCACGCCGCCTTGTCCCACCGGTAAGAGAGGTGGTTTAATCCATGCCGGCGGGACAGGCATTCTAGCAGCAGGACTTCGGCCCATCCAGGCCGGAGAATCACGGCGGGGGGGGGAGGGGGGGGGGAGGGGGGGGGGGGCCCGCCCGCTGATTCCCGCCCCTGCCGAATCTCCGGTGCTGGAGAATTTGGCAACCGGTGGGGGCGGGATTCACGCCAGCCCCGGCGATTCTCGCCCCAGATGTGGGGCTCTCACATGATTTTTTAAATTTATTATTGAATTCGTATTTCACCATCTTCAGTGGTGGGATTTGAACCTGGGTCCCCATAGCATTACTCTGGGTCTCTGGTTTACTAGTCCAGTGACAATACCACTATGCCGCTGCCTCCCCTGAAATTCCTACATTCATCACACAAGCCATTCAATTCACAGGCAATTAGATTGGGCCCAGCCTGTGCCACCCACATCCCATGAATGAATTCAAAAAATGGTTACATTGGTCATTTTTTCATAAAAATCCTTTTTTTGTTCCCATAATTTGTGTCTGATTCCAATGAGAAGAGGTCAGAAGAAAAGCTCTATTTTCTTTTTCTGCAGTGAAGTCAATCTTGATCCAAGTGATTATTAAAACTCCAGTCTCTTACATTTAAATTATAGTGAGCAGGACATGATTAGCAGAAAACAGCCATCTGATATGGCAATGCAGTTCTTACTATGGACAAATTCCTTCCGAAGATCTTGAGTTTGTGCCATACAGGTGCTTAACCATTAACATACTTTACAAAGAGCAACAGGTAAAGGTCACAGCCTCTGGACATCTGTCACTTTCGGTTCCTTTCGGGCAGTCTTCTTAAGTTCCTGTTCAATTGATGGAGGGATTTATCACATGCATACAAAGGTACAATGTAATTGGCACTGAAAGGTGCGAATCCTTTAAGCACTAAATTTCCTTGACTAATCCAATGTATCAATATGCCGCTGTCAAATGTCATGAAGCATCATTTTAAATGTTACTCTGAAGACTATTGAGTTGTCAACAAAGTAGAACAAATAGAACATCTGTGTGTCTCTGTGCTGAATTACAAACTATTTCCAGCCATCCAACTCAACCAGATAATGCTGCATTTGTTATACCCAACATTATATAATCAAAGGGGCTTACAGTATAAAGATGCCTTTTCGTTCATCATATTACTGCTGGGCGTTAGAAAAACAAAACTCATTTGTGTTGTTCTCTCCACATAACCGTGCAGATTTCTTTGCTTATGCTTATCTTCTTCTGCTTTAAAATATCCCCGTAGTTTCTGCTACAATCATTTCCTTGGGCAAAACCGAATTTAACATATCTCTCCAACCAGAAGAGATATTCTGTCCCCATTCACTTCATCAAAACTCTTGCCAACTTCAAAAATCTGGATTGAATAACCTCAGCCTCTCTGCTTCAGTGAAACCAGACCCAGTACCTTCTTGTAACTATAATATATCCCACCTGTTGTGCTATCTCTGTGTATCAACTGTGCACTTACTATAGATTTAACGCCCTTTTGTTAAAGGGAAACCAAAATGTGCAGTGTTTAAATATGTTTTGCTAAATTCACCATCACATCTTTGCTCTTTTACTTTATGTGCATACTTATCAAACCAAAAATGCTACAGTCTGCTTTACGCTCTTACATACAAATGTTTTGAGGAAATAAATATTGGATCCTCTGGGGCTCTCTGCTCATCCATACCTTTAAGACCGTAGTGCCAAAGTGTTAAATTATCAAAACTGGTGTAAAGTAATTCCGCACGGCAATGACATTAGCAACATAATTCCCATTTTTCCATTTTCCTCCCTGTTTCTCTCATCCACCTCCTATTTCATTCACACCAATTTGAGGTTCTATTCTCTGTTGTTCCCATTCCATTTCTACATCCATCATTCTTGAATCATATCGCACAGAACCATTTATCCAAACTTCAATTATCCTTCCAAGGATAGTTATTCCAAAATTCTTTGCCATCACATTCTCATAGAAATGTCTCTAAAACGTAACGGATGTGATATGGGTGTTGGGGGGGGGGGGGAATAATAAATAATAATAATAACTTTTTGTCACAAGTAGGCTTCAATGAAGTTATTGTGAAAAGCCCCTAGTTGCCACATTCCGCTGCCTGTTCAGGGAGGCCGGTCGGGAATTGAACCCGCGCTGCTGGCTTTGTTCTGCATTACAAGCCAGCTGTTTAGTCTACTGTACTAAATCAACCCCTTAATGTGGTGCAGTGATTAGCACTGCTGCCTCACAACGCCAGGGACCAGATTCGATTCCAATCTGGGGTGACTGTCTGTGGAGTCTGCACCTTCTCCCCGTGTCTGCATGGGTTCCCTCCGAGTGCTCCAGATTCCTCCCATAGTCCAAAGATGTGCAGGTTAGGTGGGGTTACGGGGATAGATGCTCTTTCGGAGAGTTGGTGCAGACTCGATGGGCCAAATGGTTTCCTTCTGCACTATAGGGATTCTATGGATAGTTCCTCAGATCCGAACTAAAATTTATTGCACAATAAACACATGTAAAGGCCAAAATTATGAGCCGACAATAATAGATTAAACCTCAATAGAAGCAGGCGCAGTATGAAAACTTGGGACTATGACGTTACAATGTTTATCCCCACTCATATCAAGTCAATCTTTTTGCAAGTAATGGTGCATCACCATTTAAACACCAGAAATCTCACAGAAATGTTCACCTGAAACTTGACAGGAACTTGGTTCCAGCATCTTTCTACCCCTTTGAAAAGAGAAAAACAAACTTCCTCTGTCGGCATCTGAACATTCTGCATTCTGCACACAACCTAAACATTGAATAGTTGGAACAATTTGTTCCCACACAATGGGTAGATTTTGAGGCCTGGTATAAATGGAATCAGGGTGGTTGCACCCAAAATATCATGGAGAGTGAATGACTTACTGCATGTTCCTAGGGTTGCTATCGTCATCACAATCATCAATGCAGACTTGCACTGGGTGGCATTGCCTGGTGTTCAGTCCATTTATAATGCAAATATTGGTCGTACAAAGTGCAGAAGACCCCGTTTAACATTTTGGGATAGTATGGGCGGCTCGTGTACTGCACACACATTCCCCAGCATCAGCCGGTACTCCAGCCAAACGAGAGCTCACTCAGGATAAATTTTTGTGGGGTTGGGAGGACTCCACACAATGAGCCTGGTTCACTGGCACTCTCGACCCTACCTGCTTCTGGCCCTTGAGGCTGGCCGGGCTGCCCAATTTCTCAGTGGTTAATGAGCTAAAAATCTGAAGCGGAGCATTAGTCCATCCGCCCAGGACTGCCAGCTGAATAATACTAAGGTTTGGCCTACAAATCTGACCATCCATCCTTCCAGGAATATTGTGAGGCCAACGAGCAAACTCTTCTGACTGGTTATCTGAAGCTCACTCAGGGGGAATATCTGCACCAACTATTTCCCTTCTCCTGCTCTGAAGCTAATATTGGGAGATAGTAAGGATGCCCACTGTCCCCGTTGCTGTTTGCTCTAGCGATCGAGCCATTAACAATTGCGCTCAGAGCAGCAAAAAGCTGGAGGGGGATCCGAAGGGGTGGCGGAAAGCACAGTCTCACTCAGTGCAGATGACCTGCTCCTCTACATTTCGGACCCACAAAGTAGCATGGACAGAATCATTGCATTCCTGAAAGTGTTTGGCACCTTCTCGGGCTACAAACTCAACATGAGCAAAAGCGAGATCTTCCCGGTACACCCACAGGTAGGGGGGGGGGGGGCAGCACTAATGGGACTGCCTTTTAAACAAGCCCGACACAAATTCCGCAACCTGGGGATCCAAATAGCCCATGACTGGAAAGGGATCCACAAGTGGCACCTCACCAGTCTGACAGAGGAAGTAAAAAAGGACCTGCAAAGATGGAACACACTCCCACTCTCCCTCGATCAAGATGAACGTACTGCCCAGGTAACTCTTTCTACTTCGATCCATCACGATCTACATCCCCAAGGCCTTTTTCAAAGCACTAGACAAGCTAATCGTGGCGTTCGTATGGGGTGGGTGGAAGAATTCTAGAATCCCAAAGAAGGTCCTACAAAAAACAAAATCCAGGGGGGGGGGGGGGGCTAGCGCTCCCACACCTACAATTCTACCACTGGGCGGCGACGGCCGAGCGAATAAGGGGATGGATCAAGGAACCAGAAGTCGAGTGGGTGTGCGTGGAAGAGGCCTCCTGCAAGGGGACCTCCCTCCAGGCCCTCGCCACGGCGGCAGTCCCACCCCCACCCAAAAAACATTCCAGCAGCCCGGTGGTGATAGTCTCCCTCCAGTCCTGGAACCAACCACGGCAGCAATTTAGCCTGACCAAAATGTCGGGCAAAGCTCCCATCTGCAACAACCATAGGTTCACACCAGCGCTGACTGACTCCACCTTTAAAAAGTGGGGACAGGACGGAAGGACACTCTCAGTTAGGGACCTATATACGGATGGCAGGATCGCAACACTGGACGAACTGACGGTGAAATACCAGCTAGCCAGGGGGAACGAGCTAAGGTACCTGCAACTCAAAAACTTCCTACGAAAGGAGACAAGGAGGTAACCACAACCGCCTCGACAGACGTTACTGGAAGAGTTACTGGGTGCAAGCATCCTAGATAAAGGAAACTGTAACAACATGTATGAGCGACTGGTAGAAAGGGCCGACACTTTACTGGACGCAACAAGAAAGAAATGGGAGGAAGACCTGGGGATTGAAATAGGGTGGGGACTCTGGAGCAAAGCACTGCATAGGGTCAACTCCACCTCCACGTGCGCAAGGCTCAGCCTGACGCAACTAAAAGTGGTACATAGAGCCCACTTAACAAGAACCCGTATGAGTAGGTTCTTCCCGGAGGTGGAGGATAGATGTGAACGGTGCCAAGGAGGCCCAGCCAACCACGCCCACATGTTCTGGTCTTACCCCAGACTTGCGGGTACTGGACAGCCTTCTTCAAGGCAATGTCCAAAGTGGTGGGGATGAGGGTGGAGCCAAGCCCGAAAGTGGTGGTCTTCGGGGTTTCAGACCAGCCAGATCTATACCTGGGAGGAGGGCAGACGCCCTTGCCTTTGCCTCCCTGATCGCCCGCCGTAGAATCCTGTTCGGCTGGCGGTCAGCAACACACCCAAAGCTGCAGACTGGCTGTCCGACCTCTCGGAATCTCTCCAAATGGAGAGAATATTTATTTATTTATTTTTGGTATGTTTGTGTGTGCCCTTCTCTTCTATATATATCTATCTATCTATCTATATTTATATATATTATTCTGTGTACATAAAGGTAAATATACTTAGTTCAAAAACCCAATAAAAGACTTTTATAAAAAAACTTATTGGGGGATAGAGTTTGAATAATTTGATTATAAATCACCATCAATATTGATTCAGGTCTTTCAGCTTTCACTCACATTAGTTTTCCTGCTTTTCCCATCTGCTCAGCTTCCATATTTTTTAGCTCCCCTTCTCTAAAGCCCTTCAAGAACACCTTTCTGTTCACGTGGTGCAGTTGTTGTGGATTTGAATCATGTGGAAAACAGACTATGGTTGTATAAGTTCAGAACTTGAGTATTGCGGAGAAAAACGAGACATGCTATCAACGTTTTTTGTCTTGTATTCATCAGGACAACTCACAAGAAATCACCAACTGTAATAAGAAGCAATAATTTATACTACATGAGAAGAAAGTGATGATTTGTTGGCAAGTGGACTCTGAATGGTGGAGGCATTGCCATGAAGAATGTAGCAGGGAACAGTTACCTGCCTAGCTTTATTCAAATTTAAGCCGGGCAGGTCGACACTGATTGTTAAAGGCATTGACCTATGGAATGAACCAGGGAATGATTATTCCCTAAGCTTTTGTTTAGTTGAAAAAAGGCACAATGTGTGGACATGTCCCTTCTGTCTGCAAAGGACATTGCCCTGTGTGTAAATGTATATGCTTTCTAGCATGAATAAGTGAACTACACTGTGAGCTTAACTGACAATTGTAAATTGATTTTCAGTGTAATTCTCAGCACAACTTGGAATCTTTGTCCTCACTTTCACCCCACAAACCTCCACATTTAATGGATCATCTTCCCCCATTTCCGCCATGTCCAGTATGATGCCATTATAAAACATATCTTCCCCACGCTGGTAGATATTATCCGAGCCCAACGAGGGCCACTCCTCCCTACAATGCATGACCTGCCACCCCTCCTCTACCACCCCCTCCCCCCCTCCCCCCAGGGACACCTGTAATAGTGGGAACCTCCAGGGACCCCAGTAATAGGGACCCCCCCCAGGGACCTCTGTGACAGAGAGGCCTTCCAGGGACCCCTGTAACAGGAGGACCCCCACAGGGTCCCCAGTAAGAGGGGAACCTCCCCAGGGCCCCCTTGACCAAAGGGACCTGCCACAGGGACCCATGTAATATGGCACACCCGCACAGATAGCCCCTGCCTAAAGATACCTCCCTTCACTGACCACCCCACACAGAAACCCCTACACAAAAAGACCCCTTCCCCAGAAAAGATACCCCTGTCTGGAAGCTAGAGAGCAGTCCAGACAGGGGCAGTAAGAAGAATTACAGCTGGAGCACTTACCTTGAAGCTCCACATGTCCATTCCTGAAAGGATAGCAGTTGTGACCTGTGTCTGGACCCCACAATCCATTAGCTGCAAGGCATTCATAGCTTTCTAATAGTGGTCTGTGATTGACAGCTTCTACAAAGCATCTGCAGCTTTGATTCATTCATCTCCCTTCATAGTTCAGGGCTTAAGTGGTGAAACTCCAACGTTTACAAACATTGACCACATCAAAGAGAGGTAAGTGCAGTACAATCACACACTTAACTGATTGGAATGCACTAAGTGTGCAAATGTCGATTTTCCCCCAGCGCCCAGTTTTCCAGCCCATCGGGGAATGCATTTCTCCCGGGACATAGAATCCCGCCTTTACCTTCCCAATGTGTGGTAGATTGGGCACCTTTCAGGACCTTGGGCGAAATTCTCCCCAAACGGCGCGATGTCCGCCGACTGGCGCCCAAAACGGCGCCAATCAGACGGGCATCGCGCCGCCCCAAAGGTGCGGAATGCTCCGCATCTTTGGGGGCCGAGCCCCAACATTGAGGGGCTAGGCCGACGCCGGAGGGATTTCCGCCCTGCCAGCTGGCGGAAACGGCCTTTGTTGCCCTGCCAGCTGGCGCGGAAATGACATTGCCAGGCGACGCATGCGCGGGAGCATCAACGGCCGCTGACAGTTTCCCGCGCATGCGCAGTGGAGGGAGTCTCTTCCGCCTCCGCCATGGTGGAGACCGTGGCGGAGGCGGAAGGGAAAGAGTGCCCCCACGGCACAGGCCCGCCCGCAGATCGGTGGGCCCCGATCGCTGGCCAGGCCACCGTGGGGGCACCCCCCGGGGCCAGATCGCCCCGTGCCCCCCCCCAGGACCCCAGAGCCCGCCCACGCCGCCTTGTCCCGCCGGTAAGAAAGGTGGTTTAATCCACGCCGGCGGGACAGGCAATTTATTGGCGGGACTTCGGCCCATCCGGGCTGGAGAATCCAGCGGGGGGGGCCCGCCAACCGGCCCGGCCCGATTCCCGCCCCCGCCGATTATCCGGTACCGGAGACTTCGGCAACCGGCGGGGGCGGGATTCACAGCAGCCCCCGGCGATTCTCCAACCCGGCGGGGGGTCGGAGAATGACGCCCCATAAGTGGCTACATTCGGCCCATTCCTGAGTTTGTGCGATATCTAGCTCACAATGATCTGACCAAGGTAGCCATTATCCGGCAGGACTTTTTTCAGCTTATTTCTCAAACACAGCAATTCACATGGATCTGCACTGGCTACAAACTGGACTTCATGACAGATAAAAAATGCAGCTTTCATTTTCAGCACCACATCTTAGCTCTGGGAACATGCAGCAGCTTCTCGAAGCAATATTTCAAATGCAATGTAACAATTGTTCTGAGGGAAGAGGTTTGCTGGAATACTCGTGAGAAATTAAGGTTATTGGATTTGAAACTCACAGGAGATGTTTGTCTAATTTTTATGAAAGACCAAAATCTTATTCCATTCTTATTAATTGACAATGAATAAATTGGCCCAGTCATAAAGGTTACATCTTATACAAATGAACAGGCAAAGAAATAGAAAACAAAACCCACTAAATTGAAAATTGAAAGACATATCTGCTGAGCTGATGAGTGACAATTTTTATTTTACACATTCTGAACTTCTTTTATTAATTTCTGCTTATTGAAGCAGAAAGGTTATGGCACTTACTAGATTTAAGCTTGAATCATATTGGGTGACTTATCCCATTTATTACAAGAATCTTGTGCATGCGTCAGGACTATTCCCTTGGCAGAGTTGGCATTAGTAATTATGTTTTGCAACAATATTTCTGACGTACTTCACATTCATCGAAAAGGGTTACAGCTAGGCCCTATTGTTCTTGTCTTTATCTAATTTGTTAAGGTGTTGATTCAGTGCAGGATGCAGGACAATGTGAAGCACGAATCGGGGAACAAGTGTAGCTAAGTCTCTTTGGTCGCTTGCCTCGCCAGCCTCACCTTGTCTGGAATTGTGGTGTTCAATGCAAACTACAGATAAACAGAGAAGGTTGAAGGGTGGCATGATTGAGGTACACAGAACTGTGAGGGGTAGAGATACAGTAGACAGGAGGGGTGCGTTTCTGTTGGCATAGAGTTCAAAAACCAGGGCTCATGGATTCAAACTAAGTGGCTGAAGGATTAGAGGGGACATGAGGAAACACTTTTTTACGCAGAGAGTGGTGGGAGTCTGGAATTCGCTGCCCAGTTGGTGCTGGAGGCAGAGACCCTAACCTCTTTTGAAAAGTACCTGGATCTGCAACTTAAGTGCTGTAAGCTGCAGGGCTGTGGGCCAGGTGATGGAACCGGGATTAGAAAGGGCACCTGGGTGTCTTTGGGTCAGTATAGACAAGAGGGGCTGAATGGTCCCCTTCTGTGCTGTATCATTTGTATGGTTCTAACATGGAGAACCAGGAGAAAACCATTTATGAGCTGGCATATTTAATACCACTCATCCCCGTCCCACCCACATCCATCCCCACTTATACTTTGTGAATTCACGGGAACCTCGTGACATCGTTTTAAAAGCCTTAATCGAAAATTAAATTTGACTCAAAAGTTTTTAAAAATAAATTTAGAGCACCCAATTCTTTTTTCCAATTAAGGGGCAATTTATTGTGGCCAGTCCACCTACCCTGCACATCTTTGGGTTGTGAAGGTGAGATCCACGCAGACACGGCGAGAATGTGCAAACTCCACACGGACAGTGACCCAGGACCAGGATCACACCCGGGTCTTCTGCGCCATGAAGCAGCAAAGCTAACCACTGAGCCACCGTGCCGCCCTTGACTCGAAAGGTGCTGGTCAATTTCAAAATTCCTGAAGCGCTGCTATCATGTTTCTGAATGTCTTTCAGAGATGAACACTTCACAAGGAAATGTATCCAGGGCAGAAAGAGGCCAGTCGGCCCATCGAGTCTGCACCAATCCTTGGAAAGAGCACCCCACTTAAAACTGTGCCTCCACCCTATCCCCATAACCCAGTAACCCCGCCTAACCTTCTAGACACGAAGGGGCAATTTAGCATGGCCAATCCACCTAACCTGCACATTTTTGGATTGTGGGAGGAAACCGGATCCGGCACCCGGAGGAAACCCATGTAGAAACAGGGAGAATGTGCAAACTGCACACAGACAGTGACCCAAGGTTGGAATTGAACCCAAGCCCCTGGAGCTGTGTGGCAGCAGTGCTAACCACCGTGCCACCCAAATGCACCTGAGGGCCATGGCTGGCAAAGCGGGCAGGCTGAAATTTAATTTTTTCTTTGAGCATGTTGTCCATGGAGGCAGAGCGAACACTAGAAGCTTGCCTGAAATATGTAGACAAGGTCCGAAGACCAATTCCTGTTCAGTTGCTTGTTCTCTGAGATACAAATCTACACCTACTTGTCTATGGAAGTGGATTGACCTCTGACATTTGAAGGTAGGCAGCACACTCGAGTTAATGCTCACTAAATCACCATTAGGTGATTACAAAGAGACAGTGGTGAGCATTCATCCAGAGGACCTGTGACCTTCACTGCCACAGGCAAAGTAGCTCCAGTCACCAAAGAGACCCACAGGTCACCAGCTACCATTTCACAAAGTTCTGTAATTGAACCCGTGGAAAGTCTCAAGCACCTGAGATAATCCCTGAGGAAATGTTGCAGGCCCACTTCCGTGGAATTCTTTACAGACACGAAATGCAGATTGAAAAATTGTGCATATGCTGCCAAGATGTTTTGAAAGGTGCATTTAAATTGGAGCATATTAAATGATTCGATATTAAATGTTACACAATAGAATGCACTACGGGCAAGATATTGGGGCAAATCAAGACTGTTTTGGGGCACAATAACATTAGAGATTCAAGTGTCATCTGGGTGCACCATGCACATTTGTGCGGTGAGTTGCTGCAGTGTGAGTGTGTGCACAATGAATGCCAACTGGAAATGTACAGAGCCGGCAGATCATGTCGTCAATGGTCATTTGGAAATTTAATGTCAGCACTAGAGTTTTGGACTTCAGCGTTCCAACCAATACCCTCTCTTAACCTTATGCTTAATAAGGAGACCTCACCAGTACTATTTGTAAGGATTATTGACTACTTACAGGGGATTTGCTGGTTTAGCTATTTTGGCTGTCGCATAATTTCTACATGTATTTGGTGTTTCTGATAGTTGTTCATGCACAGAAGCCTACAGGGAGTGGTGTGCCAGAAACGGTAAGGCGCTGCTCCTTGCATACCTATCCAGCCTCCAAAACTATCGCCCTCGCCTCCGGGTCCCACTAGGTCCAAATCACGGGCTATTGTGTCGCGAACCTCGCGATCCAGGGCGAGGGCGATTCAAACTTTATATCCTCCCTCACCTCTACGCCCCCCTGCTGCTCAGTCTGGACTTTCAGTGTTGCCACCGAAGCCTGACACTGAAGTTCGGCGGACCCCTGCCCCCACTCACGGTATGTAGCCCGCAACACTTAAAGTTGCACCACGCCCTCTCTTCGCGAACCTCACCCCCGACTGGAAGCCCGTCGCCACCAGGAGTCGGCGGTACAGTGCCCAAGATATGACTTTTATCAAGTCAGAGGTTCAGCGGTTGCTGAAAGAAGGGGTCAGAGAGGCTAGCAACAGCCCCTGGAGAGCACAAGTATTGGTAGTCCGGTCTGGGCAAAAGAAACGGATGTTGGTGGACTATGGTCAGACCATAAACCGTTTTACATAGCTCGATGCGTACCTCCTTCCCCGCATAGCAGAAATGGTTAACCAGATCGCCCAGTACCGGGTATTCTCCACGGTTGACCTAAAATCCGCCTACCATCAGCTCCCTACCCGCCCGGAGGACCGCCTCTACATGGCCTTCGAAGCAGCCGGTCGGCTTTTTCACTTCCTCAGGGTCCCTTTTGGCGTCACAAATGGGGTCTCTGTTTTTCAAAGGGCGATGGACCAAATTGTGGACTAGTACGACTTACGGGCTACTTACCCGTACTTGGACAATGTCACCATCTGTGGCCATGACCAGCAGGACCACGACGCAAACCTAAAAACGTTCCTTCAGACCGTCCGGGCCCTCAATCTGACCTACAACAAAGAGAAATGCGTTTTCCACACAATCCGACTAGCCATCCTCGGCTACGTCGTGGAAAATGGGGTCCTAAGCCCAGACCCCGACCGCATGCGCCCCCTTAAGGAACTTCCCCTTCCCCGTAGCCTCAAGTCACTCAAAAGGCGCTTGGGGCTCTTTTCCTATTATGCCCAGTGGGTCCCCAGATATGTGGACAAAGCCCGACCACTCACAAAGACCACGGTTTTTCCCCTCACGGCTGAGGCCCGGTCAGCCTTCAGTCGTATCAAGGCCGATATCATCAAGGCCACCATGCATGCGGTGGACGAAACAATCCCTTTTCAGGTAGAAAGCGATGCATCAGACGTCGCCCTGGCTGCTACCCTCAACCAGGCAGGCAGGCCAGTAGCATTTTTCTCCCGAACCCTCACCGCCTCGGAGATTCGGCACTCTCCAGTCGAGAAGGAGGCACAAGCCATTGTGGAGGCTGTGCGGCACTGGAGGCACTACCTAGCCGGTAGGAGGTTCGCCCTCGTCACCGACCAATGGTCGGTAGCCTTCATGTTTGATAACGCACAACGAGGCAAAATAAAAAATGATACAATTTTGAGGTGGAGGATCAAACTCTCCACCTACACGTACAATATTACATATCGTCCGCGGAAGCTCAACGAGTCCCCAGATGCTCTATCCCGCGGCACGTGCGCCAACGTGCAAAAATACCATCTGCGGGCCATCCACGATGACCTTTGTCACCCGGGGGTCACCAGGCTTACTCATTTCATCAAGTCCCGCAATCTACCTTACTCCACCGAGGAGGTCAAGGCCATGACCAAGGCTTACCAGATCTGTGTGGAGTGCAATCCGCACTTCTATCGACCAGACAAGGCTCGCCTGTTGAAAGCCTCTGGGCCCTTTGAGCGACTAAGCGTGGACTTCAAAGGGCCCCTCCCGTCCACCAACCGCAACACCTACATCCTCACTGTCATCGACAAATTCTCCCGCTTCTCATTCGCTGTCCCCTGCCCCAATATGACCTCGGCCACCGTAATCAAGGCACTGCACAGCATCTTCACCGTGTTTGATTTCCCTGCTTATATCCACAGTGACCGGGGTACATCGTTCATGAGCGATGAGCTGCGTCAATATCTGCTCAACAAGGGCATCGCCTCGAGCAGAACGACCAGCTATAACCCGCGGGGAAACGGGCAGGTGGAGAGGGAGAACGCGACAGTTTGGAAGGCTGTCCTTCTAGCCCTACGGTCAAGACGTCTCCCAACCACCCGCTGGCAGGAGGTCCTACCCGATGCCCTACATTCCATTAGGTCGCTCCTCTGCACGGCCACGAACGAGACTCCTCACAATCGCTTGTTTGTCTTCCCCAGGAAGTCCACCTCTGAGGTCTTGCTTCCTTGGCTAATGACTCCGGGACCAGTTCTACTCCGGAGGCACGCGAGGAGCCATAAGACGGACCCTCTAGTCGAAAGGTCCAGCTGCTGTATGCAAACCCCCAATATGCCTACGCGAGCACCTCGACGAAAGGCAAGACACAGTTTCCCTGCGAGACCTGGCACCCGCTGGCTCTCCCACTGATGCCCCTCCTCTACTGACGCTCCCCTCCCCACACTGGCTGCCAACACCGACAGCGTCCCCCCTCTAACGCCCCCTTCCCCCCGCCGGCACCGGCACCAATCACCCTCGTTACTCCAGATACCCCCCCGCTCCACCACGGGCAAAGGCTCAGACCACCGTGCTCCCGGATATACCCCCACTGAAGGCGCCCGTGTCCGCCACACCACCGCCGGAGCTAAGAAGGTCAACAAGGACAGTCAGACCACCCAAAAGACTGGACATGTAATTCCACTTCACCCACGATGGACTCTGTGTTTTCTGTTAAAACGGGGTGAATGTGATGAATGGTTACTGCACCTTTAATGTAATGATCCCTTTAAGACCGGGTTTGGAACCCTGGGGGACTCCGCCTCTGGCTCCACCCCCCAGGGAGCCATATATGAGGTAATGTCCAGTGGGCAGTGTGCGGTGAGCACACTTCTCGGTAGCTGACTGGTTCTCTGCTAATTAAGGCCTTTGTATTACCAACCATCTCTCTCGAGTAGTAATTGAGGGTATCTCAACCTAATTTCAAGGCTTCAGTAAGCAATTTCTTCCAGACAATGTTTCATTCATAATTCCTTTTGCAATACAGCTTGATGCGGAGAATGTGGAGGCAACAGAGGGCAGCACAAGATGGTGGAAGAGGACGGAGGAAAAGGACTTTCGGAAGAGGCCATATGATGCAGCGCGCTCAGTGAGCAATTCTTCGACTTGGACCTCAGGGAGGTCTCCGACTTGGGCCTCAGGGAGGGTGGAATATTCTCCTCCCACTGGCGGTACACTTCGAGGTGGGAAGGGCATGTAATTAGGCTGGATTTTTTGATGCTAGAACCCTGCTACCTTTCTGCCTCTGCTACTATTACATTCTGGACAGGAAGGTCCAAAGTCACCTTTTCAGCCAGCGAATGACCACTTAAGGGCCTCATCCCACCACCACTGGCAATAACACAGCCGCAGGTGGGCCTGTCACCATGCAGTATAAATGGCAACTAAAGCCAATGGCCAGCTCAACATTTCCAGAGGATGGTGGGGGAGGTCTCTTGATCAAAGGCATTCAGTAACTGATTGAGGGACTGGACATTAGGAAGGGTCATCCCCTGCACTTGAGGCTGACGCCCCCATATGTCTCTCCCCAAGACCCCAATCCTTCAAAACCACCTCCCTCCCCAACATTATTTCTGTGGCCTGGGGTCTCTCGTTGATCCTGGGACTCTGATTGGTGTTTTCCTGTGACAACCACTGCCTCCCCACTGAATCTGCTGAACATCAGGGCTGCCGACTGTAGTGTTACCTGCGTGGTCGATAACACGTGTTACTCAATCCTTGGCTGATGGTGAGGTCCTCTGAATCTTGTTGAAGAAGACTCGAACTCGTCCAGTAACAACAAAGGTTGATTGAGTAACTATAACTATTAATGCGTGAGTTCTTTACCTTAACATGGGAACTAGGATTTGACAATTGTAACTAAATGTAACTCCACTAACTATCTATGTGATTCTGAAGTTTCCCTGTTCACAGCACACCCGAGAGAGCGACAGGGACCCCGTGTGGCTGCTCGTTATACCCCTGTTGGTCCAGCCCTCTGGTGATCATGTGGTGCTGCTATCTACCCATTAACCCCTTGTGTGCATGCACCGACAGAGATCACCACATCTCCCCCTTTTTAATGTGCTACAGGTTTTCTGTATGGTGTAACGAAAACTAAACAAACATAATGAATTAAGTCAACTGGGAACAGATAAAGCAAGTAATGCTGTGTACAGAATGGAATGGTATTAATGACTGTACAAAGTCAATCAATGTTTAAAAAGTCCAATTCTAATGAAAAACTTTGTGAGTGCAGACTGTATGCGTTTGATCAGGTGGGTTGATCCTTTCGCCTGTCGTTGAGGTGGCAGTGTTGATGTCGCCGCGTCGTTGTGACCGTCAGTGTTTATGTGTGTACGTGAGGACATCATGAGACATCAGAATGGTTGAAGTAAGTTGACGTTAGTCGTGGACTTTCTTTTGTGCTTGCAGTGTTGACCCCGTATGTCATCTTTTTTGCAAGCTGGGTTCCTGCGGCGCAGACACAAAATCACGAGATCTGTTGTTGTTGTTGTGGTTTTGTTCACTGCTTTGATCAACAGTGGGTAGACATTTAGGGCGCGATTCTCCGATGCCGCGCCGGTTGGGAGAATCGCCTGCCGCGCCATTTTTCAACGCGACGCCGGTCCGACGCCCTCCCGCGATTCACCCAAGTGGCGAGATCGGCCCCGTCGAGTTCTGCGGGCGCAGGCCGGAGAATCGCCCGAGACACCCAAAATGGCGATTCTCCGCTACCCCCGCTATTCTCCGGCCCGGATGGGTCGAAGTCCCGACGGCGTGACCCCAGTTCACGCCGTCGCCATTCACACCTGGTAAATAAAGTCGTCAGCCAATCGTGCTGGCTGACGCTGAGCAGTGAGGAGGTGAGCGGACTGTTCCGGAGCTCCTGCAGACCGGGTCGGCTTCCCCGAGAACGCTGCGGCCAACGGTGGGGTGGGAAAGGGTGGGAGGGGGGGTGTGGGAGGGAGTGGAGGTGGGGGGGGGGTGAGGGAGGGAGTGGAAGTGGGAGGAGGGTGAGGGAGGGAGTGGAGGTGGGAGGGGGGTGAGGGAGAGTGTGGAGGTGGGAGGGGGGCTGAGGGAAAGTGTGGAGGTGGGGGGGAGGGAGAGTGTGGAGGTGGGATTTAAAAAGAGCGGGAGCTGCGAGTCGGAGCGGAGATTTAAAAAGCACGGGAGCTGTGAGTCGGAGCAGAGATTTAAAAAGAGCAAGAGCTGCGAGTCGGAGCGGAGATTTAAAAAGAGCGGGAGCTGCGAGTCGGAGTGGAGATTAAAAAAGCACGGGAGCTGCGAGTCGGAGCGGAGATTTAAAAAGAGTGAGAGCTGCGAGTCGGAGCGGAGATTTAAAAATAGCGGGGGCTGCGAGACGGAGCGGAGATTTTAAAAGATCGCAGCCTAGTTTCGGGAGCCGTTCGGAGGAGGAGGAGCAGTCTCTGTCAGGGAGAGAACCTGAGAACATCTCAGACCCTCAGAAGGTATGAAGGTAAGTAAGTGATTTTTACTCATTTTTACTTTTATTACCTTTTCAAATTGTGTGTGTGGGAGGGGGGGGAACTGAAGTGACATCACAGAAAAGCTGTGACCTGAGTGGCTGGTTGGGAATCTACACTAAATTTAAAAAATTAAGCATAGGTAACTAATTAAACATAATTTTCTTAATTATAATTTAGAGGGGTATCTAAGCCAGAGATCGGAGAGTACTATATTTAGCTTTCACATTTATAGTAGAAAGCTAGTGCGAGGAAACAGATAGTTAACAGTAACTTAAAAATTTTTTAAAAAAAAACTTTTAATTTTAATTTACTAATTAATTGACGCAATGCCAGTTAGAGGGGTGCAGTGCTCTGACTGTGAGATGTGGCAGGTCCGGGAGGCTTCCAGCGTCCCGGATGGCTTCATCTGCAGAAAGTGCACCCAACTGGAGCTCCTCACAGACCGCATGGTTCGGTTGGAGCAGCAATTGGATGCACTTAGGAGCATGCAGGTGGCGGAAAGCGTCATAGATCGCAGTTATATAAATGTGGTCACACCCAAGGTGCAGGCAGCGAAATGGGTGACCACCAGAAAGGGCAGGCAGTCAGTGCAGGAATCTCCTGTGGTTGTCCCCCTCTCGAACAGGTATACCCCTTTGGATACTGTCGGGGGGGGATAGCCTATCAGGGGAAAACAGCAGCAGCCAGAACAGTGGCACCATGGCTGGCTCTGATGTTCAGAAGGGAGGGTCAAAGCGCAGAAGAGCAATAGTAATAGGGGACTCTATAGTCAGGGGCACAGATAGGCGCTTCTGTGGTCGTGAAAGAGACTCCAGGATGGTATGTTGTCTCCCTGGTGCCAGGGTCCAGGATGTCTCCGAACGGGTAGAGGGCATCCTGAAGGGGGAGGGCAAACAGGCAGAGGTCGTTGTACATATTGGTACTAACGACATAGGCAGGAAGGGACATGAGGTCCTGCAGCAGGAGTTCAGGGAGCTAGGCAGAAAGTTAAAAGACAGGACCTCCAGGGTTGTAATCTCGGGATTTCTCCCTGTGCCACGTGCCAGCGAGGCTAGAAATAGGAAGATAGAGCAGCTAAACACGTGGCTAAACAGCTGGTGTAGGAGGGAGGGTTTCCGTTATCGGGACCACTTGTCTCACTTGCTTCTGTGCCTCCGACCTGGCATGGCGTGAACGTTTAGGGGATGCAGCACAGGAGAACCCCCTCCGGTTCTCATACGCTCACGTTGGTTGTGAGCTGTCTTGTCCTGTGGGGAGGGGGGGGAGGGTTGGATAAAGCATCACAATTAGGTGGGTATCATCAGGGCGTGCAGATATAGGCGATATTAATGCTGGGTGAGGAGACAGTTGGAGCCACGCCATGGCATCTCTCCAGGGGGGGTCCCGGTGCTCATGTGGGTCGAGTACAACGTTGTGCACTCCCCCCCCCCCACCCCAATTCCCCCCCTCGTGCACGGGGTTGGTTGTGACCCAGGGGCACCCTCATGGCACTAACCCTGGCAGCCCGAGTGAGGTCGTGCAGCTTCTTCCCACACTGCTCCCCGGACCGGGGGGTGTGCCCCACAGCACTCACCGCGGTGCCAACGTCACACCAACTGCGCCTCACCGTGCTGGATGGCTGGCGATGCCCACGACTTGGGCAGAGTGTGGCCCTTCGGCTTTCAACCTCATCGCGGAGGGTGTCCAGGTCCGTGTCCCGGAGCCTCGGTGCGGCCCGTCGGAGCTCAGCCAGCTCTCTTCCTTCTCCTCCTCCTGGGTCCTTCCGTGCGCGGATCGCGCCATTTATGGCGCAGCGCCGTGTCATTCGGGCGTCGCGCGCTTACGATGCTGCTTTCGCGCCACGCCCCCCCCCCCCGAGTTCCTCGCGGCCCCGCTCCTAGCCCATTTTCGGACCCTGAATCGATCGCGATCGGGGCCGTTTCGCGTTGTCGTGAAACTCGACGGCGTTCACGACGGCGTGGGCACTTAGTCGCGGGAGCGGAGAATCGCGCCCTTAATGTCTGCTGCTGGCTGCTCATACAAGGCAGATAGACCGTCATAGTCTTCCTCGTTCACGGCTGTCGCTCCGGAGTCGTCGCTTGTGGCCATTCTGGAGCCTGTCAACGAGCTCGCTATGGAGGCCAGTATCAGTCCCTCAGTGGAGTCAATCTGTGCTCTCTGTATGGCGTCGCCTTCTGCTAGGATATATGACATGTGGTTGTCATCCATTTTGTCGACGAGCTGCCATGTCATCATGGTACTGGATTCTCCCACCATGAGACTCGTATGGGACTTGGCACCCATGTTGCTGCTGCAATGACCATCAGATCCGGAGAACTGATCCATGGCTGAGTGGCATTCGTCAGCGAGCAAATCTTCGCTTCTTGTCAAGGATGTGTCATGGTGCTCTATTTGTCCAATGAGGAACTCATCCCCTGAGTAATCATCGTCAATGAACAAATCTTTTGCTATGGATTTGTCATTGTGCTCTTCTCTTTGGGTGTTACAAATGGTATGTTTCAGGATGCTGCGGCAGTGATCTTTAACTGTAAGTGGAGGCTCGAGCTTCATTCTGTCGCTGGGGAAAATAATTTTTTGTTTTGAGACTTTAAACCCCTTTTTGTTCACTTTCGGGCATTTTGGATGAGGCGTGATGATAGGAAGGTTCCTCCGTTACCGTAACCGTGTCCACACCGTAGGAGTCGTCATAGGCAAGGTCATCATTTTCAGACAGGTAATCACTGAATATTGGTTGGCGGTCCAGAGATGCCACGTTCCGAACGTCGCAGGGTCTTAGTTGTTGTCCCGTGGAAGTCATCTGTATACAGCACAGCTCGACATTTGAAGGCATAGTGATTGTACTTTCCACACCTCAGACACTGTTTGCCATAAGCTGGACATTGCCCTTTTAAGTGGGCGTGTCTGCAGTTATGACACGTTATGACGCCGCCCTGGCACGTTCGCACATGCGCAGTAGCGTTCTCAGCCGGTTCCAGTCTCCGTGCGAACTGTGCATGTGTGCGGGCCACATGCAGATTCGCGAGCATGGTATTGCCAATGGAGGAGCGCCTTCGAGAAGCCTTTGCCACCATTTTGACTGCTCCAACCTCGTGGTGGAGGCCTTGGTCCCGGTAGTAAACTGTTGATATTGTGCTTCAGTGATTTAATGAGCAGAATATAGTTGTGTAGTCATTTCAAGATCAAGATATTTGTGCTTAAGGAGAGATTTTCTGAGTCCCTCATCAGAAATGCCACTGACAATCTGGTCTCTGATGAGGGAGTCACGGAGGGTCTCATAATTACAGGATTGGGCCAGCAGCTTTAAGTCAGTGAGAAAGCTGCTGAATGATTCTCCTGGTCTTTGTATACGCCTGGTGAACTTGAAGCGTTCAAATGTTTCATTCACCTCCGATTTGCAGTGGGTATCAAATTTTTTTATAATTGTTTCCCACTTATTCTTGTCCTCCCCTTCGGCATAGCTAAATGAGTTATATATCTCCATGGCCGGTTTCCCTGCCGCAGCTAAGAGGTATGCAATTCTTTTTTTATCTGGCGGTCATGTCCTTAATTTCCAGAAACAAATTAAATTGTTGCAATTATATCTTCCATTTATACTGGAGATTACCAGAGGTTCTGAGGTGTTCTGGAAGTGATTCCATCTTACCGGTTTGTGCCCGAGAGATCCGAGTGTCGCGATGCCTTCCTTGGCCGAATATCTTATCCAAGTTGTTGGTTTTTTTTCTCTTGTCTGTCGAACCTAAGCTAGCTCGTTTCTATTTTCGTTGTTAAGGCCAACACACTCCGTGGTACCATGTAGTGTTACCTGTGTGGTCGATAACATGTGTTACTCAATCCTTGGCTGATGGTGAGGTCCTCTGAATCTTGTTGAAGAAGACTCGAACTCGTCCAGTAACAACAAAGGTTTATTGAGTAACTGTAACTATTAATGGGTGAGTTCTTTACCTTAACATGGGAACTAGGAATTGGATAACAAGATTTAACAATTGTAACTAAATGTAACTCCACTAACTATCTATGTGATTCTGAAGTTTCCCTGTTCACAGCACACTCGAGAGAGAGCCAGAGACCCCGTGTGGCTGCCCTTTATACCCCTGTTGGTCCAGCCCCCTGGTGATCATGTGGTGCTGCTATCTACCCATTAACCCCTTGTGAACATGCACTGACAGAGATCACCACATCAACCTCTCCATAGGTGAGACTACCCCCCGCCCCCCTCCATCCTAACATCTTGTTTTCAGGAGAAGGACCATCACTGATATCACCAGCACCTGATTGGCACGTGGTTTGATGGACCTACCCACAAAGAGGTAACATGGGTCTATTGCCCGCTCTTCAGCCAGCAGCGGAGACTGCTGACATCGCAACAAGATTCTACCCGATGGGTGAGAGGTACAGTGGACAGACGTGATAGAGTGGATAAGATAAAATTGTTTCCCTTGGTGGAGAAATCTAGAACCAGGGGACATAGATCCAAGATCAGTGGCAGAAGGTGTAGAGGGGGCGTGAGGAAAACCTTTTTTATGCAGAGGGTAATGGGAGTCTGGAATTCGCTGCCTGAGTTGGCGATGGAGGCAGACACATCTCTTTTAAAAAGTACCTGGACCTTAAGTGCTGTAAGCTACAGGGCTATGGACTGAGTGCAGAAAGATGGGATTAGAAAGCACACCTGGGTGGTCTCGGGCTGGCATGGACAAGAGGGGCTGAATGGCCTCCTTCTGTGTTGTAACTTTTCTATGGAATAAGGATGCCTTGAATAAAAACTGTCCCCTGCTGCTGTTATAACTGTAACCTTAGAGCAGAACAAGGACCACATTGGCAGCGAAGGTGGTGACGCACTTTTATATGTCACATCCTACCATGGCCTCAGGGAGAGGAAGTCTCCCTGCTTCCTTCTCCAGTTGGCCCAGAAACGAAGGAACAAGTCCAGGAACTGTGTGTCCTCCAGCAGCAGGTTGTTAAAGTGCCAATACGTGGATCCTATCGGAGCATAGAAAGGAATAAGTTCCACCCAGACCAGACAATGGCTTGAGCACGGCACCTGCTGCATAGAAGCCGGAACGCAGGACATGTGTGCCTTAGAAATGAAAAGGTGGTTGATTCTGGACACTCCAATTCCTGGCAACACAAAAGTGGTGTCAGGATGGAGGTGTCACTTGACGTCCATAAAGTCGAAGGACCTGATCAGATTCCTCAATTTCCACATCGACGTTGAGTGACACGGGACACCACCTGGGTCCCAGGTCCTGCGGGTACAATTAAATACCGCTCCCCCCGATGACAATGCACTCACCCTCATCGATGGGGCTGAGATGAGCAGACAATTCTTCAAAGAAGCTCGTTAGCTGTGGCCAACGCAGTGAGCGTACATGTTCACAAGTGATCCCCAAGTGGATGGTGAAGTGATGGTCATTGCCTGGCACTTATGTGGCACAAATGTAACTTGCCACTTGTCAGCCCAAGCCTGGATATTGTCCAGGTCTTGCTACATTTGGACATGGACTGCTTCATTATCTGAGGAGTCATGAATGGTGCTGAACATTGTGCAGTCAGCCGCAAACATCCCCACTTCTGACCTTATGATGGAAGGGAGGCCATTGATGAAGCAGCTGAAGATGATCTTACATATGACAGTCTGAGCCTGTGGACACTATCTCTCACATCTGGTTATTTGCTGACAACAGTGTATACAGCAATGTTGCATGCTATTGGTGGTCTTCTTCAGAATGTCTGGTGGCAGCAAAGGAACAAAAACAAACTTGCTGATTGAAGCCACCTGGGTTGGCCACTTCCCGACTTAAAATGGAGAACCGCAAAGACTAAAGGGAATTCAGCCAACACAGGCAAAAACGAGCAAGTGCAGAAATCCTGTGTATTGGAACTTGCAAAACCCAGACAGCACTGAAACCAGCAGCCATCTGCATAGTAATGAGCGATTCCAAGGCACAATTGCAACACTTAAGGTGAATAAGGCCAAGCCAGACTCCTCGGCGCCAGCAGGAGCCAAGACAAAGGAAGGCCAATGGACATTTAGGGACCGCCCAGCAATCAGGGAACAACTCCAGTATTGGAGAAATCGATCCAAGTGATCGGGACGCAGTCCAATCATTTGGAAACAGGTACGGGGTCTGCCCGGAAGGGCGGGAAGCCCCTGGGGACTATAAAGTAAAGCCCCAAGTTCAAATTGGTCTTCTTGGCAGGGTCACTCAGCAGCGCGAAACAACCCTTGACAGTTACCTGCCTAGCTGACGCAACAACCAAGTAAGTCTCCAGTCAACGCTCGCTACGAGATAGGCGCTCTTAGTTACCAGTCCATACCAGCTTTTGAATCCTGCAGACTCAGATCGAACAAAAGGCCATTTGTTCCCCTGACCTGGTGGGCCAATTCCGAAGCTAAGTATAGGCCGTTTAGTGATAGAGAATAGTCTAGAAAGTAGAGTTTATGCATGAGTAGTGATTTGCTCTGTATAATAAATGTGTTTTGATTTGAATCTTACTAATTGGTGTGTTGAGTTATTGATCAGTACTTGAACTTGAACCACGTGGCGGTATCATAAAGATACCTGGCGACTCGAGAGCAAAGGTTAAACAAACAGAGCAAATTACGAATTAAGAGCCAACCAAAAGTTAGCAACATGGGGCGAGATTCTCTGACCCCCCCAGCGGGTCGGAGAATGGCCGTTGGCCGCCGTGAATTCCGCGCCCGCCGAGATCTCCGAAGGGAGAAAAGTCGGCGGGGCGTCAATGGCGCCGCAGACCTCGGAGAATGGCAAGGCAATCAATTTTGGGCCTGTTGATATTCTCCCGTCCGGATGGGCCGAAGTCCCGTCGACGTGATGACGGGTCACGTCGGCGTAAATCAAACCTCCTTTCAATCAGCGTCAACCAGTGCTCAAGGTTTACACCGACCAGCGTGGAGATGGGTGACGGCCTGGGGGGTTGGCCGCTGGCAGACGATGGCGTGGCCGCAGTCTGAATGTGTGGGGGAGAGGTGTGTGTCGGGTTTTGTGTGTGTGTGTGAGGCGGGGGGGGGTGGTTAGAGTGGGCTGGGCTCCGGGACCGTGCCGGGGAGGAGGATGGGGGCCGTGCCGGGGAGGAGGGATGGGGGCATCCGTGCCGGGGAGGAGGATGGGGTCCGTGCCGGGGAGGGGGGATGGGGGGGGTCCGTGCCGGGGAGGAGGATGGGGTCCGTGCCGGGGAGGAGGCTGGGGGGGGGGGGTCCGTGCCGGAGAGGGGGATGAGGGGGTCTGTGCCGGGGAGGAGGATGGGGGGGGTCCGTGCCGGGGAGGGGGGATGGGGGGGTCCGTGCCGGGGAGGAAGATGGGGCGGGGGTCCGTGCCGGGGAGGGGGGATGGGGGGGTCCGTGCCAGGGAGGAGGGATGGGGGGGTCCGTGCCGGGGAGGGGGGGTGGGGGGTCCGTGCCGGGGAGGGGGGATGGGGCGGTCCGTGCCGGGGAGGGGGGATGGGGAGGTCCGTGCCGGGGAGGAGGATGGGGGGGTCCGTGCCGGGGAGGGGGGATGGGGGGGTCTGTGCCGGGGAGGAGGGATGGGGGGGTCCGTGCATGGGAGGGGGGATGGGGGGGTCCGTGCCGGGGAGGGGGGATCCGTGCCGGGGAGGGGGGATGGGGGGGTCCGCGCCGGGGAGGGGGGATGGGGGGTCCATGCCGGGGAGGGGGGAGGGGGGGGTCCGTGCTGGGGAGGAGGATGTGGGGGTCTGTGCCGGGGAGGGGGGAATGGGGGGTCCATGCCAGAAAGGGGGGATGGGGGCTCCGTGCCGGGGAGGAGGATGGGGGGGTCCGTGCCGGGGAGGAGGGATGGGGGGGGGTCCGTGCCGGGGAGGGGGGATGGGTGGTCCGTGCCGGGGAGGGGGGATGGGCGTGTCCGTGCCGGGGAGGGGGGATGGAGGGTCCGTGCCGGGGAGGGGGGATGGAGGGTCCGTGCCGGGGAGGAGGATGGGGTGGTCCGTCCAGGGGAGGGGGGATGGGGGGTCCGTGCCGGGGAGGAGGGATGGGGGGGTCCGTGCCGGGGAGGGGGGATGGGGGGGGTCCGTGCCGGGGAGGGGGGGTGCGAGGGCAAGTGAGTTGGTCCACCTGGCCAGGTGCCAGCCTCCAACAGTTGGACCCATGAGGTCCATGCCACCTGGCTGCGGGGAGGAGGGGGTATGGGCAATGATGACATGTCGTCGTTCCCCCCCCCCACCCCACCAGTCCGTCATGTTTTCCGATCAGCCAGCGATGTTGGCCACCGTGGCGGCAGCCGCTAATGTCTATGTTACCCTGGATGAGGAGGAGGAGGAGGAGCGTGCCAGAGAGGCGGCGCAGGCTGCCGCAGAGAGGCAGGCGGCAGCCGCCCTGCCTGGAGGGACACCTGACCGACAGAACTTGGAGGGGGAGGAGGACGTCGCGGCCCCACGGCAACGGAGGCACCCGAGGGCGTCCCGTGTGTACCGGCCCCGGCAGTCATACCAGGACCTCACGGACCGGGAATGCAGGAGGAGACTCCGGATGAGGCGGGAAACCGTGGCACACATCTGCCACCTGCTGGCACATCTGTCACCGCGTGGCACTGGCGGGGGACACCCTCTCCCCGTGTCCGTCAAGGTTACGGTGGCCCTGAACTTTTA
Source organism: Scyliorhinus torazame (assembly GCF_047496885.1). Classification (NCBI taxonomy): domain Eukaryota; kingdom Metazoa; phylum Chordata; class Chondrichthyes; order Carcharhiniformes; family Scyliorhinidae; genus Scyliorhinus; species Scyliorhinus torazame. The sequence continues at coordinate 70,846,047 of NC_092712.1, read as the reverse complement.
TGCAAATGGGTCATTCCAGGCACCGAGTGGGGACCTGTCCGGCATATCGCAGACATCGGTGCACCGGTGCATCCGGGCAGTGACAGACGCCCTCACCCCCCTCCCCAACCCCACCCACCCCACCCGCATGCACACCACCCCCCCATTGCCGATCCACCTGCGGCACAACGACCGGGCTCACACAGTTGCCGGTGGACGCGTATCTATCGCAAGCCAAGGAGGATGATGACAACCCGCCCTGCGATGAGCTCCTGGCTCCACATCGTTGGACTATGTCAAACCCATGGCCACAGTACCACCATCCATCCCTGCATGCGGCTGTGACACTGCAGCACACGGTCCCGTCCTCTGCCCGGGGGGATGTTGATGGCGGCCCAGGGGGAAGGGGGCAGACTCACCTGGGGCTGAGGTAAGACCACCCCTCACACACACACACTTACGCTCAACGTACATGACACCCCCGCACGCTTTGGACAGAGCACAAAGGCAGCTTCTGTAGGTGTAACATTGACTTTAATAACCAAACGAGTTCATGCACATGCCCTAGCCCCTAAAACTCATCTGTGCCCTGCACCCGTGCCAACTTACTCAGTGTCTAATTGTTTGGCCTTACGGGCCCTTTGACTACGTCTACGTGGTTCCCCAGACGGCACAGCAGAACTGAAGGTGGACTCCTGTGATTCCTGCCCTCTGACACGGGATCCCTTTGGCGGCCGTTTCCTGGGGCGTCCTGGCCTAGATGGGCCAGGCTGCAGCCCGGGCGACTGGGATGGCGAGCTGCCAGCCTGTCCTGCCCGTTGCCCACCCGATGCACCTGGGACGGAAGGGGGTGAGTCCGAGGTGTCGCGGTGTTCCGGGTCCTCCCCTACAGGGGGACCCGGGACGGACCACAGCACCTCCTCCTCCCTCAGGGTGCCCGATGGCCCCCAGGCCTCTACATGGGTGGGGGATGCGAACGGACTGGCCATCCGACACCCCCCCCCGACATCTGGCGTTGCCAGTCCTGGAGGCCCGTGCTGGTATCGACAGGGGTCTGCAGGTTTGCAACCATGGAGTTCGGGGGATTGGCAAACCCTGTCTGTGACTGTGTGACGCCGGCTCGCACATGGCCAATGGCGCCGATGCCCTCAGCGATGGCCTGCAGAGACTGGGCCATGGCCTGCTGAGACTGGGCCATGGCCTGCTGAGACGGGGCCATGGCGTTGAGCGCCTCTGCCATCTGGCACTGGCACTGGCTCATGGCCTCCTGTGAGAGGGCAGCCATGTCCTGGGCCACAGACGCTGCCTGCACGGACAGCCCCAGGCCTCGCAAACCGTTCCCCATGCCTGACATCGTCACACCCATTCCCTCCACCGCGGACGCCACCCGTGCGGTGTCGGCCTGGGTGGCACGCATGACCGGCACCACTCCCAGCTCCTGGACGCGGGTGGACTCCTCCACCTGCGACTGCAGCCGCCGCAAGTCGGCCGTCACCCTCTTCGCTCGTCTCCGGTTCGGTGGTTGCATCGGATCTATGTGTGGGTGTGGTAACTCCAGGAACCCGGGATCCATCTGGGCGGCAGATGTTCGCTTGGGCTGGGCTGCCCTCCGACCGCCCGGCCCCTCTGCTGCTCCTACCTCCACCTGCTGTACCGGGACAGCTGTGTTGTGCGCACCAGTGAGTGGACCAGACGCCTCATCACTAAAGTGCCCAACCGAGGTGAGTGTTTCTGCGATGGTGGAGGGTGTTGGTAACAGCAGTGGCGTTGTGTCGTGCTCTTCGTCCCACTCTGAGTCCATGGCGCTTTGGGGTGTGGGTTCGTCTCCACCCATCCACTCTGTGTCACTGTCCGGTATTTCGTTTTCCTGGGTAGTGCTGTCCCGGGTAGGGGTGTCCTGGGTAGTGGTGTCCTGGGTAGTGGTGTCCTGGGGAGTGGTGTCCTGGGGAGTGGTGTCCTGGCACGGCTGTGACGAGGGCCTGTGGCTGCCCCTCTCGTCGCTGGGTGGCACACGCCTGCGTCGTCGCACCCGCACGAGACGGGGGCGTTGTCTATCTGTTCCTCCAGGTCTCTCCGTCTCCAGTGGTCTCCAAGGGACATCCTGCGGGTGTCGCATGCCGGAGGGTCCGGGTCTCTCCGTCTCCCGTGGTGTGCGAGGGGCATCATGCGGGCGGTCTGCATCTGCGGGGATGGGTGCCTCGACGTTTGCTCCTGCGATACACAATGAAGCATGCATGGTTAGACACGCAGGCAGTGATCAGGTGATATGGGGGAGGGGGATATAGAAGAGGGGGGATATGGGGGAGGGGGATATGGGGGAGGGGGGATATGGGGACGGGCTGTCGGTGGCTCACTTGCTAGTATGCCCCCGACCTCTGCATCAGCAACCTCCCGGTCCTCAGGTCCGCCAGCCAGTTCCAGGGCCTCCTCCAGTCCTCACATGCTCCCTGGTGTTGTGTGCGCACTTCTCCTGTGGGGGGTGGTGGCAGGGGTAAAAGGCAACAGTGTTAGACAGGTATATGAATGCACGCCATAGGTTGCGTGTGTATTGCAGAGGTTAAGGTTAGGGCTGGATTCACTTGGGGAAATGGGGGAAGGCTGATATGGGGGAGGGGGATATGGGGGAGGGGGGATATGGGGGATATGGGGGAGGGGGGATATGGGGGAGGGGGGATATGGGGGAGGGGGGATATGGGGGATATGGGGAGGGGGATATGGGGACATGGGGAGGGGGGAATATGGGGGAGGGGATATGGGGGATATGGGGGATATGGGGGATATGTGGGAGGGGGGATATGGGGGATATGGGGGAGGGTAGATATAGGGGATATGGGGGAGGGGGGATATGGGGATATGGGGAGGGGGAATATGGGGGATATGGGGGATATGGGGGAGGGGGGATATGGGGGAGGGGGAAATGGGGGATATGGGGAGGGGGGATATGGGGATATGGGGGAAGGGGGATATGGGGGAGGGGGGATATGGGGGATATGGGGGAGGGGCGATATGGGGGAGGGGGGATATGGTGAGGGGGGATATGGGGGATATGGGGGGATATGGATATCGGGCAGGGGAGGCTCACCCTGGCTGCTCTGACGAGGTCGTTCACCATCTTGTGGCACTGGGTGCCTGTCCGTGGTGTCAGGGCCACAGCGTTGACGGCCTCTGCCACCTCCCTCCACAGACGCCGTCTGTGGCGTGCGGCAACTCTGCGGCCGTGCTCGGGATACAGGGCGTCCCTCCTCTGCTCCACCGCGTCCAGGAGCGCCTCCACATCCCGTGACTGGAACCTTGGGGCTGAGCGGCGGCCAGCCATCCAGTCGGGTGTTCCGGTCGGGTGTTCCGGTCCGGTGGGGGGTGTGCAGTGCGGCCTTATGAGCCGTCACGCCGTGCGGCGCGTATGACGCTGCACGGCGTGACCACGTGCGCAAGCGAGGATCCCGTCACGTCGCTGCTAGCCCATTTCGGGCCGGAGACCTTTGACCCATTTTTCCGGCGTGACGCAAGTCGGACTTTGCGCCGATAACGGAGAATTTCGCCCCTTATTTGTGCAAGGTTTTAACAAAGCAATGCAAGAAAATTAGAGTAATTCAGGTTCTAGATCAACTTTGCCATTGGGTTTCATATCTGCAGCATCCTGGGGGTTACCATTGACCAGAAACTGAACTAGACTAGCCATGTGAGGGGCTGGTTTAGCACACTGGGCTAAATCGCTGGATTTGAAAGCAGACCAAGGCAGGCCAGCAGCACGGTTCAATTCCCGTACCAGCCTCCCTGAACAGGTGCCAGAATGTGGTGACTAGGGGCTTTTCACAGTAACTTCATTGAAGCCTACTTGTGACAATAAGCGATTTTCATTTCATTTCATATAAATATGTGGTTACTAGAGCGGGTCAAAGGCTAGAAATCCTGCAGTGAGTAACTCACCTCCGACTTCCCAAAGCCTGTCCCCCATCTACCTGAAAGGTTGGTAAAGGCGGGAACCCTCACAACATTTCAGAAGCATTTATATGAGCACTTGAAATGCTATCGTATTCAAGGCTACAAAAACAAAGTGGCAGAAAATAACATTGGAATAGATAGGTGCATGAGTGTCAGTGCAGACATGATGGGCTGAAGGGCCTCTTTTTGTGCTGTAAAACTCTGTGACTCTATGACTCAACTAGACACAAGTCAGGAGTGTGATGAAATACGATCCACTTTCCTGGATGAGTGCAGTTCCAACAACATTGAAGAATCCCAACACCATTCAGGACAAAGCAGCCCATATGATTGTTACCCATTCCACAAATATTCAATCCGGCCACAACCAACAAACAGTGGCAGCCTTGTATACCATCCACAAGATGCACTGCAGCAACTGACCAAGGTCCCTTAAGCAGCACCTTCCGAACCCACGACCATTACCATCTAGAAGGACAAGAGCACCTCAAGCCTGTTGTTTCATTCAATTAAATTCTGGAGAACCTGTACCTCAAACCTATTTACTCATATCCTTGACTCCATATCCTTGATACTCATCATAGATTATCATGGAATTCACAGTGCAGAAGGAGGCCATTCGGCCCATCAAGTTTCCCATGGAAGTGAAAATTAGGCAAATGACCTGCTCATTCACTTTCCATTGCTTTGTCAGCTCTTGTCTGGCACCCTGAATAAAGTGTGACCCAGTACCCAGTGAATGAACTAAACATGCCATCTGGCAGCTCCTCAACCAAGTCTGGTCTTTGAATCCCTTATTTAGCAGCTAACCAATCATTCACAAGTCATACACAC